>NC_053391.1:297703547-300103547 GCF_905171765.1 Bufo bufo
AGACTAAGACAAAATTTGTGATAGAGATTTAGGTAGTTTAAAAAGATAGTATCAGGAAAGAATATGCAATGTAATTACAAAAACAGTACCATCCCTAGACAAACATGTACCTCTACCAACAGGATGGGTATTGGCCGTGGGAATACTAGTTACACTACATACCGGCCAATATACAGAGGGACCCTGTACAATAGCCAGGTTGACATTAGCAAAGATACCACTAATTCCCAGCAATGCAGACACGACACAATGAGAGACACTTCCCTACAGTTACCAGAAATTGTGATATAATGTGAAATCTCCTCCTCGATCAGAATATATAAGTTTAGGGGTATCTTTGATAGGAGTACCAGGTTTGGCCATATATAACCACAGGACAATATCAAAACTTGCCTGTTTTATGGTAAAACAGATAAATGTCACTAGTGCAGTTCTGCAAGATATGCTGCTGGATATACAATCGTATGAAAAGGCTATCTTGCAGAATAGGGCAACTATTGACTATTTATTGCTCCAACATGGTGTAGGATGCTCAGCGTTCACAGGGATGTGTTGTTTCAATCTATCAGATTACTCCCGTGGAATAAAAGATAAAATAGGCTGTAACGGACCGTTTCAGCAGACAAGGGGTTAAAATCCGTTTAGGCGATAAGCCCCTTTCTGAGAGACAGGCACAGCTACTGCAGGATACACCAACTCCCGAACTGGATACAAAGTAGCACTCCAAACTGGAACCTCACGAATAGCTGCTAGCAGACGAACAGGAATCAGCTTACACTCCTGGCAGTCAGCCTCTAACAGCATACAGTGAATCCCCCCAATAACGAGACAAGGCTCCGTGTTGAGGGTCAAGCAGTGGTCTGACTGTACTTCACGTACAGCCTCTTTTATTCATAAACCACAAACATAGTACTGCCCACAGGGGTTTGAAATACAACCAATCAGTAATTTACAACACATACAATGTAACTACAGCAACTAATTGTTCACGCCCCCAGAGGACCAGAATTAAGACTGGGACATAGGACAGATAAACAGCACTTAGGACACACAGACACAACACATCCCCACAATGCATCATGGTTTCCTCCTCTCTGCCCTCGAGACACCCGAGGCGTAATACAATTATCTCTCAAGACAAAGAGAAGTCACCAATACACATGTGCAGACAACAGAACAGACATCACCATTTAAACACACAATGGGACAATGGCACATAGAAACACACCCAGCATTTTCCTCCCAAGCTGACAAGTTACACTTATTATAAATTGTTACAACTTTGTGAGTTTACATTGGCCATACATATAACTTACATCAATTTAAACAGTATAACTTGGGGACAAACCTATCCAAAATTCACTTGAATAGGTTCAGGGGTTTAAAAGTTAGTATATGGCCCATAATCCAGGGGCAAGAGGCCAGCAGCCAGTCCTCTCCAAAACCCAGTGGCGAGGTTGGTTTCGCCACACATCTCCCCCCCCCAGGGAAGACTAACCAGATACCTGACCTCACGCCGGTCGGTACCTGAGTTAGTCTGGCAGCCCACCCACAACCAAATACTGGACCTGTTGACTTTAGTAGCCTGTCTCTGTCCAGTGAGTCCACCAAGGTTATGTTGGAAGCTGGTACTGCCGGTCTCTGTGTTGCTCCCTGGCTTGGAGTGGAGGTTGCTTTGTGGGCAGGGATCAGCGGTACTCTGCCCTGGTGCCAGCGCTACCACGGAAGAAGCCTGGTTGGAGCCTGGTTGTTGGAGGGGGAGACCAACTGTCTCTACCCCCTGTTCTGTAAGTGCAGAGACCACGGTCCCATCTGCACTGTTGTGGGGCTTACTGTCTCCCCCTGGTGCGTTTTTCTGCCGCTGGGGAGAGGGGGTAACAAGCTCCTCTCCCATACATACTTCCAGCCGCTGGGGAGGGCGACCTACCGTCTCCGCTCCCAATACAGTGTCCTGTTGCTGGGGAATGGAGACTGGGCTTCCAATTCCCAAAAAATCATGCTGTTGCTGGGGGGCAGGAACAACTACCTCTGCCCCCTGTAACTCAGCCTGCCGCTGGGGAGGGAGGACGCTGCTCTCCTCTCCCTGCACTTCACACTGCCGCTGGGGAATGGAGACTGGGTCTGTCACCTTACTGTCCTGCTGAGCCTTCTCACGGGCGTGGAACAGCTGCTGGTAGCCCTGTTCCAGCTCCATCTCCCGGGTCACTAGGTGGACCAGGTCCTGCTCAATCTCATGAGTGTCGTCCCAGTCATACCTGTTCTCCCTCCATTCCAAGAGATCATGGAACCGGGCTTGTGTAGGGCTCCCAAACTCCAGCTCTGAAAAAGTCTCCCATAACAAGCCAGGACCATCAAACTCCTCACCCTCCGGCTTGTCATGCTCAGCTGTCCTGGGTAGGTACTGTGCCCCATACCACCAGAGCGCCTGGTAGGCATCTTCCAGCCACAGCTCCCGCAATGCTAGGAGTTCCAATTCCTTTACCCATTCCTCCCGGGGCTGCTCTCCCAGGAAGGGCATCCGCAGGGCTACTCGCTTCTGCAACCGCTGGTCTTCCGTGGGGAGTCTCTCGTCCTGCATATACTCCACAATACCCAGTACCTGGTACCAGATGCCTTTGCGGACTGCATCGCGGTCATCCATGACACCCTCATCGTACTCCACTGCTGTTTCCATTCTGGTGCTGTCAGGGTCGCTGTACAGGGACATGCGTTGCCCTCAAATTGTAATTCCAGGGAATGATGTTTCTTTGTAGCTGTCCTTCTGGCTGTGGGAACGATCCCGCTGCTTTCCACCAATGTAACGGACCGTTTCAGCAGACAAGGGGTTAAAATCCGTTTAGGCGATAAGCCCCTTTCTGAGAGACAGGCACAGCTACTGCAGGTTACACCAACTCCCGAACTGGATACAAAGTAGCACTCCAAACTGGAACCTCACGAATAGCTGCTAGCAGACGAACAGGAATCAGCTTACACTCCTGGCAGTCAGCCTCTAACAGCATACAGTGAATCCCCCCAATAACGAGACAAGGCTCCGTGTTGAGGGTCAAGCAGTGGTCTGACTGTACTTCACGTACAGCCTCTTTTATTCATAAACCACAAACATAGTACTGCCCACAGGGGTTTGAAATACAACCAATCAGTAATTTACAACACATACAATGTAACTACAGCAACTAATTGTTCAAGCCCCCAGAGGACCAGAATTAAGACTGGGACATAGGACAGATAAACAGCACTTAGGACACACAGACACAACACATCCCCACAATGCCTCATGGTTTCCTCCTCTCTGCCCTCGAGACACCCGAGGCGTAATCCAATTATCTCTCAAGACAAAGAGAAGTCACCAATACACATGTGCAGACAACAGAACAGACATCACCATTTAAACACACAATGGGACAATGGCACAATAGAAACACACCCAGCATTTTCCTCCCAAGCTGACAAGTTACACTTATTATAAATTGTTACAACTTTGTGAGTTTACATTGGCCATACATATAACTTACATCAATTTAAACAGTATAACTTGGGGACAAACCTATCCAAAATTCACTTGAATAGGTTCAGGGGTTTAAAAGTTAGTATATGGCCCATAATCCAGGGGCAAGAGGCCAGCAGCCAGTCCTCTCCAAAACCCAGTGGCGAGGTTGGTTTCGCCACATAGGCCAATTAGAGGAGATGAGAAAACATATAAAACAGGATGTTGACCAAGGTTGGGGGGACTGGCTTTTTGGCTGAATACCTGACTTTGGTCAAATAAGATATGTTTTAGGAGTGGCACTCGCTGTGGTCGCTGCAATAGTGTGTCTCTGCTGTTGTCTGCAGTGTGTGCCCTCCCTTCTTACCATATGTCAAAAGGTGGCCGAAAGAGGGGTACACTCAACATTCCTCTATACACCGGTAGAGGTAGAAGAGGCAAACACAACCTCAACAAAGCATGAGGATTATACTCCTGAAGGGTATATGGAATACCTAAAGGCTTACAAGTAGGGATGAGCGAACACGAACTGTACCGAATTTTGGGGTGTCCGTGACACGGACCCGAACCCGAACATTTTCGTAAAAGTCCTTGTTCGAGTTCGGTGTTCGGCGCTTTCTTGGCGCTTTTTGAAAGGCTGCAAAGCAGCCAATCAACAAGTGTCATACTACTTGCCCCAAGAGGCCATCACAGCCTTGCCTACTATTGGCATGGCTGTGATTGGCCAGTGCAGCATGTGACCCAGCCTCTATATTAGCTTAGGTCACGTTGCGCTGCACGTCACTCTGCTGATTGAAGCATAGGGAGAGGTTGCAGCTGCGACGTTAGGGCGAGATTAGGCAGATTAACTCCTCCAAAAGACTTCATTCTGTGATCGATCTGCAGCTGTGGATCATTGAAGTGCTAATATTGACTTGCTCACTTTTTTGAGGCTGCCCAGAGCGTTTTTAGATCACTTTTTTTCTGGGGTGATCGGCGGCCATTTTGTGACTTGTGGTGCGCCAGCACAAGCTATCACCAAGTGTATTTAACCATCAATAGTGTGGTTCTTTTGTGCTATATCCTACATCAGCTGCAGGCTGAGCCTGTGTCACCGAAGTGCATTTAACCATCAACAGTCTGGTTATTTTTTGGCCATATACTACATCTGGTGCAGGCTGAGCCTGTGTCACCGAAGTGCATTTAACCATCAACAGTCTGATTATTTTTTGGCCATATACTACATCTGGTGCAGGCTGAGCCTGTGTCACCCAAGTGCATTTAACCATCAACAGTGTGTTTATTTTTTGGCCATATACTACATCAGGGGCAAGTTGAGCCTGTCACCCAGCGCCTACAAAATAGACCTGACATTCCTATTCAACCAAATCTGTACTGTTTTAGCTGGTCAAGTTATTTGTAGTGACCGAAAAAGCACTTTTTTTTTTCTGGGTTGAAAAACTATTCCCAAATTTGCCATTCTCAAAATAACTAGTTTCTGGTATTTGAGGCCTACTTGAAATCTATCCCAAAAAGGATATCTTAAATTGAAGGTGCTGATAGTGTCATTCAGAAAAACCTAAGACACACGCTACCGTGCAGATAGAAGTCTGATTCTGTGATTAAACCTATACCTGTCACACAGCGCAAAAAAAAACAGGCCTCACATTTCTATTCAACCAAATCTGTACTGTTTTAGCTGGTCAAGTTATTTCTAGTGACCGTAAAAGCACATTTTTTTTTCTGGGTTAAAAACTATTCCCAAATTTGCCATTCTCAAAATAACTAGTTTCTGGTATTTGAGGCCTACTTGAAATCTATCCCAAAAAAGATATCTTACATTGAAGGTACTGATAGTGCCATTCAGAAAAACCTAAGACCCACGCTACCGTGCAGATAGAAGTCTGATTCTGTGATTAAACCTATACCTGTCACACAGCGCAACAAAAAACAGGCCTCACATTTCTATTCAATTTAAATCTGTACTGTTTTAGCTGGTCAAGTTATTTCTAGTGACCGTAAAAGCACTTTTTTTTTTCTGAGTTGAAAAACTATTCCCAAATTTGCCATTCTCAAAATAACTAGTTTCTGGTATTTGAGGCCTACTTGAAATCTATCCCAAAAAGGATATCTTACATTGAAGGTGCTGATAGTGTCATTCAGAAAAACCTAAGACACACGCTACCGTGCAGATAGAAGTCTGATTCTGTGATTAAACCTATACCTGTCACACAGCGCAAAAAAAAACAGGCCTCACATTTCTATTCAACCAAATCTGTACTGTTTTAGCTGGTCAAGTTATTTCTAGTGACCGTAAAAGCACATTTTTTTTTCTGGGTTGAAAAACTATTCCCAAATTTGCCATTCTCAAAATAACTAGTTTCTGGTATTTGAGGCCTACTTGAAATCTATCCCAAAAAGGATATCTTACATTGAAGGTACTGATAGTGCCATTCAGAAAAACCTAAGACACACGCTACCGTGCAGATAGAAGTCTGATTCTGTGATTAAACCTATACCTGTCACACAGCGCAAAAAAAAACAGGCCTCACATTTCTATTCAACCAAATCTGTACTGTTTTAGCTGGTCAAGTTATTTCTAGTGACCGTAAAAGCACATTTTTTTTTCTGGGTTGAAAAACTATTCCCAAATTTGCCATTCTCAAAATAACTAGTTTCTGGTATTTGAGGCCTACTTGAAATCTATCCCAAAAAAGATATCTTACATTGAAAGTACTGATAGTGCCATTCAGAAAAACCTAAGACACACGCTACCGTGCAGATAGAAGTCTGATTCTGTGATTAAACCTATACCTGTCACACAGCGCAAAAAAAAACAGGCCTCACATTTCTATTCAACCAAATCTGTACTGTTTTAGCTGGTCAAGTTATTTCTAGTGACCGTAAAAGCACATTTTTTTTTCTGGGTTGAAAAACTATTCCCAAATTTGCCATTCTCAAAATAACTAGTTTCTGGTATTTGAGGCCTACTTGAAATCTATCCCAAAAAGGATATCTTACATTGAAGGTACTGATAGTGCCATTCAGAAAAACCTAAGACACACGCTACCGTGCAAATAGAAGTCTGATTCTGTGATTAAACCTATACCTGTCACACAGCGCAAAAAAAAACAGGCCTCAAATTTCTATTCAACCAAATCTGTACTGTTTTAGCTGGTCAAGTTATTTCTAGTGACCGTAAAAGCTAATTTTTTTTTCTGGGTTGAAAAACTATTCCCAAATTTGCCATTCTCAAAATAACTAGTTTCTGGTATTTGAGGCCTACTTGAAATCTATCCCAAAAAGGATATCTTACATTGAAGCTACTGATAGTGCCATTCAGAAAAACCTAAGACACACGCTACCGTGCAGATAGAAGTCTGATTCTGTGATTAAACCTATACCTGTCACATAGCACAAAAAAAAAACAGGCCTCACATTTCTATTCAACCAAATCTGTACTGTTTTAGCTGGTCAAGTTATTTCTAGTGACCGTAAAAGCACACTTTTTGTTCAGGGTTGAAAAACTATTCCCAAATTTGCCATTCTCAAAATTGTGGTGAACTGGAACAATGAGGAAAACATCTAATAAGGTACGCGGACGCGGACGTGGACATGTTCGTGGTGGTGTTAGTGGACCCTCTGGTGCTGGGAGAGGACGTGGCCGTTCTACCACAGCCACACGTCCTAGTGTACCAACTACCTCAGGTCCCAGTAGCCGCCAGAATTTACAGCCATATTTGGTGGGGCCCAATGCCGTTCTAAGGATGGTAAGGCCTGAGCAGGTACAGGCATTAGTCAATTGGGTGGCCGACAGTGCATCCAGCACGTTCACATTATCTCCCACCCAGTCTTCTGCAGAAAGCGCACAGATGGCGCATGAAAACCAAGCCCATCAGTCTGTCACATCACCCCCATGCATATCAGGGAAACTGTCTGAGCCTCAAGTTATGCAGCAGTCTCTTATGCTGTTTGAAGACTCTGCTGCCAGGTTTTCCCAAGGGCATCCACCTAGCTCTTCACCAGGGGTGGAAGAGATAGAATGCACTAACGCACAACCACTTATTTTTCCTGATGATGAGGACATGGGAATACCACCTCAGCACGTCTCTGATGATGACGAAACACAGGTGCCAACTGCTGCGTCTTTCTGCAGTGTGCAGACTGAACAGGAGTTCAGGGATCAAGACTGGGTGGAAGACGATGCAGGGGACACATGGAATGAAGGTCGTGCCACTGACTTTCAGAGTTCGGAAGAAGAGGCAGTGGTGAGACCGAGCCAACAGCGTAGCAAAAGAGGGAGCAGTGGGCAAAATCAGAACACCCGCCGCCAAGACACTCCGCCTGCTACTGACCGCTGCCATCTGGGACCGAGCACCCCAAAGGCAGCTTCAAGGAGTTCCCTGGCATGGCACTTCTTCAAACAATGTGGTGACGACAAGACCCGAGTGGTTTGCACGCTGTGCCATCAGAGCCTGAAGCGAGGCATTAACGTTCTGAACCTTAGCACAACCTGCATGACCAGGCACCTGCATGCAAAGCATGAACTGCAGTGGAGTAAACACCTTAAAAACAAGGAAGTCACTCAGGCTCCCCCTGCTGCCTCTTCTGCTGCTGCCGCCTCGGCCTCTTCTTCTGCTGCCGCCGCCTCGGCCTCTTCTGCTGCTGCTGCCGCCGCCTCGGCCTCTTCCTCTGCCTCTGGAGGAACGTTGGCACCTGCCACCCAGCAAACATGGGATGTACCACCAACACCACCACCTGCGTCACCAAGCATCTTAACCATGTCACACGGCAGCGTTCAGCTCTCCATCTCACAAACATTTGAGAGAAAGCGTAAATTCCCACCTAGCCACCCTCGATCCCTGGCCCTGAATGCCAGCATTTCTAAACTACTGGCCTATGAAATGCTGTCATTTAGGCTGGTGGACACACACAGCTTCAAACAGCTCATGTCACTTGCTGTCCCACAGTATGTTGTTCCCAGCCGCCACTACTTCTCCAAGAGAGCCGTGCCTTCCCTGCACAAACAAGTGTCCGATAAAATCAAGTGTGCACTGCGCAACGCCATCTGTGGCAAGGTCCACCTAACCACAGATACGTGGACCAGTAAGCACGGCCAGGGACGCTATATCTCCCTAACTGCACACTGGGTAAATGTAGTGGCGGCTGGGCCCCAGGCGGAGAGCTGTTTCGCGCACGTCCTTCCGCCGCCAAGGATCGCAGGGCAACATTCTTTGCCTCCTGTCTCCTCCTCCTCCTACTCAGCTTCCTCCTCCTCTTCTTCCACCTGCTCATCCAGTCAGCCACACACCTTCACCACCAACTTCAGCACAGCCCGGGGTAAACGTCAGCAGGCCATCCTGAAACTCATATGTTTGGGGGACAGGCCCCACACCGCACAGGAGTTGTGGCGGGGTATAGAACAACAGACCGACGAGTGGTTGCTGCCGGTGAGCCTCAAGCCCGGCCTGGTGGTGTGCGATAATGGGCGAAATCTCGTTGCAGCTCTGGGACTAGCCGGTTTGACGCACATCCCTTGCCTGGCGCATGTGCTGAATTTGGTGGTGCAGAAGTTCATTCGCAACTACCCCGACATGTCAGAGCTGCTGCATAAAGTGCGGGCCGTCTGTTCGCGCTTCCGGCGTTCACACCCTGCCGCTGCTCGCCTGTCTGCGCTACAGCGTAACTTCGGCCTTCCCGCTCACCGCCTCATATGCGACGTACCCACCAGGTGGAACTCCACCTTGCATATGCTGGACAGACTGTGCGAGCAGCAGCAGGCCATAGTGGAGTTTCAGCTGCAGCACACACGGGTCAGTCGCACTGTGGATCAGACACACTACACCACCAATGACTGGGCCTCCATGCGAGACCTGTGTGCCCTGTTGCGTTGTTTCGAGTACTCCACCAACATGGCCAGTGGCGATGACGCCGTTATCAGCGTTACAATACCACTTCTATGTCTCCTTGAGAAAACACTTAGGGCGATGATGGAAGAGGAGGTGGCCCAGGAGGAAGAGGAGGAAGAGGGGTCATTTTTAGCACTTTCAGGCCAGTCTCTTCGAAGTGACTCAGAGGGAGGTTTTTTGCAACACCAGAGGCCAGGTACAAATGTGGCCAGACAGGGCCCACTACTGGAGGACGAGGAGGACGAGGATGAGGAGGAGGTGGAGGAGGATGAAGCATGTTCACAGCGGGGTGGCACCCAAAGCAGCTCGGGCCCATCACTGGTGCGTGGCTGGGGGGAAACACAGGACGATGACGATACGCCTCCCACAGAGGACAGCTTGTCCTTACCTCTGGGCAGCCTGGCACACATGAGCGACTACATGCTGCAGTGCCTGCGCAAGGACAGCAGAGTTGCCGACATTTTAACGTGTGCGGACTACTGGGTTGCCACCCTGCTGGATCCCCGGTACAAGGACAATGTGCCCACCTTACTTCCTACACTGGAGCGTGATAGGAAGATGCGCGAGTACAAGCGCACGTTGGTAGACGCGCTACTGAGAGCATTCCCAAATGTCACAGGGGAACCAGTGGAAGCCCAAGGCGAAGGCAGAGGAGGAGCAAGAGGTTGCCAACGCAGCTGTGTCACGGCCAGCTCCTCTGAGGGCAGGGTTAGCATGGCATAGATGTCTAAAAGTTTTGTCAACACGCCACAGCTAACTGCACCACCACCTGATACGGAACGTGTTAGCAGGAGGCAACATTTCACTAACATGGTGGAACAGTACCTGTGCACACCCCTCCACGTACTGACTGATGGTTCGGCCCCATTCAACTTCTGGGTCTCCAAATTGTCCACGTGGCCAGAGCTAGCCTTTTATGCCTTGGAGGTGCTGGCCTGCCCGGCGGCCAGCGTTTTGTCTGAACGTGTATTCAGCACGGCAGGGGGCGTCATTACAGACAAACGCAGCCGACTGTCTACAGCCAATGTGGACAAGCTGACGTTCATAAAAATGAACCAGGCATGGATCCCACAGGACCTGTCCATCCCTTGTGCAGATTAGATATTAACTACCTCCCCTTAACAATATATTATTCTGCTCCAGGGCACTTCCTCATTCAATACTATTTTTAATTTCATTTTACCATTATATTGCGGGGCAACCCAAAGTTGAATAAACCTCTGCTATGTCTGGGTGCCGGGGCCTAAATGTGTGACAGTGGCCTGTTCCAGTGGTGGGTGACTTGAAGCCTGATTCTCTGCTATGACATGAAGACTTATTCTGTGCTGACATGAAGCCAGATTCTCTGTTACGCGACCTCTCTCCTCTGCCTGGGTGCCTGGGCCTAAATATGTGACAGTGGCCTGTTCCAGTGGTGGGTGACGTGAAGCCTGATTCTCTGCTATGACATGAAGACAGATTTTGTGCTGACATCAGGCCAGATTCTCTGTTACGGGACCTCTCTCCTCTTCCTGGGTGCCTGTGCCTAAATGTGTGACAGTGGCCTGTTCCAGTGGTGGGTGACGTGAAGCCTGATTCTCTGCTATGACATGAAGACAGATTCTGTGCTGACATCAGGCCAGATTCTCTGTTACGGGACCTCTCTCCTCTGCCTGGGTGCCTGGGCCTAAATGTGTGACAGTTGCCTGTTCCAGTGGTGGGTGACGTGAAGCTTGATTCTCTGCTATGACATGAAGACAGATTCTGCGCTGACATAAGGCCAGATTCTCTGTTACGGGACCGCTCTCCTCTGTCTGGGTGCCGGGGCCTAAATGTGTGACAGTGGCCTGTTCCAGTGGTGGGTGACGTGAAGCCTGATTCTCTGCTATGACATGAAGACAGATTCTGCGCTGACATAAGGCCAGATTCTCTGTTACGGGACCTCTCTCCTCTGCCTGGGTGCCTGGGCCTAAATATGTGACAGTGGCCTGTTCCAGTGGTGGGTGACGTGAAGCCTGATTCTCTGCTATGACATGAAGACAGATTCTGCGCTGACATAAGGCCAGATTCTCTGTTACGGGACTTCTCTCCTCTGCCTGGGTGCCTGGGCCTAAATGTGTGACAGTGGTCTGTTCCAGTGGTGGGTGACGTGAAGCCTGATTCTCTGCTATGACATGAAGACAGATTCTGTGCTGACATCAGGCCAGATTCTCTGTTACGGGACCTCTCTCCTCTGCCTGGGTGCCTGGGCCTAAATGTGTGACAGTGGCCTGTTCCAGTGGTGGGTGACGTGAAGCCTGATTCTGTGCTATGACATGAAGACAGATTCTGTGCTGACATCAGGCCAGATTCTCTGTTACGGGACCTCTCTCCTCTGCCTGGGTGCCTGGGCCTAAATGTGTGACAATGGCCTGTTCCAGTGGTGGGTGACGTGAAGCCTGATTCTCTGCTATGACATGAAGCCAGATTCTTTGCTATGACATGAAGAGACTGATTCTCTGCTGACGTGAAGCCAGATTCTCTGCTATGGGACCTCTGTCCAATTGATATTGGGTCATTTTTATTTTTTTAATTTTTATTTTAATTCATTTCCCTATCCACATTTGTTTGCAGGGGATTTACCTACATGTTGCTGCCTTTTGCAGCCCTCTAGCTCTTTCCTGGGCTGTTTTACAGCCTTTTTAGTGCCCAAAAGTTCGGGTCCCCATTGACTTCAATGGGGTTCGGGTTCGGGACGAAGTTCGGTTCGGGTTCGGATCCCGAACATCGGGTTCGGAACCCGAACATCCAGGTGTTCGCTCAATTCTACTTACAAGCAAGCAAAGGAAGAGCAGAGAAAGAACCATATAGTATTAGGTATATATATACGGTTCTTAGAGGGGATTGATAGGCTATACGTAACTCCATTTTGTCTTATTTAGCCACGTGTATTACATTTGGTCAGAGCACTTACAAAATATCCCTTCCCCCTTTGGAATGTGTGAAACTTCTTGTGCTGTTTCAAGATATCCATACATTCCTTAGTCTGTAAGTTTGAACAGCCTTCTAACCCTATAAGGTCATCTGGCTCAAGTGTCTGCTGGCCCATGTGTATATACCTGATTGGTCAAATGCTGTTACTATGAGTCATCTATTATGTTAATGCAGAGCTCATGTGTGATCGATACCATAGGTCGAATACTAATGCTAACATATGATTGGATGTCAACGAAGCTCAACCCCCTCTATTATAACTGTTTGCCAACTGTGGAATAAACCAGAATGGATTGGAAATAGACATGTGTTCATGTGGTCAATCTAATTCATTCTCCCGGTACCGGTTAGACTTAATTCAAGCTGATCACCGAAATCATGTGTCAGGGACACCGTTAGGCAAGAGAGTAAATTGCCCAACACGCGGTGTCCCTGAATCAGTTGACACAGGAGATATCCCAAGCACTGTGGTGCAAATATGCATGTCCCTACTAGGCCCAGAAACAGCCCATGAGGTTATTCTAGAAAGAGCCCACCGAGCTCTAAGGCCTAAACCTGCTGCCTCAGCCCCACCAAGGTACATTATATGCAAATTCCTCAGCTTTCCCGTTCAAGAGGCTGTTATTTTCAAAGCCCGACAATCCGGCAAAGTGTCCTGGGATGGACACACGACATCCAAATCTACCAGGATCTAGCCCAATCCACCCTGGACAAAAGAAGAGCTCTGAGACCACTGACAAATTGGCTCAGAGATCACAAGATTCCTTACAGATGGTCCTTCCCATTCGGCCTGTCATTTATATATGATGGACGCAGACTCTCCTTATCCAATTATGCTGATTTAGACTCAATCTACGACTATCTCCAGATAGAGCCACTCAAGATAGAAAACCCCATCCAGGACTTGTCCAACCTTCCTGAAGTACCCCATCCAGGCATCTGGGAACGCCAACGCACCCCCAAGCGTCAAAAGAGCCCAAAGAACCGTAGAAGAACAACACCTAGAAGACTCCCTATGGATAATTGAAAATATCCTCACATGGTCTCTCTCATGTCTGCCAGATCTTTAGCCATCTGGTGATTAATAATGTTTTTTCTCTCCCCCAAGTCTATTTTAGGCACTCCCATGCCTATATTCCAACTAGTAATGTTGTTACTGTTCTCTATCAGTTATAATGTTATTCCTTTTGTTTTAGGATGTATATGGATTTGCAGATCTTCTAACTCCCCCCAGGGGGAAAAAGCATTACTTGTCTCTCCGGGCTGTGTGGAGCGTGACGAATCAGTGCCTCTTGTGGGGAGGGACGACGGGGTGGCATCACTCAATCTATAGTATATCATGGCTGAATTACGAATTACCTCATATAATGTAAAAGGCTTTAATGCCCCATCCAAGCGATGCCAAATTTTCTCCGAATTAAAAAGAGGGGGCTGCTCCGTCGTCCTCCTTCAAGAGACACATTTTAGATTCAACCACTAACCAAACCTCTCCCACTCCTATTTCCCCACCTGGTATCATTGCGGGACTAACTCATCCGCTTCTAGAGGGGTCAGCGTGGGCTTCAGTAAAAGTACCCCCTTCATTTACTTGGATCATATCCAGGATCCTGAGGGCAGGTACATAATCATAAAAGGTAACATTGCGAGCCAAATATACACGTTTATTAATGTATACGTTCCAAACGTCAACCAAACTTCCTGGCTCCATAATATTCTCCTGACGATTGACCATTTCAGGGAAGGAGTGACCGTAATAGGAGGTGACTTCAACCTCACATTGATCCCTCCAGTGGACTCCTCTTCCCAAAAATCTGCTATCTTAAACAAGGCTCTAAGCAAATTGAGAAGATCTCTCCACGACCGATGCTTGGTTGACGTCTGCAGAACTTTAAATCCTAACACTAAAGACTATACATTTTATTCCAATGCGCACGGATCATACCAGCGCTTGGATTATCTACTGGTATCCTCTGAACACATTCAGTTGTGCTCCAAGGCCCAAATTGGTTCTATCAGCCTGTCTGACCATGCCCCTGTCTGGGTCTCTATTCTCACCCCCAACAGACCCCTGAGAATGTTCAACTGGAAACTTAACGAACAACTGATCCAAGCCCCAGAAAATAAGGAGAAAGTCCTCAACTGGTTGAGAGATTTTTTTTCCTCCAACAACACCCCTGATATCCACCCCCACACCCTATAGGACACCCATAAGGCTTATTTACATGGTCAACTTATAAGCTTAGGCTCATATATCAAAAAAATAAGACTATCCCGTATCGACTCCCTTCTGAAAGAAATCAGGGATATTGAGGCCCTACATAAAAGGTCTCTTCTAGACTCCCATTTAACAAAACTTGCACTTCTTAGAGCTGGCCTAAAAAACCTGTTAAACACACAATCTGCTAAATACTTCCTGCACGCACAATATAAATACTTTGCCCATGGAGACAAGGTGTCCAAATTTATGATGTCTAGAATAAAAGAAAGAAAGGCCCAAAACTTCATTTGCCAAATTTGCAGTGATGAAGGTAATATGCTCACTAATACACAAGATATATCCCAAAGATTTATGACGTTCTATCGTTCCCTATACAACCTACCTCCCCAAAAAGAAAATAATTTGAGCTCCACACATCAAGATTAGATAGACCTTTTCCTCCGATCTATTAAAATACCCCAACTCAATGAAGTCCATAAAAATGCCCTAAGCTCCCCATTCACTAGTGATGAATTACTCTTAGCCATCAAACAACTCCCCAAAGGAAAAGCCCCAGGCCCGGATGGATTCCCGACTCTATATTACCGTTCCTTTAGCTCCGCCCTTCTGCCCTACTTGCTTAATGTTTGCAATCAAACCTTGCAGGGTGACCCTCTCTCCCAAGAGATGGCAAAAGCCAATATTACTATCATCCCCAAAGAAGGGACAGACCCAACTGAGTGTGGTAACTACCGCCCTATATCTCTACTAAATATTAACCTAAAATGATTGGCCAAACTACTGGCTAGCCGCCTAGCCCCCCTACTTCCCCAACTTATTCATAGAGACCAAACAGGTTTTATTAAAGGTAAGGAGGGAAAGGATAACACAGCCAGGGTATTGAACGTCCTGCTCCACGCCTCGAAACACCACCTCCCCCTAGTACCTGGTCAGCACCGATGCCGAGAAAGCGTTCGACCGAGTTCACTAGAAATTTATGTACAGCACTCTGAAGCAGTTTGGAATTCCAGTTGCCTTTATATGCGCTATCCAAGCTATATATACTAATGCCTCGGCGTCGGTGCTGATCAATGACACTACCTCACAACCATTTTCCATAAGAAATGGGACAAGACAGGGCTGCCCTCTCTCCCCCCTGATCTTCGTTTTGATAATAGAACCACCACTTGTCCTCATACGATCAGAGAATGATATAAAAGGCCTTAAACTAGGAGATCAGGACCACAAGGTAGCAGCTTTTGCTTATGACCTCCTGATAATCTCCTCCAACCCAGAAACATCTCTCCAGCTTATTTACTGTATTTTGGAGAAATTTAACTTCCTCTCCAACTTTAAAATAAACATGAAAAAATCCCACATTCTTAGCATGGGGCTCATCCAAACTAATCCTCTCCTCCTCTTTCAATTGGGAATCGCCCTACATAACATACTTAGGAGTTAAAATTTTCCCAGATCTCCCCTCCCAATTTAAACCTAATTATCTCCCTCTACTTAGCGCAATCAAAAACCAATTAGAAGCTCTTAACCCCCCTCTACTTTCATGGTTTGGACGTAAAAATATGGTCATGTTACTTGTCCTACCCAGACTAAACTACCTTCTACAGGTCCTTCCCATTGCTATACCCAACTCCTTTTTTCATTCCCTGGAGAAATCCATCCGCTCCTTCATATGGAATGGCAAAAAAGCGAGAATTAATATTAATACTTTACAGAGACCCAGAACTCAGGGTGGTATAGGCCTTCCAAACCCCCTACTATATAATAAAGCCATACTTCTTTCCAGAGTCTTGGACTGGCTTAGATGTCCTGATGTGATCTTGCGATTAATACTTTGGCGAAATTTCGCAGATTCGCTTAATACTTCTGGCATGTCAGTGTCCATGTTGTGGGACTATGTGTGCACATCTACTATTTGGCTGCAAATATGACATGGAGGTTTTTCATGTTCGCCTGCCATTAAAATGAAAGGAACCCGCCGCAAACGTGCTGTTCGAACATTTGAGCAAGTTCGAGCGATCGCCTTGGCAAACCGTCCCATCAGATGTTCGTCCATCACTACAGATTAATGCAGACCAGGTTCGTAGCTATAGGGGGAGCAGGGGAAGCTGCAGCTTTGGGGCCCTGACCCAGAAGGGGCCCATCCAGGAGGAGAAGGACTAAAGGATTTGGTCAGGGCCCCCTCAACATTATTACACAATGAAATTATATACAGTGACAGTATAGACAGTGTATAAAACTGATGGAACAGCTGCCGGCCCTGGTCTGAGAGAGCGATCTTTACTAGCCACAGAAATGGGGGCGGCATGAAAGGAAGGGGTCGCTAAAAAATTACTGTGGGATGGAGCCCCATTCAAAAATTTGCTGTGGGGCCCAGTCAATTCTAGCTACGCCACTGATGCAGCTTACAAAAGCAAGTTGGGTTTATCGATTACAAAACCTCAATTAAATTGTGGGCCTGGTGATCAGTTTAAGGCCTTTTAAGCAGCATCAGCAGCAGCATGGTGATAAAAATGAGTGGCAAGGTGACATGGTGTGGGGATGGCAGCATGAAGAGTCCACATAGTAGTCTGGATAAAAGACTAAGGCCACAGATTGCTTAGAAAGATGCAGATGGAAACAATCTGTAGAGGTGTATCGCGGTTACCTGCAGATTAATGCAACCATCAAATTCAAGTTGGGTTTGTCGGTTCAACCTCAGCTCACCAGCAGGCCCGCACCTAAAATCTTTTACTGGTTCAGCTCACCTACAGGCCCGTGACTTAAATCTTTTACAGTGTCAGCTCACATGCATGCCCTGGCTTAAAACTTTTTAGAGGGTAAGCTCAGCTGCAGGCCATCACATAAAAGGTTTTACAGGGTCAGCTCACCCGCAGGCACTAGCATATAATGTTTAACAGGGTCAGCTCACCAGTAAGCCCGAACCTAAAATCTTTTACAGGGTCAGCTCACCATCAGGCCCGCAACTCAAATCTTTTACAGGGACAGCTCACCTGCAGGCCCGCAACTCATGCTGCCTTGCTTTGAAGTAGTAGCTGTAGCCGTTTAACAGGCTCCCTCTCCGGCATGGAACCCTGATTCCCCGTTACCCATGATCACCATGGTAGCCTCATAAAAGTACATCAAAAGTTAATAGGAAAGATATCCAAATGGATCGGGGACGTGCGATCAGGCAGAAGTTATCTAGAGTCAACAAAGCGGCAGCAGGGCCTCTCCTGTATAACGTTTCCTCATCCAAAATACTGCAGTGACATTCACTGTAATTTTTTATTACTCATTCCAATAACAGGGCATCTTAAGTGTCCTGTATTGTTATTTATCGTCACTACCTCCCCGAGTCGGGAGTAGGTAATTGCCGCGCGCCTCCTGCCTTCCTTCGATTTTTCTGCTTTAATAACTTGACCCTTTCCACCCAATCACATTTCAGCCGTTGACCTCCCTTGGATGTGGTATCCCTTTCTCAAGCTTCCTCTCCAGCATGGAACCCTGATTCCCCGTTACCCGTGACCACCATGGTAGGCGCAGAAAAGAACATTGAAAGTTAATAGGGCAGACATCCAAATGGATCGTCGCCGTCAGGGGGACGTGCAATCTCCCAGAGGTTATCTAGAGTCACCAATGCAGCAGCAGGCCCTCACCCCTAATGTTTTAGATGGTCAGATCAGCAGGCCCTTGCGCCAAATGTTTTTGACGATCACCAGCAGGCCATCAATCATAATTTTTCAAGGCTGTGTATGATGCCCTCCTTTATGTGTAACAAAGGGTGTATTGGAGTGGTGGTTCCTTGTAATTTTTGGCAGCCCTTTCACTTAGTGCATATGCTTTATGAGTGTAGTAGTCCCTCTACCTGAACAATTGTACCACAATGTGAATGAGGCCCTCCTTTATGTGATATACAAGTTGCATAGGAGTAACTCTTCCTTGTAATTTTATTGCAGCACTTGCACTTTATATACAATTGAATATACAGGAAAGAATGTTTCCTAACAATTCTTCCAGTAAAATTGATTTTTGGGGGGGATTTGTGCGTATTTTTGTCAGCCTGTAAAAGTGGCGTACAACTCGGACAACATGGTTTCCAGCAGCGACATGGGAATCCAAGATGCATATAGACATCGTCCCCATGGTGTTCCCGATCCATTTCAGTGGTGTTTCTGTCACTTTCTGGCCTTTTCCAATAGACCAGGCACCCTCCCCTCTTCAGAGCTAGGGGTGCCTGGTTGTCTCCCATTGACTTCCATTATACTCGGGTGCTCAGCCGAGCACACGAATATAGCAATGTGTTCGGGCCGAATACTTTGGTGCTCAATCATCACTAGTTACCAGCATCACAGAGGGCTGTAAGAATGCAGTATTTCCAGGCCTTGCTTCGAGAGATGCTGCTTTCTGCTGTTGTGGGCGCTGGCAGAGGAATTTCCGCTGTGGCAATGTGAATAGTGATGAGTGCAGTAAATTCCTGGGGAAGCATGAAAAAGGGGTGTTATTTGCACCAGGACTGTGTCACCAAGGGGCCCGGCCTTGGTGGAGTAAAGGCCCTAGATATAGTTGGCCACTAAGTTAGTTGGTGGACACCAAGCTACTTAGCTTAGCTGGCTCCAGCTAGTCCAGGGAGGGCTTTTACTGGGAACAGGCAATGTGTTGGGTGGGTGCCTGTTCCCCATGCTCCAGTCCGGGATTTTGGAATATGCCCATGTCCAGGGATGGTATTTAATCCTGTTGCTGGACTTGGGTGTGGCTCCCAGTCTGGGGAAGGAGACAGAGTTTTTGTGAAACACAGTCCTGCTGGAGGCTCTGGAAGAGTGGTCTCAGCTGGGCTGGCTGAGGGGCCATGGGGCTAGGTGCTAGCCGGATTGTTCTGGGATGCCGTCACGCTTGGGCGCAAATAGTCACAAGGCCGGAATCGGCAGAACTACTGGGCCACACTCCCCCATAAAGGCACTGGACTTTAGACCGTGTGTGAACGGTGCTCTGTACAGCCAGGATGCTGATGGACATTGGGCTGGGAAAGCCGCATGTTATGACCGTGTGTGAATGGTGTTTTGGGTGAGTCAGGTTATGTTAAGTTAGAGCCCAGCCGGGCAGGTGTTTATTTTGTATCATTTATGTTTGTTTTGCTGAGGTGCCAAATAAAGCGATGTTTGGACCTGAAACTTGGTGTCGGGCAAAGATACTTGTGTGAATGACCCCCGGAGAAGAGCTATACCCCCACAATTGGTGTCAGATGTGGGCAGGCGTCCCTGCTGAAAGAAGGCAAAGTGGTTGCTAGGGGCCACGTCATCACTGAAAGGAGCAGGTGCTGCTCATGCTGTTCTGAACATTTTTTTTGCTGGGTTGCAAAGGAGTCGCTGTGTTAAAGGGCCAGAAGCCTGGTGAGAGAGACTTGGTTGCAAAAACGTCTGTTAAAGTGCCTTTCATGACGGAATATGCCATATGGTGGCAGCATAGCAAACGGCAAGAAAACCTGGCCAAGGAGCTGGGTTGGGGCCCCAGTGAAATGGCGTGCTTTGATGTAGAGCGTGAGGCGTTGAGGGCTCAATTGCAGTGGGCCCGCGAGACCAATTCTCCAATGCTGTATGGACCCTTTGTAAACGTCCAAGTTGTCGGTGGTGTGCCTGGATTTACAGAGGAAAAGCGGATCTATTCCATTGCCCAGGGCAACCGTCAGGAAGACAAAGAGGGGAGAGCGGTGCGGCTCTCAGGAGTGCCTATGTTTCCTGTGATTGTGTACAAGATCCTAAAGGGTGTGCCTGGAGTGACTGACTGGGAGAGCTCTGGACTCCAGGCCATGTGGTTTCCGGTGGCAACGATTTCAGTAAGGAGTCTGTCGGTGGTCGTGGTACGAGGAACCCAGAGAAGGCTGGAGATCTCGGGAGAGATAATTTTTGGATATCTTCAACTCCAGAGACTGCAGAATCTGCGACGTCAGGCGGTAAGAATGTTCCTGTAATTATTGGGCTGGCAGACCCCGGGACAGTACACAGACAACAGTTGCTACCTGCTGGGCCGGCAGGTGGTAAGTCCCAGAGGCAAGGAACTGTCGTAAGGGGATGTGTCTCTGTGGAAACCGCCGCATCTGAACAGCCGGGTAAGTCTGTTGCGGTTGCTCCCTCACGGGAATCCACAGGGGAGAAGGGTATTGTGCGGCCCAAAATGCCCATGACCAACGCTGGGCTTGGGGTCGTGAAAGTTAGAGACCCTATGCTAGCCCGGGTAAGGAGTAGCACAATACTGAAAACTAAGACTGGTATAGTGATGAATATGCTGGACAGACATGCGATTAAAAAGGACTGTCAGATAGTTCCCACCGGACGTGAGACTTTGGTGACAACTGGGACTGAAGTGACAACTAGAACCAATGGTGCCAAGTTATCTGCATTACCTATTGAAAACAATGGTGCAAAGCGATTGTGCCAAGTTTGTGGAAAGGCATAATGAAAAGGTAATGACAGATGAAATATGTGATGATGGCATGCATTTTTTCGTTGCAGGAGGTGGTCAGGGGAATACCGCCCCCGGTTGGAAAACATGAAGATTTTTCTCTCTCCCCACGGTCCCTAGATATGATAGAGAAGGGACTAGCTGTCTTCACAGAGTCACTGAAGAAGACTGCAGTAGACACAAACAAAGTGCTTAAAGGGACCCTGGGTGGAACCCCCACAGGGCGGCCAAAAGAGAATGGTAACACTCCTACATCGGCTGCAGCAGAGCAGAGTGAAGAGCATCTGGAACAGGAGGCCCTCTCCTTGGCTCAATCCCTTGAAGAAGTGCTTGAGGAGCGAGATGAATGTGAGAGGTTGAACAAGCAACTCAGAGCAGGGATGGAAGATCTCATGAGCTCAAAAGATGATGTCAGACTCAGGAAGAACATCTATGAGTTGAAGAAGTCTAAGCCAGAGCCTGTTAAGAATGGGTCTGGAGATGGTGGCACCGTGGTGCCGACTGAGGCGGAGAAGATGGAAGATCTTTCTGCTGAACCCGTTGATGGGGCTGATGTGAATGCAGAGGCCAAGAGACACAAGGCAGGGGGTAGCCAGGACCTGGTCCCGAAAGACATCCCCTCCGCCTGTAAAGCCGTCCAAGTAGCCAGCATCTTGCTGTGGAAGTAATACGAGGAGATGGGCAACCAGTATGCGGATCCTGTCTACTACTGTGAGTTGGCTCTCCTAGAACCTAAACGATTGGGGAACAATATCCTGGGTGAACCTCTGGAAAGATTGCCAGAAGGCGACGAGTCTGGTGAAGATCCCGATGTCCCCAGTGCCTCCAACCTTGATGAGAAATAGGAGGAGGAGTTGAGAAGCCAAGCATACGATGCCATATCCGTGAAGGATGAAAAGGCTAATAAAGGGAATGGAGACGCCAAAGAAACAGAGGCCAAAGAAGCTAAGGCCGAGGTCTTGAAATGGGAGAAATCCTTGGATGTTCCAGAGACCAAGGTTAGGGCAGAAGTAGCGACTGCCGAAGTGGGAAAAGCCACTGAATACGCAGAAGACTCTGAAGCTGGCCCCAAACCCGAAGAAACCCCTGCTGAGAATAATAGGAAAGTGGTCCAGATGTGTGGAAAAGGAGCACGTCATAGGAAACCTGCTCTGCTGAAGGAGTCCCGCTAGGCAAAAGAGAAACGGTCGGGACACAACCATTACTGGAATCAGTTCAGTCAAGAGTTGCCGCAGTCCAAGAAAGGACATGAGGGGCCTGTGCAGAAGCCAGGAAATATAAAAAGAGAGTTCCTGCTCATGAGATGGGCAAGAAAATCCCAGAGGCCTTGTCAGCTCTGTAATAAACTCATGAGGGTGACAAACCAAGCGCTGTTGTCCTGGGTCTGGCAGAATAAAGGGAAGCCTGTGATGTTGAGCTGGAAGATGGCAGGTTAATGCGGATGCCCTATCATAAGCATCCATTTGGTACATGTGTTCACCCCCACACACAGGGTTGTACACAGGGGGGGGGGGGGAGTAAAGGTCCTAGATATAGGTGGCCACTAAGCTAGTTGGCGGACACCAAGCTACTTAGTTTAGCTGGCTCCAGCTAGTCCAGGAGGGCTTTTACTATGTTATGACCGTGCGTGAACGGTGCTTTAGGTGAGTCAGGTTATGTTATGTTTAGTTAGAGACAAGCCAGCAGGTGTTTATTTTGTATCATTTATGTTTGTTTTGCTGAGGTGCCAAATAAAGCGATGTTTGGCCCTGAAACTTGGTGTCGGGCGAAGATACTTGTGTGAATGACACCCGGAGAAGAGCTAACCCCCCCACATCGCCCACAGAGAAACTGTTGCGAGTACCAATTCTACCGCGCATGCAAGAAGAGGGCGGTTTAAAGATGTGTTGGTCACTTCAGATATGAGATCATTCTTGCAGCCAACCCATCAACAGCCGCCCTCCGGATCCAGCCTTATTGAACGCCTAGACCGACTGGTGTCCGACTACATCGGGTTAACGGCCGATGTGGATGCTTTGAGAAGCAAGGAACCTCTTGACTACTGGGTGTGCAGACGACCTGTGGCCAGACCTGGCACAATTTGCCATGGAACTCTTGGCTTGCCCCTCCTGTCCAAAAGGATGTTCAGCGCAGCAGGGAGGATCGTCACCGATAAGCACACTCGCCTAGCTCACGACAGTGTGGACTACCTAACATTTCTAAAATAAATGAGGCATGGATCTCGGAGGAATTCAATACTTATAAAGACCACTTTTAATTGAATTTCACCTATTGCCATTGTTTTTTTTTTCAAGAGGGGGGATTTCATTAGCCATGTTTTTAATCCTATTATATATTTTTAGTTCTTTTAAACATATGTATTTGACATGTGTAACGGTCGCGTACACACACACACAGGGGGAAGGCAAGTGACCACTGCGCTCCACCCTTACCCCTGGCCCTGCCTACTTGCCTCGTGAGTCCTAATGACAGGGGACAACTGGACGGAAATCCCTAACTTGGAATAAGTGCAGGGATGACAGACAGACAAACAACAGGACATGAACGGACCGAGTCAATACCAGGAAAGCTACAAAGTACAAATGGAGCAAGCAGAGAATTGTCAGGAGAAGCCGGGGTGATAAATACCAGGAGAGACGTGAAGTACCAAAGGAGTCAGCAGAGGAACGTCAGGAGGAGGCCGGGGTCAGAATACCAGGATAGCAGCAAAGTACACATGGAGCAGGCAGAGGATCGTCAGGAATTCAGCAAGAGGTAAGTGCGCCAGGAAAGACCAAATCACAGGTGGAACCTAAATTAACAGGCAACCTGTGGCCAGCAGGCTGCCTGTATTTATAGTGGGGAGTGAGGGTCATGTGACGTGGCCAGCGTCACATGACCGACAGACCAACCAGTCGAGCACCGAGTGATCAGCTCGGCGCTCAAGGCAGACTTAGGAACAGGGAGCCACCCAGCTAGTAAAGCTGCCCTGGGAATGAGGTCAAACACAGATCCTCATTCCCAAAGCTAAGCAACAGGTCTGCGGGTAATGGGGGACCGAGTGCACCTTCGGAACCCTGTTACAACATGTATTTGTACTGGCCTGTAGTAAAATTGATATCCAATGACCGTCTAATATACCTCCAGCCACATAATCACTTGATGTTTTCTGTCCGGTGAATGCCTAATGTTTGGGGCCTGTAATCTAACTAGCCAACAGTAAAATTGTTATACGGTGACCGCCTAATGTACCTCCAGCCACATAATGACTTGATCTTTTCTGTATGGTGAATGCATAATTTTTGAGGCCTGTAATCTAACTGGCCAACAGTAAAATTGTTATACTGTGACTGAAGGGTTAAATAGAATAAGCTATATGATCTGTATGAAGGACAGGATGCTGGGTGACATCATACTAAAGGGTGAATGTGTTTACATTAGCCTTATGTCCATATAGGGAATGGATTCTGCCCAGCAACAGTGAATATGTTCATATCTGTTTCCAATATGTGTGGATGTATGTCTATAAGAGGCTGGATTCTCAGAATTAAATCAGAACTGTTTCAGAAACACTGTCTGTGTGTATCAGTGAGACAAGTTCTCCAGGCGCCTATATTTGGAGACAGAGGAGGAATCAGGGTGCATTCAGAAGCGTCCGGGATAGATCATACAGCAACTCGGTAAGTACAGAACATTCCTGTCTTTAACGACTGGGGACATTCCTATGCTTTCCGAAAAACATACTGTTGTTTCTATTTTGAATCCACTTCAGACACACTGAAAGGAATAGTATCTATCTTTAGGCAAGGTACACTATAAATAGACTACTGGCCAAGCCTAAATTCTTTAGGGAAGGATTTAAAAGAGGAATTCTTTTGGGAAGAATTCAAATATTGTCTGCACCCTGATTTCTCTTGTCACCCAATTTCTAATCGCTTCTTATCTGTCGCTTTCTTTATGCTCTCTTTTATGTTATGATGTTATGAAGCATTAAGTAATTTTTATGCTGAAGGTAAGCAGCAAATGATACTGTGAAAACTGTACTAACTTTATTGTGTGTGTCCTGGATAACCGTAAGACGCCCCAATATTCTGGCGAGGGGAAACCCGCTAACCCAGAAACTGGTGAACGCAAGTCAGTTGAGAAGGAAGTTGAGCATACAGGGAGTGCAGAATTATTAGGCAAATGAGTATTTTGACCACATCATCCTCTTTATGCATGTTGTCTTACTCCAAGCTGTATAGGCTCGAAAGCCTACTATCAATTAAGCATATTAGGTGATGTGCATCTCTGTAATGAGAAGGGGTATGGTCTAATGACATCAACACCCTATATTAGGTGTGCATAATTAGTAGGCAACTTCCTTTCCTTTGGCAAAATGGGTCAAAAGAAGGACTTGACAGGCTCAGAAAAGTCAAAAATAGTGAGATATCTTGCAGAGGGATGCAGCACTCTTAAAATTGCAAAGCTTCTGAAGCATGATCATCGAACAATCAAGCGTTTCATTCAAAATAGTCAACAGGGTCGCAAGAAGCGTGTGGAAAAACCAAGGCGCAAAATAACTGCCCATAAACTGAGAAAAGTCAAGCGTGCAGCTGCCAAGATGCCACTTGCCACCAGTTTGGCCATATTTCAGAGCTGCAACATCACTGGAGTGCCCAAAAGCACAAGGTGTGCAATACTCAGAGACATGGCCAAGGTAAGAAAGGCTGAAAGACTACCACCACTGAACAAGACACACAAGCTGAAACGTCAAGACTGGGCCAAGAAATATCTCAAGACTGATTTTTCTAAGGTTTTATGGACTGATGAAATGAGAGTGAGTCTTGATGGGCCAGATGGATGGGCCCGTGGCTGGATTGGTAAAGGGCAGAGAGCTCCAGTCCGACTCAGACGCCAGCAAGGTGGAGGTGGAGTACTGGTTTGGGCTGGTATCATCAAAGATGAGCTTGTGGGGCCTTTTCGGGTTGAGGATGGAGTCAAGCTCAACTCCCAGTCCTACTGCCAGTTTCTGGAAGACACCTTCTTCAAGCAGTGGTACAGGAAGAAGTCTGCATCCTTCAAGAAAAACATGATTTTCATGCAGGACAATGCTCCATCACACGCGTCCAAGTACTCCACAGCGTGGCTGGCAAGAAAGGGTATAAAAGAAGAAAATCTAATGACATGGCCTCCTTGTTCACCTGATCTGAACCCCATTGAGAACCTGTGGTCCATCATCAAATGTGAGATTTACAAGGAGGGAAAACAGTACACCTCTCTGAACAGTGTCTGGGAGGCTGTGGTTGCTGCTGCACGCAATGTTGATGGTGAACAGATCAAAACACTGACAGAATCCATGGATGGCAGGCTTTTGAGTGTCCTTGCAAAGAAAGGTGGCTATATTGGTCACTGATTTGTTTTTGTTTTGTTTTTGAATGTCAGAAATGTATATTTGTGAATGTTGAGATGTTATATTGGTTTCACTGGTAAAAATAAATAACTGAAATGGGTATATATTTGTTTTTTGTTAAGTTGCCTAATAATGATGCACAGTAATAGTCACCTGCACACACAGATATCCCCCTAAAATAGCTAAAACTAAAAACAAACTAAAAACTACTTCCAAAAATATTCAGCTTTGATATTAATGAGTTTTTTGGGTTCATTGAGAACATGGTTGTTGTTCAATAATAAAATTAATCCTCAAAAATACAACTTGCCTAATAATTCTGCACTCCCTGTAGACATAAGTCCTCTCTACCCAGTTAACAGGAATTGTCGGAGCCTTTACGGTTCAGTACAGCCAGTCCAGGGGAGAGTTCAGCTCTGCTTCTGTCTCAATTAAGTTATAAGAAATGGGTGCAAAGCAAGGAAAGGTCTCTCCACCCCCATCTTATGTAGGAGAAACATGTAAGGATTATGTAGCCCGGGTCTGTGGGACTGATTATTATTTAGTTACTCCCTGGGTGGATAATATGGCAGGATGGACAGAGGGGATGAAGAGTATAAATTCGTTCCCTCAGGAAGGGGCTAATGACACCTTCCATATGGACATGGTAAAAGGGTTATGTTCGGGTGACACTGAAGCTTACCCATATTATCGTCCAGACCCCCAGTGGGACATGCAGTATATGAAGTTGGGAGGGGAAAATTGGCTTACTTATGCACCATATTGGTATGACAGACCAAATAAAAAGGTTAAGAAACAGAAGGCAGAGAACCAGGAGGGATATAAAAAGAAACATGAGTTAGAAAAATAATTGACAAGGGGTTCACTTCAGAAGCCCCCTCCTCCCTATTTAGGAAATATCCCACAGATATATCCATCCCTTTCAAAAGATGACTTAGATTTACTGGCTGGATATACTGCTACCAATATCCAACCACCTACAGCTCCCCAGCTCCCGCAGCCACCTCCGCTGTTACCCCAACCTATGCCTGATCAGAGTGGTCAGGATCCAGCGGCTGGTGCTGTTGGTGATGGGGATGCCATATCTCCCAGGCGCCTTAGATCACAAAAGTATTTTCCCAAACCTGAACATATATCTCATCCTGATGAGGACAATGACCCTGAGGAACAGTTCCCTTTTATGACTGTAGGGGACACCTTGTTAAAGAAACCTATTGAAGTAGATGATATTAATAAGATTGTTAAACACTGCCCTAAACCCTCTTCATCTTCATCTAGGACATTTCATTATTTGAAGAGAGCTTGTAAAGGGAGATGTCTAACTCAGGAGGATATGCGCCTTATAATAGATGGGATAGTTGGGCACAATTCCCCCTGGGATTGGAGTAAGGTCCCCTCTATAAGCACTATATAACCCCCGAATACGCCGGCTGGAAATTATAAATTAAATACTGAGGCAGGCATAGACACAATGTGGGAAGAAATTAAGTGTGTAATGGAGAGGTGTTTTCAGACTAGGTCCTCGTTGCCAACTGCTGTAGCCTGTAAACAAAAATCAGGAGAGTCTGTTATAGATTTTTGGAAGAGGTTTAATGAAGTTTGGACTCTTGAGGCAGGAATGAGTATTCAGGATAATATGCATTCTTTGCTTATTCAGACTTTCCTTACCAATCTACAGCCACATCTCCAGCTTACCATTAAGCAAATGATCTCCGAAATGGCCTGGTCTTAATAAAGATCAATTCTAAAATAAGTTAATGGAGAAAGATGCGGCGGGTTGTTTTGAAATGGTAGGACCTAAAGAGGCCCATTACAAAACTCAGGAAAGGAATTGTCTCTCAAATCAGCCCAATAGGGGAAGTGGCAGAAGAAGGGGTAGAGGGCCATGCTCTGGGAGAGGGGGGAATAATAGAAATCGTTCTGAAGGTTGCTTTAATTGTGGTATGACTGACCACTGGATCAGTCGATGCCCTTACCCACTCAGGCAACATGCCCCAAATGATGCCCAAGCTCAAGGCACCCAACCATATCCACAAGCTCAGATCCGAGATCTTCCCCCACTGCCACAGCCCCAGAATAATACCCCTCGTTTTCCCGTAGCCTGGGGGCAGCAGACATCACAATGAGGAGGCCCGGGGGACAGTATCCCAGCATTCACTCTCATCACAAACCACTATAAGGAATCACCACTGATTGTGTTAACCATGGAGGGACGTCCTCTCCCTTTTCTTGTGGATTCTGGTGCTACTAGTAGTACTATATGTGAGGATTATTATAGTGGTCCAAAAGAGAATGCTGAGCCCTCTGTGGGAATTAATGGGATACTGACCAGATCTTATAAAACTCCTCGCCTCTCGATCCAACAACCATACAAGCACCAGTCAATGTTCAATCACAGTTTTAGGATCATTCCAAATTGTCCTGTGAATTTATTAGGGAGAGTGTTCAGTTTGTTTGTTCTGTTAAAGTTGCAGTTGGGGATTAGCAAGACGGGACACCTACATGTCACATCCTCAGTTATGCCCATTCATGTACCAAAGGATAATTGTTTTTTATATTTGGAATGCCAACCTCAGGATCCGCTACTTGATCCGGTTCCTCCTGAGGTTTGGGCAAATACTGACCAAGATGTTGGCCTTATCTCTTGTACACCATATAAGGCAATGCTTAAGCCCGGGGCTGCACCTGTTTACATTAAACAATACACCAGAAAAATAAAAGGGGATTGAGTCTATGTTGATGGAATTCCTAGAGGCAGGGGTTATTGAGGAAATTATTTCCCCCTATAATACACTTATCAACCTAGTGAGAAAGGCAGATAATATCTTTAGGTTTGTCCAGGATCTTAGAGCGGTAAATGCACAGATCATACCTATAGCCCCTGTGGTTCCAGACGTACCATCTCTGCTATCAGCTATTCCTGCCCATGCAGAGTTTTTCTCTGTTATTGATTTAAAGAATGCATTTTTTTCTGTCCCAGTTGACAAGGAGACACGGCCACTTTTTGCCTTTACATTTAATTTTCGCCAGTATACTTAGTGTATAATGCCTCAGGGTTTTGTAGACTCCCCAGTAGTCTACTCCATTGTCCTCCAAGTTACACTGCGCCCCTGGACTGCCCCTCATGGTTCTGTCCTTCTACAATATGTGGATGATGTCCTCATATGTAGTTCTACTCGGGAGGCCTGCCAGGCAGACTGTGTTAGTTTATTACTGTGGTTATGTGAAAGTGGTCACAAAGTTTCTAGGAAGAAATTACAATGGTATATGGAAAGTGTTGAGTATTTGGGCTTTGCTCTCAGTAAAGGTGAGAGGAAAATCAGCCATGCCAGAATCACCTCTGTACTGGGTCTGCCCCGCCCACAAACCAAGAAAGACAAGTTGACCTTTCTTGACATGATTGGTTACTGCGCCAATGGATTGCTGATTGTTCCTACTATGATAATATTCTGAGACAAGCCACTAATATACTGATACGCCTGACTTCATTAAATGGTCTGATGAAATGTTACAAGCTTTTAGTCGTTTGAAATGTGCAATGGTTTCAAGTCCTGGTTTGGGCCTACCCGACTATGGCGTGATGTTTCACTTATTTGTCAGGGACAATTGTAAAACCATGGCGGGAGTCCTGGAGCAAGATCATGGAGGCAAATTCCGCCCTGTTGCTTTTTTCTCAAAAGTGGTTCCCGTACAGGTTCAGGGCAGGCCTGCGTGTCTCAGGAGTTTGGCAGCCTGTGCTATGGTCGCTGAGATGGCCACGCCTATTACCCTAGGTCATCCCACCACTCTGCATACCTCACACAATGTTCAGGCCCTATTGAAGAACATACATATGCAACATATGTCAGCACAAAGACTGAGTGGATATGAAGTTTTGTTGCTATCTAATCCTCAACTTCATATCAAATACTCAGCACCCACATTCGGTCCAATGGCTATACTGAATGCCCTACTTGGCTACAAGGGAGAGCAGGATGATTTGCCTCCTACCCATGCATGTACTTAACTTATCCATGAACATACCTCACCTAGGCCTGACTTACAGTCCACACCCATTGAGGGAGCACCTGATATTTTTGGGGATGGATCCTGTTCGCGCCCTAATGAAAACACTTATCATGCAGGATACGCTGTGGTTCAACTCCCTGATGTTATACTAGAATCAAATCCTATACCTTTTCAGTCAGCCCTAGCAGCTGAACTGATTGCCCTCACAAGAGCTTGTTGTCTTTTTGAGGGGAGAGATGTAAATGTATACACCGATTCCAAGTATGCCTTTGGGGTTGTACATGATCATGGGGTAATCTGGCAGAGGAGAGGCTTCATAGATGCAGATGGGAGACACATTTCACATTCCACCCTAGAACATGATCTCCTGGCTGCCATCCAATTACCAAGCAAAGTTGCTATTATCCATTATTAGGCACATACTGGTCTCCAAACACACATAGCTAAAGGGAATGTCCTAGCTGATCAGGTAGCAAAAGAGGCTGCTATTAGAACGGCAGCAACAGTTCAAATGCCCTCCCTAGTTCCAGACATTACCCTTACTGACAATCTATTGCTCAGCCTCCAGGATTTGGCTACCAGTAGTGACAAAATAGAATGGCAGTCGGTAGGTGCAGTACAAGACCCTGATACGGGTCTTATCTGCAAAGAGGGGAAACCATGTATCCCAGTTGCAAGTGCCCCGATTTTAATTGCACAATATCATGGTCTTGGCCATAGGGGAGCACAGTCAACCACTGACCTCATTCGGAGAGATTTTTTTATACCAGGTCTTAGATCAAAGGTACAAGCTTATGTTTCAAGGTGTATTATGTGTCTCAGAAACAATCCAAATAATTCAAAGAAGGCCCAACACCAGCATCTGAATTACCCGACTTTTCCATTCACTCACTTACAAATTGACTTCACCCATATCCCAAAGACAGGAAGAAAGCAGGAGTATGCCCTTGTAATTGTGGATATGTTCTCTAGATGGCCGGAGGTCTTTCCTATCACCAATGAAACCACACAAATAAGGAAAATAAGGAAAAAGTTCTTGCCTATAGCCCTAGCAGAAATTAGGATGCAGCCTAATAAGAATACTGGTTACTCACCATTTGAGGTCCTAATTGGAAGACCCTTCCCCACCCCTTGGGGTCCAAAGGCCCCTGTGATAGAAAAAGGGGATCTAGAAGTAGTACAGGCAGAATATGTGAGGAAATTTGTAGAAACTTTAGATCAAATTGAACGAGATGTTGCTCATGCCTCTCCTTTCTCTCCACAGGAACCTACGCATCCTTTCCAACCAGGTGACGTGGGGATAGTCCAGCACCTGGCAAAAGGACGAAAACAGACTGAGTTCCCGTTTGGACCACCCACCCGAGTGGTAGCAGTCACCAGAACAGTGATTCTCACAGAAGAGGCTCCAATATGGATTCACTCTAGCAGAGTGAAAAGGGTCCCTGAGGCTTCTTCTCTGATGATGGGCAAAGACAAAGAGCGTGAAGCAGGTGTGAATTCCCTGAACAAAGAGGGGAGCTCAGAAGAAGTTTCCTTGAAAAGTGCCTTACCACAGGCTGAAGATGATGACCCCACAATATTCTGGGAGATTTGTTTGTCTGCTGATAATTATTATTCTTTGTGTTTTCTTGCCAGTCTGGCTTATTACTACATGTATTTATCACCCAGAGAAGATGAGTTTCTTCTGCGGTGCACCAAATAGTATATAATAGTATATAAAAGAGCTCAGGAGCAAGATCCCTTTGCTACCGTCCCCTTTTATTCTGAACAGAATAGTATAGTCAGGATGGCAAATGCCCTAAATGTTAGTTCATTGTGCCTTAAAGACTTACAGAGCCCACGGGATCTTATACAAATATGTGTTATTGATGTGCCTACACCCGATGAATCCCTCCTTGAAGTCTGGTCAAAGGCTAACAATACACAATCTTTTATTCCCTTGTATGACTTCTGTGGGAAGTGTCAGAAAGTAGGAAATAGCAGGGATAATATTAGAATAATTACTATGAATGTGACTGCAGCAGAGACTTGTTTTACCTTTTCCCAGGATATGACTTTATATTGTGATGGTAGAGACTAGGGATGAGCGAACCCGCTCCGGGTTCGGTGTTCGGCGCTTTCTTGGCGCTTTTTGAAAGGCTGCAAAGCAGCCAATCAACAAGCGTCATACTACTTGCCCCAAGAGGCCATCACAGCCATGCCTACTATTGGCATGGCTGTGATTGGCCAGTGCAGCATGTGACCCAGCCTCTATTTAAGCTGGAGTCACGTAGCGCCGCACGTCACTCTGCTCTGATCAGTGTAGGGAGAGGATGCAGCTGCTGCTGTTAGGGCGAGATTAGGCAGGGATTTATTTACTGAAGTGATCGATATACAGCTGTGTATCATACAACCTCTGCTATTCAATTGCTCACTGTTTTAAGGCTGCCCAGAGCGTTTTTCAGTCACTTTTTTCTGGGGTGATCGGCGGCCATTTTGTGTCTTGTGGTGCGCCAGCACGAGCTGCCACCAAGTCCATTTTTAACCATCAATAGTGTGTTGTTTTTTTTTGCTATATCCTACAACTGTCACAGCCAGACAGCTGAGAAGCGCTCACAGGAGCTTCTCAGATCCTCCTCCTTGAATTTCTTTGTTTTGGTTTAGTTTCTCATCTCGTTAGTCTATCTCAGCTGTCATGCAGTCAGACTGATCGCTACCCTTTAAGTTCCTCACCAAAATGCAGTAGTGTGCGGCTGATACAACTTCCTGGAGTGTGTGTGCATGCAGTTCCCAGTCCTCAGTCCTCAGTCGTCTGCAGATAAGTGCTGTTTATGTATTTATGTTTTTGTCTTTTCTGGATCCAGGTGACCCTGACTCCCTCCGTGTCAGTGTAGGGAGCCGGTGGTCGTGTCCCTTCACTATTGTAGGGTCTTCAGGTAATAGATAGCCGAGGAACGTGGATATGCGGCCATCCACCTTTGGGGTGTTCGCATAGGCTGAGCAGTGAGGGAGAGCGGCAGGTCTATTGCAGGGGTCTCCCTTTGTTCCTTAGTTGTGGATCCAGAGAGACATTGTTTATATGGTTTTGTCTTGTTTCCTATACACCATCCGTGACATTATCAGCCGCCAAAACCGTCTCAAGCATGGATCCGGTTTCACTTTTGGCTGAACGCCTCCAGGGTCTTTCATTGGAGGTAGCTGATCTCCGTAGGATTTTTTCTCAGTTTCAAGTGACCGGTTCAGCTTGCGTTCATGGAGTTTGTGCTGAGCCCAAGGTCTCGCTCCCGGATACGTTCTCTGGGGGTAGTGAGAATTTTGTGCGTTTTAAAGAGGCTTGCAAACTCCATTTTCGCCTTCTTCCCCATTCTTCTGGTGATGAAGAACGGAGGGTGTGGATCATTGTATCGCTGCTCAGGGGTAACGCTCAGTCTTGGGCCTTTTCGCTACCGGAGGGGGCACGGCCCCTCCGCTCAGTGGATGAATTCTTTTTAGCCCTGGGTCAGATATATGATGATCCGGATCGTATTGCTCTGGCTGAGTCTAGACTACGTCTGTTATGCCAGGGTAAACAATCCGCAGAGATATACTGCTCCGAATTTCGGAGATGGGCAGCTGAGACTGGTTGGAATGATGCTGCATTCCGAAGTCAATTTTGCCATGGTCTTTCAGAGGGATTGAAAGATGCATTTTCCTTTCATGAGAGGCCTATCTCCTTGGACTCTGCTATGTCTCAGGCCGTTCGTATTGACAGGCGTCTTAGAGAGAGACGAGAGATCTCTCCTTCCTGTCCTACTCAGTCTCGGAACAGTGCAGCGGTCTCATTCTGTGCGCAGGAGTCTCAGTCACTGTCAGCCCCTTCTGAGCAGGAGCCCATGCAGCTGGGGTTGATTGCCTCTGACAATAGAAGATTCAGCCCGCATGGGAGGGTTTGTTTTTGTTGTGGAGGTATAAATCATTTGGCAAATGTTTGTCCCTCAAGGAGATTCAGGCAGTTTTCTGGGAGTAATAAAGAGACAAAAAGGAAAAAATCTCTTAAAAATGTTCCGTCTGTTACTATTGGCAGGGTTGAGGCGGAAATTGAAGGTTTTCCGTTTGCTTGTAGTTCCCGTTTTGTCCTGCCTGCTAGGGTGGCGCTAGAGAGCAAGAGCATTTTTTGTGAGATTTTTGTGGATAGTGGAGCAGCTGTCAACCTCATTGATAATCAATTTGCAATAACTCATGGTTTCCAGGTATGCACTTTGGGAAGGGATATTCCTGTTTTTGCTATTGATTCAGCTCCACTTTCTCAGAAATCATTAAAGGGCATAGTTCACAATATCCGTTTAATTGTGAGTGATGCTCATGTTGAGGATGTGTCATGTTTCGTCCTTAGCGGTTTGCCTACTCCTCTAGTGTTGGGGCTACCCTGGCTTACTAAACATAACCCCACCATTGATTGGCAAGCGAGGCAAATAAATGGTTGGAGTGACTTTTGCAGAGAGAATTGCCTCATAACATCTGTTTCTGAGGTTTCTACTAAGACTGTACCACCTTTCCTCTCTGAATTTTTGGATGTCTTCTCTGAGAGTGGAGTTCAGGGTTTGCCTCCGCACAGGGAGTATGATTGCCCTATTAATCTCATCCCAGGCGCCAAGCTGCCTAAATCTCGTTTATGCAATCTCTCCCAACCTGAGAGGGTCGCTATGCGGGCTTATATCTCTTAGAGTTTGAGAAAAGGACACATCCTCAGAGAAGGAGACGAATGGAAGACGGCTTTCAATACCCCTGAGGGCCATTTTGAGAATTTGGTTATGCCTTTTGGTTTGATGAATGCCCCAGCCGTTTTTCAGCATTTCGTGAACAGCATTTAATGGGAAAATTTGTATTAGTGTATTTGGATGACATTTTGATTTTTTCTCCTGATTTCAAGACTCATAAGGAACACTTACGTCAGGTCTTGCTCATTCTGCGGGAGAATAAATTATTTGCGAAACTGGAAAAATGTGTGTTTGCGGTTCCAGAAATCCAATTTCTGGGGTTTCTTGTCTCCGCTTCTGGTTTTCGCATGGACCCCGAGAAGGTCCGCGCTGTGCTTGAGTGGGAGCTTCCTAAGAACCAGAAGGCGCTGATGCGTTTTTTGGGCTTTGCCAATTACTACAGGAAATTTATTTTGAATTATTCCTCTGTTGTTAAACCACTCACTGATATGACCAGAAAGGGGGTAGATTTTTCTTCCTGGTCGGTAGAGGCGCGTAAGGCCTTTTCTAATATCAAGGAGAGTTTTGCTTCCGCTCCCATCCTAGTACAACCTGATATTTCGTTACCCTTCATAGTTGAGGTTGATGCTTCTGAGGTAGGGGTGGGTGCGGTCTTGTCTCAGGGTTCCTCTCCTGCCAAATGGCAACCGTGTGCCTTTTTCTCAAAGAAACTCTCCTCCGCAGAGAGAAATTATGATGTGGGAGATAGGGAATTGTTGGCCATCAAGTTGGCTTTTGAGGAATGGCGCCATTGGCTAGAGGGAGCCAGACACCCTATTACCGTGTTTACTGACCATAAAAATCTGGCCTATTTGGAGTCAGCCAAGCGTCTGAACCCGAGACAGGCCAGATGGTCTTTGTTCTTTTCAAGGTTTAATTTTGTTGTTACGTTCCGCCCTGGGGTTAAGAATGTGAAGGCAGATGCCCTGTCACGTTGTTTTCCAGGAGGTGGGAATTTTGAAGACCCGGGTCCCATTTTGGCTGAAGGTGTGGTGGTCTCTGCTCTTTTTCCTGAATTGGAGGCAGAGGTGCAGGCAGCCCAGTCAGAAGCTCCTGATCTTTGTCCTCCTGGGAGGTTGTTTGTGCCTCTCGCTTTGAGACACAAGATTTTTAAAGAACACCACGACACGGTCCTTGCTGGGCACCCGGGGGCAAGAGCCACACTGGATCTCATCGCTCGGAGATTCTGGTGGCCTGCGCTTCGTAAGTCGGTTGAGGGTTTTGTGGCAGCTTGCGAGACTTGCGCTCGTGCCAAGGTCCCTCATTCACGGCCATCAGGTCCTCTCCTTCCTTTGCCCATTCCTTCCCGTCCTTGGACACATCTGTCCATGGACTTCATAACGGACTTGCCTCGTTCCTCGGGGAAGTCTGTGATTCTGGTGGTGGTGGACCGTTTTAGCAAAATGGTGCATTTTATCCCTTTCCCTGGTTTGCCCAATGCTAAAACGCTGGCGCAGGCATTTATTGACCACATTGTCAAATTGCATGGGATTCCTTCAGACATAGTCTCTGATAGGGGCACGCAGTTTGTTTCCAGATTCTGGAAGGCTTTCTGTTCTCGCTTGGGGGTTCGGTTGTCATTCTCTTCTGCTTTCCATCCGCAGTCGAATGGCCAGACAGAGCGCGTCAATCAGAATCTGGAGACATATCTGCGCTGTTTTGTGGCGGAGAATCAGGAGGATTGGTGTTCTTTTTTGTCCCTTGCTGAGTTTGCTTTAAATAACCGTCGTCAGGAGTCCTCTGATAAGTCACCATTTTTTGGTGCATATGTGTTCCATCCGCAGTTTGGGACTTTTTTCGGGAGAGGGCTCTTCTGGTTTGCCTGATGAGGACAGATTCTCCTCGTCTTTGTTATCTATTTGGCAAAAGATTCAGGATAATCTAAAGAGCATGAGTGAGAGATATAAGCGTGTGGCGGATAAGAGACGTGTGCCTGGTCCGGACCTGAATGTTGGTGATCTGGTGTGGTTGTCTACCAAGAATATCAAATTGAAGGTTCCCTCCTGGAAGTTGGGTCCTAGGTTTATTGGGCCTTACAAGATCCTGTCTGTCATCAATCCTGTTGCCTACCGTCTTGACCTTCCTCAGACTTGGAAGATCCATAATGTTTTTCATAAGTCCTTATTGAAACCTTATGTTCAACCTATTGTACCCTCGCCTTTGCCTCCTCCTCCGATTATGGTTGATGGAAATCTTGAATTTCAGGTCTCTAGGATTGTGGATTCTCGTCTTGTCCGCGGTTCCCTCCAGTACCTCGTTCATTGGGAGGGTTATGGTCCTGAGGAGAGGATGTGGGTCCCAGTGACGGACATTAAGGCCTCTCGTCTCATCAGGGCTTTCCATAGGTCCCATCCTGAGAAGGTGGGCCCTGAGTGTCCGGAGTCCACTCGTAGAGGGAGGGGTACTGTCACAGCCAGACAGCTGAGAAGCGCTCACAGGAGCTTCTCAGATCCTCCTCCTTGAATTTCTTTGTTTTGGTTTAGTTTCTCATCTCGTTAGTCTATCTCAGCTGTCATGCAGTCAGACTGATCGCTACCCTTTAAGTTCCTCCCCATAATGCAGTAGTGTGCGGCTGATACAACTTCCTGGAGTGTGTGTGCATGCAGTTCCCAGTCCTCAGTCCTCAGTCCTCAGTCGTCTGCAGATAAGTGCTGTTTATGTATTTATGTTTTTGTCTTTTCTGGATCCAGGTGACCCTGACTCCCTCCGTGTCAGTGTAGGGAGCCAGTGGTCGTGTCCCTTCACTATTGTAGGGTCTTCAGGTAATAGATAGCCGAGGAACGTGGATATGCGGCCATCCACCTTTGGGGTGTTCGCATAGGCTAAGCAGTGAGGGAGAGCGGCAGGTCTATTGCAGGGGTCTCCCTTTGTTCCTTAGTTGTGGATCCAGAGAAACATTGTTTATATGGTTTTGTCTTGTTTCCTGTACACCATCCGTGACAACAACAGGGGCTTGGCTGTGCTTGCTATTTTATTGAGGGGTAAAATACAATTGCCAAAATAGCAGTACCCTAAATCTGGTGTTTCAGCTGTGGCTAGCCAATTGTAATACTGTCTGCTGTGTGCCGAAGCACAGTTTTTGTTCTGGGTTGAATACAATTCCCAACTTAGCAATTCCCTAAAAATCTAAGGGTATATTAGATTGAAGGTGCGGATAGGGTCATCCTCAATAACTTCAGACGCTACCGTGCATTTCCAAGTCTAATTCTGTCCGTAAAAAGGATACCTGTCATCCAGCGCCTAAATACTAGGCCTACAATTTATATTCAGCTAAATATGTTGTTACTGCTGTGGCTGGTCAATCTATTTAGTGTCTGCCAAAGCACAGTTTTTGTTCTGGGTTGGAATACATTTCCCAACTTAGCAATTCCCTAAATTAGTAGTTTCTGCTCTATCAGGCCAAGGTTAAATCTATCCATAAAAGGGTATATTAGATTGAAGGTGCGGATAGGGTTATCCTCAAAAACTTCAGACGCTACCGTGCATTTCCAAGTCTAATTCTGTCCGTAAAAGGGATACCTGTCATCCAGCGCCTAAATACTGGGCTTACAATTTATATTCAACTAAATCTGTTGTTACTGCTGTGGCTGGTCAATCTATTTAGTGTCTGCCAAAGCACAGTTTTTGTTCTGGGTTTAAATACAATTTCCAACTTAGCAATTCCCTAAATTAGTGGTTTCTGCTCTATCAGGCCAAGGTTAAATCTATCCATAAAAGGGTATATTAGATTGAAGGTGCGTATAGGGTCATCCTCAATAACTTCAGACGCTACCGTGCATTTCCAAGTCTAATTCTGTCCGTAAAAGGGATACCTGTCATCCAGCGCCTAAATACTAGGCCTACAATTTATATTCAGCTAAATCTGTCGTTACTGCGGTGCCTGTATTAGTGTAATACGGTACCTAAATAGATAGCCAGATAGTGTTAGGTGCCTGTAAAAAATGGCCTGAATTTGAATTCAATACATTGGGCCAAATAATTTTTTTCTTATTGTGGTGAACGGTAACAATGAGGAAAACATCTAGTAAGGGACGCGGACATGGTCGTGGTGGTGTTAGTGGACCCTCTGGTGCTGGGAGAGGACGTGGCCGTTCTGCCACAGCCACACGTCCTAGTGAACCAACTACCTCAGGTCCCAGTAGCCACCAGAATTTACAGCGATATTTGGTGGGGCCCAATGCCGTTCTAAGGATGGTAAGGCCTGAGCAGGTACAGGCATTAGTCAATTGGGCGGCCGACAGTGGATCCAGCACGTTCACATTATCTCCCACCCAGTCTTCTGCAGAAAGAGCACAGATGGCGCCTGAAAACCAAGCCCATCAGTCTGTCACATCATCCCCATGCATATCAGGGAAACTGTCTGAGCCTCAAGTTATGAGTTATAAGTTTGAAGACTCTGCTGGCAGGGTTTCCCAAGGGCATCCACCTAGCCCTTCCCCAGGGGTGGAAGAGATAGAATGCACTAACGCACAACCACTTTGTTTCCTGATGAGGACATGGGAATACCAACTCAGAACGTCTCTGTGTCACGGAACCATGAACCAGACGTACAACAAGGGATAAGTGAAAATAAGAAGGCTTTATTGAAAATAAAGCTGTAAAGCAAAAGTCCAAACGGATGGCGAAACCGAAGCAGAGTCTTTGCGAAGCCAGAGGTCAGGGACCAGAAGAGTAGTCAGACGAAGCCAGGATCAGGAACCAGCAGGGTAGTCAGACGAAGCCAGGATCAGGAACCAGCAGGGTAGTCGGACGAAACCAGGATCAGGAACCAGCAGGGTAGTCGGATGAAACCAGGATCAGGAACCAGAAGCAGCAGCAGTCTAGAAGCATGTGAACACAGGAGGACCAAGCAAGGAACTGAAGCCACAGACCTCCTATATATATGAGCTGGGCATCCAGCTCCTCCCAGTGGGAAGGAGGAGCCGCAGGGTGGGAGGCTACAAGAAACCCAGAAACCAAGATGGCCGCCAGCACATGTCAAACGAAGGAGAACAGCAAGAAGGTAAGACCATGACAGTACCTCCCCCTCAAGGGCCCCTCCTCCGCGGAGTAAAGAACGGTTTCTGAGGGAAGCGTGCGTGGAAGGCTCGGAGCAAGGCAGGAGCATGGACATCTGCGGAGGGAACCCAGGAACGCTCCTCTGGACCATAACCACGCCAATGGACCAAAAACTGCACCCGACCGCGGACCAGGCGTGAGTCCAGGATATTGCTCACCTCATACTCCTCACGATTACCCACTTGGACCGGACGAGGCCGAGGAACCGAGGAAGTGAAACGATTACACACCAGTGGCTTCAACAGGGAGACATGAAACACGTTGGAGATCCGCATGCCAGGAGGAAGCGCAAGGGCATAGGCTACCGGGTTTACCCTGCGAAGCACTCGGAAGGGACCAACAAAGCGAGGCGCCAGCTTGGGAGTGGGCACTCGAAGGTTGAGGTTGCGGGTGGACAACCATACACGGTCTCCGACCTGGTAGGAAGGAGCAGGCACTCGTCTGCGATCAGCCTGGAGTCTCTGGCGCTGCGCAGAGACCTCAAGGGACTTCTGGATCAGTACCCAAGAAGCACGTAGGACGGAAAGGTGATCCTCCACAGCCGGAATATCCTGGGGAGAGAATACCTCCGGTAACACGGCAGGTTGGAACCCATAATTGGCCATGAAGGGAGACGTCCCAGAGGAAGAGTTCACCGCCGTGTTCCTGGCAAACTCAGCCCAAGGCAGGAGGTCAACCCAATTGTCTTGGTGATCGGAGACATAGCAACGAAGGAATTGCTCCAAGGCCTGATTGGATCGTTCTGCGGCCCCATTGGACTGAGGGTGGTAGGCCGAGGAGAAGGAGAGATGAATCCCCAACTGGGAGCAAAAGGCGCGCCAGAACCTGGACACAAACTGACTCCCCCGATCCGACACAATCTCCTTGGGCAAACCGTGCAACCGGAAGACCTCCCTGGCAAAAATCGTGGCCAACTCTTGTGCAGAGGGTAACTTCTTGAGAGGAACACAGTGGCACATTTTGGAAAACCGATCCAGAATCATGAGAATGACCGTATGGCCTCGGGATGCAGGGAGGTCCACAATGAAATCCATCCCCAGGTGTGACCATGGGCGCTCCCCGGTGGCTATGGGTTGCAGAAGGCCCAACGGAAGGTGCCAAGGGGACTTACTCTGGGCACAAACGGAGCATGCCGCTACATATGCGGCGATGTCGGAACGTAGGGAAGGCCACCAGAACAGACGTGAAACAGCCCAGGACAGCTGATTCTTTCCAGGATGCCCCGCGGTCTTGGAGTTATGGTAGGTTCGCAACAACCGAGTGCGCAACTCCTCAGGCACAAAACATCTGCCGTTGGGTCTCCCAGAGGGAGCACCAGATTGAGCCGCCAAAATCTGCTCACCCAGGGGAGAGGTCAGGCTGGTGCGAATGGCGGCCAAGATCTGATTCGGAGGTATGACCGAAGTCGGAATCGACTCCTCCCTGGACAGCTCGGAGTACTGCCGTGATAAGGCATCCGCCCTGATGTTCTTGGAACCGGGTAGGTAGGAGACCACGTAATTAAAACGTGACAAGAACAGAGCCCATCTGGCCTGACGTGGTGTCAATCTCTTGGCCTCAGAAAGGTAGGTCAGATTCTTGTGGTCCGTCAGGATGAGGACCGGAACCACCGAACCCTCGAGCAAGTGCCTCCATTCTTTAAGGGCCTGCACGATGGCCAATAACTCCCTGTCACCAATCTGATAGTTGCACTCCGCGGAAGACAGTTTCCGGGAGTAAAACCCACAAGGAAGCAGAGGACCCTCTGGTGTTCTACGCTGAGACAGAAGGGCGCCTACTCCCGTCTCAGACGCGTCCACCTCGAGGACAAAGGGCAACCCAGGGTTGGGATGCGACAGAATCGGAGCCGACACAAAGGCGGACTTTAGAGCCTCAAAAGCTCGGATGGCCTCGAGCGGCCAGACCTGGGAATTACTGAGCTTCCTGGTCAGATCCGTGAGAGGCTTGGCTAGCATGGAAAAGTCCCTGATGAACTTCCGATAATAATTGGCGAAGCCCAAAAAGCGCTGCAGGGAACGAAGACCACTGGACTGGGGCCACTGTAAGACAGCCGAAACCTTCTCAGGATCCATGGAGAACCCCTCAGCGGAAATGATGTAACCTAAGAAGGTTACCTGGGATCGGTGAAATTCGCATTTCTCAAGCTTACCGAACAGCTTGTTCTCTCGTAACCGTTGCAACACTCGTCTGACATCCAGAATGTGGGCCTCCATGGATTCAGAATATACCAAGATGTCATCCAAATAGACCACCACACACTGCTGCAACAGGTCACGGAAAACATCGTTGATGAATTCCTGAAAGACTGCGGGCGCATTGCACAACCCAAAGGGCATAACCAAGGATTCATAATGACCGGTCCTGGTGTTAAACGCGGTCTTCCACTCATCGCCCGCCTTGATCCTTACCAGGTTATATGCCGCCCTCAGGTCGAGTTTGGTAAAGACCGTGGCCCCTTTAAGGCGATCGAACAGCTCGGAAATCAAGGGTATCGGGTAAGCGTTCTTGATCGTGATGCGATTGAGACCCCTGTAATCGATGCAAGGCCTCAACTCACCGCCCTTCTTTTTCACAAAGAAAAATCCAGCCCCTGCCGAGGACGAGGATTTGCGAATGTGTCCGCGTGAAAGCGCCTCCCTCACGTACTCCTCCATGGCCTCATTCTCCGCTACCGACAGAGGATAGACTTTGCCACGAGGAGGAACGGCACCAGATTGTAACTCTATGGCACAATCGTATGGGCGGTGCGGAGGTAGGGCAACCGCGCGCACCTTATCGAATACATCCCGGTACTCCTCGTATTCAGGAGGCAACAGAGAGTCCAAGGAAGTACACAGCAATTTGACAGACCCATGGATGCAACTAGCCCCACACTGCGGTGACCACGAGAGGATCTCGGCCGATCTCCAATCGAAAGTCGGATTATGCTTCCGGAGCCAGGGGTACCCCAAGACCACCGAGTAGTGTGGAGACGAAATAACCTGGAGGCAGACCGACTCTCTGTGAACGGCACCAATGGCTATCCCCACTGGAAGGGTCTCATGAGTCACGTGTGGCGGCAGAAGGGGTCTGCCGTCTATCGCCTCAAGAGCCAGTGGGGAACCTCGAGCCTGCAGAGGAATGGAATTGGCGGCAGCGAACACATTATCAATGAACAAACCACCAGCACCAGAGTCCACCAACGCCTGGGTCGTCACCGAGCCCCCGACCCAGGAGAGGACAACAGTGATCAGTGGTTTGTCAACACGGGAAACCGGGGACGAGGAGACTCCACCCAAGATCTGCCCCCGACAGGATCTCAGGTGCGAGCGTTTCCCGGACGGTTCGGACATGCCAACCGAAAATGCCCACCGAGACCACAGTACATGCATCGGCCCTCGCGTCTCCGGAGTACCCTCTCCCCCTCGGACAGGCGAGCAAACCCCAGCTGCATGGGTTCACCCCCAGACAAGTCATCCCCAGGAGGCGTGGGAGGAGAGGGAGGCACGGGTGGGACAGCAAACGTAGGCGCCAATCTGTTAGAAAACCTCCGCAGGCTCTCCTTAAAGGAAGGTCTCTCCCTGAGTCTGGTGTCAATCAAAATCAGGAAAGAAATAAGAGACTCGAGCTCAACTGGTAGGTCCTTAGCTGCAACCTCATCCTTCAAGGCATCCGAGAGACCATGAGAGAAAGCAGCGACCAGAGCCTCATTATTCCAGCCCACCTCTGCTGCCAGGGTACGAAACTCAATGGCGTATTCAGCTACGGATCGTGAACCCTGTCTGATGGACATAAGGAGCTTCGCAGCAGAGGCAGCACGAGCCGGCACATCGAATACCTTCCGAAGAGAAGCAACAAAACCGGAAAACTCGGCAACCACCGGATTGTTGTTCTCCCATAAAGGGCTGGCCCAGGCCAAGGCCTTGTCCGAGAGCAGCGAGATCAAGAAGCCCACCTTTGATCTCTCAGTGGGAAAGGCATGTGGCAGCAACTCAAAATAAATGCCCACCTGGTTAAGGAAACCTCGGCACTGAGTTGGCTCTCCCCCAAAGCGCTGTGGAAGAGGGGCAGAACCGGTCATACCCCGAAACATCGCAGGTGCAACAACAGGTGTCGGGGTAGACTCTGGCGCAACAACCGGAGCGGCAGTAGGAGCGAGCCCAGGAGCGACAACCGACCCATCGGCAACGGGAGCGAAATGAGCCGTGCGTTCAAGCAGGGTTTGCAACGCCACAGCGAACCGACCCAACAGGTGATCCTGCTGATCAAGTCTGGCAACCAGCGTGGGTAGCGAGGATGGCCCTGTACCGTCAGAATTCATGGCTTGGTCCTAATGTCACGGAACCATGAACCAGACGTACAACAAGGGATAAGTGAAAATAAGAAGGCTTTATTGAAAATAAAGCTGTAAAGCAAAAGTCCAAACGGATGGCGAAACCGAAGCAGAGTCTTTGCGAAGCCAGAGGTCAGGGACCAGAAGGGTAGTCAGACGAAGCCAGGATCAGGAACCAGCAGGGTAGTCAGACGAAGCCAGGATCAGGAACCAGCAGGGTAGTCGGACGAAACCAGGATCAGGAACCAGCAGGGTAGTCGGACGAAACCAGGATCAGGAACCAGAAGCAGCAGCAGTCTAGAAGCATGTGAACACAGGAGGACCAAGCAAGGAACTGAAGCCACAGACCTCCTATATATATGAGCTGGGCATCCAGCTCCTCCCAGTGGGAAGGAGGAGCCGCAGGGTGGGAGGCTACAAGAAACCCAGAAACCAAGATGGCCGCCAGCACATGTCAAACGAAGGAGAACAGCAAGAAGGTAAGACCATGACACTCTGATGATGACGAAACACAGGTGCCAACTGCTGCGTCTTTCTGCAGTGTGCAGACTGAACAGGAGGTCAGGGAGGAAGACTGGGTGGAAGACGATGCAGGGGACGATGAGGTCCTAGACCCCACATGGAATGAAGGTCATGCCACTGACTTTCAGACTTCGGAGGAAGAGGCAGTGGTGAGACCGAGCCAACAGCGTAGCAAAAGAGGGAGCAGTGGGCAAAAGCAGAACACCCGCCGCCAAGAGAGTCCGTCTGCTACTGGCCACCGCCATCTGGGACTGAGCACCCCAAAGGCAGCTTCAAGGAGTTCCCTGGCGTGGCAGTTCTTCAAACAATGTGCTGACGACAAGACCCCAGTGGTTTGCACGCTGTGCCATCAGAGCCTGAAGCGAGGCATTAACGTTCTGAACCTTAGCACAACCTGCATGACCAGGCACCTGCATGCAAAGCATGAACTGCAGTGGAGTAAACACCTTAAAAACAAGGAACTCACTCAGGCTCCCCCTGCTACCTCTTCTGCTGCTGCCGCCGCCTCGGCCTCTTCCTCCGCCTCTGGAGGAACGTTGGCACCTGCCGCCCAGCAAACATGGGATGTACCACCAACACCACCACCTGCGTCACCAAGCATCTCAACCATGTCACAAGGCAGCGTTCAGCTCTCCACCTCACAAACATTTGAGAGAAAGCGTAAATTCCAACCTAGCCACCCTCGATCCCTGGCCCTAAATGCCAGCATTTCTAAACTACTGGCCTATGAAATGCTGTCATTTAGGCTGGTGGACACAGACAGCTTCAAACAGCTCATGTCGCTTGCTGTCCCACAGTATGTTGTTCCCAGCCGGCACTACTTCTCCAAGAAAGCCGTGCCTTCCCTGCACAACCAAGTATCCGATAAAATCAAGTGTGCACTGCGCAACGCCATCTGTGGCAAGGTCCACCTAACCACAGATACGTGGACCAGTAAGCACGGCCAGGGACGCTATATCTCCCTAAATGCACACTGGGTAAATATAGTGGCGGCTGGGCCCCAGGCGGAGAGCTGTTTGGCGCACGTCCTTCCGCCGCCAAGGATCGCAGGGCAACATTCTTTGCCTCCTGTCTCCTCCTCCTCCTACTCAGCTTCTTCCTCCTCTTCTTCCACCTGCTCATCCAGTCAGCCACACACCTTCACCACCAACTTCAGCACAGCCCGGGGTAAACGTCAGCAGGCCGTTCTGAAACTCATATGTTTGGGGGACAGGCCCCACACCGCACAGGAGTTGTGGGGGGGTATAGAACAACAGACCGACGAGTGGTTGCTTCCGGTGAGCCTCAAGCCCGGCCTGGTGGTGTGCGATAATCGGCGAAATCTCGTTGCAGCTCTGGGACTAGCCGGTTTGACACACATCCCTTGCCTGGCGCATGTGCTGAATTTGGTGGTGCAGAAGTTCATTCACAACTACCCCAACATGTCAGAGCTGCTGCATAAAGTGCGGGCTGTCTGTTCGCTCTTCCGGCGTTCACATCCTGCCGCTGCTCGCCTGTCTGCGCTACAGCGTAACTTCGGCCTTCCCGCTCACCGCCTCATATGCGACGTGCCCACCAGATGGAACTCCACCTTGCACATGCTGGACAGACTGTGCGAGCAGCAGCAGGCCATAGTGGAGTTTCAGCTGCAGCACGCACGGGTCAGTCGCACTGCGGAACAGCACAACTTCACCACCAATGACTGGGCCTCCATGCGAGACCTGTGTGCCCTGTTGCGCTGTTTCGAGTACTCCACCAACATGGCCAGTGGCGATGACGCCGTTATCAGCGTTACAATACCACTTCTATGTCTCCTTGAGAAAACACTTAGGGCGATGATGGAAGAGGAGGTGGCCCAGGAGGAGGAGGAGGAAGAGGGGTCATTTTTAGCACTTTCAGGCCAGTCTCTTCGAAGTGACTCAGAGGGAGGTTTTTTGCAACAGCAGAGGCCAGGTACAAATGTGGCCAGACAGGGCCCACTACTGGAGGACGAGGAGGACGAGGATGAGGATTAAGCAGGTTCACAGCGGGCTGGCACCCAAAGCAGCTCGGGCCCATCACTGGTGCGTGGCTGGGGGGAAACGCAGGACGATGACGATACGCCTCCCACAGAGGACAGCTTGTCCTTACCTCTGGGCAGCCTGGCACACATGAGCGACTACATGCTGCAGTGCCTGCGCAACGACAGCAGAGTTGCCCACATTTTAACGTGTGCGGACTACTGGGTTGCCACCCTGCTGGATCCACGGTACAAAGACAATGTGTTCACCTTACTTCATGCACTGGATGAAGTGCTTCATGCACGTGATAGTAAGATGCGCGAGTACAAGCGCACGTTGGTAGACGCGCTACTGAGAGCATTCCCAAATGTCACAGGGGAACAAGTGGAAGCCCAAGGCGAAGGCAGAGGAGGAGCAAGAGGTCGCCAACGCAGCTGTGTCGCGGCCAGCTCCTCTGAGGGCAGGGTTAGCATGGCAGAGATGTGGAAAAGTTTTGTCACCACGCCACAGCTAACTGCACCACCACCTGATACGGAACGTGTTAGCAGGAAGCAACATTTCAATAACATGGTGGAACAGTACCTGTGCACACCCCTCCACGTACTGACTGATGGTTCGGCCTCATTCAACTTCTGGGTCTCCAAATTGTCCACGTGGCCAGAGCTAGCCTTTTATGCCTTGGAGGTGCTGGCCTGCCTGGCGGCCAGCGTTTTGTCTGAACGTGTATTCAGCACGGCAGGGGGCGTCATTACAGACAAACGCAGCCGCCTGTCTACAGCCAATGTGGACAAGCTGACGTTCATAAAAATGAACCAGGCATGGATCCCACAGGACCTGTCCATCCCTTGTGCAGATTAGACATTAACTACCTCCCTTCAACAATATATTATTCCCTTTCGTCCTACCAGCAGCACAGATGGGGTTAACAGCCCCTGTGGACTGGTAGGACCGGCGGAATTTTAATGAGCCCAAAGAACCAATAAACGATCTTCAGCTCCCTGAAAGGGAGGAGATCACCCCCCAGCCCACCGTGTTTTTTTCTGTCCTCTGGACAGGTGGACTGGCGGTGTCGCTCCCCCTCTGGGAGCTGAAGAGTGCTAGGGGCTCTATTTTTTTAGATCTAAAGTTTGCCCTCCATGGCCTCTCATTGCCTTTATTATAGGCTGGTTGGCGTTTCTATCTGGGGTACCGTCGGGGTGAGGGGTGTCCCCTCCCCTCTTCTTTGAACCAGCTGTGGTATCCCGTCCTCCCTCGCCGCATGTGAGCGGCGCTATGGCCGTCGGGTGCCGCTGGGGTACTGTCGGGGAGTCAGGAGTGTCCCCTCCCCTCTTCTTCCACCAGAGAGATTCATCGCCACACAAAACTTCGGGTCTGCCAAACAAGTGGTCCTAGAAGCTTACATTCAGGACTATATTTCCAAGGGAGCCCTAGAGGAGGTGCCGGCAGGGGAGAGGGGCCTAGGGATTTATTCACCAGTGTTCCTGGTTCCCAAAAAGACGGGAGATCTCCGGATGATCATCGACTTGAGATTTCTCAATCGATTTATAAGGAAAACAAGGTTTCGCATGGAAACCATAAGGTCAGTCAGCCATATCCTCAACCCTGGGGACGTCATGGCTACTCTGGACCTCAAGAATGCGTATCTTCACATTCCGATCCATTCCGCATCCCGGAAACTCCTCAGGATCGCGGTCCAGATTTCAGGGGTTCGCAGGCACTTTCAGTTCGCCGCGCTTCCCTTCGGAATCTCTTCTGCCCCCCTTATCTTCACCAAGGTAGTGGTGTCGGTGGTGGCAGCTTTGAGACTTCAAGGACTGACTATTATTCCTTATCTGGATGATTTGCTTTTTATAGCCTCTTCAGTTCCGATCCTTACCCACCATCTTCAGGTCGCAATCTCTTTTCTCTTCCGCCTTCAATCCATTACTTAGGATTCGTGGTCGACTCTGTGGAGATGTCCCTCCGGTTGACTCCAGAAAGGAGAGCGCGGATTCAGGACCTAGCAAAGGTCCTTTATGTCCCTCGTCGAGTCTCTATCCGGACTCTCATGAAGATGCTGGGGCTCATGTCAGCGGCTGCGGATGCAGTCCCTTTGGCGCTATGGCACCTCCGTCCTCTTCAGTCGGAGGTCTTACACCTATGGAACGGCAGCCCTGCGGGGCTAGATTCCCTGTGCTCCCTGTCCGGTCAAACCCGGAATTCCCTCAGATGGTGGTTTCAGCTACCACCAGGGAAGTCTATGACCCAACCAGCTTGGGTCATATTGACTACAGACACGTCCCTTGTAGGCTGGGGCGCTCACCTGGACGGATCCCCAATACAGGGATCTTGGTCTCCTCTGGAGCGGCGTCTTTCTTCCAATCTTCGCGAGATGCGAGCTATCCGGCTAGCCCTCCTTCACTTTGCCCCTCAGATCCGGGGCAAAGCAGTGAAAGTCCAGTCAGACAATATGACTGCAGTTCTCTATATAAACAAACAGGGAGGCACAAGATCATTGCCCCTTCTGTCAGAGATCGGGGTGATTCTTCGGTGGGCAGAGACGAACCTTTCCCATCTATCTGCCGTTCATATTCGAGGCTCCCTCAATATGATAGCGGACCGCTTAAGTCGAGGATTACCGACCATGGAGTGGTCTCTGCATCCGGAGATCTTCAGGCAGCTAGTTCACAGATGGGGTATGCCAGAAGTGGATCTCATGGCAACCAGGTTCAACGCCAAGGTGCTGAGGTTCTGTTCCCTCTACAGGGAAGACAACCCCCTGGCGATAGATGCTCTGTCAATACCGTGGAGGTTCAGGCTGGATTACATCTTCCCTCCGTTTTCCATGATACCGAGGGTATTGATGAAAATCCGTCAGGATCAGGCCTCGGTAATAGCCATCATACCGTTTTGGCCCAGAAGATCCTGGTTTACCCAGCTCATTCAGATGAGTCGGGGACAATACTGGAGACTCCCCCCGGAGCAGACCCTGGTGTCGTGGGACACTCACCTCTGCCCAGATCTGCACAGGTTCAACCTGACAGCCTGGAGGTTGATCAGTCCCTTCCCAACATAGAAGGGCTTTCCGAGTCGGTCCTGAGAACTTTGTCGCATTCCCGAGCAGAGTCTACAAAGAAGGCCTACTCCAGGATCATGAGAATCTTCGTGGCATGGTGTGATTCCAGACAGGTGGCGTCCGCAGATCCGCCCCTTCCTGCGATACTTCAATTTCTTCAAGATGGATTAGATAGAGGCCTATCTCCAGCTACCTTGAAGGTACAGGTTTATGCCATCTCGGCCTGTCTCAACAGGCCACATTCTCGGGACCCACTCATTAAACGCTTCCTGAAGGGAGCTGAAAGACTAAAGCCTACTATACTGAAACCTATCCCCCAGTGGGATCTTTCAGTAGTGCTCAGGGGGCTAGCATCTCCCCCCTTCAAGCCCTTGGAGGAGGTAAATTTCTAATTTTTGACTTTAAAGATGGTCTTTCTTCTGGCTATAGCTTCAGCCAAAAGAATTTCTGAATTGCAGGCTTTCTCTGCAATTCACCCGTACATTATTTTCCTACAGGATAGAGTACTCCTGAAGTTTTTACCCTACTTCAGGCCTAAGGTGCCTACTTTCCAGAACATCAATCAGGTAATCTCTTTACCAGTTTTGTTTACAGCCTCCTCCTCTGATACTCCAGCTAGAGACCCGCTGGATATTTCAAGATGCCTCCAGATCTATGTGGATAGATCTAGAGAGTTCAGGATAGATGAGAATCTTCTTATCCTGTTTGCCGGTAAGTCTAAAGGCCATAAAGCGTCTAAAGCTACCATTAGTCGCTGGATTAAGGAGGCCATTATGGAAGCTTTCGTCTCCCAATCCTTAGATCCTCCTGAGTTTGTGGGAGCCCATTCTACTAGGGCGGTCTCCACCTCGGTTGCGGAGAGAAGACTCCTCCCCTTAGAGTTGATCTGTAAGGCGGCCTCCTGGAGCTCTGAGTCTAACCTTTCATCTCCCATTATAGGATAGATGCTAGGATGGCAGAGTTTTCGGCTTTTGGGCAGACTGTTCTTAGTTCTGCCAGGCATGAGGACCCTCCCTAGGGGATTCTTCTTGCTATCTCCCCATCTGTGCTGCTGGTAGGACGTAAGGGAATCGTTAATTTCTAACGATAATTTGTTTTCCCTTAGTCCTAACAGTAGCACACAAATATCCCACCCTAAATACATTATGCTTGTTAAAAACACGGTGGGCTGGGGGGTGATCTCCTCCCTTTCAGGGAGCTGAAGATCGTTTATTGGTTCTTTGGGCTCATTAAAATTCCGCCGGTCCTACCAGTCCACAGGGGCAGTTAACCCCATCTGTGCTGCTGTTAGGACTAAGGGAAAACAAATTATCGTTAGAAATTAACGATTGTACTCCAGGGCACTTCCTCATTCAATCCTATTTTTATTTTAATTTTACCATTATATTGCGGGGCAACCCAAAGTTGAATGAACCTCTCCTCTGTCTGGGTGCCGGGGCCTAAAAAAATCTGACAGTGGCCTGTTCCAGTGGTGGGTGACATGAAGCCTGATTCTCTGCTGACATGAAGCCTGAATCTCTGTTATGGGACCTCTCTCCTCTGCCTGGGTGCCTGGGCCTAAATATGTGACAGTGGCCTGTTCCAGTGGTGGGTGACGTGAAGCCTGATTCTCTGCTATGACATGAAGACTGATTCTCTGCTGACATGAAGCATGAATCTCTGTTATGGGACTTCTCTCCTCTGTCTGGGTGCCGTGGCCTAAAAATATCTGACAGTGGCCTGTTCCAGTGGTGGGTGACGTGAAGCCTGATTCTCTGCTATGACATGAAGACTGATTCTTTGCTGACATGAAGCCAGATTCTCTGTTACGGGACCTCTCTCCTCTGTCTGGGTGCCTGGGCCTAAATATCTGACAATGGACTGTTCCAGTGTTGGGTGACGTAAAGCATGAGTCTCTGCTATGACATGCAGACTGATTCTCTGCTGACATGAAGCCTGAATCTCTGTTATGGGACCTCTCTCCTCTGTCTGGGTGCCGGGGCCTAAAAATATCTGACAGTGGCCTGTTCCAGTGGTGGGTGACGTGAAGCCTGATTCTCTGCTATGACATGAAGACTGATTCTCTGCTGACATGAAGCATGAATCTCTGTTATGGGACTTCTCTCCTCTGTCTGGGTGCCGTGGCCTAAAAATATCTGACAGTGGCCTGTTCCAGTGGTGGGTGACGTGAAGCCTGATTCTCTGCTATGACATGAAGACTGATTCTTTGCTGATATGAAGCCAGATTCTCTGTTACGGGACCTCTCTCCTCTGCCTGGGTGCCTGGGCCTAAATATCTGACAATGGACTGTTCCAGTGTTGGGTGACGTAAAGCATGATTCTCTGCTATGACATGCAGACTGATTCTCTGCTGACATGAAGCCTGAATCTCTGTTATGGGACCTCTCTCCTCTGTCTGGGTGCCGGTGCCTAAAAATATCTGACAGTGGCCTGTTCCAGTGGTGGGTGACGTGAAGCCTGATTCTCTGCTATGACATGAAGACTGATTCTCTGCTGACATGAAGCCAGATTCTCTGTTACGGGACCTTTCTCCTCTGCCTGGGTGCCTGGGCCAAAATATCTGACAATGGACTGTTCCAGTGTTGGGTGACGTAAAGCATGATTCTCTGCTAGGACATGCAGACTGATTCTCTGCTGACATGAAGCCAGATTCTCTGTTACGGGACCTCTCTCCTCTGCCTGGGTGCCTGGGCCTAAATATCTGGCAATGGACTGTTCCAGTGTTGGGTGACGTAAAGCATGATTCTCTGCTATGACATGCATGATGATTCTCTGCTGACATGAAGCCTGAATCTCTGTTATGGGACCTCTCTCCTCTGTCTGGGTGCCGGGGCCTAAAAATATCTGACAGTGGCCTATTCCAGTGGTGGGTGACGTGAAGCCTGATTCTCTGCTATGACATGAAGACTGATTCTTTGCTGACATGAAGCTAGATTCTCTGTTATGGGACCTCTCTCCTCTGCCTGGGTGCCTGGGCCTAAATATCTGACAATGGACTGTTCCAGTGTTGGGTGACGTAAAGCATGATTCTCTGCTATGACATGAAGACTGATTCTTTGCTGACATGTAGCCAGATTCTCTGTTACGGGACCTCTCTCCTCTGCCTGGGTGCCGGGGCCTAAATATATGACAATGGACTGTTACAGTGGTGGGTGACGTGAAGCCAGATTCTCTGCTATGGCATGAAGAGACTGATTCTCAGCTGACGTCAAGCCAGATTCTCTGCTATGGGACCTCTCTCCAATTGATATTGGTTAATTTTTATTTATTTTATTTTTATTTTTATTCATTTCCCTATCCACTTTTGTTTGCAGGGGATTTACCTACATGTTGCTGCCTTTTGCAGCCCTCTAGCTCTTTCCTGGGCTGTTTTACAGCCTTTTTAGTGCTGAAAAGTTTGGGTCCCCATTGACTTCAATGGGGCTCGTGTTCGGGACGAAGTTCGGGTTGGGTTCGGATCAAGAACCCGAACATTTCCGGGAAGTTCAGCCGAACTTCTCGAAACCGAACATCCAGGTGTTCGCTCAACTCTACCCACAAGCTAGAAGCAGTGAGGGATCATGTGTACTGATTAAAAACAAAAAAAAAGATTGTAAAAAAAAATTGAAAAAATAAATTTGAATATTCAAAATTACGATTATATATAACTATATTCGAAATATTCGCGAATTTTCGAAGTACCTATATTCGCGATAAAAATTCGAAATTCAAATATTTGTGATCAACACTATAAATTAACACATGTTGAATTATATACATAGCAAACAAATGTGAAACAACTGAAAATATGTCATATTCTAGGTTCTTCAAAGTAGCCACCTTTTGCTTTGATTACTGCTTTGCAAACTCTTGGCATTCTCTTGATGAGCTTCAAGAGGTAGTCCCCTGAAATGGTCTTCCAACAGTCTTGGAGGAGTTCCCAGAGATGCTTAGCACTTGTTGGCCCTTTTGCCTTCACTCTGCGGTCCAGCTCACCCCAAACCATCTCGATTGGGTTCAGGTCCGGTGACTGTGGAGGCCAGGTCATCTGGCGCAGCAACCCATCACTCTCCTTCATGGTCAAATAGCCCTTACTTTTAAAGTTTTTCCAATTTTTCGGCTGACTGACTGACCTTCATTTCTTAAAGTAATGATGGCCACTCGTTTTTCTTTACTTGGCTGCTTTTTTCTTGCCATAATACAAATTCTAACAGTCTATTCAGTAGGACTATCAGCTGTGTATCCACCTGACGTCTCCTCAACGCAACTGATGGTCCCAACCCCATTTATAAGGCAAGAAATCCCACTTATTAAACCTGACAGGGCACACCTGTATAGTGAAAACCATTTCAGGGGACTACTTCTTGAAGCTCATCAAGAGAATGCCAAGAGTGTGCAAAGCAGTAATCAAAGCAAAAGGTGGCTACTTTGAAGAACCTAGAATATGACATATTTTCAGTTGTTTCACATTTGTTTGTTATGTATATAATTGTAATGACCGGCATCACGCACAGGGAGGGAAAAGGGAAAGCCCTGCCCAAGGGAGAGGGAAAGGTGGTGACCCCTGACTCACATTGCGTCTGGCACCTGACTGCCCTGACGTCCCTAGACGGGTTCCTCACCCGTGCGGCGATCACGTGCCTAAACCCTGACTTTCCATAAAATGAGCCCTAGTGAACGGGCCGGTGGGATCGCTAGTCCGCACCACTGACACTAAGAGGGAAACACCAGGGAGAGGACAAACAACACAGACAAACACATACACCCAGGTGGGCGACCACAGCAGACCACAAAGGTCCAACAGGGATCCGGAGGGTAGCGTTCTGGACCAACAACCAGAGAACGCAGCAACACAGCTCCAGAGGGTCAGAATAGATGTCCAGGCAGGAAGCTCTATATCTGGCAACCAGAGAAGTGTGAGAGGGGAATATAAGGAGGTTGGGAGTGCTGGACAAGGAACAGCTGAGGAGAAAGAGCTACGGATCCCTGAGTGAGCCAAAAGGGTTGCAAAGCAAACCCAGAAAGCTAGCATAAGGAAACAGCCCTATCTTACATAGAGCACGCAGCCAACCGCTGCGACTTCCTGACCCGGGTATAACGGAGTCAGGCGTGGTTCTTGACACCCTCGTGACAGTACCCCCCTCTCTACGAGGGGCCTCCGGACACTCAGGACCAGGTCTCTCAGGATGAAAGGCATGAAAAACCCGAACTAGCCTGTCGGCGTTTACCTCAGACGCAGGAACCCACATTCTTTCCTCGGGACCGTAACCTCTCCAATGCACCAGATATTGAAGAGAGCGGCAGACCCAACGAGAATTAACAATTTTGGATATCTGAAATTCTAGATTACCATCCAGAACAACAGGAGGGGGTGGCAGCGGTGACGGTTCTAGAGGTGGAACATATTTTTTGAGTAACGATTTATGAAAGACATTATGGATTATAAAAGTCTGAGGTAACTCCAGGCGAAAAGCCACGGGGTTGATGATGGCTACAATTTTGTAAAGACCAATAAACCTAGGACCCAGTTTCCAAGAGGGAACCTTCAATTTAATATTCCTAGTAGACAACCACACATAGTCATTCACTCCTTGGTCCGGACCTGGCGACCGTCTCTTAGCTTGCACCTTCTGCCATACCGATGAAAGAGATGACGAAAACCGTTCCTCTTCGGGAACCCCAGAAGACCTCCCCTCTTTGAAAGTACAGAATTGGGGATGAAAACCATATGCACCAAGAAATGGTGACTTGCCAGTGAATTCCTGACGACGATTATTTATGGCAAACTCAGCTAACGGTAAATATGATGATCACAACTCTTGGTTTTCAGACACAAAACATCTTAGATATGTCTCCAGGTTTTGGTTGGTACGCTCAGTCTGTCCATTCGACTGAGGATGGAAAGCTGAGGAAAAGGACAAGTGTACCCCCAAACGGGAACAAAAAGCTTTCCAAAATTTAGAAATAAACTGGGTACACCGATTAGAAACAACATCGGAGGGGACCCCGTGAAGCTTCACGATTTCACTGACGAATACCTGAGCAAGAGTCTTAGCATTAGGTAGTGCGGGTAACGCAATGAAGTGTACCATTTTGCTAAACCTGTCCACTACTACCAAAATAACTGTTTTACCCGCAGACAAAGGTAAGTCAGTGATAAAATCCATTGACAGATGTGTTCATGGTCTATTGGGAATGACGAGTGGTAATAGAGACCCTGGAGGACGTGTATGTGAAACTTTTGCGCGCACAGGTAGAACAAGAAGACACAAAATCCAATACATCCTGACGCAATCTTGGCCACCAAAAACGACGAGACAATAGCTCCAAGGTTGCTTTACTACCCGGGTGCCCAGCAAGTGCCGAATTATGATGTTCCTTTAATAATTTGAAACGCAGGTTCAACGGTACAAAAATTTCTCTGAGGGGCAATAGACCGGGGCGTCCCCCTGGGCCTCTAACACCTTCCCCTCCAGAACAGAGTGTACCGCAGAAACAACCACTCCTCTTTGAAGAATGGGCACCGGATCACTCACATTACCCCCTCCAGGGAAACAACGAGATAGTGCATCAGCCATGGTATTCTTTGCCCCAGGACGATAGGTAATCACAAAGTTAAACCTGGTAAAAAATAGCGACCACTTAGCTTGTCTAAGGGTGAGACGCTTAGCTGATTCGAGGTACAGAAGATTTTTGTGGTCCGTAATCACAGTGACGGGGTGGACTGCCCCCTCTAAAAAGTGACGCCATTCTTCAAACGCTAGTTTAATAGCTAATAGTTCCCTATTGCCAATATCGTAGTTCTTTTCTGCTGCAGATAGTTTTTAAGAAAAGAAAGCACAAGGACGCCATTTGCCAGGAGACGGACCCTGAGACAGCACCGCCCCCACTCCCACCTCTGACGCATCGACTTCAACAATAAAAGGCTGGGAGACAACAGGTTGGACTAGTACAGGTGCTGAGATAAACCTCTCTTTTAGAGAGGAAAAAACACCTTTAGCGGCGTCAGACCATTTAGAAAAATCAGTCCCCTTCCTAGTCATGTCAGTAAGGGGTTTTACAATAAGTGAATAATTTTCAATGAATTTCCTATAGAAATTCGCAAAGCCCAAGAACCGTTGCAGTGCTTTGAGGTTCTCAGGAAGATCCCAATCTAAAATTGCCTGGACCTTCCTAGGATCCATACGGAAGCAGATAAAAAATAACCTAGGAATTGTATCTCCTGAACGGCGAAGACACATTTTTCAATTTTAGCATATCATTTATTCGTCCGTAGGACCTGCAGTACTTGTCTGACATGCACCTCATGTGTTCTCAGATCAGACGAATAAATTAAAATATCATCTAGGTATATTACCACAAACCTGCCGATTAGATGACTAAAAATGTAATTAACGAAATGTTGAAAGACGGCAGGAGCATTGGTCAGACCGAAAGGCATAACTAGATTTTCATAATGCCCCTCAGGGGTGTTAAAAGCTGTCTTCCAGCCATCCCCCTCCTTAATACGAATCAGATTGTAGACCCCCCTAAGATCAAGTTTGGAGAACCACCTAGCACCGGCAATCTGGTTAAACAGGTCAGGAATGAGAGGAAGAGGGTATGGGTCTCGGATGGTTATCCGATTTAATTCGTGAAAATCTAGGCAAGGACGCAGGCCCCCATCTTTCTTTTTAACGAAGAAAAACCCTGCAGCCACGGGTGAAGAAGAGGGTCTGATGTGTCCCTTAGCCAAGCTCTCGGAGATATAATCTTTCATGGCTTGTCTCTCTTGACCTGAAAGATTATATAACCTGGTCTTGGGTAATTTTGCGCCGGGAATAAGGTTGACCGGGCAATCATAAGGACGATGAGGTGGTAACTTCTGACAACCCTTTTCAGAAAAAACGTCCTCAAAATCCAAAATAAATGTAGGTAGGGTAGTTATGGAGGCGACTAAGCAATTGCTATTTAAGCAATTTTCTCTGCACTGCTCACTTCACTCCAATATCTCCCTGGCCTGTCAATCCACCACTGGATTGTGCGCTACCAACCAGGGAAGACCCAGCACTACCGGAGTGGGATGCCCCTCCAGAACATAACATGAAAGCATCTCGTTATGGTGGTCCTCTACCCGAAGGTGTAAATTATGAACAATGTGGGTGAGGTTTCTCTGAGACAGAGGAGCAGAATCAATAGCGAATATGGGAATAGGTCTCTGTAGCGTACAGAGAGACAAACCCATAGTGCGGGCAAAATAGGCATCTATCAAATTTACCCCTGCTCCACTGTCTAGAAAGAAAGAAATAGTCTTATACCCCCCGGCTGACATCCTCCACACAGCCTGGGGTTAGTAGTTTTCCGACGGTCTTTTGTTTCTGAGGAAAGAAGGACAGACATTAATGAAATGACCCCTCTCCCCACAAAAAAAACAAACCCCACGCCTACGGCGAGCCTCAGGAGGACGGACCTGACGAGTAGTTCCTCCTAGCGGCATAGGCTCGTCTAAGTCCGTACAGACTAACTGCTGCTTGGGAGGGGTTACCAATTGCTCCGGTTTTTTCAACCTGTCCCTAAGGCGTCTATCTATTCGGATAGAAAGGGACATAACCGCATCAAGGGAAAAGGGGGTCTCATATAATGCAAGCGCATCCTTAACCCTTTCGGATAACCCAGAGCAGAACTGACTCCTAAAAGCCGGGTCGTTCCATTGGGTATCCGTAGCCCACCTACGGAAGTCAGAGCAATACTCTACCGGCCGCTCTCCTTGTAGGAGTCTCCGTAATCTTGATTCAGCCAGTGCGACTCGGTCAGGGTCGTCATATATGAGACCCAAGGCCCCGAAAAACTCATCCACTGACCGAAGCGCCTGGGAATCAGTAGGTAAAGAGAAAGCCCAGGACTGCTGATCCCCCTGCAGCAGGGAAATAACAACCCCCACCCGCTGTTCTTCATTACCAGAGGAGTAAGGGCGCAGTTTAAAATATAATTTACAGGCCTCACGGAATGTCAAAAACTTGTCCCTTCCCCCAGAAAATCTGTCAGGGAGAGAGACCTTGGGTTCCGCAACAACCTGGTTACCAGTAGCAACCGCTGGGCTTGCGGTCAGTTGTAATTGCTGCTGTTGCTGGAGGACCGCCTTCAATCCTGCCACCTCCAAAGACAGGCCATGAAATTGTTTGGACAGAGCAGCAATTTGATCCATACTGGATTCTAAGTAGGTAAAAATTATTATTATTATTATTTTTTTTTTTTACCTACACAAAATAAGGGCCAGATATAATGTAATGACTGGCATCACGCACAGGGAGGGAAAAGGGAAAGCCCTGCCCAAGGTAGAGGGAAAGGTGGTGACCCCTGACTCACCCTCGGCTGGCACCTGACTGCCCTGACGTTCCTAGACGGGTTCCTCACCCGTGCGGCGATCACGTGCCTAAACCCTGGCTTTCCCTAAAATGAGCCCTAGATAGTGAACGGGCCGGTGGGATCGCTAGTCCGCACCACTGACACTAAGAGGGAAACACCAGGGAGAGGACAGACAACACAGACAAACACATACACCCAGGTGGGCGACCACAGCAGACCACAAAGGTCCAACAGGGATCCGGAGGGTAGCGTTCTGGACCAACAACCAGAGAACGCAGCAACACAGCTCCAGAGGGTCAGAATAGATGTCCAGGCAGGAAGCTCTATATCTGGCAACCAGAGAAGTGTGAGAGGGGAATATAAGGAGGTTGGGAGTGCTGGACAAGGAACAGCTGAGGAGAAAGAGCTACGGATCCCTGAGTGAGCCAAAAGGGTTGCAAAGCAAACCCAGAAAGCTAGCATAAGGAAACAGCCCTATCTTACATAGAGCGCACAGCCAACCGCTGCGACTTCCTGACCCCGGGTATAACGGAGTCAGGCGTGGTTCTTGACACCCTCGTGACAATAATTCCATATGTGTTAATTCATAGTTTTGAAGCCTTCAGTGTGAATCTACAATTTTCATAGTCAGGAAAATAAAGAAAACTCTTTGAATGAGAAGGTGTGTCCAAACTTTTGGTCTGTACTGTATGTCAGGGACACCATGGACCTGCTTAAGAGACTGGATGGGTAGCATCGACGTCGAGGCTTTGTACTCATCCATCCCTCACACAGTTGGTCTCAAGGCAGTCGGACACTACCTGAGTATGAGGGGCTGTCAGTTCTCTCAGCATAACATCTTTGTCCTGAGACTCCTCGAGTATCTGTTGACACACAACTTCTTCTATTTTGGCCAAAGACTCTACCACCAGCTCAGGGGCACGGAGATGGGTTGCTCCTGTGCGCCGGCGTATGCAAACCTGCTCCTGGGCTGGTGGAAGTCCACCTGTGTGTTCTCTGAGGAGATGTCGTCGAGTACCGGGCCCATATGCCTGTGGGCCCGTTACATCGACGACGTCTTCCACATCTGGAATGATTCAAAATCATCCTTCTCCGACTTTGTTGCCAAATTAAACTGTAACGACATAGGTCTGAGGTTCACGCATGAATCTGATCCAGTGAGCCTCCCTTTCCTTGATGTTTCTATATCCAGGAAGGGTAGTGACGAACTTTCTACAACTATCTTTAGAAAGCCCACCTCCACTAATTCGGTCCTTCACTGGAGCAGTAGCCACCCTACCCCCTTCAAAAGGGGTATTCTGTGTGGTCAATACCTGCGCCTTAGGCGTAACTACTCCGAGGGATCTGATTTTAGGAAAAGGGCCAAAGACCTAAGGACCAGATTTCTTAATAGGGGGTACCCTGATGATGTACTCAGACAGGCCTACCACAGGGCGACCGGTACGGCCCGTTCGGACCTCCTGGTGCCTAGGGTAAGACCGCCACAGGATCAGAAGATCCGACTATTAGGTACCTTCGACGGCTGTGCTGACAAGATAAGAGGGATCCTCAATAAGCACTGGCCCATCTTGATGATGGACCCTGATATTAAAGAAGCTGTACACGACTACCCCCAGATAACATTCAGGAGGGGTAGCAACTTGAAGGATCTTCTCGTGCACAGCCATTTCACATCTGTCTCTAGGCAAGGCACATGGCTTGACCGTAGGCCTTTGGGCTGCTTCAGATGTAGTGGTTGTGTAGCCTGTGGGTTCATTCAACCAGGCAAAACCTTTTTCAGCTCCAATCTGTTAAAAACGTTCCCCATCAGGGATTTTATCAATTGCAAGACGCAGGCACCTGCGCCTGCGGTTTGGAATATGTGGGAAAAACGAAACGTGAGCTGCGCAGACGCCTGGGTGAGCATCTTGGCGATATTGCCAATAACAGGGACACAGCTGTGTCGAGGCATGTCCATGATCACCATCAGGGAAATCCAAATTGCCTCAAGGCAATAGGAATTGAGCAAGTTGTTCGTTCGGCCCGTGGTGGAGACTGGGACCGTGTGTTACTCCAGAGAGAATCCCGCTGGATTTTTACGCTAGGCACAGTCTCACCCACGGGGCTTAATGAACAGCTCAACTTCAGCTGCTTCATTTAGCTCGTTGGTGGGTCACCCACTGTATGCCTCTATGGTGCCATCTCTTTCTTGTGCCCCTATGCATATCTATAGTTACATCTATTATCTAAGTGTATACTCTCCCCCCCCTTCCCCGTTTGTCTGTCCCTTCCTCCTTTTTTACCATCTTCCCGTTTGCCCCCCCTATATGTGTCCATATACTGCCAACATAGTCTTGATTCATATATTGCTTTTTCTTTATGCCATTTAATACCATGCCTATATTGAGCGCAGCAACATATCCGGAGCTGCGCGGTCCGACGGTGCCTGGGAATAGCGTCCCGTTTGCTTGGCAACCGTCGCGTGATCTCGTGTGTATTAGCGAGATGGGACGCGATGACGTCATCCTTGTCATTCACGTCCGCCTTCCTGCCTTCCTCCCTCTATGCGATGTACCGCTCCGCGCATGCGCGGGCGTCCACCGCTCGCTTGGAATGAGGTGGGCGTGTTCTAGCCAAGCCTCATTCTGAGGCTGGCTTTCGTTTTAAAAGGTAGCGTCTCTCATGTGCTACCTAGGCTACATCAGCCCATGCGTCTCAGTGAGCTGTAAAGAGAGGGGCTCTATATCCTGACCCCCCTTTTCCCTCATAGCTAATTTGCCCACTTTGATCTATATCTGGATCGTGGTGAACTTTGTCTCTGTGCAGAGCGCACCTCTGACATCATTGTCAGTGCACCCTGCACAGTTTTAGCCCAAGCTCCCGTGTTTCCCCTGATGAGCTTGTTACTCATCTCTCCCAGCAAAACATGCATGTAGGGATCAGGTAAGCAAGGGCTTTCTAGGGCACACAAATTCCAGGGTTAGGTTCCTGTAGGTGACTGGTGGCGGGTCAACGTCATCCGGTCACATAGGCCAGTGTAGGGTTCTAGGGCATTTCTAGGGCCAGCCAGTTCTACAAACCACCCTGTGTTACGCAATTGCCGTCAGCAACGGTGTGCACATCTATCAACACCGGCCGTACAATTGTTGATCCAGGAGCACCCCATCTGAGCGGTAGGACCAACCGGTTATTATCTTGGTGCCGCCGAGCATCTCCTTTTGGTGTTTAATTTGGTTTTGGCACTATTACCATCTGTTTGGCAAACCGCCGCAGCGCTCCGACTGTATATTTATATATTGTTGTTATCTATTATTTTGGGACCCATTTTTCTAAATTTTCGAATTAAACGTTAAGTTTTATTCTGACCACTTACTACATAATTCTTCTGTACTGTATGTCTATAAGAGGCTGGATTCTCAGAATTAAATCAGAACTGTTTCAGAAACACTGTCTGTGTGTATCATTGAGACAAGTTCTCCAGGCGCCTGTATTTGGAGACGGAGGAGGAATCAGGGTGCATTCAGAAGCAGATTTCTTTTAGTGACCGCCTAATGTACCTCCAGCCATATAATCACTTGATCTTTTTTGTACAAAAAAGGGGGGATTTCGTTAGCCATGTTTTTAATCCAATTTTATATTTTTAGTTCTTTTAAAAATTCAGTGGATATAAAATGTACAAATACAGTGGATACAAAAACCGTATGGCATTCCTTTCCTTCTGCTCCCTGCCGTGTGCCCGTACAGTAGTTTACGACCACATATGGGGTGTTTCTGTAAACTACAGAATCAGGGCCATAAATATTGAGTTTGGTTTGGCTGTTAACCCTTGCTTTGTAACTGGAAAAAAAATATTAAAATGGAAAATTTGCCAAAAAAGTGAGATTTTGAAATTGTATCTCTATTTTCCATGAATTCTTGTGGAACACCTACAGGGTTAACAACGTTTGTAAAATCAGTTTTGAATACCTTGAGGGGTGTAGTTTCTAGAATGGAGTTATTTTTGGGTGGTTTCTATTATGTAAGCCTCGCAAAGTGACTTCAGACCTGAACTGGTCCCTAAAAATTGGGTTTTTGAAAATTTCTGAAAAATCTTAAGATTTGCTTCTAAACTTCTAAGCCTTGTAACATCCGCAAAAAATAAAATATATTTCCCAAAATGATCCAAACATGAAGTAGACATATGGGGAATGTAAAGTTATAACTATTTTTGGAGGTATTACTATGTATTATAGAAGTAAAGAAATTGAAACTTGGAAATTTGCTATTTTTTTAGATTTTTTGGTAAATTTCGTATTTTTTTATAAATAAAAATATTTTCTTTTGACCCAATTTTACCAGTGTCATGAAGTACAATATGTGACGAAAAAACTATCTCAGAACGGCCTGGATAAGTCAAAGCGTTTTAAAGTTATCCGCACTTAAAGTGATACTGGTTAGATTTGCAAAAAATGGCCAAGTCCTTAAGGTGAAATAGGGCTGAGTCCTTAAGGGGTTAAAATAATATAACATTTATTGTATTATTATTTTTTTGTTTAAATTTGGGTAGACCCCAAAACATTTGGAAATATAAAAAATAAAACAAAGAGAAAGTGCACTGGAGTAAAACAATGGCTGGGTGAGGCCGGTATACATGTTTTTTCTGCACAAGGTACGGACAAGTCCTGCGGGATCCCTGCCTGGTTCATTTTAATGAACGCGAGCTTGTCCACATTGGCTATGGACAGGAAGCTGGCTTGTCTGTGATAACCCCCTCCTGCCGTGCTAAACTAACGTTCAGACTACATTGGCTGCAAGGCGGAAAGGGAAAGCTCAGGCCATGTGCCCAATTTGGAGACCCAGAAGTTGAAGGGGGCAGACCCATCAGTCAATACGTGTAGGCATGTGCACACATACTGCTCCATCATGTTGCTGAAATGCTGCCTCCTGCTTAGACGTTTCATATCAGCTTGTGGTGCTGGTTGTTGTGGCGTGCTGACAAAGCTTTTCCACATTTTGGCCATGCTAACCCTGCCTTCTGAGGTGCTGGTGGTGCCCCAGCTGCGTTGGCGACCTCTTCCTCCTCCTCAGCCTTTGACTTGTGCTTCCACTGTGCCCCCGCTGTCAGGTGGGAATGCCATCAGCAGCGCTTCTACCAGCGTGTGTTTGTACTCGCGCATATTCCGATCACGCTCCAGTGACAGAATTAAGGACGGTACATTGTCCTTGTAACGGGGATCCAGCAAATGTGAATTTGTCAACCAACAATGTAACAGCAGTATTTAATGGTTTTATTGGACTGTCAGAAATGCAGCGCAGGCTGCAAATGTACTATCTAGCACAAAAAGTAAGTTTTTTCAACAAACAATGTAGCAGCAGTATTTAATGGTTTTATTGTACTGTCAGAAATGCAGCACAGGCCGCAAATGTACTATCTAGCACAAAAAGTGTGATTTTTTTTTTTCAACCGACAATGTAACTGCAGTATTTACTGGTTTTATTTGACTGTCAGATATGCATTGCCGGTGTCAGAAAGAGAAAAAAAATGCTTTAGGTCACACAAATATGTGACAGACTAATGTAATTGAATTATTTTCACTGTCAAGTATGCACTGCTGGCCGCAGGGGTACTTGGGGGAATTGTTGTTGACAACAAAATAGGGAGGGCAGCTATTCCAAATCTCTTGCGTTCTCATTTGTCACTTGGTGTAGCTTGCTTAACAGCAATTGGCTACCACACAAATCAATCACAGAATTGCAGCATATATAGCACCATTGTTGTCTTCAAATCTGCCCAAACCCCTGAAGAAGCCAGTGATCTGGTGAAACATGTTGGGGGGCAGTTGATTGTTTTATACAATTGTTGTCCACTCCAATGTTACTTATTAGCTCAGAAGTCCTTGTGTAGGACATTTCATTCAATATAGCAAGGTGTTTTGAGCTAGGTGGAGCGCTTAGCAGCATGTGTGCAGTGTGTGAATGCGTCTTGACAGCTACTGACGTAGTGTCAGACAAGTGTGCTGTGCTGTGAACGTTTGTGTGTAGGAGCAGTTACCTATTCCATTTAATCCGTTTTTGCAGGCAACTACAGGTAGTCTGCTTACATTAGTCTATCCACACATTGCCCCCCTATGTTCAAGCTCTGCAGATATAGTTGTGGTGAATAGGAGATAGTGCACATCTCCCTCACCTTGGCAGCAACTAAGTCGTCAACTCTTTGGGGTGGAAACAAAGTGTTTTAATTGTTTGTTATGGCTCACAGCCGTTTGATCATTATGTCGAATTAAAAGTGAAGTTTTAATACACACTTTATACCTGGGTCAAGATAGGTCTAGGCCATTCTTGGCATTAATATATATGTGTATACAAACAACTTTAACCAGGATAGGTCCCCCTCCTTTTATGTAAACGATGGTGATTTATCAGGGCACGTGCTCCTAAACTGCTCCTCACTCTGCGGCGCTGCGCAGTGCCACAGAGGGAAAAACTCACAGGTCTTAACCTTCCAATGACACCGGAACTCTGTCTCCTCCATCTGGAACGAGATAAGATACCAAAACATTTGGGACTACTGGCTAGTAGGGATAAGCAAACCCGTACTGTAAAGTTCAGGTTCGTACCGAACTTTAGGATTTTTGGACCCCGAACCCGAACTTTTCAGTAAAAGTTTGGGTTTGAGTTCGGTGTTCGGCGAGTTAATGGTGCTTTTTGAAAGGCTGCAGAGCAGCCAATCAACAAGCGTTTAACTCTTGTGCCCTTAGAACCCATCACAGCCATGCCTACTAATGGCATGGCTGTGATTGGCCAGTGCAGCATGTGACCCAGTCTCTATATAAGCTAGAGTCACGTAGCGCTGCACGTCACCCTGATTTTACTAGTGTAGGGATAGGATGCTGCAGCTGTGAGGGAGAGAATATAAAAGAAAGAATCTATTACCAGAACTTGTTAACTCTGCGATCTACAGCGATTTTGTTTTGTGGGTGCAGTGCAACATTTTTTTACCCTGCCCTGAGACAATTGACACATAATTATTTTTTTTAGCCGCCAGTTAGTTAGGTGGACGTCGGCAGCCATTTTGTGCAAGTTCAGTGCACCAGCACAGCCTATATGCCAGGGACAATAATTTAACCCTTTTTTTTTGGTCCAGTGGGCAACATATATCCATTGTTTAAGTTCACCTGCACTGTATATGTGCCAGGGGTAGGAAAAATAATATAGGGAATCGTTCTGTGAGTTCAGGGACCCAGGGGGTGACATATTCAAATTTTTGTCTGTAAAGTACAATCCAAGTAAATCCATCTGTTAGATTCTGTGGGGACAAAAAAGTACATTTGCGCCCTGCACTGCATTTGTGATAGTCCAATACAAGTGTTAAATACTGCTGTTATATTCTGGTTTTAAAAAAACACCCATATTATGCAAGACACTACATTTGCGGCCTTTGCTGCATATGTAACAGTCCAATACAAGCGTTAAATACCGCTGTTATATTCTGGTTTTAAAAAAACACCAATTTTGTGCAAGACACTACATTTGCGGCATTTGGTTCATTTGTGACAGTCAAATACAAGTTTTAAATACTGCAGTTGTATTCTGGGTTTAAAAAAACACCCATTTTGTGCAAGACCCTACATTTGGGGCCTTTGCTGCATTTGTGACAGTCCAATACAAGCGTTAAATACTGCTGTTATATTCTGGGTTTAAAAAAACACCCATTTTGTGCGAGACCCTACATTTGGGGCCTTTGCTGCATTTGTGACAGTCAAATACAAGCTTTAAATACTGCAGTTATATTCTGGGTTTAAAAAAACACCCATTTTATGCGAGACCCTACATTTGAGGCCTTTGCTGCATTTGTGACAGTCAAATACAAGCTTTAAATACTGTAGTTATATTCTGGGTTTAAAAAAAACACCCATTTTGTGCAATATACTACATTTGGTGCCTTTGCTGCATTTATAACAGTCCAATACTAGCGTTAAATACCACTGTTATTCTGGTTTTAAAAGAACAACGATTTTGTGCAAGACCCTATATTTGGGGCCCTTGCTTCATTTTTGACACTCAAATACAAGCTTTAAATACTGCACTTATATTCTGGGTTTAAAAAAAACACCCATTTTGTGCAAGACCCTATATTTGGGGCCTTTGCTGCATTTGTGACAGTCCAATACAAGCGTTAAATACCGCTGTTATATTCTGGTTTAGAAAAAAACACCTATTTTGTGCAAGACCATACATTTGGGGCCTTTGCTGCATTTGTGACAGTCAAATACAAGCATTAAAAACCACTGTTATATTCTGGTTTAAAAAAAAAAAACACTCACTTTATGCAAGACACTACATTTAGGGTCTTTTCTGCATTAATGACAGTCCAATACAAGCGTTAAATACTGCTGTTATATTCTGGGTTTTAAAAAACACCCATTTTGTGCAAGACCCTACATCTGGGGCATTTGCTGCATTTGTGACAGTCAAATACAAGCTTTAAATACTGCAGTTATATTCTGGATTTAAAAAGCACACATTTTGTGCAAGACACTAAATTTGGGGCCGTTGCTGCATTTGTGACAGTCAAATACAAGATTTAAATACTGCAGTTATATTCTGGGTTTAAAAAAAAAAAAACATTTTGTGCAAGACACTACATTTGGGGCCTTTGCTGCATTTCTGACAGTCAAATACAAGCTTTAAATACTGCAGTTATATTCTTGATTTAGAAAAACACCCATTTTGTGCAAGACACTACATTTGGGGCAATTGCTGCATTTGGGACAGTCAAATACAAGCTTTAAATACTGCAGTTATATTCTAGGTTTAAAAAAACACCCATTTTGTGCAAGACACTACATCTGGGGCCTTTGCTGCATTTGTGACAGTCCAATACAGCATTAAATACCGCTGTTATATTCTGGTTTAAAAAAAAAAAAACACCCATTTTGTGCAAGACCCTATATTTGCGCCCTTTGCTGCATTTGTGACAGTCCAATACAGCATTAAATACCGCTGTTATATTCTGGTTTAAAAAAAAATCACCCATTTTGTGCAAGACGCTACCTTTGCGGCCTTTGCTGCATTTGTGACAGTCCAACATAAGCATTAAATACTGCAGTTATATTCTAGGTTTAAAAAAACTGCCATTTTGTGCAAGGCACTACATTTCCGGCATTTGCTGCATTTGTGACAGTCCAATACAAGCATTAAATACCGCTGTTATATTCTGGTTTAAAAAAAACACCCATTTTCTGCAAGACACTATATTTGCGGCCTTTGCTGAATTTGTGAAAGTCAAATACAAGCTTTAAATACTGCAGTTATATTCTAGGTTTAAAAAAACTGCCATTTTGTGCAAGGCACTACATTTCCGGCATTTGCTGCATGTGTGACACTCAAATACAAGCTTTAAATACCGCTGTTATATTCTGGTTTAGAAAAAAACACCCATTTTGTGCAAGACTATACATTTGGGGCCTTTGCTGCATTTGTGACAGTCAAATACAAGCATTAAATACTGCAGTTATATTCTGGATTTAAAAAAAAACACCCATTTTGCGCAAGACACTACATTTGGGGCCGTTGCTGCATTTGTGACAGTCAAATACAAGCTTTAAATACTGCAGTTATATTCTGGATTTAGAAAAACACACATTTTGTGCAAGACACTACATTTGGGGCCTTTGATGCATTTGTGACAGTCCAATACAAGATTTTAATACCGCAATTATATTCTGTGTTTAAAAAAACACCCATTTTGTGAAAGACACTATATTTGGGGCCTTTGCTGCATTTGTGACAGTCCAATACAAGCTTTAAATACCGCTGTTGTAATCTGAATAAATAAAAAAACACCCATTTTGTGCAAGACCCTACATTTTGAGCCTTTGCTACATTCGTGACAGTCAAATACAAGATTTAAATACTGCAATTATATTCTGGGTTTAAAAAAAACACCTATTTTGTGCGAGACCCTACAATTGGTGCCTTTGCTGCATTTGTGACAGTCAAATACAAGCTTTAAATACTGTACTTATATTCTGGGTTTAAAAAAAACACCCATTTTGTGCAAGATACTACTTTTGGGGCCTTTGCTGCATTTGTGACAGTCAAATACAAGCTTTCAATACTGCAGTTATATTCTGGGTTTAAAAAAACACCCATTTTGTGCGAGACCCTACATTTGGGGCCTTTGCTGCATTTGTAACAGTCCAATACTAGCCTTAAATACCACTGTTATATTCTGGTTTTAAAGAACAACGATTTTTTGCAAGACTCTACATTAGGGGCATTTGCTGAATTTGTGAAAGTCAAATACAAGCTTTAAATACTGCAGTTATATTCTGTGTTTAAAAAAACACCCATTTTGTGCAAGACTCTACATTTGGGGCCTTTGCTGCATTTGTCACAGTCAAATACAAGCTTTAAATACTGCAGTTATATTCTGTGTTTAAAAAAAACACCCATTTTGTGCAAGACTCTAAATCTGGGTCCTTTGCTGCATTTGTCACAGTCAAATACAAGCTTTGAATACTGCAGTTATATTCTGTGTTTAAAAAAACACCCATTTTGTGCAAGACTCTACATTTGGGGCCTTTGCTGCATTTGTGACAGTCCAATACAAGCGTTAAATACAGCAGTTGTATTCTGGTTTAAAAAAAAAACCACCAATTTTGTGCAAGACCCTACATTTTGGGCCTTTGCTGCATTTTTGACAGTCAAATATAAGCTTTAAATACTGCAGTTATATTCTGGATTTAAAAAAAAAAAACACCCATTTTATGTAAGACACTACATTTGCGGCCCTTGCTGCATTTGTGACAGTACAATACAAGCGTTAAATACTACTGTTATATTTTCGGTTTAAAAAAATATATATTTTGTGCAAGACCCTACATTTGGGGCCGTTGCTGCATTTGTGACAGTCAAATACAAGCTTTAAATACTGCAGTTATATTCTAGGTTTAAAAAAACACCCATTTTGTGCAAGACACTACATTTGGGGCCTTTGCTGCATTTGTGACAGTCCAATACAAGCATTAAATACTGCTGTTATATTCTGGTTTTAAAAAATCACCCATTTTGTGCGAGACCCTACTTTTGGGGCCTTTGCTGCATTTGTGACAGTCAAATACAAGCTTTCAATACTGCAGTTATATTCTGGGTTTAAAAAAACACCCATTTTGTGCGAGACCCTACATTTGGGGCCTTTGCTGCATTTGTAACAGTCCAATACTAGCCTTAAATACCACTGTTATATTCTGGTTTTAAAGAACAACGATTTTTTGCAAGACTCTACATTAGGGGCATTTGCTGAATTTGTGAAAGTCAAATACAAGCTTTAAATACTGCAGTTATATTCTGTGTTTAAAAAAACACCCATTTTGTGCAAGACTCTACATTTGGGGCCTTTGCTGCATTTGTCACAGTCAAATACAAGCTTTAAATACTGCAGTTATATTCTGTGTTTAAAAAAAACACCCATTTTGTGCAAGACTCTAAATCTGGGTCCTTTGCTGCATTTGTCACAGTCAAATACAAGCTTTGAATACTGCAGTTATATTCTGTGTTTAAAAAAACACCCATTTTGTGCAAGACTCTACATTTGGGGCCTTTGCTGCATTTGTGACAGTCCAATACAAGCGTTAAATACAGCAGTTGTATTCTGGTTTAAAAAAAAAAACACCAATTTTGTGCAAGACCCTACATTTTGGGCCTTTGCTGCATTTTTGACAGTCAAATATAAGCTTTAAATACTGCAGTTATATTCTGGATTTAAAAAAAAAAAACACCCATTTTATGTAAGACACTACATTTGCGGCCCTTGCTGCATTTGTGACAGTACAATACAAGCGTTAAATACTACTGTTATATTTTCGGTTTAAAAAAATATATATTTTGTGCAAGACCCTACATTTGGGGCCGTTGCTGCATTTGTGACAGTCAAATACAAGCTTTAAATACTGCAGTTATATTCTAGGTTTAAAAAAACACCCATTTTGTGCAAGACACTACATTTGGGGCCTTTGCTGCATTTGTGACAGTCCAATACAAGCATTAAATACTGCTGTTATATTCTGGTTTTAAAAAATCACCCATTTTGTGCAAGACACTACATTTGGGGCCTTTGCTGCATTTGTGACAGTCCAATACAAGCATTAAATACTGCTGTTATATTCTGGTTTTAAAAATCACCCATTTTGTGCAAGACACTACATTTGGGGCCTTTGCTGCATTTGTGACAGTCCAATACAAGCGTTAAATACCACTGTTATATTCTGGTTTAAAAGAACACCCATTTTGTGCAACACCCTACATTTGCAGCCTTTGCTGCATTTCTGAATTAATTGTATAAAATTCGCCTGTCACACTTTTGTGAGACCTCAAGACGTTTTTCCTCTTTATGACACTGGCACTGCCTTACTCTCAGTTAACTTAATTGTTTACTATTGGCGGTTACATTGTCGCCTGACATAAACCATCTGTTAGTTTGGTGGGTGAAGGCAAAGAATGAGGAGAACGTCAAATAAGAAACGTGGCCCTGGTCGTGGTTCTGCTGGTGGAGCTCCTGTTGCAGGGAGAGGACATGGTCGATCTGTGCCAGCTACACGCACAAGTGAAACACCTTCCTCAGGTGCGAGTAGGCTACAGAACCTTCAGCATTATTTGGTAGGGCCGAATGCTGCTCTACGAATGGTGAGGCTAGAACAAGTACAGGTGATAGTAAATTGGGTGGCTGACAGTGCCTCCATTTTCTTCACATTGTCTCCCACCCAGTCTCCTGCTGAAAGATCAGAGTTGGCACCTGCAGCCGATGTCCATCAGTCTTTCACCTCACCCCCTTGCAAATCAGCCAAGCAGTCTGAGCCCCAAGTCATGCAGCAGTCTCTTGTGCTTTTTGATGACTCTGCTAGCAGGATTTCACAGGGCCATCCACATAGCCATGCCCCAGAAGTGTTAGAGATTGAGTGCACCGATTCCCAACCACTTATTTTTCAGGATGAGTACATGGGAGGACCACCGCAGCATGTCTCGGATGATGACGAAAGACAGGTGCCAACTGCTGTGGTTTTCGAAAGTGTGCAGACCGACAAGGAGGGTAGGGATGAAGACTGGGTGGAAGATGATGTGGAGGACGATGAGGTCCTCGACCCCACATGGAATCAAGGTCATGCGAGTGACCTGTCTAGTTCGGAGGAAAAGGCGGTGGTCGCACAGAGCCACCAGCACAGAAGAAGAAGGAGCAGGGTGCAAAAGCGGAGCGTCCGTCCCCTAGACAGTACGCCTGCTACTGCTCACCGCAGCAAGGGACCAAGCACACCAAAGCAAGCTCTAAGCAAGCAAGCTCTGGTGCGGCAGTTCTTCAGACAATGTGCTGATGACAAGACATGAGTGGTTTGCACGCTGTGCAATCAGAGCCTGAAGCGAGGCATAAAAATTCTCAACCTGAGCACAACCTGCATGACCAGGCATCTAAGTGCAAAGCACGAGCTGCAGTGGAGTAGACACCTCAAAAACATAGAAAGTGGTCTGGCTCCTCCTGCTTGCTCTTCTGCTGCAGTGTCGGTCTCTTCATCCCCCTCTGGAGTGACAGTGGCACCTGCCACCCCGAAAACAGAGGATGTGCCAGGAATGCCACGACCTGGGTCACTAAGCATCTCCACAATGTGCCATGGAAGCGTTCAGCTGTCAATCTCTCAAACACTGGAGCGAAAGAGGAAGTATCCCCTACCCACCTGCGATCCCTCGCCTTGAATGCTAGCATTTCTAAATTACTGGCCTTTGAAATGCTGTCTTTCCTTCTGGTGGAGACCGAGAGTTTTAAAAGCCTTATGGCGGTGGCTGTCTTACAGTACGTCGTGCCCAGCCGCCACTACTTTTCCAGGCGAGCCATCTCTTCCCTGCAGAACCAAGTGGGGGACAAAATCAGTTGTGCACTGTGCAATGCCATCTTTGGCAAGGTCCACCTAACTGCGGATACGTGGACCAGTAAGCACGGTCAGGGACATTATATCTTTATAACAGCACACTGGGTAAATGCAATGGCGGCTGGGCCTGAGGCGGATAGCAATTTGGCGAATGTACTTCCACCGCCGAGGATTGCAGGGCACTTCTCTTTGCCTCCTGTTGCTTCCTCCTCTTACTCCGCTTCCTCATCTTCTACCGCCTCCTCATCCGGTCAGCGTAACACCTTCACCACCAACTTCAGCACAGCCAGGGGTAAACTACAGCAGACAGCTTTAAAGCATATCTGTTTGGGGGAAAAACCCCACACCGCGCAGGAGCTGTGGACGGGCATGGAACAACAGACTGATGAGTGGTTGGTGCGATTGAGCCTCAAGCCCGGCCTGGTGGTGTGCGATAATGGGCGGAATCTCGTTGCAGCTCCGGAACTAGCCGATTTGACGCACATCCCTTGCCTGGCACATGTGCTGAATTTGGTGTTGCAGAGGTTGCTTAAAAATTACCCCAATATGTCAGAGCTGCTGCAGAAAGTGCCGGCCGTCTGTGAGCGCTTTCGGCGTTCTCACCCTGCTGCTGCTCGCCTGTCAGAGCTGCAGCATAACATCGGCCTTCCCGCTTACCGCCTCATATGCGACGTGCCCACAATTTTGAACTCCACCTTGCACATGCTGTCCAGACTGTGCGAGCAGCAGCAGCTGATAGTGGAGTTTCAGCTGCAGCACGTATGGGTGAGTCGCTCTGCGGAACAGCACCACTTCACCACCAATGAGTGGGCCTCCATGTGAAACCTGTGTGCCTTGTTGCGCTGTTTCAAGTACTCCACCAACATGGCCAGTGCCGATGACGCCGTTCTCAGCGTTACTATCCCACTTCTATGCCTCCTTGAAAAAACACTTCAGTCGATGATAGAAGAGGATGTGGAACAGGAGGAGGAGGAAAAGGGATCATTTACAAGGGTTTCAGGCCAGTAATTCTCAAGTGGCTAGGATAGTGGGTTCCTGCACTAACATATGCCAGGTACACAATTGTCCAGCAAGGGCACAGTTCTGGAGGATGACGAGGTGGAGGATGAGGAGGAGAAGATGGAGGAGGAGGAACCATGTTCACAGCAGGGTGGCACCCAAACCAGCTTATGGCCATCACTGGTGCCTGGCTGGGGGGATACAGAGAACACAGACGATACAGCTCCAACAGAGGACAGCTTGTCGTTGCCTCTGGGCAGCCTGGCACACATGAGCGATTACATGCTGCAGTGTCTCCACAACAACCACCGAGTTGGACACATTCTAACTTGTACTTATTACTGGGTGGCCACGCTGCTGGATTCCCGTTACAAGGACAACATACCGTCCTTAATTCCGTCACTGAAGCATGATCGTAAGATGCGCGAGTACAAGCTCACGCTGGTAGACGCACTGCTGATAGCATTCCCACCTGACAGTGGGGGCACAGTGGAAGCACAAGGCGAAGGCAGCGGAGGAGGAAGAGGTTGCCAATGCAGCTGGGGCACCGCCAGCACCTCAGAAGGCAGGGTTAGCATGGCCGAAATGTGGAAAAGCTTTGTCAGCATGCCACAACAACCAGCACCACCAGCTGATATGGAACGTCTTAGCAGGAGGCAGCATTTCAGCAACATGGTGGAGCAGTATGTGTGCACTTGCCTACACGTACTGAATGATGGGTCTGCCCCCTTCAACTTCTGGGTCTCCAAACTGGCACATGGCCTGAGCTTGCTCTTTACACATTGGAGGTGCTGGCCTGCACTGCAGCCAGTGTATTGTCTGAACGTGTGTTTAGCACGGCAGTGGGCGTTATCACAGACAAGCGCAGCCGCCTGTCCACAGAAAATGTGGACAGGCTCACGTTCATTAGATTGAACCAGGCATGGATCCCACAGGACTTGTCCGTACCTTGTGCAGAATAGACATGTATACCGGCCTTACCCAGCCATTGTTATACTCCAGCACACTTTCTCATTGTTGTATTTTTAATATTTCACAATGTTTTCGGGTGTACCCTTATTTAAAAAATGAAAAATGAAAATTAAAACCAGTGTTGGCTTCCTCTGTCTCCTCCACCACTGCTTCCACCTACTCTGCTACGTCCACCAAATCCTCAGCTTCCTACTCTATATGGACCGACACCGGCTAGATCAAGATTATTATTTTTACATATTTTATGTTTTTTTTAAGTCATTTCACTAATTTGTCTGATACATTGTTGGGTGACATATCCCAAATTTTGGGCTGTAATATGCAAAATAACTGTGGAGCCCCAGTTATAGTTCTTCAACACAGAGAAAGACAGATATCCTTTAAAGGAAGGAAAACCGAGCAAAGGGGTGTCCCCATTACAGAGATCACCAGATCCACCTTTTTAAGTGGCCCCTATGTCAAGATCCTGCTCTGTTACAAGTTTTAACCTTCCTAGCGGTATTCCTGAGCGTGACTTGGGGTTAATTTTCGCTGCCAGGAGCGGTAACCCCGAGTCACGCTCGGGGTAACATTGAAAAGTTGTCAGCGGAGTCCCCTTACCTTCTCCGCTGTGATCGCAGACGAGAGCGCCGGCCGGCATCTGACTTCCTAGTTCCGTTCCCTGCGAGCACCTGCGGCGCATGGGAGCGGAACTGGGCGGGAAATTCTAAATTATAAAGTGACACACACACATAAAAGAGGTAATACATTGTAATCTGAGAGGATTGCACTGTATCACCTCATATCTGACAGTTGATCACTGTAAAGTGCCAATTGCCTGCCATTTTACTGCCATTTGTGCTTATTTATAACATGGCTTCAAAAAAGCGCCACTGTACTACAAAAGTGTGTTTGGACCAGTTGAGTGACAGCGACAGTGACACGGAGGTGCTCGCAGAACTGAGCGATAGTGAGTCATGGGGAGATTTGTCGTCTGACACTGACACGGATCTGGAAAGTGACAACGGCGATGATCCTGCACCTGACCAAATATCCATGCAAAAAATTGTACCACTTTTGGTACAAAATTCCTGACATAATCATACCGCCAGGGAGGTTAAGGATGTGATGGGGAAGACCTAACCCAGTTAGGCTCCATTCACACGTCCGCATTTTTTCCCCGCATCCTTTCTGCAAAAATGCGGAATATATGCAGACCCATTCATTTCAATGGGGCCGCAAAAGATGCGGACAGCATTCAGTATGCTGTCCGCATCCGCAATTCCGTACCATTCCCCAATGCTGATCCGCCAAAAAAGTATTGCATGTCCTACTTTTGTCCGCAAATTGCGGACCGTTGCCCCATTGAAGTGAATGGGTCCGCAAAAAAAGGATGACATGCGGAAAGATGTCAAATGTCATCTGCATGTCATCCGCAATTGTGGATCGTGAATTGCGGATCTGCAGGAAATAGAAAAAGAATTCTGCCCCATGTGACCTTGATCTCCAGGGAGACAGGTGGCAGGAAGACAGGATTCTTCTTCAGAGCCGACCAGCACATATATACATGTGCAATTTTGAAGTGGAAAAACTGATAGTCCTCATACAAGAGAGGCCAGCCCTGTGGGACTCCAGGACTGAAATATACCACGAACGGACCATCAAAGATCGTTCATGGAATGAAGTGTGCCTAGAGTTGCTGTCCACTGCATGGACCTCCGCATCAAAAGAAAAGCAAATTAAAATGCGTGAGTAAATACTTTACTTTAAAGTTATGTGTATTTAATATTGGTTAATACACACATTCATGGTGCATGGGTGTGTGTATACCCAGCCTTCTATGCACACATGTGTACACCCAGCCTGCCAATACACACATTCATGTTGCATGGTGTGTGTGTATACGCAGCCTGCCATGTACACATGTGTATACCCAGCCTGCCAATACACACATTCATGGTGCATGGTGTGTGTATACCCAGCCTGCCATGCACACATGTGTATACCCAGCCTGGCAATACACACATTCATGTTGCATGGTGTGTGTATACGCAGCCTGCCATGTACACATGTGTATCCCCAGCCTGCCAATACACACATTCATGTTGCATGGTGTGTGTATACGCAGCCTGCTATGTACACATGTGTATACCCAGCCTGCCAATACACACATTCATGGTGCATGGTGTGTGTATACCCAGCCTGCCATGCACACATGTGTATACCCAGCCTGGCAATACACACATTCATGTTGCATGGTGTGTATACGCAGCCTGCTATGCACTGGCGTGCAGGAGTGCATAGTGTCATTGCTTGCTATGACGCCGTGTGCTCCTGTACTTCAGAGGATGGCAGGCTGGGTATACATGGACCGTGCTCTACGGATGTGTGCGTCACGACTTGTTCCATGAGTGCGCCATATGTCCTGGAACAGCATAGACTGTGTAATTTTGCACATAGTCTATGCTTGTACATGACAGATGTTAAATCACTTATTTTAAAATATATTATATGTTTTTGTTTTTGTCCAAAAGGCCTATTCAGAAATTGTCTTTTTTAACAAAGTCAATATCAAATTTTTTAAGTTTCTAACTAAAACTATCATATATATGAATTTTTAATAGGCCTCTTTGTCAAAAATGATTATGATTGCTCCTGGAAATGGCCGTAGAGTGGCCACTCCATGCATTGTGGAGTGCCATAAGCTGGCCGCAATACGGTCATGTGCATGAGCCATGATACTCTTTTTTTATTATAATTTTCACTCCTACACATGACCATATGAGTCTGAGTCACATGGTTTGTGATTTGGCCATATGTCCAAGCAAAACACTGATTGTGTGTACATGAGATAAATGTCCATTTAAAGTTTTGTTAGCACAATTTTAGAGCATTTTATGAATAAATATATATATTTTTTTTACAGTTGACCAAATAAAAAAAAGGTGGTATACATGCCGGGATCAGTTCCGGAGAGAACTCAATAGTTCCCAAAAGAGCGGCGATGGAGCCAAACGTAAGAAACCATATATGTTTACAAGGCAGCTCCAATTTCTAAAGCAAATAATGGAGTTAAGACCGTAAGTAGTTTTTAAGTTATATATTTTTTGGGTGCACCTTTCACCAGTTTGTACTTATTAAAATGTGGTATCTTACACAGTAGCACATGTCCCCTACATGTCATGTAGTAAAGAATCTTAATTATATCCTCCGTTGCGGTGCAGTAGTCCCCATTATATTTATGCGCCCTGTATGTAAATACCTAGCATGGGAACAGGGAGGAGGAGACATCCGCTTTTCTCACAGGGTGATTCTTCTATCTGGCATTAGGGTACATGTGCTACAGTGTGAGGTACCACATTTAAAGAGTTTTAACTGTTGAAAGGTACTATGTTAATCCATTTTTTATTTTGTTAAATTTTGTTTTAATTTTTATTATAGAACGGTAGACAACTTAAGTGAAAATTCAGGTTTGCAGACCCCATCGGTAGAAGTGTCAGAGAGGCCACACACTTCAACAATGGTGGAGGACCAACCACTGGTGATGGAACAACAAGAAGGCACAGAAGAAGCCTCATGTTCTCAGCTTCTGAGCACAGCAGAACAAACCTCAGAAAATGTTGAAGTTCCAGAAATCCCTCCCTGCAACGACGCAGCAGAGGAACCCGTTTGCCGTTCTTCTGGCAGACGAGCTAGAAGAGTCAATACCGATTCCGGTGTAGATCTCCGCCAACGAGTAGATATGATGGTAATGGAGTATCTAAACCGGAATCGGTCTGACGGGAAGGAAGAAACTACATTAAAAGGGCTGGCTCCTTGCTTCTGCTGTGTGCCCGGAGAACGGCAAACACGTTGCGTTTCGGCTATTGCTATGCTTATGGACCTTTTTTCAGGCCCCCAGGAGCCACATCATCTGATGGACTATATGATGAACGCCCGAAATGCCATGCTTCAGGTCAATCCTCATTCAAGTAACCATCCTGATCCCCCTATGGGCCATCCTCCAGGTCCTTTCATGAGGGATTTATATGACCTTTAATTTTTTATTTTTTTGGGTTTGTTATTAATAAAAAATGTTTACCTTTGAAAATTAGAATGTTATTTTTCTCTATAAAGTTTAAGATTTTTTCTTTTTAGTTTGAATTTAATATTGATGACCTATTAGAAATTTAGGTCATTTGTATTAAAAATGGTCTCATGCACACGAAAGTTGATGCTTCTGTTCCATGCATTTGGTACCGCAATTTGTGGTCCCCAATACACAGAGAACTGAAGTTCAACAGTCGGGACTGATCCAGACCAATTCTACTTGAATGAGTCTGTGATTCGTCCGTTCTGCATCACTGTGATTGAGGATCCATTCAAGTGAATGGATCCACATCAGTGAAGACCACAGGGACAGGTGCCCGTGTATTGCAAAATTGTAACGTGAGGGCTGCAATACTGCAGCGAGTAGGTTACGGTCATTTGCTCAAAAAATACTATTTTGATCCATATTTTCATCCATGCTCACCCTGCGTGAGCATCAGAGGTTTTTAATGCTCAAATATTCTCCATTGCTATTTGCTTGTTAGTGCATGGAAAAGACTATTCAAAAAATTAAGTTATGAAGATGCTTCTGGCAAGCAGTGTTTTTGATGATGTCACTAGCTCTAATGGGCTGGCACTCGCACAGCCCTAGCCTTTTACCGGACCAGGTCAGCGCAGAAGGCCGCATATTAGTGCTATTGACATCACCAAACACAGTGCTTGGTAGAAGCATTTGCCCATCAGTGGCAATGTTTTGGCCAAATAAGGTACCCATTTTCATGCCCGATCAAGTGATGTGCAAATGAGAGCATTGGAGTATGAAATGCTCCGTTTCTCACATCGCAGTGTCTACATGGATGAAATTATGATGTAATATACTTACCTTTTCTGCGTAGAAGGATTTTCTCTGTGGATTGCGGGCTGTGAGGACATGAACAAATCTAAAAGTTGCTAAAAAAATTTAATAGACGTAATTAGAAATGAGGTATTAGAAGGTATTTACACCAAATTTAAAAAAATTTGGGATTTGGCACAATACCTCAGCCCGCAAGCCCACGTCAAGGGTCCTCATTATCTTGCGAGTCCCTAATCTAAACTAACAACAGGGGATCTAACTAAACTAAGGAATTTCAATTTTTCAAAAATTTTAACCAGATTCCAGCTGTAATCAGCGTCTTCCACGGATGGCATCCAACTGCCATGACAATGCCCCCTCAGGACTGCAGAAGTAGTCGGCATAGAGTTCCCGAACAGCTAGTCCAGCTGTTCCAGGGCGTCCAGGCCGGCTCAGGTCTAAACTGACTGAAGATGTCATATTTAGGCCCAAATCTGCATCTGTTGAGGCATCGTGGATCCTGGTGAAGTTGTGTAGCAGTACACAAGCCTGTATCACCAGGGTGGCATTGTCCAGATTCATCTGAATGGATCATATGAATACTCTCCACTTAGTGGACAGTATTCCAAAAGCGCACTCCACATACCGACGGGCGCGAGTCAATCGATAGTTGAAGATGCGCTTCCTGTCATCCAGATCGTGTCTAGGGAAGGGCCGCATCAGGTGGGGTGACAATGGAAATCCTTTGTCTGCCACAATCACAAATGGAGCCGGCGGACCTGCAGATCCGGGAAGTCTACTGGGCTCTGGCAGGGCAAGCTGGTTTGTGTGAAGCCGTTCACCCATTCTGGAAGCACTAAAGATGCGGCTGTCTGAAGTGCTCCCATAGGCCCCGATATCCACAATTACTAACCTGTAGTTACTGTCAACAAGGGCCATCAGAACTACAGAAAAATATTGCTTGTAATTGAAGTACTCCGGGACCCTGAGTGAGGTGGCTTCTTCACACGGATATGCTTACCGTCCAGTGCCCCAATGCAGTTAGGAAACTGCGCAGATTGGTAAAATCCCTCGGCGATACGTAGCCAATCTTCCGCCTTGGGGTGGGCATCACCGCTTCTCTGAGACGCTGCCATATAACTGTACAGGTATGACAGACGATCCCAGAGATTGTAGAGATTCCAAGCAGAAACTCAAAATGCAACGAAGCAAATGAATTTCCAGTAGCAAGGAATCTGAAAAATACAAAAAAAGGAAAGAAAAATAAGTTCCAACTTTCATTATAATATATTTATATTGAATATATAGCAGTGGTGGCGAACCTATTGCACGGGTGCCAGAGGTGGCACTCGGAGCCCTCTCTGTGGGCACCCACACCCTCGAAAAAGTCTGACTGTACCAATATGACCTTTCCTGCCATTCATCAGCGCAGGACACACCATGAACAGCACAGGCAGCGCAATGAATGTAGACAGGCTATTATAGCTACTACATGATAAAGTACATGAAACATATACTATATTGGACTGTAGGATTTAGGTTAACTTGCCACATTGGCACTTTGCGATAAATAAGGGGGTTTTGGGGTTGCGGTTTTGGGAACTCGATCTCTAAAAGGGTCGCCATCACTGATATATAGTATCTAAAAATGGCACATTCACTTACCTCAGGGTGACAAGCAGCCGTTGTTCGGCAGATATGCAGCGCCTCATGCTGGTGTCCAGGAAATTAAGGTCAGGATGTAGAGACCAGCAGATGATCGAATGCTTCCATGGACATCAGGCAATAGCTTTTGAACTTTATAGGGTCACGTCGCAGATTGTTGTATAACTTGTGAAATTGTCCTTTCTGAAGGCGCTAAGCGACAATGGGATGGACCCGCTGCCGTCTCCTCTTCCTCCCCGGTTCTTCATCCAGCATAGATGACTGCCGTCTGAATCGCCGAGAGAGAAGCCAGTAAAATAGTACGTTATCCATGTCTTCTGCCATGATGATCGCTGAGAAATCTGTAGAAAACTATGCCAGCCAAGCAGAGGTTACTTACACAGCTCTGAACGACACCAAAAGCACAATAAAATGTCGACTGTACAAGCACATGTCCTCTGTTCTTATAGACTTTTTTTTTTTCTATGGTACCCTAGCAACATCTTTTCGGCCTTCTTTTTCAGATTTTTGCTGAAACACGGAAACACGGAAAAGATGCGGATACACGGATCCGCAAAAAAAACGGAACACGGATCCGCAAAAAAAACGGAACACGGATCCGCAAAAAAAAGAAACGTAAATCTGGAAAGAAAATATACTGATGTGTGAATGGAGCCTTATCCATCCACAGACAGCTGTTTCGGGGTGTTGCCCCTCATCAGTGTGAAGTAGGATTCTGGCTAACCAGGAGCAATGCCTTGGAGACTACTCAAATAAAACAATAGCTGATTTTAGGGAGACCAGCTAAATAAAACACTGTGGAGCCTCATTTAAAAGTCTCAGCACAGCAATCCAAAATGCAAAGCTCCCTGGGAAACACTAATATGCAAAATAACTGTGGAGCCCCAGTTATGGGTCTTCAACACAGAGAAAGACAGATATCCTTCAAAGGAAGAAAAACCGAGCAAAGGGGTGTCTCCATTACAGAGATCACCAGATCCATCATATTAAGTGGCCCCTATGTCAAGATCCTGCTCTTTTACAAGCTTTAAGGATGTGACGGGGAAGACCTAAGCCAGTTATCGATCTACAGACAGCTTTTTCGGGGTGTTGCCCCTGATCAGTGTGGAGTAGGATTCTGGCTAATTTCTCCTGGGTAGCAACACCCCGAAACAGCTGTTTGTGGATGAATAACTGGCTTAGGTCTTCACCGTCACATCCTTAAAGCTTGTAAAAGAGCGGGATCTTGACATAGGGGCCACTTAATATGGTGGATCTGGTGATCTCTGTAATGGAGACACCTCTTTGCTCGCTTTTCCTTCCTTTGAAGGATATCTGTCTTTCTCTGTGTTGAGACTTTTAAATGAGGCTCCACTGTGTTTTCTTTAGCTGGTCTCCCTAAGATCAGCTATTGTTTTGTTTAAATTTTTGGCTGTGATATACCCCTGCTCTACATTGTGGACAGGGAAATACATTTCAAAAATGTGTCTCTTACATTGTCGGGTGACATTCCCAATTTTTTGGTTGTGATATACCCCTGCTCTACATAGTGGAAAGGGAAATACATTTCACTAATTCGTCTGTTACATTGTCGGGTGACATTCACCAATTTTTGGTTGTGATATACCCCTGCTCTACCTAGTGGACAAGAAAATACATTTCACTAATTCGTCTGTTACATTGTTGGGTGACAAATGCTCATCTTTTGCGCTAGAAAGTACATTTGTGGCCTGTGCTGCATTTAGGACAGTACGAATAGTGAGGCCAGAACAAGTACAGACAATAGTAGATGGGGGGGCTGACAGTGCCTACAGTTCCTTTGCATTGTCTCCCACCCAGTCCCCTTCTGAAAGATCAGAGTTGGCACCTACAGCCCATGGCCATCTGTTTTTCAACTCACCACCTTGCAAATCAGGCAAGCAGTCTGAACCCCAAGTCCTGCAGCAGTCTCTTATGCTTTTTGATGACTCTGCTGGCATGGTTTCCGTGGGCCAGCCACATAGCCCTGCACCAGAAGTGGAAGAGATTGAGTGCACTGATGCCCAATCACTTATGTTTCAGGATGAGGACATGGGAAGGCCACCGAAGCACGTCTCTGATGATGACGAAACACAGGTGCTGTGGCTTTCTGCAGACTTCAGACCAACAAGGAGGGCAGGGGTAAAGAGTGGGTGGAAGATGATGTGGAGGATGATGAGGTACTAGACCCCACATGGAATCAAGGTCATGCGAGTGACCTGTCTAGTTCGGAGGAAGAGGCGGTGGTCGGACAGAGGCACCAGCACAGCAAAATAGGGTGCAGGGTGCAAAAGCGTCTGTTACATTCTTGGGTGACATTTTACAATTTTTGCCGTGAATAATGCTCTGCATAGTTGACAGGGACCAAAGTTTTTTAAAATCGTCTGTTCTATTAATGGGTGACATTAACCCATTTTTGCCGAGGAAAAACCCCTGCTCTGCATAGGTGACAGGGACTTAAATTTATAAAATTTGTCTATAATTGATGCGCGCACCCTGCTTTCATTCGATCCTTCCGCTTTAATAACTTGTCCCACATTTCCGCTCGATCACATTTCAGCCTTGATCTCCCTTGGATGTGGTATCCCTTTCTCACGCTACCTCTCCGGCTTGGAACCCTGATTCCCCGCTACCCATGATCACCATGGTAGGCGCATAAAAGAACATTGAAAGTTGATAGAGAAGATATCCAATTGGATTGTGGACGTCATGGGGACGTGCGATCAGGCAGAAGTTGTCTAGAGTCAACAAAGCGGCAGTAGGGCCTCTCCTGTCTAACGTTTCCAAATCCAAAATAACCCAGTGACATTCCCTGTAATTTTTTTTATTAATCATTACAATAACAGGGCATCTTAAGAGTCCTGTATTGTTATTTATCGTCACTACCTCCCCGAGTTGGGAGTGGGTAATTGCTGTCTACCCCCTTCTTTTCTTTGATGCTTCTGCTTCAATAATTTGTCCCACATTTCCGCTCGATCACATTTCATCTCATCAATTGACCTCCCTTGGATGTGGTATCCCTTTCTCAGGCTCCCTCTCTGGCCTGGAACCCTGATTCCGCATTACCCGTGATCACCATGGTAGGCGCATAAAAGAACATCGAAAGTTGATAGAGAGAATATCCAATTGGATCGTGGATGTCATGGGGACGTGCGATCAGGCAGAAGTTATCTTCAACAAAGCGGCAACAGGGCCTCTCCTGTCTAATATTTCCTAATCAAAAATACCACAGTGACATTCCCTGTAATTTTTAATTAATCATTCCAATAACAGGGCATCTTAAGAGTCCTGTATTGTTATTTACCGTCACTACCTCCCCGAGTCGGGAGTGGGTAATTGCCGTGCGCCCCCTCCTTTCATTCGATCCTTCTACTTTGATAACTTGTCCCACATTTCCGCTCGATCACATTTCCTCTATTGACCTCACTTGGATGTGGTATCCTTTTCTCAGGCTCCCTCTCTGGCCTGGAACCCTGATTCCCCGTTACCCGTGATCTCCATGGTGGGCGCATGTCATGGTCTCACCTGCTTGCTGCTCTCCTTCGTTTGACATGTGCTGGCGGCCATCTTGGTTTCTGGGTTTCTTGTAGCCTTCCACCCTGCGGCTCCTCCTTCCCCTGGGAGGAGCTGGATGCCTAGCTCATATATATAGGAGGTCTGTGGCTTCAGTTCCTTGCTTGGTTCTCTTGTGTTCACATGCTTCTAAGACTGCTGCTGCTTCTGGTTCCTGATCCTGGCTTCGTCTGACTACCCTGCTGGTTCCTGATCCTGGCTTCGTCTGACTACCCTGCTGGTTCCTGATCCTGGCTTCGTCTGACTACCCTGCTGGTTCCTGATCCTGGCTTCGTCTGACTACCCTTCTGGTTCCTGACCTCTGGCTTTGCAAAGACTCTGCTCGGTTTCACCATCCGTTTGGACTTTTGCTTTACAGCTTTATTTTCAATAAAGCCTTCTTATTTTCACTTATCTCTTGTTGTACGTCTGGTTCATGGTTCCGTGACATTAGGACCAAGCCATGAATTCTGACGGTACAGGGCCATCCTCGCTACCCACGCTGGTTGCCAGACTTGATCAGCAGGATCACCTGTTGGGTCGGTTCGCTGTGGCGTTGCAAACTCTGCTTGAACGCACGGCTCATTTCGCTCCCGTTGCCGATGGGTCGGTTGTCGCTCCTGGGCTCGCTCCTACTGCCGCTCCGGTTGTTGCGCCAGAGTCTACCCCGACACCTGTTGTTGCGCCTGCGGTGTTTCGGGGTATGACCGGTTCTGCCCCTCTTCCACAGCGCTTTGGGGGAGAGCCAACTCAGTGCCGAGGTTTCCTTAACCAGGTGGGCATTTATTTCGAGTTGCTGCCACATGCCTTTCCTACTGAGAGATCAAAGGTGGGCTTCTTGATCTCGCTGCTCTCGGACAAGGCCTTGGCCTGGGCCAGCCCTTTATGGGAGAACAACAATCCGGTGGTTGCCGAGTTTTCCGGTTTTGTTGCTTCTCTTCGGAAGGTATTCGATGTGCCGGCTCGTGCTGCCTCTGCTGCGAAGCTCCTTATGTCCATCAGACAGGGTTCACGATCCGTAGCTGAATACGCCATTGAGTTTCGTACCCTGGCAGCAGAGGTGGGCTGGAATAATGAGGCTCTGGTCGCTGCTTTCTCTCATGGTCTCTCGGATGCCTTGAAGGATGAGGTTGCAGCTAAGGACCTACCAGTTGAGCTCGAGTCTCTTATTTCTTTCCTGATTTTGATTGACACCAGACTCAGGGAGAGACCTTCCTTTAAGGAGAACCTGCGGAGGTCTTCTAACAGATTGGTGCCTACGTTTGCTGTCCCACCCGTGCCTCCCTCTCCTCCCACGCCTCCTGGGGATGACTTGTCTGGGGGTGAACCCATGCAGCTGGGGTTTGCTCGCCTGTCCGAGGGGGAGAGGGCACTCCGGAGACGCGAGGGCCGATGCATGTACTGTGGTCTCGGTGGGCATTTTCGGTTGGCATGTCCGAACCGTCCGGGAAACGCTCGTACCCTGAGATCCTGTCGGGGGCAGATCTTGGGTGGAGTCTCCTCGTCCCCGGTTTCCGGTGTTGACAAACCACTGATCACTGTTGTCCTCTCCTGGGTCGGGGGCTCGGTGACGACCCAGGCGTTGGTGGACTCTGGTGCTGGTGGTTTGTTCATTGATAGTGTGTTCGCTGCCGCCAATTCCATTCCTCTGCAGGCTCGAGGTTCCCCACTGGCTCTTGAGGCGATAGACGGCAGACCCCTTCTGCCGCCACACGTGACTCATGAGACCCTTCCAGTGGGGATAGCCATTGGTGCCGTTCACAGAGAGTCGGTCTGCCTCCAGGTTATTTCGTCTCCACACTACTCGGTGGTCTTGGGGTACCCCTGGCTCCAGAAGCATAATCCGACTTTCGATTGGAGATCGGTCGAGATCCTCTCGTGGTCACCGCAGTGTGGGGCTAGTTGCATCCATGGGTCTGTCAAGTTGCTGTGTACTTTCTCAGACTCTCTGTTGCCTCCTGAATACGAGGAGTACCGGGATGTATTCGATAAGGTGCGCGCGGTTGCCCTACCTCCGCACCGCCCATACGATTGTGCCATAGAGTTACAATCTAGTGCCGTTCCTCCTCGTGGCAAAGTCTATCCACTGTCGGTAGCGGAGAATGAGGCCATGGAGGAGTACGTGAGGGAGGTGCTTTCACGCGGACACATTCGCAAATCTTCGTCCCCGGCAGGGGCTGGATTTTTCTTTGTGAAAAAGAAGGGCGGTGAGTTGAGGCCTCAATCGCATCACGATCAAGAACGCTTACCCGATACCCTTGATTTCCGAGCTGTTCGATCGCCTTAAAGGGGCCACGGTCTTTACCAAACTCGACCTGAGGGCGGCATATAACCTGGTAAGGATCAAGGCGGGCGATGAGTGGAAGACCGCGTTTAACACCAGGACCGGTCATTACGAATCCTTGGTTATGCCCTTTGGGTTGTGCAATGCGCCCGCAGTCTTTCAGGAATTCATCAACGATGTTTTCCGTGACCTGTTGCAGCAGTGTGTGGTAGTCTATTTGGATGACATCTTGGTATATTCTGAATCCATGGAGGCCCACATTCTGGATGTCAGACGAGTGTTGCAACGGTTACGAGAGAACAAGCTGTTCGGTAAGCTTGAGAAATGCGAATTTCACCGATCCCAGGTAACCTTCTTAGGTTACATCATTTCCGCTGAGGGGTTCTCCATGGATCCTGAGAAGGTTTCGGCTGTCTTACAGTGGCCCCAGCCCAGTGGTCTTCGTTCCCTGCAGCGCTTTTTGGGCTTCGCCAATTATTATCGGAAGTTCATCAGGGACTTTTCCATGCTGGCCAAGCCTCTCACGGATCTGACCAGGAAGGGCAGTAATTCCCAGGTCTGGCCGCTCGAGGCCATCCGAGCTTTTGAGGCCCTAAAGTCCGCCTTTGTGTCGGCTCTGATTCTGTCGCATCCCAACCCTGGGTTGCCCTTTGTCCTCGAGGTGGACGCGTCTGAGACGGGAGTAGGCGCCCTTCTGTCTCAGCGTAGAACACCAGAGGGCCCTCTGCTTCCTTGTGGGTTTTACTCCCAGAAACTGTCTTCCGCGGAGTGCAACTATCAGATTGGTGACAGGGAGTTATTGGCCATCGTGCAGGCCCTTAAAGAATGGAGGCACTTGCTCGAGGGTTCGGTGGTTCCGGTTCTCATCCTGACGGACCACAAGAATCTGACCTACCTTTCTGAGGCCAAGAGATTGACACCACGTCAGGCCAGATGGGCTCTGTTCTTGTCACGTTTTAATTACGTGGTCTCCTACCTACCCGGTTCCAAGAACATCAGGGCGGATGCCTTATCACGGCAGTACTCCGAGCTGTCCAGGGAGGAGTCGATTCCGACTTCGGTCATACCTCCGAATCAGATCCTGGCCGCCATTCGCACCAGCCTGACCTCTCCCCTGGGTGAGCAGATTTTGGCGGCTCAATCTGGTGCTCCCTCTGGGAGACCCAACGGCAGATGTTTTGTGCCTGAGGAGTTGCGCACTCGGTTGTTGCGAACCTACCATAACTCCAAGACCGCGGGGCATCCTGGAAAGAATCAGCTGTCCTGGGCTGTTTCACGTCTGTTCTGGTGGCCTTCCCTACGTTCCGACATCGCCGCATATGTAGCGGCATGCTCCGTTTGTGCCCAGAGTAAGTCCCCTCGGCACCTTCCGTTGGGCCTTCTGCAACCCATAGCCACCGGGGAGCGCCCATGGTCACACCTGGGGATGGATTTCATTGTGGACCTCCCTGCATCCCGAGGCCATACGGTCATTCTCATGATTGTGGATCGGTTTTCCAAAATGTGCCACTGTGTTCCTCTCAAGAAGTTACCCTCTGCACAAGAGTTGGCCACGATTTTTGCCAGGGAGGTTTTCCGGTTGCACGGTTTGCCTAAGTAGATTGTGTCGGATCGGGGGAGTCAGTTTGTGTCCAGGTTCTGGCGCGCCTTTTGCTCCCAGTTGGGGATTCATCTCTCCTTCTCCTCGGCCTACCACCCTCAGTCCAATGGGGCCGCAGAACGATCCAATCAGGCCTTGGAGCAATTCCTTCGTTGCTATGTCTCCGATCACCAAGACAATTGGGTTGACCTCCTGCCTTGGGCTGAGTTTGCCAGGAACACGGCGGTGAACTCTTCCTCTGGGACGTCTCCCTTCATGGCCAATTATGGGTTCCAACCTGCCGTGTTACCGGAGGTATTCTCTCCCCAGGATATTCCGGCTGTGGAGGATCACCTTTCCGTCCTACGTGCCTCTTGGGTACAGATCCAGAAGTCCCTTGAGGTCTCTGCGCAGCGCCAGAGACTCCAGGCTGATCACAGACGAGCGCCTGCTCCTTCCTACCAGGTCGGAGACTGTGTATGGTTGTCCACCCGCAACCTCAACCTTCGAGTGCCCACTCCCAAGCTGGCGCCTCGCTTTGTTGGTCCCTTCCGAGTGCTTCGCAGGGTAAACCCGGTAGCCTATGCCCTTGCGCTTCCTCCTGGCATGCGGATCTCCAACGTGTTTCATGTCTCCCTGTTGAAGCCACTGGTGTGTAATCGTTTCACTTCCTCGGTTCCTCGGCCTCGTCCGGTCCAAGTGGGCAATCGTGAGGAATATGAGGTGAGCAATATCCTGGACTCACGCCTGGTCCGCGGTCGGTTGCAGTTTTTGGTCCATTGGCGTGGTTATGGTCCAGAGGAGCGTTCCTGGGTTCCCTCCGCAGATGTCCATGCTCCTGCCTTGCTCCGAGCCTTCCACGCACGCTTCCCTCAGAAACCGTTTTGTGCTCCGCGGAGGAGGGGCCCTTGAGGGGGAGGTACTGTCATGGTCTCACCTGCTTGCTGCTCTCCTTCGTTTGACATGTGCTGGCGGCCATCTTGGTTTCTGGGTTTCTTGTAGCCTTCCACCCTGCGGCTCCTCCTTCCCCTGGGAGGAGCTGGATGCCTAGCTCATATATATAGGAGGTCTGTGGCTTCAGTTCCTTGCTTGGTCCTCTTGTGTTCACATGCTTCTAAGACTGCTGCTGCTTCTGGTTCCTGATCCTGGCTTCGTCTGACTACCCTGCTGGTTCCTGATCCTGGCTTCGTCTGACTACCCTGCTGGTTCCTGATCCTGGCTTCGTCTGACTACCCTGCTGGTTCCTGATCCTGGCTTCGTCTGACTACCCTTCTGGTTCCTGACCTCTGGCTTCGCAAAGACTCTGCTCGGTTTCACCATCCGTTTGGACTTTTGCTTTACAGCTTTATTTTCAATAAAGCCTTCTTATTTTCACTTATCTCTTGTTGTACGTCTGGTTCATGGTTCCGTGACAGCGCAAAAAAGAACATCGAAAGTTAAAAGAGAAGATATGCAATTGGATCGTGGACATCACTGGGACATGCGACATGGTGGAGCAATATGTGTGCACACTCCTACACATACTGACTGATGGGTCTGCCCCCTTCTACTTCTGGGTCTCTAAATGGGCACATGGTCTGAGCTTGCCCTTTACACCTTGGAGGTGCTCGCCTGCCCTGCAGCCAGTGTATTGTCTGAACTTTTGTTTAGCACAGCTGGAGGGGGTTATCAAAGAGAAGTGCAGCCTCCTGTCCACAGCCAATGTGGACAAGCTCACGTTCATTAAAATGAACCAGGCATGGATCCCACAAGACTTGTCCGTACATTGTGCAGAATAGACATGTATAATACCGGCCTTACCCAGCCATTGTTGTACTCCAGCGCACTTTCTCTTTGTTTTATTTTTTATATTTTTCAATGTTTTGGGGTCTACCCAAATTTGAACAAAAAAAGTAAAATTATAATAAAATAACAAAACAAAAAAACAGTGTTGGCTACCTCCTCATACTCCACCGCTGGTTCCAACTACACCGCCTCAACCTCCTACTTCATATGGACCTCCTCCTCCTAAATCAAGATTATTATTTTTTTATTTTTACGTACTTTATGTTATTTTAAGTCATTTCCCTATCCACATTTGTTTGCAAAGCACTTGCCAGGCTCTTAACCATATTTTGCTGCCATTTGCAGCCCTCTAGCCCTTTCCATGACTTTTTAGAGCCATTTTAGTGCTCCAAAGTTCGGGTCCCCATTGACCTCAATGGGGTTCGGGGTCAAGTTCGGGTCCCGAACTCTAACTTTTCAGTGAAGTTTGACCGAACCCGTCGAACCCGAACATCCAGGTGTCCGCTCAACTCTACTGGCTAGACATCTAGCCGCAGCATGAATACTTATTCCTACTTATTGAAAATCATATTCCCCCCCCCAACGGTGGCACAGTGGATAGACAGGGTTGATTGTGTGTTCCGCCTAGAAGAATTGGCTAAATGGGACTCGAAGAACCACACCTCCTTTAAGACAGTCTGGTTCCCCTGGACTCGTTTCAGGGGTTATAATGCAGGATTGGACACATAGTGCCTGGATTGATGGCCCTAAGATTGATACATCGCATTGCAACAATATCTCCCTACAATAACAAATCGTGATATCTTTCTGACCACAATCTAACTTACACAGTCTAGTCATGCTTCACATAAATCCCCCCCGTTCCCTTTCCCCCCGCCCTTCTTCATGCTTATGCTTCCACATTTAAGTTTTTTTATTTATTTTGCTTATTCTGGTACAAAAATGTAAATTAGCCAGTTGCTTAATTAAGAGGGGGCTTCCCTCCTCATATCTATAGTTCTAATATCTGCCTGTTATGCACATGGATCTTTTGTCATATCTTCATCTTACCGAGATCCATCATGACATGTTGTACCGTGACTTTGTTGTATCATTGTACATTATGTCATTTATCCCTGTATGTATGTAATTTTGAAAACTTCATAAAAAGAATTTAAAAAAGAAAATTAGTATTTAAAAACCGAAGAAAGGGAGGATATATGTTTTAGAATTCGTAATATTCCACTATAATGTACAGTTTTGCATTTACTTTTGATCAAATCATAGTAAACATTGGCATTTATAATCTATTTATAACAATATATAACATATATAAAAAAATACATGATGTCTCCACTTTTAAGTGTGTGTATATATAGCCACATAGTATTAGCTTGCCTAATTATAGCTTGCTGATTTTTCAAGTGCTGATTTTTATAAGTGCATTGGAGATATTCAGGAGACTAACTTAGACTAACTTAGAGATCTTCAACTGTAGCAGAACTTCAGCAGTGTTTCTGGTGGATCTCAGACACTGTGTTTCAAAACAGGTAAGGAATTTGCTAGACAGGTTCTCACTATTGTCTGATTGCAAATGAGCATAGGTGATTAAGGTGTTAAATTTGTTGTTGGGGGAGGAGCTTTTGTGGGAGTGTGTGTATATATAGCCACATAGTATTAGCTTGCCAAATCATAGCTTGCTGATTTTTCAAGTGCTGATTTTATAAGTGCATTGGAGATATTCAGGAGATACTCAGCAGGTACTCTGGAGGTGGATACAATATAAAAAAGTAAGATTTGTTTGTTTCAAAATTTTCCCCTCTTTAAAATGGCAGACCTGGTTCTGTGCAGGAATTGTTGTGCTTTTATTTCAGGTTCCACTCTTCAGAGGTTTGAATGCTGTCTGATCTGTAGACAGCTCTCCATAATGCAGCAGGAAATTGCATTTTTGAAATCTGAGATTTGTGAATTAACCGTTAAACAAACTCAGGCTGAGAATGTTGCAATGCCACTGCCACAGAGGCCCCCTATAAATTGAAGATGGGCTACAGCAGGTTCTGGTAGACTGAGAGTTGTTGATAGAAGACATGTCCCACAGTCTGTGGCTCTCCATAATTCATTTGCAGCACTTTCAGAGTGCAAGAGCAACATGGAGGATGGCTCAAGCACAGTGGGTGAGAAACAATCATCTCCCATGCCTAAAGTATGCAAGACTGCAGCCAAAGACAAAAAGGAGAAGGTGAGGACTGATAGTAAGCAGCTGTTGGTGGGCGATTCCATCATAAGAGGTGTGAAGTTTGAGGGATACCACTAGCAGGGATAGACGACGTATCCTTAATATTGTTAGGCAAGCAAAGCAGAAAAGGGAGGTGGATGTCATTGTCCATCTTGGGACAAATGATCTGGCTTGCAATGAGGTTTCAAAGGTGAAGGAAGCTTTTCACACACTTGGAAATGATATACGAGAGGTTGCATCAACTGTTTAATTCTCTGCAGTTTTGCCTGTGCATAACCTTCAGCATGACAGGATGATGTGCATTAAGGAATTCAATGTATGGCTTGGTGAATGGTGTATGAACCAATGGCTTGGCTTTGTGTCTCATGTTAGCTCTCGTTGGAATGGAAAAGAACTGTACAAGAAAGATGGTTTGCATCTTTCTCTCAAGGGAATGAATGTCCTCAGTGAACAGTTCAAAGTATTTGCTAAGGAGCATTTAAACTAGGAAAGGGGGGCAAAAGAGTGACAATCCAGCAGTCTGACTACCCCCTGGAACAATGCTAGAAGATGCCAGTAGCACATAGGTTAAGTAATGACAAGCTCAGAGTCTTGTCTACAAATGCTCGCCGTTTAGGGAATAAGATCAATGAACTTGATGCTATAATGGCATCTGAGAATATAGATTTAGTGGCTGTTACTGAGACGTGGTTCAATGGAAGTAATGACTGGGATATAACAATACCAGGTTTCTTTCTATATAGGAAAGACAAAGAAGGCAAGAAGGTGGGAGGAGTGGCCCTGTATAAGAAAGATAGCATAAAATCTAATTTAATACAAGTTAGCGAGACCAATTTAGAGTCAGTTTGGGTTACCTTGCAGCTTGATAATCATAAGGTAACTTATGTAGGTGTGATATATAGACCACCTAGCCAAGTCACAGAATTAGATGATCAACTAGTTGAGGAAATAGCTAAAATGACATTGAAGGGGGAAGTTATCATTATGGAAGACTTGAATCTTCCTGATGTAAACTGGAAAACCAAAATAGCTACTTCTGCCAGGAGTACAGATATTCTAAATTCCCTACTGGGATTATCTCTACAGCAAGTAGTTAAGAAGCAAACCCGGAAGGAGGCCATTTTATATTTAGTATTCACAAATGGGAATTTGGTATCTAATATTACTGTAGGGGACAGCTTGGGATCTAGTGATCACCAGTCAGTGTGGTTTGCTATAAGTACAGTGACTGATTCACACCACACAAAAACAAAAGTTTTAGATTTTAGAAAAACTGACGTTTCTAAAATTAGATTAGTGGTATACGAGTCTCTATCAGATTGGAACAGTTTCAATGGAGTCCAGGAGAAATGGGACTACTTAAAAGTGGCACTATTGAAGGCAACAGAAAATTGCATTAGGCTTGTCAGTAAAAGCAAAAAAAGGAAGAGACCACTGTGGTAAAAGATAGCATTTAGTAATTATAAAAAAAAAACAATCGAGGATGACAGGCAAATTTATAAGATTAGACAGAGAGAGGGCAAACAAGTTATAAGAGCTTCTAAAGTGCAGGCAGAAGAGAAATTAGCTCAGTCAGTGAAAAAAAGGCGATAAGACATTCTTCAGATAAATAAATGAAAAAAGGAAACTAAAACATGGAATTACCAAATTAAAAACAAAAGAAGGAAGGTATATGGAAGAAGATAAAGAACTAGCTGACTGCCTCAATGAACACTTCTGTTCAGTTTTTACAAAGGAAAATGAAGGAAAAGGACCTCAGTTAGGAAAGAAGACAAATTAATCTGTTGATGCATGTGTCTTTACAGAGGAAGAGGTTCTAAGTCAGCTGTCTAAAATTAATACAAATAAGTCACAGGGGCCTGATGGAATACACCCAAAACTATTAAAAGAGCTTAGTGGTGAACTAGCAAAACCATTAACAGATTTATTTAACCAATCACTGGTAACAGAAGTCGTCCCAGAAGATTGGAAATTAGCAAATGTTGTGCCCATTCACAAGAAAGGTAGTATGGAGGAATCGGGCAACTATAGGCCAGTAAGCCTGACATCAATAGTGGGGAAATTAATGGAAACCATACTCAAGGAGAGGATTGTGGAACATCTAAAATCCCATGGATTGAAAGATGAAAAACAGCATGGGTTTACTTCAGGGAGATCATGTCAAACTAATCTTATTGATTTTTTTTTTGATTGGGTGACGAAAATAATAGATGGCAAAGGTGCAGTAGACATTGCTTATCTAGGCTTTAGTAAGGCTTTTGATACTGTCCCACATAGAAGGCTTATCAATAACTGAGAGCCTTTGGGCTTGGACTCCCATATTGTTGAATGGATTAGTCAGTGGCTGAGGGTTGTAGTCAATGGAGTATATTCAGACCATGATCTTGTTACCAGTGGGGTACCTCAGGGATCTGTTCTGGGACCCATATTGTTTAATATCTTTATCAGCGAAATTGCAGAAGGCCTCGATGGTAAAGTGTGTCTTTTTGCTGATGACACAAAGATTTGTAACAGGGTTGATGTTCCTGGAGGGATACACCAAATGGAAAAGGATTTAGGAAAACTAGAAGAATGGTCAAAAATCCGGCAACTAAAATTTAATGTTGATAAGTGCAAGATAATGCACCTGGGGCGTAAAAACCCAAGAGCAGAATATAAAATCAGTGATACAGTCCTAACCTCAGTATCTAAGGAAAGGGATTTAGGGGTCATTATTTCAGAAGACTTAAAGGTAGGCAGACAATGTCATAGAGCAGCAGGAAATGCTAGCAGAATGATTGGGTGTATAGGGAGAGGCATTACCAGTAGAAAGAGGGAGGTGCTCATGGCGCTTTACAGAGCACTAGTGAGACCTCATTTGGTGTATTGTGCTCATTACTGGAGACCATATCTACAGAAGGATATTGATACTTTGGAGAGAGTTCAGATAAGAACTACAAAACTAGTACATGGATTGCAGGATTAAACTTACCAGGAAAGATTAAAGGACCTTAACATCTATAGCTTGGAAGAAAGACGAGACAGACGGGATATTATAGAAACTTTTAAATACATAAAGGGAATCAACAAGGTAAAAGAGGAGAGAATATTTAAAAGAAGAAAAACTGCTACAAGAGGACATAGTTTTAAATTAAAGGGGCAAAGGTTTAAAAGTAATATCAGGAAGTATTACTTTACTGAGAGAGTAGTGGATGCATGGAATAGCCTTCCTGCAGAAGTGGTAGCTGCAAATACAGTGAAGGTGTTTAAGCATGCATGGGATAGGCATAAGGTCATCCTTCATATAAGATAGGGCCAAGGGCTATTCATAGTATTCAGTATATTGGGCAGACTAGATGGGCCAAATGGTTCTTATCTGCCAACACATTCTATGTTTCTATGTTTCTATGTTTCAATCACAGCTCACATTACATCTTCAAATCAATCTACTTATTACCTTTTTTTTTTTTTTTTACATTTGTTGATAACACAGCTTCTTTATTTGAATTTTCAAGCATTCTCCTCCTTTGATTAGTTTGAACCTGACTATAACCTTTACATGTGTTTGTTAATCATATATCCAAAAATAAACTGATTGAATATTCAAGGAACTATCAAGCAGTGTCACCCACTGGCAACAGAGAACAAATCTGCTACCTGTGATCAAAGAAGGATTTCTTTATTCTGCCATCTTTATTTCTTCACCTTTCATATATGTGATATAATAGGAATTCTAGGTAATTTGTATATATTAAATAGCTTAACAAATTTTCTTCTAAATATTAAAACAAAAATGTAAAATACATGGTCTACAGTCCATAGATTGTATATGCCTTTAAATAATGTCTGATGTATTAAACATTCTCACAATGACTGTTGATTATGATTATATACTGATATTAGATGTATCTAATTTGTAAATCAAAAATCTTTTATTTAAATTTGTTTTGCTTTTAGATGAACAAGTGTTAACAAATTTGCTTTGTTACCCATAAATGAATGATACAATGATATGTATTTGAGCATTTTTAAATTGCCCCATCGCAAGCTTAGTACACTGCTGTGATTTCCTGTAGAGAATTGCTATGTCTTGCCAGGACATTTCCTTCCAAAATTGAAGCTACAGTGATTATAAATTACATTGTGGTAGTTTAGTTTGAATATATTAAGTACTTGACTAAATGTAAAGTATCTAATATTTATTTAATAACATTGTGTTGTTGTGACTGCTATAAAAGTCTTTATAGTGATGAACTCCCTTATGTATGTACACTGACACGCAAAAGGGTAACAATGCTTTGAACTTTTTACTACTGTCATTTTATAAACAATCATCTTGGCTATCTCATACATAAATTGGACTTGCAACAATTTAGCATATGATTAGTTGCAGATTCTTGGCTTGTAACTTCATTGTTAGTGTTTTGCTCCATAAATTTTTATTATTTTGTTATTATTTTGTAAATTCACCTTTTGGCTTTCAACACTGTCTGAATCCTTTTGGGCATGCTCTTGATCAGTATCAAGCATGTCTCAACTAAAATATTTTACCAGGTCTCTTAAACACATACCCAATGTTAGTGCATACTGGTCGACTTGGGTACGAATACAGCTTTTTCTTCAACTCTAACCACAAGTATTCAATTGGGTTGAGATCTGGGGACTGTGGGGGTCAATCCAGAACCTCTACTTTTATTGTCATTGAACCATTTATTCACCAATCTCGACATATGCTTCGGGTCACTGTCCTGATGGAACACTATGTCATCCTTTTTATATCCATAGTACTCGAGTGTACAAACTAACTCATCTTGTAGGATACTCCCATATCGCTCAGCATTGAGACCACCATCAATCCTGGTCAAGTATCCAACACCCTTGGCTGTGAAACAACCTCATATCAGGTTTCCTCCACCAAACATGACAATTCCTTCAATTTCTTGATCTGTTAGCCCCCTTCTCCCTTGTTTCTTCCAGACCGATTTGCACTCATCAGAACCTAGTCTATTGACTTTGGTCTCATCGCTCCAAATCACTCATTTCCAATATTTTAATGTCCAGTGTTCGTACATTTTTGCAAAAACAAGCTGACGCTTCTTGGGACGATATTGAAGTGGAGGCTTCGTCCCCATTTTTCGGGCCACTATTCCAGAGTTGTGTAATGCACGTTGCATGGTACTTGCATGGACGTCTGTGATCTCACTATTACAAAGCATACAAGCCACCTCCACCTCTGTGTTTGTCTCGCCATACAGACTTTATTTCATATTCTTCCAACTGTCACGGCTTGAGATGAGTGAATCGAAGCTGACGAAGTGCAATTCGATCTGAAACTCAGGAAAAATTTGATTCGCACCGAAGCCGAATTCCCTCACACTTTGTGGTAACGAATGGCTGATACACGTGTAAAGACATGGAGCAAGAAACTCTGGGAAGGCAGGATCACCCATAATGCCATGCATGCAGCCAATTAGCAGCCAGCCAGCCCTGTGATGTCACAGTCCTATAAATAGTGTTGATCGCGAATATTCTAATTGCAAATTTTTATTGCGAATATCGACACTTCGAGAATTTGCAAAGATGTAGAATATAGTGCTATACATTCGTAATTGCAAACATTGTAGATTTGGTTTTCATCAGTAATCTCCTTTCTTGCTTGTGGGCCAATGAGAAGGCTGCAATATCTTTGTCAGATCTTAGCAACATCCCTAGCAACCAATAGGAAAGTTGCCTATCCCTTACTATATAGGAAACATTGCTGTGCTCTGTGCTTTCACCTTGATCCTATTCCTTATCCAATTTGATTAGATAGTTAGTTAGCTCATATATACACTCACCTAAAGAATTATTAGGAACACCTGTTCTATTTCTCATTAATGCAATTATCTAGTCAACCAATAACATGGCAGTTAGAGATGTCGCGAACATAAAATTTTCCGTTCGCGAACGCAAATTTTTGCAAATGTTTGCGAACGGGCGAACCGCCATAGACTTCAATAGGCAGGTGAATTTTAAAACCCACAGGGACTATTTCTGGCCACAATAGTGATGGAAAAGTTGTTTCAAGGGGACTAACACCTGGACTGTGGCATGCCGGAGGAGGATCCATGGCAAAACTCCCATGGAAAATTACATAGTTGACGCAGAGTCTGGTTTTAATCCATAAAGGACAGAAATCAACTAACATTCCTAAATAGTTTGGAATAACATGCTTTAAAACATCAGGTATGATGTTGTATCGATCAGGTAGTGTAAGGGTTACGCCCGCTTCACAGTGACAGACCAAACTCCCCATTTAACGCACCGCAAACAACTGCAAACAGTCCATTTGCACAACCGCAAACTCCCCATTTGCACAAGGTAGGTATACCAAGCTAGCCATGTCCCGTTCCTTGTCCTCACTGATGTCATTGAAGGTCTCTTCCTCCACCCAGCCACGTACAACACCAAGGGTCCCCGAAAGATGACAACAAGCCCACTGGGACGCCTGCTGTGGTTGGTCTTCCACCTCCTCAAAGCCACCTTCCTCCTCTGACTCCTCTTCTTCAGACTCCTCTCTCTGCGTTGCCTCTCTCTGCGTTATTATAAGGTGTGTTAAGTAGTACTATTCCTATCAGTTTAATCCCTGTTACATCCCCTATCAGGGGACGTGTATATGGCATCGATTTTAGGAACAGGGAGATGGAAAAAGATGCTTGGTCGGTCCTCCTACTTCAAATTTGGGGCACTGCGCGTGCAATCTAATTTGCCACCAGATAGGAGTGGTGTGTTATGTTGTTCTATTCTTATCAGTTTAAACCCTGTTATGTCCCCTATCAGGGGACGTGTATGGAATAGATTTTAGACAACCGCAAAGAGTTGTCAATAGTTGACACACTCATGACATAAATGTTATACCTCTATGTGACAATCTTGGTGTAGTTATGACCGTGCTCGTGCGCACGTTTGGGAGATTGCAGGCGATGGGGGTTTTACAAAGCCTATGGTCGTGCTGAGGTAGTTCAGTGACAGTTAAGTGACCCAGAAAACAATGATTCTGCAGTGTGGGCCCATTGTTGGCCTAGTAGGCTTTAATGATCACCTTAGATGATCACAAAGAAAATTAATGTTTTTTCTATGCAAAATTATCCAGTCGATCGCTTTTCGTCTGTTCACAATGAAGCAACGACCTTATCATCTGGGGTGTGCCAACATTGCCATTGCCAACACACTCATAGAGGTGGTCGCTTCATTGTGATACGCAAGACCCTTCACCACGACAAGGTAACGATCACAAAGGGGAATTGACACATGTATGTGCCTTTTTTTTGTTTGGTTTTTGAAGCTACAGTGAAGCACCAGAGGCCAGAAAAATTAGGCATGTACACATGCCTAAAAAATTTGGTATTGTGGCAGCCGCTGCTGTTGCAGCGGCCAGAAAAATTTATGTTTGTTTCCCAGGCAGAAAGTTGCGGCTTGAACCCTAGTTGGTGCCGGATAAGTCACGCAAGTCATCCAGCATTCAGAGAAAAAATACAGCAGCGTGTGGACCATTTTTAGCCTAAGGCAGCTCATCTCATCAGACCTTTTTTAGTCGAATATATCGCCCACTGTCAGTCCCTTCGGGATCCATCCCTCATTCATCTTAATAAAGGTGAGGTAATCTAGACTTTTTTGACCTAGGCGACTTCTCTTCTCACTGACAATACCTCCTGCTGCACTGAAGGTCCTTTCTGACAGGACACTTGAAGCGGGGCAGGCCAGAAGTTCTATCACAAATTGGGATAGCTCAGGCCACAGGTCAAGCCTGCACACCCAGTAGTCAAGGGGTTCATCGCTCCTCAGAGTGTCGATATCTGCAGTTAAGGAGAGGTAGTCTGCTACCTGTCGGTCAAGTCGTTCTCTGAGGGTGGACCCCGAAGGGCTGCGGCGATGCATACGACTTAAAAAGCTCTGCATGTCCTCCATCAACAACACGTCTGTAAAGCGTCCTGTCCTTGCCGGCGTGGTCGTGGTAGGAGGAGGATTACTTTCACCCCTTCCCCTGTTAGATTCCCGTTGTGCTGTGACATCACCCTTATACGCTGTGTAAATCATACTTTATAATTTATTTTGGAACTGCTGCATCCTTTCCGACTTGCGGTAATTCGGTAACATTTCAGGCACTTTCTGCTTATACCGGGGGTCTAGTAGCGTGGACACCCAGTACAGGTCGTTCTCCTTCAGCCTTTTTATACGAGGGTCCCTCAACAGGCATGACAGCATGAAAGACCCGATTTGCACAAGGTTGGATGCCGAGCTACTCATGTCCCGTTCCTCGTCATCAGTGATCTCACTGAAGGTTTGTTCTTCCCCCCAACACCACGGGTACCAGATAGGTGACAACGAGCACCCTGGGATGCCTGTTGTGGTTGGTCTTCCTCCTCCTCCTCATAGCCACATTCCTCCTCTGACTCCTCTTCCTCACAATCCTCTTCCAGCGTTGCCGCAGGTCCAGCAAGAGATGCTGATAAGGCTGTTTCTGGTGGTGATGGTGACCACAACTCTTCCTCTTCCTCTTCACGCTCATCTACGGCCTGATCCAGCACTCTTCGCAGGGCACGCTCCAGGAAGAAAACAAATGGGATGATGTCGCTGATGGTGCCTTCGGTGCGACTGACTAGGTTTGTCACCTCCTCAAAAGGATGCATGAGCCTACAGGCATTGCGCATGAGCGTCCAGTAACGTGGCAAAAAAATTCCCAGCTCCGCAGAGGCTGTCCTAGCACCCCGGTCATACAAATACTCGTTGACGGCTTTTTCTTGTTGGAGCAGGCGGTCGAACATTAGGAGTGTTGAATTCCAACGTGTCGGGCTGTCGCAAATCAAGCGCCTCACTGGCATGTTGTTTCGCCGCTGGATATCGGAAAAGTGCGCCATGGCCGTGTAGGAACGCCTGAAATGGCCACACACCTTCCTGGCCTGCTTGAGGACGTCCTGTAAGCCTGGGTACTTATGCACAAAGCGTTGTACAATCAGATTCAACACATGTGCCATGCACGGCACATGTGTCAACTTGCCCAAATTCAATGCCGCCAACAAGTTGCTTCCGTTGTCACACACCACTTTGCCGATCTCCAGTTGGTGCGGAGTCAGCCACTGATCCACCTGTGCATTCAGTTTGGACAGGAGTGCTGGTCCATTGTGACTCTCTGCTTTCAGGCAAGTCAACCCCAAGACGACGTGACACTGTCGTATCCGGGATGTGGAATAGCCTCTGGGGAGCTGGGGGGGTGCAGTTGATGTGGAGCAAGACGCAGCAGCAGAAGAGGACTCAGCTGAGGAGGTTATGGAAGAGGATGGAGTAGGAGGAGTAGAGGAGGTGGCAGCAGATCTGCCTGCAAGTCGTGGCGGTGTCACCAACTCCTCTGCAGAGCCACGCATTACATGCTTGGCAGCCGTCAGCAGGTTTACCCAATGCGCAGTGTAGGTGATATACCTGCCCTGACCGTGCTTTGCAGACCAGGTATCAGTGGTCAGATGGACCCTTGCCCCAACACTGTGTGCCAGACATGCCATCACTTCCTTTTGCACAATCGAGTACAGGTTGGGGATTGCCTTTTGTGCAAAGAAATTTCGGCCGGGTACCTTCCACTGCGCTGTCCCAATAGCTACAAATTTTTGAAAGGCCTCAGACTCCACCAGCTTGTATGGTAAAAGCTGGTGGGCTAAGAGTTCCGACAAGCCAGCTGTCAGACGCCGGGCAAGGGGGTGACTTTGTGACATTGGCTTCTTACACTCAAACATGTCCTTGACAGACACCTGACTGTGGACAGATGAGCAGGAACTGCTCAAGGCGAGAGACAGAGTGGCGGATGGTTGAGAGGGGGCAAGGAGGACAGCAGTGGTTGACGTGGCTGAAGATGCTGGACCAGGAGGAGGATGGCGGCTTTGAGTTTGTGTGCTGCTTGTACTCATGTGTTGATCCCATAGGCGTTTGTGATGTGCGATCATGTGCCTTCGCAAAGCAGTTGTACCTAAGTGGGTGTTGGACTTCCCACGACTCAGTTTCTTTTGGCACAGGTTGCAAATGGCATCGCTGTTGTCAGAGGCAGACACACAAAAAAAATGCCACACTGCTGAGCTCTGCAATGACGGTATTCTGGTGGTGGCAACAGCATGCGTTGATTGGCGTGCTGTCTGGCTGACCACGGGTGCCGATGCATGCTGTCTGACTGTGCCACTAGCTCCTTGCGATGACCTCCCCCTGCTTCCAACTCGTCTCCTCCTCCTCTCTGTCTCCCCATCTGAACTTTTCCCCTGTTCTTCTTCTCTTCTAGCGGGCACCCATGTGACATCCACGGACACATCGTCATCATCAACCGCTTCACTTGTATCTGACAACTCAGCGAAGGAAGCAGCAGCGGGTACAACATCATCATCATCACACCGTACGTCCATGTGTGTAATGCTGCCTGACTGAGACATATCCCTGTTATCTACATCCTCTGGCAATAATGGTTGCGCATCACTCATTTCTTCCAACTGATGTGTAAATAACTCCTCTGACAGATCAAGTGAAGCGGCTGTTGTGCTAGTGTTGGTGGTGGCGGCAGGCGGGCAAGTGGTAACTTGAGAGGTGCCCGAAGCTAAGCTGGAGGAGGATGGTGCGTCAAGGTTCCGAGCAGAAGCTGTAGAAGATTGAGTGTCCTGTGTTAGCCAGTCAACTATCTCCTTAGAACTTTTCGAGTTCAGGGTACGTGGCCTCTGAACACTGGGCATTATTCTAGGGCCAAAGGGAATCACAGCACCACGACTACGACGGCCCCTGCGGGGTGGCCTGCCTCTGCCTGTCATTAGAGTAGACGCTGTAGGCCTGACACACACGCTTGCAGACAACTAACTGCTATTCAATCTATTACAGTCAAAATTGTATTTTTTTTTTTAATGTGCACCACTGGTGTGACACTGTGCCCTGGCAGGCCCTGAAACGCACACGTGTGAAGGAAAATAACTGCTATTATTTCACAGTCCAAAAAGTGTTGTTTTTTTAAATGTGCACCACTGTTACACCAGATATGAGTTGCACTGGTGTGACACTGTGCCCTGGCAGGCCCTGAAATGCACACGTGTGAAGGAAAATGACTGCTATTATTTTACAGTCCAAAAAGTGTTGTTTTTTTTTAAATGTGCACCACTGTTACACCAGATATGAGTTGCACTGGTGTGACACTGTGCCCTGGCAGGCCCTGAAACGCACACGTGTGAAAGAAAATGACTGCTATTAGTTCACAGTCCAAAAAGTGTTTTTTTTTTTTAAATGTGCACCACTGTTACACCAGATATGAGTTGCACTGGTGTGACACTGTGCCCTGGCAGGCCCTGAAATGCACACGTGTGAAGGAAAATGACTGCTATTATTTTACAGTCCAAAAAGTGTTGTTTTTTTTAAATGTGCACCACTGTTACACCAGATATGAGTTGCACTGGTGTGACACTGTGCCCTGGCAGGCCCTGAAACGCACACGTGTGAAGGAAAATGACTGCTATTATTTCACAGTCCAAAAAGTGTTTTTTTTTTTTTTAAATGTGCACAACTGTTACACCAGATATGAGTTGCACTGGTGTGACACTGTGCCCTGGCAGGCCCTGAAACGCACACGTGTGACGGAAAATGACTGCTATTATTTCACAGTCCAAAAAGTGTTGTTTTTTTTTTAAATGTGCACTACTGTTACACCAGATATGAGTTGCACTGGTGTAATAAGGTCAGGCGGCACAGCGTACTGGTTGAGGGGTGCTCGGTTTGTGTGGAGGTAATCCCAAAATCAGAAGAATGAAAGAAAACCGGCACTCCCAAAAATCTTTGCTGGTGATAGATTTATTGGTCACTCATATGACGCGCGGCGTTTCGGCACTCACAGGTGCCTTTTTCAAACAAGAAGTGAGCAGCAGTATGAGTGCTGCTCACTTCTTGTTTGAAAAAGGCACCTGTGAGTGCCGAAACGCCGCGCGTCATATGAGTGACCAATAAATCTATCACCAGCAAAGATTTTTGGGAGTGCCGGTTTTCTTTCATTCTTATGAGTTGCACTGGTGTGACACTGTGCCCTGGCAGGCCCTGAAACGGACACTTGTGAAGGAAAATGACTGCTATTATTTCACAGTCCAAAAAGTGTTGTTTTTTTTAAATGCAAGCTATTGTGACACCAGATATGAGTGGTTGGCACTGGGCAAGTGGGCACAGTATACGCTGTGAGCCTGACACACACGCTGGCAGGCAGGCAACTGCAATCAGATTACACAGGGAAAAAAAAAAGCAGACTGATTGTTACAGTCAAAAATATATATATATATTTTTAAATGCAAGCTATTGTGACACCAGATATGAGTGCTGGCACTGGGCAAGTGGGCACAGTATACGCTGTGAGCCTGACACACACGCTGGCACGCAGGCAACTGCAATTAGATTACACAGGAAGAAAAAAAAAGAAGCAGACTGATGTTCTAGCCCTAAAAAGGGCTTTTTGGGGTGCTGTCCTTACAGCAGAGATCAGATGAGTCCTTCAGGACTGTAGTGGACACTGAATACACTAGCCTAGCTATCGATTTCCCTATTAAATCAGCAGCAGCTACACACACTGTCCCTCCTCTCACTAAGAATGCAGCTTCCGAATGAATCTAAAATGGATGCTGTCCAGGAGGTGGGAGGGTCTGGGAGGGAGGGTCTGCTGCTGATTGGCTGGAATGTGTCTGCTGACTGTGAGGTACAGGGTCAAAGTTTACTCAATGATGACGAATAGGGGGCGGACAGAATATCGCATATGTTCGCCCGCCGCGGCGAACGCGAACAAGCTATGTTCGCAGGGAACTATTCGCCGGCGAACTATTCGGGACATCTCTAATGGCAGTTGCTTCAATGCATTTAGGGGTGTGGTCCTGGTCAAGACAATCTCCTGAACTCCAAACTGAATGTCAGAATGGGAAAGAAAGGTGATTTAAGCAATTTTGAGCGTGGCATGGTTGTTGGTGCCAGACGGGCCGGTCTGAGTATTTCACAATCTGCTCAGTTACTGGGATTTTCACGCACAACCATTTCTAGGGTTTACAAAGAATGGTGTGAAAAGGGAAAAACATCCAGTATGCGGCAGTCCTGTGGGCAAAAATGCCTTGTGGATGCTAGAGGTCAGAGGAGAATGGGCCGACTGATTCAAGCTGATAGAAGAGCAACGTTGACTGAAATAACCACTCGTTAGAAACCGAGGTATGCAGCAAAGCATTTGTGAAGCCACAACACGCACAACCTTGAGGCGGATGGGCTACAACAGCAGAAGACCACTCATCTCCACTACAAATAGGAAAAAGAGGCTACAATTTGCATGAGCTCACCAAAATTGGACTGTTGAAGACTGGAAAAATGTTGCCTGGTCTGATGAGTCTCGATTTCTGTTAAGACATTCAAATGGTAGAGTCTGAATTTGGCGTAAACAGAATGAGAACATGTATCCATCCTCTGATGGCTACTTCCAGCAGGATAATGCACCATGTCACAAAGCTTGAATCATTTCAAATTGGTTTCTTGAACATGACAATGAGTTCACTGTACTAAAATGGCCCCCACAGTTACCAGATCTCAACCCAATAGAGCATCTTTGGGATGTGGTGGAACGGGAGCTTTGTGACCTAGATGTGCATCCCTCAAATCTCCATCAACTGCAAGATGCTATCCTACTATCGAATATTTAGAAAAGGCTCAACCAGCAAGCTACTGGAGCTCAGCCTTTCAGTTACCAGCTGAAAAAGGGAATAAATCAATAATAATATAGGCTGGCTCACAGTATTTTTGCATAAAAGTTTTATTAATACACTAAATCAAAGAAACAAACTAACTTTGTGCCATCATGTCAGCATACATACATGAATAAACGTAAAGATAGGTAAATATGTGCGGAGCTCACGCACAGACCTAAATAGCTGGAGTACTCCTAAGTACAGGGAGTGCAGAATTATTAGGCAAGTTGTATTTTTGAGGATTAATTTTATTATTGAACAACAACCATGTTCTCAATGAACCCAAAAAACTCATTAATATCAAAGCTGAATATTTTTGGAAGTAGTTTTTAGTTTGTTTTTAGTTTTAGCTATTTTAGGGGGATATCTGTGTGTGCAGGTGACTATTACTGTGTATAATTATTAGGCAACTTAACAAAAAACAAATATATACCCATTTCAATTATTTATTTTTACCAGTGAAACCAATATAACATCTCAACATTCACAAATATACATTTCTGACATTCAAAAACAAAACAAAAACAAATCAGTGACCAATATAGCCACCTTTCTTTGCAAGAACACTCAAAAGCCTGCCATCCATGGATTCTGTCAGTGTTTTGATCTGTTCACCATCAACATTGCGTGCAGCAGCAACTACAGCCTCCCAGACACTGTTCAGAGAGGTGTACTGTTTTCCCTCCTTGTAAATCTCACATTTGATGATGGACCACAGGTTCTCAATGGGGTTCAGATCAGGTGAACAAGGAGGCCATGTCATTAGATTTTATTCTTTTATACCCTTTCTTGCCAGCCACGCTGTGGAGTACTTGGACGCGTATGATGGAGCATTGTCCTGCATGAAAATCATGTTTTTCTTGAAGGATGCAGACTTCTTTCTGTACCACTGCTTGAAGAAGGTGTCTTCCAGAAACTGGCAGTAGGACTGGGAGTTGAGCTTGACTCCATCCTCAACCCGAAAAGGCCCCACAAGCTCATCTTTGATGATACCAGCCCAAACCAGTACTCCACCTCCACCTTGCTGGCGTCTGAGTCGGACTGGAGCTCTCTGCCCTTTACCAATCCAGCCACGGGCCCATCCATCTGGCCCATCAAGACTCACTCTCATTTCATCAGTCCATAAAACCTTAGAAAAATCAATCTTGAGATATTTCTTGGCCCAGTCTTGATGTTTCAGCTTGTGTGTCTTGTTCAGTGGTGGTCGTCTTTCAGCCTTTCTTACCTTGGCCATGTCTCTGAGTATTGCACACCTTGTGCTTTTGGGCACTCCAGTGATGTTGCAGCTCTAAAATATGGCCAAACTGGTGGCAAGTGGCATCTTGGCAGCTGCACGCTTGACTTTTCTCAGTTCATGGGCAGTTATTTTGCGCCTTGGTTTTTCCACACGCTTCTTGCGACCCTGTTGACTATTTTGAATGAAACGCTTGATTGTTCGATGATCACGCTTCAGAAGCTTTGCAATTTTAAGAGTGCTGCATCCCTCTGCAAGATATCTCACTATTTTTGACTTTTCTGAGCCTGACAAGTCCTTCTTTTGACCCATTTTGCCAAAGGAAAGGAAGTTGCCTAATAATTATGCACACCTAATATAGGGTGTTGATGTCATTAGACCACACCCCTTCTCATTACAGAGATGCACATCACCTAATATGCTTAATTGGTAGTAGGCTTTCGAGCCTATACAGCTTGGAGTAAGACAACATGCATAAAGAGGATGATGTGGTCAAAATAATTATTTGCCTAATAATTCTGCACGCAGTGTATAGGACCAAATGGCTAGAGTGAGGCTGCAAGAAATAATCAATTAGACCGCTTAAATGTCCAGGACAGATATCAATTTGCCGGATAGTTGAAACAAAGTTGCAACAAAGGTTCCAGTACGTCCTTGCTGTAATTCTCACAGGAAAGGTTCTCTATTCAAGTGTCCTGTAACAGGTCGTAACCGCACTTATTTGGCAATATTCCACTTACTTTTACTTGCAAAGCAAGACCTCATACCCGCTCGCTCAGCGTCTCGCTCGCTCAGCGTCCCACGTGTCCAGCCAGATAGTTGATCGCTGGTTAATGACGTAGGCACCTGAAGCCGTCAAGCACACGGAAGCTATCTTATCAATATGGGCCAACATTTCTAAAGAATGCTATCAGCACCTTGTTGAATCAATGTCACGTAGAATTAAGGCAGTTCTGAAGGCAAAAGGGGGTCCAACACCGTATTAGTATGGTGTTCCTAATAATTCTTCAGGTGAGTGTATATAATACAGATAGTGAGAGATAGTCAGTGTAGGTTAGACAGTGAAATAGTGAAGCTGATAGGTTCCAGTGCAGGGTGTTAGGTAGTATAATATGAATTACTGTTTCTCTGCTGTTCATACATACAGTCAGGTCCATAAATATTGGGACATCAACACAATTCAAAGATTTTTGGCTCTATACACCATCACAATGGATTTGAAATGAAACGAACAAGATGTGCTTTAACTGCAGACTGTCAGCTTTAATTTGAGGGTATTAACATCCAAATCAGGTGAACGGTGTAGAAATTACAACAGTTTGCATATGTGCCTCCCACTTGTTAAGGGACCAAAAGTAATGGGACAGAATAATAATCATAAATCAAACTTTCACTTTTTAATACTTGGTTGCAAATCCTTTGCTGTCAATTACAGCCTGAAGTCTGGAATGCATAGACATCACCAGACGCTGGGTTTCTTCCCTGGTGATGCTCTGCCAGGCCTCTACAGCAACAGTCTTCAGTTCCTGCTTGTTCTTGGGGCATTTTCCCTTCAGTTTTGTCTTCAGCAAGGGAAATGCATGCTCAATCGGATTCAGGTCAGGTGATTGACTTGGCCATTGCATAACATTCCACTTCTTTCCCTTAAAAAACTCTTTGGTTGCTTTTGCAGTATGCTTTGGGTCATTGTCCATCTGCACTGTGAAGCGCCGTCCAATGAGTTCTTAAGCATTTGGCTGGATATGAGCAGATAATATCGGCCGAAACATTTCAGAATTCATCCTGCTGCTTTTGTCAGCAGTCACATCATCAATAAATACAAGAGAACCAGTTTCATTGACAGCCATACATGCCCACGCAATGACACTACCACCACCATGCTTCACTGATGCGGTGGTATGCTTAGGATCATGAGCAGTTATTTTCCTTCTCCATACTCTTCTCTTCCTATCACTCTGGTACAAGTTGAGCTTGGTCTCATCTGTCCATAGGATGTTGTTCCAGAACTGTGAAGGCTTTTTTAGATGTCGTTTAGCAAACTCTAATCTGGCTTTCTTGTTTTTGAGGCTCACCAATGGTTTACATCTTGTGGTGAACCCTCTGTATTCACTCTGGTGAAGTCTTCTCTTGATTGTTGACTTTGACACACATACACCTACCTTCTGGACAGTGTTCTTGATCTGGCAAACTGTTGTGAAAGGTGTTTTCTTCACCAGGCAAAGAATTCTTCGGTCATCCAACACAGTTGTTTTCCGTGGTCTTCCGGGTTTTTTGGTGTTGCTGAGCTCACGGATGAGTTCCTTCTTTTTAAGAATGCTCCAAACAGTTGTTTTGGACACGCCTAATGTTTTTGCTATCTCTCTGATAAGTTTGCTTTGTTTTTTCAGCCTAATGATGGCTTGCTTCACTGATAGTGACAGCTCTTTGGATATCATCTTGAGAGTTGACAGCAACAGATTCCAAATGCAAATAGCACACTTGAAATGAACACTGGACCTTTTATCTGCTCATTGTAATTGGGATAATGAGGGAATAACACACACCTGGCCATGAAAAAGCTGAGAAGCCAATTGTCCCATTACTTTTGGTTCCTTAACAAAGTGGGAGGCACTTATGCAAACTGTTGTAATTCCTACACCGTTCACCTGATTTGGATGTAAATACCCTCAAATTAAAGCTGACAGTCTGCAGTTAAAGCACATCTTGTTTGTTTCATTTCAAATCCATTGTGGCGGTGTATAGAGTCAAAAATGTTAGAATTGTGTCGATGTCCAAATATTTATGGACCTGACTGTACATGCTACAGACATAGTGCTGTGATGTCACAACAATACTTAGTGCACCAGTCAGTAATATCGACTCAGACCTGATAAAATGTGAAGTTGCATGCATTGCACAATAAATATGCACATAATTAATGCCGATTTGCGCAATCGCGAAAATAATGACTGAAGATCGCAAATTTATTAGGAAAATTATGCAAAAAATTTGAAAAATAGCGCGAAAATTAATATTGTCTATGCCGCTCATCACTACTTATAAATAGCCTCAGCCATCTTGGATTCTGCCATTTACCAGCGTACTTAGTGCAGGGAGAGATGTCAGTAGGCGCTAGGGACAGTGATAGGAAAGACTTGATTGTGGTGAAAAAGCGATTTATAAGTGCGGGGAAAGGATAGGGAGGAATCGTTTCACAGATATTGGAAGTACAGAGTACAAGTAGAGTATTCAAAATTCCCTACTGGGATTATCTCTACAGCAAGTAGTTGAGAAGCCAACCCGGAAGGAGGCCATTTTAGATTTAGTATTCACAAATGGGAATTTGGTATCTGATATTACTGTAGGGGAAAGCTTGGGATCTAGTGATCACCAGTCAGTGTGGTTTACTATAAGTACAGCGACAGAGTCACACCACACAAAAACAAAAGTTTTAGATTTTTGAAAAACGGACTTTTCTAAAATTAGATTAGTGGTATACGAGTCCCTATCAGATTGGAACAGTTTCATTGGAGTCCAGGAGAAATGGGACTACTTAAAAGTGGCACTATTGAAGGCAACAGAAAATTGCATTAGGCTTGTCAGTAAAAGCAAAAAAAGGAAGAGACCACTGTGGTACTCAGCAGAAGTGGCCAAAATCATTAAAAACAAAAAGATAGCATTTAACAATTATAAAAAATAAATAAAAACGAGGATGACAGGCAAATTTATAAGATTAGGCAGAGAGAGGCCAAATAAGTTATAAGAGCTTCTAAAGCACAGGCAGAAGAGAAATTAGCTCAGTCAGGGAAAAAAGGCGATAAGGCATTCTTCAGATACATAAATGAAAAAAGGAAATTAAAGCAAGGAATTACCAAATTAAAAACAAAAGAAGGAGGGTATATGGAAAGAGATAAAGAACTAGCTGACTGCCTCAATGAATACTTCTGTTCAGTTTTTACAAAGGAAAATGAAGGAAAAGGACCTCAGTTAGGAAAGAAGACTAATGAATCTTTTGATGCATGTGTCTTTACAGAGGAAGAGGTTCTAAGTCAGCTGTCTAAAATTAATACAAATAAGTCACAGGGGCCTGATGGGATACACCCAAAGCTATTAAAAGAGCTCAGCGGTGAACTAGCAAAACCATTAACAGATTTATTTAACCAATCACTGGTAACAGGAGTCATCCCAGAAGATTGGAAATTAGCAAATGTAGTGCCCATTCACAAGAAAGGTAGAAGGGAGGAATCGGGCAACTATAGGCCAGTAAGCCTGACATCAAAGGTGGGGAAATTAATGGAAACCATACTTAAGGAGAGGATTGTGGAACATCTAAAATCCCATCGATTGAAAGATGAAAAACAGCATGGGTTTACTTCAGGGAGATCATGTCAAACTAATCTTATTGATCTTTTTGATTGGGTTACTAAAATAATAGATGGCGGAGGTGCAGTAGACATCGCTTATCTAGACTTTAGTAAGGCTTTTGATACTGTCCCACATAGAAGGATTATCAATAAATTGCAGTCTTTGGGCTTAGACTCCCATATTGTTGAATGGATTAGGCAGTGGCTGAGGGACAGACAACAGAGGGTTGTAGTCATGGAGTATATTCAGACCATGGTATTGTTACCAGTGGGGTATCTCACGGATCTGTTCTGGGACCTATATTGTTTAATATCTTTATCAGCGAAATTGCAGAAGGCCTCGATGGTAAGGTGTGTCTTTTTGCTGATGAGACAAAGATTTGTAACCGGGTTGATGTTCCTGGCGGGATACACCAAATGGAAAAGGATTTAGGAAAACTAGAGGAATGGTCAAAAAATCTGGCAACTAAAATTTACTGATAGCGTCACAAATGCAAACAAAAGCATATATAATAAAACATCCGGTGGTGCTGTGCATTGACAGTCAATATCTTCAAGAATCCAGTGCACAAGAAAAAGGAAATTGCGGCAATCGCCTTCGGATGTAAAAAAATATTCTTCCATTATTAAAAGCTGGGTCAGCAGGACAGACAGCATAGAATGCAAATGTAAAAAATCGGCAACAGCCGTTTCGCGCTTGTATGCGCTTCCTCTGGCCTACTTCATATACCGCATATACCGCATATAACCGCAGCGCTGACCGCAGAATGAATTTTGTTTTTTGACCATAATACTTCAATAAAGATTCTACCGCATATATCTGCAGTGCTGATTGCTGAATAAAATTTGTTTTTTGAACGAAATACGTCAATAAAGATTTTACCGTATATAACTGCTGTGCTGAACGCTGAAAAAATGTTGTTTTTCGACCGAAATGCGTCCCAAAAGGTTTTACCACATATAACTTCGACTGAAATACGTCAATAAATATTTTACCACATCTAACGGAGCATGGAGATGGAGAGGGTCTTCGGATCCCCCCGCACTATTTGGACGTCTCAGAAATAAACTGCTGCTCCTCGGTCATCCGGCATCTATTCGCCCGGCTGAAGTATTATTTAGAAAGTGTGTAGAAGCCAGACGGGGCAGATTTATCATGGAGACATCATGGAGACTTTACCGCATACCGTATTTTAGCCCATAAGACGCACCTAGGTTTTTGAGAAGGAAAATAATAAAAAAATAAAACCTAAAAGTGTGGTTTTTGTGGGTTTTGATCTAATGGTGGTCTGTGGATAACACTATTATAGGGGATCTGTTGAGGACACTATTATGGGGGATCTGTTGAGGACACTGTTATGGGGGATCTGTGGGTGACACTGTTATGGGGGATCTGTGGGTGACACTGTTATAGGGGATCTGTTGGTGACACTGTTATGGGGGATCTGTGGGTGACACTGTTATGGGGAATCTGTGGGTGACACTGTTATGGGCGATCTGTGGGTAACACTGTAATGGGGATCTCTGGATGGCTCTTATTGGGGTCTCTGGATGGCACTGTTATGGGGGTCTGTGGATGACACTGTTATGGGGGGGGATCTGTGGATGACACATATATAGCATCTTATGCTATGTGTCATCCACAGATCCCCTCCATAACAGTGTCCCTGTAGTGTGAATAACCCCCAATACAGGGAGTGGGAGTCGCATCTGGTTTTATAATGACAGCAGGGCCCGTGCAGTGACTGTATTCTACTACACGGGCCCCGCTCACTGTATATAATCATATCAGTAATTGTAGGCATAACGTATAAAAATTCTGGGTAATCAGCGCCTGTATTACTTACAAGCGCTCAGTAGCAGAAGGAGGGAGGAGGCAGGCCGGGCGCTGGCAGCGTGAGTCACTACGTCACGCGCCTGCGCCGCTCACTTTATGAATGAAGCAGGCGGCGTGGGCGCATGACGTAGTGACTCACGCTGCCATCGCCCGTCCTCCCGGCCTGCCTCCTCCCTCCTCTCTGCTACAGAGCATTTGTAAGTAATACAGGCGCTGATTACCCAGAATTTTTATACATTAACAATGCCTACAATTACTGTAGTAGAATACAGTCGTGGCCAAAAGTTTTGAGAATGACACAAATATTAGTTTTCACAAAGTATGCTGCTGAACTGCTTTTAGATCTTTGTTTCAGTTGTTTCTGTGATGTAGTGAAATATAATTACACGCACTTCATACGTTCCAAAGGCTTTTATCGACAATTACATGACATTTATGCAAAGAGTCAGTATTTGCAGTGTTGGCCCTTCTTTTTCAGGACCTCTGCAATTCGACTGGGCATGCTCTCAATCAACTTCTGGGCCAATTCCTGACTGATAGCAACCCATTCTTTCATAATCACTTCTTGGAGTTTGTCAGAATTAGTGGGTTTTTGTTTGTCCACCCGCCTCTTGAGGATTGACCACAAGTTCTCAATGGGATTAAGATCTGGGGAGTTTCCAGGCCATGGACCCAAAATGTCAACATTTTGGTCCCCGAGCCACTTAGTTATCACTTTTGCCTTATGGCACGGTGCTCCATCGTGCTGGGAAATGCATTATTCTTCACCAAACTTTTGTTGGATTGTTGGAAGAAGTTGCTGTTGGAGGGTGTTTTGGTACCATTCTTTATTCATGGCTGTGTTTTTGGGCAAAATTATGAGTGGGCCCACTCCCTTGGATGAGAAGCAACCCCACACATGAATGGTCTCAGGATGCTTTACTGTGATAGTAGCACTCACCTTTTCTTCTCCGGACAAGCCTTTTTCCAGATGCCCCAAACAATCGGAAAGAGGCTTCATCGGAGAATATGACTTTGCCCCAGTCCTCAGCAGTCCATTCACCATACTTTCTGCAGAAGATCAATCTGTCCCTGATGTTTGTTTTGGAGAGAAGTGGCTTCTTTGCTGCCCTTCTTGACACCAGGCCATCTTCCGAAAGTCTTTGCCTCACTGTTCGTGCAGATGCGCTCACACCTGCCAGCCGCCATTCCTGAGCAAGCTCCGCACTGGTGGCACTCCGATCCCGCAGCTGAATCCTCTTTAGGAGACGATCCTGGCGCTTGCTGGACTTTCTTGTACGCCCTGAAGCCTTCTTAACAAGAATTGAACCTCTTTCCTGTTCTTGATGATCCTATAAATTGTTGATTGAGGTGCAATCTTAGTAGCCACAATATCCTTGCCTGTGAAGCCATTTTTATGCAACGCAATGATGGCTGCACGCGTTTCTTTGCAGGTCACCATGGTTTACAATGGAAGAACAATGATTTCAAGCATCACCCTCCTTTTAACATGTCAAGTCTGCCATTTTAACCCAATCAGCCTGACATAATGATCTCCAGCCTTGTGCTCGTGAACATTCTCACCTGAGTTAACAAGACGATTACTGAAATGATCTCAGCAGGTCCTTTAATGACAGCAATGAAATGCAGCGGAAAATTTTTTTTTGGGGATTAAGTAAATTTTCATGGCAAAGAAGGACTATGCAATTCATCTGATCACTCTTCATAACATTCTGGAGTATATGCAAATTGCTATTATAAAAACTTAAGCAGCAACTTTTCCAATTTCCAATATTTATGTAATTCTCAAAACTTTTGGCCACGACTGTACAGTCACTGCACAGGCCCCGCTGTCCTTATAAAAGCAGATGCCGGCCCCCAGCTCCCCCTCCCTCTCAGCTGATACACCCGCCGCGTATCATTGAAAATTCGGCAAAATGCAGCATTCGCTTATAAGACGCACTGCTATTTTTCCTCCACTTTTAGGGGGGAAAAAGTGCATCTTATAGGGCGATAAATACGGTATAACCGCAACGCTGACCGCTGAATACATTTTGTTTTTCGACTGAAATACTTCAATAATGATTTTACCGACATGTATTTTTCTTTTTGTACTGAAACAGGCCACTAAATGCTTTCAAAACATATAACTGCAGCCGACGTGAACTGAGAATGTATTTTTCTGTTTGTACTGAAATGGACCACTAAACGCTTTCAAGACATATAACCGCCGCCGATGTGAACTAAGAATGTATTTTTCTTTTTGTACTGAAATAGGCCAATAAACACTTTCAAGACATATAACCGCCGCAGACGTTAACTGAGAATGTATTTTTCTTTTTGTGTGGAAATAAGCCACTAAACGCTTTCAAGACATATAACCACCGCCGATATGAACTGAGAATGTATTTTTCTTTTTGTACTGAAATACAAAATAACACATATAACCACCGCACTGACTGACTGCTACCGCCACTACTTCCATGAACCCCTGCACTACTACTTCCCTGCTGCGAAGCAGGTGCTCTACCCTGGGCTCCCGACCTCCCACTGCTGCCACCCTGCTGACTCCCAGCCATGCTTTCAACACATATAACCACCAACATGAACTGAGAATATATTTTTCTTTCTGTACTGAAATCGGCCACTAAACGTTTTTGCCAAATAAGTGCACCAGTAAATTGCATATATTTTTTCTTTCTATAATGAAATAGGCCACAAATAAGTGAACCAGTGAAGTGTGTATATTTTTTTTCTTTCTATAATGAAACAGGCCACTAAACGCTTTTGCCACAAATAAGTGCACCAGTAAAGTGCATATATTTTTTTCTTTTTATAATGAAATAGACCACTAAACCCTTTTGCCACAAATAACTGCACCAATGAAGTGCGTATATTTTTTTCTTTCTATAATGAAATAGGCCACTAAACCACTTTGCCATAAATACCTGCACCAGTGAAGTGTGTATATTTTTTCTTTTTATAATGAAATAGGCCACTGAACCCTTTTGCCACAAATAAGTGCACCAGTTTAGTACGTATATATTTTTCTTGTATTACTGAAATACGTCCCTATATGCTTTCACCAGAAATAACTGCAGAAGTGAAATGAGAATATATTTTTCTTGTTGGACTAAAATAGGCCACTATACACTTTCAACAGAAATAACGGCAACAGTGCAGTGTGTATATTTTTTTCTTGCAGTACTGATATAAGATACTAAAGATACAAATATATAGCACTATAGAATTTAGTGCTATATATTAGTTTTTTAGAATATTTGTAATTTTTTTCCTTCTTAAGTCATGATTCCTCCCTGCTTAAGTAACTTAAGCAGGGAGGAATCATGACTTCAGATGGAAAAAAAAAAAGACAAATATTCTAAAAAAACAATATATAGAGCAATATAGCTAATATAGTGCTATATTAGTTTTTCTGAATATTCGTAATATTCTAAAACACAAATATATAACAATATAGTGAATATTTGAAAAAAAAAAGAATATAAAGCAATTTAGCCAATATATTGTTATAATCTTTTTTTTTATAGTTGTAATTTTTTTCCAATCTGAACTTCAGATGAGAAAAAAATTACAACTATTAGACAAAGAAGATTATAGCACTATATTAGCTAAATTGCTCTACATTAGCTTTTTCGTTGTTTTAGAATATTATGAATATTCAAAAAAATGAATATATATCACTATATCGAATATATTCGTTTTTTAGAATATTTGTACAGGGTAGAGCACCTGTACAGATTGAAAAAAAAAGACGAATATTCAAAAAAACTAATATATTCGATATAATGATATATATTCGTTTTTTTATAAAATTCATAATTTTTCCCATCTAAAGTCATGATTCCTCCCTGCTTAAAGGAAACCTGTCACCAGGATTTTGTGCATAGAGCTGGGGACATGGGCTGCTAGATGGCCGCTAGCACATCTGCAATACCCAGTCCTCACAGCTCTCTGCGCTTTTATTGTGTTAAAAAAACGTTTTTATCAATATGCAAATGAACCTGATATATGTCCAGCACCGCCCCACGTCCTCCGAATCTCCTCCTTGCTGGCTGACATCACAGAGCTGGAGCGCCAAAATCTCGCGATGCGCGAGCTAGCACATGCGTAGTTTGTTCCCTGTGCTGATGCCAGCACAAGGAATAAACATGATGCCGACACTGCGCATGCGCTAGCTCGCACACCGCGAGATTTTGGCGCTCCAGCTCTGTGACGTCAGCCAGCAAGGAGGAGATTCGGAGGACGTGGGGCGGTGCTGGGCTCCTTTCCGCTGGACTCATCTCCGGACACAGGACACATATCAGGTTCATTTGCATATTGATCAAAACGGTTTTTTAACACAATAAAAGCACACATAGCTATGGGGACTGGGTATTGCAGATGTGCTAGCGGCCATCTAGCAGCCCATGTCCCCAGCTCTATGCACAAAATCCTGGTGACAGGTTCCCTTTAAGTTGCTTGTGGGCCAATGACTCATTGGCCCACAAGCAAGAAGCAGGGAGGAATCATGTTTTCACATGTTATAAAATGAAGAATATTCGATATAGCGAATATATAGCACTGTATTCAAAATATTAGCGATTTCTCAAAGTTGCGATATTCGAGATAAATATTTGTAATTCGAATATTCGCTCTCAACACTACTACAATGGAATGGTTTAGATCAAAGCATATTCATAAGTTACAATGGTCCAGTCAAAGTCCAAACCTAAATCCCTTTGAGAATATGTGGCAGGAGTTGAACATTGCTGTTCACAGACACTCTCTATCAAATCTGACTGAGGTACAGTGGTGTAGCATGGGGGGGCCCCTTGCCTCGGGCGCTAAATTGTAGGGGGCGCCAGGCAGTATAATGAGGGTGATGGAAGCGTATGTCTCCCATCCCCTCCGTTCTGCCTCATAAGCTTCAGGCCAGGCCTCAACCCTATGAAGCAGTAGAATAGCGCAGGAGATTGCAATTACATCACCGTGACCTCCTGCACGGGTCTCACGAGATGATGTGATGACGCAGCGCAGGATGGCAGAGTGATGTGTTCCTGACCGCCTGCCTCGGGACGCCCGGGCTACAAGAGGCGATGAAGAGAGGTGAGTATTTATTAATACTGGGGGCACTATGGAGGTGGGGGGGAAAGAATGGGGGCCATTACATATTATACAGAGAGGCCATTATATATTATAATTATAATATATTAATAATGGCCCCTCTGTATAATTATAATATATAATGGCCCCTCTGTATAATATATACTGGTCCCCCTGTATAATTATTAAATATAATGGCCCCTATGTATAATATATAATGGCCCCCTGTATAATTATTAGATATAATGGTCCCCCTGTATAATTATAATATATAATGGCCCCCTGTATAATTATATATAATGGCCTCCCTGTATAATTATTATATATAATTGCCCCCCTGTATAATTATAATATATAATGACCCCTCTGTAATATTAGGATATATAATAGCCATTACATATCATACAGAGAGGCCATTATATATTATAATTATAATATATTAATAATGGCCCCTCTGTATAACTATAATATATAATGGCCCCTCTGTATAATATATAATGGTCCCCCTGTATAATTATTATATATAATGTACCCACTTGAGGGGTTAATTGTGCGTATCATAGCCCCCTGTAAGAGATCAGGTGCTGCCAGGCAGCAGGGGCCAGACCCCCCTCCCTCCCCAATTTTAAATTCATTGGTGGCCAGTGCGGCCCCCCCTCCCTCCCCAGTATTAAATTCATTGGTGGCCAGTGCGGCCTCCCCTCCCCCCCTAATTAAAATTACCCCCCCCATCATTGGTGGCAGCGGAGAGTTCCGATCGGAGTCTCAGTTTAATCGCTGCGGCTCGGATCGGTTACCATGGCAGCCAAGACGCTACTGCAGTCCTGGCTGCCATGGTTACTTAGCAATGTTAGAAGCATTATACTTACCTGCGCTGTCTGTGGCCGGCCGGGCGCTCCTCCTACTGGTAAGTGAAAGGTCTGTGCTATAAGCAATGCGCCGCACAGACCTTTCACTTACCAGTAAGAGGAGCGCCCGGCCGGTCACAGACAGCGCAGGTAAGTATAATGCTTCTAAAATTGCTAAGTAATCATGGCAGCCAGGACTGCAGTAGCGTCCTGGCTTCCATGGTAACCGATTGGAGCCCCAGCGATTAAACTGGGACTCCCATCGGAAATGCCGCTCCGCTGCCACCAATGATGGGGGATGGGAGGGGGGTTGTTAGCCTGTGACCACTGCCACCAATGCTTTTAATACTGGGGAGGGAGGGAGGTGGGGGTTTGCACTGGCCACATATTGCTTTTAATACTGGGGAGGGGGGGCCGCACTGGACACCAATGCTTTTTATACTGGGGGGAGGGTGGGAGGGGGGGCCGCACTGGCCACCAATGCTTTTAGTACTGGGGAGGGGGGGGGGCCGCACTGGCCACCAATGCTTTAAAATCTGGGGAGGGAGGGGGGGCCGCACTGGCCACCAATGCTTTTAATACTGGGGAGGGAGGGGGGGGCGCACTGGCCACCAATGCTTTTAATACTGGGGAGGGAGGGAGGGGGGGCCGCACTGGCCACTAATGCTTTTAATACTGGGGAGAGAGGGGGGTCTGTCCCCCTGCTGCCTGGCAGCACATGATCAGGGGGCTGAGATCCGCACAATTAACCCCTTAGGTGCGTCACCTGAGGGGTTAATTGTGCGGATCACAGCCCCCTGTAAGAGATCAGGTGCTGCCAGGCAGCAGGGGGCAGTTATGTACACAGTTCTTAGTATATTCTAACTTGAAGCGTCCCCATCACCATGGGAACGCCTCTGTGTTAGAATATACGGTCGGATCCGAGTTTTCACGATAGATCTGAAAAAGCTGTTATGCAGACGGATCCGCACAGAACGGATACCATAGTTTGCATTTATAGGTGTGGATCCGTCTGTGCAGATACCAGACAGATCCGCACCTAGCGCAGGTGTAAAAGTAGCCTAAAATAGAGACTCCTGACTTTACATTGAAAGTCAATGGGGGACGAATTTGTTTACAATTGCACCAATATTGTGTCAATGTAAACGGATCCGTCCCCATTGACTTACATTGTAAGTCAGGACGGATCCGTTCGTCTCCGCACCGCCAGGGGGACACCAAAACGCGACAGCAGTCTCAGCACCACGTGGCACTGCCAGTCGTCTCAGCCACCAGTCAGCGCCAGCTGTTTCAGCCATCAGCTGCAGTCTCAGCACCACCAGTCAGTGCCAGCAGTTCGTGCCAGCCATCTCAGGCACCAGTCACAGTGCCCACAGTCTCAGCACCACCAGTCAGTCCTAGCAGTCAGTGCCAGCTGTATAAGCCACAAGTCACAGTGACAGCAGTCTCAGCACCACCAGTCAGTGCCAAGCGTATTAGCCACCAGTCACAGTGACAGTGGTTTCAGCACCACCAGTTAATGCCAGCTCTATCAGCCACCTGTCACAGTGCCAGTGGTCTCAGCACCACCAGTCAGTGCCAGCCGTATCAGCCACCAGTCACAGTGACAGCAGTCTCAGCACCACGTGGCACTGCCAGTCGTCTCAGCCACCAGTAAGTGCCAGCTGTTTCAGCCATCAGCTGCAGTCTCAGCACCACCAGTCCGTGCCAGCCATCTCAGGCACCAGTCACAGTGCCCACAGTCTCAGCACCACCAGTCAGTGCCAGCAGTCAGTGCCAGCAGTATCAGCCACCAGTCACAGTGCCAGTGCTCTCAGCACCACCAGTCAGTGGCAGCCGTATCAGCCGCCAGTCACAGTGCCAGTGGTCTCAGCACCACCAGTCAGTGACAGCTGTATCAGTCACCAGTCACAGTGCAAGTGGTCTCAGCACTACCAGTCAGTGGCAGTCATATCAGTCACCAGTCACAGTGCCTGCAGTCTCAGCCAAAAGTCAGTGCCAGTGACGCATATTACAGCTACATATAAGTCAGTATTACAGTAAGAGAAAATATTATCTATACTAATAAAAGCCCTGTGTATGTGCTCAGGGCTGGTGTCCGTGCGTGTGTGCCGATTATAGAAGTGCGCATGTGCAGCGGACGGACACACACACACACAGGCCAATCCAGGTCGCAGAGCCGGGCTCGGGGGCACAGTGGCGGGACAGCAGTGCTCAGGGAGGAGGACGCTGGGAGCCGGGCACAGCGGCTTTCAGAGTTATACTCTGCCCGGAGCACACGGGACAGCGCAGATCCCGGGGAGCCGTCCACACTGAGAGCCGGCTATCTTACTCATTATGCCGCACTGCGCATGCGCCCACTTCTCCACACGCGCAGTGCGGCCAGACGCCGCTCCATCGGCATCACTCCACGGACACTACATGTGCAGCATCCTATTGTAATGGCAGTGGGGGGCAGTCACTGTATTGCACCGGCCCTGCTCACATTCTACATGGTGAGGCAGGAGGCCTGGCGGGCGGCCAGGCACTGGTAGCGTAACTCACTAAGTGACGCCCCTGCTCCGCCCACTGCATGAATGAAGCAGGCGGCGCAGGCGCATGACGTAGTGAGTTACGCTGCCAGTGCCTGGCCGCCCGCCCGGCCTCCTGCCTCACCATGTAGTAAGTGAAGAAGTGAAGAACGTTATTATTATTACAGTTATTCAAAGTATTACTACTCTGAGCGGGGCCGGTGCAATACAGTGACTGCAATGGGCCCCGCTGCCATTAAATTCATTAATGTATCATCCACAAATCCCCTATAACAGTGCCATCCACAGATCCCCCAAACCAGTGCCATCCACAGATCCCCCCCATAACAGTGCCACCCACAGATCCCCCATAACAGTGTCATCCACAGATCCCCCATAACAGTGTCATCCACAGATCACCCCCATAACAGTGCCATCCACAGATCCTCCATAACAGTATCATCCACAGATCCCCTATAACAGTGCCATCCACAGATCCCCCATAACAGTGCCATCCACAGATTCCCCCCCCCTAACAGTGCCATCCACATATCCCCCATAACAGTGCCATCCACAGATCCCCCCATAACAGTGTCATCCACAGATCCCCCCCTTAACAGTGTCATCCACAGATCCCCCCATAACAGTGCCATCCACAGGTCCCCCCATAACAGTGCCATCCACAGGTCCCCCCATAACAGTACCATCCACAGATCCCCCATAACAGTTTCATCCACAGATCCCCCGTAACAGTGCCATCCACAGATCCCCCATAACAGTGCCATCAACAGATCCCCCCATAACAGTACCATTCACAAATACCCCCATAACAGTGTCATTCACAGATCCCCCCATAACAGTGCCATCCACAGATCCCCCCACAACAGTGCCATGCACAGATCCCCCATAACAGTGTCATCCACAGATCCCCCATAACAGTGCCATCCACAGATCCCCCCATAACAGTGCCATCCACAGATCCCCCCATAACAGTACCATTCACAAATACCCCCATAACAGTGTCATTCACAGATCCCCCATAACAGTGTCATCCACAGATCCCCCCATAACAGTAACATTCACAGATACTCCCATAACAGTGTGCCATCCACAGATCCCCTCCATAACAGTGCCATCCACAGATCCCCCATAACAGTGCCATCCACAGATCCCCCCATAACAGTACTATTCACAGATGCCCCCATAACAGTGCCATCCACAGATCCCCCATAACAGTGTCATCCACAGATCCCCCCATAACAGTGCCATCCACAGATCCCCATCACAGTGCCAGCACTACTGTTCTAGCGCCCGTTATTGTAATGGGCTTAATGTCTAGTTATATATAATTGCCCCCCTGTATAATTATTATATATAATGGTCCCCCTGTATAATTATAATATATAATGGCCCTTCTGTATTATTATTACTACATATATAATGACCTGTCTTTATAAATAGTATATATAATCACCCCACAGTATTATATATAATAATAATAAAAATAATAATAATTATAATAACTAATAATAATATAACTCTGCAGAGATGAGACGCGTCTGAAAGAAGGTATCATGGCGGTCTTATCTCTGAATGAAGACGTTGAGGAAAGTCTACATCACAAGAGATTTCACTGAATGTAAGAAGTGGTGCTGTATTATACCGTACATTTTGTAGCGATGTATGTAATGTCCAAACACATATTTGTTTTACGGTAGGGTTGGGGAGGTGGATTGAGAATATGGCCCACCCTGCCGAATCCTGGCCCCAGACTTCAGGTCACACTGTGTGTGTTATGAATTCTGGGGCTTCACACCCATTTACTACAATATCTGTACTCAGAGAGTTATCACTGTAGTGTTACTTAGGACTACTACATTATCTGTAAAAAGGGGCATGTCCAGAGGTTGGGAGGGGCACACTACATGGCTTTCCCCGGGTGCTGGCAACCTACGCTAAGCCACTGCTGAGGTAGATCTATAGTGCAAAGAAGAATGGCCAAAAATTTCAATCTCTAGATGTGCAAAGCTGGTAGATACATATCCCAAAAGAGTTGCATCTGTAACTTCACCAAAAGGTGAACCTACAAACTACTGACTCAGGGGAGCTGAATATAAATGCATGCCACACTTTCCAAAAGTATTAAATATTTTGAAAGCCATGTATGTTTCTTTTCACTTCACACACACTTTCTACTTTGTGTTGGTCTATCACATGAAATCCCAATAAAATATATTTAAGTTTGAGGGAGCAATGTGAAAAAAATGTGGAAAAATTTAAGGGTTAAAAATAGGGTTGAGCGAACCAGAACTGTAAAGTTCTGGTTCGCATTGAACTTTAGGATTTTTGGACCCCGGACCCAAACCCGAACTTTTCAGTAAAAGTTCGGGTTCGGTGTTCGGCGAGTTAATGGCGCTTTTTGAAAGGCTGCAGAGCAGCCAATAAACAAGCGTTTAACTCTGTGCCCTTAGAAGCCATCACAGCCATGTCTACTAATGGCATGGCTGTGATTGGCCAGTGCAGCATGTGACCCAGCCTCTATATAAGCTGGACGTCACTTTGCTGTTATTAGTGTAGGGATAGGATGCTGCTGCTGTAAGGGAGAGAATAGGATAGAATCTTTAATCAGAAGTGCTTGTTAACTCAGCGATCTACATAGATTTAGTTTTGTAGGTGCAGTGCACAATCTTTTTACCCTGCCCTGAACCCAGTGACACAGAAAAATAACTTTTATCCGTCTGTTAGTTAGGTGGGCGGCCATTTTATGCAAGCTCAGTGCACCAGCACAGCATATATGCATTTGTGACATTCAAATCCAAGCTTGAAATACTGCAATAATAATCTGGGTTTAAAAAAACACCAATTTTTGGCAATATCCTACATCTGGTGCCTTTGTAGCATTTGTCAGTGTGAAATAGAACCTTGCAATACTTCAATAATTTTCTGGGTTTAAAAAAATCACCCATTTTTTGCAAGACCCTACATCTGGGGCCTTTGCAGCATTTGTCAGTGTGAAATCCAATCTTGAAATACTGCAATAATTTTCTGGGTTTAAAAAACACCCATTTATGGCAATACCATACATCTGGGGCCTATGATGCATTTTTAAGTGTGAAATACAAGCTTGAAAAATTGCAATAATAATCTGGTCTTAAAAAAACTCCCATTTTGGGCAAAAAAAACTACATTTGCTGCCTTTGCTGTACCTGTCAGTGTGAGATACAAGTGTTAGATACTGCTGTTATATTCTGTTATTAAAAAAACACCCATTTTGGGCAAGATCCTAAATTTGCGGAGAATGAGGAGCGCGTCGAATAAGGGATGTGGCACTGGTCGTGGTGCTGCTGGTGGAGCTCCTGTTGCAGGGAGAGGACGTGGTCGATCTGTGCCAGCTACACGCACAAGTAAAAAACACCTTCCTAAGGTGCGAGTAGGCGATAGTAGATTGGGTTGCTGACAGTGCCTCCAGTTCGTTCACATTGTCTCCCACCCAGTCTCCTGCTAAAAGATCAGAGTTAGCACCTGCAGCCGATGTCCATAAGTCTTTCACTTCACCCCTTTGCAAATAAGCCAAGCAGTCTGAGCCCCAAGTCATGCAGCAGTCTCTTCTGCTTTTTGATGACTCTGCTAGCAGGGTTTCCCAGGGCCATCCACATAGTCCTGCCCCAGAAGTGGAAGAGATTGAGTGCACCAATGCCCAACCACTTATGTTTCTAGATGAGTACATGGGAGGACCACCGCAGCACATCTCAGATGATGAAGAAACACAGGTGCCAACTGCTCTAAATAGTGGACAGGGAAATACATTTCACAAATTTGTCTGTTACATTGTTGGGTGACATTCACCAAATTTTTGGCTGTGATATACCCCTGCTCTACATAGCGGACAGGGAAATACATTTCACTAATGCTTCTGTTACATTGTTGGGTGACAAATTCTCATCTTTTGCGCTAGAAAGTATATTTGCGGCCTATACTGCATTTATGACAGTCCGAATAGTCATACCAGAACAAGTACAGGCTATAGTAGATTAATTGGCTGACAGTGCCTCCAGTTCCTTCACATTGTCTCCCACCCAGTCCCCTGCTGAAAGCTCAAAGTTGGCACCTACAGCCCATGGCCATCTGTCTTTCAACTCACCCCCTTGCAAATCAGGCAAACAGTCTGAGCCCCATGTCATGCAACAGTCTCTTATTTATTTTTATTTATTTTTTATTTTTTGCATCTTCTGACATAATATTTTGATATTATGTTTTTTTTTTTCTTAACAATTTTTATTGTTTTTATCAGTAAATCACAAGTATCCATATAAAAAGTATACTTTCAGTGAAGACCAAGAAAATCACAGATACATGTGTAAAAAGTGTACAGTCGTGGCCAAAAATTTTGAGAATTACATAAATATTGGAAATTGGAAAAGTTGCTGCTTAAGTTTTTATTATAGCAATTTGCATATACTCCAGAATGTTATGAAGAGTGATCAAATGAATTGCATAGTCCTTCTTTGCCATGAAAATTAACTTAATCCCCAAAAAAAACTTTCCACTGCATTTCATTGCTGTCATTAAAGGACCTGCTGAGATCATTTCAGTAATTGTCTTGTTAACTCAGGTGAGAATGTTGACGAGCACAAGGCTGGAGATCATTATGTCAGGCTGATTGGGTTAAAATGGCAGACTTGACATGTTAAAAGGAGGGTGATGCTTGAAATCATTTTTCTTCCATTGTTAACCATTGTGACCTGCAAAGAAACGCGTGCAGCCATCATTGCGTTGCATAAAAATGGCTTCACAGGCAAGGATATTGTGGCTACTAAGATTGCACCTCAATCAACAATTTATAGGATCATCAAGAACTTCAAGGAAAGAGGTTCAATTCTTGTTAAGAATTCTTCAGGGCGTCCAAGAAAGTCCAGCAAGCGCCAGGATAGTCTCCTAAAGAGGATTCAGTGCGTGTAATTATATTTCACTACATCACAGAAACAACTGAAACAAAGATCTAAAAGCAGTTTAGCAGCAAACTTTGTGAAAACTAATATTTGTGTCATTCTCAAAACTTTTGGCCACGACTGCACATATACCCCGATCGGTATCAACCGGGGAATGTAGATAATGCATCTCATACATTCAATAACACAACTATAACAACAATAGTTAGACATGGAAAAATAGTGGTAAGTTCTATCAATTAATATATTACATAAAATATAACCTAATTCTTGTGGTGCAGGAAAGGCTAAGTGGTTTAGAGAAGAAGGTCATGAGAAGTCCCTATAGCTTCTCCAGGTTGACCATATTTGGAGGAAAGTAGATCTCGATCTCAGTTCCCAGTGGGACATTTCTTCAAATCTATAGATCTGGTCAACTTTGTTGATCCAATGCTCTACTATTGGGATTTCAGAGGAGAGCCAGTAAGAAGGTAGGAGAAGTCTGGCCGCAGCTAATAATAAGGAGAAGAGGGAGGCTTTATGTGTGTTGATACCTTCTAACCCAAAGGTGAGCAAGGCTAATTCCGGGGCGCATGGGAAGGAAGTCTTGCATATCTGGTTGCTAATTTTAATTATCTCCGACCACCAGGCCTTGATTGGGTCACAAGACCACCAGATGTGAAAGTAAGTTCCTCTTTCTTTCTGACATCTCGAACAAGTATCTGGGGATCCAGGTTTATAGAGGCTAGTTTTGTCTTGGGTCCTATACCAACGTAGTAATATTTTATAACTATTTTCCTGAATGCGAATACATCTGGAAATCTTATGTGGGGTGATCAAAATCTTTGCAGTTTCAGAGGTCAACAGGGAACGCTTCAAATCTCTCTCCCAAAGGCCTATCGCAGCAGGTTTAGTGGTAGAGAAGGAAGTCTTAAGAGACTTATAAATTGTAGATATTACTTTGGGAGGAGGAAGCAAATTGGCTATCAGCCTCTCAAACCAGCTAGTCTCTTTCGGAGGGGGGGTGTTTTTTGTGAGGAGGAGTGTTTCTGACTTGATAAAATGCAAGAGCATGTAGTTTTGAATGGGTAGACCCAATTTTTTGAGAAGTTCAGAATCAGGGGGTATACATCCGTCATGATCCATAATATCAGAAATGGGAAGCCTAGAAGATTTTAAGGAGATGGGGCAGCTATCCCTAAGTTCTTTAGGGGCTAGGGCTAATATGTCTTTTAGAAGTAAGAGGGGAGATGGCAGCGTCAGAGCCCCACCACCGGCCAAGCACCACCCCCAGACCTTTATTGTACTATGAATCATGGGATTGGGGATAGAACTGAGTGTCGGAGGTGGTCTGTTGGCCAGCAGGAGGGCCCGAGCCGAGATGGGTAGGAAAGCGTTTTCCAGGGAAACCCAAGCTTTATGAGTAGGGCTCCTTATCCAATCCACTGCTCTGGAAAGCTGGATGGCCTTCATATATATTTCAGGGTCAGGTAGTCCAATGCCACCCTGGGCTCTAGATTTAGTGAGCGTGTTAAAGGAGATACATGGACTTTTCCCCTGCCATATGAATCTGCGGATCAGTTTATTTAGGGAAATAAAGTATGATTTGGGGATCTCAATAGGAAGTACTTGCATCAAGTAAGTTAGTCTTGGGATTACTAAGGACATAATAATGTTCTTTCTCCCAAACCAGGACAGGTATGGAAGGTCCAATGAGTCCAGCTGAGTGGTTATTGAGAGTAATAGTGGTTTATAGTTTAGTTTGAATAACTCTGGGAGGTATGGGGTGAGTTTTACTCCAAGGTAAGTCAGTTGCTGGGTGTGCCAGTTGAAAGGGGATTTCCTCTGGAGGGAGGAAAGAGCCAAGGGAGAGAGGCCAATATGAAGCACTTAAGACTTGGAAGGGTTAACTTTAAAGTTTGACAGGGAGCCAAAGTGACTAAGTAACGAGAGAATAATACTCGTGGATTTACAGGGATTAGTTGTAAGGATTAGTAAATCGTCTGCAAAAGCAGCAAGTTTGAATTCAGAGCCCTCCACAAAAAGGCCTCTGATGCCCCTCTCCCCTCTGAGAGCTTGTAATAAAGTTTCCATGACTAGTAAAAAGAGGAGGGGGGAGAGGGGGCAGTCCTGTCTCGTACCGTTCCTAATTGGAAAGGGGGAAGACAGGATTCCATTGACTGACACGGATGCCGTAGAGCAGGAGTACATAGAGAATACCGCATTAATGTAGGGTTCGGGAATCCCAAACCTAGACATAGTCAACCTTATATAAGTCCAATCTACTCTATCAAAGGCTTTTTCGGCATCCGTGAAAATAAGAACTAAGGGAATGGATTTATGAGAAGCATAGAATAGGGCATTCAAAACCTTTGTAGTATTATCCTTTCCCTCTCGTCCCTTGACAAATCCTATCTGATCAGGGTTGACTATATAGGGTAGAAAGCCCTGCAGTCTAGTGGCTAGCAACTTGGCTATTAATTTGAGATCAACATTAAGTAAAGAGATCGGGCGGTAGCTGGAGCATGAAGAGGGGTCTTTACCTTCCTTGGGAATTACAGTAATAGTGGCCCTGGTCATATCAGCTGAAATGGGATGATTTTGCATTGATAGATTGCATATGGGAAGTAGGAAGGGGAGAATGGAGTTTTTTCGAAAAGTTGAGTAGTAAGATATGGAAAGGCCATCTGGACCTGGGCATTTACCTTTAGGGGTGGAGTTAACGGCCCGTGTCAACTCTGAAATAGTGAAAGGCTTTATCAGGGAGTTACCTTGAGTTGTGGTCAAGTTCGGAAGGTGGAGAGAGTCAAGGAATGAGTTAATATTGGCCTCTCTCCCCAGTGAAAGGTCTGGGAGGTTAGAGGCAGGCAGATTGTGCAACGCTTCGTAGAAGAGCTTGAATTGCTCGGCAATCTCTTCTGCTTTGAATACTAGATCTCCCCTCTGGGATTTAATGCTCTGTACATGTCGGGAGTCTCTTCTTTGTTTAATTCTCTGCATCATAAATTTAGATACCTTGTTGCTGTCACCGCCAGCTCTCTGAGAAGGTCTGGCAGACGTTCTTCTGTACCTCTTGCATGATGTTCTTTGTTTTGGTTTCACTTTGTCATCTCCTTTCCTTCTCCCAGCTGTCACCTATTTACACTAATTGCCTCCCTTTATATTCCCTCCCATACTGCCTCACTTTGCGGTTTATACTTCTTCCTGGATGAGTTGTTCACTGCTGGATGCTGCTTCTCCTGATTCCTCAGATAAGTCTGTTTCCTTTATTTGTGTTTCCTTGCTGGCTTGATTGTAGGCGACCCTGACTCCGTCTGTATTAAGTGCAGGTAGCCGGTGGTCGTGTACCCTCACTATTATAGGGTTTTCAGGTGTCACATAGTATAAGGTACGGGGGCATGCAATCGTCTACCATAAAGACCTTTGCATGGGCATAGCAGTCAGGGTGAGCTCTTAGGGTTTTATAGGGGTCACCTTTATGCTCCTTAGTTTGGGATCAAGCCAGTCGGATGTTTATCCATAACTTCCAGCTATCTGAAACATCATCCGTGACATTATAAACCGCCATTACCGTCTTAAGCATGGATCCAGATTCAGCCTTGATTGAACGCATGCAAGGTCTTTTTACTTGCGTTCATGGAGTTTGTTCTGAGCCTAAGATCTCGCTTCCGGATACGTTCTCCGGGGGTAGTGAGAATTTTGTTCGCTTTAGAGAGGCTTGCAAACTCCATTTTCGCCTACTTCCCCATTCCTCTGGTGATGAGGAGCAGAGGGTGGGGATCATCATCTCGCTGCTCAGGGATAACACTCAGTCTTGGGCCTTTTCGCTGCCGGTGGGGGCAAGGCCCGTCCGATCGGTGGATGAATTTTTTGTAGCCCTGAGGCAGATATATGATGACCCGTATCGTATTGCTCTGGCTGAATCTAAACTGCGTCTTTTATGCCAGGGTAAACAGTCCGCAGAGATATATTGTTCTGAATTTTGGAGATGGGCAGCTGATACTGGTTGGAACGATGCTGCACTCCGAAGTCAATTTTGCCATGGTCTTTCGGATCGATTGAAAGATGCATTTGCTTTTCATGAGAGACCTGCTTTGTTGGAGTCTGCCATATCTCTAGCTGTTCGTATTGACAGGTGTCTTAGAGAGAGAGGAGAGACCACTCCTTCCTGTCATATTCAGTCCAAGGACAGTGAGGCGGTCTCATTCAGTGTGCAGGGGCCTCAGTCTCTCTCAATCCCCTCAGAGCAGGAGGCCATGCAGCTGGGTTTGCTTGCCTCTGATAGTAGAGGATTCAGCTCTCAGAGGAGGGTTTGTTTCTGTTGTGGGGGTATAAATCATTTGGCTAATGTTTGCCCCTCTAGGAGATTCAGGGAGTTTTTTGAGGGTAATAAAGAAACAAAAAAAAAAACCTCTAAAAACTTTCCATTTGCTACTATTGGCAAGGTTGATGCGGAAATTGAAGGTTTGCCGTTTGCTTGTAGTTCCCGTTTTGTCCTACCTGCCAGGGTGGCGCTAGATAGCAAGAACATTGTTTGTGAGATTTTTGTAGATAGTGGAGCAGCTGTCAATCTCATTGATAATCAATTTGCTATAGCACATGGTTTCCAGGTATGCACTTTGGAAAAGGATATACCTGTTTTTGCTATCGATTCCGCTCCACTTTCTCAAAAATTGTTAAAGGGCATAGTTCACAATATCCGTTTGACTGTGGGTGATGCTCATGTTGAGGATATGTCATGTTTCGTCCTAAGCGGATTACCTACTCCTCTAGTGTTGGGGCTACCCTGGCTCAATAAACATAACCCCACCATTGATTGGCAAGCAAGGCAAATAAATGGTTGGAGTGACTTTTGCAGAGAGAATTGCCTCATGGCGTCTCTTTCAGAGGTTTCTACCAAGACTGTACCATCTTTTCTCTCTGAATTTTCGGATGTGTTTTCCGAGAGTGGTGTCCAGGAGCTGCCCCCTCACTGGGAGTACGATTGCCCTATTAATCTCATCCCAGGCGCCAAGCTGCCAAAATCACGTTTATACAATCTCTCCCAACCTGAAAGAGTCGCTATGCGTACTTATATCTCTGAGAGACTGAGAAAGGGACACATTCGACCCTCGAAGTCACCTGTTGCCGCTGTTTTTTTTTTTTGTTAAGAAAAAAGATGGTTCTTTAAGACCTTGTCTGGATTTCAGGGAGCTGAGCCGTATCACGATTCGTGACCCATATCCGCTTCCTCTGATCCCGGACCTGTTTAACCAGATTGTTGGGGCTAAGGTTTTTTCTAAGTTGGATTTAAGAGGGGCATACAACCTAGTCAGGGTCAGGGAAGGGGACGAATGGAAGACGGCCTTCAATACCCCTGAGGGTCATTTCGAGTATTTGGTTATGCCCTTTGGTTTGATGAATGCTCCCGCCGTCTTCCAACATTTTGTGAACAGCATTTTTCATCATTTAATGGGGAAATTTGTACTTGTGTATCTGGATGACATTTAGATTTTTTCTCCTGATTTCAAGACTCATCGAGACCACCTACGTCAGGTCTTGCAGATTCTGCGGGATAATAAATTGTACGTTAAACTGGAAAAATGTGTGATTGCGGCTCCGGAGATTCAATTTCTTGGTTTTCTTCTCTCTGCTTCTGGTTTTCGCATGGACCCTGAGAAGGTCAGCGCTGTGCTTGATTGGGAGCTTCCTGAGAATCAGAAGGCGCTGATGCGGTTTTTGGGTTTTGCCAATTATTACAGAAAGTTCATTTTGAATTATTCCTCTGTTGTTAAGCCACTCACTAATATGACTAAAAAGGGGGTCGATTTTTCTTTGTGGTCGGTAGATGCGCTTAAAGCCTTTTCTAGTATCAAAGAGTGTTATATTCCCTCCCATACTGCCTCACTTTGCGGTTTATACTTCTTCCTGGATGAGTTGCTCACTGCTGGATGCTCCTTCTCTTGATTCCTCAGATAAGTCTGTTTCCTTTATTTGTGTTTACCTGCTAGCTTGATTGTAGGTGACCCTGACTCCGTCCGTATTAAGTGCAGGGAGCCGGTGGTCGTGTCCCCTCACTATTATAGGGTTTTCAGGTGTTAGATAGTATAAGGTACGTGGACATGCAATCATCTACCATAAAGATCTTTGCATGGGCATAGCAGTCAGGGAGAGCTCTAGGGGTTTTATATGCTCCTTAGTTTGGGATCAAGCCAGTCGGATGTTTATTTATAAGTTCCAGCTTTCTGCAACACCATCCGTCACAGTAAGAGGCAGTGGGGTGGCAAAACGGAGAAGCCGGCCCACACCAAACAGGCCCGCAATCGTTACACTGAGCACCCACATGCGTAAGTCTCCCTTGCGACGAGGTAGGTGTTCCGCAGTATGGCGCTTTTTTTGCGGAAAGTGCAGACGACAAAAGAGTGGTAGTTTGCAACCTGTGCCTTACCAAAATGAGCAAGGCGCGAACACCAGTGACCTCACCACCACCAGCATGATCCGCCACATGGCATCCAAGCACCCTATTCTGTGGGCTAAACGCCTGTGTCCACAATCTGGGTCTGCCGGCCACCCCACTGCCTCCTCTTCCCCTGTGTTAAGCACTGCTGGCCAATCCCCTGTCAAAGGCGCAGGTCCGGATGCCCCTTGCCCTGCACCTAGGCCTTTGCATGCACCATCAGCAAATACATCCACTTCCCTGTCCAATTGTCCTTACCCCAGGCATTTGAACGCAAGTGGAAATACCCAGCCACCCACCCACTGTCCATAGCCCTAAATGCACAACTTTCAAAATTACTGGCCCTTGAAATATTGCCATATAGGCTTATGGAGACTGAGACTTCCGCAGCCTGATGTTGGCGGCCGTCCCTTGGTACGCTGTCCCCAGCTGCCACTATTTTTCACGGTGTGCCGTGCCCGCCTTACACCAACATGTGTCCCAGAACATCACCCGTGCCCTGACTGGGAAGGTCCACTTCACCACGGACACATGGACAAGTGCTGGTGGCCAGGGATGCTACATTTCCCTGACTGCACACTGGGTGAATGTTGTGGAGGCCGGGAGTGAGTCGATCAGGGTCTCCACAACATTCGTCCATCAGGGTCTCCGCCAGCAGCTATGTTACTGGCTCCAAACCCCAACTTCTCCTCCTCCTCCTTTTCCGCCACTACCTAGACCACTTCTACCTCCAGCAGTCAGCCATCAGTCGGTAGCTGCAAGCAGTGTAGCACTGCTGTGGGGAAACGTCAACAGGCCGTTCTAAAGTTGATCTGCCTAGGGGACAAACAGCACACCGCTGCAGAGCTATGACAGGGTACAAGGGACTAGACTGAGCTGTGGCTGTCGCCATTCAACTTACAACCAAGCATGGTTGTGTCGGACGATGGGCGTAACTTGATGATGGCTTTGGAGCTCGGCAACCTGATGCACGTGCCATGCCTAGCACACGTATTAAACTTAGTGGTTCAGCGCTTTATTAAAACATACCCAAATTTGACAGAGCTACTAGTAAAGGCACACCGCGTGGGTGCCCATTTCAGCAAGTCGTCCACAGCTTCAGCCGCTCTGTCAACGCTGCAGCAGCGCTTGGGGTTTCCAACTCACCGACTGTTGTGCCACGCGATCATGCGCTGGAACTCTACGTTCTAAATGTTGTCCAGGCTTTGAGAGCAGCAGAGGGCAGTCGTGGAATACCAGTTGCAGCATGGTCGTCGCCTTTCGAGTCAACTTCCACTATTCACAAGCGAGGAGTGGGCATTGATGGCAGACCTCGGTGAGGTTTTAAGAAACTTTGAGGAATCCACACAGATGGTTAGTGGCGATAACGCTATAATCAGCATAATCATCCCACTTCTGTGTCTACTCAAACGATCGCTGCTCACAATTAAGGACGGCGCTCTGAATGTGGCAGACGTGGAAATGGGGTAGGACTTTAGTGTGGGTGATAGCCAGACCACCCACATTTCGTCTTCGTGAATTAGACCATGAGGAGGAGAATGTTGCCTCTGCTACAGACTGTACTACCGACGGAACTTTAGTTTCCACTGGTTCGACGTAGATGGGCACAATGGGATGAGGAGGAAGATGAGGAGATGGAGAGTCATGCTGACGACAACATAGACGTCTTGCCTGTTGGTACTGTGGCACACATGGCTGACTTCATGTTAGGCTGCCTTTCCCGCGACCCTCGCGTTATACGCATTTTAAACAACACGGATTACTGGGTGTTCAACCTTCTCGACCCCCGCTACAAAGAGAACTTCTCATCTCTCATTCCTGCGGTGGAGAGGGCAAGTAAAATGGTGCAATACCAGAAGGTCCTTGTTGAGAAATTGCTCCAAACATTTACATCTGACAATGCTGGCGGCAGAGTCCGTAATTCCTTTGGCAACCGATGAAGGGAGACAAGGGGAACACACATCAGTTCTAACAAAGGCAGGGCAACACTCTCCAAGGCATGGGACACTTTTATGACACCCCGCCAGCAACCTCACCCTGAAGCGCGGCCTAGTGGCTTACGGAGGGACAAGTTTTGGAAGATGGTGAAAGAATTCATAGCAGACCGTGTCAGCGTCCTGAATGATCCCTCGGTGCCTTACAACTACTGGGTGTCCAAGCTGGGCACGTGGACCGAACTTGCGCTCTATGCCTTGGAGGTGCTGGCCTGCCCTGCCGCCAGCATATTGTCTGTGTGTGTATTTAGTGCTGGTGGTGGCATTATAACAGATAAGCGTATCCGCTTGTCCACTGGCAATGCTGACCGGTAGACTCAGATAAAAATGAACAAGGCCTGGATTGCCCCTGACTTCTCCACTCCACCAGAGGAATGCTGAGGTAATGAGGAACAAACACGCAATTTAAATGTATGCTTTACAATGTACTCAATCCACAAGATTCAGATGCACCCTTTTCACCTCCAAAAAAGGGTATATGTTTGAATCTTGTTTTCTCATCCTCCTCCTCCTCCTGTTCCATACGTATACATGCCCTCAGTACAATGTTTTATGGGGTTCGCTCACCTTCAGGCCCTCACCTCCAATGTTTCATATGGTCTGCTCACCTGTAGGCCCTCACTACAATGTTTTATGGGGTTCACTCACCTTCAGGCCCTCACCTCCAATGTTTCATATGGTCTGCTCACCTGTAGGCCCTCACTACAATGTTTTATGGGATTTGCTCACCTTCAGGCCCTCACATCCAATGTTTCATACGGTCTGCTCACTTGTAGGCCCTCACTACAATGTTTTATGGGGTTCGCTCACCTTCATGCCCTCACCTCCAATGTTTTATACAGTCTGCTCACCTGTAAGCCCTCACTACAATGTTTTATGGGGTTCGCTCCCCTTCAGGCCCTCACCTCCAATGTTTTCCAGGGTCAGCTCACCAGCAGGCCCTCAACCATAATGTTTAAGATGGTCAGCTCAGCAGCAGGCCTTCACCCATAATGTTTTAGAGGGTAACCAGCAGGCCTTTGCTCCTAATGTTTTTTGAGGGTCACCAGCAGGCCATTAATTACAATTTTTAAAGGGTGTGTATGATGCCCTCCTTTATGAGTAATAAAAGGTGCATTGGAGTGCCAGTTCCTTGTAATTTTAGGCAGCTCTTTCACTTAGTGCATAGGCTGTATGAGTGTAGGAGTCCCACTACCTGAACAATTGTACCACCATGTGAATGAGGCCCTCCTTTAGGTGAAATACACGCTGTATCGGAGTGCTTCTTCCTTGTAATTTTTTTGGCAGCACTTGCACTGTATATACAATTGAATCTACAGGAAAGAAAGTTTCCTAACAATTTTTCCTCTAAAAAGATTTTTTTTTTTGTGGGCGCTGGGTTTTGGGCATTTTTTGTCAGTCTGTAAAAGTGGCGTACAACTTGGACAACATGGTTCCCAGCAGCAACATTGGTGTCCAAGATGCATCAGACATGGTCACCCTGCTGTTCCTGATCGATTTCAGAGGTGTTTTCATCACTTTCAGACCTTTTTCTATGGTCCAGGCACCCTCCCCTCCTCCGAGCAGGGGGTGCCTGTTTGTCTCCCATTGACTTACATTACACTCGGGTACTCAGTCGAGAGCACGAATATCACAATGTGTTCGGAGCGAACACCCGAACACTTTGGTGCTCGCTCATCACTAGTGATAAACAGTAAAAATAATGTAACAAAAACAAAGACAGGTGCTCACTGAGGTCTTATTAACCGTGTACTGGTGTCAAATTTAGAGATTAGCCAACATATTCTGCTTGGAGGACATGTCTGTACCATGCCAATCTGTAGTTTGCATATTGAATTTTTTGGAGGTGTATAAACTCCTAGTCTGAATGTGCCTTTTTTTCCATCCAAAGGCAGTATTCTGGTGCACATGTGAGGCCTGGGCTATATCAGCCAGTCTTGGGTGGGGCTCATAGCTCTCTCCCTCCTCCCACTGTATGCATGGTCACATGCTGGAGGTTATTGGGAGATTGACTGTGAGTCGGACCTTGCGCTCCTGTAATTTGCCCACTGGCTCCTGGTATTGCCCATACGGCCCAGGTAGGTTTAGCGTTAGGTCCCGAGCTACTTGAGAAACCTTGGTGCGGTGCTCGGGCTAAGACATGTCCTCCAAGCAGGATATGTTGGCTAATCTCTCAATTTTACACCAGTACGAGGGTTAGTAAGACCGCAGTGTGCACCTGTCTTTGTTTTTGTTATATTATTTTTACTGTTTATCACATCCACACATTTGCTATCCTGTGTAGGATGTCTATTGTGGTACTTGTGGTCCGCTGCAGGCATCCTCCATTGTATGCATTTTTGCTGGGGATTGTTATTAGCAGCGGACCACAAGTGCAGGATCTGCCCCACCTGTATAGATGCACCACTGCATATGGGGTTGAGCACTTCCTGCTTTTTAATACCACGCCAATTTGTAGTTTGTATATTGAATTCTTTGGAGGTGTATAAACTCCTAGTCTGAATGTGCCTTTATTTCCATCCACAGGCAGCATTCTGGTGCACATGTGAAGCCCGGGCTATATCAGCCAGTCTTGGGTGGGGCTCATAGCTCTCTCCCTCCTCCCACTGTATGCATGTTCACATGCTGGAGGTTACTGGGAGGATTGACTCTGAATCGGACCTTGTGCTTCTGTAATTTGCCCACTGGCTCCTGGTATTACCCATACGGCCCAGGTAGGTTTAGAATTAGGTCTCAAGCTACTTGACAAACCTTGGCACGGTGCTCCGGCTCAGACAAGTCCTCCAAGCAGTATATGTTGGCTAATCATTCAATTTTACACCAGTACGAGGGTTAGTAAGACTGCAGTGTGCACCTGTCTTTGTTTTTGTTATATTATTTTTACTGTTTATCACATCCACACATTTGCTATCCTGTGTAGGATGTCTATTGTGGTACTTGTGGTCCGCTGCATGCATCCTCCATTGTATGCATTTATGCTAGGGATTGCCATTAGCAGCGGACCACAAATGTAGGATCTGCCCCCCCTGTATGGATGCACCACTGCATATGGGGTTGAGAACTTCCTGCTTTTTAATACCGCGCCAGTCTGTAGTTTGCATACTACCTAAATGCACTATATAGAAAGTATATTATTGATATATATTTGGGGGGGCAACTGGAAAATCACACCAGTAGAAATTATTTGTTTCAATAGCATTTGGCACTCTGTGTAGCTGCGTTAACTCGGCAAAACCGCAAACAAATGCTGTACTACCTAAATGCACTATATAGAAAGTATATTATTGGTATATAACACCCCTGCCTCAATCAGTTTTTTGGGGGGCAACTGGTAAATCACACCAGTAGAAATTTTTTGTTCCAATAGCGTTTGTCACTCTGTGTAGATGTGGTAACGCAACAAAACCGCAAACAAATGCTGGACTACCTAAATGCACTATATAGAAAGTATATTATTGGTATATAACACCCCTGCTTTAAAATATACCATCGGATTGGAGAAAACTCCGATCCGATGGTATATTAATAGGGACTCCTGACTTTACATTGAAAGTCAATGGGGGACGGATCCGTTTGCAATTGCACCAAATTGTGTCAACGTCAAACGGATCCGTCCCCATTGACTTGGATTGTAAGTCAGGACGGATCCGTTTGGCTCCGCACGGCCAGGCGGACACCAAAACGCTGCAAGCTGCGTTTTGGTGTCCGCCTCCAGAGCGGAATGGAGGCGGAACGGAGCCAAACTGATGCATTCTGAATGGATCCTTATCCATTCAGAATGCATTGGGGATGAACGGATCAGTTCGGGGCCGTTTGTGAGAGCCCTTAAACGGATCTCACAAGCGGAACCCCAAACGCAAGTGTGAAAGTAGCCTAAATTAGTTTGACATGACCGATTCCTCATGAAGCCATGCTGATATGATGTTATTTGCTTGTTTTCATTGAGATCCTCCAAGATAGCATCTCTTAGAAAAACAGTTTACCCACAACAGATGTTAAACTCACCGGCCTATAGTTTCCGGGGTCTGTTTTTGCACCCTTTTTGAATAAATACGGGAAAAAATACGGCCCTATTTGCCGTTTAGCTGTGCAGTTATATATTCTAAAGCCCTTTTTGACATGCATTAGTGCGTAAAAAATATATATTATTTGCCGTTCAGCGGTGCAGTTATATGTTCTAAAGCCCTTTTTTGTGGGTATTAGTGGCAAAAAAAAGTATTTGCCGTTGTGTGGTGAAGTGAGAAAATTATAGTGCTTTTTGGCGTGTATTAATGGAAAAAAATATATATTTGCTGTTCAGCGGTGCAGTTATATGTTCTAAAGCCCTTTATGGCGTGTATTAGTGGCACAAAAAAAACCTTTTTGCCCCTGTGTGGTGAAGTGAGAAAATTACAGCCCTTTTGGCGTGTATTAGTGGCAAAAAAATATATATTTGCCATTCACCGGTGCAGTTATAAGTTCAAAAGCCCTTTTTGGCATCTATTAGTGGCACAATAAAAAGTATTTGCTGTTGTGTGTTGAAGTGAGAAAATTACAGTCCTTTTTGGCCTGTATTAGTAGGGGGAAAAAATTATTTGCCATTTAACGGTGCAGTTTTATTTTCAAAAGACCTTTTTGGCATGTATTAGTGGCAAGAAATAAGCCTTTTGTGGCCTATTTGCTGTTTAGCGGTGCAGTTATGTATTCTAAAGCCATTTTTGTCATGTATAAGTGGTAAAAAATATATATATTATTTGCCGTTCAGCGGTGCAGTTATATGTTCTAAAGCCTTTTGTGGAGTATATAAGTGGAAAAAAATAAGGGTCTATTTGCTGTTCAGCAGAGCAATTATATGTTCTAAAGCCCTTTTTGGCGTGTATTAGTGGCAAAAAAATATATTTGCCGTTCAGCGTGCAATTATATGTTCTAAAGCCGTTTTTTGCGTTTATTAGGCCTCATGCACACGAACGTATGCCCTCTGAGACATACGGTTCATGAGCGGGCCATATGTCGTGCGAACGGGAGCGCACAGCATTATAGGTTACTATGATACTGTGCGCATCGGGCCACCTGCGGGACTACTGTCCTGCACTCATATGAACAATATTCCCGCGGGCTGCCCGATGCTCACAGTATCATAGTAACCTATGATGCTGTGCGCTCCAGTTCGCACGATGTATGCTGCTTCGGGACATATGGCCCGCTCACGGACAGTATGTCTCGGAGGGAATACGGTCATGTGCATGAGCCTTTAGTGTCACAAAAAAAGTATTTGCCATTGTGTGGTGCTGTGAGTAAATGACAGCCCTTTTTGGCATTTATTTGTGGCAAAAAATATATATTTGCCGTTCAGCAGTACAGTTATATTTTCTAAAGCCCTTTTTGGTGTGTATTAGTGGCAAAAAATATATTTGCCGTTCAGCGGTGCAGTTATATGTTTTAAAGCCCTATTTGGCATGTATTACTGGCAAAAAAATATATATTTGCTGTTCAGCGGTGCAGTTATATGTTCTAAAGCCATTTATGCATGTATTAGTGGCACAAAAAAGGTATTTGCCATTGTGTGGGGAAGTGAGAAAATGACAGCCCTTTTTGGCATTTATTAGTGGCAAAAAAATATATATTTGCCGTTCAGCAGTGCAGTTATATGTTTTAAAGCCCTATTTGGCGTGTATTACTGGCAAAAAATATATATATTTGCCGTTCAGCAGTGCAGTTATATGTTTTAAAGCCCTATTTGGCGTGTATTACTGGCAAAAAAATATATATTTGCTGTTCAGCCGTGCAGTTATATGTTCTAAAGCCTTTTGTGGCGTGTATTAGTGGGGAAAAATAAAGGCCTATTTGCCGTTTAGCGGTGCAGTTAAATTACAGACTATTTTGGGGTGTTTTAATTTCCTTTTTATTTATTTAGTAGCCAGGGCCGGTGCAAGGATTTTTGCTGCCCTAGACAAGATAAAAATTGCCGCCCCCCTCCCCCCTATCAGATGATCTGCCCATATCATGTTCCACCCCTTTATCAGCATTTAAATTAAAAGAACTGCTATGTTTCCCATATGGTTAATCCAGCCTCTTGTAGCTGCCTCCCTGACAGCCGCTAGAGGTGCTTCCGCGATTCTCACTGTGAAAATTACAGTGGGAAGACGCGGAACATAGTTCAGCCCAGTGGGAGGGGGACACGAGGGTGCCCCACTCCTAACAACAATATAGTGCCAGGAAAATGAGTTTGTTTTCCTGGCACTATAGTGCTCCTTTACCACCAGCACTGCACAGTGTCTTTTCTCTGCAGGAACAGGCTATAGACACCAGTACCACTACATTAAACTGTAGTAGTTCTGGGACTATAGTGTCCTTTTAGGCTCCATTCACACGTCCGTAATTTCGTTCTGCATCTTGCGGAACGGAATTGCGGACCCATTCATTTCTATGGGGCAGCATGATGTGCTGCCTGGACACGGAATTGTGGATCCGCACTTCCGGGTCCGCACTTCCGGGTCCGCACTTCCGTTCCACCAAAAAATAGAACATGTCCTATTCTTGTCCACAATTGCGGACAAGAACAGGCATATTCTATTAGTGCCGGCATATTCTATTAGTGCCCCCTACCTTGTCACTCTCATTTACTTCCCCCCCCTTGTCACTCTCATTTACTCCCCCCCTCCCTTGTCACTCTCATTCCCCCCCTCCCTTGTCACTCTCATTCCCCCCCTCCCTTGTCACTTTTATTCCCCCCCTTGTCACTCTCATTCCCCCCTCCCTTGTCACTCTCATTCCCCCCTCCCTTGTCACTCTCGTTCCCCCCTCCCTTGTCACTCTCATTCCCCCCTCCCTTGTCACTCTCATTTCCCCCCCCTCCCTTGTCACTCTCACCCCCCCCTTGTCACTCTCATTCCCCCCTCCTTTGTCACTCTCTCCCCCCCTTGTCACTCTCATTCTTCCCCCCACTCCCTTGTCACTCTCATCATTCCCCCCCCCCACTCCCTTGTCACTCTCATCATTTCCTCCCTCCCTCCTTTGTCACTCTCATTCCCCCCCTCCCTTGTCACTCTCATTCTTCCCCCCACTCCCTTGTCACTCTCATCATTTCCTCCCCCCCTCCCTTGTCACTCTCATTCCCCCCCACTCCCTTGTCACTCTCAACATTTCCTCTCCCCCCACTCCCTTGTCACTCTCATTCCATTCCCCCCCCCCCACCTCTAGTGTAGCGTGGCCGAGCTCTGTTCGGTCCGCGGTACAGGATCATTTGTTTCCTGTACTTCCTGTCAGTCCGGCCGGGTACAGAAAACAAATGCTCCTGTACTGCGGACCGGACAGAGCTCGGCCACGCTACATTAGAGGCGCTTCCCTCCTGTCAGTCCCTCTCTCTGGGCAGTGCGGCAGCCGCCCGGTGCGGGGGAGGGCCCGCCGCCGCCCGCCGTACTTTAAAAAAAAAAAAAACTTGCAGCAACGCTTTTTTTTTAAAACCACACGGGGCCGGCGCTCCCTGCTAAATTGCGCCCTAGGCGGCTGCCTAGGTCGCCTTACAGGTGGCGCCGGCCCTGTTAGTAGCTGAAGTACCCGGCATCGCTCAGGTATATTTAATCTATTTCATTTAATGTTTGTGTGTGTCGTTAAAATATATCAACACTATCCACTATAACAGTGACATTTACAGCACCCCGCTCCCTTAACAGTGACCTCCACAGCCCCCTCACCCTTTAACACTGACCCCCCACACAGTGCCCAGTCCCTTAAAATTGGATTTCCACAGCAGCCCACCCCCTTAACTTTGACCTTTATAGCAGCCTTCCCCTTTAACAGTGAGTTTCACAGCACACCACCCCCTTGACAATGACCTCAACAGGGGCCCGCCCCCTTAACAGTGGTCTTAACAGAAATCTGCCCCTTTACACTGACCTCCATAGTGGACCATCCCCTTAACTGTGTCCTCCACAGCAGCCAGCCCCTAGGGTGGCCAGAGGTCCAGTTTTGGGTTGGACTGTCCGGCTTTCAGACTCCCTGTCCTCCATCTGGCGTAGGGCCTGGATGGATACAAGGATGACCTTTTGAACAACTCACTCTCAGAAAGCAGCACTGTGCTGTTTGAGTGTGAGCTGCAGGAAGAAAGTCACCCTCCCTCCCACCTCTGCAGCTTACAGAAGTTGATTTTCAACTTCATTTTTTCAATCTCAGTCGGCTAAGAAGTTGGGGGGGGGGGGCGTTGCCTAACTGAATGGGGGTGTGACCTAGTGGGACCTAGTAGTTGATTTTTAACTTCATTTTTTCAATCCCTGTCGGCTAAGGAGTGGGATGGGGCGTGGCCTTACCGGATCAGGGGCGGGGCTTAGTGGGACCTGGGGGTGGACACATTGTGGCAGGGGGCGTGTCTGGGCTCCTTCCTGCAAGCGTGACGCCCCTCTGGGCACCTTGCATTTCAAATAAACTGGATTTTCAGAGGATGAAAACATCTATTGCTGGAACAAAGGCACATCTTGAAATAAAGTACTAAGAGCTATTAGGCCATGACTTTACTTCAATATTATCGATTATCCTTATGACAGATTTCCTTTAACCCCTTAGGGACCGGGCTCATTTTCACCTTAAGGACCAGGCCATTTTTTGGAAATCTGACCAGTGTCACTTTAAGTGCTAATAACTTTAAAACGCTTTGACTTATCCAGGCCATTCTGAGATTGTTTTTTCCTCACATATTATACTTCATGACACTGGTAAAATGAAGTCAAAATTTATTTATTTTTTGCACAAAAAAATACCTAATTTACCAAAAATTTGGAAAAATTTGCAAATTTCAAAGTTTCAGTTTCTCTACTTCTGTAATACATAGCAATACCCTCAAAAATTGTGATGACTTTACATTCCCCATATGTCTACTTCATGTTTGAATTATTTTGGGAATGATATTTAATTTTTTGGGAATGTTATAAGGCTTAGAAGTTTAGAAGCAAATCTTGAAATTTTTCAGAAATTTAGAAAAACTCAATTTTTAGGGACCAGTTCAGGTCTGAAGTCACTTTGCGAGGCTTACATAATAGAAACTACCCAAAAATGACCCCATCTAAGAAACTACACCCCTCAAGGTATTCAAAACTGATTTTGCATACATTGTTAACCCTTTAGGTGTTGCACAAGAGTTATTGGCAAATGGTGAGGAAATTTGAGAATTTCATTTTTTTGTCTAATTTTTCATTTTAACCCATTTTATCCACTAACAAAGCAAGGGTTAACAGCCAAACAAGACTGTATCTTTATTGCCCTGACTCTGCCGTTTACAGAAACACCCCATATGTGGCCGTAAACTACTGTACGGCCACACAGCGGGGCGTAGAGTGAAAGGTGCGCTGTTTGGTTTTTGGAGGGCTAATTTTGCTGGACTGTTTTTTTGACACCATGTCCACTTTGAAGCCCCCCTGATGCACCCCTAGAGTAGAAACTCCATAAAAGTGACCCCATCTAAGAAACTACACCCCTCAAGGTATTCAATACTGATTTTACAAACTTTGTTAACCCTTTAGGTGTTGCACAAGATTTAATGGAAAATAGAGATACAATTTCAAAATTTCACATTTTTGGCAGATTTTCCATTTTTTTTTTTTTTTTTACAGTTACAAAGCAAGGGTTAACAGCCAAACATAACTCATTATTTATGGCCCTGATTCTGTAGTTTACAGAAACACCCCATATGTGGTCGTAAACCGCTGTACGGGCACACGGCAGGGCGCAGAAGGAAAGGAATGCCATACGGTTTTTGGAAGGCAGGTTTTGCTGGACTGTTTTTTTTTTACACCATGTCCCATTTGAAGCCCCCCTGATGCACCCCTAGAGTAGAAACTCCAAAAAAGTGACCCCATTTTAGAAACTAAGAGATAGGGTGGCAGTTTTGTTGGTACTAGTTTAGGGTACATATGATTTTTGGTTGCTCTATATTACACTTTTTGTGCGGCAAGGTAACAAGAAATAGCTTTTTTGGCACGTTTTTTTTTTTTTGTTATTTACAACATTCATCTGACAGGTTAGATCATGTGGTAATTTTATAGAGCAGGTTGTCACGGACGCGGCGATACCTAATATGTATACAATTTTTTTTATTTATGTAAGTTTTATACAATATCTTCATTTTTAAAACCAAAAAAATGTTTTAGTGTCCCCATAGTCTAAGAGCCATAGTTTTTACAGTTTTTGGGCGATTATCTTGAGTAGTGTCTCATTTTTTGCAAGATGAGATGACGGTTTGATTGGCACTATTTTGTGGTGCATATGACTTTTTGATCGCTTGCTATTACACTTTTTGTGACGTAAGATGGCAAAAAATGGCTTTTTCTACACTTTTTTTTTTTTTTACGGTGATCACCTGAGGGGTTAGGTCATGTGATATTTTTATAGAGCCAGTCGATATGGACGCGTCGGTACCTAATATGTATACTTTATTTTTATTTATGTAAGTTTTACACAATGATTTCATTTTTGAAACAAAAAAAAATCATGTTTTAGTGTTTCCATAGTCTAAGAGCCATAGTTTTTTCAGTTTTTGGGCGATTATCTTGAGTAGGGTCTCATTTTTTGCGGGATGAGATGACGGTTTGATTGGTACTATTTTGGCATACATGCGACTTTTTTGATCACTTTTATTACCTTTTTTGGGAAGTAAGGTGGGCAAAATTTCAATTTTCTCATAGTTTTTATTTTTTTATTTTTATGGCAATCACCATGCGTGGAAAGTAACATGACAGTTTTATAGATCAGATCGTTACGGACGTGGCGATACCTAATATGTGTAGTGTATTTTTTTTATTTTTATTCAGTGATAAATGTTATTTTTTTTTATCTTAACTTTTTTCACTTTTTTTTACATTTTTTTGACCCAGACCCACTTGGTTCTTGAAGATCCAGTGGGTCTGATGTCTGTATAATACAGTACAGAACCCTATATAGGGCTCTGTACTGTATTTTACTTACACTGAACAGATCTATGCTTTTAGCATAGATCTGTTCAGCACCATGGACAGCAGGATGCCTGAGCAGGCGTCCTGTTGCCATGGGAACCTTCCCCGTCTGCCACAACTTCGCAGACGGGGAAGGGTAAGCACAGGGCTGAGGGGGGCTGTCGGGGGGCTCTCTCCCTCTCCATCGGGGGGCTGCAAAGGCACAGCAGCCCCCCGATGGAGAGGGAGGGAGCTCCCTGACCGATGACAGTTAACTTTTTCCATACAGCGGTCCGTACGGACCGCGGTATGGAAAGGGTTAAACGGCTGACATCTGCACAGATGTCAGCCGTTTATACCAGGGTGTCAGCAATGTGCTGGCACCCTGGTATACCCACTAGAAGCCAACGATCATTCAAGGGGAGGCGCCTGCGACACCCCCCCCCCCCGCACCACCCGCCGGCATCAAATCGTGCAGGGGTGCAGGGGGGGTGAAAAATATTGATTTTAGGCACTCTAAAGTTTCTGATCCCCGCGATCAGGGACCGCGGGGATCAGAAACTGCAAAAAGCGCAGCAAACAGCAGGTCTGAATTGACCTGCGGTTTGCTGCGATCGCCGACACGGGGGGGGGGGGTCACATGACCCCCCCTGGCGTTGTGACAGGATGCCGGCTGAATGATTTCAGCCGGCATCCTGTTCAGATTAACCCCTGGGGCGCCGGAATGCCTATTTAAAGTTACGTCCTGTGTCCTTAAGGACTCGGGAAATAGGGCGTACCGGTACGTCCTATGTCCTTTAGGGGTTAAAGCTGACCTACAGCAGTGAAAATAAATGGCTGTGTTATTATGGAAAACTGGAATAAAACAGTGTATGTGGAGACTGGAGGACCTGCGAGCTTTTATTGGCCGATAAGGGTCATGTGACCAAACTTCTATTGACCAATGCATTTTTTGGGGAATATCTCAGGAACGGTATGTTCCTAGAGAGCTGAGACCTGGTCTAAAACCTTCCCGGACACCTGATGCACCTGTGTGCCAAATTTTGTGATTGTAAATGCGACGGTGTCGATTCCTTTAGCGGACATACACACACATACACTCAGCTTTATATATTAGATATTATATATTCTAAATATATAATAATATGTGAAAGTATATTATGGCTAAAAACTTGTATATATTGTGGGGTTTCGCTCTGGTAGATAGGGTAAGCGGATACAGTACAGAGGCAAAAGACAAGTTCTTAACGCAAAACTTCAGTGTTTATTCACACTTGAGGCAAATGCACAAAACAATGCCTTACTTTGCAGTCTTGGTGTTTACTTCACACACAATGGAAAGTACATCTTGGTATTACTTCACACAAATTGGAAAGCTCATATAAGACAAGTCACCTTGATGTCAGTTCTGCCTCCAGCAGTCCACGGCAGGCTTTAGGGGGCCTGTATCCTTGGCCCATGGGTCTCAGCCCTCCAACCTGGCACCAAACCTCAGATTCCAACACAGAGATCCTGCTGCTGAGCCCAGCTGCCTATTTAAGGACAGCCAAGTGCTGCCAAAAACCCAGACAGGCAATTCAAATCCAGTCCGGTATTTGACCCCACCTGGCTGCAAATCAGCCTAGCAGCAGACGCTAGGAGTTTTCCCAGACCATTCCCCTCACTGAGTCACAATATTTAAATCTAATTTAGCCTCTATTTCTGAAAAGTTTCTGCCAGGATTTGAACTCACAACCTTCTACATTAGAGCCAAGAACCTTAACTACTACGCTATACAGCTACATGTTAACCTGCAGCGAAAAATGAAATGATATTTCTGCTATATAGGAATACTTACTACATGACAAACTACTATGAGTTTTTTCTGACACAGTTTATCATTCAGTTTTATAGCTGAGTGGTTAAGGTCCTTGCCTCTAATGTAGAAGATTGTGAGTTCAAATCCCAGCAGAAATGTTTCAGAAATAGAGGCTAAATTAGATTTAAATATACTAACTCGAGCACACGCGGTATTTGGCCAAGCATCCCCATGCTCAAGTTAAACACTGGATCGGCTGAGCATGCTAGCTCAACACTAATTATATGCTGTGAGCTGAGCTCCACTATACAGCGAGGATGAGCTACTAGAGGACAGTCAACTGCTAAGATATGGAGGAGAGAGCCACTGCTTCCTCTGGTAGGAGGGCAAGTAGTGATGAGGAGAATGGCATGGGAGCTGGTGTTGCAAGTGGTCAGGCTCCTGACCCAGTGATCGCTGAGGAGGACATCAGTGACGTGCAGACAGTAGCTGTTGGCACTTGGGAGCCGGGTGAATTAGGGACTTTATCATTATCATCAGGAGAAGAGGCTCGCAGCTTGCCCGTGAGGCAGCGGTGGAGCCAGCAGGTCGCTAGCATGGCAGGGAGTCAGCAGGGTGACAGCAGTGGGAGGTCGGGAGCCAAACGTGCCTGCAGTAGACCACCCAATTCGCAGGAAGTAGTGGTGCAGGGGTTCACGGAAGCAGTGGCAGTAGTAGTCAGTGTGGAGTGTAGGGGGTAAAAATCACCTACTCGACGGTGTGGCAGTTTTTTGTTAAGCCACAGGAGGAGGTGATCATGGCCATTTGTAGAATCTGTGGGCAGAAGGTGAAGCATGGCCAGGGTGCCAATGTTGGCACCACAGCTCTTCGTCAACATATGCAGCGTCACCATAAAGTGGCCTGGGAGAACTGTGGCTCTGATCTGGTCATCAGGCCTGTCGCAGCAATGGCTGCATCATCCAGTGGCATGTACCCGATTTCAGGTAGTCAAGGCTAAACCATCTCAGCCGAAGGGAGCTGTCTGTGCTTCCCATCATCTGCTGGCCCTGTTGCTCCTGCTCCTCGTCCTCATCAGTCATTCTGTCAACAATTGATCACCAAAGCGATTTCCAAGAGACAACAGAATGTGTTCCTGGCCAAGTTGCTGGTGCTGCAGTCCCTCCCTTTCCAAGTGGTGGACTTTGCACCTTTCAGAGAACTGATGGCTTGTGCCAAGCCATCATTTCTTTGCCAAAAAGGCAGTACCAGCCCTGCACACGTATGTTGAACAGAAGGTGGGCCGGTCTTTGAGCCTGTCCAGCTTCTGCAAAAGTGCATGGCAGAGCCGATTTGTGGAGTTGTAACTACAGTCAGGGACAATACATGTCCTTTACGGCCCACTGGGTGAATGTGGTTCCTGCACAACCACACCAGCAACTTGGCCAGGTGACGCAGCTTCCACCTCGACGTTCTCACGCTGTTGGTCCTGCGACAAAGTCCGCCTCTGCCTCCTCATCCTCTGCCGTGTCCTAAGCCTCCACTGCAGGGACAATTCACAGTGCCCCTCCAGCATACCACTGTCACGGCTGAGGATGGGGGAAACCCTCAGCCGTGCGATGCCAGAAGATGTTTGGTCGCTGCTCGACCAGGACGACAGAATTAGGGAGCATGTCACCTCCTAACTCTGCCCCTGCATGTAACTCTGCAACCACTAATAAAGAAGCGTGAACATTAACATGGATGGTGAGTGTGATGCATCTTTTTGATCTTGCTTTCAATCATATGCCTGCATGTGTTTCCCCTTCCTTGCAGCTTGGCCAGTGAGACCCCTGTTCCTCCGTATCCAGGAGGAACAGGTCGTCTTACCCTACTCCTAGTTCAGGGACACCCTGAGGGCTAGTAGGGACCCCAAGGTTACGGAGTATGAGCCCTCCTACCATCAGGGTCGGCTCATACAGCTAGGAGTCAGGGTCAGAATTAGGGACGTAATAGGAGTTGACCTGCTCCCTGATTCCTGTCCTTGCCTAGTAGCGACCACCATCTTCTGTCATCACACGGCTGACGGTTTTCCCCATCCTCAGCCGTGATAAGCACATGTGCAAGGCTTGGCAGTGTCACGCTGTTCTGCACCTAGTTTGCCTGGACGGAGTCACACAGGGGAGGAAATACTCAGTGTCCTTCCTCAAGAAATCGAATCCTGGCTTTCTCCGCGATAACTCAAAATCGGAAGCATGGTGACCGACAACGGGAAGAACATGGTGTCGGTGCTGCATCAAGGAGGGCTGAGCCATTCGACCTGCAGGGCACATGTGTTCAATCTGGTTGTCAAGCGGTTCATGAAGTCTTCCACCCACCCATCTGCAAAACATCCTAAAAATGGCCAGGAAACTTTGCATGCACTTCAGCCACTTGTACAACGCAATACACACCCTCCTTGAGCTGCAGCGGCAGAACTGCATCCCTCAACATAGGCTGATATTTGACATTTCCACCCGTTCGAATTCCACCCTCCATATGTTGGACCGACTACACGAACAGAGAAAGGCCATAAACGATTTCTTGATGATCCAAGCGGACAGGAGTACTCTCCTGTGTAACTTCAATGTCAGCCAGTGGCTGCTCATGCGTGACACCTGCCATTTGCTCAGGCCCTTTGAGGAGGCCACGTTATTTGTTGGTCACCAGGTCTACGGGATGAACAACGTCATTCCACTGCTTCATGTTCTGGAACAGATGCTGGTAAATCTGGCTGGTCAGGGGACTGGAGAAGTGACACCTAGATCTCATGGCCATATGAGCCCTGTGGGGGCTGAACTGGAGAAGGAGGAGGACATTGGAGCACAAGCAATGTGTAGCGAAATGAGTGGTTTTTATACACAGGTGACATAGTTACATAGTTAATATGGTTGAAAAAAGACAAATGTCCATCAAGTTCAACCAAGGGATAGGGGGGGCGCGATGCCCAGAAGGAAGTGAGACTCAGATTTCTACACGTTTTCATAAGCATTTATGTTTTTTACTTTTAAGAATTCATCTAAACCCTTTTTGAAACTATCCACTGTTCCTTCTGTGACCACGTCCTGAGGAAGTTTATTCCACAGATTCACAGTTCTTACAGTAAAGAAGCTTTGACGCTTCTGGAGACTGAACTTTTTCTTCTTCAGGTGGAGGCAGTGCCCCCTTGTCTTTTGAGTACATTTTACATGGAACAGCTTTTTACCGTATTTTTTGTATGGCCCATTTATATACTTGTAAAGGTTAATCATGTCCCCCCTTAGACATCTCTTCTCAAGACTAAATAAATTCAATTATTTTAATCTTTCTTCATAACTAAGACCCTCCATGCCCCTTATCATTTTAGTCGCTCTCCTCTCTACTTTTTCCAGCTGCATTGCATCCTTTCTATGTACTGGTGCCCAGAACTGGACTGCGTATTCCAGATGAGGCCGCACCAGCGCTTTGTAAAGTGGTAGTATTACATCCCTGCCCCGCAAGTCCGTGCCTCGTTTAATGCATGACAATATCCTGGTGCCTTAGAAGCAGCTGATTGACATTGTATACTATAATTTAATCTACCATTCACAAGGACACCCAAATCCTTCTCTATAAGTGACTCTCCCAGTGCTACATCACCTAGGACATATGAAGCACAGAGATTATTACTATCAAGATGGATAACTTTACATTTGCCCACATTGATTCTTATTTGCCAAGTTGATGCCCAATCAATTTGTGGACATCTTCCATAGACCATACAGTTCTACACATTTTAGTGTCATCTGCAAAAATAGATATGGTGCTATTAATCCCATCCTCAATATCATTAATAAATAAATTAAATAATAAAGGGCCCAGCACTGAACCTTGGGGTACACCACTTATAACCTGGGACCATTTTGAATAGGAATCTGTGAAGAGACCAATCTCGCCACATTGCATTGGAGAAGCCTGGTTGCCCGCCTGCTTCCTTTAGACTATGGCCCCATGTTGAAACGCTTGATTTTCCCCTGCAAAGACTATGTGAAAGAATTTGGCTCCATGGCAATTGAACTGTATGTATGTGATCTGAGCGCCATTCAGTAATAATGTGCGCTCAGATCCAAGCTATCTGGGGATATGTTAAATGTCTATGTTTACTGTAATGGTTGTGACATTGTATATTTGAATTGTGATCTCTGTCCTATTGACTCCACATGTGTATTGGCGATTTCCCTTTGTCCTGAGAGATAATTGAATTACTCCTCGGTTGTCTCCAGGACAGAAGACATTGTGTAAAACTGTGTATTCTCCTGCCTGTGATAATTGCATTAACCCATTGTGTAAGGTAATTGTATCACAGGCAGAGGGGAGGATTTTGTGTGGGAGTGTCTGAGTGTATTGTACGGGGTTCCCTGGTTACATAGTAACATAGTAACATAGTACATAAGGCTGAAAAAAGACATTTGTCCATCCAGTTCGGCCTGTTATCCTGCAAGTTGATCCAGAGGAAGGCAAAAAACCCTGTGAGGTAGAAGCCAATTTTCTCCACTTTAGGGAAATAAAAAATTTCTTCCCGACTCCAATCATGCAATCAGAATAACTCCCTGGATCAACGACCCCTCTCTAGTAGCTATAGCCTGTAATATTATTACGCTCTAGAAACACATCCAGGCCCCTCTTGAATTCCTTTATTGTACTCACCATCACTACCTCCTCAGGCAGAGAGTTCCATAGTCTCACTGCTCTTACCGTAAAGAATCCTCTTCTATGTTTGTGTACAAACCTTCTTTCCTCCAGACGCAGAGGATGTCCCCTCGTCACAGTCACAGTCCTGGGGATAAATAGCTGATGGGATAGATCTCTGTACTGACCCCTGATATATTTATACATATTAATTAGATCTCCCCTCAGTCGTCTTTTTTCTAAAGTGAATAACCCTAATTTTGATAATCTTTCAGGGTACTGTAGTTGCCCCATTCCAGTTATTACTTTAGTTGCCCTCCTCTGAACCCTCTCTAGCTCTGCTATGTCTGCCTTGTTTACAGGAGCCCAGAACTGTACACAGTACTCCATGTGTGGTCTGACTAGCGATTTGTAAAGTGGTAGGACTATGTTCATATCACGGGAATCTATGCCCCTTTTGATGCAACCCATTATCTTGTTGGCCTTGGCAGCAGCTGCCTGACACTGGTTTTTGCTGCTTAGTTTGCTGTTTATTAAAATTCCTAGATCCTTTTCCATGTCAGTGTTACCGAGTGTTTTACCATTTAGTATGTACGGGTGACTTGCATTTTTCCTTCCCATGTGCATAACCTTACATTTATCAGTGTAAAACCTCATCTGCCACTTATCTGCCCAAGCCTCCAATCTATCCAGATCCCTCTGTAGTAGTATACTGTCCTCTGTAGTGTAAATTACTTTACACAGTTTAGTGTCATCTGCGAAAATTGATACTTTACTATGCAAGCCTTCTACAAGATCATTAATAAATATATTGAAGAGAATAGGGCCCAATACTGACCCCTGAGGTACCCCACTAGTGACAGTGACCCAATCTGAGTGTGTACCGTTAATAACCACCCTCTGTTTTCTATCACTCAGCCAGTTACTTACCCACATACAGATGTTTTCTCCCAGTCCGAGCATTCTCATTTTATATACTAACCTTTTATGTGGTACAGTGTCAAATGTTTTGGAGAAGTCCAGATATACGACATCCATTGATTCGCCGCTGTCAAGTCTAGAACTTACCTCCTCATAGAAACTGATTAAATTAGTTTGACATGACCGATCCCTCACGAAACCATGCTGATATGGCGTTATTTGCTTATTTCCGTTGAGATGCTCTAATATAGCATCTCTCAGAAAACCTTCAAACAGTTTACCCACAACAGATGTTAAACTTACCGGCCTATAGTTTCCAGGCTCTGTTTTTGGCCCCTTTTTGAATATTGGCACCACATATGCCACGCGCCAATCCTGTGGGACATTCCCTGTCAGTATAGAGTCTGCAAATATCAGAAATAAGGGTCTGGCTATGACATTACTTAATTCCTTTAGGATACGGGGGTGTATGCCATCCGGTCCTGGCGATTTGTCTATTTTAATCTTTTTAAGCCGCTGATGTACTTCTTCCTGGGTCAGACAGGACACTTTTAATGGGGAATTTATTTTTGCATTCTGCATGTCATCTGACAATTTATTTTCCTCAGTGAATACATTGGAGAAAAAAATATTTAACAGCTTTGCTTTCTCCTCGTCGCTCTCTGCGACTCCCCCCTCATTACTCTTTAAAGGGCCAACACCTTCAGCTTTATACTTTTTAACATTTATATAATTGAAGAACATTTTAGGGTTAGTTTTACTCTCTTTGGCAATTAATCTCTCGGTCTCTAGTTTGGCCGCTTTTATTTGTTTTTTACATGTTCTATTTTTTTCCTTATAGTTTTTCAGTGCTTCCGTGCAACCCTCCTGTTTTAGTGTTTTATATGCTTTCTTTTTGTCATTTATTGCTTTCTTTACAGTTCTATTTATCCACATTGGTTTCTTTTTGTTCCTTAACCTTTTATTCCCATACGGTATGTACCTCTCACAATGAGTTTTTAGGATGTTTTTAAAGATATCCCATTTTGTGTCTGTATTTGTGAGGACTTTGTCCCAGTTAGTTTGGCCTATGGCCTCTCTTAGTTGGCTAAATTTAGCTTTTTTGAAGTTTGGTATTTTTGTTCCTCCCTGTAGAAACGCTCTTTTGAATGATAATTGGAAGGTTATTACTTTATGGTCACTATTTCCCAGGTGTCCCCCGACCTGCACGTCTGTTGTTCTGTCAGGTCTATTGGTTAATACTAAGTCCAGTATGGCCGTCCCTCTAGTCGGGTCCTGAACCAGTTGGGAGAGGTAATTGTCTTTGGTTATAGCCACGAACCTGTTTCCCTTATGAGATATACAAGTTTCAGTTTCCCAGTCCATATCTGGGTAGTTGAAGTCCCCCATAATAACCACCTCATTATGATTTGCCGCCTCGTCTATCTCGTTTAGTAGTAGATTTTCTGTGGACTCTGGTATATTAGGTGGTTTATAGTAAACTCCTATTAGTAATTTATTGTTGTTTTTAGCTCCATGTATCTCTACCCATAGTGACTCCACATGTTCATGTCCCTCACTTATATCTTCTCGGACTGTGGGCTTTAGACAGGACTTTATATAAAGGCAGACCCTTCCCCCTCTCCGGTTTTGACGATCCTTTCTAAACAGACTGTAACCTTGTACATTAACTGCCCAGTCATAGCTATCATCCAGCCATGTCTCAGTTATTCCCACTATGTCATAGTCCTCCTCACACATCACTAATTCCAGTTCACCAGTTTTATTAGTCAGGCTTCTGGCATTAGTATACATACATTTGAGAGGTTTATGTATATTTTTTACCCTACACCTTTCCTTCTGAATTGTTCTAGTCCCTCCTTCCATTCCTCCCCCATTCTTATTACCTTGCCCCCGGTCTCTATCTGCACTATCTTCCCCTCCTATAACGTAATTACCCTCCCCCCCAGTCCCTAGTTTAAACACTCCTCCAACCTTCTAGCCATCTTTCTCCCCAGCACAGCTGCCCCTTCCCCATTGAGGTGCAGCCCGTCCCTACGATAGAGCCTGTTGCCGATAGAAAAATCGGCCCAGTTCTCCAGGAACCCAAACCCCTCCATCCTACACCAGTTCTTGAGCCACTTGTTAATCTCCCTAATCTCCCATTGCCTTTCTTGTGTGGCTCGTGGTACAGGCAGTATTTCGGAAAATACTACCTTTGAGGTCCTTGCCCTCAGCTTTTGACCTAAATCCCTGAAATCATTTTTAAGGACTCTCCACCTACCTCTAACTTTGTCATTGGTTCCGATATGGACCATGACCGCTGGATCGTCTCCAGCCCCTCCCAGTAATCTGTCAACCCGATCCGCGATGTGTCGAACTCTAGCGCCAGGAAGACAGCACACTGTTCGGCGATCACGGTCTTTGTGACAGATTTCCCTATCTGTTCCCCTAATAATGGAGTCTCCCACTACCAGCACCTGTCTGGCCTGCCCTGCTCTCCTGGTTCCCTGCTTACTGGAGCTGACATTCCCCTGACTGGCAGAGGAAGTGTCTGGCTGCAGCAGTGCCGTCCCCGGACTGACATCCCCCTCATCTGCCAAACGTGCAAACTTGTTGGGGTGTGTCAGATCAGGGCTAGCCTCCCTGGCACTCTTCCCTCTACACCGCTTTCTAACTTTTACCCAGCTAGCTACCTCACTTTCCTCAGCCTCCTCTCTGTCACCCTCCCCCTCATCTACCCCAAAGAGTGCTTGCTCGGTGAGAAGCAAACTCTTTTGCAAATTATCAATGCCTCTCAGTGTTGCAACTTGCCCATTTAGAGACTCGATCTGCGATTCCAAACGGGTAATTTGCTCACATCTAGAACAAAGATATACACCCTTGAACTCCTGTTCCAGGACTGCATACATCATGCAAGATGTGCACTGGACTGCGTTGTAAATTGTGCAACACATACTAAATGGGGATTACAACAGTAAAAAAGTAAAACAGTATAAATGATTTAGATTTAGACCCTGTCTGCTGTAGTTGAAGGACCACGTAAAATAAAGCCAACAACACACAAGGAAATTATATCCAACCTTAGTTTCCAAACTCCTTTTCTTAAACTCCATATTTTTTAACTCCACTTAATAAGAAGCCACTTAGTAGAGCAAGCCTCAGAAAGAGCAGGCTCTGAAGAGTATAAGTGGCTCAATTTATAGCACCTGGTTGCCCCGGGCACTCGCCTTAATTAAGCAGAGAAAAAAAAAAACGATTTTAAATGCAAGTACAAAAATACAAACACTTAACTTTCAATGATCTCTGCTGCAATCCACACTCAGCCACCTGCAATCACTCCCACAAAACCACACACAGCTCTAGAACTCCTTATTTTTTAACTCCACTTAATAAGAAGCCACTTAGTAGAGCAAGCCACCCTGTGGGTGGTACTAATGTGTAAGAATGTGTATAAGAACAATAAACACACAGCTCTGGCTGTCCACTGCTTGACCCTCAACACAGAGCTTGGTCTCGTTCTTGGGGGGATTCACTGTATGCTGTTAGAGACTGATTGCTAGGAGTGTAAGCCGCTTGGCTGCGTTTCCTATTCATCTGCTAGCAGCTATTCGTGAGGTTCCATTCGGGAGTTTGGTGTCTTTAGTAGCTGCCTTTGCATCTGAAAAGGGAATATCTCTTAAACGGCTGTTACCCCCTTTTATGCATGGGGTGCCGTTACAATTGGTGGCAAGCGACGGAATGGCTCTCACAGCCCAGAAGGACAGCTACAAAGTAACATCATTCCCTGGAATTACAATTTGAGGGCAACGCATGTCCCAGTACAGCGACCCTGACAGCAGCAGGATGGAACCAGCAGTGGCATACGATGAGGAAGACCTGGATGGCCGGGATGCATTAAGGAAAGGCATCTGGTACCAGGCCCTGAATAATGTACAATACCAGTGAGGGGAGAGTCTCCCCAGTGAAGAGCAGCGATTGCAGAAGCAAGTGGCCCTGCGGATGCCCTTCCTGGGAGAGCAGCCCCTGGAGGAATGGGTGAAGGAACTAGAGCACCGGGTATGGCAGGAGCTATGGCTGGAGAATGCCTACCAGGCGCTCTGGTGGTATATGGCACAGTATATACCCTGGACAGCTGAGCATGACAAGCCAGAGGGAGAGGAGTTTGATGGTCCTGGCTTGTTATGGGAGTCCTTTGCAGAGCCTGACTTCGGGAGCCCTGCACAGTCCAGACTTCAGGACATTTTCTACGAGAGGGAGGCTAGGCAGGATTGGGATGACCCCCATGAGGTAGAGAAAGACCTGGCTCACCTAGCAACCCTGGAGTGGGAACTGGAGCAGGACTACCGAGATCTCTTCCATTCCATTGGGAAGGCTCAGCAGGACAGCAAGATGACAGACCCGGATCCAGACCCATTCAGCTGGGCAGATATTGTGGAGTGTTACTGGGAAGAACCCCAGGTGGCCGGTGGATTTGGGACCGAGGTCTCTCCACCAGTCCTGCAGGGAATTGGGAGCCCAGTCTCCATTGCCCAGTGGCCATGTGATTTTACAGGGAATTGGGAGCCCAGTCTGCATTCCTCAGCGGCAGAGTGTCCTACAGGGAATAGAGAGCCCAGTCTCCTTTCCCCAGCAACAGGACACTGTATTGGGAGCGGAGAAAGTCAGTCTCCCTCCCCAGAGGCTGGAAGTATGTATGGGAGAGGAGCTTGTTACCCCCTCTCCCTATTGGCAGTGTGAATTGCAGGGAATTGGGAGCCCAGTCTCCATTCCCCAGCAGCCAAGTGATTTACAGGGAATTGGGAGCCCAGTCTCCATTCCCCAGCGGCCGAGTGATTTACAGGGAATTGGGAGCCCAGTCTCCATTCCCCAGCGGCAGTTTAACGCATCAGGGGGAGACAGTAAGCCCCACAACAGTGCAGATGTGACCGTGGTCTCTTCACTCACAGCACAGGGGGTAGGGACAGTCGGTCCTGTCTCCCAGCAACAGGGCTGTTTAGCCAAAGGGGAGACAGTCGGCCTCCCCCCACAGCAGCATGGTGGTCTATCTAAAGGGGTCTCACTATATGGGATTACACAGAAATATGGGATGGCCACTGATGAAGGGGTGTATACCCTGAAACGTGTTTGGTGCCGTACTGGACTTATCAATGAAAATATTCATAGAAATTTGATGCCACATCTCTGCATATACCTGCAACTCCGTGAGTGAATGTGAGCAGCAGCGGAGGTAAAGCAGGACCCAGGAGATCAGAGACGCCCCACAGGAAGCAGTTACAGAGTCATGTGGGACGCTACGTTCGACTCGGGAACCACGCGGGACGCCACGTTAGATAACAGCCGCAACGACCGTGCCGGGCAGATAGAGGAATTCATCATAGGACACAACCAGAATCCAGGAGCGGTAATGTAAATAAACCCAGTACAAGTAACATTATGTATTGACGAAAAGTTATCCGCCACTCACCATACTAATCCTGCCTAAACTTTTTGTATTGTCCGCCAACATTAATTTGGAGCCTTGGGGATAAAGCAGGCTTGAATAATTCATGAGGGATCCCTCATTAAAGTGTGGACTTACGGAATATACACAAATTTGCAATCCACTATATTAATCCTGCTATCAACCAGGAGCCTGTGGGATATAGCAGGCTTGTGTGGATTCACTATTGGTACCATAAAAGGTTGAGAATTAACATTGTGTATTGGAGTCTATAACCCACCATACTAATCCTGTTATTAATCTGGAGCTTGAGCGATACAGCAGGCCTGTGTGATGTACAAGTGGGACAATTAACATTGTGTATTGATCCATAACCTACTACACTAATCCTGCTACTAACTATCTGTGTTACCTGCCCACAAAACCTGGAGCCTGTGGGATACAGCAGGTTGTTTGTTTGTGTGAATTGTAAGGGACACCTCACCATCGATACCCTATAAGTGCGGACATATTGGGATTTATTCTGCATATGAAGTGTTGACTTATTGATTTGTATTTTTATTATTGTAGTCAATAGGTAGTCTATTTTAGCTGAGTTTTTACAGTGTGATATTAATTGTATACCATTGATTATTCCTACATTTCACAATTTTTTATCCATTTGTATCCATATAAAATTTCTGTGTAATCCCATATTTCTGTGTAATCCCATATAGTGAGTGCCCTTCTCCAATCCATTTTCCATATAGCTCTTATTTTGGGACGGGCGAATCCATTGAAGTGTGCACCCATTTTGTTGTGTCCAGCTGGTGAGCCGCCAAATACATACTATCTACCGGAAGTTAAACTAACTGGTCTATAATTACCTGTGGAGGACCTTGATCCTTTTTTGAATATGGGCACCACATTTGCCTTGCGCCAATCACTTGGCACTGTACCAGTCCCTAAAGAATCCTTAAAAATTATAAACAGGGTAACAGCAATGACTGAACAGAGCTCTTTAAGCACTCTTGGGTGTAATCCATCTGGACCCGGAGTTTTGTTCACATTTACCCTATTTAACTTCTCTTGGACCATAACTACAGTGAGCCAATTGAGTATATCACTGGATGTACTAACAACCCCGACGCCACAGATATCAGCTCCTTTCTCTTCTTTTGTATATACAGAGCTAAAAAAAACTATTTAGGAACTCTGCCTTTTCCTTATCTTCAGTGATTATTCCCCCTTTGCCATTATTTAGGGGACCTACCTGCTCAGACCTAGGTGTTTTAGCATTTATATATTTAAAAAACTTTTGGGATTTGCTTTGCTTTCTTTTGCTACCTTCTGTTCATTTTGTATCTTTGCTCATTTTATCTCCTTCTTGCAGATTTTATTAAGCCCTTTGTAATCTTCTAACTGTACAGATGACCCCTCACATTTGTATTTTTTAAATGCCCTCTTTTTGTCTTTTATTGCTCTTTTTACAGTAGCTGTAAGCCATGGGGTGTTTAATTTTAGCCGTTTATACTTGTTACCTAAAGGGATAAAAAAAATTGTGCAATTACTCAATGTGGATTTGAAGCTCTCCCATTTATCCTCTGTATTATTATGTGACAGTAGCTGCTCCCAGTCTATGCCCAGAAATTCTGCCCTCAACCCAGGGAAATTAGCCTTTTTGAAATTAAGTGTCTTTGGTCTGCCTGTGGTCACTATTACCTAGTGTTTCTCGAACAGTAACATTACCAACAAACTCTGCATCATTAGAAATTACCAGATCCAACAGAGCATCACCCCTAGTAAGCGCTTTTACAAACTGGCCCATAAAGTGGTCCTGCAGCAAGTTAGAGGAATTTTCTCCCCTTTGCAGTTGAGGCAGAACCATGACCCCAGTCAATGTCTGGGAAGTTAAAGTCTCCCATTATGACTACTGTACCAGCCTGTGCCGCCCGCTCTATTTGGTTATACAGTTGCATTTCTATCTCTTCTGTGATGTTAGGAGGAGAGGAGAGGAGGAGCAGGAGCAGCCATAGGAGCTACAGGGCGATGAGGAAGACTAGGCAGAGGATCCAGACACACTGTGGCAGTATGCAGTGGAGATTAAGGCTGGGAGTTCCTCTGGGTAACTTGCACAAATGGCCCTATGCATGCTCACTTGCTTGCGTAGTGACAGCTGAGTTGTCACCATTTGACAGAGGGATGATTTCTGGCTCTCCACCTTGTTGGACCCTCGCTACCAGTCCAAAATGGGGGTCTTTTTTACACCACCTGAGAGGGAGGACAAATTGAACTACTACAGAGACATCCTATGTAGTCAGTTGGCCGCTGCCTATCTGCACCATCCTCTCGCAGGTCTGACCTGGGGGACCTCTGCGCTCACGTTCCTCTGCCATGGTTGCTTTGGCAGGGTGGGGGGGTAGGAACAGTTCCAGCTCCATTAGCAGAAACTTGAATCTAGAGTTGCTGATAAGCAGTTTTCTTCACCCACTTAGTGAAGAAACTACTCAGCAGCAGCAGCTAAACCTGGAGCAAGACCTAAACCAGCAGATGGTGGCATACTTGGACAGCACCCTGCCACCCGAAATTATAGATTCGCTGGACTACTGGGCAGCCAAACTGGATTTGTGGCCGCAACTGTCAGAGCTTGCCCTGGAAAAGCTGTCCTGCCCGGCCAGTAGTGTGGCACCAGTGTGAGTGTTTAGTGCGGTGGGGACCATAGTTACCCCAAGAAGAACTCACCTGTCCACCCAAAATGTGGAGAGACTGACCTTTGTCAAGATGAATCAGGGATGGATCAGCCAGGATTTCCACTCACCAATGCCTGATGCATCAGACTAGATCATCCATGGTGCCACACCAACACTTTGACAAAAGAGACCGGTTTATTCTGGTTACCTGCCTCAGCTACTGTTCTGATGCTGCCACCCGCCTGATGCCACACATCTGATGCCAAGTGCTCCTTATTGCACCCACCATCTTCAGCTGGTACTGGTATTGCCACCCACCTCCCCACTCTATCATCAGGTCACTCTGTGGTCTCCTGATGCTGCTGCCACCTCCACACTATGCCACCTTGCCACTCTGTGGTCTCCTTATGCTGCTGCCACCTCTACACTATGTTATCTTGCCACTCTGTGGTCTCCTAATGCTGCTGCTACCTCCACACTATGTCACTTTTCCACTCTGTGGTCTCCTGATGCTTCTGCCACTTCCACACAATGTTACCTTGCCATTCTGTGGTCTCCTGATGCTGCTGCCACCTCCACACTATGTTACCTTTCCACGCTGTGGTCTCCTGATGCTGCTGCCACCTCCACACTCTGTCATTGTGCCACCATGTGGCTTCCTCCTGATGCTGCTGCCTCCACCTCCACACTCTGTCATTGTGCCACCCTGTGGCCTCCTCCTGATGCTGCTTCTGCCACCTCCACACTCTGTCATTCTGCCACTCTGTGGTCTTCTCATGCTGCTGCTGCTGACACCTCCACACTGTCATTGGCCTCCTCCTGATGCTGCTTCTGCCACCTCAACAATGACATTGTGCCACTCTGTGGCCTCCTCCTAATGCTGCTGCTGCCTCCACCTCCACACACTTTCATTGTGCCACTCAGTGGCCTCCTGATTAGTGATGGATGAACATCTGCCGGGACAGTTCATAAACGCGATTGCGCAAACGCAATCAAATGTTCGCGAACCGCAAGTTCGTGGCGGGTCCCATTCATTTTAATGGCGGGCGAACCTGAAAAACCTTCAGCTCATATTTGCAGCCAAGAAATAATTACTAGAAGTGCACAAATAGTCCCACAACATGGACAGTGACATACCAGATGTATTATTTGCGATCTCCATTCATTTTTGTTTTCAATGCAAAATATCGGCAATATAATTTTCTCTTACGCGCATGCGCAAATGCACTATACAGTGCCCAAATGCACTATAAAGAAAGTATATTGGTATATAACACCCCTCTTCAATCTGTTTTTTTGGGGGACGACTGGTTTATCACACCAGTAGAAATTATTTGCTCCAATAACGCTTGTCCCTCTATATACCTGCAGTATCGCAGCAGAACCGCACACAACTGCCGCACAATAAAAATGCACTATAATATACTTTCTAACATAGAAAGTATATTATAACATTGTACAAGGAAGGCAATCCATTAGAATATACTGTACATAAAGATAAAACGCAACCTTTAATAATGTTACTATGAGGGTCCATTCACACTTCCATAAGTGTTTTGCGGATCCGCAAAATACGGACACTGGCAATGTGCATTCCGCAATTTGTGGACCACACATCGCCAGCACTATAATAGAAAATGCCTAATCTTGTCTGCAATTGCGGACAAGAATAGGACATGTTCTTTTTTTTGGGCGGAAACGGAAGCACAGATGCGGAAGTGCGGATCCGCAAATGCGGATGTGGATCCGCAAATGTGGATGCGGACAGCACATTCCGGCCCCATTGAAAATGAATGGGTCTGCACCCATTCCGCAAAATTGCGGAACGATGCCGACCCATTTTGCGGACGTGTGAATGGAAAAGATATCCCTCAAAATGAAAATTAATAAAATTATTAAAGTTAAGCAAAAAGCATAGATGTGGTAGGCAATAACAAGTGCTCAGCGGCACTAAATCAGGTGCTCGGCGGCACCAAATCAGAAACCATATGTCCTACCACAATCCGAGGGGTTCCAGTGCACATCGATAAATCCAGGAGGGAAATCAAAAAAACATCCATCCCTGGGCTAGATGATGATGTGGTATTGAAGGACAGGGTGTGCAAAGAACTGTCCCTAATATTGCCCTGCAGGGGGGTGCTATTTTGGCCCTGATAGCCTAACCACAGACCACCCGCCCTGATAAGAGCAACCCCTTCCGGAACCTTACCCTATATAAAAATGGCCCTAGTAAGCCCCTAGCCCCTAGGCCCCTGACTTCCAGGTGATCACTATATAGATCTATGTGTTTTTGACTCATTATAAAAGTATATTTTAAGTATATCGCACCCCTCTGTGTATCACACCTATCAATAGCACACCTATACTAGTGCTTAAAATGACTTTTGTGGCCCTATTAGCTAGCGTTTGGTGTCCCTAACAGTCTGTCCCTTCTCCACACAGCAATCTCTCCCTACACTGGCAAATAGAGATGGTCTTGCGGTTCGCCCGGCGGTGGTTTTTTCGACGCAAACTTTGCGTGTTCGCCGAACATGCGAACATATGGAGAAATTCGCTCCCGCCATATTCTTTTACAGTGTGAAGAACTTTGACCCATGACACATCCATCAGGTGGTACAGGACAGCCAATTGAGACATTTCAGCACATAGACATACCCCCTACCTTATAAATTAACCTGATCTGGCCGCCATTTTACATTCAGTGTTTTGCCAGTGTAGGGAGAGGTTGCTGTGTGTAGCAGGGACAGGCTGTTAGGGACCAAAAGTCCCTGCCCTACACAGCAACCTCTCCCTACACTGGCAAATAGAGATGGCCTTGCGGTTCGCCCGGCGGTTGTTTTGCGGCGAACTTTGCGTGTTCGCCGAACATGCGAACATATGGAGAAATTCGCTCCCGCCATATTCTTTTACATTGTGAAGAACTTTGACCCATGACACATCCATCAGGTGGTACAGGACAGCCAATTGAGACATTTCAGCACATAGACATACCCCCTACCTTATAAATTAACCTGATCTGGCCGCCATTTTACATTCAGTGCTTTGCAAGTGTAGGGAGAGGTTGCTGTGTGTAGCAGGGACAGGCTGTTAGGGACCCCAAACGCTAGCTAATAGGGCCAAAAAAGTCATTTTAAGCACTAGTATAGGTGTGCTATCGATATGTGTGATACACAGAGGGGTGCGATATACTTATAATATACTTTTATAATGAGTCAAAAACACATAGATCTACATAGTGATCACCTGGAAGTCAGGGGCCTAGCGGCTAGGGGCTAACTAGGGCCATTTTTATATAGGGTAAGGTTCCGGACGGGGTCGCTCTTATCAGGGCGGGTGGTCTGTGGTTAGGCTATCAGGGCCAAAATAGCACCCCCCCGTAAGGCAATATCAGGGACAGTTCTTTGCCCACCCTGTCCTTCAATACCACATCATCATCTAGCCCAGGGATGGATGTTTTTTTGCTTTTTCTCCTGGATTCATGGATGTGCACTGGAACCCCTCGGATTGTGGTAGGACTTATGGTTTCTGATTTGGTGCCGCCGAGCACCTGATTTAGTGCCGCTGAGCACTTGTTATTGCCTACCACATCTATGCTTTTTGCTTAACTTTAATAATTTAATTTATTTTCATTTTGAGGGATATCTTTTCCATTCACACGTCCGCAAAATGGGTCGGCATCCGTTCCGCAATTTTGCGGAACGGGTGCAGACCCATTCATTTTCAATGGGGCCGGAGTGTGCTGTCCGCATCCGCGGATCCGCACTTTCGCATCTGTGCTTCCGTTTCCGCCAAAAAATAGAACATGTCCTATTCTTGTCCGCAATTGCAGACAAGATTAGGCATTTTCTATTATAGTGCAGGCGATGTGCGGTCCACAAATTGCGGAATGCACATTGCCGGTGTCCGTGTTTTGCGGATCCGCAAAACACTTACGGACGTGTGAATGGACCCTCATAGTAAAATTATCAAAGGTTAAGTTTTATCTTCATGTATATTCTAATGGATTGCCTTCCTTGTACAATGTTATAATATACTTTCTATGTTAGAAAGTATATTATAGTGAATTTGTATTGTGCGGCAGTTGTGTGCGGTTCTGCTGAGATACTGCAGGTATAATTTCTACTGGTGTGATATACCAGTCGTCCCCCCAAAAAACTGATTGAAGCGGGGTGTTATATACCAATATACTTTCTTTATAGTGCATTTGGGTACTGTATAGTGCATTTGCGCATGCGCGTACGCGAAAATTATATTGCCGTTATTTTGCATTGAAAGCAAAAATGAATGGAGATCGCAAATTCGAATAATACATCTGGTATGTCACTGTCCATGTTGTGGGACTATTTGTGCACTTCTAGTAATTATTTCTTGGCTGCAAATATGAACTGAAGGTTTTTCAGGTTCGCCCGCCATTAAAATGAATGGGACCCGCCGCGAACTTGCGGTTCGCGAACATTTGATCGCGTTCGCGCAATCATGTTCGCGAACCCCCCGGCAGATGTTCGTCTATCACTACTAGCAAAACAATGAATGTAAAATGGCGGCCAGATCAGGTTTATTTATAAGGTAGGGGGTATGTCCATGTGCTGAAACTTCTCAATTGGCTGTCCTGTACCACCTGATGGATGTGTCATGGGTCAAAGTTCTTCACAATGTAAAAGAATATGGCGGTTGCGAATTTCTCCATATGTTCGCATGTTCGGCGAATCGCGAACACGCAAAGTTCGCCGCAAAACGACCGCCGGGCGAACCGCCAGGCCATCTCTACTCCTGATGCTGCTGCCGCCACCTCCACACTGTCATTGCGAGACACTATTGCCTCCTCCTAATGCTGCTGCTGCCACCACCTCCACACTCTGTCATTGTGCAACTCTGTGGCATCCTGATGCTGATGCTGCCACCTCGACGGTCTCTTTGTACAACCCTGTGGCCTCCTCTTGATGTTGCTGCCACCACCCCCACACTAAGTCATTGTGCCACTCTGTGGCCTCCTGATGCTGCTGCCACCTCCACTCTCTGTCATTGTGCCACTGTGGCCTCCTCATGCTGCTGCTGCCTCCTCCACTGTCACAGCCAGACAGCTGAGAAGCGCTCACAGGAGCTTCTCAGATCCTCCTCCTTGAATTTCTTTGTTTTGGTTTAGTTTCTCATCTCGTTAGTCTATCTCAGCTGTCATGCAGTCAGACTGATCGCTACCCTTTAAGTTCCTCCCCATAATGCAGTAGTGTGCGGCTGATACAACTTCCTGGAGTGTGTGTGCATGCAGTTCCCAGTTCCCTGTTCCCAGTTCCCAGTTCCCAGTCCTCAGTCCTCAGTCGTCTGCAGATAAGTGCTGTTTATGTATTTATGTTTTTGTCTTTTCTGGATCCAGGTGACCCTGACTCCCTCCGTGTCAGTGTAGGGAGCCGGTGGTCGTGTCCCTTCACTATTGTAGGGTCTTCAGGTAATAGATAGCCAAGGAACGTGGATATGCGGCCATCCACCTTTGGGGTGTTCGCATAGGCTGAGCAGTGAGGGAGAGCGGCAGCTCTATTGCAGGGGTCTCCCTTTGTTCCTTAGTTGTGGATCCAGAGAGACATTGTTTATATGGTATTGTCTTGTTTCCTGTACACCATCCGTGACATCCACACTGTTATTGGGCCACCCTGTGGCCTCCTCCTGATGCTGCTGCCACCGCCACACTCTATCATCATGCCACTCTGTGGTCTCCTCAGGCTGCTGCCACCTCCACACTGTTGTGCCAACCTGTGGCCTCCTTCTGATGCTGCTGCTGCTGCCACCTCCACACTCTGTCATTGTGCCATTTTGTGGCCTCCTGATGCTGCTGCCACCTCCAGACTGTCATTGTGCCACTCTGTGGCCTAATGTAATGACCGGCGTCACGCAAAGGGAGGGAAATGGGAAGACCCTGTCCAAGGGAGAGGGAAAGGTGGTGACCCCTGACTCACCTTGCGGCTGGCACCTGACTGCCCTGACGTCCCTAGACGTACGCCGATAACGTGCCTAAATCCTGGCTTTCCCTAAGATGAGCCCTATGTAGTGAACGGGGCGGTGGGATCACTAGTCCGCACCACTGACACTAAGAGGAAAACACCAAGGAGAGGACAGACAATACAGACAAACATATAATCCCAGGTGGGCGACAACAGCAGATCACCAAGGCCCAACAGGGATCCGGAGGGTAACGTTCTGGAACAACAACCAGGGAACACAGCTACACAGCTCCAGTGGGTCAGTATAGAAGTCCAGGCAGGAAGCTCTATATCTGGCAACCAGAGAAGTGAGAGATGGGAATATAAGGAGGTTGGGATTGCTGGACAAGAAACAGCTGAGGAGGAGAAGCTACGGATCCCTGAGTGAGCCAAAAAGGATTGCAAGGCAAACCCAGAAAGCTACCATTAATAAACAGCCCTGTCTTTAGACATAGAGCGCGCAGCCACCCGCTGCGACTTCCTGACCCCGGGTATAACGGAGTCAGGCGTGGCTCTTGACACCCTCGTGACACCTTCTCCTGATGCTGCTGCCACAACCTCCACACTTTGTCATTGTGCCACCCTGTGGCCTCATGCTGCTTCCACCCCACCACTATGTTATAGGGACACTGTGTGGACTTCTCATGCTGTTCCCACTTTCCCCATTTCATTACTGGGCCACTATTTTGCCTTTCAGCCTGGCTGACATTATCATTTATTTGACCCTTCTGATCTGTTAGAAGTAAGGAAAAATTAGATGCACAATGGATCCTGTCTATGTAACAGTTGTAAGGCACATTTTTGAGAAATTCGCTCATCTCTAGTATTGAATTACATTCACGGTTAATATAAGAATAAGTAAATTTAGGAATAAATAAATAAAACTGACGCAGCATAAGGCCTCATGCACACGACCGTTGTGTGCATCCGTGGCCGATGTGCCGTTTTCCGTTTTTTTTTCACGGACCCATTGACTTTCAATTTTGCAGCCGCATCCGTGATCCGTGTTTCCTGTCCGTCAAAAAAATACGACCTGTCCTATTTTTTTGACGGACAACGGTTCACGGACCCATTCAAGTCAATGGGTCCGTGAAAGAACACGGATGCACACAAGATTGGCATCCACGTCCGTGATCCGTGGCCGTAGGTTACTTTCATACAGACGGATCCAAAGATCCGTCTGCATAAAAGCTTTTTCAGAGATGAGTTTTCACTTCGTGAAAACTCATATCCGACAGTATATTCTAACACAGAGGCATTCCCATAGTGATGGGGACGCTTCTAGTTAGAATATACTACGAACTGTGTACATGACTGCCCCCTGCTGCCTGGCAGCACCCGACCTCTTACAGGGGGCTGTGATCCGCACAATTAACCCCTCAGGTGCTGCACTTGAGGGGTTAATTGTGCATATCATAGCCCCCTATAAGAGATCAGGGGCTGCCAGGCAGCAGGGGGCAGACCCCCCTCCCTCCCCAGTTTGAATATCATTGGTGGCCAATGTGTGGCCCCCCCGCCCCCCCCTATTGTAATATCATTGGTTGCCAGTGTGCGGCCTCCCCCGGCCCCCCCCTCCTCTATTGTAATATCATTGGTGGCCAGTGTGCGCCCCCCCCGCTCCCCCCTATTGTAATATCATTGGTGGCCTCCCCCGGCCAGCCCCCCTCCCTCTATTGTAATATCATTGGTGGCCAGTGTGCGCCCCCCCCCCCCCGGCCCCCCCTCTATTGTATTAATATCATCGGTGGCCAGTGTGCGGCCTCCCCCCGCCCAGCCCGATCATTGGTGGCAGCGGAGATTCCGATCGGAGTCCCAGTTTAATCGCTCTGGGGCTCCGATCGGTAACCATGGCAACCAGGACGCTACTGCAGGCCTGGTTGCCATGGTTACTTAGCAATATTATAATATTAGAAACATCATACTTACCTGTTGGCTGCTGCGCTGTCTGCGTCCGGCTGGGAGCTCCACCTACTGGTAAGTGACAGGTCTGTGCAGCGCATTGCTTAATGATCTGTCACTTACCAGTAGGAGGAGCTCCCGGCCGGACACAGACAGCGCAGCAGCCAGCAGGTAAGTATGATGCTTCTAATATTGTAATATTGCTAAGTAACCATGGCAACCAGGCCTGCAGTAGCGTCCTGGTTGCCATGGTTACCGATCGGAGCCCCAGAGCGATTAAACTGGGACTCCGATCGGAATCTCCGCTGCCACCAATGATCGGGCTGGGCGGGGGGGGGGAGAGGGGAGGTCGCACAATGGCCACCAATGATATTACAATAGAGGGAGAGCCGGGGGGCAGCACACTGGCCAGCAATGATATTACAATAGAGGGAGGGAGGGGGGGGCCGCACACTGGCCACCAATGATATTACAGTAGAGGGGGGGCCGGGGGGCCGCACACTGGCCAGCAATGATATTACAATAGAGGGAGGGAGGGGGGGGCCGCACACTGTCCACCAATGATATTACAATAGAGGGGGGGCGGGGGGGCGCACACTGGCCACCAATGATATTCAAACTGGGGAGGGAGGGGGGTCTGGCCCCTGCTGCCTGGCCACCCCTGATCTCTTACAGGGGGCTATGATATGCACAATTAACCCCTTCAGGTGCGGCACCTGAAGGGTTAATTTTGCTGATCACAGACCCCTGTAAAAGATCGGGTGCTGCCAGGCAGCAGGGGGCAGTCATGTACACAGTTTGTAGTATATTCTAACTAGAAGTGTCCCCATCACTATGGGAACGCCTCTGTGTTAGAATATACTGTCGGATCTGAGTTTCACGATGTAACTCAAATCCGATGGTATATTCTAACATAGAGGCGTTCCCATGGTGATGGGGACGCTTCAAGTTAAAATATACCATCGGATTGGAGAAAACTCCGATCCTATGGTATATTAAATCCTGACTTAACATTGAAAGTCAATGGGGGACAGATCCGTTTGAAATTACACCATATTGTGTCAACGTCAAACGGATCCGTCCCCATTGACTTGCATTGTAATTCAGGACGGATCCGTTTTGCTCCGCACGGCTAGGCGGACACCAAAACAACTTTTTTTTCATGTCCGTGGATCCTCCAAAAATCAAGGAAGACCCACGGACGAAAAAACTGTCACGGATCACGGAAAAACAGAACCCGTTTTTGCGGACCGCAAAAAAAAAAACGGTCGTGTGCATGAGGCCTAAGTCTTACTGCACTCTCCCTTGTACTCTTCCACTCCAATATTCTTCGATTAATCATTATTAGAAACAATGTCACTAGCACATGAGTGCTTGCTTTGTCTCACCCTAGGCTCACCTCACAGGACTATGGCGAAGATTGCATAGGATTAGTGTTTTATAGAGCTGTGACAAAACAGTGAATGGCTATCTGTGGATTGGCTAGCTGCATAGCATTATGGCTGATCTTGCATTCCAAGGCTTCTTACTTTCACTTTGTAACGTGTACAGTCGCCATTTCAGGAAAAACTATTTAGTTACCATGAAGTGTGAGGAAATTGGGTTTAGTTGCGAATCAAAGTTTTCCTAAGCTTTGGACCGAATTCCATTGTGAATGCTTCGCTTCTCTCAACGCTAGTACTAATATCTGCTAACGAGACATCCATTTGTATCCAGATATGTTCAAAAGTTTTGTAATACATCAAAGCTGGATACTATATAATACTTATGTTCTTTGCTCTGGAGTTTGATATACAGGGCAAACATGTTAATAGCACTTTAGAGACCATTTTCTTCATTGTGGATAGAACATTGGTTGATGTGTCCCATCTTTTCCTTTTCTCTAAGGAGATTCATTCCACTGAAACAGTATGTTCATAAGTTTGCTTCAGCAGAAATTTTATGCTGCTTTCCATTACCTTCATCTATGATATACAGTATTTACGTATTTTGCAAGACTTTTCTTAACAGCAAATGAATGTCAATTTAGTATAGACTGGATGTTTATCATGATAGCTTCTGCCAGCAATATCTCAACATTTTCAGCCAAAGTAATTTGATGCTTGGCTACTAATGAGTACTTTAAAATGCCCAATTTAAAATGTATACAAATTCATATGTATAATAAGCGTATGAAGTGTTTCTTGAAAAGTTCAGGTGTTTTCTCATCATACTGTATTTGTTCATTATTCTGAACCAGAAAGTGTTTGCTAAGGGTACTTTCACAATCCGGCAGGGCTCAGCAAAAACGCTTCAGTTACTGGTAATACATCCGCCTGCATCCGTTATGAACGGATCCGGTTGTATTATCTTTAACATAGCCAAGACAGATCCATCATGAACATTATTGAAAGTCAATGGAGGACGGATCCATTTTCTATTGTGTCAGAGAAAACGGATCCGTCCCCATTGACTTGCATTGTGGGTCATGACGGATCCATCTTGCACCGCATCTCAGGACGGAAAGCAAACCTCCGGTACGAGAACGGAACGGAATGCATTTTGGAGCATTCCGTTCCGTTCAGTTACGTTTCCCCATTGACAATGAATGGGGACAAAATTGAAGATTTTTTTCCAGTATTGAGACCCTATGACGGATCTCAATACCAGAAAATAGAAATGCTAGTGTGAAAGTAGCCTAAGTTTAAATTTCATGAGACTGCAGATTAATCTCTTGTTCTCCTTTCTCAAACTACAAGTCTATGAGATTATTAAAGCACGTGCTCTGAGCTCTCATACTTCATTCACTCTCTTGCCTCACATCCCCATTCTCTTCTGCTTCCTGTTGGGTACTGGGTTAAGGGGGGCATGGACACCTTGTCTGTGTGTGGGAGTATATATATATATATATATATATATATATATGTACATACACATACAAAATGCACCACACTCTGTAGGAATGTCCAGAATTCTGTACCAAGCTATGAGGAGAATTGTAGTTCTATGTTGATGCCATACTTTGTCTAGGGCAGTACCTAGTTATTTGCAGAAATCAGTGGAGCAAACATCTTGAAAATAATCAAATAAATCAGTAAGGAAATAATAAATGACATATCAAACATTATCTAAAACGCATTAATTTTATTTTAATTCATGGTCATTGTACATGGTGAAGTGGAGCTAAATTCAGGATTGCCTCCAGAATTCTCTATTGAGTTACCTTATCTCTTTATCTGAGGTTTTGTAGTTTTCAGTATGTAAGGAATCACTCCAATTTAACAAAATAAAATAAGGTATTGGTGCAATATAGAAGAAATATTGCAAGTCCAACAATGACTGCAGCAGAATACAGTTCAGAAAAAAATAGCTTCAGCTTTGCTGAATGCTTATCACTGACTGCCCCTGATTTTATTATTGCTCTGATAGTACAGACGTCGCAGATCAAATTCTTAAGAGCAAATTAGATCTGCCAAATGAAATATTTCAGCAGGGGATACAATTCAGCCTCCAGATTTCCACACTTATTATATTTATTATAGTCCTACACCAAAAGATGAACTAATTAACTGCTGTTAAAGGGTTTTCATTGTAGCTATAAATTAACTATTTCAACTCTAGATATTTGTATAAAGAGGACACTGGAAAAAAGTTTGTTTATTTACACTAATATATCAAATATTAAATTATTTTACCACATCATTCAGAAATAATATTTATTTGAAAGCAGAATTATTTTACTTCAGCACAAAAAAATGCAAACTCCCTAGTGATTTGGTTAAGAGCCTACTAATTGTGTATTGAATATAACTACATTCGGTCTAGCAGAATGTGCTCTGATTGCAGTAGATTTAACTTACAGTATAAAAATTTCCACGTGAGTGACTGAAGGGAACTAGCCATGATCCAATACCTAACACCAGCTGTTTCTCTCTATTCAATCCACAGTGCCTCATGTCTGAGACGTACATCAGGTGACCTAGCATCACAGCTAAGGGCACACGCTACCAGGAGCTAGTATTAAAATCCTAGCATTAATGTAGTCTCCACCTTATGGAACAATTGTGGCATCTAGTGGACAAATTGTTTATTCTTGAATATTTGTTCTCCTTGAATGTAGCAAATGGTTGAAATAAATAAGGCACAAAACTAGTTGTGGTTAGAAGGGCCTGACTGTTTGGAGCAGGGAGAGTTGGGTTGGTCCTTGCTCCAATTAGCCACTCCCAGGGCCGTCTTTAATATTGATTGGACCCTGGGCAAAAATTTACTTGGGCCCCCTGGATCCCGCCTTCCCACACATTAGCAGGCAATCACGCCTCCACCACAACACACACACAAAAAATTCACACATCTGGTAGAGTACAGTGAATGACTGTAAATACTTCCAGTTCTGAAGACTCCGGCGGCTCAGGATCAGTGCTCTGGGCAGCTGGGCTCAGGCTGGAAGTGGGCATCGCTCTGCAGGAAGGAGACCAGGGCTCGGCTCACCCTAGTGTTACAGTGCACTCCACAGTATGCAGTATAGCACCCTATAGTATACAGCAACCCACAGTATGCAGTATAGCACCCTATAGTATACATCACCACACAGTATGCAGTATAGCACCCCACACTATACAGTACCCCACAGTATATAGTAGAGCAGTATAGCAGCCCACAGTATACAGCACCCCACAGTATACAAAACCTCGCAGTATACAGTAGAGCAGTATAGCACCTCACCATATACAGCACCCCAAACTATACACGATACAGCACCCCACACTATACAGCCCCCCACACTATACAGTACAGCAGTATAGCACTCCACAATATACAGCACCCACAGTATACAGTATCCAGCCCCCCACAGTATACAGTATAGCACTTCACAATATACAGAACCCACAGTATACAGTATACAGCCCCCCACACTATACAGTACAGCAGTATAGCACTCCACAATATACAGCACCCAGAGTATACAGTATACAGCCCCCACAGTATACAGCACCCCACACTATACAGCCCCCCACACTATACAGTACAGCAGTATAGCACTCCACAATAAACAGCACCCACAGTGTACAGTATACAGCCCCCCACAGTATACAGTACAGCAGTATAGCACTCCACAATATACAGCACCCACAGTATACAGCCCCCCACACTATACAGTACAGCAGTATAGCACTCCACAATATACAGCACCCACAGTATACAGCCCCCCACACTATACAGTACAGCAGTATAGCACTCCACAATATACAGCACCCACAGTATACAGCCCCCCACACTATACAGTACAGCAGTATAGCACTCCACAATATACAGCCCCTATAGTATACAGTATACAGCCCCCCACACTATACAGCCCCCCACAGTATACAGGCCCCCACAGTATACAGCCCCCCACAGTATACAGGCCCCCACACTATACAGTACAGCAGTATAGCACTCCACAATATACAGCACCCACAGTATACAGCCCCCCACACTATACAGTACAGCAGTATAGCATTCCACAATATACAGCCCCTATAGTATACAGTATACAGCCCCCCACACTATACAGCCCCCCACACTATACAGCCCCCCACAGTATACAGCCCCCCACAGTATACAGGCCCCCACAGTATACAGCCCCCAACAGTATACAGGCCCCCACACTATACAGCACCCCACTATACAGTAGTTTACAGTATATTAGCAAAACAGCCCCTGTCACCTTTTTCTGATGTAATCTTCACAAAAAAAGATCCACAGATAAGGCAAACTTCTACAGCAACACTCCTGGTAGGACCTTGATGACCTCGTAGCCATGTGACCAGTAATATTGCTAGGTTACTGGTCACATGGTGATGATGTCATCTAAGGTCCTAGAGAATCACAGCTCTCACAGTACGCTGCCTGGAGTGCCGGCAGGCATGGCATGGCAGCACCCCCTGTGTAGCTGACAGCCTGACACCCGGGGCAGTGGCTAGCAGGGCACAAAAGGCAGCTGCCTTGGGCCCTCCAGGAGCAACTGGGCCCGGGGCAGCTGTCCCTTTTGCCCCTTGTTAAAGACGGCCCTGGCCACTCCAGGTATTTTCACCCATCACCTGAAAAGATGGGTGTGTTATAAAAGGGCAGACAGCACACTAGCTGAGGGCCTCTGCTCCTGGGAAAGCTCTGATGGGAGTAAAAAGCAACTGTTTGTTTTGTTAATGGTGCTGGATTCAAGGCTCACTTTCCTTTAGTTAGAAACTGCTTGATGTCTAGAGATAGCGGCCAGACGACCAGGGTTTTCTTTTATTTTGTACTGTTTTGTTTAATAGTTTTGTCTGCAAAAGCCAATAAAACTGGCTGAGGCCAGTTACACATTCTTGCTTGGACTGGACTGTGTTTTGTGTGCCAACAGTGCCCGTCTATCCCAGGAGATGGTGATCCCGTGAGCTAATCCTGTTACATATGGTGGAGGCTGCGCTGGCACAAAAATCCAGCAAGTTTTATGTCCTGGTTTAAGTCTGCTGTTCTTGCAAAACCAAACACTGCAGATATGGAGGAAGTTGTTAAACAGCTTATCCAGGCTAAAATTTAGCTCCAAAAGGCAAATGCAAATCAGCAGGAGACGAATGCTAACCAGCAAGAAACCAATCAGTTGCTCATAGAGACTACACAAGCCATTTTCAGAGAACAGCAATCAGTTAATAAAAGTCTGGTGGAGCAGATAAAGATGCTGGCTGAAAGGCCCCAAGTCCAGGAGGAATCCATCTCTGCTGGTAGGAGAACAGCAGAACAGTGGGCAGACACCCTTGCTCCATTCTTCAGTGGAGAGCCGCAGAAAGCCTACTTTGATTTAAGTGAGCAGGATGCCAGACAATACCACAAACTGAAAGCAGAAATTTTCACTCACTTAGGCCGAATGCACACGGCCGTGTTCCGCGGCCGAGAGCGGTCCGTGGTGTGCCGGGCTGGATTCCTGTTCAGAGCAGGAGCGCACGGCGTCATTGGTTGTTATGACGCCGTATGCTTCATGCCGCCGCTGCTGTACAGTAATACTCTATACGAGTGTATTACTGTACAGCAGCGGCGGCATGAAGCGCACGGCGTCATAGCAACCAATGACTCTGCTCTGAACAGGAATCCAGGCCAGCATACCACGGACCGCTCTCGGCCGCGGAACACGGCCGTGTGCATTCAGCCTTAGGGATAACATCTGCGGTCAGAGCCCGGTGGGTGCACAACTGGACTTTCCAACTGGATAAACCAGCAAGGTTGCAAATGTTTGACCTTTTCCACCTGGATAAAAAGTGGCTGCAGTGGAAGTCTCTACAGGCGCTCAGGCTGTTGAAAGAGTGCTCCTGGACCGATTTGTTCGTGCTCTTCCAGTGCGGATACAACGCTGTGTGGGATAAGTGGACCTCAGGAATGCGGATCAGCTGGTCGCCCTAGTGGAGCGATATCTGAACACTGAGGAGTATCTCCAAGACTTCTCTCCTACTCGGCCGGCCCCAAGGAGCCAGAAGACTACTGATCTTGGTAAGACTGTTCTAAAGGGGGTGAAGGAGGGCCATAAAGTAGGAACTGGGACAGACCTGTTAGCCAGGCCTCTAAAGCCAGTTAAAAAACATAGTTTGCTGGCACTGTCAAGGACTGGGCCACATGGCTGCCAATTGTCCTTTGGTTGATGAGTGGAGTGTGACAGTGGGCAGAGAAAATCATTGTTTGCGAGACCCGCCTACTCTGACTTGCTGACACCAGAAACATAGCAACAAACTTGCAGCTTGGTGGTTGAAGGACACTCAGTTAAAGCTCTGTTGGACTCTGGTAGCCTAGTGACTCTTGTGCATACCAGCCTGGTGGACACTAGAAAGCTGCAAAAGAGACAGATGCGGGTCATCTGCATATATGAGGAAACAAAAGACTACCCCATTGCTGTAGTGTCTTTTGAAACCCCATGTAAGTAACCAATGAAGTGGGGGTTGTAAACAGTCTGATGCATAATGTAATTGTGGGGTCTGATTTTCCTCTGTTTTGGCAAATGTGGAATATGTTTCAAAAGTGTTTAAGTGTGTCTGCTGTAGAACCTATCCCACTAGCTGAACTGGAAAATGTGCAAGCTGTAGGGGTGACCCTAAGTGAAACCGAGAGTTTTCCCTTAGCAGTGCTTGCAGGTGATACTGACGATGTCCCTGAAATTGGTCTCCCTGACTTGCCAGTCTCCAGTGATAACTTTGGGACAGCTCAACATAAGCACCCTACATTAACCCGTGCATGGCAAAGTGTGAAAGTAATCAATGGGGTGTCTCAAGAACCTGGGGTAGAAAAAATATTTACACATTTTTCATTAGAAAATGAACTCTTGTATAGAGTTGAAGAGTCGAAGAGCTAAATGGACAAGTTGTAGAGCAACTTGTGGTCCCAAAGTCGCATCGCCAAAAGGTGATGGATCTAGCCCATTCACATGTGCTAGGCGGGCACTTGGCTTATGAAAAAACCAAAGACCGTATTTTGCAGCGGTTTTATTGGCCAGGGGTACACAAAGAGATAAAAGAATACTGTGATTCCTGCCCAAAGTGTCAGTTACACAACCCTGTAGTTTACCTTTAGGAGTCCGTTAGTGCCACTATCAATTATTGAAACTCCCTTCAAGAGGATTGCAATGGATTTGGTCGGAGCTCTTGTTAAGTCTGCTAGAGGTCACCAACACATTTTGGTTGTCCTTGATTATGCTACCCGCTATTCTGAAGCAATACCTCTAAGGAAAACCTCTGCAAAGGCAAAGGAGTTGTTTCAGATGTTTACCACAGTGAGCATACCTAAAGAGGTACTCACTAACCAGGGGACACCCTTTATGTCAAAGGTTACAAAGAAGTTGTGTAAACTATTAAAAATAACTCACTTGCGTACCTCAGTTTATCATCCCCAAACAGAAGGACTAGTGGAGAGGTTTAATAAAACCTCAAAAGGGATGCTCAGAAAAGTGGTGGCACTGGATAGAAAAGACTGGGATTGTCTTTTACCATATCTTATATTTGCTGTATGGGAGGTACCTCAAGCATCTACAGGGGTCTTTTGGATGTTGCCAAAGAGACCTGGTAGAGTGAGGCTTCACCCTACAAAAGTGTGATTGAACACAGTGCCCAAATGCACGAAAGGATTGAGAAAGTAATGCCCATTGTAAAAAAAAAACTTGCTGCAAGCTCAGGAGAGTCAGTCCCGGGTTTACAACAGGTCTGCTAAAGTAAGAAACTTTAACCCTGGTGATAGGGTACTAGTCCTTGTTCCCACTGTAGAAAGTAAATTTTTGGCTAAATGGCAAGGGTCTTATGAAATTATCGAGAAGGTGAATAACCGGGTTCATCAACCAGGTAGACGTAAGCCCAACCAAATTTATCATGTGTACCTAATCAAACCTTGGAAGGACCGAGAGGTGTTGTAAGTAGCTAATAGTCTTGAGCGAGCATGCTCGGCCGGACTGCTGCTAGGCTTGAGCTTAGCTATGCTTGGCACATTGCAGTGCTCGGCCGAATACTGCGAGTGCTCAAGTACAATTTAATACAATGAAAGTCAATGTGAGACCCGAGCTTCAAACCAGGCACCCCCTACTCTCATGCTGTTTCCAAACCATTTTTATGGGGTTTCCATCAATTTCTAACTTTCTAACTCACTCTTGAGTGTCTGGTTCACAAAAAAAGTTAGAAATTGATGGAAACCCCATAAAAATGGTTTGGAAACAGCATTAAGAGGATGGCTGGATGCGTCTTGGACTCCTATTATCTATGCCATACAATAGACAACCACACAAAGGCTATATGCCAAAAGCCAGGTATGTGGAAGCCAACAATCTATCAATCTACCCATGAGACAGATAACAGTCAGCATACCTTACAATGGCAGCCTTGTGCACTATGAGACATTCCAAACCAGCTCTCATCTGACTGAGAGCCAGTAAGCCTCAAAGTTGCTTCAAATCTGTTGAATGGCTTGGGTGGACCTGCGCACCAAGATCAATATCATTAGGGTGACAAAAAGTTTTCTGATTGTCCTAACATAATATTCAATAAAGTTTTGTCATGTAAAAACTAATTTGCATAAACATGGGCATATGGCAAAGACATGCACATGAGCAGAATCTGCCTTGTTTTTCAGCTGAAAACCCATTTGCATGGAAAATTCGCGATCTACACCACTCATGAACAGCACCATCTATTGGATTCATAGTTTTGTCATAAGACTATGAAAACAATAGATGGTGCTGTTCATGAGTCATGAACAGCGCCATCTATTGGTTTCATAGTCTTATGACAAGACTATTAGACTAAGAGTCTTATGACAAGACTATTAGTCTTGTCATAAGACTATGAAACCAATAGATGGCGCTGTTCATCTTGTTGGGGCGCTAGTAAGTGGAACACCCTGCTCAACAGAGTTTACACACCATGTAGCACTCAGCCTTTTGCATGGAAAATTAGCGATAAAAATTTGCAATTAGAATGTTTGCGATCTACACTACTCATGAACAGTGCCATCTATTGAATTCATAGTCTTGTCATAAGACTATGAAACCAATAGTGATGATCACGAATATTCGAATTGCGAATTTTAATTGCGAATATCGGCAATTCGAATATATTCGTAATCGCGAATATAATTTTTTTTTTAAAATACCAGTTCATGCAAATTTTTATACGCAAATGTTTATGCAAATTTTATGCAAATTTTCGCAATCAAGAAAATAATGCCTAGAGATCACGAATTCTCGAATATATGGCGAATATTCGCCCAAATATTTGCGAAATATTGTGAATTAGAATATTGCCCCTGCCGCTCATCACTAGAAACCAATAGATGGCGCTGTTCATGAGTCATTACAAGCAGGGCAATAGTCCTCAGATACACCCTAGAAAGCTTATATTACCGCAGATAAAGTGCTAGATGTGTGAATGATAGCAGCAATCCGATATACACCTCAGTGTTAGCGCAGGCTATTATAGGCTGAGTGCTACATGGTGTGTGGACTCTGTTGAGCAGGGTGCCCCACTTACTAGCGCCCCAACAAGATAAACAGTGCCATCTATTGGTTTCATAGTCTTATGACAAGACTAATAATCTTGTCATAAGACTATGAAACCATAAGATGGCGCTGTTCATGACTCATGAACAGCTCCAACTATTGGTTTCATAGTCTCATGGCAAGACTATAAATCCAATATATGGCGCTGTTAATGAGTAGTGTTAAATCGCGAATTTTCCATGCAAATGGGTTTTCAGCTGAAATACAAGGCAGATTCTGCTTCTTTGCATGTCTTTCCCATATGCCCATGTTTATGCAAATTAGTTTTTACATGACAAAACTCTATAGAAAGGTTATTGAATATTATATTAGGATAATCAGAAAACTATTTGTCACCCTAATGATATTGATCTAGGTTGCAGGTCCACCCAAGCCATCCAACAGATGTGAAGCAACTTTGAGGCTTACTGGCTCTCAGCCAGAATAGAGCTGGTTTGGAATGTCTCATAGTGCACAAGGCTGCCATTGTAAGGTATGCTGACTGTTATCTGTCTCATGGATAGAATGTTGGCTTCCACATACCTGGCTTTTAGCATATATCCTTTGTGTGGTTGTCTATTGTATGTCAGATAATAGGAGTCCAAGACGCATCCAGCCATCCTCTTAATGCTGTTTCCAAACCATTTTGATGGGTCTTCCATCAATTTCAAACTTTTTTTGTGAACCAGACATCCAAGTCTCTTCCGAGCAGGGGGTGCCTGGGGTTCTCCCATTGATTTCCATTATGCTCGGGTGCTCGGTAGCGCACTCAAGCATACCGATGTGCTCGGCCAGAGCACACAAGCACTTTGGTGCTTGATCAACACTAGTAGCTAATAGAGATGTCCCGAACTATTCGCCGGGCGAACACTTCCCGGCGAACATCCCTTGTTCGCGTTCGCCGCGGCGGGCGAACATATGCGATGTTTGGTCCGCCCCCTATACGTCATCATTGAGAAAACTTTGACTCTGTACCTCACAGTCAGCAAACACATTCCAGCCAATCAGCAGCATACCCTCCCTCCCAGACCCTCCTATCAAAAAGCAAGGACAGCATCCATCTTAGATTTATTCGGAAGATGCAGTGTTAGTGAGAGGAGGGACAGTGCAGCTGATGATGATTTAATAGGGAAATTGATAGCTAGGCCAGTGTATTCAGTGTCTACTACAGTCCTCAAAGACTCATCTGATCTTCTGTAAGGACAGCGTCCTGACAGCACCCCAAAAAAGCCCTTTTTAGGGCTAGTACATCAGTCTGCTTTTTTTTTCCCTCTGTAATCTAATTGCAGTTGCCTGCCAGCATGTGTGTCAGGCCAACAGCGTGTACTGTGCCCACTAATGCCAGTGTCCAGTGCCACCACTCATATCTGGTGTCACAGTAGCTTGCACTCATAGTACAACTAATCGGAAAAAAAATGACAGGCAGAGGCAGGCCACCCCGCAGGGGCCATCGTGGTCGTGGGGCTGTGATTTCCTTTGGCCCTAGAATAATGCCCAGTGTTCAGAGGCCACGTACCCTGATCTCGAAAAGTTCTGAGGACATAGTTGACTGGCTTACACATGACACCCAATCTTCTACAGCTTCCGCTCGGAACCTTGACGCACCATCCTCCTCCAGCTCAGCTTCAGCCACCACCAACACTAGCACCACAGCTGCTTCACTTGATCTGTCAGAGGAGTTATTTACACATCATTTGGAAGAAATGAGTGATGCGCAACCATTATTGCCAGAGGATGTAGATAACAGGGATATGTCTCAGTCAGGCAGCATTACACACATGGACGTACGGTGTGATGATGATGTTGTACCCGCTGCTGCTTCCTTTGCTAAGTTGTCAGTGTCCGTGGATGTCACGTGGGTGCCCGATCGAAGAGAAGAAGAACAGGGGGAAAGTTCAGATGGGGAGACAGAAAGGAGGAGGAGTTGAGTTGGAAGCAGGGGGATGTCGTCGCAAGGAGCTAGTGGCACAGTCAGACAGCATGCATCGGCACCCGGGGTCAGCCAGACAGCACGCCAATCAACGCATGCTGTTGCCACCACCAGAATGCCATCATTGCAAAGCTCAGCAGTGTGGCATTTTTTTTGTGTGTCTGCCTCTGATAACAGCGATGCCATTTGCAACCTGTGCCAAAAGAAACTGAGTCGTGGGAAGTCCAACACCCACCTAGGTACAACTGCTTTGCGAAGGCACATGATCTCACATCACAAACGCCTATGGGATCAACACATGATGAGTACAAGCAGCACACAAACTCAAAGCCACCATCCTCCTCCTGGTCCAGCATCTTCAGCCACGTCAACCACTGCTGTCCTCCTTGCCCCCTCTCTAACATCCTCCACTCCGCCTCTCACCTTCAGCAGTTCCTGCTCATCTGCCCACAGTCAGGTGTCTGTCAAGAAAATGTTTGAGCGTAAGAAGCAATGTCATAGAGTCACCCCCTTGCCCGGCGTCTGACAGCTGGCTTGTCGGAACTCTTAGCCCACCAGCTTTTACCATACAAGCTGGTGGAGTCTGAGGCCTTCAAAAAATTTGTAGCTATTGGGACACCGCAGTGGAAGGTACCCGGCCGAAATTTCTTTTCACAAAAGGCAATCCCCATCCTGTACTCTATTGTGGAAAAGGAAGTCATGGCATGTCTGGAACACAGTGTTGGGGCAAGGGTCCATCTGACCACTGATACCTGGTCTGCAAAGCACGGTCAGGGCAGGTATATCACGTACACTGCGCATTGGGTAAACCTGCTGACGGCTGCCAAGCATGGAATGCGTGGCTCTGCAGAGGAGTTAGTGACACCGCCACGACTTGCAGGCATGCCTGCTGCCACCTCCTCTACTCCTCCTACTCCATCCTCTTCGCTAACCTCCTCAGCTGAGTCCTCTTCTGCTGCTGCATCTTGTTCCACATCAAATGCACCCCCCCAGCTCCCCAGGGGCTATTCCACATCCCGGATACGACAGTGTCACGCCGTCTTGGGGTTGACTTGCCTGAAAGCAGAGAGTCACACCGGACCAGCACTCCTGTCCGCCCTGAACGCACAGGTGGATCAGTGGCTGACACCACACCAACTGGAGATCGGCAAAGTGGTGTGTGACAATGGAAGCAATTTGTTGGCGGCATTGAATTTGGGCAAGTTGACACATGTGCCGTGCATGTGTTGAATCTGATCGTACAACGCTTTGTGCATAAGTACCCAGGCTTACAGGACGGTGTGTGGCCATTTCAGGCGTTCCTACACGGCCATGGCGCACTTTTCCGAAATTCAGCGGCGAAACAGCCCGACACGCTGGAATTCAACACTCCTAATGTTTGACCACCTGCTCCAACAAGAAAAAGCCGTCAACGAGTATTTGTATGACCGGGGTGCTAGGACAGCCTCTGCGGAGCTGGGTATTTTTTTGCCACGTTACTGGACGCTCATGCGCAATGTCTATAGGCTCATGTGTCCTTTTGAGGAGGTGACAAACCTAGTCAGTCGCACCGAAGGCACCATCAGCGACATCATCCCATTTGTTTTCTTCCTGGAGCGTGCCCTGCCAAGAGCGCTGGATCAGGTCGTAGATGAGCGTGAAGAGGAAGAGAAAGAGTTGTGGTCACCATCACCACCAGAAACAGCCTTATCAGCATTGCTTGCTGGACCTGCGGCAACGCTGGAAGAGGAGTCTGAGGAAGAGGAGTCAGAGGAGGAATGTGGCTTTGAAGAGGAGGAAGACCAACCACAGCAGGCATCCCAGGGTGCTCGTTGTCACCTATCTGGTACAAATGATGTTGTACGTGGCTGGGGTGAAGAACAGACCTTCAATGACATCAGTGAGGACGAGGAACGGGACATGAGTAGCTCGGCATCCAACCTTGTGCAAATGGTGTCTTTCATGCTGTCATGCCTGTTGAGGGACCCTCGTTTAAAAAGGCTGAAGGAGGGAGGGCGGAGTTAGCGCCAGACCGAGATGGCAGCTTAGTCAGGAGCTCTCCGTTACAGATCCTATAAAGCACCAGCATACTTCAGCCGACAGCCAGAGAGATGGTCAAGATAGGCCAAGCAAAGTATGGAGACTCGTCCAGCTCCAACAGAACCGCAAATTCGAGCGGAGATATGGAAAAATTTATAAGAAAAGCAGCCGCCACAGTCGCGGCCCGGGAACCCAAGATGGCGCCGACTCCCTCGCTTAAGGTCAGTGAGCGCGCAACAGATCTCTCTGAAGGAGAGTCGGATGCCGAAGACCCTCACAACAGAGCGGCACTCCCGATTACACGTAGATTTTTGAAGCAGGCGCTTAGCAAAGCGATGGAGCCTGTCCTGACAGAATTAACGGCCATGCGCCAAGACATACTACATGTCGGAGACAGAGTGGTATCCTTAGAATCTCACCAAGCCATGATTCTGGCCCATCAAACAGCCACAGCATCCTCCTTACAAAAATGCCATACTCACCTGAATGACCTCCACAGCGCTATGGAGGACCAGGAAAATCGTGGACGGAGGAACAATCTCCGTTTCAGGGGGATACCCGAATCAGTCCTCGCCGCAGATATACCAGCTTCTGTCATGGAGATATGTAAATCCCTACTAGGCCCGGAGCATCAGATGGATATTATTATCAAACGCGCTCACAGAGCGCTGAGGCCTAAACCGAAGCCATCCGAACCACCCAGGGATGTTATATGCCGCTTTCTAAATTTTCAGGTCAAAACTGCGGTGCTGGAGATGGCCAGAAACCAGGATACATTATCATGTGAGGGATCGCCTATCACGATTTTCCAGGACCTTGCTCCTTCAACTTTAAGAAAACGACGAGCCCTGAAGCCCCTAACTGATTGGCTTCGGTCCAATAAGATTTTGTACCGGTGGAACTTTCCATTTGGACTTACCTTCACACATGAGGGTCGTCGTCTCACAATCTCAGCGTTCACTGATCTAGCTGGAATTTTTGACCATCTTCAGATTCCACACATGGACATTGAGAACTGGGAATTATATCAAGACATCCTAGAATTACCGGAGCTGCCCGTGATCACCCCTTTTGAACATCCTCGCACTCCAAAATCGCAGAAGTCCAAAAGAAGAAACATACAGTTCACCCCATAAAGACCCTACACCGTGACTTCTTAACTCCTTACTATATGTTAATTAACATGCCTGTCTGAATTCTCGCATACCTATTCTTCTTATACGAGACTCATTTGTTCTCATATTCTTAACCCTATACTGCTTGCCTCCTTCCTTCTCCCACCATGCAACCTCTCATACTCATTTATAATGTACATGTCTAACAAGAGGCCATTCATGGTCATTTCTCATGTGCTTGTCTGGGAACCTCACTTATGAGGCTGTATACGGTGCATTGGGGATCACAAATGGGTTATTTAACCTTTTCCCCCCTACTCCATTCTGTGATGACCCGTCCTTTAAGGTCTATCTCACAGAAAGTTTTACTTTCCGTTTTTTATTCTGTTAATTGTTGTTTTGTTTTCTCTGTTATGAAGGTACATGTACTCTGTGCTTTAAAGTCTCTTCAGAAACAAAAGCTCCCTCTGGACCTCACCCTGCTTACCCAGCTCTCACCTGGTATTCTCTACAAAGTCGCGCTCTCCTGGGGGAGGAGGGACATCCTGCAAGGTAATACACTACACACTAAACACAATGGCTGACCTATCCTTTGCGTCCTACAATGTCAAAGGCTTCAATTCTCCTTCAAAACGGAGTCAGGTTTTCTCATTGTTACGCAAACTGGGAGCCACTGTCCTTCTCCTCCAGGAGACGCACTTCAAATTTAACCAGTACCCCAATCTCTCGTACGGCCACTATTCACAGTGGTATCACTGTGGAGGCATTTCATCTGCATCAGGGGGGTGAGTATTGGGTTTCAGGGGAGAGTCCCTTTCCAATATAAGTCACATATGCAGGACCCTGAAGGTCGCTACATTTTAGTTAAGGGCAACATTGGCCCTCAGATCTATACTATCATCAACCTTTACGCACCAAATACTGATCACCACAGTTGGTTTTCAAAGGTTTTTCCTATAATTAATTCCTTCGCTGAAGGCCTGACCATAGTAGGAGGAGATCTTAATGCAACCTTAAACCCTCAATTGGATTCCTCAACTTTAAAATCGTCCCTATCCCTTAAAACTTTGCGGTACATTAGAGAGGGTTTTTGGAACCTTCACCTTATAGACGTCTGGCGTACGCTACATCCTACTACAGCAGATTACACTTTTTACTCAAATGTCCATGGCTCATATCAACGCTTAGACTACTTATTTGTATCCAAAGAGCACCTTCAATACTGTTGTAACCCTCAAATAGGTTCTATACACCTTTCTGACCATGCCCCTATTTCCCTATCACTTTCTGCCCCGATCCCCAAACAATATAAATTTAAATGGCGCCTAAACGAATCCCTATTGGGAAACCAGTGCACTAGAAATAAGATTGCTGAACTCCTTGAGGAATATTTCACCTTAAACAAAAACCCTGAAATCTCTGCCCTATCCTTATGGGATGCCCACAAACCCTTTGTTAGGGGGACACTTCATAAGCATGGGAGCTCACCAAAAAAAAGAGAGAACCAAAAAACTAGACCTTATTTGCCAGAAAATACAATCCCTGGAATCTTTACATAAACGCTCATTCTCCGCACTACAACTCCAGGAACTGTCTGGTTACAGAGCTGAACTGAAATCCATGTTGCAGCAATCCACAGCTAAGCTTTTTCTAAATTCGCAACATAAGTTTTTTGCTCACGGAGACAAAACATCTAAATTTATGATGAGTAGGATAAGAAAAAGAAGAGCAGCAAACTACATACACCAAATATCATCCTCTCAAGGTTCTCCCCTATATTCCTCTAAAGAAATAGGTGCTCAATTTAGAGAGTTTTATGAAGCTCTATATAATCTGCCCCAAACACTATCCCCTGAGGCCCATACATCCATCCTCTCCTCCTTCCTAGACTCATTATCAATCCTGACTATCCCTGAAGATCAGAGGCAGATGCTGGCATCCCCATTCACTCTTAGAGAACTCAAAACTGCTTTAAAACAAACGCCTTCTGGCAAAAGCCCAGGCCCTGATGGCCTACCAGTACAATACTATAGAACATACCAACAATGCTTACTCCCTCACCTACTTGAGGTTTGCAACTTATCTTTACAAGGGAAAAAATTATCTAGGGACATGACACAAGCCCATATTACTTTGATTCCTAAAGAGGGAAAAGACCCAAAGCAATGTGCCAACTACAGACCCATTTCCCTCCTCAATATAGATCTTAAGCTGCTTGCGAAATTATTGGCTAATAGATTGTCGGTTTTCCTTCCTTCAATAGTACATGGGGATCAGGTGGGCTTTATCAGGGGCAGAGAGGGAAGAGACAATACGGCCTCAGCATCTGTCTTGATCAATGGTGACCTATCTGACCCTTTCACTATCCAAAATGGCACTAGGCAAGGCTGCCCCCTATCCCCTATGCTATTTGTTCTGGCTTTGGAGCCACTCCTCCTGAAACTGAGAGCGGACAAAAATATTCGAGGAGTGTTCCTGGGAGGCAAAGACCATAAAATAGGCGCATTCGCGGACGATATCATGATCATGACATCTAACCCTAAAGACTCTTTACATATCATTCAAAAACACCTAGATTGCTACAGCTCTTTCTCCAACTTTAAAATTAACAAGCAAAAATCTTTAGTAGTATGTGTGGGGATCCCCCAATCGACCCAAAACAGCTTAAAAAGAGATTCCCCCTTCAATTGGTCCTCCCCTTATATAACATATCTAGGGATTAAAATTAGCTCAAACACCAAAGATCTGTTTACACTAAACTATACCCCATTATTAAAAGAAATCTCCTCTAGCATAGATAAATTAGATATCCCAACCATCTCTTGGTTTGGACGAAAGAATCTACTAATGTCTTTAATACTCCCCCGCCTTACATATTTACAGCAGGTTCTGCCCATCCCAGTTCCCAAAGCCTACTATAACTCCTTAAGGAAATTATTTCGCTCATTTATATGGAGAGGGAAAAAACCAAGATTGTCTTACGAACTCCTGTCTCGTCCTAAAAGTTTTGGAGGTATAGCCCTACCAGACCCAGAGTTATATGGGAAGGCAGTCCTATTGTTGTCTAGAATAATAGAATGGCTTAGACCTAATAGCACAAAACCCTGGATAGCAATAGAGCAGGAATTAGTAAACAAACCATTTAGATCCCTGCTATTAGGCAATGTGGCGAAACCAACCTCGCCACTGGGTGCTGGAGAAGCCTGGTTGCCAGCCTCTTGCCCCAGGATTATGGGCCCTCTCATCAGCCCATGCAAAACTTAAACCCCATGGCGATTTGACTGTGTTTGTGGCATCTGAGCGCTCAGATCCAAGCCATATGGGGAGATGTGGGGTTTTGAGATGTGTGACAGAACCATCTGTCTGTGTAATTGTATTGTATGTTATGTGACAGTACCCAGTTAGCTCATTTTATTGTATTCATGTTGTCTGAGTGCCATTCACCTAATAATATGCACTCAGACTTGAGCTGTCTGGGAATGTGTTAAATGTCTATGTGTATTGTAAAGGGCGGTCCTGTATTTGAAAAGACTGTAATAAAAACCAGGCTGGGTGTGCCAGCACCTCAGACCACTGTTTGACCCTCAACACGGAGCCTTGTCTCGTTATTGGGGGGATTCACTGTATGCTGTTAGAGGACCGATTGCCAGAAGTGTAAGCTGATCCCTGTTCGTCTGCTAGCAGCTATTCGTGAGGTTCCAGCTTGGAGTGCTATTTTGTATCCAGTTCGGGAGTTTGGTGTATCCTGCAGTAGCTGTGCCTGTCTCTCAGAAAGGGGCTTATCGCCTAAACGGATTTTAACCCCTTGTCTGCTGAAACTGTCTGTTACATTGGTGGCAAGCAGCTGGATCGTTCCCACAGCCCAGAAGGACAGCTACAAAGAAACATCATTCCCTGGAATTACAATTTGAGGGCAACGCATGTCCCAGTACAGCGACCCTGACAGCACCAGAATGAAAACAGCAGTGGAGTACGATGAGGGTGTCATGGATGACCGAGATGCAGTCCGCAAAGGCATCTGGTACCAGGTACTGGGTATTGTGGAGTATATGCAGGACGAGAGACTCCCCACGGAAGACCAGCGGTTGCAGAAGCGAGTAGCCCTGCGGATGCCCTTCCTGGGAGAGCAGCCCCGGGAGGAATGGGTAAAGGAATTGGAACTCCTAGCATGGCGGGAGCTGTGGCTGGAAGATGCCTACCAGGCGCTCTGGTGGTATGGGGCACAGTACCTACCCAGGACAGCTGAGCATGACAAGCCGGAGGGAGAGGAGTTTGATGGTCCTGGCTTGTTATGGGAGTCTTTTGCAGAGCCTGACTTCGGGAGCCCTGCACAGTCCAGACTTCAGGACATTTTCTATGAGAGGGAGGCTAGGCATGAGTGGGATGAACCCCATGAGGTAGAGCAAGACCTGGCTCACCTAGCAACCCTGGAGTGGGAACTGGAGCAGGACTACCGAGATCTCTTCCACTCCATTGAGAAGGCTCAGCAGGACGGTAAGGTGACAGACCCAGATCCAGACCCATTCAGCTGGGCAGATATTGTAGAGTGTTACTGGGAAGGACCCCAGGTGGCCGGTAGAGATGGGACCGAGGTCTCTCCACCGGTCCTGCAGGGAATTGGGAGCCCAGTCTCCATTCCCCAGCGGCAGTGTGAAATACAGGGAGACGAGAACAGCGTCCTCCCTCCCCAGCGGCAGGCTGAGTTACAGGGGGCAGAGGTAGTTGTTCCTGCCCCCCAGCAGCAGAGTGATATGCCGGGAAGGCAGTGTGAAATGCAGGGAGAGGAGAGCAGCGTCCTCCCTCCCCAGCGGCAGGCTGAGGTACAGGGGGCAGAGGTAGTTGTTCCTGTCCCCCAGCAGCAGAGTGATATGCCGGGAAGGCAGTGTGAAATGCAGGGAGAGGAGAGCAGCGTCCTCCCTCCCCAGCGGCAGGCTGAGTTACAGGGGGCAGAGGTAGTTGTTCCTGCCCCCCAGCAGCAGAGTGATATGCCGGGAAGGCAGTGTGAAATGCAGGGAGAGGAGAGCAGCGTCCTCCCTCCCCAGCGGCAGGCTGAGTTACAGGGGGCAGAGGTAGTTGTTCCTGTCCCCCAGCAGCAGAGTGATATGCCGGGAAGGCAGTGTGAAATGCAGGGAGAGGAGAGCAGCGTCCTCCCTCCCCAGCGGCAGGCTGAGTTACAGGGGGCAGAGGTAGTTGTTCCTGCCCCCCAGCAGCAGAGTGATATGCCGGGAAGGCAGTGTGAAGTGCAGGGAGAGGAGAGCAGCGTCCTCCCTCCCCAGCGGCAGGCTGAGTTACAGGGGGCAGAGGTAGTTGTTCCTGTCCCCCAGCAGCAGCATGAATTTTTGGGAATTGGGATCCCAGTCTCCATTCCCCAGCGGCAGGCGGAGTTACAGGGGGCAGAGACAGTCGGTCCTGTCCCCCAGCGGCAGAGTGTCCAGCAGGGAATAGAGAGCCCAGTCTCCTTTCCCCAGCAGCAGGACACTGTATTGGGAGCGGAGGTGGTCGGTCGCCCTCCCCAGCGGCTGGAAGTATGTATGGGAGAGGAGCTAGTTACCCCCTCTCCCCAGCGGCAGCTTAACGCACCAGGGGGAGACAGTAACCCCCACAACAGTGCAGATGGGACCGTGGTCTCTGCACTTACAGCACAGGGGGTAGAGACAGTCGGTCTCCCCCTCCAACAGCCAGACTCTAAGCCAGGGAGCAACACAGAGACCGGGAGTACCAGCTTCCAGCATAACCTTGGTGGACTCACTGGACAGAGACAGGCTACCAAATGCAACAGGTCCAGTATTGGGTTGTGGGTGGGCTGCCAGACTAACTCAGGTACCGACCGGCGTGAGGTCAGGTATCTGGTTAGTCTTCCCTGGGGGGGGGGAGATGTGTGGCGAAACCAACCTCGCCACTGGGTGCTGGAGAAGCCTGGTTGCCAGCCTCTTGCCCCAGGATTATGGGCCCTCTCATCAGCCCATGCAAAACTTAAACCCCATGGCGATTTGACTGTGTTTGTGGCATCTGAGCGCTCAGATCCAAGCCATATGGGGAGATGTGGGGTTTTGAGATGTGTGACAGAACCATCTGTCTGTGTAATTGTATTGTATGTTATGTGACAGTACCCAGTTAGCTCATTTTATTGTATTCATGTTGTCTGAGTGCCATTCACCTAATAATATGCACTCAGACTTGAGCTGTCTGGGAATGTGTTAAATGTCTATGTGTATTGTAAAGGGCGGTCCTGTATTTGAAAAGACTGTAATAAAAACCAGGCTGGGTGTGCCAGCACCTCAGACCACTGTTTGACCCTCAACACGGAGCCTTGTCTCGTTATTGGGGGGATTCACTGTATGCTGTTAGAGGACCGATTGCCAGAAGTGTAAGCTGATCCCTGTTCGTCTGCTAGCAGCTATTTGTGAGGTTCCAGCTTGGAGTGCTATTTTGTATCCAGTTCGGGAGTTTGGTGTATCCTGCAGTAGCTGTGCCTGTCTCTCAGAAAGGGGCTTATCGCCTAAACGGATTTTAACCCCTTGTCTGCGGAAACGGTCCGTTACAGGCAACAAAAGCACATGTAATTTACCCTCCTCACCGTATCCTATCATTCAAGCCACTATGAATGTGTGGAAATGGTTTCAATCTTCTCACTACCCTTCCCCTCTCCTCTTCTTTCCATTAGAGATATACTGGGAACAGCACTGCCCGAAGTAATAGATTGTACCCCAAGGGACTTGAGGGACTCAACGCATCCAATTCTATCATTTTTTGATTCCAATGGTTCCTTAGTCCAATTCAAGGAGTTTCAAGCGATCTTAGATACTGATCGCAGACATATCTCCTCCACATCTTATATACATGCATTCATCTCTCAACACGTAACAGTGAGTGACATTTATCGACCTTTACTTTGGTCTGAGGCTTTAATCTCCAGCCCTATCCCCCCAAAGAAACTAATCTCACAACTCTTCAAAAGGCTAAACATTCCAGCGACTTCCACTAAACCAGCGTTTGTTCGCCACTGGGAAAGGGATTTGGGACAGGAAATCTCAAGCTCCATAATATTAGATGTATTGTTTCTCCACACTGCTCTTCCAGATGTGTACGCATACAGGAAAATGGATACAAGATCCTAACCAGGTGGTACAAAACCCCTGATATCACCTTGCTATACTCGGCTACAGCTTCCGACACATGCTGGAGGTGCGGTAATAGTAGAGGAACTTTTTTCCACATTTGGTGGGATTGCCCGATTATTAAGACTTGGTGGGAAAAAATATTCCAAATTAGCAACTCAATATGCAAGACTAAAATTCAAATGTCAGCAAGTAAAGCCCTACTTAACCTTGATTTGGATTTGGACAAGGCAGACCTCCCAATGCCTTTCCTCTTCAAACAGCTTCTGATGGCAGCTCGACTATTAATCCCAAAATGTTGTCTGTCATCTATCTCTCCCTCTATAGAGCAATGGAAACTGAAAGTGGATCAAATCTTTCGCTTTGAAGAACTTTCCTCATGGGAAGCTAGGAATCATCCAAAATTTCAACGCCACTGGCACCTATGGCAAAAATGTAGACACCCGAGCTATGCATAAAGTACAGCTCTACATTCCGCTAGATTGGAAATTCCTAATGATATGGGTCTACTTTGGAATGAAAATAAATTACTTATAAACCACTTGTCAACCTCTCTATATTGCCCTCATCTGGTGCACCCCACTATTGATGTTATTGATATTATATCACTTGTGGCTAAACATTGAGGTTGTAGTAACTGTAAACTTGTGATAATGAGAATCTCAAACTTGTATTTCTGTGACTTTAACTTTTATCGCTGTATCTGATGTATACCTTATGTAATATCATATGTAAAATTTTTGCTACACACCTTTGCAAGGTGTAAAGCACACATTGATGTACCTTGTTAATGTTATAAAAAATTAAAAATTTAAATAAAAAATAAAAAAAAAGCTGAAGGACAATGACCTGGGCCACGCTACTAGACCCCAGGTATAAGCAGAAAGTGGGTGAAATGTTACCAAATTACCGGAAGTCGGAAAGGATGCAGCAGTTCCACAACAAGTTAAAAAATATGCTTTACACAGCGTATAAGGGTGATGTCACAGCACAACGGGAATCCTCCTCCTACCACGACCACGCCGGCAAGGACAGGACGCTGAAAGTAATCCTCCTCCTACCACGACCACGCCGGCAAGGACAGGACGCTTTACAGACGTGTTGTTGATGGAGGACATGCAGAGCTTTTTAAGTCCTACGCATCGCCACAGCCCTTCGGGGTCCACCCTCAGAGAACGACTCGACCGACAGGTAGCAGACTACCTCGCCTTAACTGCAGATATCGACACTCTGAGGAGCGATGAACCCCTTGACTACTGGGTGTGCAGGCTTGACCTGTGGCCTGAGCTATCCCAATTTGCGATCGAACTTCTGGCCTGCCCCGCTTCAAGTGTCCTGTCAGAAAGGACCTTCAGCGCAGCAGGAGGTATTGTCACTGAGAAGAGAAGTCACCTAGGTCAAAAAAGTCTAGATTACCTCACCTTTATTAAGATGAATGAGGCATGGATCCCGAAGGGACTGACAGTGGGGGATGCATTTGAGTAAAAAAGACCTGATGAGATGCCTTGGGGTATAAAATGGTCCACACACTGCTGTATTTAATCTCTGCATGCCGGATGACTTGCGTGACTTCTCCGCCACCAACTAGGGTTCAAGCCGCAATGTTTTAGTGAACTTTCTGCCTGGAAAACATCAATTTTTCCGGCCGCTGCCACAGCCTACTAGGCCAACAATGGGCCCACACTGCAGAATCATTGTTTTCTGGGTCACTTAACTGTCACTGAACTACCTCAGCACGACCATAGGCTTTGAAAAACTGCCATCGACTGCAATCTCCCAAACGTGCGCACGAGCACAGTCATCACTACACCAAGATTGATGCATAGAGGAATAAAATTTATGTCATGAGTGTGTCAACTATTGACAACTCTTTGCGGTTGTCAAAACTCTATTCCATACACGTCCCCTGATAGGGGACTTAACAGGGTTTAAACCGATAGGAATAGTACTACTTAACATACCACTCATATTGGGATTGCACAGTACATTGCACGGCGCAAGCGCAGTGCCCCAAATTGGAAGTAAGAGGACTGACCATACACCACACCGGCCCCTGATAGGGGACAAAACAGAGATTAAACTGGTAAGAACAGATTTTTTTTATTTAAAAAAAAGAGGACAGCCTCTGCGGAGCTGGGTATTTTTTGGCCGCGTTACTGAACGCTCATGCACAATGGCTGTAGGCTCATGCATCCTTTTGCGGAGGTGACAAACCTGGTCAGTCAAACCCAAGGCAACATCATCGACCTCATCCCATATGCGTTTTTTCTGGAGCGTGCCCTGCGAAGAGTTCTGGATCAGGCCATAGATGAGCATGAAGAGGACCATCACCACCAGAAGCAGCCTTGTCGTCGTCGATTGCTGGACCTGCGGCAACGCAGAGAGAGGAGTCTGAAGAAGAGGAGTCAGAGGAGGAAGGTGGGTTTGAGGAGGTGGAAGACCAACCACAGCAGGCGTCCTAGGGGGCTTGTTGTCACCTTTCGGGGACCCTTGGTGTTGTACGTGGCTGGCTAGCTTGGTATCCAACCTTGTGCAAATGGACTGTTTGTGGGTGCGTTAAACGGGGAGTTTGGTCTGTCATAGTTTGGTCTGTCACTGTGAAGCGGGCGTAACCCTTACACTACCTGATCGATACAACATCATATCTGATTTTTCAAAGCACGTTATTCCAAACAATTTAGGAATGTTAGGTGATTTATGCCCTTTATGGATTAAAACCCGACTCTGCGTCAACTACGTAATTTTCCATGGGAGTTTTGCCATGGATCCCCCTCTGGCATGCCACAGTCCAGGTGTTAGTCCCCTTGAAACAACTTTTCCATCACTATTTCGGCCAGAAAAAGTCCCTGTGGTTTTTAAAATTCACCTGCCTATTGAAGTCTATGGTGGTTCGCCCGTTCGCGAACATTTGCGGAAATTTGCGTCCGCCGTTCGCGAACTGAAAATTTTATGTTTGCGACATCTCTAGTAGCTAACAGTAATTGCAAAAAGGGAGGTAGCACTGAGATACCAGAGGTAAAGATTACAGGCACTCACCATCTCAATGACTACCGTAGTTTAATCAATAAAATAGAATTAGAAATGACAATAAAATAAAAATCGATAGTATGAACCCCTGACTTCTTATTTCCTGGATTGCTGCAATGTTGAGTTCGAAAATATATTATAGAAATAGTTAAATAAATGTGCTTTGGTCATAGAACAAATAGTCGCTATGTGCTCCTTATAAAAATTGTATATAATATACAACTGTAAAAAACAACCATATGGTAAATGCGTATTGGTGCTCCAAAGGTGTAGACCCACACTTTGTGAATAAATAAAAGAGTAATATCCAAAAAAAGTAATGTAAAAAAAAATATATATAAAAATGATGAAAAGATGTGCAAAAAAGTGAAAAAAGTATCCAGGTAGTGATCAGTACCAATTGAATATTCGCAGTCAATTAAATGGCTTGTCAAATTTGTAATATACCTGGAGTTTCCCTGAGGGCTAGGTATTAGCTGTTGGGCTGGCGTCTGGGGCGTCCCCCTGATGCACAGCCTCTTACCTTACCCTTCCTACGATAGTCTTCAGATTGGATTCTTCTGTTTAGGCAGGCTAGGTTCTTCTGTCTTTACACTTATAGTAGCAGATAAAACGTGTGGTGTTCTCCAAGATCGCTGGTAAGTTGCAGTTTCTCCGGACTGTGTTGTGCGTGAGTCCCGGCGTCCCACGTGATCCTGCCCTAAGATCTCCGGACCTTGCAGTACATGAGCCTCAGCGTCTCACGTGTCCCAGCAAATTAGCGTTGTCATGTGATGTTCCACATGATGTAGAGAAAGTCAGGTGATGACGTTTTCGCTCTACTGGATCTTTCAAGGGCTCAGTCTTTATAGTAAAAGATAATAAAATATGATGATGTTGGATAGTTTGTATAGTTTTAGGTGGGTAGTTTTCAATTACCGAAACAGCCAGACGCGTTTGGAGGTATCAACCTCTTCCTCAGTGGCTTCGGTATATGCTGCAACTACCCCCTTCTTTTATAGTGTGTGGCCTTAAAACCCACCAAAAACATGACATGGATTTGTAGTAGTCATCCGATCCTATCCAACCTTAAAATTTGAATATACATTCATAATACCTTTCACATTGTTACATTCATAGGATTAAATTGTTCTATGAGGTGAGCACGTCTCTGATGATGACGAAACACAGGTGCCAACTGCTGCGTCTTTCTGCAGTGTGCAGACTGAACAGGAGGTCAGGGATCAAGACTGGGTGGAAGACGATTCAGGGGACGATGAGGTCCTAGACCCCACATGGAATGAAGGTCGTGCCACTGACTTTCACAGTTCAGAGGAAGAGGCAGTGGTGAGACCGAGCCAACAGCGTAGCAAAAGATAAAGAGGGAGCAGTGGGCAAAAGCAGAACACCAGCCGCCAAGAGACTCCGCCTGCTACTGACCGCCGCCATCTGGGACCGAGCACCCCAAAGGCAGCTTCAAGGAGTTCCCTGGCGTGCTGACGACAAGACCCGAGTGGTTTGCACGCTGTGCCATCAGAGCCTGAAGCGAGGCATTAACGTTCTGAACCTTACCACAACCTGCATGACCAGGCACCTGCATGCAAAGCATGAATTGCAGTGGAGTAAACACCTTAAAAACAAGGAAGTCACTCAGGCTCCCCCTGCTACCTCTTCTGCTGCTGCCGCCTCGGCCTCTTCTGCTGCTGCCGCCGCTTCGGCCTCTTCCTCCGCCTCTGGAGGAACGTTGGCACCTGCCGCCCAGCAAACATGGGATGTACCACCAACACCACCACCTGCGTCACCAAGCATCTCAACCATGTCACACGGCAGCGTTCAGCTCTCCATCTCACAAACATTTGAGAGAAAGCGTAAATTCCCACCTAGCCACCCTCGATCCCTGGCCCTGAATGCCAGCATTTCTAAACTACTGGCCTATGAAATGCTGTCATTTAGGCTGGTGGACACAGACAGCTTCAAACAGCTCATGTCGCTTGCTGTCCCACAGTATGTTGTTCCCAGCCGCCACTACTTCTCCAAGAGAGCCGTGCCTTCCCTGCACAACCAAGTATCCGATAAAATCAAGTGTGCACTGCGCAACGCCATCTGTGGCAAGGTCCACCTAACCACAGATACGTGGACCAGTAAGCACGGCCAGGGACGCTATATCTCCCTAACTGCACACTGGGTAAATGTAGTGGCGGCTGGGCCCCAGGCGGAGAGCTGTTTGGCGCACGTCCTTCCGCCGCCAAGGATCGCAGGGCAACATTCTTTGCCTCCTGTCTCCTCCTCCTCCTACTCAGCTTCCTCCTCCTCTTCTTCCACCTGATCATCCAGTCAACCACACACCTTCACCACCAACTTCAGCACAGCCCGGGGTAAACGTCAGCAGGCCGTTCTGAAACTCATATGTTTGGGGGACAGGCCCCACACCGCACAGGAGTTTTGGGGGGGTATAGAACAACAGACCAACGAGTGGTTGCTGCCGGTGAGCCTCAAGCCCGGCCTGGTGGTGTGCGATAATGGGCGAAATCTCATTGCAGCTCTGGGACTAGCCGGTTTGACGCACATCCCTTGCCTGGCGCATGTGCTGAATTTGGTGGTGCAGAAGTTCATTCACAACTAACCCGACATGTCAGAGCTGCTGCATAAAGTGTGGGCCGTCTGTTCGCGCTTCCGGCGTTCACATCCTGCCGCTGCTCGCCTGTCTGCGCTACAGCGTAACTTCGGCCTTCCCGCTCACCGCCTCATATGTGACGTGCCCATCAGGTGGAACTCCACCTTGCACTTGCTGGACAGACTGTGTGAGCAGCAGCAGGCCATAGTGGAGTTTCAGCTGCAGCACGCACGGGTCAGTCGCACTGCGGAACAGCACCACTTCACCACCAATGACTGGGCCTCCATGCGAGACCTGTGTGCCCTGTTGCGCTGTTTCGAGTACTCCACCAACATGGCCAGTGGAGATGACGCCGTTATCAGCGTTACAATACCACTTCTATGTCTCCTTGAGAAAACACTTAGGGCGATGATTAAAGAGGAGGTGGCCCAGGAGGAGGAGGAGGAGGAAGAGGGGTCATTTTTAGCACTTTCGGGCCAGTCTCTTCGAAGTGACTCAGAGGGAGGTTTTTTGCAACAGCAGAGGCCAGGTACAAATGTGGCCAAACAGGGCCCACTACTGGAGGACGAGGCGGACGAGGATGAGGAGGAGGTGGAGGAGGATGAGGATGAAGCATGTTCACAGCGGGGTGGCACCAAACGCAGCGATCACTGGTGCGATGCTGCGGGGAAACGCAGGACGATGACGATACGCCTCCCACAGAGGACAGCTTGTCCTTACCTCTGGGCAGCCTGGCACACATGAGCGACTACATGCTGCAGTGCCTGCGCAACGACAGCAGAGTTGCCCACATTTTAACGTGTGCGGACTACTGGGTTGCCACCCTGCTGGATCCACGGTACAAAGACAATTTGCCCACCTTACTTCATGCACTGGAGCGTGATAGTAAGATGCGCGAGTACAAGCGCACGTTGGTATACGTGCTACTGAGAGCATTCCCAAATGTCACAGGGGAACAAGTGGAAGCCCAAGGCGAAGGCAGAGGAGGAGCAAGAGGTCGCCAACGCAGCTGTGTCACGGCCAGCTCCTCTGAGGGCAGGGTTAGCATGGCAGAGATGTGGAAAAGTTTTGTCACCACGCCACAGCTAACTGCACCACCACCTGATACGGAACGTGTTAGCAGGAGGCAACATTTCACTAACATGGTGGAACAGTACCTGTGCACACCCCTCCACGTACTGACTGATGGTTCGGCCCCATTCAACTTCTGGGTCTCCAAATTGTCCACGTGGCCAGAGCTAGCCTTTTATGCCTTGGAGGTGCTGGCCTGCCCGGCGGCCAGCGTTTTGTCTGAACGTGTATTCAGCACGGCAGGGGGCGTCATTACAGACAAACGCAGCCGCCTGTCTACAGCCAATGTGGACAAGCTGACGTTCATAAAAATGAACCAGGCATGGATCCCACAGGACCTGTCCATCACTTGTGCAGATTAGACATTAACTACCTCCCCTTAACCATATATTATTGTACTCCAGGGCACTTCCTCATTCAATCCTATTTTTATTTTCATTTTACCATTATATTGCGGGGCAACCCAAAGTTGAATGAACCTCTCCTCTGTCTGGGTGCCGGGGCCTAAAAATATCTGACAGTGGCCTGTTCCAGTGGTGGGTGACATGAAGCCTGATTCTCTGCTATGACATGAAGACTGATTCTCTGCTGACATGAAGCCAGATTCTCTGCTATGGGACCTCTCTCCTCTGCCTGGGTGCCTGGGACTAAATATGTGACAATGGACTGTTCCAGTGGTGGGTGACGTGAAGCCTGATTCTCTGCTATGACATGAAGACTGATTCTCTGCTGAAATGAAGCCTGAATCTCTGTTATGGGACCTCTCTCCTCTGTCTGGGTGCCGGGGCCTAAATATATGACAATGGACTGTTCCAGTTTTGGGTGACGTGAAGCCTGATTCTCTGCCATGACATGAAGACTGATTCTCTGCTGACATGAAGCCTGATTCTCTGCTATGGGACCTCTCTCCAATTGATATTGGTTAATTTTTTATTTTTTTTTATTTTAATTCATTTCCCTATCCACATTTGTTTGCAGGGGATTTAACTACATTTTGCTGCCTTTTGCAGCCCTCTAGCCCTTTCCTGGGCTGTTTTACAGCCTTTTTAGTGCCGAAAAGTTCGGGTCCCCATTGACTTCAATGGGGTTCGGGACGAAGTTCGGGTCGGGTTCGGATCCCGAACCCGAACATTTCCGGGAAGTTCGGCCGAACTTCTCGAACCCGAACATCCAGGTGTTTGCTCAACTCCAGTAGGGAGTGAATTATTATTTTTTTTAAGTTGAAAAATTTGTCAGAAACCCAAAAGTCCTTTTAAGGACTATTGTGTATTGTAGCAGCAATATATATTTTTAGCTCAACCTGCGCTAAATTGCAAAAACTTTACAGACCCAAAAGTCCTTTTAAGGACTATTGTGTGTGGCAGCAGCAATATATATTTTTAGCGCATCCTGCACTAAATAGCCTGCAATAGTTAAGCCACTGCAGACAATGACATTATCTGCACTACATCTCCTGTGCAACGCGTGAGCATCCCAAAAATATTTGTGACATCCAGTGTATTTTTTCCTTAGACTGTGTCCGCTGCGGACAGTGACATTAGCTGCGCTATATCTCCTGTGTAACGTGTGCACATCCAAAAAATATCAGTGACATCCAGTATACTTTTTCCATAGACAGTGTCCGCTGCGGACAGGGACATTACTTGGGGTACATCTCCTGTGTAACGTTTACACATCCCAAATACCTGTGACATTCCCTGTAATTTTTTATTAGCCGCTGGTGACATCAGCGACATTATCTGCGGTATTTCTCCTGTGTAATGTTTCCACATCCGAAATACCTGTGCTATTCCCTGTCATTTTATATTAGCCGCTGCTGACATCAGCGACATTATCTGCGGTATATCTCCTGTGTGACGTTTCCACATCCCAAATACCTTTTTTAATTTTTTTACACATATACTTATAAATCCTACGCTACTGTACGTGTGACATACTTTAAAGTATATATAACATTTAATATGAAGAAGGCGAGCAGTAAGGGACAGGGAAGTGGCCGTGATGCTGATAGTGCACGCAGAGGCCGTGGCTCTGGGCACATTGAAACTGTGCCTGCTGCCAGAGCACATTCATCCACGATACCTAGCTTCATGTCCCAGTTTGCAGGGCGGCGCAGGACAACGCTCTCAAAGTCAGACCAGTGCGACCAGGTGGTCAGTTGGATTGCAGCAGATAATGCTTCTAGTCGGTTAAGCACCACCCTGTCTTCCACCAAGTCCAGTCTCAGTAGCCAAGAGTCTGGTCAACACAATCCTCACCCTGATCCTCCTTCATCCCACCATGGAGAGTCTTGCAAACAAGTGATCCCACACTCAGATATTCTAAGGAGCTCTTTTCAGCGCATTCCTTCATTTGGGCCTCTCGACAAGGGACATGAGATCTTGTGCCCTGATTCCCAAACTCTTGAGCATCCACAGTTACAAAAAGAGGACAGTGGGGGACGGCAATTAGTGTCTCAAGAGGTTGATGATGAGAATGAGACACAGTTGTCAATAACTGAGGTTGTTGTTAGGTCAACAAGTCAGGAGGATAAGCAGAGCGAGGAAGTGGTAGAGGAGGGGGTGGACGATGAAGTCACTGACCCAACCTGGGAAGGTGGCAAGCCGAGTGAGGACAGCAGTACAGAGGGGGTTGGGATCTGCAGCACCGCAATAGGCTGGAAGAGGTAGTGGGGTGGCAAAAGGGATAAGGCAGGCCACATCAAAAAGACCCGCAACTGTCACTCTGAGCACACCCTTGTAGAAGTCTCCCTTGCCAAGGGGTAGGTGTTCTGCAGTCCGGCCCTTTTTTGAGGAAAGTGCAGACGACAAAAGAATTGTAATTTGCAACCTGTGCCATACAAAAATGAGCAGGGGCGTGAACACTAGCAACCTCACCACCACCAGAATGATCCGTCACATGGCATCAAAGCACCGTAATAGGTGGGCTGAACGCCTGGGTCCACAACCTGTGTCTGCGGGTCACACCACTGCCTCCTCTTCCCCTGTGTTACGTGCTAGCCAATCCCCTGTCGAAGGTGCAGGCCCGGATGATCCCACCCTGCACTTGGACCTTTGCAAGCACCATCAGCGACCACATCCACTTCCATGTCACAGCGCAGCATACAAATGTCCTTAACTAAGGCATTTAAACGCAAGTGCAAATACCCAGCCACCCACCCACAGGCCATAGCACCAAATGTGCAAGTTTCCAAATTACTGGCCCTGGAAATGTTGCCATTTAGGCTTGTGGACACTGAGGCCTTCCGCAGCCTGATGTCTACTACTTTTCACGGTGTGCCGTGCCTGCCTTACTGCAGCATGTGTCCCGTAACATCACCCGTGCCTTGACCAACGCAGTTACTGGGAAGGTCCACTTAACCACTGACATATGGACAAGTGCTTTCAGCCAGGGAAACTACATTTCCATGACAGGACACTGGGTGAACGTTGTGGAGGCCGGGAGCGAGTCATACCCTGGGATGGCACAGGTGCTACCAACGTCAAGGATTGCAGGCCCTAATTCCATCAGGGTTTCCGCCACCACCTACCTTAGTGGCTCCAACCCCCACTTCTCCTCCTCCGCCTCCTCCTCCACTTCCACCTCAGAATTATCCTCTTGCAGCACCAGTCAGCCATCAGTCGGTAGCTGGAAGCAGTGTAGCACTGTAGTGGGGAAGCATCAACAGGCCTTGCTTAAGCTGATCTGCTTAGGTGACAAACAACACACCGCCGCAGAGCTGTGGCAGGGAATAAGAGACCAGACTGAGCTGTGGCTCTTGCCACTCAACCTAGAACCAGGCATGGTTATGTCTGATAATGGTCGTAACTTGGTGGTGGCTTTGGAGCTCGGCAAGCTTACACACATACTATGCCTAGCCCACGTCTTCAACTTACTGGTTCATCAGTTTCTCAAAACCTACCCCAATTTGCTTGAGCTACTGGTAAAGGTGTGCCGTGTGTGTGCCCATTTCCGCAAGTCATCAACAGCTTCCGACGGTCTGTCAACGCTGCAGCAGCACTTACAATTGTCAGCTCACAGACTGTTGTGCGACGTGAGCACGCACTGGAACTGAGCAGCAGAGGGCAGTAGCGGAATACCAGCTGCAACATGGTCGTCACCTTTCCAGTTAGCTTCTGCTCTTCACAAGCGAGGAGCGGGCATGGATGTCTGACCTCTGTGAGGTTTTTAGAAACTTTGAGGAATCAACACAGATGGTGTTATCAGCTATTATCAGCGTCATCATCCCACTTCTGTGTCTACTCAAATGCTCGCAGATCACAATTAAGGCCGGCACTTTGCATGTGGAAGAGGTGGAAATAGGGGAGGCATTACACAGGGTGATAGCCATGCCACCCTCAATTCGTCTTCTCAGTGCAAATTGGATGATGAGGAGGAGGAGGAGCAGGAGGTGGTTGCCTCCGCTACAGAGGGTAGTACCCATGGAAGTTTAATTCCCTCTGTTCAGCGTGGATGGGGTGAAGAGGAGGAAGAGGATGAGGAGATTGAGAGTCCTCCTCCTTATGATGACCGCAAAGTCCTGCCTGTTGGGACTGGCACACATGGCTGACTTTATGTTAGGCTGCCTTTCCCTTGACCCACGCATTTTACGCATTTTGGACTACACCGATTACTGGTTGTTCACCCTTCTCGACCCCCTCTACAAAGAGAACTTCTCAGCTCTCATTCCTGTGGTGGAGAGGACGAGCAAAATCGTGCAATACCAGAAGGTCCTTGTGGAAAATTTTATCCTAAAATTTTCAGCTGACAACGCTGGCGGCAGAGTAAGCAGTTCATTGGGCAACCAAGGAGGGGAGACGAGGGGACACACAGCAGTTCCAACAGGAGCAGGGCAACACTCTCCAAAGCCTGGGACAGTTTCATGACACCCCGCCAGCACCCTCACCCTGATGCGCGGCTTAGTGTCACAAGGAGGGAAAAACTTTGGAAGATGGTGATGGAGTACATAGCAGACCATGTCAGCATCCTCAATGATCCATCTGTGCCTTACAACTACTGGGTGTCAAAGCTGGAAACGTGGCACGAACTGGCGCTCTACGCCTTTGAGGTGCTGGCCTGCCCTGCCGCCAGCGTTTTGTCAGAGAGGGTATTTAGTGCTGCTGGGGGCATAATAACTGATAAATGCATCCGACTGTCAACTGAAAATGCTGACCGGTTGACTCATAAAGAAGAACAAGGCCTGGATTGCCACTGACTTCACTACTCCACCAGAGCAAAGCGGCTGAACATAAAGGCACTTTAAATGTGTTTTTATAATGTACTGAATACGCTGTATTCCCATGCAACACTTCCGCCACAAAAAAGGGTATATAGTTCAATCTTCCATTTCTCGTCCTCTTCCTCTTCCATCATATCAACATGCTTATTAGTCTGCCCTCGCTCCTAATGTTGTAGAGAGTCAGCTCACCTACAAGCCCTCGCATATAATGTCTTAGAGGGTCAACTCACCAGCAGACCCTCACCTACAATCTTTTAAAGGGTCAACTCACCAGCAGACCCTCACCTACAATCTTTTAGAGGGTCAGCTCACCTGCAGGCCCTCACCTACAATCTTTTAGAGGGTCAGCTTACCAGCAGGCCCTCACCTACAATCTTTTAGAGGGTCAGCTCACCTGCAGGCAGTTTTCAATGGCTAGCTAAGCAGCAGGCACTAGCCTATAATTTTTTCAATGGTCAGCTCACCAGCAGGCCCTCATGCATAATGTTTTGCAGGGTCAGCTTACCAGCAGGCACTCGCCCATAATTTTTTAGATGCTTAGATCAGCAGCAAGCACTCGCCCGTAATATTTTAGAGAGTCAGCTCTGCAGCAGACTCTCACCCCTAATGTTTTAGATGGTCATCTCAGCAGCAGGCCCTCGCCCGTAATGTTTTAGAGGGTAACCAGCAGGCCCTTGCTCCTAATGCTTTTGAGGGTCACCAGCAGGCCATCAATCATAATTTTTCAAGGGTGTATGATCCCCTTCTTTATGTGTAATAAAGGCTGTATTGGAGTGTCGGTTCCTTGTAATTTTTAAAAGCCCTTTCACGTAGTGCATATGCGGTATGCCAGACCTTGCAGGAAAATTATGTGGGAGGTTACAGTGTGAGCAATAGGTGGGCTGAGGTAAATACAGTTCTCGTTACTCACGGTTTGTCGTCCCTGGGCAGGCTCGCATAAGTGAAAAGGAGAACGGCACAAGGATTCTCTAGGGGACATTCTGGTGTAAGGGACACTGGCCAGATGATGGTTGCAGGTGCCCTTGGTGGTCTGTATTAATGTGCCACTGGCAAGGTTCCTTGTAGTCGTGACGCCAGTACCTTTTGTATGGAGGTACAACCATTTACTGTTGTATTGATAGAGGAACTGAGTCTGAGGCAAGCAGGATGGAACTCAAAGTGAACTTTACTGAAGATGACTTTTGATAACAGTTCATCCAAATTATTAAAACAGTCTCAGTACAGAGATAAACCTGCTGCTAGTCCTCTGCTGACAGGTGTAAGATGTCTCTCTCTAAATATCAGATAAGGAGATGGTAGCCTTACTGTTAGTAGAGTTCAGGAATGCTCCTGGTTCAGGCTTGTGAAGTCGCCAAAGGCTGAAATATCCTTCACGGTGGAGTCCAAAGGTCCTAAGGCACTCAGAAGATGTGTCCAATACCCTTTGGGGGTCTCCTTTCTGTAATATTCTGGATAGATGAAGTACTTAAGCTCTGGGCTGAGATATAGCTGAGGGATGTGGATAACAGGCTGCATACACTACTAGACTGTGTTCAACTGCCACTCTAGTCTCAACAGGAAGTTTTCTGGAAACTAGACTGAACTGGCTAGAGACTAACTGACTAGGCCGGAGCTGAACTATATATATGGGAGGTGTTATCTCCCCCTAGTGGTAAGCTCAATGTAATTGAATGCTAATACACCTGTTAGCAGGGATTACATATAAAGACATATTGCAATATAAAAAAAGGCTATATAAGGTATATAAATTACAATACAACAACTTTGCAGTACCCACGAGGGTAGTGGGACGCTGCACATAGGCTTTATGAGTGTAGAAGTCCCAGTACCTGAACAATTGTACCACAATGTGTATGAGGCCCCCCATTATGTCATATACAGGTTGTATTGGAGTGCCTCTTCCTTGTAATTTTTGGCAGCACTTGCACTTTATATACAAGTAAATATACAGGAAAGAATGTTTACTAACAATTTGTTCTCTAAAATCGATTTTATCTTCGGTTTTGTGCGTATTATTGTCAGTCTGTAAATGTGGCGTATGTGCTGTTCCTTTCATATTGAATTTCTGCACTGTATTATTTCTTGTTTTACCTATGTTGTTTAAGTCTATTGTTCTCTGCTGCCATCTGCTGGCCGGAATTCATATGCTGCACGCCTTCGTTCGTTGTCTATAAAGTTTTCTCTGGGCGTGGTTTTAGCAGCCTTGGGCCTGGTCACTTCCTGTAGCCTTTTTCAGTGCTGCATCCTTTGTGACTGGAGACACACACCTCGGCTTGTGAAGGCATCAGTTTTTGACCAGCAGTTGCCTCAGCAGTTGCCTCAGCAGTAGCCTCAGAAAAGACATCCACATGACAGCATCTATTGCATTCCTGTATTGTATCACCGTATGTCACTGCTCTGGATCAATAAACCCACGTTTGATTGCATCCTCATGTCTACGTCTGGATCCATCTAACCTGAGCATCTGCCGGTCCGGTCTGCTCCACTGCTTGGATACGAAGATAGGACAGTCACAAAGCCATTATCAGTTACACCTTTAATCGCCTTCATGTGGGGACAGAACAGTCAAAAACTGCCTTAAAGCCTTATACCCCAGTAAATACCCGTCTGAATGTCCAATGCCCGGCTACAGGTTCCCTCAGAGCCCAGTGCCACACTCAGGAACCTCCCCTGCAACAGGCCCACTCCCAGCAAATCCGCCCAGCAACAGTGCACGTCCTATAAGCCCAAGGGGAAGCACGGCGTGTCCGCAGTAGATATACTCTCGCCTGGAAGTCCTCCACTACTCGCCAAGCCCCTTATTACATCCTATATTAACCCTTGCTCGCACGATATAAGGACTGTTCACACACGCGGGGCCTCCCTCAAACCAAAACCCCGCTATTCACTTAAAACACCTTGGGAAACTCATCGGGGTGCCTCATCTGAGCCGCACAGCAATTTTCAGCCCCCAATTCAAAAGTTCATTTTCTTAAAGAGACAGCGCACCTTAAATAAAAATGGCCGAAAAGGACCTCGTACAGTTCCCCAGTGATGAAACAAAACAAATGCTACCTGATACTGATCATTATGAAGAGCTCGAGGTAGAAACCACACTTCCAGCAGACCAAGTCACGCGACCAACGCGCTCTCTCAAACCAACTATAAAGATCACAGAAAATTATCACACCAGGAAAGATGAGCTATGTGACAACCTGGAAGAGCTATGGGAACGAGTTTCCTCCCTCATATCAGGATTTAAGTCCTCCTCAGGCGATGCCACCAGTTTACAAGTTGCCGTCGGGCGGCTGAACGCAGCCCATGAAAGATACAAGAGACTGTCCACAAGGTATATAACCTTTCTAAAAGACTCTAATATTGAAGAAGCCCCGTCAGAATTGAGCAAGGCAGAATCAATAGACAGACAAAGAGACGCCATGGTGCTGGATGCTAAAGATAAAGTGGAACTCCGTATCTCTCATTTGCAAGAAACTAGATCACACAGATCGCATTCATCCAAACATTCCTCGCGGTCCTACAGATCATCATGCTCTAGAAGCTCCACCCTGAGCGACAGATTACTAGAGGCCCGCATAAATGCAGAGCAATCCAAAGTGAGGCGTTCCTTCACCGAAAAAGAAGTCCTTGCGAGGGCTGAAGCAGAAGCCAAGAGGGCAGAAGCGGAGGCAGAAGCCAAGAGGGCAGAAGCGGAGGCAGAAGCCAAGAGGGCAGAAGCGGAGGCAGAAGCCAAGAGGGCAGAAGCCAAGAGGGCAGAAGCGGAGGCAGAAGCCAAGAGGGCAGAAGCCAAGAGGGCAGAAGCGGAGGCAGAAGCCAAGAGGGCAGAAGCGGAGGCAGAAGCCAAGAGGGCAGAAGCGGAGGCAAAAGCCAAGAGGGCAGAAGCAGAAGCGGAGGCAAAAGCCAAGAGGGCAGAAGCAGAAGCAGAGGCTCGAATAAAGATCCTTGAATCAGAGAGGGAAGAGGAAATCGCATTAGCAAGAGTAAGACTACTTGAGCAAGCATTGAGCCAAGGCCCTGATTCAGTCTGCTTACCACCAGAGGAGATAGACGATCCAGCTGATCGCACCAGCGACTACGTACTGAAACAGTTACCTGCACCACCCCCAGTGTGCAGTACTGTCCAAGCCAACAACACTGAAACCTCCAAGTCAGCTCTACCTGCAGTGCCAGTGACACCCACAGCACCTGAGCAATCCAATAACAGTCGCCCAGACGCACCCTCTCAAGGACAGTTATTACAGCAAGATGGCTACCAGGTGTTTCCTGGCCTACCTCCACAGCTCAAGCAGCAGTCATCAGAATCTACAGAGGCTAGACCACAGCTCAACCCTGCAGCAACATCATTCTACCCGGAAGCATCTCACCCTTTCACGCCACGCAGCCTATACGCCCCAGGGGCATCACAAGTTGTCATGGCAACAAGCAGTGAGAAATCAGATATGTCTGAGTTTGCCAGGTTTATGGTGAGCAGAGAGCTAATTAACACCAGTCTCTCAAAATTTGATGACCGTGCGGAGAGCTATAGAGCCTGGAAGGCAACCTTCAAAGCCGCCATCGCCAACCTCAACCTAACTGCAGAGCAGGAGCTCGACCTCTTGATCAAATGGCTGGGCCCAGGCTCCACAAATCGCATCAAGAGCCTTAGAACTGTCTATGTGGGACAAGCAGAAGCAGGTCTCGCTGCAGCCTGGCAGAGACTCGAACGCACCTTTGGCAGTGCAGAAGCAATAGAGAAGGCACTATTCAGGAGACTGCAGAACGTCCCCAAGATCAGTCTCAAAGATGTCCATAAGCTTCAGGATTTAAGTGATTTGCTCATGGAACTGGAGCTTGCCAAAAGAGACTCTCGTCTGTCCGGGCTGTGCTACCTGGATACAGCCCATGGGGTGAACCCAATTGTCGTGAAGTTACCATACAGCCTGCAAGAGAAGTGGGCGGCATCAGTCTCAAGGTACAAAAGAGTGCATGACGTCACTTTTCCCCCATTTATTCATTTCTGTAGGTTCATCGATGAACAGTCCCAGATGAGGAATGACCCCAGCCTCGACTTCCTGGAGTTCAATACTACAGCCTCAGTGACACCATCATCAAGGTATGAAAGTATTGTACATAAACACAGAGACTTTAAGAGCAGCGTGAATGTTAGAAAGACTAACCTACCATCATCTGCAGTACCCACTGGTAGACCGTACACTACCTCATCAGGAGACAAGGCCTTCAATCGTGAATGTCCCATTCATAAAAAACCACACTCACTGAACAAATGCAGAGGATTTAGATCCAAAACAATACAGGAGCGCAGGAAAGTCCTGACCGAGCTTGGGGTATGTTTCAAGTGCTGCGCTTCATTGGAGCACATGGCTAAGGACTGCAAATCCATTATCAAGTGTGAGGAGTGTCATAGTGATAGACATGCCTCAGCTATGCACCCAACTCCACTCACAAGGGATTCACCTGCTGCCGTCACCACCAGTCCTGCTCCAAGTCATGGCGGGGAGCCCCAGAACCACGCTAACACAGCCACTGCTGTTTCCTGCTCATGCTTGGACGTATGTGGGGAGGGCCAGAGTGAGAAATGTTGTGCCCGCATATGCCTAATCAAGGTCTACCCGGAGGGGCTACCAGAAAAGGCAGTAAAAATGTATGCCATCATTGACGACCAAAGCAACCGCTCCCTAGCAGGACCTAAATTCTTTGAAGCCTTTGGAATAAAGGGACCGTCAGAACCCTACATCTTAAACACCTGCTCGGGTCGCATAGAGACTAGCGGCAGGAGGGCACAAGGATTCATCGCTTGTTCCGTCAGTGGAAATACGGAAATGCCTCTACCGACGCTGATCGAATGCGATCAAATACCCAACCATAGGGATGAGATTCCTACCCCGGAAGCTGCATTTCACCATCCACACCTAAGGCACCTAACCAACGTTATCCCACCTATGGACAACAACGCCGAGATTCTACTCCTGCTTGGCAGAGACAATCTAAGGGTACACAAGGTGCGTCAACAGTGTAATGGTCCCGACTATGCACCATACGCCCAGAGACTGGACTTGGGATGGGTAGTCATAGGAAATGTATGTTTGGATCAGCCAAAAATCCACTCATTCAAAACGTACGTGCGTGGAGATGGACGCACAACTTGCATTAAGCCTTGCCCTCATCACTATGAGGTGAAAGAGAAGCCTCCAGACCTCATACAACCACCTGACGACATTCCTCCCTTTGCTGACAACTTGGGAAGATTAGTCTTTCACACAAGCAAGGACGATGATAAAGTAGCTTTGTCAGTAGAGGACAGAGAATTTATCAAGATAATGGACAATGAGTTCCTTAAAGACGAAACCAATCACTGGGTTTCTCCACTACCCTTCCGAGCTACCAGGGTGAGACTCCCGAACAATAGGGAACAAGCTCTGTCTAGATTTAACTCTCTTCAGCGTACCATGAACAGTAAGCCTGAGAAGAGAGAACACATCGTTGCCTTTATCGACAAAATATTCCGCAACAACCATGCAGAACCAGCTCCATCCTTAGGGAAGAACGACGAGTGCTGGTACTTGCCTTCATTTGGAGTGTATCACCCACGGAAACCTAATCAAATTAGGGTTGTTTTCGACTCAAGTGCCAAACATCAAGGTGTATCTCTTAATGATGTCCTTCTCACAGGTCCTAATCTGACGAATAACCTAGTTGGAGTGCTGATGAGGTTCAGAAAAGAGCTCGTTGCCATCACCGCCGACATTGAACAGATGTTCCACTGTTTCGTAGTCAGGGAGGACCACCGGAATTTCCTCAGGTTTCTGTGGTACAAGAATAACGACACCAACGCAGAGATGGCAGAATATCGTATGAGGGTACACGTATTTGGAAACAGCCCTTCACCTGCCGTGGCAACTTACGGCCTTCGGCGAACTGCATTAGAGGGAGAATCCAAGTACGGTAAAGATGCCAGAGACTTTGTAGAAAAGGACTTCTACGTAGACGATGGACTCAAATCACTACCGACTGAAGAAGCGGCTATCGATCTGCTCAAAAGGACTCAAAGTATGTTGTACCAAGCTAAACTTAGACTACACAAAATTGCTTCAAACAGCCTGGCCGTTATGAGGGCCTTCGAATCAGGCGATCATGCACCAGGATTCAAGGACATTAACTTGGGACTGGACAGTCCACCTGTGCAGAGGAGCTTGGGCCTCAGATGGGATCTCTCGGCTGACTCCTTCGGTTTTCAGATAAGTTGTGCAGACAAGCCATTCACAAAACGAGGCGTCCTATCAGTGGTAAACAGCCTATTTGATCCGCTGGGATTTGTAGCGCCCATCACCATACAAGGTAAATCTCTACTGAGACAGTTTTCTGAAACAGTCAAGGATTGGGATACCCCACTTCCCTCCGAGAAAGAGCAAAAATGGGAAGCCTGGAAGCGATCTTTGTGTGCCTTAGATGAGATCAACATCCCGAGATGCTATATTAAAACTTCACTTTCCTCTAGCATAAAGAAAGAACTCCACGTGTTCTCGGACGCCTCCACGGAGGCCATTGCAGCGGTGGCCTATCTGAAAGTCACAGAACCCAACAACCAAAATCACGTTGGATTCGTCTTTCGTCCAGAGTTTCTGCTTGGAGAGGCGGACGAATGTGTACAGGAAGTTTTCAGCATCCAGGATCCGGATAATGATCCAGAAATCCGCGCTGAAGTTAGTGCATTAGTCACTGGAACAAAGCAAACCGCCAGCTTCAGTTGTCAGCGCTTTGAACGTTTCTCCAGTTGGATGAGACCCATCGAGAACGTCCCTGATGGGTGAACAGGACTGTATCTACCTTCGCAGATCTTCTCCATTCCAAGTTGGAAAACAGGACTAATCTATGTTTGCATTCTAACATGTTTTCTTTTACAGGTTGTTTATATTTTATGGACATTCGTCATAGTGAAATCCCCAAAGTGAATTTCAGACGGGGAGTGTGCTGTTCCTTTCATATTGAATTTCTGCACTGTATTATTTCTTGTTTTACCTATGTTGTTTAAGTCTATTGTTCTCTGCTGCCATCTGCTGGCCGGAATTCATATGCTGCACGCCTTCGTTCGTTGTCTATAAAGTTTTCTCTGGGCGTGGTTTTAGCAGCCTTGGGCCTGGTCACTTCCTGTAGCCTTTTTCAGTGCTGCATCCTTTGTGACTGGAGACACACACCTCGGCTTGTGAAGGCATCAGTTTTTGACCAGCAGTTGCCTCAGCAGTTGCCTCAGCAGTAGCCTCAGAAAAGACATCCACATGACAGCATCTACTGCATTCCTGTATTCCATCACCGTATGTCACTGCTCTGGATCAAATAAACCCACGTTTGATTGCATCCTCATGTCTACGTCTGGATCCATCTAACCTGAGCATCTGCCGGTCCGGTCTGCTCCACTGCTTGGATACGAAGGTAGGCCAGTCACAAAGCCATTATCAGTTACACCTTTAATCGCCTTCATGTGGGGACAGAACAGCGTACTACTCGGACAACATCGTTCCCAGCAGCAACCTGGGAGTCCAATCCAGACATCCTCCCCATAATGTTCCCAAACCATTTTGGTGGTGTTTCCATCAATTTCTGACCTTTTCCTATGAACCAGACATCCTCCCCTCTTCAGAACAGGGGGTGCCTAGTTTAATGCTCGGGTTCTCCCATTGATTTCCATTGTGCTCGGGTGCTCAGTAGAGCACCCGAGCATCCCGAGGTGTTCGACACGAGCACCCGAACACCCGAGCACTTTGGTGCTCAATCAACACTATTGCTGATACGTGAATTCTAAAGTGTCTGAAGAAATGCGAGTAAAGACATTGGAATAAATTGTCCACTTCCCCCAACGTGACCTCGTCCTTTGATTTATGAATATCATTCCATAAAGTCCTGAAGTCCTCTGCGTGGATGACATAAGAAATGTCCATGCGAGGTTCGGTGGGCGCAGAGAAAACAGTGGCTCTGTGGCCGACACTGATCCAGACACGTCATAGCCGGTCCACATCGCTGCTAGGCACATAAGGTCCTGAGAACTGATCACCTTCACCAGCTTACCGAAACAACAGTCAAAGTTTCTTTGGAACCACGTCCCTACGATAGCTGTGAGTGCCTTGGAGCGTTATACAGGAATAGCGGGAAGCAATTAAATGTATTTGGTAACACCTCCAATAAATCATCCTCTTTGTACATCCCACAGAACCAACGTCTCCACACAATCCTGTCCTCTGTGCTTGCCTTGGTGAGTGGAGGCTTGGATGAAATCTGTATGAGCACAGCCAGTGGATCTCTGTCCTTTCCTTTGAGTCCAGGTAAACAGGAAAATGTGGCTTTTAGGTTCAGCTCTGAGCCCACTTCAATGGCAAGACCCTTCTGCTTCTCGGCAGCTATGTGGGCAGACAGGTGCTTGGAATACTCTTTCAGTCTGGGGTATGAGAAATTATACATCAGTGTCATGCTGTACAGAGTCCATTGTTTTTGAAGGAGCAAAGCAGCCTCCTGTGCCGGATCAAGAGTTTCCTCCAAGGGGGTGCACTACGGGATTTTTCTTTTACATCAGCTTCGCAATGCAGACTGTCGACGTGCAGAGGTCAAGCTTCCGGGAGGATACCTCAAACTGTGAAAATGACTGCTCCTTCGTGCCGATGACCTACTTCTGGGGTTTAACACCCCATCAGTTGGTGTTTGCATATCATTGCAATAAATGATGTTCCAGTTCATTGACTGTAAATAGAGTTGAGCGAACCCGAACTGTAAAGTTCGGGTTCGTACCGAACTTTTGCTTTTTTTGGACCCGGACCCGAACCCAAACATTTATGTAAAAGTTTGGGTTCGGTGTTCGGCGATTTTTATGGCGCTTTTTGAAAGGCTGCAAAGCAGCCAATCAACAAGCTTTTAACTGTGTGCCCTTAGAAGCCATCACAGCCATGCCTACTATTGGCATGGCTGGGATTGGCCAACTGCAGCATGTGACCCAGCCTCTATATAAGGCTGAGTCACGTAGCGCTGAGTCACGTAGCGCTGCACGTCACTCTGCTATTCTTAGTGTAGGGAGAGGATGCTGCTGCTGTCAGGGACAGATCAGGGATAAATACTAAGAAGAACTGCCTTATAACTCAGCGATCTCAATCCAATGTGTTTTGTGGGTGCAGTGCACAGTTTTTTTAAGCCTGCACTGAGACAACTTCTGTTGAAAACACTTTTTTTTTTTTTTACTTCAGTTTGTCACTATGAATACCTAATCGGCAGCCATTTTATGCAGACATGCTGGTGCAGCACTATCTATCTGCATGTCTGCTAGTCCAGAAATACAGCTTTTTTGCTGACTGTGCTTAAAAATATATTTTTTTCATATAGTGCACCAGCACTATCTATCTGCATGTCTGCTAGTCCAGAAATACAGCTTTTTTGCTGACTGTGCTTAAAATATAATTTTTTTCATATAGTGCACCAGCACTATCTATCTGCATGTCTGCTAGTCCAGAAATAAGTCCAGAAAAAACCTTCTCTAATTTTTAGAAGAGCAAGATCACTGAAAAATATGTTAGCACCAAGTAAACTGAAAAGTAGACGGGATCAAGTAGTCAGACCAGTCAGCTCCAGGACACCGGGGAGCTATAGGTGTAATCAACCGAGATGCTTATGCTGCAGATCCCTAAACATCACTACATCTTTTTTGGGCCGGAATGACGAATCTTTTGTAATTAAGGATGATTTGGACTGCGGATCATCGAACATCATTTATCTTATCACATGCCCATATAACCTCCGCTATGTAGGGCGCACTATACAAACCTTGCGCAATAGGCTCAACAAGCATAGATCCAATGTTAAGAAGAAGTTCCTCCAACACAGCGTCTCTAGACATGCCACTATCCGCCACCAAGGCTCCTTTTTCGGGTTCACAGTTACTCCGATTGAACAAGTCCGATCAAACGGATATAATGTTATCCAGACTCTGAGGAAATGGGAGATGTTCTGGATATACAAATTGAATTGTCTTAATCCATATGGCCTAAACGAAGCCTTTGAAATTAATTTATGAATATCCCTCCTCCTTTAACCCCGCCCCAATAATTAGTCCCTCCCTTCCTATATGCACCCATTCCCTCTGTTTATAATATCTCCATCCAGTACATATGACACTCCATATACCTTCTATCCAACTTGCCCGCCCCAAGATACACAAGGATCTATTGATTTTCCAGTTCAGCTATTTCACACATATTTTACATCCACCCGGGACTACTATATTTTAGCGACGTCTTAGCCGCGTTTTTCCCCATATTCCACATGTATTTTATAAACATTCCCATTATATCCTTTTAGAGTCTCTTATTGGTATTTATTTCATTTTTAGTGTACCACATTTTATATATATTTTACCCATGTTTTATTGCTACAATATATTACATCCAAGTTATTTGTACCCACAATACCTTTCATTATTATATATAAGGATTTTATTTGTACCCACAATATCTTTCACTATATATAAGGATTACGGTATATATATCAGTATTATTTTCTGCATTTATGTATTACATTTAACTTATTGTACCCAGAATATTTTTCATTAGATCAGGGATTGCTGTATTCCCTAATGTAGTCAAATACTAGTGCCATTCACCAGTACTGGTACTGGTACCCAAAACATCTTTCATTATGTCAGGGATTATTGTATTCCCTGAAATAGTTAAATACTAGCACTAGTTTCTACTGATTGTATTTCATTCAACAACATCATTACAATCACTGAAATGCACCTTGAGCTCCTTGCAAACTGCTCTTATCAGCATGATAGGAACGGACGATCCTCCCTCCTCCCAGCCAGCCCTACACTCCCCTTCTCTGACGTGGCATTAGCTTCTGGTTGCCAGGAGACAGGGAGTGATGTGTACAGCTGCCGGATCATGTGACCGGCCGATAGTTCATGTGACCAGCTGTCTCCTGATGCGGCCGCACTGTGCTTGCTGCATTTAGCAGAAGGAGGTCACATGTTGCAAAATAGGTCATGTGATCGGATCACATGACTCTCTTAGGTCCTGCGCCCACACAGACTTCCCAGGTCCTGCTCCCACACAAACTATTACCCTAACTAATAAATCATGAACTAGAGATCGCACCATGTTTGAGGGTCGATCTTTTGACCATAGATCCTAAGAAAACCGATTTAAACAAAATATCCAGGTATCTGAACATTTTACTCTTTCCTTTTGCCAAGCTTTGAGAGCTTTCCTAGCACTGCCCATTGACCCGCCCCTTTTCCGCCCCCTTTGTCTTTGGCGGTTTTTTACAATGTATTTTAATGTATGTAATTTGCTTGTATGTATGCAAGTCATTTGTACCTGAAGAAGGGGTATATCCCCGAAACGCGTTGTACCGCTTGCTTAATTAAAAAGAACCCTCATTCTATTCCAACTACTGGGTGGTTCTTGCGCCGTGGGATATTCTTTTTCTCTATTGAAATAGTCCAGAAATACAGCTTTTTTGCTGACTGTGTTTAAAAAAAAAATTTTTTCATAAAGTGCACCAGCACTATCTATCTGCATGTCTGCTAGTCCAGAAATACAGCTTTTTTGCTGACTGCTTAAAAAATATATTTTTTCATATACTGGTCATCTTTGATTACACGTGCATAAGTGACTGTCACATTTAGGCCACAAATACGGCCATTAGGTCACTGCGTTTAAAAAAATATATTTTTTTTTCATATACTAGTCATCTTTGATTACATGTGCATTGGTGACAGTCACATTTAGGCCACAAATACGGCCATTCGTTTACTGCGGTTGAAATAAACCGTGTGTTCATATACTGCTCATTTTGAATTTAACGTACATAGAATACAGTCACATTTAGGCCACAAATACTGCCATTCGTTTACTGCGGTTGAAATAAACCGTGTGTTCATATACTGCTCATTTTGGATTTAATGTACATAGAATACAGTCACATTTAGGCCACAAATACGGCCATTCGTTTACTGCGGTTGAAATAAACCGTGTGTTTATATACTGCTCATTTTAAATTTAACGTACATAGAATTCAGTCACATTTAGGCTACAAATACGGCCATTCGTTTACTGCGGTTGAAATAAACTGTGTTTTCATATACTGCTCATTTTAAATTTAGCATACATAGAATACATTAACATTTTGGCGACAAATACGGCCATTCGTTTACTGCGGTTGAAATAAACCATGTGTTCATATACTGCTCATTTTGAATTTAACATACATAGAATACAGTCACATTTAGGCCACAAATATAGCCATTCGTTTACTGCGGTTGAAATAAACCATGTGTTCATATACTGCTTATTTTGAATTTAACATACATAGAATACAGTCACATTTAGGCCACAAATGCGGCCATTCGTTTACTGTGGTTGAAATAAACCGTGTGTTCATTTACTGCTCATTTTGAATTTAGCGTACATAGAATACAGTCACATATAGGCCACAAATACGGCCATTTACTGCGGTTTAAATAAACCGTGTTCATATACTGCTCATTTTGAATTTAACATACATAGAATACAGTCACATTTAGGCCACAAATACGGCCATTTGTTTACTGCGGTTGAAATAAACCGTGTGTTCATATACTGGTCATCTTTGATTACACGTGCATAGGTGACAGTCACATTTAGGCCACAAATACGGCCATTTGTTTACTGCGGTTGAAATAAACCGTGTGTTCATATACTGGTCATCTTTGATTACACGTGCATAGGTGACAGTCACATTTATGCCACAAATGCGGCCATTCATTTACTGCGGTTTAAATAAACCGTGTGTTCATATACTGCTTATTTAGAATTTAACGTACATAGAATACAGTCACATTTAGGCCACAAATACGGCCATTCGTTTACTGCGGTTGAAATAAACCGTGTGTTCATATACTGGTCATCTTTGATTACACGTGCATAGGTGAAAGTCACATTTAGGCCACAAATACTGCCATTCGTTTGCTGCGGTTTAAATAAACCGTGTGTTCATATACTGGTCATCTTTGATTACACGTGCATAGGTGAAAATCACATTTAGGCCACAAATACGGCCATTCGTTTACTGCGGTTGAAATAAACAGTGTGTTCATATACTGCTCATTTTGAATTTAACGTACATAGAATACAGTCACATTTAGGCCACAAATACGGCCATTCGTTTAACTGCGGTTTAAATAAACCGTGTGTTCATATACTGCTCATTTAGAATTTAACGTACATAGAATACAGTCACAATTAGGCCACAAATACGGCCATTCGTTTACTGCGGTTGAAATAAACCGTGTGTTCATATACTGCTCATTTTGAATTTAACGTACATAGAATACAGTCACATTTAGGCCACAAATACGGCCATTCGTTTACTGCGGTTGAAATAAACCGTGTGTTTATATACTGGTCATCTTTGATTACACGTGCATAGGTGAAAATCACATTTAGGCCACAAATACGGCCATTCGTTTACTGCGGTTGAAATAAACAGTGTGTTCATATACTTCTCATTTCGAATTTAACGTACATAGAATAAAGTCACATTAAGGCCACAAATACGGCTATTTTTTTCCTGCAGTTGAAATAAACCGTGTGCTCATATACTGGTCATCTTTGATTACACATGCATAGGTGACAGTCACATTTAGGCCACAAATACGGCCATTTGTTTACTGCGGTTGAAATAAACCGTGTGTTCATATACTGCTCATTTAGAATTTAACGTACATAGAATACAGTCACAATTAGGCCACAAATACGGCCATTCGTTTACTGCGGTTGAAATAAACCGTGTTCATATACTGCTCAATTTGAATTTAACGTACATAGAATACAGTCACATTTAGGCCACAAATACGGCCATTCGTTTACTGCGGTTTAAATAAACTGTGTGTTCATATACTGCTCATTTAGAATTTAACGTACATAGAATACAGTCACAATTAGGCCACAAATACGGCCATTCGTTTACTGCGGTTGAAATAAACCGTGTGTTCATATACTGCTCATTTTGAATTTAACGTACATAGAATACAGTCACATTTAGGCCACAAACACGGCCATTCGTTTACTGCGGTTGAAATAAACCGTATGTTCATATACTGGTCATCTTTGATTACACGTGCATAGGTGACAGTCACATTTAGGCCACAAATACGGCCATTCGTTTACTGCGGTTTAAATAAACCGTGTGTTCATATACTGCTCATTTTGGATTTGACGTACATCGAATACAGTCACATTTAGGCCACAAATACCGTCATATAGAGTAAAAAAATAAATAATTAAGTGCAATACCCTACATCAGGGTGTCACGGATCAGAGTGGGGGTAACTCTAATCTGTGGGATGTCAATATGAAAGATAGCTGCTAGGCCAGGACAGGAATCAGGGAGCAGGTCACCTCCTATCACATCCCTAATTCTGACCCTGTCTCCTAGCCATATGAGCCGACCCTGATGGTAGGAGGGCTCATACTCAGGAACCTAAAATCCCTACTAGCCCTCAGGATGGCCCTGGACTAGGAGCAGAGTAAGAAGACCTGTTCCTCCACATCACGGACGAACAGGAGTCTCGGGGGCCAGGCTGCAAGGAAAGGGGCACATGTACAGCATATGGCAATGGCAGGTAAGTAAACTAGTATTACACTTACCTGCCACAGACACACGGCCTGGAACCCATGCACGAGAGCTGCTGTCCACAAGAACACAAAGGGACACAGCCCACACCACACATCACACAGGAAGCCAGGATTATAAGCTGCAACAAAGATAAAGACACCACTAGACATATAACAATACGAGAACAATAATGTCTAACATAACTTATGACCACAAGGGTGGCCCTCACTGGCAGATGGTAAATAACCAGGAGGATGACTCCAGCTAACCATGGCTGAAGTACCCCCCAGATACAGGCATCCAGCGGAAGCTAAATAGCCCATGTAGCCACACCCACACACAGACACACCCAGTGTTCACACATTAAGAAGGGAGTTAACCCTTCTTACACTAGGCAAGGGAAGAAAGCCACTTAAAGTGTACAATCAATTATCACACTGCAGCTGTTACCGCAGGCAACGACATGCGTGGCAACCATGTCGTGGGAAATAGCCAGAAAGCCGAGACACTGCCACCACATGTACACAACACCACACGTTGCCACGGGCAGCCAAAAGTGGAGGGAAGTGTCACAGTGCACACATACATAAACCTTGTGCACACCAGACAGAGAAAGTGCATACATACACACACACATAGCCAGAGGCAACCACACGCATTAACAGTGAGATGCCTAGCAACCAGATCAGGCTGCTACACTGCCAACAAACCACTGTTGTCCGCGGCAACCGCACTTGAGGCAAACTACTAACAGCCCCCAGCTGCGGTTGACAAAACACCCAGACCGCGGGCAACTGCATGCGGCTCCCAAGGAGTCACGACCATGCACATGGGCGTGACACAGGGTTTATATTGGCAGCTAATTATTTTTAACATACTTAACCAATTTTTACTTTGCTTTGTGAACGCTAACTATGAGGCAAACATCTAATAAGTGACGCGGTCATGGTCGCGGTGGTGGTGTTGGTGGAGACTCTGGTGCAGGGAGAGGACGTGGCCACAGCTACACGTCCTACTGAACCTACTACCTCAGGTCCCAGTAGCCGCCAGAATCTACAGCGATATTTGGTTGGGCCTAATGCCGTTCTAAGGATGGTAAGGCCTCAGCAAGTACAGGCGCTAGTCAATTGGGTGGCCGACAGTGGAACCAGCATGTTCACATTATCTCCCACCCAGTCTTCTGCAGAAAGCGCTCAGGTGGCGCCTGAAACCCATGCCCATCAGTCTGTCACATCACCCCCATGCATATCGGGGAACCTGTCTGAGCCTCAAGTCATGCAGCAGTCTCTCATGCTGTTCGAAGACTCTGCTGGCAGGGTTTCCCAAGGGCTTCCACCTAGCCCTTCCACAGGGGTGAAAGACATAGAATGCACTGACGCACAACCACTTATGTTTCCTGATGAGGACATGGGAATACCACCTCAGCACGTCTCTGATGATGACGAAACACAGGTGCCAACTGCGTTGTCTTTCTGCAGTGTGCAGACCGAAAAGGAGGTCAGGGAGGAAGACTGGGTGGAAGACGATGCAGGGGACGATGAGGTCCTAGACCCCACATGGAATGAAGGTCGTGCCACTGGCTTTCAGAGTTCGGAGGAATAGGCAGTGGTGAGACCGAGCCAACAGCGCAGCAAAAGCGGGAGCAGGGTGCAAAAGCAGAGCAGCCGTCGCCGAAACAGTTTGCCTGCTACTGGCCACCGCCACCAAGGACCGAGCACACCAAAGGCAGCATCAAGGAGTTCCCTGGCATGGCACTTCTTCACACAATGTGCTGACGACAAGACCCGAGTGGTTTCCACGCTGTGCCATCAGAGCCTGAAGCGAGGCATTAATGTTCTGAACCTTAGCACAACCTGCATGGCCAGGCATCTACATGCAAGACACGGGCTGCAGTGGAGTAAGCACCTTCAAAACCAAAAAAGGGCTCAGGCCCCTCCTGCTCCCTCCTCTGCTGCTGCCTCGGCCTCTTTCTCCGCCTCAGGAGGAACGTTGGCACCTGCCGCCCAGCAAACAGAGGATGTGCCACCAACAACACCACCTCCGTCACCAAGCATCTCCACCATGTCACACGAAAGCGTTTAGCTCTCCATCTCACAAACCTTTGAGAGAAAGCGTAAATTCCCACCTAGCCACCCTCAATCCCTGGCCCTGAATGCAAGCATTTCTAAACTACTGGCCTTTAAAATTCTGTCATTCAGGCTGGTGGAGACGGACAGCTTCAAACAGCTCATGTCGCTTGCTGTCCCACAGTACGTCGTTCCCAGCCGCCACTACTTCTCCACGAGAGCTGTGCCCTCCCTGCACAACCAAGTATCGAATAAAATCAAGTGTGCAGTGCGCAACGCCATCTATGGCAAGGTCCACCTAACCACAGATATGTGGACCAGTAAGCACGGCCAGGGACACTATATCTCCCTAACTGCACACTGGGTAAATGTAGTGGCGGCTGGGCCCCAGGAGGAGAGCTGTTTGGTGTACGTCCTTCCGCAGCCAAGGATCGTAGGGCATCATTCTTTGCCTCCTGTTGCCTCCTCTTCCTACTCGGCTTCCTCCTCCTCTTCTACCACCTCCTCATCCGGTCAGCGACAGACGTTCACCACCAACTTCAGCACAGCCAGGGGTAAACGTCAGCAGGCCGTTCTGAAACTGATGTGTTTGGGGGACAGGCCGACGAGTGGTTGAACAACAGACCGACGAGTGGTTGCTGCCAGTGAGCCTCAAGCCCGGCCTGGTGGTGTGCGATAATGGGCAAAATCTCGTTGCAGCTCTGGGACTAGCCGGTTTGACGCACATCCCTTGCCTGGCGCATGTGCTGAATTTGGTGGTGCAGAAATTCATTCACAACTACTCCGACATGTCAGAGCTGCTGCGTAAAGTGCGCGCTTCCGGCGTTCTCATTCTGCCGCCGCTCGGCTGTCTGCTCTACAGCGTAACTTCGGCCTTCCCGCTTACCGTCTCATATGCGACGTGCCCACCAGGTGGAACTCCACCTTGCACATGCTGGAGAGACTGTGCGAGCAGCAGCAGGCCATAGTGGAGTTTCAGCTGCAGCACGCACAAGTGAGTCGCACTGCAGAACAGCACCACTTCACCACCAATGACTGGGCATCCATGCGAGACCTGTGTGCCCTGTTGCGCTGTTTCGAGTACTCCACCAACATGGCCAGTTAGCGATGATGCGGTTATCAGCGTTACAATACCACTTCTATGTCTCCTTGAGAAAACACTTAGGGCGATGATGGAAGAGGATGTGGACCAGGACGAGGAGGAGGAAGAGGGGTCATCTCTAACACTTTCAGGCCAGTCTTTTAGAAGTGGCTCAGAAAGAGGATTTTTGCAACAGCAGAGGCCAGGTACAAATTTGGCCAGCCAGGGCCCACTACTGGAGGACAAGGAGGACGATTATGAAGAGCAAGATGGGGATGAAGCATGTTCACAGCGGGGTGGCATCCAACGCAGCTCGGGCCCATCACTGGTGCGTGGCTGGGGGGATACGGAGGACGCAGACGATACGCCTCCCACAGAGGACAGCTTGTCCTTACCTCTGGGCAGCCTGGCACACATGAGCGACTACATGCTGCAGTGCCTGCGTAATGACAGCAGAGTTGCCCACATTTTAACGTGTGCTGACTACTGGGTGGCCAACCTGCTGGATCCCCATTACAAAGACAATGTGCCGTCCTGGAGCGTGATCGGAAGATGTGCGACTACAGGCGCACGCTGGTAGACGCGCTCCTGAGAGAATTCCCGACTGACGCCGGGGGACAAGTGGAAGCACAAGGCGAAGGCGGGGGGGGGGGGGGGGGGGAGATCTGCTTTGCCTGGGTGACAGGGGCCTAAATCTCTCAAAATCCTCTGTTCTATTGCTGGGTGACATGAACCCCCTTTTGCCGTGAATGAACCCCTGCTGTGCCTGGGTGACAGGGGCCTCGTTCTTTCAAAATCCTCTGTTCTGTTGCTGAGTGACATGAACCCCCTTTTGCCGTGAATGAACCTCTGCTCTGCATTGCTGACAGGGAACTAAATTTAATGAAAACATCTGTTACTGATCGGAAGATGCGCGACTACAAGCGCACGCTGCTGATGGTATTCCCACCTGACAGCGGGGGCACAGTGGAAGCACAAGGCGAAGGCAGAGGAGGAGGAAGAGGTCGCCAACGCAGCTGGGGCACCGCCAGCACCTGAGAAGGCAGGGTTAGCGTGGCCCAAATGTGGAAAAGCTTTGTCAGCCTTAGAGGTGCTGACCTGCCCTGCAGCCAGTGTATAGTGTGAACGTGTGTTTAGTACGGCAGAGAGCATTATCACAGGCCGCAGCCAATGTGGACAAGCTTACGTTTATTAAAATGAACCAGGCATAGATCCCACAGGACTTGTCAGTACCTTGTGCAGAATAGACATTTATACCAGCCTCAACTATTTATTCTTGTACTCAAGTGCACTTATTCTTTGTTTTATTTTGTTATATGTCCCAATATTTTGGGGGATACCCCAATTTAAAAATAAAAAACAACACAAATCAGTGTTGGCTACCTATTCCTCCTTCACCGCCGCTTCCACCTACACCGCCACGTAAACCTACACCGCCACATCCACCCATCCACCGCCTCCTCAACCTCCTACTCATAGATCCAGATTTCTATTTTACATTTTTCTGTATTTTATGTTATTTTAAGTCATTTCCCTATCCACATTTGTTTGCAGAACAATTGCCATGCTCTTAAGCACATTTTGATGCCTTTTGCAGCCCTCTAGCCCTTTCCAGGACTATTTTAGAGCCATTTTAGTGGCCAAAAGTTCGGGTCCCCATTGACTTCGGGGTAAGGTTCGGGTCAAGTTCGGGTCCCGAACCGGAACTTTTTTTTCAAGTTCAGCTGAACCTGCCGAACCCAAACATCCAGGTGTCCGCTCAACTCTAACTGTAAACAAAGATCTTGACAGACAAATGTATCAAACTCTGCAGCCATCTTTCTAGGCGCCACGTCTCTAGTCCCCTGACCAGCCACATTTACCAGCATCTGTTCCAGGACATGAAGCAGTGAAATGACATTGTTCATCCCATAGTCTTGGCAACTGACAAATAACGTTGCCTCCTCAAAGGGCCTGAGCAAATGGCAGATGTCACGCATGAGCTGCCACTGGCTGACATTGAAGTTACACAGGGGACTACCACTGTCTGCTTGGATCATCAGGAACTCGTTGTTAGCCTTTCTCTGTTCGTACAGTCGATCCAACATATGGAGGGTGGAATTCCAACGGGTGGAAAAATCGCATATCAGCCAATGTTGGGTGATGCCATTTCTGCCGCTGCAGCTCAAGGAGGGTGTGCTTTGCGGTGTACAAGTGTCTGAAGTGCATGCAAAGTTTCCTGGGCATTTTTAGGATGTCTTGCAGATGGGTATAAGACTTCACTAACCGCTTGACAACCAGATTGAACACTTGTGCCATGCAGAGCGCATGGCTCAGCAATCCTTGACGCAGCGCCGACACCATGTTCTTGCCGTTGTCGGTCACTATGGTTCCAATTTTCAGTTTTCGCAGAGAAAGCCAGGATTCGATTTCTTGATGAAGGACACGGAGCAGTTCCTCCCCTGTGTGACTCCGTTCACCCAGGCAAACCAGGTGCAGAATAGTGTGAAAGTGATGAGAGGGGTCGCACATGGCTTGCATACACTACATGCCTCCAACATAATTCTTGGATCTCTACATGAAAATAATGTATTTGGTGTAAATCGCATGAGGGACATAGTTGGAGACATTGACTTCACAAGAGATACAGAGCAGCAGAGTTTGCTTTGAATTTAAAATTTGCATCACTGCGTAATTCGGCCCATACAGCAAAAGGGGGTGTACAATCACCAATCAATTTTCCCGAAATAAACAAGTTTGAAATAAAAAATTTCACCACTACATAATTCGGCCCATGCAGCAAAAGGTGTACAATCACCCATAAATTTTCCTGAAAAAAACATGTTTGAAATTAAACATTTCACCCCTATGCAATTCGGTCCCATATAGCAAAAGGAGGTGCACAATCACCCATCAATTTTCCCAAAAACAGTTAGTTTCACATAAAAAATGTCACCACTATGTAAATCGCACCATACAGCAAAAGGTGTACAATCACCCATAAATTTTCCTGAATAAAACATGTTTCACATAACAAATTTCACCACTGCGTAATTCTGTATGTACCGCAAAAAGGGCTTTACCACATATGACTGCACCGCTGAACGGCAAATAGGCCCTTTTGTTTGCCACTTTTACACTACACAAGACTTTTCAACATATCAGTGTAACACAGAACAGCAAATAGATTTTTCTTTTGCCTACGGAGTCCTTTTATTATGGCTTTGCACAGGGAGCAAGAATGTTACTGACAATTCTGTTGGAACTCCTGATCTTAAGAAACTGGACTTGGACTCCAAAGCAGAGGCTCCCCTGTCATGTATTGTGTGCTGTGGAGATCGAATGCAGACGGAGAAGGTAAAAAAAACATGAATATTTTCAACTTACTGAAGCTGCTTGATTTAATGGTCAATAGATTTTAAAGGCAAAGTCTGCTGGTGTATTGTCATCAGCGTCTTTATTATGTTTACTGCAGGACCTACGATGACGTAATTCGGTCCATACAGCAAAAGGAGCTCTACAATCACCTATCAATGTTCCAGAAAAAAGCCTGTTTCACAATAAAAAATGTCACCACTACGTAATTTGGTTCATACCGCAAAAAGGGCTTTACCACATATAACTACACCGCTGAACAGCAAATAGGCCCTTATTTTTTGCCACTTTTACACTACACAAGACTTATCAACATATAAGTGCATTACAGAACGGCGAATATATTTTTCTTTTGCCACTATTACAGGTCAAAAAGGGCTTTAGAATACATAACTGCACCGCTGAATGGCAATTAGGCCCTAATACACTACACAAGGCTTTACAACATATAAGTGAAACTCTGAACGGCGAATATATTTTTATTTCGCCACCAATACACAGCAAACAGGGCTTTAGAGTATATCACTGCACTGATGAACAGCAATTAAGCCCTATTTTTTTTCTACTTTTACACAACACAAAAGGCTTTTCAACAGATGAGTGCAACCCAGAACGGCGAGTATATTTTTATTTCGCCACTAATACACGGCAAACAGGGTTTTAAAATATATAATTGCACAGATGAACGGCAATCAGGCCCTAATATTTTTCTACTTTTACACAACATAAAAGGCTTTTCAACAGATAACTGCAATGCAGAACGGTGAATATATTTTTATTTTGCCACTAATACATGGCAAACAGGGCTTTAGAATATATCACTGCACCACACAAGGGCAAATATATTTTTCTTTTGCCACTAATACACGGCAAAAAGGGCTTCACAACATGTAACTGCACCGAACAAGGGCAAAGAGGACATACTCTAGAAATATTTCCTTGTAACAAACCCTGTTAATGGCTGTAGACGTCTCTCCCTGCACTAAGTATGCTGGGAAATGGCAGAATCTTAGACCGCTGCCGCTATTTATAGGGCTGTAACATCACAGAGCTGGCTGGCTGCTGATTGGCTGCATGCATGGCATTATAGGTGATCCCGCCTTCCCAGAGTTCCTTTCTCCATGTCCTCACACATGCAGCAGCCATTTTATGAAAAAATATCATTCGTTACCACAAATCGCTCGCAGAGACCGTTTGTCTGTGGGTGATACGGACTGGCTACCAGGTGTATTTTCTTACAGAGGCTCTACATAAGGTTGGACATAAACTGGGTCCCCTGATCCGTGAGCATCTCTCTGGGGAATCCTACACGGGAAAAGATGGTGAGAAGGGCATCTGCCACCTTGTCAGCCCTGACGGACGATAATGTGACGGCCTCTGGGTAACGTGTGGCATAATCCACGACGGTCAAGATGAAGTGTTTTCCCGAGCTGCTGGGTACGGCCGAGGGCCCCACAATATCCATAGCAATCCTCTGGAAAGGCTCCTCAATGATGGGCAAAGGATGAGGGGGGCACGATGCACAGGTCCTGCCTTCCCCATCCTTTGGCACACAATACAGGAACAGCAGTAATCTGCCACATCATTCTCCAAACCAGGCCAGTAAAAGTTATGTTTTAAAAAGCTTTTCGTTTTACTTATCCCTAGGTGACCAGCTAGTGGTATCTCGTGGGCAATCCGTATCTTTAAAGATTTTCTGCTGTAGGCCAGTGGGAATACTTTGCCTATGCAGCCTCCCTTGGTCCCAGGTTTTGATTTCTTTGTCTTCCCCCTCAGGGGTCCGACCAGCCATCTCCCGCAGCTTCTGCAGACTGTCATCCGTGTGTAGGGCAGTCTGAAACAAGCGACGGTCTGCGTCTGTGCTGGTGGATAACAGCTCGCTCTGTTTCTTCTATAGCCCAGACAGTAGGGGCCCAGAACCCAGACCTGAGTTGGCCTCCTGGTCACTCTGACTGCGGGTTACGGAAGAAATGGACACATCCTCCTCCCCCTCTCTGTGCAGGAGGGTGGATGTGGATGTGACAGGAACTTCATGCATCTTTATGACATTTCCTGCCACTAAACTGCTACACAAGCCATTATCTTTTGATGAATACATATCACCTTCTACATTATTGTTAGTTATGCAAACTTCACCTAATGCATTGGTTACTATGTTCAGGTTATCACTAGGCACAGTATCATTATGCAATTCTAACACATTGGTAAACACAGAGTCATCACAGTTCATAGTAGGCACAGTCTCAATATCACCATATGCGACTGGTGCCAACGCACATGGGGCTGCACGCTCGCCGGAGTCCTCCTCAATGTCTGAGGGAATATACCTGGAGACTAAACGTCCCAGATCAGTTCCTAGTAACACATTAGTTGGAATCTTATCTGTCACTCCCACTTCCATCATTCCTCTTCCCGCCCCCTAATCCAGGTAAACTCAGGCCATGGGTAAAGCAGGGGTTAGACCTCCAACTCCAGCAACAGTTAGAGTTCTTCCGGGGATGAGGTCCTCAGAGTTGACAAGCTCTGGGTGCACGAGGGTCATCTCGGCACCAGTGTCCCTCAGTCTCATGGTGACTGTGTTGCCCACAGTGACCGCTTGTAAATTGTCACAAGATGCCCTCTTTTCTCACCCACAAACAAAACTTCTGGGGAAGAAATAGATGGTTTGGGCAAAGGGGTGGTTTTACTCTTTTCTGTGCAAGCAGTGCTTATATGCCCGACTTGGTTGCACACATAACACCTGCAGTTATTCACAGCAGGTCTTGGGACTCGGGCAGGGGTAACTACTGGAAATCTGCGAGTAGGAGTAAAGGTGTTAACAGGGGGTTTTACCCCCTTCCAACCTGGCACAGCAGGCTTCCATGCTTCTGGCACTCGACTGGCAGCATATACATCTGCAAACTGGGCAGCTTTATCCAGGGTCCTGGGCTCCCGTTCCAGAATAAACTGTCTCACTTCTATAGAACAGGTGTGGAGGAACTGCTCCAGAAGCATCAGATCCTCCAGGTCTTCCAAAGTGGTAAAACCCCATCCCTGGGTCCACTGCCTGAAATGGTTCCTTAGTCCAACAGCCAGGTCTGAGTAGCTGTCAGTACCTGTGCGATGCAAAGTCCTAAACTGTTTTCGGTATACCTCTGGGGTGAGGTTAAACCATTGGATTAAGGCCTTTTTAATAGCCGCATAATCTTGATCCATAGTCGTGGGCAATGCTGCAAACACCACTAGTGCTTTGCCTCTTAGTCCTGGAGTCAAATACTTAGCCCATTCGGCAGGGGGTAGCTGGAATTGCCTGCAGACCTTTTCAAAACTTTTGAGGAAAACATCCAGATCACTGTCTTTCTTCATGACAGGGAAGCGATCTAAACAAGGTTTAAGGGATACAGTGTCCGTGGACTCACCCTGGGGTGACGATGAAGCACTTTGTAGCCGCATTTTGGTCAACCCTAGCTGGTACTCCCGCTCTGCCTGGCGTTCTTCACACTCTGCTTGGGGTTCTGCAGCTTCTCACTCTGCTTGGCGCTCTTGCATCCATAGCTGCACCCTCAGATTAGGATCACAGGCACCAATCTGCTGGAGAATTAGAGGAAGAGAAGATTCCATACCGCTTTGAGTACTGGTTCTGTCCTGCCCAGCCAGTTCCTGAATAGGATCTTCTGTCTGTTCCTCAGAGGCTGAAGGTCCCTGCTCTGGTTCCACAGAACAATGGGACTGTGTTTCAAACGCCATCAATGCTTGTATCAGCTCTGCTTTGGTCTGGTTTGTTGTGTCCAGCCGTCTCGCCGCACAGAGGACCAGCACTTCAGCTTTGGTCCTGTTCCTATACACATCTGCCATCCTAGCAGCGGTTTTCTCAAATAAAAGACAGGAAAGAAAACAAGAGAAGGGGGGGGGGGGGGTCTGTTCTGCACGTATATATGTTAACTGACAATTAGTATGCACTGAGTCCTTCTTTGTGAACTGTCGTATCCTTCCCAAGGATACTCCAGCCCTTAAGTGTAAGGGTAAATTTATTAAACCAAACACTTAATGTCTTTAACAGTGTAAAAACAAGAACACTATCCTACCGCTTGCCACCAATCTTTGACAATCCCCACTCAATAGGTCACGTCACTGGGGTGAATTATACTAGTGAGCTCATCAAGTTACCACATAAATTCCCACCCACCTTTTCTAGATGACGGAATTATGCTAACTTACTCCCCTAGATTCTAACATCCCAATATTTTCTATCAAAATAGCTGCCACTACCTATACTATAAGGCAATAGGGGCCTATACTCAGATATTCTCTCAACCCAAATTTAACACAGGTTATCTATATGGGACCTAAAATCCTCTGAAACACTACTGGTAACGTTATTCCCTCCGAAAGAGCAAGTTCTATAAGACCACAAGGAAGGGACTTATTAATGTTTAAATTTAATATACAATAGTGCAGTGCAATACAAAAAGAAAGATAAAAGATAAAACAAAATATACATACAATAATAATGCAGTAAACAGATAAAATAAAAGGGATAAAATACGGAATATTGGCTTACTGAGATGCAGCAGTTAAATTCCGGCTGTCGGGACAGCTGAAGATATGGGCAGTCACTCCAAACGATGTGGATCCCCAAAATGGCTGACAATTAACTGTTCCTAAACACCCATTTTTATCCCCCCTCAGCCGAGGGGTGGGCTGTGAGGGAACCTCCTCCTTTCGGTCCGGCCTTCTGGGACATCTGATATTATTCAGGTTTCTGCCCCACCTTCCCAGAAGACTGACTGAGGTGGCAATATGAATCACGGCGATTCCTCGCTGTATGACAGGGACTGCGGGTACAGGTATGATCCCATAATCTGAGTCGCTTCGTCCTGGTCATACAGACACCAAATATGATTGAGTTATGGTTTCCAGAAGGCCAGATCCTGAATAACGAGAAATGCCTCCTCTCCAGTTAGTATGGCGCGCATAGACTCTGCCCGAAGCCCATGTCAGGCTGAACACAATTATTAGGGTTCTGAGGCTGTGGGTGCCATGAGGTCGGAGTTATGGCTTCTGATATTATTTCATTCATCTACTGAATGGCTTAGACCACCCACTGGTCTAGCAGCCAACATGTCTAGGGTGGCTGTGCATTTTAAGTATCCCCCTCCCAGGTCTTCATTAGGATGTCAAAATGGTTTTCAATTAGCAGGCCTGTGCTAAATGGGGGCTTCCTCTGATAATGTGGAGTTTCTCACCTAGTCTTCAGACACGCTGGCATCAAGAGGAACCATGTGCATTTGCTTAATAGATCAATTAGCCTCTGCTATACATTTAGCTATTGATAATGTAAGTCTAGGAGAATATGAGACTATATCTATCTATCTGCCCTATTTACCTCAGATTTCGTTACAGCGTGGGACTTCGGTCGCCATGTTGATAGGACTTGGCTGACAACCCACAGTGTTAGAAGAAAGAAATAGCCTTTTCAATCAATTCCTTCTACCTGGATGAAGTTCCTCTACCTGGATGTAGTCTGTACAAACCAGGTTTATTCACTTTAGCCCCCTCAATCCAGTGTGCAGCACGCGTTGTCTCTGAGGTAACTACTCAGGAATACATGCGACCACCTCAATGAGGTTAACCGAGACTGTAAGAAACAAACTCATGTGGTGCTATACTAAATTTTAAATTACATGCAAATACTAAAGTATTCAGATCAGCTGCTAGTTTGAAAAATATTAAATATTTTTGTGGCACAATCCTTTTTAATGTCAGTGAACAGAGCTGATTGTGATTACAAACACCACCACTGGATCTCCTACATCTTCCTGTGCATGTACCCATAGATGTAGGAAAAAGGGTTAATGAGTAGATAAATTTAGGCTAAAGCTACACAGAGATCATGGGTTGGAATGACCAGGAATCACAGTGTAGCACGGCAGCCACAGAAATGATGAAGTTACATTGTTACATAGTTGTTATGGTTGGAAAAAGACCAAAAGTCCATAAGTCCAACCTGTAATCCTCCATACTGACCCATGGAACAACTCCCTGGATCAATATCCATCTTCTTTTTAAAAAGGGGTTCAGCCAAAGGGAAAGGGTGTGTAAAAGTTTTTCTATACATTGTCATAAGTCACAGCAAAATAATTAACCTCCCCCAAAACACAACCTCACAAGCAGCACAACTTGCATGTTTGTTGCAACTGTGACCCCAGAAATGTAAAACAATGCAGCCCTGCTGCCCTGCTACGCTGCCCAAGATGGCCATATAGCCGAAGGCGCTAAAGTTGATACTAGAGATGAGTGAATCAAAGCTTGACAAAGTGGAATTCGATCCGAATTTCAGGAAAATTCGATTCACAATGAATGCAAATTTCCTCGCGCTTCGTGGTAACGAATCGCAATTTTCTCTAAATGGCGGCTACACATGTGAGGACTGAGGACATGGGGCAAGGAACTCTGGGAAGGTGGCGACCACCCCATATTGACATGCCTGCATGCAGCCAAGAGCAGCCAGCCCTGTGATGTCACAGCCCTTTAAGTACGGCAGCCATTTTAGATTCTGCCATTTTTCCAGTGTTCAGAGTGCAGGAACAGCACCGTGTGAAGTCTAGTGTTGATCGAGCACCAAAGTGCTTGGGTGCTCTGGTGCTTGAGTAAAACACTTTGGGATGCTCAGGTGCTCTACAAAGCACCCGAGCACAATGGAAATCAATGAGAGAACCAGAGCATTAAACCAGGCACCCCCTGCTCTGAAGAAGGAAGGGTGTCTGGTTCACAGAAAACGTCAGAAATTAAAGTAGACACCACTGAAATGTTGCGGGAGCAGCATGGGGAGGATGTCTGGATGCATCTTGGACTCCCAGGTCGATGCTGGTAAAAATGTTGTCCGAGTAGTACGCCACTTTTACAGACTGACAATAATACACACAAAACCAAAGATAAAATAGATTTTAGAGGAAAACTTGTTAGGAAACATTCTTTCCTGTATACAGGGAGTGCAGAATTATTAGGCAAGTTGTATTTTTGAGGATTAATTTTATTATTGAACAACAACCATGTTCTCAATGAACCCAAAAAACTCATTAATATCAAAGCTGAATATTTTTGGAAGTAGTTTTTAGTTTGTTTTTAGTTTTAGCTATTTTAGGGGGATATCTGTGTGTGCAGGTGACTATTACTGTGCATAATTATTAGGCAACTTAACAAAAAAAAATATATACCCATTTCAATTATTTATTTTTACCAGTGAAACCAATATAACATCTCAACATTCACAAATATACATTTCTGACATTCAAAAACAAAACAAAAACAAATCAGTGACCAATATAGCCACCTTTCTTTGCAAGGACACTCAAAAGCCTGCCATCCATGGATTCTGTCAGTGTTTTGATCTGTTCACTATCAACATTGCGTGCAGCAGCAACCACAGCCTCCCAGACACTGTTCAGAGAGGTGTACTGTTTTCCCTCCTTGTAAATCTCACATTTGATGATGGACCACAGGTTCTCAATGGGGTTCAGATCAGGTGAACAAGGAGGCCATGTCATTAGATTTTCTTCTTTTATACCCTTTCTTGCCAGCCACGCTGTGGAGTACTTGGACGCGTGTGATGGAGCATTGTCCTGCATGAAAATCATGTTTTTCTTGAAGGATGCAGACTTCTTCCTGTACCACTGCTTGAAGAAGGTGTCTTCCAGAAACTGGCAGTAGGACTGGGAGTTGAGCTTGACTCCATCCTCAACCCGAAAAGGCCCCACAAGTAGAGTTGAGCGAACACCTGGATGTTCGGGTTCGACGAGTTCGGCCGAACTTTCGAAAAATGTTCGGGTTCGGGATCCGAACTCGACCCGAACTTCATCCCGAACCCGAACCCCATAGAAGTCAATGGGGACCCGAACTTTTGGGCACTAAAAAGGCTGTAAAACACACCCGGAAAGGGCTAGAGGGCTGCAAAAGGCAGCAAAATGTAGTTAAATCCCCTGCAAACAAATGTAGATAGGGAAATGATGAGTTAACATAAAATAAATAAAAATTAAACAATATTAATTGGAGTGAGGTCCCATAGCACAGAATCAGGCTTCAAGTCACCCACCAATGGAGAAGGTCACTTACTATTATTTTGACCACAGCACCCAGACAAAGGAGAGAGGTCCCACAGCAGAGAACCAGGCATCATATCACCCACCACAGGAGTAGGCCACCATTTAGTTACTTTGACCCCTACACCCAGACGGAGGAGAGAGGTTACACAGCAGAGAATCAGGCATTTAGATCACCCACCACAGGAGTAGGCCACCATTGAATCAGACCCCGGCAACCATGTCAGATGGCACAAGCATAAGCTTTATATCAATCAGCACAGGAGAAGGCGACTTTGACAGACTTTGACCACTACACCCAGACGGAGGAGAGAGGTTTCAAAGCAGAGAATCAGGCATTTAGATCACCCACCACAGGAGTAGGCCCCAATTTAATGGGACCCCGGCAACCATGTCAGATGGCACAACCATCAGCTTCATATCAATCAGCACAGGAGAAGGCGACTTTGAAAGACTTTGACCCCTACACCCAGACGGAGGAGAGAGGTTTCACAGCAGAGAATCAGGCATTTAGATCACCCACCACAGGAGTAGGCCCCCATTGAATCAGACCCTGGCAACCATGTCAGATGGCACAACCATCAGCTTTATATCAATCAGCACAGGAGAAGGCGACTTTGAAAGACTTTGACCCCTACACCCAGATGGAGGAGAGAGGTTTCACAGCAGAGAATCAGGCATCATATCAACCACCACAGGAGAAGCCACCATTTAGTTACTTTGACCCCTGCACCCAGGAAGAGGAGAGAGGCACCACAGCACATATTCTGGCATCATATCAGCCACCACAGGAGAAGCCACCATTGAGTTACTTTGACCCCTGCACCCAGGAAGAGGAGAGAGGCCCCACAGCACATATTCTGGCATCATATCACACACCACAGGAGAAGGCCTCTTTCAGTGATTTAGGCCTTTGGACCCAGACAGAGGAGAGAGGTCAGAGATTAGCTTCATATCCCCCAGCACAGCAGAAGACCGCTTTATTTGACTTAGGCCTCAGCACCCAGACAGAAGACAGAGGTAGCATGGCAGAGGTTATGGCTTCATGTCACCCGTTAGTTTAACCGGCCACTTTCATCTGGTTAGGCCCCGGCGCCCAGACAGAGAAGAGTTTCATTCAACTGTGGGTTTCATAAAATTTGTATCAAATAAAGAAGTGGCCCGTAGCACAACAAGACATGTTTTAGGCAGTTAATAAGGACTACTCTGCACAAGGGAGGGACAGGTCCTGTGGGATCCATGCCTGGTTCATCTTTATGAAGGTCAGCTTGTCCACGTTGGCTGTGGACAGGCGGCTGCGCTTGTCAGTAATGACGCCCCCTGCCGTGCTGAATACGCGTTCAGATAAAACGCTGGCCGCCGGGCAGGAAAGCACCTCCAAGGCATAACATGCTAACTCTGGCCACGTGGACAATTTCGAAACCCAGTAGTTGAATGGGGCCGAACCATCCGTCAGGATGTGGAGGGGTGTGCAGACATACTGTTCAACCATGTTAGTGAAATGCTGCCTCCTGCTAACACGTTCCGTATCAGGTGTCGGTGCAGATAGCTGTGGCGTGGAGACAAAACTTTTCCACATTTCTGCCATGCTAACCCTGCCCTCAGATGAGCTGGCCGTGACACAGCTGCGTTGGCGACCTCTTGCCACTCCTCTGCCTTCACCTTCCACCTGTTCCCCTGTGACATGTGGGAATGCTCTCAAGAGCGCCTCTATCAGCGTGCGCTTGTACTCGCGCATCTTACGGTCGCGCTCCAGTTCAGGAATTAAAGTGGGCACATTGTCTTTATACCGGGGATCCAGCAGGGTGGCCACCCAGTAGTCTGCACACGTTAAAACGTGGGCAACTCTGCTGTCGTTGCGCAGGCATTGGAGCATATATTCGCTCATGTGGGCCAGGCTACCCATGGGTAAGGACAAGCTGTCCTCTGTGGGAGGCGTATCGTCATCGTCCACCGTATCCCCCCAGCCACGCACCAGTGATGGGCCTGGGCTGCCACCCCGCTGTGAACTTGCGTCATCCTCGTCCCCCTCCACCTCCTCCTCCTCATCCTCCTCGTCCTCCAGTACAGTGCCTTGGCTGGCGACTTGTGAACCTGTCCTCTGCTGCTTAAACAAACCTCCCTCTGAGCCACTTCGAACAGACTGGCCCGAAAGTGTTAGAAACGAGCCCTCATCCTCCTCCTCCTCCTCCACCTGGGCCACCTCCTCTAACATCATTGCCCTAAGTGTTTTCTCAAGGAGACATAGAAGTGGTATTGTAACGCTGATAACAGTGTCATCGCCACTGGCCATGTTGATGGAGTACTCGAAACAGCGCAGCAGGGCACACAGGTCTCGCATGGAGGCCCAATCATTGGTGGTGAAGTGGTGCTGTTCGGCAGTACGACTGACGCGAGCGTGCTGCAGCTGAAACTCCACTATGGCCTGCTGCTGCTCGCACAGTCTCTCCAGCATGTGCAAGGTGGAGTTCCACCGGGTGGGCACGTCGCATATGAGGCGGTGAGCGGGAAGGCCGAAGTTCCGCTGTAGCGCAGACAGGCGAGCAGCGGCAGGATGTGAACGGCGGAAGCGCGCACAGACGGCCCGCACTTTATGCAGCAGCTCTGACATGTTGGGGTAGTGGTGAATGAACCTCTGCACCACCAAGTTCAGCACATGCGCCAGGCAAGGGATGTGCGTCAAACCGGCTAGTCCCAGAGCTGCCACGAGATTTCGCCCATTATCGCATACCACCAGGCCTGGCTTGAAGCCCACCGGCAGAAACCACTCGTCGGTCCCTGTTGTTCAATACCCCGCCACAACTCTTTGCGCTGTGGGGCCTGTCCCCCAAACATATGAGTTTCAGAATGGCCTGCTGACGTTTACCCCGGGCTGTGCTGAAGTTGGTGGTGAATGTGTGTGGCTGACCGATGAGCTGGTGGAAGCAGTGGAGGAGGAAGCCGAGTAGGAGGAGGAGGCTACAGGAGGCAGAGAATGATGCCCTGCGATCCTAGGGGGGCGGAAGGACGTGCGCCAAGGAACTGTCCGCCGGGGGCCCAGCCGCCACTACATTCATCCAGTGTGCAGTTAGTGAGATATAGCGTCCCTGGGCCGTGCTTACTGGTCCTCGTATCTGTGGTTAGGTGGACCTTGCCACAAATGGCGTTGGCGCAGTGCACACTTGATTTTATCGGACACTTGCATGTGCAGGGAAGGCACGGCTGTCTTGGAGAAGTAGTGGCGGCTGGGACCACATACTGCGGGACAGCCATGGCCATCAGCTGTTTGAAAGCTGTCTGTGTCCACCAGCCGGAATGACAGCATTTCCAAAGGCCATGCAGTTTAGAAATGCTGGCGTTCAGGCCAAGGGCTCGAGGGGGACTCGGGGGGAATTTGCGCTTCCTCTCTAAGGTTTGAGATATTGAGAGCTGAAACGCTGCCTGTGTGATATAGTGGAGACGCTAGTTGACTGGTGGCGGTTGGTGTGGTGGTCGGTGGCACATCCTCTGTTTGCTGCTCGGCAGGGGTGGCAACATTCCTCTCGAGGCGGAAGCCGAGGCAGCAGCGGTAGAGGGAGCAGGGGGAGCCTCAGCGAGTGCCTGGTTTTAAGGTGTGTACCCCACTGCAGTTCATGCTTTGCATGTAGATGCCTGGTCATGCAGGTTGTGCTGAGGTTCAGAACGTTAATGCCTCGCCTCAGGCTCTGATGGCAGAGCGTGCAAGTCACTCGGGTCTTGTCGGTAGGACATTGTTTAAAGCAGTGCCATGCCAGGGAACTCTTTGAACGGCCTTTGTGGGGCTGGGGGGTCCCTGTTGGGCGTGTCCAGTAGCAGGCGAACTCTGGGGGCGGGCGGCTCGTCTGCTTTGGCCCCCTGCTCCCCTTTGGCTTCGCTGTTGTCTCGTCCTCACCACTACCTCTTCCTCTGAACTGTGAAAGTCATCGCCACGACCTTCAGGTCCATGTGGGGTCTAAGACCTCATCGTCCTCTGCATCGTCTTCCACCCAGTCTCCCTCCCTGACCCTCCTCCTGTTCAGTCTGCACACTGCAAAAAGACGCGGCAGTGGGTCACCTGTGTTTCGTCATCATCAGAGAGTCGGTGACTCTGCTGTGTGGTGGTATCCCATTCCTCTTCATCTGGAGACATAGTGGTTGTGCGTCAGTGCATGTATGTCTTCCTCCACTGGGGAAGGGGCTAGGTGACGCCCCTGGGATCCCTGGAAGCAGAGTCTTCAAACAGAAGAAGAGACTGCTGCATAACTTGTGGGCTCAGAACGTTTCCCTGATATGCTTGGGGGTGATGTGACAGACTGATGGGCTTGGTTTTCAGGTGCCACCTGTGCGCTTCCGCAGAAGACTGGGTGGAAGACCTTGTGGTGAACGTGGCTGGAAGCACTGTCGGCCACCCAATCGATTAATGCCTGTACCTGCTCAGGCCTTACCCATCCTATGAGCGGCATTGGGCCCCACAGATATTGCGGTACATTCTGCCGGCTAGTTTGAGGGAGTTCCGTTCCCTACTGTGTGCGCCTGGGGCCCGAACAGCCACGTCCTCTACCAGCAACAGAGGCTCCACGGACACCACCACGACCGCGTCCTCGTCCCTTTAATAGTATTTTTCTTCATTGTGCGATTCAACTCGCACCACAATGAAATATATTTATTTTTTATAAGCAAAATCCCCTCACTGGAATACTTTCAGTCTTTGACTGTATGGATACAGATGGAATGACTGTTATTTGAGTACCCGCTTTCTTTGACAGATTCTAGTATGGGTACATATATGTTTTCCCAACCCCAGCACATTAGTTTGCTAATTTCCAGATGTATGAAACGCAGGCCTAACTGTATCTAGTATATTGAACGCCAGATAAACTAACTTGGCCTTTTTTAAATAAAAAAAAATTCCCTCACTGGAATACTTTCAGTCTTTTGACTGTATGGATTACAGATGGAATGACTGTTATATGTGAGTACCGCTTTCTTTGACAGATTCTAGTATGGGTACATATATGTTTTCCCAACCCCAGCACATTAGTTTGCTAATTCCAGATGTATGAAACGCAGGCCTAACTGTATCTAGTATATTGAACGCCAGATAAACTAACTTGGCCTTTTTTAAATAAAAAAAAAAATTCCCTCACTGGTATACTTTCAGTCTTTTGACTGTATGGATTACAGATGGAATGACCTGTTATATGTGAGTACCGCTTTCTTGACAGATTCTAGTATGGGTACATATATGTTTTCCCACCCCAGCACATTAGTTTGCTAATTCCAGATGTATGAAACGCAGGCCTAACTGTATCTAGTATATTGAACGCCAGATAAACTAACTTGGCCTTTTTTAAATAAAAAAAATTCCCTCACTGGAATACTTTCAGTCTTTTGACTGTATGGATTACAGATGGAATGACTGTTATATGTGAGTACCGCTTTCTTTGACAGATTCTAGTATGGGTACATATATGTTTTCCCAACCCCAGCACATTAGTTTGCTAATTCCAGATGTATGAAACGCAGGCCTAACTGTATCTAGTATATTGAACGCCAGATAAACTAACTTGGCCTTTTTTAAATAAAAAAAAATTCCCTCACTGGAATACTTTCAGTCTTTTGACTGTATGGATTACAGATGGAATGACTGTTATATGTGAGTACCGCTTTCTTTGACAGATTCTAGTATGGGTACATATATGTTTTCCCAACCCCAGCACATTAGTTTGCTAATTCCAGATATATGAAACGCAGGCCTAACTGTATCTAGTATATTGAACGCCAGATAAACTAACTTGGCCTTTTTTAATAAAAAAAATCCCCTCACTGAATACTTTCAGTCTTTTTACTGTATGGATTACAGAGGGAATGACTGTTATATGTGAGTACCGCTTTCTTTGACAGATTCTAGTATGGGTACATATATGTTTTTCCCCACCCAGCACATTAGTTTTGCTAATTCCAGATGTATGAAACGCAGGCCTAACTGTATCTAGTATATTGAACCCAGATAAACTAACTTGGCTTTTTTAAATAAAAAAAATTCCCTCACTGGAAATACTTCAGTCTTTTGACGGTATGGATTACAGATGAATGACTGTTATATGTGAGTACCCGCTTTCTTTGACAGATTCTAGTATGGTACATATATGTTCTTCCCAACCCCAGCACATTAGTTTTGCTAATTCCAGATGTATGAAACGCAGGCCTAACTGTATCTAGTATATTGAACGCCAGATAAACTAACTTGGGCCTTTTTAAATAAAAAAAATCCCCTTACTGGAATACTTTCAGATCTTTTGACTGTATGGATTACAGATGGAATGACTGTTATATGTGAGTACCCGCTTTCTTTGACAGATTCTAGTATGGGTACATATATGTTTTCCCAACCCCAGCACATTAGTTAGCTAATTCCAGATGTTTAAAACCAGGCCTAACTGTATCTAGTATATTGAACGCCAGATAAACTAACTTGGCCTTTTTTAAATAAAAAAAATTCCCTCACTGGAATACTTTCAGTCTTTTGACTGTATGGATTACAGATGGAATGACTGTTATATGTGAGTACCGCTTTCTTTGACAGATTCTAGTATGGGTACATATATGTTTCTCCCAACCCCAGCACATTAGTTTGCTAATTCCAGATGTATGAAACGCAGGCCTAACTGTATCTAGTATATTGAACGCCAGATAAACTAACTTGGCCTTTTTAAATAAAAAAAAATCCCTCACTGGAATACTTTCAGTCTTTTGACTGTATGGATTACAGATGGATTGACTGTTATATGTGAGTACCCCGCTTTCCTTTGACAGATTCTAGTATGGGTACATATATGTTTTCCCAACCCCAGCACATAGTTTGCTAATTCCAGATGTATGAAACGCAGGCCTAACTGTATCTAGTATATTGAACGCCAGATAAACTAACTTGGGCCTTTTTAAATAAAAAAAAATTCCCTCACTGGAATACTTTCAGTCTTTTGACTGTATGGATTACAGATGGAATGACTGTTTATATGTGATACCGCATTCTTTGACAGATTCTAGTATGGGTACATTATGTTTTCCCATCCCCAGCACATTAGTTTGCTAATTCCCAGATATATGAAACGCAGGCCTAACTGTATCTATATATTGAACGCCAGAATAAACCTAACATGGCCTTTTTAAATAAAAAAAATCCCCTCACTGGAATACTTTCAGTCTTTTGGACTGTATGGATTACAGATGGAATGACTGTTATATGTGAGTACCCGCTTTCTTTGACAGATTCTAGTATGGGTACATATATGTTTTCCCAACCCCAGCACATTAGTTTGCTAATTCCAGATGTATGAAACGCAGGCCTAACTGTATCTAGTATATTGAACGCCAGATAAACTAACTTGGCCTTTTTTAAATAAAAAAAAAATTCCCTCACTGGAATACTTTCAGTCTTTTGACTGTATGGATTACAGATGGAATGACTGTTATATGTGAGTACCGCTTTCTTTGACAGATTCTAGTATGGGTACATATATGTTTTCCCAACCCCAGCACATTAGTTTGCTAATTCCAGATATATGAAACGCAGGCCTAACTGTATCTAGTATATTGAACGCCAGATAAACTAACTTGGCCTTTTTTAAATAAAAAAAATCCCCTCACTGGAATACTTTCAGTCTTTTGACTGTATGGATTACAGATGGAATGACTGTTATATGTGAGTACCGCTTTCTTTGACAGATTCTAGTATGGGTACATATATGTTTTCCCAACCCCAGCACATTAGTTTGCTAATTCCAGATGTATGAAACGCAGGCCTAACTGTATCTAGTATATTGAACGCCAGATAAACTAACTTGCCTTTTTAAATAAATATAAAATTCCCTCACTGGAATACTTTATGGCTTTTCACTGTAATGATTACAGGTGGACTGGTATTAGTAGGGGTGACACAAGCACACCCAAGTCCCTGATGTAGATTTCTATGGCACAGACCACTATTACAAGTGATTAATGGACGTGTGGGAGAGATTGTGCTGCAGCACTAGTCCCAAGATGGCCGCCGCCTATCAGCCCAGTAAACATGTGCCACAAAATGGTCTGCACAACCTTTAAAAAAAAATAGCCTTGGACTGTGCTGCTAAATCGCTATTGGTCTGAATCCCAGTGTAGATGTCTGACTTGTTTGGAGCTTTGGAATGCACACTGTGGCAGCTTCTGCTGCAGCACTACAAGTCGCAAAATGGCGGCCGGCGGTCAGCCCAGGTACATGTGGATGGGAAGAAATCACTCTGGCCACTCTAAAAATAGCCAATCCCTATCAAAAAAGCAGCTCAGCTGCAGGTGTTCAGATGAATCACAGGTGAGGAGAGAAATTTGCTTCCAGTTATTCAATTATCCCTGCCTATTCTCGCCCTAGCATCAGCTGCGTCTATCCCTGTTCTATTCACATCGGGAGTGAGCACGTCCGACGAGCCGCACAAGCTTATAAAGAGGCTGAGTCACATGCTGCACTTGGCCAATCACAGCCTTGCCAATAGTAGGCATGGCTGCGATGGCATCTTAGGGCAAGGTAGTATGATGCATGTTGATTGGCTGCTTTGCAGCCTTTCAAAATGCGCCAAAATACATGCCGAACGACTAACCCAACCCGAACTTTACGAAAAAGTTCGGGTTCGGGTCCGTGTCACGAACACCCCAAATTCGGTACGGACCCGAACTATGCTCGAACTGTTCGCTCAACACTACCCACAAGCTCATCTTTGATGATACCAGCCCAAACCAGTACTCCACCTCCACCTTGCTGGCGTCTGAGTCGGACTGGAGCTCTCTGCCCTTTACCAATCCAGCCACGGGCCCATCCATCTGGCCCATCAAGACTCACCTCTCATTTTCATAAGTCCATAAAACCTTAGAAAAATCATCTTGAGATATTTCGTGGCCCAGTCTTGACGTTTCAGCTTGTGTGTCTTGTTCAGTGGTGGTCGTCTTTCAACCTTTTCTTACCTTGGCCATGTCTCTGAGTATTGCACACCTTGTGCTTTTGGGCTCTCCAGTGATGTTTGCAGCTCTGAAATATTGGCCAAACTGGGGGCAAGTGGCATCTTGGCAGCTGCACGCTTTGACTTTTCTCAGTTCATGGGCAGTTATTTTGCGCCTTGGTTTTTCCACACGCTTCTTGCGACCCTGTTGAATATTTTGAATGAAACGCTTGATTGTTCGATGATCACGCTTCAGAAGCTTTGCAATTTTAAGAGTGCTGCATCCCTCTGCAAGATATCTCACTATTTTTGACTTTTCTGAGCCTGATCAAGTCCTTCTTTTGACCCTCTCTGCCAAAGGAAGGAAGTTGCCTAATAATTATGCACACATAATATAGGGTGTTGATGTCATTAGACCACAACCCCTTCTCATTACAGAGATGCACATCACCTAATATGCTTAATTGGTAGTAGGCTTTTGAGCCTATACAGCTTGGAGTAAGACACATGCATAAAGAGGATGATGTGGTCAAAATACTCATTTGCCTAATAATTCTGCACGCAGTTGTAGTTACTTGTATGTAAAGTGCAAGTGCTGCCAACCTGTATATCACATAAAGGAGGGCCTCATTCACATGTGGTACAATTGTTTCAGGGTAGTGGGACTCCTACACTCATAAAGCCTATGCACTAAGTGAAAGGGCTGCCAAAAATTACAAGGAACTGGCACTCCAATACACCCTTTATTATACATAAAGGAGGGCATCATACACACACTTGAAAAGTTATGATTGATGGCCTGCTGGTGAACCTCAAAAACATTAGATGCAAGGGCCTCGCTGGTGACCCTCTAAAACATTAGGGGCAAAGGCCTGCTGCTGAGCTGACCATCTAAAACAATAAGGGTAAGAGTCAGCTTCAGAGCTGACCCTAAATACATTAGGGGTGACGGTCAGTTGCTGAGCTGACCCTGGTAAAACATTAGGGTACGAGGGCCTGCTGCTGATCTGACCACTAAATCATTATGGCAAGGGCCCTGCTGGTGACCCTCTAAAACATTAGGGGTGAGGTTTACTGCTGCTGAGCTGACCCTCTAAAGCATTAGGGGCAAGGGCCTGCTGATGATCTGACCATCTAAAACCTTTATGGCAAGGGCCTGCTGGTGACCCTCTAAAACATTAGGAGTGAGGGCAGCCTAATAAGCATGTAGATATGATGGAGGAGGAGGAGAAGGACGAGAAAAGAAGATTGAACCATATACCTTTTTTTGTGGTGGCAGTGGTGCATGGGAATACAGTGTATTCAATACACCATGAAAGCCACATTTAAAGTGCCTTATGATTCAGCCACTTTGGTGGAGTAGAGAAGTCAGGGGGCAAATCCAGGCCTTGTTCATTTTTGATAAGAGTCAACTCTGTCTGCAATTTCACAGGCGATGCGCTTATCAGTTATTATGCCCCCAGCACACTAAATACGCCGCTCTACAAACCTTGGGGCAGGCCCTCCTAGGCGCAGAGCGCCTGTTCATTGACACGTTGTCCAGCTTGAGACACCCAAATAGTTGGAAGGCTCAGGAGGATCACTGGTAGGACGCTGAACGGTCTGCTAACCTACTCCTCACCATCTTCCAAAATGTTTCCCTCCTTGTGGACACTAGGCCATGCATCAGGGTGAGGGGTGCTGGGCGGGTGGGGGTGTCATGAAACTGTCCCAGGCCTTGGGAGAGTGTTGCCTTGCCTCTGTTGGAACTGTTAACACCAGTAGTGTTGCCCTCGCCCTCACCTTCTCGGTTGCCCAAGGAACTATGTACTCTTCCGCCAGCGTAGTCAGCTGGGCAATTTTTCCACAAGGACCTTCTGGTATTGCACCATTTTGCTAGTCCTCTCCACCACAGGAATGAGAGCTGAGAAGTTCTCTTTGTAGTGGGGGTCGAGAAAGGTGAACAACCAGTAACCGGTGTTGGCCAAAATGCGTATAATGTGAGGGTCACGGGAAAGGCAGCATAATTTAAAGTCAGCCATGTGTGTCAGAGTCCCAATAGACAAGACTTCACTGTCCTCATCAGGAGGATGACTCTCAATCTCCTCATCCTCCTCCTCCTCTTCGCCCCATCCACGCTGAACTGATGGAATAAACCTGCTATGGGTACTACCCTCTGTAGCAGAGGCAACCGTCTCCTGCTCCTCCTCCTCATCATCATCATCCAATTCGCGCTGAGAAGACGACTGAGGGTGGTCTTGCTATCACCCTGTGTACTGTCTTCCCCCCATTTCCACCTCTTCCACATGCAAAGCATCTGCCTTCATTGTGAGCAGCGAGCAATTCAGTAGACACAGAAGTGGGATGGTTATGCTGATAATAGCGTTATCGCCGCTCACATCTGTGTTGATTCCTCAAAGTTGCGTAAAATCTCACAGAGGTCAGACATCCATGCCCACTCCTCGTTTGTGAAGAGCCGAAGTTGACTGGAAAGGCGACGACCATGTTGCAGCTGGTATTCCACTACTGCTGCTGCTCACAAAGCCTGGGCAAAATGTGGAATGTCGAGTTCACGTCACACAACAGTCGGTGAGCTGGCAATTGCAAGCGCTGCTGCAGCATTGCCAGACTGACAGCAGATGTAGATGACTTTCGTAAATGGGCACACACGCGGCGCACCTTCACCAGTAGCTCAGGCAAATTGGAGTAGGTTTTGAGAAACCGCTGAACCACTAAGTTGAACACATAGGCTAGGCATGGTATGTGTGTGAGCTTGCCAAGCTCCAAAGCCGCCACCAAGTTACGGCCATTATCAGACACAACCATTCCTGGTTGTAGGTTGAGTGGCGAGAGCAACAGCTCAGTCTGGTCCCTTAAACCCTCCCACAGCTCTGTGGCGGTGTGCTGTTTGTCACCTAAGCAGATTAGCTTAAGCTAGGCCTGTTGCCGCTTCCCCACTACAGTACTACACTGCTTCCAGCTACTGACTGATGTCTGACTGGTGCTGCAAGATGATAATTCAGAGGTGTAAGTGGAGCAGGAGGCAGAGGAGGAGAAGAGGGGGTTTCAGGCCCTAACGTAGGTGGTGGTGGAAACCCTGATGGAAGTAGGGCCCGCATTGCTTGGCGTCGTAGCACACCGGTGCGAGTCGCTCCCGACCTCCACAACGTTCACCCAGTGTGCCATCAGGGAAATGTAGCATCCCTGGCCAAAAGTACTTGTCCATGTGTCAGTGGTTAAGTGGACCTTCCCAATAACTACGTTGGTTAGGGCATGGGTGATGTTACGGGACACATGCTTGTGTAAGGCGGAGATGGCACACCGGGAAGAATAGTGGCGGCTGGGGACTGAGTAATGAGGGACATCTGCCGCCATCAGGCTGCCAAAAGCCTCAGTGTCCACAAGTCCTAAATGCACATTTCCAGTGCCAGCAATTTGGAAAGGTGCACATTTAATGCAGTGAGTGGGTGGCTGGGTATTTGCCTTTCGTTGAAAGCCTGGGTATGGACATCTGTAACACTGTGCTGGGACACAGAAGTGGATGTGCGAGCTGATGGTGCTTGCGAAGGTCCAGGTGCAGGTGGCGGGAGGCATCCGGGTCTGCATCATAGACAGGGGATTGGCCAGCATGTAACACAGGGGAAAGAAGACAGTGGTGTGACCCGCAGACACTGATTATGTTAGTATTCACGCTCCTGCTCATTTTGGTACGCACAGGTTGCAAAGGAATTCTTTTCTCATCCACACTTTCCTCAAAAAAGCGACAGACTGCGGAACACCTACCCCTTGGCAAGGGAGATTGCCGAAAGGGTGTGCTCCGGTGAACAGTTGCGTGCCTGTTTGGTGTGGCCCGCCTTCTCCCTTTTGCCATCCCACTGCCTCTTCCAGCCTGTTGCGGTTCTGCTGATCCCCCCCTCTGTACTGCTGTCCACGCTCGGCTTGCCACCTTCCCAGGCTGGGTCAGTGATTTCATCGTCCACCACCTCCTCTTCCACTTCCTTACTCTGGTCATCCTCCTGACTTGTTGACCTAACAAGAACCTCACTTATTGACAACTGTGTCTTATCCTCATCATCAACCTCGTGAAACACTAATTGCCATTCTTTATTATCATCTTCTTCTGACTGTGGATGCTCAAGAGTTTTGAAATCAGTGTACAAGTTCTCTTCAAGTCCCTTTTCAAGCTGGCTTGGTGAGAGGCTCAAATCAAGAAATGGCGCTGAAAAGAGCTCCTCAGAATATCCGAGTGTAGTGTCACTTGTTTGCCAAGACTCTCCACTGTGGGAGGAAGGAGTATCAGGGTGAGGATTATGTTGACCAGACTCTTGATTACTGAGACAGGTTGGTGCTTAACCAACTGGAAGCATTATCTGCTGCAATCCAGCAGACCACCTGGTCGCACTGGTGTGACTTCAGAGTGGTGTTCCTGCGCTGCCTCCCGCAAACTGGGACATGAAGCAAGGTATCGTGGATGAGTGTGTTTCTTGTGCTCTGGCAGCAGGCACAGTTTCACAGTGCCCAGGGCCACAGCCTCTATGTGCACCATCAGCAGCACGGCCACTTCCTTGTCCTTTACTGCTCGCCTTTAGCATATTAAATAGTGTATATTTTTGCAGGTATCTCACACATACAGTAGCGCAGGTTTTGTAAGTGTATGCCCAAATAAATTGCACTGAATATCACAGATATTAAAGGGACACTGACAGGCCAAATCAGCATATATAGTTAGATATATGACATTACAGGTCTTATAGAGTCTTTTAAAAGCATATAAGTATCCCCCCTGTCCACCTTATAAAGAGCAAAATATAAAGTTTAATAACCGGCTTGACCGGTCAACAATCTGCCTAAGGGGCGGCGTTTCATGTGAAAATGCGCCCAGCTAGCCGCTCCCAACTGCCGTTCTTAAGCCCCGCCCAGCTCATCATTATTCACTTCGCTGGGCGGCGGCTAGAACTCTCCCCAGTCCCGATCCTGCGCATGGGCAATTCAATCCTCTGGGACGCACTATTAACCCCTTTGACGATGTGAGTGAGCAGCGCTCTGAAGCGCTGCTCTGAACAGTGCATGGCTGAGGCTGCAGCTGCCTCCAAGACGCAGGCAGGCTGTGTGTGTACGCATGCGCGATCTAACCACGGCGGGGCGCAGGCGCAGAAGATTGGGCATGAACGATGCCCAGAGGATTGAATTGTCCATGCGCAGGATCGGGACTGGGGAGAGTTCTAGCCGCCGCCCAGCAAAGTGAATAATGATGAGCTGGGCGGGGCTTAAGAACGGCAGTTGGGAGCGGCTAGCTGGGCGCATTTTCACATGAAACGCCGCCCCTTAGGCAGATTGCTGACCGGACAAGCAGGTTATTAAACTTTATATTTCGCTCTTTATAAGGTGGACAGGGGGGATACTTATATGCTTTTAAAAGACTCTATAAGACCTGTAATGTCATATATCTAACTATATATGCTGATTTGGCCTGTCAGTGTCCCTTTAAGGATGCACAAACATTATACAGGAGATGTAGCGCAGGTAATGTCACTGTAACCAGCGGCTAAGAAAAAATTACACTGAATGTCACAGATATTTAGGGTGCACAATCGTAACACAACAGATGTAGCAGAGGTTGTGTCACTGTCAGCAGCGGCCAAACAATTGCGTGCAATTTAGCGTAGGTTGCGCTAATAATATATATTGCAGCCAGATAAAACAATAGTCCTTAAAAGGACTTTTGGGTCTCTAACACCTTTCAACAGTAAACCCTGCCCCTGTCCAGTAAACAATTCCTGTCCCTAAACTATCTGTCCCCTCCGCTGCAGCTCTCCCTAAGACTGAGCAAACCACGTGTCGTCGGGTGCTATATGGCACCCAATGACGCGTTCCGGCCAGCCAATCACTGTAATGCCAGTAACCAACATGGCTACGGCATTACAGTGAGTGCCAGTACTTCCCCGCACGCTTATTGGCTGCATAGCAGCCAATAACGTGCGAGGTGGAGACTGCACTGTTGCTGTTATTTCTGGTGAAAGTGTATAGTGGTGTATTTCAGAACTACAAGAAAACTACATACACACTTGACTCTGATTGTTTTCTGGTCAAAGCGTATAGTGGCCTATTTCAGTCCAACAAAGAAATATATATACGAAACTGCACTGTTGCAGTTATTTCTGTTGAAAGCGTATACAGGCGTACTTCATTAAAAAAATAAATATATATATGCACTGCACTGTTGCAGTTATTACTGGTGAAAGCGCATAGGGGTGTATTTCAGAACTACAAGAAAAATATATATCCCCTTTACTCTTGGATTGTTTTCTGGTCAAAGTGTATAGTGGCCTATTTCAGTCCAACAATAAAAAAATATATGCACCGCACTATTGCAGCTATTTCTGTTTAAAGCGTATAGGGGCGTATTACAGTAAAAAAAGAAAACTATATATGCACTGCACTGTTGCAGTTATTTCTGTTGAAAGTGTATAGGGGCGTACTTCATTAAAAAAAGAAAAATATATATGCACTGCACTGTTGCAGTTATTTCTGGTGAAAGCATATAGGGGTGTATTTCAGTCCAGCAAGAAAAATATATACGCATTTCACTTCTGCGCTTATTTCTGTTGAAAGCATATAGGGGTGTACTTCATTAAAAAAAACTATATATAATCGCACTGCACTGTTGAAGAAGTTTCTGGTGAAAAACAGTATAGGGGTGTATTTCAGAACTACAAGAAAAATATATACACACTTCACTGTTGCAGTTATTTCTGTCGAAAGCATATAGGGGCATACTTCATTAAAAAAAGAAATATACAGTGAGGAACAGAAGTATTTGAACACCCTGCGATTTTGCAAGTTCTCCCACTTAGAAATCATGGAGGGGTCTAAAATTCACATTGTAGGTGCATTCCCACTCTGAGAGACATAATAAAATAAAAACATTCAGGAAATCATATTGTATGATTTTTAAACAATTTATTTGCCCTGCACTGCTGAACATAAGTATTTGAACACCTGAGAAACAGCAAGGAATTCTGGCTCTCAAAGACCTGTTACTGTGCCTTTAAAATGTTCACCTCTACTCCATCTCATTAATCTAACTTAGTAGCACCTGTCTGAGCTTTTTAAAGACCCCCTGTCCACCCCACCCAGTCAGACAGCAAATACTACCATGGGAAAATATCTGTCAGTAGACAACTAGAGACAAAATTGTGGACCTCCGCAAGGCTGGAAAGGGCTATGGGGCAATTGCTAAGCAGCTTGGTGAAAATAGATCAACAGTTGGAGGCAATTGTTAGAAAAATGGCAGAGGCTAAAGACGTCTGTCAGTCTCCCTTGGACATGCAAGATCTCACCTTGTGGGGTATCACTGATGATAAGAAAGGTGAGGAATCAGTCCAGAACTACAAGGGAGGAGCTGGTCAATGACATGAAGAAAGCTGGGACAGTTTCAAAGGTCACTGTCGGTAGAACACTATGCCGTCATGCTTTCAAATCATGCATTGCACGGAAGGTTCCCCTGCTCTAATCATCACATGTCCAGGCCTGTCTGAAGTTTGCCAATGACTATCTGGATGATCCAGAGGAGGCATGGGAGAAAGTCATGTGGTCAGATGAGACCAAAGTAGAAATTTTTGGTCTAAACTTCACTCGCTGTGTTTGAAGGAAAAAGAAGGATGAGTTTCATCCCAAGAACTCCATCCCTACTGTGAAACATGGGGCGGTCACATCATGCTTTGGGGTGCTTTTCTGCAAAGGGGATAGGACGACTGCACTATATTAAGGAGAGGATGAATGGGGCCATTTATTGTGAGATTTTGAGCAACAACCTCCTTCCCTCAGTCAAAGCATTGAAGATGGGTCGTGACTGGGTCTTCCAACATGACAACGACCCGAAGCACACAGCCAGGATAACCAAGGAGGGGCTTCGTAAGAAGCATATCAAGGTTCTGGAGTGGCCTAGCCAGTCTCCAGACCTAAAATCCAATTGAACATCTTTGGAGGGGATCTGAAACTGCGTGTTGCTCAGCGACAGCCCACGAAACCTGACAGATCTAAGAGAGATCTAAGAGGAGGAAGTGGGCCAAAATCCCTGTTGCAGTGTGTGCAAACCTGGTCAAGAACTACAGGAAACATTTGACCTCTGTAATTGCAAACAAAGGCTTCTGTACCAAATATTAACACTGATTTTCTCAGGTGTTCAAATACTTATGTTCAACAGTGCAAGACAAGTAAATTCTTAAAAAATCATACAACATGTGATTTCCTTTTTTTTATTTTTTATTCTCTCTCTCAGAGTGAGAATGCATCTACAATGTGAATTGCAGACCACTCCATGATTTCTAAGTGGGAGAACTGGAAAAATTGCAGGGTGTTCAAATACTTCTGTTCCTCACTGTATATGCACACTGCACTGTTGCAGTTATTTCTGGTGAAAGCATATAGGGGTGTATTACAGTAAAAAAAAAAAATGCTGTATATACGCACTGCACTGTTGCAGTTATTTCAGGTGAAAGCATATAGGGACGTATTTCAGAACTACAAGAAAAATATATACGCATTTCACTCTTTGATTGTTTTGTAGTCAAAGAGTATAGTGACCTATATTTGTCCAACAAGAAAAATATATGCGCATTTCCCTTCTGCAGTTATTTCTGTTGAAAGCATATAGGGGTGTATTACAGCAAAAAATATATGCACTTCAATCTTTGATTGTTTTTTAATCAAATCGTATAGTGGCCTATTTCAGTCCAACAAGAAAAATATATACGCACTGCACTTCTGCAGTAATTTCTGTTGCAAGAGTATAGGGGTGTACTTCAATAAAAAAAGAAAAATATATATGCACTGCACTGTTGCAGTGATATCTGGTGAAAGAGTATAGGGGTGTATTACAGTAAAAAAAGGAAAATATATACGCACTTCACTGTTTGATTGTTTTGCAGTCAAAGCAAATAGTGGCCTATTTCTGTCCAACAATATATAGGCACTGCACTGTTGCAGTTATTTCTGTTTAAAGGGTATAGGGGTGTATTTCAGTACTACAAGAAAAATATATATGCACTTTACTTCTGCAGTTATTTCTGTTGAAAGTGTTTAGGGTTGCATTACAGCAGAAAAAGAAAAATATATAAAGCACTGCACTGTTGCAGTTATTTTTGGTGAAAGCGCATAGGGGTGTATTTCAGAACTACAAGAAAAATATATACGCATTACACTCTTTGATTGTTTTCTGGTCAAAGCGTATAGTGGCCTATTTCAGTCCAACAAGAAAAATATATACGCACTGCACTGTTGAAGTTATTTCTGTTTAAAGCGTATAGGGGGCGTTTTACAGTAAAAAAGGAAATCTATATACGCACTACACTGTTGCAGTTATTTCTGGCGAAAGCGTATAGGCGGTTATTCAGTTCAACATGAAAAATATATACGCATTTCACTTCTGCAGTTGTTTCTGTTGAAAGCGTATAGGGTCGTATTACAGTAAAAAAAAAATATATATAAGCACTGCTCTGTTGCAGTTATTTCTGGTGAAAGCGTATAGGGGTGTATTTCAGAACTACAAGAAAAACATATACGCACTGCACTGTTGCAGTTATTTCTGTTGAAAGTGTATAGGGCGTACTTCGTTAAAAAAATAAAAAATATATATGTACTGCACTGTTGCAGTTATTTCCAGTGAATGTGTATAGGGGAGTATTTCAGAACTACAAGAAAAATATATATGCACTTCACTCTTTGATTGTTTTGTAGTCAAAGCTTATAGTGGCCTATTTCTGTCCAACAAGAAAAATATATACGCACTGCACTGTTGCAGTTATTTCTGTTTAACGCGTATAGGGGCGTATTACAGTAAAAAAAGGAAAATAAATATGCACTGCACTGTTGCAGTTATTTCTATTGAAAGCGTATAGGGGCGCTGTTCACTCCAACAAGAAAAATATATACGCATTTAACTTCTGCAGTTATTTCTGTTGAAAGCGTATATGGGCGTACTTGATTATAAAAAAATATATATACTGTATATACGCACTGCACTGTTGCAGTTATTTCTGGTAAAAGCGTGTAGGGGCGTATTTAAGAACTACAAGAAAAATATATACGCACTTCACTCTTTGATTGTTTTCTAGTCAAAGAGTAAAGTGGCATATTTCAGTCCAACAAGAAAAATACAGTGGATATAAAGAGTTTACACACCCCTGTTAATATGTCAGGTTTCTGTGATGCAAAAAAATGAGACAAAGATAAATCATTTTAGAGCTTTGTCCACCTTTAATGTGACTTATAAACTGTACAACTCAATTAAAAAACAAACTGAAATCTTTTAGGTAGAGGGAAGAAAAAAATATAAATATAAAATAATATGGTTGCATAAGGCTACTTTTACACTTGCGGCAGTGTGATCCGGCGGGCAGTTCCGTCGTCGGAACTGTCCGCCGGATCCGCCGATCTGCAGGTGACTGAAAGCATTTGTGAGACGAATTGGGATGCGGATACGTTTCACAAATGCATTGCAAGAACGGATCTGTCTCTCCGCTTGTCATGCGGACAGACGGATCCGTCTTGTGTCTTTTTTCAAATTTTTACCGGTCTGCGCATGGCGGCATTCCGGTATTTTGAATGCCGGATCCGGCACTGATACATTCCGCATTCAGGCAAGTCTTCAGTTTTTTTTCGCCGGAGATAAAACCGTAGCATGCTACGGTTTTATCTTTTGCCTGATTAATCAAAATGACTAAACTGAAGACATCCTGATGCATCCTGAACGGATTACTCTCCATTCAGAATGCATGGAGATATGCCTGAACAGTTCTTTTCCGGTATAGAGCCCCTGTGACGGAACTCTATGCCGGAAAAGAAAAACGCAAGTGTGAAAGTACCCTAAGTGTGTACACCCTTAAACTGTGTGTTGAAGCACCTTTTGATTTTATTACAGCACTCAGTCTTTTTGGGTATGAGTATATCAGCATGGCACATTTTGACAAGATTTGCCCACTCTTCTTTGCAAAAACATTCCAAATCTGTGAGATTGCGAGGGCATCTCCTGTGTACAGCGCTTTTCAGATCACCACACAGATTTTCAATCGGATTCAGGTCTGGGCTCTGGCTGGGCCATTCCAAAACTTTAAAGGATAACTGTCGTATTTATTTATTTTTTTGGAGTATTGAATTGTGGTGATTAATATCACCTTGGTGGCCCTATTTCAACTTTTCACTGTGTATTCAATTACCCCTTAATTCCACATTTTTGTTCCCTGTACTGCCTACTTTTACCTGTGCTTAAAATTGGGTTGCTAGGCATGGTCCGTCTATCTGTTTAGAGGGAGCATGCAGCGTGCTGGGTCACATTACTGACAGCCAGGGACTGTAAGTAAATGATTAAAGCCAGGTCCTCCCCAGCAGCTGATAACAGTGCCTGGGCTGTGTGCACTTCTACCTGTCCCTGCGCTTGGCAGACGCTCCCTCACTCAGCAGAGCTGGAGAATGCAGAGTTGAAGCAGCGCACAACAGGGAAGGGAGCTCTGTCATCTGCTCAGTGTATAAATGAAAGCAACATGTGGTAAGAGGACCCCTTTGTGCTGCAAGAGGGCTCTGGTTACTGACACTTTTGGGGGGCTATTGTTACTGGCTAGTGAGGGCAGGCGGGATTAGCCTCAGGGTGAGGGCAGTGGCAGCCATCTTAACTGAATAGTAAAATTGCAGTTTTATGCAGACTGGTTGCTAAGGGCTGAATCTTATTAAATATGGGGTAAGTCAGTCTAATAGTAACTGATTCTGGAATATCATGATATTAGTAACTACATATATGAAAATTTAAATTAGGGTCTAAATGTGACAGTTATCCTTTAATCTTCTTCTAGTGAAGCCATTCCTTTGTTGATTTGGATGTATGCTTTGGGTTGTTGTCATGCTGAAAGATGAAGTTCCTCTTCATGTTCAGCTTTCTAGCAGAATCCTGAAGGTTTTGTGCCAATATTGACTGGTATTTTAAATTGTTCATAATTCCCTCTAGCTTAACTAAGGCCCCAGTTCCAGCTGAAGAAAAACAGCCCCAAAGCATGATGTTGCCACCACCATGCTTCACTGTGGGTATGGTGTTCTTTTTGTGATGTGCACAGTTGTTTTTGCACCAAACATATCTTTTGGAATTATGGCCAAAAAGTTCAACCTTGGTTTCATCAGACTACAACACCTTTTTCTCACATGCTTTTGGGAGACTTCAGATGTGTTTTTGCAAAATGTAGCCTGGCTTGGATGTTTTTCTTCGCAAGAAAAGGTTTTCGTCTTGTCACTCTACCCCATAGCCAGACATATGAAGAATACGGGAGATTGTTGTCACATGTACCACACAGCCAGTACTTGCCAGATATTCCTGCAGCTCCTTTAATGTTGCTGTAGGCCTCTTGGTAGAGATGTCCCGAATAGAGTTGAGCGAATACCTGGATGTTCGGGTTCGAGAAGTTCGGCCGAACTTCCCGGAAATGTTCGGGTTCGGGATCCGAACCCGACCCGAACTTCGTCCCGAACCCGAACCCCATTGAAGTCAATGGGGACCCCCGAACTTTTGGGCACTAAAAAGGCTGGTAAAACAGCCCAGCGAAAGAGCTAGACGGCTGCAAAAGGCAGCAACATGTAGTAAATCCCCCTGCAAACAAATGTGGATAGGGGAAATGAATTAAAATTAAAATTAAAAAAATAAAAATGACCCAATATCAATTGGACAGAGGTCCCATAGCAGAGAATCTGGCTTCACGTCAGCAGAGAATCAGTCTCTTCATGCCATAGCAAAGAATCTGGCTTCATGTCAGCACAGAATCAGTCTCTTCATGCCATAGCAGAGAATCTGACTTCATGTCAGCACAGAATCAGTCTTCATGTCATAGCAGAGAATCAGGCTTCACGTCACCCACCACTGGAACAGGCCACTGTCACACATTTAGGCCCAGGCACCCAGGCAGAGGAGAGAGGTCCCGTAACAGAGAATCTGGCCTTATGTCAGCACAGAATCTGTCTTCATGTCATAGCAGAGAATCAGGCAGATCACGTCACCCACCACTGGAACAGGCCACTGTCTCATATTTAGGCCCAGGCAACCCAGGCAGAGGAGAGAGGTCGCGTAACAGAGAATCTGGCTTCATGTCAGCACAGAATAAGTCTTCATGTCATAGCAGAGAATCAGGCATCACGTCACCCACCACTGGAACAGGCCACTGTCACACATTTAGGCCCAGGCACCCAGGCAGAGGAGGAGAGGTCCCGTAACAGAGAATCTGCCTTATGTCAGCGCAGAATCAGTCTTCATGTCATAGCAGAGAATCAGGCTTCACGGTCACCCACCACTGGAACAGGCCACTGTCACACATTTAGGCCCAGGCACCCAGGCAGAGGAGAGAGGTCCCGTAACAGAGAATCTGGCCTTATGTCAGCGCAGAATCTGTCTTCATGTCATAGCAGAGAATCAGGCTTCACGAACCACCCACCACTGGAACCAGGCCACTGTCACACATTTAGGCCCAGGAACCCAGGCAGAGGAGAGAGGTCCTGTAACAGAGAATCTGGCCTTATGTCAGTGCAGAATCAGTCTTCATGTCATAGCAGAGAATCAGGCATCACGTCACCCACCACTGGAACAGGGCCACTGTCACACATTTAGGCCCCTGCACCCAGACAGAGAGAGAGGGTCCTGTAACAGAGAATCTGGCCTTATGTCAGCACAGATATCTGTCCTTCATGTCCATAGCAGAGAATCAGGCATCACGTCACCCACCACTGGAACAGGCCACTGTCACACATTTAGGCCCAGGCACCCCAGGCACCCAGGCAGAGGAGAGAGGTCCCCGTAACAGAGAATCTGGCCTTATGTCAGCGCAGAATCAGTCTTCATGTCATAGCAGAGAATCAGGCTTCACATCACCACTCACTGAACTGGCCACTGTCCACATTTAGGCCCCGCACCCAGACAGAGGAGAGGTTCATTCAACTTTGGGTTGCCCCGCAATATAATGGTAAAATGAAATTAAAAATAGTATTGAATGAGGAAGGCCCTGGAGTAGAAAAATATATTGTTAAGGGGGAGGTAGTTAATATCTAATCTGCACAAGGGATGGACAGGTCCTGTGGGATCCATGCCTGGTTCATTTTTATGAACGTCACTTTGTCCACATTGGCTGTAGACAGGCGGCTGCGTTTGTCTGTAATGACGCCCCCCTGCCGTGCTGAATACACGTTCAGACAAAACGCTGGCCCGCCAGGCAGGCCAGCACCTCCAAGGCATAAAAGGCTAGCTCGGCCACGTGGACAATTTGAGTACCCAGAAGTTGAATGGGGCCGAACAATCAGTCAGTACGTGGAGGGGTGTGCACAGGTACTGTTCCACCATGTTAGTGAAATGTTTGCCTCCTGCTAACACGTTCCGTGTCAGGTGGTGGTGCACTTAGCTGTGGCGTGTTGACAAAACTTTTCCACATCTCTGCCATGCTAACCCTGCCCCTCAGAGGAGCTGGGCGTGACACAGCTGCGTTGGCGACCTCTTGCTCCTCCTCTGCCTTCGCCTTGGGCTTCCACTGGTTCCCCTGTGACATTTGGGAATGCTCTCAGTAGCGCGTCTACCAACGTGCGCTTGTACTGCCGCGCATCTTCCTATCACGCTCCAGTGTAGGAAGTAAGGTGGGAACATTGTCTTTGTACCGGGGGATCCAGCAGGGTGGCAACCCAGTAGTCCGCACACGTTAAAATGTGGGCAACTCTGCTGTCGTTGCGCAGGCACTGCTAGCATGTAGTCGCTCATGTGTGCCAGGCTGCCCAGAGTTAAGGACAAGCTGTCCTCTGTGGGAGGCGTATCGTCATCGTCCTGTGTTTTCCCCCCAGCCACGCACCAGTGATGGGCCCGAGCTGCTTTGGGTGCCACCACCCGCGGTGAACATGCTTCATCCTCATCCTCCACCACCTCCTCCTCATCCTCGTCCTCCTCGTCCTCCAGTAGTGGGCCCTGTCTGGCCACATTTGTACCTGGCCTCTGGGTGTTGCAAAAAACCTCCCTCTGAGTCACTTCGAAGAGACTGGCCTGAAAGGTGCTAAAAATGACCCCTCTTCCTCCTCTTCCTCCTGGGCCACCTCCTCTTCATCATCGCCCCTAAGTGTTTTCTCAAGAGGACATAGAAGTGGTATTGTAACGCTGATAACGCGTCATCGCCACTTGGCCATGTTGGTGGAGTACTCGAAACAGCGCAACAGGGCACACAGGTCCTCGCATGGAGGCCCAGTCCATTGGTGGTGAAGTGTGTCTGATCCACAGTGCGACTGACCCGTGCGTGCTGCAGCTGAAACTCCACTATGGCCTCCTGCTGCCTCGCACAGTCTGTCCAGCATATGCAAGGTGGAGTTCCACCTGGTGGGTACGTCGCAAATGAGGCTGTGAGCAGGAAGGCGGAAGTTATGCTGTAGCGCAGACAGGCGAACAGCGGCAGGGTGTGAACGCCGAAGCGCGAACAGACTGCCCGCACTTTATGCAGCAGCTCTGACATGACGGGGTAGTTTGCGAATGAACTTTCTGCACCACCAAAGTACAGCACATGCGCCAGGCAAGGGATGTGCGTCAAACTGGCTAGTCCCCAGAGCTGCAATGAGATTTCGCCCATTATCGCACACCACCAGGCCGGGCTTGAGGCTCACCGGCAGCAACCACTCGTCGGTCTGTTGTTCTATACCCCGCCACAACTCCTGTGCGGTGTGGGGCCTGTCCCCCAAACATATGAGTTTCAGAATGGCCTGCTGACTTTTACCCCCGTGCTGTGCTGAAGTTGTGGTGAAGGTGTTTATGGACTATTGACTGACTGAGACACGGAGTTCTCCTGTGTGCCTGTATCGAGTTCAGCCCGGCGTCCTGACTCAAATCTCCATAAAGGGGACGATCACAGATGGGTGGAGAAGCGGTTCGGGGTAGCCCAGAGTGTGCTGCCGGGACTCAAAGGTCTTCACGTCCAGTGATTACTTATAACAGAGGTCTTTAGGCGGCTCCAGTAGGTGCAAGAGACGATTAGACAGTAACGCAAGGGTTCTTCCTTGATGTATTGTGGTTATTGTTTTTAATGTGCGACCCTTTGGTAAAGGAAACACAGACTGATAGAAACCCAAAGGTCTCCTAAAGTGCCTGTGACAATCGGGTCAACCTTGGTGTTGTGACCGAGAGGCGACAGAAGGGAGGAGACCCGGCCAGTGTCTACCCAGAGTGGTGGGACATTAGGCTCAACGTGTTATATCGGGTTTTCTGTTGTTGTCCAGAACAAGGTGAAGGTATCCAGAAGATGGGAAATGAGGAAAGTGTCCGAAGGGTTACTGTTCACTCTGAACAGTAACGTGGCGGACAGGAGAGGCAAACGTTTCATAAAAGGATTAACTAAGTTGGAGAAGAGTTATAGTGTCTGTAAAGGAGGCATCCTTTGTAGTGCCACCTGGCAAGTGTTGTTAAACGAGAAAAGAGAGAAGTTAGAGGATGATAAATTGACAGACATGGTCCGTGTGTGGTTGGACTGTAGTAAAGAATTTGAACAGACGGGGGGGAGAACAAAATTTTGATGAGAAAAGACAGAGATATTTCTGTAAACCTGGTGTTGCATTGATACATGACTTGCCAACACCCTATAATGGCGGCGGGAAGAAAGCAGGTGGGTGGACCTGCAAAACATGTGGTCAACAGAATCCCTCCTCCCGTGATACGTGCCTTCACTGTGGGGTTCCCCACCCACAAAACCACACCTTGGTAACTACTCCCCAGCACGTCCCATCACTTCCCGTGTTAGCTACAGCGCCATCTTGTCCCCAGGCAACGCCCATGAACGGACCTTTAATATCATCCGGTCCGGACCCCCCCGTCACTCCTATGTCACCCTTGCCCCTTCCTACTACCTTGTACCCCATGGTTAACCCGGACGGTACATTCATGCTACACACTCACCTGCCACCCTTACTCCTATAATGGTAGGAGGGCAACCTGATTGAAGGCAGAACAGGGGATGCAGACGGTGCTGCAGAATCCACAATGGGCATACAAAATGCACCGGGTAATATGCAGACTCCTCCGTGGGGTACCCCGACAGACTACGGTGATCCACCAACTTTATCCCTGGCACCACAGTGGACTGTGCCCATGGTTGTGCGCCCATCACGACGTTCACAAGATCAATACTGCAGGGTCAGATTACAGAGTTACAAAAGAACTTACAGAAAATTGAGCAGGGGGAAACCTGAGACACGAAAGAAGCCCTAGCACTTAACCGGCCACAGGGACCACCAAAATATGTGTCTTTCACCCCACAACAGTTATTCACCATAGTGAATTTACTGCCTGACCCTGAGACCCATCCCATGCCCTTTTCAGGAAACTGTCCCAAGTGCATCAAACCTATGGGTGCACATGGTCGGACCTGCAAAGTATAGTGGAAAACAAGACAGGTGAATACTCCACACTGATAATGGATCAAATCCACATCCCTGAACTTAAAGGTGCTAACTTTGACCCCCGGGATCATGAGTCTGGAGAATTCTTTATAGAACAACTGCAGAAATGGGCGAAAGCAAGATTAGCAGATCATTCCACCACATTGCAGGACAGCTACGGGGATCAGTTGACCCCCACCTTTTTTTTTTCTTTTCACAGAAATGTTCGTTTCTGTGTTAAGATCCTCTTTACAAGGAACAAGAAACTGTCTTGCTTCTTGGTCTTTGTGGTTTTCACTCAAATTATGTGACACCCACGGCTGCTGGATGTCTGACAATAAAATTCTGCACTGATTCATATGAGCAAGGGGATTCGCTGCAAACCATTTTGCACCTCATCCCCGATACTCTCTGGCCAGAGGACCCCAGGATATCGGATGCCTCAACGTCCCATCCGGTCACTGTGACCCTGAAGGATCCCAAGGTTCTGCCATACAAAGCGCAATATCCGCTTTCTATCTCACAACAGGATGCTATTACCCTCCAGGTGCAGGCCCCCCTGCAGGATGGGGCAATCAAGATCACTACTTTATCCCTGTAACTCACTCCCTTTACCCAGTACGGAAGAAAAGGGAGAAAGGACAGCCTCCACGTACCGCATGGTGTCAGGACCTCCGAGCTGTCAATGAGGCTACTGTTCTTGAGACACCTATTGTCCCCAATCCGCACACACTCCTTGCTGGCATTCCACCCACTGCCACTACTTTCACTGTCATTGATCTGGCCAATGCATTCTTTTCTGTTCCCTTACATGAGAAATGTCAGTTTCTTTTTGCTTTCACACATGCAGGCAAACAGTACACCTGGACTGTTATGCCTCAAGGGGGCCTCAAAACAGCCCTTCCTGCTTCAGCAAGGCTATGTCCTCTGTTCTGCAACCCTGGCAAGCAGATCACCCGGATGTGGAACCTCCTCCAGTAGTGGATGACCTTCTCCTCTGTGCGGTCTCTCCCCAAATCTGCATGACAAAATCTGTCTCACTTCTCCAGTTTTTAGCCTCTGCTGGATGTCGAGTCTCACAAGCCAAACTACCAACTGTTGTCTCCCCAAAGTTGTCCTTCCTAGGTCATGGCATCTCTCAGGTCACAAGCACCTAACTGAGGCGAGGAAGAAGGCTATCTCTGACATCCAACTCCCGGACACTCCTCATCAGCTGCAAACCTTTCTGGGACTCATCTCCTACTGCAGGCCTTGATATCAGATGCTTCTGTCCTCATGCAGCCCTTATATGACTGTATACCCTCGCAATGCTGCTACTCCTTTCCAGATGACAATGGAGGCCGGAGAAGCTTTTCAGTCATTGAAGGCCGCCATTGCATCTGCCCCTGCTCTTGGCATCCCCAACTACAAACCTTCCTTTCTGGCTGTATGTCATGGAACGCCAAGGTCACTCCACTGGAGTCCTCACCTCAAACTCATGGTGGCCGCAATCGACCCTTGGGTTACTATTCTAAGCGTCTTGACCCGGTAGCCAGAGCTGCCCCTTCCTGTGTCAGAGCTATCCATGCTGCCAGCTATCTTCTAAACGTCACATCTGACGTTGTGCTGGGTCAATCCCACACTATTCTGGCTCCCCATGACATTTCTGCCATCCTCCAGCAGACTCAACCTAAACACCTCACTGCACAGCGCCACCTCCGGCTTCAGTGTAGTTTGCTTTCTGCCAGATAAATGTCACCATTCAGAGGTGCCACATCCTCAATCCTGCTGCACTCCTTCCTCTTCCAAGGGGGGAGTATAATGGAGATTCTGAAGATTTTATTGATCTACATGCTTGAAGAGGATCTTCAGGGAAAGAAGAACTATGGGCCCTCATCCGACTCTCTTTACATGTAACAAGAACATGATATGCATCACAATGATTGGAAGCTGATGTAGGGACACCACCATCAGTCCAAGACAATCCTCTGACAAACCCTCATTGGATTCTCTTTGTGGACGGCTCAAGGTACGCCGATGACAAGGGGAACGTTCCAATACAGGCATGGCAGTACACAAAGTGAACATGAAGTGCTGTGTGCAAGACAATTGCGCCCAGGACCATCATGCACAAGAAGCTGAACTCATTGCCCTCACTGAAGCCTGCCTCATGGCAAAAGACTACTACCGACAAATATACACAGATTCTAGATATGCCTTTGGAGTGGTTTCATGACTTTGGACTAATAAGGAAGGCCCGGGATTACATCACAGCTGCAGAACCCCGATTAAGAATGCTGTAGCAGTAAGCAGCCCTAATGGCAGCAGTACTCCTGCCCAACCAAGTGGCAGTGATCAAAGTAAAGGCCATACTCGAGCTGACACCCCTGAGGCCAGAGGAAACGCCCTAGCTGACCAAGAGGCCAAGGAAGCAGCAGTGAAAGAGGAAAGAGTCCAGTCAGACCAGATTATGATAACACAGGAGGACCTGGAACAAGAAGAAATCACATGGGACCTACTGAAACAAATGCAGAAACAGGCCACTCCCAGGGAAAAGGAAATCTGGCTGAAAGAATCAGCCCTCGAAGAAGAATCTGGACTCTGGACACAAGGAAAGAGAGTCTGCCTACCCAGAGCTCTTTATCCCCTAATAGCCTCAGTGGCCCATGGGCCCACCCACCAATCCAAAACCATCATGAAAGAATTAATTGACAAAATATGGGTGGCCCCAGGGATAACCCCTGTCCTGGTGAGACATACTCAAGCGTGTCTCATCTGTGCAGAGTGCAACCCCGGCAGAACCGAGCCCACTCCCAGAAAATGTCTCCCGAAAGCCTTATATCCCTTTCAGAGGATACAAATCGATCATATCCAGATGCCAATGTGCCAAGGGTTTCAATATGTGCTAGTAGTGATAGACTTGTTCTCTGGGTGGCCAGAAGCCTACCCCGTCCGAAACCAGACAGCAACCACTACTGCAAAAAAAAAACTGATGCAGGAGCTTGTCTGTAGGTTCGGAGTACCTGAGGTCATTGAGAGTGATCAGGGCCCAGCATTCACTGCTAGTCTAACCCAAGAGGTCTGGAAGATGGTAGGGTCACACCTGGCGTATCATACCCCATACAGGCCCCAAAGCAGCGGCAAAGTCGAAAGATTGAACGGGGTGTTAAAATCTAAAATGCTGAAGATGACCAGGGAGACAGGGCTTAATTGGGTTCAGTGTTTGCCTATAACCCTCTTTTCAGTTAGGCATACACCAAGGCCCCCACACAAACTAACCCCATATGAGATCTTATTTGGAACAGGGCCAAGAATGGGACAGTATTTCCCACAACAGTTACAAATGCATTATGAATCTGTTGCAAAATATGTGATAGCCTTGAGCAAGCAATTGTCTAATATACATGCACAAGTTTTCTCTTCCATTCCAGATCCTAACTCCCTGGAGGGAAGCCACACTCTCAAACCTGGAGAGTGGGTGGTGGTCAAGAAACACGTCAGAAGCACCCTCGAACCACGATACGAGGGACCTTACCAGGTGTTGCTGACCACCCCAACCTCTGTGAAACTCGAAGGGAGACCCACCTGGATCCACGCTTCACATTGTAAAAGAGTGAAGGCTGTCCCACCGTCCCAGGAACCATAAGCCATGAGGATTCACATACTGATCATGACTTTGACAGTGGGCATATCTGCAGTATTCACGCCACTGGGTGATGAATGGGACAATTCACTGATACGGCACCATCAAATTTTAGTCCAGGGGTTGAAGGAGACTGAAACTCTGAGAGATTGTTGGATCTGTACCCACAGTCCCGTGAGTTCAACCAGTATGCCTTATTTTGCAATACCCCTGGACCTTTCTGAACTGATTGACCTGTCTAATTCTACCATCTTTCTCACTAGTATACACCAAGTTAAATCCAGTACAAACAAGGACAGGGAAGTAGCCTTACCTGTTGCAGGGTGGGCAGATGCCCCATGGCTCATGATAAACAGATCAGGACCCTCGGTAGATCATAGCTCTACTCCTTGGCAAGAGGGACACTGGGCTAATGTCACATGTTTTCCTAGCTGGACACACTGTTATTGTCTCCAAGTACAAACCAAAGGTATGACATTTAGTCCACACATACACTCAGGTTGCAATGATTCAAAAACAGACTGCCACGTGCAGTGTATTGGTGTAGATGCTGAGAACGGAAAGGATCTGCCCTGTAACAACCGTACTGTACAGGATCTCCGGACAGGTATATTAGCTAACGACACCGAAAGTCAGTCAAAAGGATATGAGTTGGCGAAAGGGACACAATTAACCAAACTAATTATTATTATTCAATGGCACAGCAGTAGCAGTTCCAGACGACATATACTTAGTTTGTGGACACAAAGCATACAAATGGTTATCCGAGAATGTCACAGGACTGTGCACCATCGCCAGGCTTACTCCTGCTACCTTTATAGTACCACACTCTGAAATTGACATAAATGCAGTACCTAAACACACCTTGTATCGTAGGGCCAAAGATAACACACCCAGACCAAATGGCAAGCCACATGTAGTAGAGATGAGCATTACCAACAAAATTGTTAGTTCCATCTTCATATATCCCATGATAATGCAGATGTGGGATCATCTGGTAGTAGCAACAGACTACCTGGATGACCAAATATGGGAGGTGATGAGACTTATGAATACCTCAAACATTGTGCAAAACCAGTTAATCATCGTCACCAACCAACACACATTAGTTCTAGATTATGTTACAGCTAAAGATGGAGGTATGTGCCTGGTTGTGGGACCCTCTTGTTGCCATTACATAGACCCGCAGGGTAATTTGCAAGTTAAGGTGGATATAGAGAAGATGGCGTATTTAAGAGATAAATGGCTGGATGCACATAAAGTTGATAAAGATACATGGTGGTCTGATACCTTCTCTTCCCTTTACCCCAATAACTGGTTCAAAGGTATTGGGGGTTGGTTCATGGGAATTGTCCAAGTAATATTGCAGGTAGCCCTAATAATATTGGTGATATGTAGTGATTAAGCTCGTTCTTATTTGTGTGACCCGCTTTTCAAAAAGAATGAAGAAAACTGATGAACGACCTATTATGCTCCTCTACGATGAGGAAGGACAGAAGGAAACATCGTTCAACACAGCTCCCCCTCCTCACAATGATGCCTGGCTGAGATAGGGTGAGATGAATCCCAGGGTATTACCACAAGTCTGAGCAACCGGGAGCCTACCTATAAGGGGTAGGTTGTCGCCACTGCGGGTGAAGAGGATACGAATGGTATGCCCAGGGGATTCGCTAGGCGAAGGGAAAGTCTACAATCAAGTTTCCAAGGGGGGACTGTTATGGACTATTGATACAAAATGGATACTTGCTTGTTGAGGACTATGTTTAGCTAAGATGGCGGCCAGGCATTCAGCCAACACCTATAAACTAGAATCTTATTTTGTGTTTTATCATGTGTTTCTTTTTGGTTTCCGTTCAGCTCAAGCAAGCAGTTACAAAGAGGTTTCCGTTCAGCTCAAGCAAGCAGTTACAAAGAATAAGAAGTAACGGTATCTCCCACGAGCAAGGGGGGAGGGTGGAGGAATTTCTTCTTCTGGCTGTCAAGGTTACAGAGAAGCATAGAGAGTTCATAGCCAATAGAAAATATATACTTTATCTTTCACCCCCCCTCCCTGTCGTAAAACCTATGTATTGTGTGTTGTTTTCAGGAAATAAACTAGAGATCCTGTTTAACTCCTTGCTGTGAGTTGTCTCAGTCTGATCTCTCCGTGCACGTACATTAATTAATTAATTTGGAGCAGTACATCAACCGAACTGGCAGCTTGGCCAGAACCAGAACAAAGGTGTGTGGCTGACTGGATGAGCAGGTGGAAGAAGAGGAGGAGGAAGCTGAGTAGGAGGAGGAGGAGACAGGAGGCAAAGAATGTTGCCCTGCGATCCTTGGCGGCGGAAGGACGTGCGCCAAACAGCTCTCCGCCTGGGGCCCAGCCGCCACTACATTTACCCAGTGTGCAGTTAGGGAGATATAGCGTCCCTGGCCGTGCTTACTGGTCCACGTATCTGTGGTTAGGTGGACCTTGCCACAGATGGCGTTGCGCAGTGCACACTTGATTTTATCGGACACTTGTTTGTGCAGGGAAGGCACGGCTCTCTTGGAGAAGTAGTGGCGGCTGGGAACAACATACTGTGGGACAGCAAGTGACATGAGCTGTTTGAAGCTGTGTGTGTCCACCAGCCTAAATTACAGCATTTCATAGGCCAGTAGTTTAGAAATGCTGGCATTCAGGGCCAGGGATCGAGGGTGGCTAGGTGGGAATTTACGCTTTCTCTCAAATGTTTGTGAGATGGAGAGCTGAACGCTGCCGTGTGACATGGTTGAGATGCTTGGTGACGCAGGTGGTGGTGTTGGTGGTACATCCCATGTTTGCTGGGCGGCAGGTGCCAACGTTCCTCCAGAGGCAGAGGAAGAGGCTGAGGCGGCGGCAGCAGCAGCAGAAGAGGCCGAGGCGGCGGCATTAGCAGAAGAGGCCGAGGCGGCAGCAGCAGAAGAGGCAGCAGGGGGAGCCTGAGTGACTTCCTTGTTTTTAAGGTGTTTACTCCACTGCAGTTCATGCTTTGCATGCAGGTGCCTGGTCATGCAGGTTGTGCTAAGGTTCAGAACGTTAATGCCTCGCTTCAGGCTCTGATGGCACAGCGTGCAAACCACTCGGGTCTTGTCGTCAGCACATTGTTTGAAGAAGTGCCATGCCAGGGAACTCCTTGAAGCTGCCTTTGGGGTGCTCGGTCCAAGATGGCGGCGGTCAGTAGCAGGCGGAGTCTCTTGGCGGCGGGTGTTCTGATTTTGCCCACTGCTCCCTCTTTTGCTACGCTGTTGGCTCGGTCTCACCACTGCCTCTTCCTCCGAACTGTGAAAGTCAGTGGCACGACCTTCATTCCATGTGGGGTCTAGGACCTCATCGTCCCCTGCATCGTCTTCCACCCAGTCTTGACCCCTGACCTCCTGTTCAGTCTGCACACTGCAGAAAGACGCAGCAGTTGGCACCTGTGTTTCGTCATCATCAGAGACGTGCTGAGGTGGTATTCCCATGTCCTCATCATCAGGAAACATAAGTGGTTGTGCGTTAGTGCATTCTATCTCTTCCACCCCTGGTGAAGAGCTAGGTGGATGCCCTTGGGAAACCCTGGCAGCAGAGTCTTCAAACAGCATAAGAGACTGCTGCATAACTTGAGGCTCAGACAGTTTCCCTGATATGCATGGGGGTGATGTGACAGACTGATGGGCTTGGTTTTCATGCGCCATCTGTGCGCTTTCTGCAGAAGACTGGGTGGGAGATAATGTGAACGTGCTGGATGCACTGTCGGCCACCCAATTGACTAATGCCTGTACCTGCTCAGGCCTTACCATCCTTAGAACGGCATTGGGCCCCACCAAATATCCCTGTAAATTCTGGCGGCTACTGGGACCTGAGGTAGTTGGTACACTAGGACGTGTGGCTGTGGCAGAACGGCCACGTCCTCTCCCAGCACCAGAGGGTCCACTAACACCACCACGACCATGTCCACGTCCGCGTCCCTTATTAGATGTTTTCCTCATTGTTCCTGTTCACCACAATTTTGAGAATGGCAAATTTGGGAATAGTTTTTCAACCCAGAAAAAAAAGTGTGCTTTTACGGTCACTACAAATAACTTGAGCAGCTAAAACAGTACAGATTTGCTTGAATAGAAATGTGAGACCTGTTTTTTTTTTGCACTGTGTGACAGGTTAAGGTTTAATCTCAGAATCAGACTTCTATCTGCACGGTAGCGAGTGTCTTAGGTTTTTCTGAATGACACTATCAGTACCTTCACTGTAAGATATCGTTTTTGGGATAGATTTCAAGTAGGCCTCAAATACCAGAAACTAGTTATTTTGAGAATGGCAAATTTGGGAATAGTTTTTCAACCCTGAAAAAAAAGTGTGCTTTTACAGTCACTACAAATAACTTGAGCAGCTAAAACAGTACAGATTTGCTTGAATAGAAATGTGAGACCTGTTTTTTTTTGCACTGTGTGACAGGTTAAGGTTTAATCTCAGAATCAGACTTCTATCTGCACGGTAGCGTGTGTCTTAGGTTTTTCTGAATGACACTATCAGTACCTTCAATGTAAGATATCCTTTTTGGGATAGATTTCAAGTAGGCCTCAAATACCAGAAACTAGTTATTTGGAGAATGGCAAATTTGGGAATATGCCAATAGTAGGCAAGGCTGTGATGGCCTCTTGGGGCAAGTAGTATGACGCTTGTTGATTGGCTGCTTTGCAGCCTTTCAAAAAGCGCCAAGAAAGCGCCGAACACCGAACCCGAACACGGACTTTTACGAAAATGTTCGGGTTCGTGTCCGTGTCATGGACACCCCAAAATTCGGTACGAACCCGAACTATACAGTTCGGGTTCGCTCATCCCTAGTCCCGAACTATTCGCCGGCGAACATAGCTTGTTTGTGTTCTCCGCGGCGGGCGAACATATGCGATGTTCGGTCCGCCCCCTATTCGTCATCATTGAGTAAACTTTGACCCTGTACCTCATAGTTAGCAGACACATTCCAGCCAATCAGCATCATACCCTCCCTCCCTGATTTGATAGGGAAATCGATAGCTAGGCTAGTGTATTCAGTGTCCACTACAGTCCTGAAAGTCTCATCTGATCTCTGCTGTAAGGACAGCACCCCAAAAAGCCCCTTTTAGGGCTAGTACATCAGTCTACTTTTATTTATTTTTTTCCTGTGTAATCTTATGGCAGTTGCCTGCCAGCATGTGTGTCAGGCTCACAGCATATACTGTGCCCACTTGCCCAGTGCCACCACTCATATCTGGTGTCACAGTAGCTTGCATAAAAAAATAAAAATACATTTTTGACTGTAATATAATAGCAGTCAGTTGCCTGCACACGTGTGTGTGTTTCAGGCCCTGCAAGTGCCCACTTGCCCAGTGCCACCACTCATATCTGGTGTCACAGAAGATTACATAAAAAAAAAAAAAAAAATTTGACTGTGAAATAATAGCAGTCAGTTGCCTACACGTGTGTGTGTGTGTTTCAGGCCCTGCAAGTGCATAGTGTCACCAGCGCAACTCATATCTGGTGTCACAGTAGATTACATTTAAAAAAACAACAATTTTGACTGTGAAATAATAGAAGTCAGTTGCCTGCACGCGTGTGTGTGTTTCAGGCCCTGCAAGTGCATAGTGTCACCAGCGCAACTCATATCTGGTGTCACAGTAGATTACATAAAGAAAAAAATAATAATATTTGACTGTGAAATAATAGCAGTCAGTTGCCTGCACGCGTGTGTGTGTTTCAGGCGCTGCAAGTGCATAGTGTCACCAGCGCAACTCATATCTGGTGTCACAGTAGATTACATAAAAAAATAAAAATAAAAATTTGACTGTGAAATAATAGCAGTCAGTTGCCTGCACGTGTGTGTGTGTGTTTCAGGCTCTGCAAGTGCATAGTGTCACCAGCGCAATTCCTATCTGGTGTCACAGTAGATTACATAAAAAAATAAAATAAAATTTTGACTGTGGAATAATAGCAGTCAGTTGCCTGCACGTGTGTGTGTGTTTCAGGCCCTGCAAGTGCATAGTTTCACTAGAGCAACTTATATCTTGTGTTACAGTAGATTACATTTTTTAAAAAACAACAATTTTGACTGTGAAATAATAGCAGTCAGTTGCCTGCACGCGTGTGTGTGTTTCAGGCCCTGCAAGTGCATAGTGTCACCAGCGCAACTCATATCTGGTGTCACAGTAGATTACATAAAAAAATAAAAATAAAAATTTGACTGTGAAATAATAGCAGTCAGTTGCCTGCACGTGTGTGTGTGTGTTTCAGGCTCTGCAAGTGCATAGTGTCACCAGCGCAATTCCTATCTGGTGTCACAGTAGATTACATAAAAAAATAAAATAAAATTTTGACTGTGGAATAATAGCAGTCAGTTGCCTGCACGTGTGTGTGTGTTTCAGGCCCTGCAAGTGCATAGTTTCACTAGAGCAACTTATATCTTGTGTTACAGTAGATTACATTTTTTAAAAAACAACAATTTTGACTGTGAAATAATAGCAGTCAGTTGCCTGCACGCGTGTGTGTGTTTCAGGCCCTGCAAGTGCAAAGTTTCACTAGAGCAACTTATATCTTGTGTTACAGTAGATTACATTTTTTAAAAAACAACAATTTTGACTGTGAAATAATAGCAGTCAGTTGCCTGCACGCGTGTGTGTGTTTCAGGCCCTGCAAGTGCATAGTGTCACTAGCGCAACTTATATCTGGTGTCACAGTAGATTACATTTAGAAAAAAATATAATTTTAACTGTGAAATAATAGCAGTCAGTTGCCTGCACGCGTGTGTTTGTTTCAGGCCCTGCAAGTGCATAGTGTCACCAGCGCAACTCATATCTTGTGTCACAGTAGATTACATTTTAAAAAAAACAACAATTTTGACTGTGAAATAATATCAGTCAGTTACCTGCACGTGTGTGTGTGTGTGTGTGTGTGTGTGTGTGTGTTTCGGGCCCTGCAAGTGCATAGTGTCACCAGCGCAACTCATATCTGGTGTCACAGTAGATTACATAAAAAAACAAAAAACTATTTTGACTGTGAAATAATAGCAGTCAGTTGCCTGCACGCGTGTGTGTGTTTCAGGCCCTGCAAGTGCATAGTGTCACCAGCGCAACTCATATCTGGTGTCACAGTAGATTACATAAAAAAAAATAATAATAATTTTGACTGTAATAGATTGAATAGCAGTTAGTTGTCTGCAAGCGTGTGTGTCAGGCCTACAGCGTCTACTCTGCCAAATTTTGCCAGTGCACAGTGCCACTCATATCTGGTGTCACAGTAGCTTGCACGCATAGTACAACTAAACTAATCTAAAAAAAATGACAGGCAGAGGCAGGCCATCCCGCAGGAGCCGTCGTGGTCATGGTGCACCTCTCAAGTTACCACTGGCCCGCCTGCCACCACCACCAACACTAGCACCACAGCTGCTTCACTTGATCTGTCAGAGGAGTTATTTACACATCAGTTGGAAGAAATGAGTGATGCGCAACCATTATTGCCAGAGGATGTAGATAACAGGGATATGTCTCAGTCAGGCAGCATTACACACATGGACGTATGGTGTGATGATGATGATGTTGTACCCGCTGCTGCTTCCTTTGCTGAGTTGTCAGATACAAGTGAAGCAGTTGATGATGACGATGTGTCCATGGATGTCACGTGGGTGCCCGCTCGAAGACAAGAAGAACAGGGGGAAAGTTCAGATGGGGAGACAGAGAGGAGGAGGAGACGAATTGGAAGCAGGGGGAAGTCGTCGGAAGGAGCTAGTGGCACAGTCAGACAGCATGCATCGGCACCCGGGGTCAGCCAGACAGCACACCAATCAACGCATGCTGTTGCCACCACCAGAATGCCGTCATTGCAGAGCTCATCAGTGTGGCATTTTTTTTGTGTGTCTGCCGCTGACAACAGCGATGCCATTTCCAACCTGTGCCAAAAGAAACTGAGTCGTGGGAAGTCCAACACCCACCTAGGTACAACTGTTTTGCGAAGGCACATGATCTCAAATCACAGACGCCTATGGGATCAACACATGAGTACAAGCAGCACACAAACTCAAAGCCGCCATCCTCCTCCTGGTCCAGCATCTTCAGCCACGTAAACCACTGCTGTCCTCCTTGGCCCCTCTCAACCATCCACCACTCCGTCTCTCGCCTTGAGCAGTTCCTGCTCATCTGCCCACAGTCAGGTGTCTGTCAAGGACATGTTTGAGTGTAAGAAGCCAATGTCACAAAATCACCCTCTTGCCCGGCGTCTGACAGCTGGCTTGTCGGAACTCTTAGCCCGCCAGCTTTTACCATACAAGCTGGTGGAGTCTGAGGCCTTTCAAAAATTTGTAGCTATTGGGACACCGCAGTGGAAGGTACCCGGCTGAAATTTCTTTGCATAAAAGGCAATTCCCAACCTGTACTCGATTGTGCAAAAGGAAGTCATGGCATGTCTGGCACACAGTGTTGGGGCAAGGGTTCATCTGACCACTGATACCTGGTCTGCAAAGCACGGTCAGGGCAGGTATATCACCTACATTGCGCATTGGGTAAACCTGCTGACGGCTGCCAAGCATGTAATGCGTGGCTCTGCAGAGGAGTTGGTGACACCGCCACGACTTGCAGGCAGGCTTGCTGCCACCTCCTCTACTCCTCCTACTCCATCTTCTTCCATAACCTCCTCGGCTGAGTCCTCTTCTGCTACTGCGTCTTGCTCCACATCAACTGCACCCCCCCAGCTCCCCAGGGGCTATTCCACATCCCGGATATGACAGTGTCACGCCGTCTTGGGGTTGACTGGCCTGAAAGCAGAGAGTCACACCGGACCAGCACTCCTGTCCGCCCTGAACGCACAGGTGGATCAGTGGCTGACTCCGCACCAACTGGAGATCGGCAAAGTGGTGTGTGACAACGGAAGCAATTTGTTGGCGTCATTGAATTTGGGCAAGTTGACACATGTGCCGTGCATGGCACATGTGTTAAATCTGATTGTACAACGCTTTGTGCATAAGTACCCAGGCTTACAGGACGTCCTCAAGCAGGCCAGGAAGGTGTGTGGCCATTTCAGGCGTTCCTACACGGCCATGGCGCACTTTTCAGATATCCAGCAACGAAACAACATGCCAGTGAGACGCTTGATTTGCGACAGCCCGACACGTTGGAATTCAACACTCCTAATGTTTGACTGCCTGCTCTAACAAGAAAAAGCCGTCAACGAGTATTTGGATGACTGAGGTGCTAAAACAGCCTCTGCGGAGCTGGGAATTTTTTTGGCACGTTACTGGACGCTCATGCGCAATGCCTGTAGGCTCATGCGTCCTTTTGAGGAGGTGATAAACCTAGTCAGTCGCACCGAAGGCACCATCAGCTACATCATCCCATTTGTTTTCTTCCTGGAGTGTGCCCTGCGACGAGTGCTGGATCAGGCAGTAGATGAGCGTGAAGAGGAAGAGTTGTGGTCACCATCACCACCAGAAACAGCCTTATCAGCATCGCTTGCTGGACCTGCGGCAACGCTGGAAGAGGAGTGTGAGGAAGAGGAGTCGGAGGATGAATGTGGCTTTGAGGAGGAGGAGGAAGACCAACCACAGCAGGCATCCCAGGGTGCTCGTTGTCACCTATCTGGTACCCCTGGTGTTGTACGTGGCTGGGGGGAAGAACAGACTTTCAGTGAGATCACTGAGGACGAGGAACGGGACATGAGTAGTTCGGCATCCAACCTTGTGCAAATGGGGTCTTTTATGCTGTCGTGCCTGTTGAGGGACCCTCGTATAAAAATTACCGCAAGTCGAAAAGGATGGAGCAGTTCCAAAATAAATTAAAAAGTATGCTTTACACAGCGTATAAGGGTGATGTCACAGCACAACGGGAATCTAACAGGGGAAGAGGTGAAAGTAATCCTCCTACCACGACCACACCGGCAAGGACAGGACGCTTTACAGACGTGTTGTTGATGGAAAACATGCAGAGCTTTTTAAGTCCTACGCATCGACACAGCCCTTCGGGGTCCACCCTCGGAGAACGACTTGACCGACAGGTAGCAGACTACCTCACCTTTACTGCAGATATCGACACTCTGAGGAGCGATGAACCCCTTGACTACTGGGTGTGCAGGCTTGACCTGTGGCCTGAGCTATCCCAATTTGCGATAGAACTTCTGGCCTGCCCTGCTTCAAGTGTCCTGTCAGAAAGGACCTTCAGTGCAGCAGGAGGTATTGTCACTGAGAAGAGAAGTCGCCTAGGTCAAAAAAGTCTGGATTACCTCACCTTTATTAAGATGAATGAGGCATGGATCCCGAAGGGACTGACAGTGGGCGATACATTTGACTAATAAAGGCCTGGTGATGAGATGAGCTGCCTTGAGCTAAAAATGGTCCTCACGCTGCTGTATTTTATCTCTGCATGCCGGATGACTTGCGGGACTTATCTGCCACCAACTAGGGTTTAAGCCCAAAAAATTTAGTGCACTTTCTGCCTGGAAAACATAAATTTTTCGGGCTGCTGCCACAATACCTCATTTTTCAGGCATGTGTACATGCCTAATTTTTCTGGACTCTGGTGCTGCACTGTGGCTGCAAAAACAAAACAAAACAAAAAATTCCCCTTCGTGATAGTTACCTTGTTATGGTGAAGGGGCTTGCGTATCACAATGAAGCGACCACCTCTATGAGTGTTTTGGCAATGGAAATGTTGGCACACCCCAGATGATAAGGTCGTTGCTTCATTGTGAACAGACCAAAAGCGATCGGCTGGATAATTTTACATAGAAAAAACATTAATTTTCTTTGTGATAATCTAAGGTGATCATTAAAGCCTACTAGGCCAACAATGGGCCCACACTGCAGAATCATTGTTTTCTGGGTCACTTAACTGTCACTGAACTACCTAAGTCAGCACGACCATAGACTTTGAAAAACCCCCATCGCCTGCAATCTCCCAAACGTGCGCACGAGCACAGTCATCACTACACCAAGATTGACGCACAGAGGAATAAAAGTTATGTCATGACTGTGTCAACTATTGACAACTCTTTGCGGTTGTCTAAAATCTATTCCATAGACGTCCCCTGATAGGGGACGTAACAGGGATTAAACTGATAGGAATAGTACTATTTAACACACCACTTATATCTGGTGGCACAGTACATTGCAAGGCGTACGCGCAGTGCCCCAAATTGCAAGTAAGAGGACCGACCAAGCATCTTTTTCCATCTCCCGGTTCCTAAAATCTATTCCATACACGTCCCCTGATAGGGGACATAACAGGGATTAAACTGATAGGAATAGTACTACTTAAACACACCACTCATATTGGGATTGCACAGTACATTACACGGCGCACGCGCAGTGCCCCAAATTGGAAGTAAGAGGACCGACCAAGCATCTTTTTCCATCTCCCGGTTCCTAAAATCTATTCCATACACGTCCCCTGATAGGGGACGTAACAGGGATTAAACTGTTAAGAACAGATATTTTTTTTATTAAAAAAATAGAGGACAGCCTCTGCGGAGCTGGGTATTTTTTGGCCGCATTACTGAACGCTCATGCACAATGGCTGTACGCTCATGCGGAGGTGACAAACCTGGTCAGTCAAACGCAAGGCAACATCATCGACCTCATCCCATATGCGTTTTTTCTGGAGCGTGCCCTGCGAAGAGTGCTGGATCAGGCCGTAGATGAGCATGAAGAGGAAGAGTTGTGGTCACCATCACCACCAGAAGCAGCCTTGTCGTCGTTGATTGCTGGACCTGCGACAATGCAGAGAGAGGAGTCTGAAGAAGAGGAGTCAGAGGAGGAAGGTGGCTTTGAGGAGGTGGAAGACCAACCACAGCAGGCATCCCAGTGGGCTTGTTGTCACCTTTCAGGAACCCTTGGTGTTGTACGTGGCTGGGTGGAGGAAGAGACCTTCAATGACGTCAGTGAGGACAAGGAACGGGACATGGCTAGCTTGGTATCCAACCTTGTGCAAATGGGGAGTTTGCGGTTGTGCAAATGGACTGTTTGCGGTTGTTTGCGGTGCGTTAAACGGGGAGTTTGGTCTGTCACTGTGAAGCGGGTGTAACCCTTACACTACCTGATCGATACAACATCATACCAGATGTTTTAAAGCACATTATTCCAAACAATTTAGGAATGTTAGGTGATTTATGCCCTTTATGGATTAAAGCCCGACTCTGCGTCAACTATGTAATTTTCCATGGGAGTTTTGCCATGGATCCCCCTCCGGCATGCCACAGTCCAGGTGTCAGTCCCCTTGAAACAACTTTTAATTCACTATTGTGGCCAGAAAGAGTCCCTGTGGGTTTTAAAATTCACCTGCCTATTGAAGTCTATGGCGGTTCGCCCGGTTGGCTCGTTCGCGAACATTTGCGAAAATCCGCGTTCGCCGTTCGCGAACGGAAAATTTTATGTTCGCGACATCTCTACCTCTTGGTAGCCTCCCAGACCACTTTTCTTCTCGTCTTTTCATCAATTTTGGAGGGACGTCCAGTTCTTGGTAATGTCACTGTTGTGCCATATTTTCTCCACTTGATGATGACTGTCTTCACTGTGTTCCATGGTATATCTAATGCCTTGGAAATTCTTTTGTACCCTTCTCCTGACTGATACCTTTTAACAATGAGATCCTTCTGATGCTTTGGAAGCTCTCTGTGGACCATGGATTTTGCTTTGGGATGTGACTAAGAAAATTTGAGGAAAAACCAACTAGAGCAGCTGAACTTTATTTGGGGTTAATCAGAGGCACTTTAAATGATGGCAGCCAAGATCTGGAGGAGACATTCTCCGCTTCCTCCGCTAGGCGGGCAAGTAGTGATGAGGAGAGTCACACAGGAGCTTGTGTTTTGAGCGGTCAGACTCCTGACCCAGAGACCGTTGAGGAGGACATCAGTGATGTGCAGACACGACTTCATGATGATGAAGCCGATCACACTTAGAGGCCTGGTGCAGAATGGGTTTCATCATCAGGAGAAGAGGGTGGCAGCTTGCCTGTGAGGCAGCGACTGAGCCAGCTGCATGGTAGCATGGCTGGGAGTCAGCAGGGTGGCAGCAGTTGCAGGTCGGAAGCAAAACTTGCCGGGTGTAGACCACCTGCTTTTCAGCAGCCTACCTGCCCGGGAAGTAGTGGTGCAGGGGTTTATTGAGGCAGCGGTGGTAGCAGACAGTCAGTGCGGACTGTTGGGGGGAAAATCACCTACTCGGCGGTGTAGCAGTTTTTTATTAAGCTGCCAGAGGAGGTTAACGTGGCCACATGTAGAATATGTGGGCAGAAGGTGAGGCATGGACAGGGTGCTGCGTCAACATATGCAGCATCACCATGCAGTCGCCTGGGAGAACCGTGGCTCTGATGTGGTGGTCCAGCCTGCCGCAGCTACCGCTGTATCACCCAGTGGTACACACCTGGTTTCAGCCAGTCAAGGCTCCACCACCTCAGCCGATGGGGCGCTGTCTATCATTCCCATCTTTTGCTGGTCCAGATACTCCTGCTCCTACTCCTCGTCAGTCATTCTGTCAGCAATCGATCACCGAAGCGATTGCCAAGAGACAGCAGTATGCATGCATGCATCCAACGGTGCAGAAGCTGAACGTGCTCCTGTCCAAGTTGCTTGTGCTGCAGTCCCTCCCTTTCCAAGTGATAGACTCTTCACCTTTCAGAAAACTGATGGCTTGTGCCGAGCTGAGGTGGAGAGTCCCAAGCCGTTATTTCTTTGCGAAAAAGGCAGTACCAGTCTTGCACAAATATGTCGAACAAAAGGTGGGCCAGTCCTTGAGCCTGTCTGTGTCTGCCAAAGTGCACAGCAGCTCCGACGTGTGGAGCTGTAACTATGGTCAGGGACAGTATATGTCCTTTACGGCCCACTGGGTGAATGTGGTTCCTGCACAGCTACACCAGAAACTTGTCCAGGTCATGCCACTTCCGCCTCCACATTGTCACGCCCTTGGTCCTGCAACAATGTCCGCCTCTGCCTCCCCATCCTCCACCTTGTCCTCAGCCTCCACTGCAGGGACAAGTCACAGTGCCCCTCCAGCATACCATATGTGCAAGGCACGGCAGTGTCAGGGTGTTCTGCACCTGGTTTGCCTTGGAAAATGGAGTTACACAGGGGAGGAACTGCTCCGTGTGATGCATCAAGAAATCAAATCCTGGTTTTCTCCGTGTCAATTGAAAATCGGAACCATGCTGAATGACAACGGGAAGAACATGGTGTCTGCGCTGCGTCAAGGAAGGCTGATCCATGCGCCCTGCATGGCACACGTGTTCAATCTGGTTGTCAAGCGGTTCCTGAAGTCTTCCACCCATCTGAAAGACATCCTAAACATGGCCTGGAAACTTTGCATGCACTTCAGCCACTCGTACACTGCAAAGCTCCTTGAGCTGTAGTGGCAGAATGGCATCCCCCAACATTGGCTGATAAGCGACGTTTCCACCCTCCATATGTTGGACCAACTACACAAACAGGGAAAGGCATCAACAATTTCTTGATGATGCAAGAGGATAGGACTAGGAGTTTTCCCCTGTGTAACTTCAATGTCAGCCAGTGGCAGCTCATGCGTGACCAACACTTTGATAAAAGAGACCCGTTTCTTCTAGCTACCTGCCTCAGCTACTACTCTGATGCTGCAACCCGCCTGATGCCACACATCTGATGCCAAGTGCTTCTTATGTCACCCACCTTCGTCAGCGGGTACTGGTATTGCCACCCACCGCTCCACTCTGTTACCGTGTCACTTTGTGGTCTCCTGATGCAGCTGCTGCTGCCAACTCCAAACTATGTCACTGCCACTCTATGGTCTCCTGATGCTGCTGCTGCTACTGCCATCTCCACACTATGTCACCTTGCCACTTTGTGGTCTCCTCATGCTGCTGCCAACTCCACACTATGTCACCTTGCCACTCTGTGGTATCCTCCAGATTCTGCTGCTGCTACTGCCATCTCCACACTATGTCACCTTGACACTCTTTGGTCTCCTCATGCTGCTGCCAACTCCACACTATGTCACCTTGCCATTCTGTGGTATCCTCTTGATGCTGCTGCTACTGCCATCTCCACACTATGTCATTTTGCCACTCTGTGGTCTCCTCATGCTGCTGCCATATCCACACTATGTCACCTTGCCTCTCTGTGGCCTCCTGATTCTGCCACCACCTCCAAACTATGTCACCTTGCCACTCTGTGGTCTCCTCATGCTGCTGCCATCTCCATGTCACCTTGCTACTATGTGGTCTGCTAATGCTGCTGCTGCTACTGCCATCTCCACACTGATTCTGCCACCACCTCCAAACTATGTCACCTTGCCACTCTATTGTATCCTCCTGATGCTGCCAACTCCATACTATGTCACCTTGCCAATCTGTGGCATCCTCATGATGCTGCTGCCATCTACACATTATGTCATCTGGCTACTATGTGGTCTCCTGATGCTGCTGCTGCTACTGCCATCTCCACACTATGTCACCCTGCCACTCTGTGGTATTTTCCTGATGCTGCCAACTCCACACTATGTCACCTTGCCACTGTGTGGTATCCTCCTGATGCTGCTGCTGCTGCTACTGACATCTACACATTATGTCATCTTGCCACTATGTGGTCTCCTGATGCTGCTGCTGCTACTGCCATCTCCACACTATGTCACCTTGCCACTCTGTGGTATCCTCCTAATGCTGTTACTGTCGCCACCTCCAGACTCAGTTATTGTGCCACTCTGTGGCCTCCTGATGCTGCCGCCACCTTCATACTCTGTCATTGTGCCATTCTGTGGCCTCCTCATGCTGCTTCCACCTCACCACTATGTCATAGGGCCACTCTGGGGACTTCTCATGCTGTTCCCACCCTCCCCACTTCATGACTGGGCCATTATTTTGCCTTTCGGCCTGGCTGACATAATGATTTATTTGACCTTTCTTCTGATCTGACAGAAAGAAGGAGAAATGAGACGCACAACGAATCCTGTCTGTGTAGCAGCTGTAAGGCCTGTATGGTCCCATCAGAATTGGCTTATGATTTGGTAGCCAAAAGCAGGAGTGGGTACAAAACACAGAAGACATGCAAATATTCCATTCACGTGTCTCTCTGTTTTACATCCTCTCCTGTTTTTTTTTTTTTTGCATTAGGAATACTGATGGATTATTGAGCAAATGCTGACCAAGTAAAGGCGTATGCTCCACCGACTGGATCCGTCTTTTGTGGGTTATTGTTCTGACGGATAAGAGGAAGGGAAAATTAATCAGTGACGTCAACACAAACTTACTGCTGACACCCTCTCCACTCTGTCTGGGGGGGACCTACTTGTATAAGCGTTTACTAGAACAGGTTCTGTAGACATCTATGTGGAATCAACTGGCGACAGTGTAAAAGGAGTGCGCTTCTTCTTGACACTAACATTGACTTGTAAGGCTGAATTCATACTTTAGTTATTTGGTCATTGTTGGCCCCGTGACTGCCCAAATAAGTGAAGTGTGCAGTGATTCTAAGAGCGACACCTGTCATGTGCGTGTCATACTGACTCACAGTATTGATTCACTACCACAGCAGACTCCCTATGCGTGTTACTGCAAGGCACAGTGTTCCACACCCCTAAAGGCTCTCTGCAACCTGGAAATAGCAGTTTTTAACGGGATTCGCTGCGAATAAATTTGGATCAAAGCCAATTTTTCTGAAAAATTTGGCGAACCGGCCAAATCAAATTTTTAAAAAATTCGCTCATCTCTAGTTGATACAGTTTCTTTAAGAGAAGGGCATGCTGGTTTGCTTGAAGCTTGCTATTGCTTTTGGCCTCTAAGTAGGAATTATTAAAAATGCTATTGAACAAAACCAGTTAAAATTACATAATTGTTAGCATTCCTTTATTAAGTGTTGATGCCTCTATTTGTCTGTGCCTGCCAAAGCATGCACTGAAGTGATATCATCATAACTACATAAACAAAATATTGGTATTGCAATGTTTTTCAGCAAGGGCTGACATAAAAAATGACTTCACTCCTCTGGCAGTGGTGTTTATAGCAAGTAATGATCCATTGTTTCAACTGAACGTGAATATTTCCGACTTCTCTGCTCTATCAATTGAATCATTATTAATCTTTTTGCCCAGTGTATATTCATTAAATTAATGTTCAGAATGTGATGTTGTTTATTGTCTACACTGTACACATCATGCTACTGAAAAGACAAGATGAACTTGACAGTTAATGTGAAAATTACAGAAGGCAATGCATCTTGGATTTACGTGGAACATTAAACTTAATCAATAAAATCTTAAGTTAGGTATTGTATGAAATGGTACATCATTTATTACAAGGGGTTGGCGGAAAACTTGATTTACTGAGTTGATATATAGACCTTTCACCTACAAGACCTAGTTTCAAATCCACTTCCATCCAAAGTGACTAAGGATCCCTCTAGTCTGACAGCTCTAAATGGATATTGTTGCAAAAGATTTATGTTTACACAGTTTACTATATGACATGCAGGGTAGGCCGAAAGTACAGGTCAGCAAGTTTTCATAGTAGTAAAGTCTACTCTTTAAAGGGGAGGCGGTCATTAATATAGTTTTTTTCATGAAAATAGGAAAATATTATACAGAATTCTACATGGACCAATGAGTATCCTGTGAACACATAGCACATACATATTCAGGTAAACTACCCTAAATGAAAACTGAAACAATACATACAGTTAATACACTCTGCATAACAATAAGCAATGTATTTTGATAATTTTTGTGTGTATTGGCTTCAAACATTGCTTCATTTATATTCTTATTTATTTCTAATGACAAAATTACAATCTATTGATTACAAAGTCAGTTATTGATTTTGTGCACAACCATCTGTTTTACACAGCTTGTCATTTTACAACCAAAGTATTAAAGATATTTTGCATATGAATGTTGACTGTGGCTAAATGTAAATCTGTATATGCCAGACATTTAGCAGACTTGGCACGCTGAACAACAGACAATCTGCTTCAGTGTGTCATTCTAGAAGAATTGGATGTCTGGCTTAACAATTAATGGTGTATGCAATTGTTAGAATGTACTTTGCAGTCTGGAGTTGGAGAAAAAGTAAGGATGGGTGAATCAATTCTAAATGAATCAGATTTGTTATGAACTTCACAAAAAATCATATGCCAAACAAATCCAAAGCCTTTGTTTTTCACTTTGGACGTAAAAATGGCTCTCAGTGCCATTTAACTGTTAATATTGGCAGGGAAAAATCATGAGGGAGGAAGAAGAAGGATGACATTACAATGGGAGGGGGCTTGCTCTGATTGGCTCAGAGGCTGACAGACCGCCTCATCAGCCAATCAGGGGGCAGTAGGCAGGGATATGCCTATGCTGAAACAGCAGAAGCGTCATCGTTAGTGTTGGGCGCGAATATTCGAATCGTAAATATCGGCACTTTGATAATTTGCGAAGATTTAGAATATAGTGCTATATATTTGTATTTGCGAATATTCTACTTTTTTTTTCATCTGAACCCATGATTCCTCCCTGCTTCTTGCTTGTGGGCCAATGAGAAGGCTGCAATGTCTTTGTATGGGCTTAGCAACATCCCTAGCAACCAATAGGAAAGTTGCCTACCCGTTACTATATAAGAACCTCCCCAGCAGCCATTTTCTGCAGTTTTTTGCAGTTCTGAGAGAGACAGCAGTGCCATTGCTGTGCTCTGTGCTTTGCTGTGTCATTACATTAGATAGTTAGATAGCTTATATATATATAATACAGATAGTTAGTGGGAGATAGTCAGTGTAGGTTAGATAGTGATATAGTGTAGCTGAAAGGTACCAGTGCAGGGTGTTAGGCAGTGTGATAGGTTCTGCTGTCCATACATACATGCTACAGACATAGTGCTGTGATGTCACAAGTTCACAACAATACTTAGTGCACCAATCACTAATATTATTATTATTATTTATTATTAAAGCACCATTCATTCCATAGCACTGTACATATGAAAAGGGGTATACATAAATAATACAGACAATTGGACTAAGCATGAACAATGCGAGTTACAAACTGGTACAGAAGAGGACCCTGCCCGTGAGGGCTTACAATCTATATGGCATGGGAGAAGGACACAGTAGGTGAGGGTAAAGTTAATCATGGCGGTAGAGAGGCAGCAGAGTCACTGGTTGTAGGCTTGTCTGAAGAGGTGGGTTTTCAGGTTTATTTTGAAGGATTCCACTGTAGGTGAAAGTCTGATATGTTGGGGTAGCGAGTTCCAGAGTGTGGGGGATGCACGTGAGAAATCAGGGGAAGAGAAGGAAAGATGAGGGGTGTGGACAATATCAGACTCTGGAAAAGTTGGGTGCAGCAGCTCGGTTCAATGCAGACATACCAGAGGAAGAGAAGGAAAGATGAGGGGTGTGGACAATATCAGACTCAGGGGAAGAGAAGGAAAGATGAGGGGTGTGGACAATATCAGACTCCGATCTTTTTTTTTCTACCTCTAGCTGTAGCCTACTCTGGGCATTTATGCTCCTGCTTTTTCCTTAAATTGTCTTTCCATCTCCTCTGCCTCTTTCTGTTTTCTAATACAAGATGCTAGAATTAGATAATAGTAGGGATAGTAATGGTGTCCTTAAACAACAAAAGAGTAATACACTTAGAGAAATTGGACCCTTAAAACCTAACTTTTAATAAAGATAAAGATGAAAACACCCTATAATTAGCAGGAAATAGATACTCAATAAACGTGGGCAGAAGGATAGCCCGGCTACTACTGTGCATGCAAAATCCACAAAATGGCAAAGATGATGAAATATGTAGGTAACAAAAGCAGGGGCAAAGCCTGGGGCAAAAATTATAGCACGGGGAACATTTTCCCTGTACAGGCCCTAACTAGACCTCAGCCCAGGGGCAGCCCCTGATGGTGGGATTTCCCTGTCCTCGTACCTGCCCTGCATGACCCTATAAAGCCTTAGATGGTAAATTAGTAATGATGCCCCTAGGTTCCTCAGGGGGTCGGTAATCACTAGATACATTGCATATATCTGGATAACATACTTAATCCAGAGGATAAAAGCTGAACACATTTCATCTATGTGGATAAGATACTTTGTCCAAAGAATAAGACAAAAAAGGCAGACTTTATGATGGGTACCGGATACATCACCTGTTCAACGATGCTAGTAGAGGTAAATACAACCTAGGAATAAAAGACAACAGATATATACACCCACTAGGTAAAAAGTTATTCCAGGTAAGGAAAAACAGCAAGGAAAATTACACTTACAGGTAATGTGCCCCATCCTTCTTCAGACTGCCTCCTACAAGGTGCTTGATATGGTTATTAATATTTAACTCAACCCATTAGTTTTATAGTGTGTTTGTACATTTGTACCTTTTACTGTCAACCAATATTAGTTTAGATTTTTCCCAGTACAAACAGATGTTTGGACTACCAGCAATTCCTTTGGCCTATATAATCTGTATTGCTACTTCACCATCCAAAGGTTGAGTTGTTTGTTGAGCCACGTCCCATAGTTATTATGTTTGATTAGAGCCACTATTGTAGTTGTTTATGATAAAAAAAAAAAAGCATTTGGTAATAGAGTTGAGCGAACACCTGGATGTTCGGGTTCGAGAAGTTCGGCCGAACTTCCCAGAAATGTTCGGGTTCGGGATCCGAACCCGAACCCCATTGAAGTCAATGGGGACCCGAACTTTTCGGCACTAAAAAGGCTGTAAAACAGCCCAGGAAAGGGCTAGAGGGCTGCAAAAGGCAGCAACATGTAGGTAAATCCCCTGCAAACAAATGTGGATAGGGAAATGAATAAAAATAAAAATAAAATAAATAAAAATTAACCAATATCAATTGGAGAGAGGTCCCATAGCAGAGAATCAGGCTTCATGTCAGCAGAGAATCAGTCTTCATGTCATAGCAGAGAATCAGGCTTCACGTCACCCAACACTGGAACAGTCCATTGTCATATATTTAGGCCCCGGCACCCAGGCAGAGGAGAGAGGTCCCGTAACAGAGAATCTGGCTTCATGTCATAGCAGAGAATCAGGCTTCACGTCAGCCAAAACTGGAACAGTCCATTGTCATATATTTAGGCCCCGGCACCCAGGCAGAGGAGAGAGGTCCCATAGCAGAGAATCTGGCTTCATGTCAGCAGAGAATCAGTCTTCATGTCATAGCAGAGAATCAGGCTTCACGTCAGCCAAAACTGGAACAGTCCATTTTCATATATTTAGGCCCCGGCACCCAGACAGAGGAGAGAGGTCCCATAACAGAGATTCAGGCTTCATGTCAGCAGAGAATCAGTCTTCATGTCATAGCAGAGAATCAGGCTTCACGTCAGCCAAAACTGGAACAGTCCATTGTCATATATTTAGGCCCCGGCACCCAGACAGAGGAGAGAGGTCCCATAGCAGAGATTCAGGCTTCATGTCATAGCTGTCACGAGGGTGTCGAGGACCACGCCTGACTCCGTTATACCCGGGGTCAGGAAGTCGCAGCGGTTGGCTGCACGCTCTATTTAAGATAGGGCTGTTTTCCTTATGGTAGCTTTCTGGGTTTGCTTAGCAAACCCTTTTGGCTCACTCAGGGATCCGTAGCTCCTTCTCCTCAGCTGTTCCTTGTCCAGCACTCCCAGACCTCCTTATATTTCTCTCTCACACTTCTCTGGTTGCCAGAGATAGAGCTTCCTGCCTGGACATCTATTCTGACCTTCTGGAGCTGTGTTGCTGCGTTCGCTGGTAGTTGGTCCAGTACGCTACCCTCCAGATCCCTGTTGGACCTTTTTGGTTTATTGTGGTCGCCCACCTGGGTGTATGTGTTTGTATGTTTTGTCTGTCCTCTCCCTGGTGTTTCCCTCTTAGTGATAGTGGTGTGGACTAGCAATCCCACCGGCCTGTTCACTATCCAGGGCTCATATTAGGGAAAGCCAGGGTTTAGGCACGCGATCGCCGCACGGGTGAGGAACCCGTCTAGGGACGTCAGGGCAGTCAGGTGCCAGCCGCAAGGTGAGTTAGGGGTCACCACCTTTCCCTCTCCCTTGGGCAGGGCTTTCCCTGTTTTCCTCCCTGTGCGTGTTGTCGGTCATTACATTATCTCTGGCCATTATTTTGTGTAGGTAAAAAAAAAAAAAAAAAAAAAATTTTACCTACTTAGAATCCAGTATGGATCAAATTGCTGCTCTGTCCAAACAATTTCATGGCCTGTCTTTGGAGGTGGTAGGATTGAAGGCGTCGGTCCTCCAGCAACAGCAGCAATTACAACTGACTGCAAGCCCAGCGGTTGCTACTGGTAACCAGGTTGTTGCGGAACCCAAGGTCCCTCTCCCTGACAGATTTTCTGGGGGAAGGGACAAGTTTTTGACATTCCGTGAGGCCTGTAAGTTATATTTTAAACTGCGCCCTTACTCCTCTGGTAATGAAGATCAGCGGGTGGGGGTTGTTATTTCCCTGCTGCAGGGGGATCCGCAGTCCTGGGCGTTCTCTTTACCTACTGATTCCCAGGCTCTTCGGTCAGTGGATGAGTTTTTTGGGGCCTTGGGTCTCATATATGATGACCCTGACCGAGTCGCCCTGGCTGAATCAAGATTACGGAGACTCTTACAAGGAGAGCGGCCGGTAGAGGAGTATTGCTCTGAATTCCGTAGGTGGGCTACGGATACCCAATGGAACGACCCGGCTTTTAGGAGTCAGTTCTGCTCTGGGTTATCCGAAAGGGTTAAGGATGCGCTTGCATTATATGAGACCCCCTTTTCCCTTGATGCGGTTATGTCCCTTTCTATCCGAATAGATAGACGCCTTAGGGTCAGGTTGAAAAAACAGGAGCAATTGGTAACCCCTCCCAAGCAGCCGTTAGTCTGTACGGACTTAGACGAGCCTATGCAGCTAGGAGGAACTACTCGTCAGGTCCGTCCTCCTGAGGCTCGCCGTAGGCGTGGGGTTTGTTTTTTTTGTGGGGAGAGGGGTCATTTCATTAATGTCTGTCCTTCTTTCCTCAGAAACAAAAGACCGTCGGAAAAACTACTAACCCCAGGCTGTGTGGAGGATGTCAGCCGGGGGGTATACGTTTCCTCCATACGTACATCGCAATTTGTGTTGCCAGCGGTTATTATTTTTGGTGATAAGACGGAGACTATTTCTTTCTTTCTAGACAGTGGAGCAGGGGTAAATTTGATAGATGCCCATTTTGCCCGCACTTTGGGTTTGTCTCTCTGTACTTTACAGAGACCCATTCCCATATTCGCTATTGATTCTGCTCCCCTGTCTCAGAGAAACGTCACGCACATGGTTCATAATTTACACCTTCGGGTAGGGGACCACCATAACGAGATGCTTTCAGGTTATGTTCTGGAGGGGCTTCCCACTCCGGTAGTGCTGGGTCTTCCCTGGTTGGTAGCGCACAATCCAGTGGTGGATTGGCAGGCCAGGGAGATATTGGAGTGGAGTGAGCAGTGCAGAGAAAATTGCTTAAATAGCTCCATAACTACCCTACCTACATTTATTTCGGACTTTGAGGATGTTTTTTCTGAAAAGAGTTGTCAGAAGTTACCACCTCATCGTCCTTATGATTGCCCGGTTAACCTTATTCCCGGCGCAAAATTACCCAAGACCCGGTTATATAATCTTTCGGGTCCAGAGAGACAAGCTATGAAAGATTATATCTCCGAGAGCTTGGCTAAGGGACACATCAGACCCTCTTCTTCACCCGTGGCTGCAGGGTTTTTCTTCGTTAAAAAGAAAGATGGGGGCCTGCGTCCTTGCTTAGATTTTCGCGAATTAAATCAGATAACCATCCGAGACCCATACCCTCTTCCTCTCATTCCTGACCTGTTTAATCAGATTGCGGGTGCTAGGTGGTTCTCCAAACTTGATCTTAGGGGTGCCTACAATCTGATTCGTATTAAGGAGGGGGATGAGTGGAAGACAGCGTTTAACACCCCTGAGGGGCATTATGAAAATCTAGTTATGCCTTTCGGTCTGACCAATGCTCCTGCCGTCTTTCAACATTTCGTTAATGACATTTTTAGTCATCTAATCGGCAGGTTTGTGGTAATATACCTAGATGATATTTTAATTTATTCGTCCGATCTGAAAACACATGAGGTGCATGTCAGACAAGTACTGCAGGTCCTACGGACGAATGAATTATATGCTAAAATTGAAAAATGTGTCTTCGCCGTTCAGGAGATACAATTCCTGGGTTATTTTTTATCTGCGTCAGGTTTCCGTATGGATCCTAGGAAGGTCCAGACAATTTTAGATTGGGATCTTCCTGAGAACCTCAAAGCACTACAACGGTTCTTGGGCTTCGCGAATTTCTATAGGAAATTCATTAAAAATTATTCACTTATTGTAAAACCGCTTACTGACATGACTAGGAAGGGGACTGATTTTTCTAAATGGTCTGACGCCGCTAAAGTTGCTTTTTCCTCTCTAAAAGAGAGGTTTACCTCAGCACCTGTACTGGTCCAACCTGATGTCTCTCAGCCTTTTATTGTTGAAGTCGATGCGTCAGAGGTGGGAGTGGGGGCGGTGCTGTCTCAGGGTCCGTCTCCTGGCAAATGGCGTCCTTGTGCTTTCTTTTCTAAAAAACTATCTGCAGCAGAAAAGAACTACGATATTGGCAATAGGGAACTATTAGCTATTAAACTTGCGTTTGAGGAGTGGCGTCATTTCTTAGAGGGGGCAGTCCACCCCGTCACTGTAATTACGGACCACAAAAATCTTCTGTACCTCGAATCAGCTAAGCGTCTCACCCCTAGACAGGCTAGGTGGTCGCTATTTTTTACCAGGTTTAACTTTGTGATTACCTATCGTCCTGGGGCAAAGAACACCAAGGCTGATGCACTATCTCGTTGTTTCCCTGGAGGGGGGTAATGTGAGTGATCCGGTACCCATTCTTCAAAGAGGAGTGGTTGTTTCTGCGGTACACTCTGTTTTGGAGGGGAAGGTGTTAGAGGCCCAGGGGGACGCCCCGGTCTCTTGCCCCTCAGAGAAATTGTTTGTACCGTTGAACTTACGTTTCGAATTATTAAAGGAACATCATAATTCGGCACTTGCTGGGCACCCGGGTAGTAAAGCAACCTTGGAACTATTGTCTCGTCGTTTTTGGTGGCCAAGGTTGCGTCAGGATGTATTGGATTTTGTGTCTTCTTGTTCTACCTGTGCGCGCGCAAAAGTTTCACATACACGTCCTGCAGGGTCTCTATTACCACTCGTCATTCCCAATAGACCGTAGACACATCTGTCAATGGATTTTATCACTGACTTACATTTGTCTGCGGGTAAAACAGTTATTTTGGTAGTAGTGGACAGGTTTAGCAAAATGGTACACTTCATTGCGTTACCCGCACTACCTAATGCTAAGACTCTTGCTCAGGTATTCGTCAGTGAAATCGTGAAGCTTCACGGGGTCCCCTCCGATGTTGTTTCGGATCGGGGTACCCAGTTTATTTCTAAATTTTGGAAAGCTTTTTGTTCTCGTTTGGGGGTACACTTGTCCTTTTCCTCTGCTTTCCATCCTCAGTCGAATGGACAGACTGAGCGTACCAACCAAAACCTTGAGACATATCTAAGATGTTTTGTGTCTGAAAACCAAGAGTTGTGGTCATCATATTTACCGTTAGCTGAGTTTGCCATAAATAATCGTCGTCAGGAATCCATTGGCAAGTCACCATTTCTTGGTGCATATGGTTTTCATCCCCAATTCTGTACTTTCAAAGAGGGGGGGTCTTCTGGGGTTCCCGAAGAGGAACGGTTTTCGTCATCTCTTTCATCGGTATGGCAGAAGGTGCAAGCTAACTTGAAAAATATGGGAGGTAAATACAAATGCATGGCTGATAAGAGACGGTCGCCAGGTCTGGACCTAGGAGTGAATGACTATGTGTGGTTGTCTACTAGGAATATTAAATTGAAGGTTCCCTCTTGGAAACTGGGTCCTAGGTTTATTGGCCCTTACAAAATTGTAGCCATCATCAACCCCGTGGCTTTTCGCCTGGAGTTACCTCAGACTTTTAAAATTCATAATGTTTTTCATAAGTCGTTACTCAAAAAATATGTTCCACCTCTAGAACCATCACCGCTGCCACCCCCTCCTGTTGTCGTGGATGGTAACCTAGAATTTCAGATATCCAAAATTGTTAATTCTCGTCGGGTCCGCCTCTCTCTTCAATATCTGGTGCATTGGAGAGGTTACGGTCCCGAGGAAAGAATGTGGGTTCCTGCGTCTGAGGTAAACGCCGACAGGTTAGTTCGGGTTTTTCATGCCTCTCATCCTGGGAGACCTGGTCCTGAGTGTCCGGAGGCCCCTCGTAGAGAGGGGGGTACTGTCACGAGGGTGTCGAGGACCACGCCTGACTCCGTTATACCCGGGGTCAGGAAGTCGCAGCGGTTGGCTGCACGCTCTATTTAAGATAGGGCTGCTTTCCTTATGGTAGCTTTCTGGGTTTGCTTAGCAAACCCTTTTGGCTCACTCAGGGATCCATAGCTCCTTCTCCTCAGCTGTTCCTTGTCCAGCACTCCCAGACCTCCTTATATTTCTCTCTCACACTTCTCTGGTTGCCAGAGATAGAGCTTCTTGCCTGGACATCTATTCTGACCTTCTGGAGCTGTGTTGCTGCGTTCGCTGGTAGTTGGTCCAGTACGCTACCCTCCAGATCCCTGTTGGACCTTTTTGGTTTATTGTGGTCGCCCACCTGGGTGTATGTGTTTGTATGTTTTGTCTGTCCTCTCCCTGGTGTTTCCCTCTTAGTGATAGTGGTGTGGACTAGCGATCCCACCGGCCTGTTCACTATCCAGGGCTCATATTAGGGAAAGCCAGGGTTTAGGCACGTGATCGCTGCACGGGTGAGGAACCCGTCTAGGGACGTCAGGGCAGTCAGGTGCCAGCCGCAAGGTGAGTTAGGGGTCACCACCTTTCCCTCTCCCTTGGGCAGGGCTTTCCCTGTTTTCCTCCCTGTGCGTGTCGTCGGTCATTACAATAGCAGAGAATCAGGCTTCATGTCAGCCAAAACTGGAACAGTCCATTGTCAGATATTTAGGCCCCGGCACCCAGACAGAGGTCCCATAGCAGAGATTCAGGCTTCATGTCAGCAGAGAATCAGTCTTCATGTCATAGCAGAGAATCAGGCTTCACGTCAGCCCAAACTGGAACAGGCCACTGTCACATATTTAGACCCCGGGACCCAGAAAGAGGAGAGAGGTCCCATAGCAGAGATTCAGGCATCATGTCATAGCAGAGAATCATGCTTCACGTCACCCAACACTGGAACAGGCCACTGTCAGATATTTTTAGTCCCAGGCACCCAGACAGAGGAGAGGTTCATTCAACTTTGGGTTGCCCCGCAATATAATGGTAAAATGAAAATAAAAATAGGATTGAATGAGGAAGTGCCCTGGAGTACAATAATATATGGTTAAGAGGAGGTAGTTAATGTCTAATCTGCACAAGGGATGGACAGGTCCTGTGGGATCCATGCCTGGTTCATTTTTATGAACGTCAGCTTGTCCATATTGGCTGTAGACAGGCGGCTGCGTTTGTCTGTAATGACGCCCCCTGCCGTGCTGAATACACGTTCAGACAAAACGCTGGCCGCCGGGCAGGCCAGCACATCCAAGGCATAAAAGGCTAGCTCTGGCCACGTGAACAATTTGGAGACCCAGAAGTTGAATGGGGCCGAACCATCAGTCAGTACGTGGAGGGGTGTGCACAGGTACTGTTCCACCATGTTAGTGAAATGTTGCCTCCTGCTAACACGTTCCGTATCAGGTGGTGGTGCAGTTAGCTGTGGCGTGGTGACAAAACTTTTCCACATCTCTGCCATGCTAACCCTGCCCTCAGAGGATCTGGCCGTGACACAGCTGCATTGGCGACCTCTTGCTACTCCTCTGCCTTCGCCTTGGGCCTCCACTTGTTCCCCTGTGACATTTGGGAATGCTCTCAGTAGCGCGTCTACCAATGTGCGCTTGTACTCGCGCATCTTCCTATCACGCTCCAGTACAGGAAGTAAGGTGGGCACATTGTCTTTGTACCATGGATCCAGCAGGGTGGCAACCCAGTAGTCCGCATACGTTAAAATGTGGGCAACTCTGCTGTCGTTGCGCAGGCACTGCAGCATGTAGTCGCTCATGTGTGCCAGGCTGCCCAGAGGTAAGGACAAGCTGTCCTCTGTGGGAGGCGTATCGTCATTGTCCTGCGTTTCCCCCCAGCCACGCACCAGTGATGGGCCCGAGCTGCGTTGGGTGCCACCCCGCTGTGAACATGCTTCATCCTCATCCTCCTCCACCTCCTCCTCATCCTCGTCCTCCTCGTCCTCCAGTAGTGGGCCCTGGCTGGCCACATTTGTACCTGGCCTTTGCTGTTGCAAAAAAACTCCCTCTGAGTCACTTCTAAGAGACTGGCCTGAAAATGCTAAAAATGACCCCTCTTCCTCCTCTTCCTCCTGGGCCACCTCCTCTTCCATCATCGCCCTAAGTGTTTTCTCAAGGAGACATAGAAGTGGTATTGTAACGCTGATAACGGCGTCATCGCCACTGGCCATGTTGGTGGAATACTCGAAACAGCGCAACAGGGCACACAGGTCTCGCATGGAGGCCCAGTCATTGGTGGTGAAGTGGGGCTGATCCGCAGTGCGACTGACCCGTGCGTGCTGCAGCTGAAACTCCACTATGGCCTGCTGCTGCTCGCACAGTCTGTCCAGCATGTGCAAGGTGGAGTTCCACCTGGTGGGCACATCGCATATGAGGCGGTGAGCGGGCAGGCCGAAGTTACGCTGTAGCGCAGACAGGCGAGCAGCGGCAGTGTGTGAACGCCGGAAGCACGAACAGACGGCCCGCACTTTATGCAGCAGCTCTGACATGTCGGGGTAGTTGTGAATGAACTTCTGCACCACCAAATTCAGCACATGCGCCAGGCAAGGGATGTGCGTCAAACCGGATACTTGGTTGTGCAGGGAAGGCACGGCTCTCTTGGAGAAGTAGTGCCGGCTGGGAACAACATACTGTGGGACAGCAAGCGACATGAGCTGTTTGAAGCTGTCTGTGTGTACCAGCCTAAATGACAGGATTTCATAGGCCAGTAGTTTAGAAATGCTGGCATTCAGGGCCAGGGATCGAGGGTGGCTAGGTGGGAATTTACGCTTTCTCTCAAATGTTTGTGAGATGGAGAGCTGAACGCTGCCGTGTGACATGGTTGAGATGCTTGGTGACGCAGGTGGTGGTGTTGGTGGTACATCCCATGTTTGCTGGGCGGCAGGTGCCAACGTCCCTCCAGAGGCACAGGAAGAGGCCGAGGCGGCGGCAGCAGCAGAAGAGGCCGAGGCGGCAGCAGCAGAAGAGGTACAGGGGGAGCCTGAGTGACTTCCTTGTTTTTAAGGTGTTTACTCCACTGCAGTTCATGCTTTGCATGCAGGTGCCTGGTCATGCAGGTTGTGGTAAGGTTCAGAACGTTAATGCCTCGCTTCAGGCTCTGATGGCACAGCGTGCAAACCACTCGGGTCTTGTCGTCAGCACATTGTTTGAAGAAGTGCCATGCCAGGGAACTCCTTGAAGCTGCCTTTGGGGTGCTCGGTCCCAGATGGCGGCGGTCAGTAGCAGGGGGAGTCTCTTGGCGGCGGGTGTTCTGATTTTGCCCACTGCTCCCTCTTTTGCTACGCTGTTGGCTCGGTCTCACCACTGCCTCTTCCTCTGAACTGTGAAAGTCAGTGGCACGACCTTCATTCCATGTGGGGTCTAGGACCTCATCGTCCCCTGCATCGTCTTCCACCCAGTCTTGATCCCTGACCTCCTGTTCAGTCTGCACACTGCAGAAAGACGCAGCAGTTGGCACCTGTGTTTCGTCATCATCAGAGACGTGCTGAGGTGGTATTCCCATGTCATCATCATCAGGAAACATAAGTGGTTGTGCGTTAGTGCATTCTATCTCTTCCACCCCTGGGGAAGGGCTAGGTGGATGCCCTTGGGAAACCCTGCCAGCAGAGTCTTCAAACAGCATAAGAGACTGCTGCATAACTTGAGGCTCAGACAGTTTCCCTGATATGCATGGGGGTGATGTGACAGACTGATGGGCTTGGTTTTCATGCGCCATCTGTGCGCTTTCTGCAGAAGACTGGGTGGGAGATAATGTGAACTTGCTGGATGCACTGTCAGCCACCCAATTGACTAATGCCTGTACCTGCTCAGGCCTTACCATCCTTAGAACGGCATTGGGCCCCACCAAATATGGCTGTAAATTCTGGCGGCTACTGGGACCTGAGGTAGTTGGTACACTAGGACGTGTGGCTGTGGCAGAACGGCCACGTCCTCTCCCAGCACCAGAGGGTCCACTAACACCACCACGACCATGTGCACATCCGCGTCCGCGTCCCTTACTAGATGTTTTCCTCATTGTTACCGTTCACCACAATAAGAAAAATATTATTCGGGCCAATGTATTGAATTCCAATTCAGGCCTTTTTTTACAGACACCTAACACTATCTGGCTATCTATTTAGGTACCGTATTACACTAATACAGGCACAGCAGTAATGACAGATTTAGCTGAATATAAATGTGAGGCCTATTTTTTAGGCGCTGGGTGACAGGTATACGTTTAATCACAGAATTAGACTTGGATCTGCACTGTAGCGTGTGTGTTAAGTTTTTCAGAATGACCCTATCAGCACCTTGAATCTAATATACCCTTTTAGGGATAGATTTAAAGTAGGCCTGATACAGCAGAAACCACTAATTTTGAGAATTGCAAATTTGGGAATTGTTTTTCAACCCAGAACAAAAACTGTGCTTTGACGGTCACAAACAATAACTTGACCAGCTAAAACAGTACAGATTTGGTTGAATATAAATGTGAGGCCTATTTTTTAGGCGCTGGGTGACAGGTATACGTTTAATCACAGAATTAGACTTGGATCTGCATTGTAGCATGTGTGTTAAGTTTTTCAGAATGACCCTATCAGCACCTTGAATCTAATATACCCTTTTAGGGATAGATTTAAAGTAGGCCTGATACAGCAGAAACCACTAATTTTGAGAATTGCAAATTTGGGAATTGTTTTTCAACCCAGAACAAAAACTGTGCTTTGACGGTCACAAACAATAACTTGACCAGCCAAAACAGTACAGATTTGGTTGAATATAAATGTGAGGCCTATTTTTTAGGAGCTGGGTGATAGGCTCAACTTGCCCCTGATGTAGTATATGTCCAAAAAATAACCACACTATTGATGGTTAAATGCACTTGATGAAAGCTTGACCCTGATGTAGGATATAGCAAAAAATAACCAAAATGTAATTGAAAGGGCTAGAGGGCTGCAAATGCCAGCAAAATGTGGTTAAGAGCATGGCAAATGTGGATAGGGAAATGACTTCAAATAACATAAAATACATAAAAAAAATAAAAATAATAATCTTGATCTTGGAGGACGAGGTCCATATGGAGTAGGAGGTTGAGGAGGGAGTGGATATGGTGGTGTAGGTGGAAGTGGCGGTGGAGGAGGAGGTAGCCTACACTGCTTTTTGGTTTACATTTTTTTTTTTTTTTTTTTTTATTAGGGTACACCCCAAAAAATTGGGAAATATAACCTGTGATAACCCTCTTCAGCCATGCTAAACAAACATTCAGACAATACACTGGCTGCAGGGCAGGCCAGCAGCTCCAAGGCATGAAGGGCAAGCTCAGGCCATGTGCCCAATTTGGAGACCCAGAAGTTGAAGGGGGCAAGACCAATCAGTCAGTACTGTAGGCGTGTGCACAAATACTGCCCCACCATGTTGCACGTCCCCGTGATGTTCACAATCCAATTGGTATCTTCTCTATCAACTTTTGATGTTCTTTTCTGCCAGGGGAGGACTGGCAGCCTTAGATCCTGGGAGGCAAATCCAGTCAGTGGCCCATTTTAGCCCCTGCCCATTATTAAAAGCCCCCTCCTACATATATACATATAATAGGCCACTCCCAACAAACACTGTACAGCTGACATTCTATAGTTGAGGCCTGTCTCTACACATCATACGGAGAGTGGAGACCTGTCCTGGCTGCACTGCCTGCTTCACATTATACAATAGACAGCAGGCTACAGCCAGGAAGCTGCTCCGCTCTCCTCCCTCCCCAGATCTGCTCAAGGCTTGTTGTTCCCCCCCACCATCTGCCAGCTGCCCGTGGCTTGCTGCCCCCTTTCGCTGTCCTCCCCCCAGCTCTAAATCCTCCTTCTGCAATGGCAGGAGGAGGAGCTGGAACTCTCCTCTCCTACATAGCACCACATACCTCTTACATCCAGTGATGTCACCTTTGTTGTAGATGTTCTCTTTCTTTATCTTCTCCATTCAGACCAGACCGCCATGATGATTTTTCTGCCATCTCCCGTCTCTGCAGTGATGAGAAACAGACATTAGTTTCCCAATTTCCATCATCTTCACATCTTCTGAACACCCTTTCCTGCCACCCCAATACTATACTGCAGAACAGTCCCCCTGAAATACTACTACCACACAGATAGTGCCCCCTATACTGTGCCCGCTGTGCCCCCAATACTGTACTGCAGAAACAGTCCCCCTGGAAATACTACTACCAACAGATAGTGCCCCCCTTAAACAATTATTGGCACACAGTGCTCTAAAAATAACTGCGCCCCAGACACTAATAGTATAAGATAATGTCCCCCAAAAATAATTGTGCTAAGCTGATACTATGCCAGGGTGCCCCCAAAGTAACAGTGCTCCCCAAATCCCACCAATAGAAATAATCTCTGCCAGAGCACACCTAGTAAGTAATAATGCCCCTTTAGTGCCCTAGTAATCATGTTCCTCATAGCCCCCCAGTAGTAGTAAAGCTCCTCATAATACCCCCTAGTAGTACTAATTCTCCCTATAATATGACAGTACATGAAATGCCCCGCTTAGTGCCCGCAGTTGAGCTAATGTCCCCATAATGTATTCCAGTATAAAATACCCTTATATAGTGCCCCAGTAAATGCCCTCATAGTGCTCCTCTCCCCCTTCCCCATAGTGTCCCCCATAATATGCAGTAAAAAAATGCCCTTCTTAGTGCCCCAGCAGATGCCCCTATAGTGCTCCTCTCCCCCACAATGTGCAGTAAAAAATGCCCCTTCTTAGTGCCACCATATGCCCCAATAGTGCTCCAGTCCCCATAGTGCCCCCAAATAAAGCCCCCATAGTGCCGCTCTCCCCTATAGTGCCTCCCATAATGTGCCCAGTAAAAAAATGCCCCCTTAGTGCCACCAAATACCATAGTGCCCCCCCCATAATGTGCAATACAAAGGCCCCTTTAGAGCCCCCACTTCCCCATAGTGCCCCCAAATAATGCCCCTATAGTAACACCAGATGCCCATAGTGCCGCTCTCCCTATAGTGCCCCCTATAATGTGCCAATCAATAAAAAAAAGCCCCTTTAGAGTCCCCAGATACCCCCATAGTGCTCCTCTCCCCCCCATTGGTGCCCCCCCCCATAATGTGCCAGTAAGAAATGCCCCCATAGTGCCCCCCCATAGTGTCAGCTCCCCCCCATAGTGCAGCCCCCCCATAGTGCCAGCCCCCCCATAGTGCCAGCCCCCCCATAGTGCCAGCCCCCCCCATAGTGCCAGCTCCCCCCACTAGTGTCATCCCCTATAGTGCCAAGCCCCCCCCCCCCATAGTGCAGCTCCCCCATAGCCATAGTAACAGCTCCCCCCGCCAAAGAAAAAAAAACAAAATCATAATACTTACCTCCATCCGCAGCGATGCAGGCCTCTTCCGGCTGTGTCCCTGCTGATTGCTGCCCGGCTCAGGCGGCGCGATGATAATGACGTCATCGCGCTGCCTGAGCCGGCCTCTGATAGGCTGCAGGCATTAGTGCCTGCGGCCCTATCAGAATAACTGAGGAGGGGACACGCCTCTCCCTCCCCTGCCCCCACAGCATAGCCATCTGTATCGCTGTCCTGAGGACGGCGATACAGATAAATATGGAGATGAGTGCTTTGACAATGGAAGCGCTCATTTCCTGCTGCCCGCCGCAATTACATCCAGGGGCCGTGCGCCTGTGATGATAGGTGGTGTGGCCCTGAGGAATAAACAAAATAAAAATAAAAAATAAAAAAATTTTGTTATAAAGCCCAGCGGACGTTTTTTTTTAGGGCGGCCTGGGGGGCAATTGCCTCCCTGCCCCCCGGCCCAGCCGTCCCTGTTTTCTGTGCCTACCATGTTGATCACGGTTAGCGGCGACTCAGGGTTATATGCGGAGAGAGGGAGCATGAGAAAGGGATACCACATCCAAGGGAGAGTTAATTGTTTGAAATTAAATGTGATCTAGCGGAAAAGTGGGACAAATTATTGAAGCGCATATGTGGGACAAGTTGTAAAGTTTAAGCATTGAATGAAAGTAGGGGCCGCGCGTGTCAATTAAAGAAGAATTTTAGAAATTTATGTGTCTGTCACCTATGCAGAGCAGGGGTTTATCACGGCAAAAATGGTCAAATGTCACCAAGAATGTAACAGACAACTTAGTGAAATATTTTTACTGTCTACTAGGTATAGCAGTGGTATATCACAGCCACTAAACTCAAAAAATACGTACAAAAAAAAAAATAATCTTGATTTTTGAGGTGGAGGTCCATATGGAGTAGGAGTTTGAGGAGGCGGTGGACGTAGCATTGTAGGTGGAAGCGGAGGTGGAGGTGGACGAGGTAGCCAACACTGGTTTTTGGTTTTAATATATACGGTATATATATACGGTATATATTGGGAAATATCCAAAATACAACAATGAGCAATTAAGCTGTAGTATAACAATGTTAGGGTAAGGCCGGTATACATATCTATTCTGCACAAGGTGCGGACAAGTCCTGTGGTATCCATGCCTGGTTCATTTTAATGAATGCGAGCTTGTCTACATTGGCTGTGGACAGGCGGCTGCGCTTGTCTGTGATAACGCCCCCTGCTGTGCTAAACACATGATCAGACAATACACTGGCTGCAGGGCAGGCCAGCACCTCCAAGGTGTAAAGGGCAAGCTCAGGCCATGTGCCCAATTTGGAGACCCCGAAGTTGAAGGGGGCAGACCCATCATTCAGTACGTGTAGGCGTGTGCACGCATACTGCTCCACCATGTTGCAGGAATTCTGCCTCCTGCTAAGATGTTCCATATCAGCTGGTGGTGCTGGTTGTTGTGGCGTGCTGACAAAGCTTTTCCACATTTTGGTCATGCTATAACCCTGCCTTCTGAGGTGCTGGTGGTGGTGCCCCAGCTGAGTTGGCAACCTCTTCCTCCTCCTCTGCCTTCACCTTGTGCTTCCACTGTGCCCCCCGCTGTCAGGTGGGAATGCCCCAGCAGCGCGTCTTTACTAGCGTGCACTTGTACTCGCGCATCTTACGATCACGCTCAGTGACGGAATAGGGCGCATCTTACGATCATGCTCCAGTTACGGGAATTAAGGAAGGTACGTTGTTCTTTTAACGGGGATCCTGTAGCGAGGCCACCCATAATCAGATCACTGAAAAAATGCACATAATGGAGGCATGTGAGCGTCTGGCTGTGAGTTGGTTTCTAGCACTGTTTAGACCCTGTTCACACACCACGTTGAGTGGTAGGACCCCATGCTTGCTGAGGACACCATGACGTGATGCATGAGGGGCTCCGATATGTTCCTGATTGTAAGATACTGGCAAAGTTCTCAGCTTTTAACATCGGCTTGAGGAATTAGCTAGTATTGTCAGTTGGTATCATTTTGTTGCATTTTTTTCAGCGATTTGTGTATGTATATATTTTTTCATCTGCACAATGTATCATTTTGTGTAAGATGTTCTTGTGGTGCATGCGGTCTGCCCCCGGCCTCCTCCATTGTATGCATTTTTTACTGGGGATGCCGTTATCTGCGGACCGCCATGCGGAGGAATTGCTCCCCGGTTATAGACACGCTACAGTGTCTGGGTTTGGAGCATTTCCACCCGTTTAGGCACTTTTTTTGTGAGTTTTTTCACTCAGTAATCAGTTACAAGGTTAGAATGTGGGCAACTCGGCGGTCGTTGCGGAGACACTGACGCATGTAATCGCTCATGTGTGCTAGGCTGCCAGAGGCTGTCCTCTGTGGGAGGTATATCGTCTGTGTCTCTGTATCCCCCCAGCATGCACCAGTGATGGCCATGAGCTTGATTGGGTGCCACCCCTGTTGTGAACACTGTTCCTCCTCCTCCATCTCTCCCTCATCCTCCACCCTCGTCATTCTCCAGAACTGTGCCCTGGCTGGACAATTGTGTACCTGGCGTTTGTGGGTGCAGGAACTCACCCCTCTGAAACCACTTGTGAATGACTGGCCGGAAAACCCTATGAAATGATACCTCTTCCTCTCCTCCCTTCTCCTCTGTGCCACATCCTCTTCCATCATCGCAGAAAGTTTTTTCAAGGAGGCATAGAAGTGGGATAGTAAGCTGAGGAACGGCACTGGCCCATGTTGGTGGAGTACTCGAAACAGCGCAACAAGGACACAGGTCTCGCATGGAGGCCAGTCATTGGTGGTGAAGTGGTGCTCTTCCGCCAGAGCAACTTACCCGTGCGTTGCTGCAGCTGAAACTCCACTATCGCCTGCTGTTGCTCGCACAGTCTGGCCAGCATGTGCAAGGTGGAGTTCCACTTGTGGGCAGTCGCATATGAGGCGGTGAGCGGGAAGGCCGAAGTTATGCTGCAGCGCTGACATGCGAGCAACAGCAGGGTGAGAATGCCGAAGGGGCGCACAGACGGCCCGCACTTTATGCAGCAGCTTTGACATATCGGGATAATCTTTAAGGAACCTCTGCATCACCAAATTCAGCAATGCGCCAGGCAAGGGATGTGTGTCAAACTGGCTAGTCCCAGAGCTGCTACGCCATTATCTCACACCACAGGCTGGGCTTGAGGCTCACTTGCACCAACAATCATCGGTCTGTTGTTCAAGGCCTGTACACAGCTCCTGCGCGGTGTGGGGTTTGTCCCCCAAACAGATAAGTTTTAAAACTGCCTGCTGTCGTTTACCCTCGGCTGTGCGGAAGTTGGTGGTGAAGTGTTACGCTGACCGGATGAGGATGAGGAAGCATAGTAGGAGGAGGAAGCAACAGGAGGCAAACTGAAGCGCCCTGCAATCCTTGGTGGTGGAAGGACATGTGCCAAACTGCTATCTGCCTCAGGCCCCAGCCCGGCCCACTTGCATTTACCCAGTGTGCTGTTAGGGAGATATAACGTCCCTGACTGTGTTACTCTGCTCCAGTATCCGGAGTTAGGTGGACCTTGCCATAGATGGCTTTGCGCAGTGCACACCCTGATTTTGTCCCCCACTTGGTTGTGCAGGGAAGGATGGCAAAAAGTGGTGGTGGCTGGGCACAATGTACTGTGCCAGCCACCACCATAAGCTTTTAAAACTCTCTGTCTCACCAGACGGAATGACAGCATTTCAAAGGACAGTAATTTAGAAATGCTGGCATTCAGGGCCAGGATCGTTGGTGGGTAGGGGGGTACTTCCTCTTCGCACCAGTGTTTGGTAGATGGAGAGCTGAACGCTTTCATGGGACATTGTGGAGATGCTGGTGACCCAGGTGGGTGGTGTTCCTGGCAGATCCTCTGTTTGCGGGTGGCAGTAGGCCCTGTCACTCCAGAGATGGATGAAGAGGTGAGGACTGCAACAGAAGAGGAAGCAGGAAGAGCCAGAGACCTTTCTTGTTTTTTAGGTGTCTACTCCACTGCAGTTCATGCTTTGCACTTTGATGCCTGCTATGCAGGTTGTGTCAGGTTGAGAACGTTTATGCCTCACTTCAGGCTCTGATTGCACATCATCTTTACTCAGTCTTCACCCCCTGCCCCTCATTGTAGGTCTGCACATTTTCGAAAGCCACAGCAGTTGGCACCTGTGTTTCGTCATCATCCGAGACGTGCTGTGGTGGTCCTCCCATGTACTCATCTTGAACATAAGTGGTTGGGCATCGATGCACTCAATCTCTTCACTTCTGGGGCAGGGATAGGTGGATGGCCCTGGGAAACCCTGCTAGCAGAGTCATAAAAGCAGAAGAGACTGCTGCATGACTTGGGGCTCAGACTGCTTGGCGTGAGGGAGGTGAGGTGAAAGACTGATGGCCATGGGTTCAGGTGCAACTCTGATCTTTCAGCAGGGGACTGGGTGGGAGACAATGTGAAGGAACTGGAGGCACTGTCAGCCACCCAATCTACTATCGCCTGTACTTGTTCTGGCCTCACCATTTGTAGAGCGGCATTCGGGCCTACCAAATAACGCTGAAGGTTTGTCGCCTACTCGCACCTGAGGAAGGTGTTTACTTGTGTGTGTAGCTGGCACAGATCGACCACGTCCTCTCCCTGCAACAGGAGCTCTACCAGAATATCGTGCTATATTCAAATAGTCTGCATTTTTTTTTCCATGTGAACACATGATTCCTCTCTGCTTCTTACTTGTGGGCCAATGAGAAGGAAGCAATGTCAAGGTCACAACAATACTTAGTGCACCAATCAGTAAACTGTAGTCAGACCTGCTAAAATGTGAAGTTGCATGAAAAAATCACTGCGATTAGCACAATCACGAATATATTGGAGCACTTGACTCTATCTGCATATAAAGATATTCTAATGTTCTGCCGTGCCAACTATTTTCTCCAGTCTCAGGAACTTATACCAGCTGAAAAATGTAGCCAAAATGACCACGCGTTACGAATTTGCATTACGCGATTTTGCATTCAATAAAATAATCTCGAATTCTCAAAATTCACGAATATATGACAAATATTCTACAAAATATTTGTGAAATATCGCCAATTCGAATATAGCCCCTGCCGCTCCTCACTAATGACTTTGCGGGTCAATGTCCATGCGTGACCTCATGTGTCATGTCCACATGATCAAGCCAACCAAGCGCTTCCTGAGCGTCTCCTATTACCATGGAGACCTCATAGCCGTGCAGCGGATGATCAAACCATCAATGATGACCAGACCCACGCGGAAATCAATATCTCGATCTTGTAAGGACAATCAAAGACTGAAATGGATGTTGAAATTTATATGTATTGACCCTACTTGTAAAACCATCATACTCATATGTATTTCTAAAATGTGCATAGTAGATTTCCAATATGTGGTATCCGCCCCTAGTGAACAATAAAAACAATGCAGATTAAAACCACTTCATTTGGCTATTTGGCTACTTAATTGATAAAGTTATACATAATATAACATTAATCGATACCACCTATGTACATTAAACTCAATATTCAACCCATGAGGTTGTAATGATCTCAGATTAAAGATCCCATCTCAAACTCTTTTTCCGAAAAATTTACTCTCTGTCTCCTGCTCTTCTTATTCTACCACGAGTCAATGAATTGAAATCTCAAATGACTAATCGAATGACCCTTTCTCAGTTTTGCTACTGGATATCAAGCATATTTTTCTGATAGTACTTTTATATTTGTTGATCGCTCTCTGACCTCAATTGTTGTCTCACCAACAATAAATCAAGCTACATGGACACTGTATCATGTAGATCACATCTTGGATCTACACGTATAGTGTCCTTTAATCTTGAAACATGTCCTGTGTAAGGGTGTTTAAAGGTATCTCCTTTAAGGATATTGCGCAATTACAACACCCCAAACAGGGGAAATTACCCCTCTTTGTGGGGCCAAATCCTGTTGTTTCTTCTCACTCCGTTCACCTCCTCTGTACATTTTCACAAGTCTATCCCATAGATTGATATTCCTCCTATAGGCCATAAAAGGGGACACGGCAAACTCTTTTATAGCAGGTAGTCCCTTTTCTAGGATATGAGATTCCTTTCTAAGGATCCTTGCTATCTTACCACTATGCTTCCCATATGTAGATACAAACGGGATCCTGTCTGTCTCCCTTTTCTTCGGGCTGCTCTTTAAGGTGCTCTCCCTTTCTACATCTATTACTGAATTTTTCACACATATCCTGTATTTGTCCGTCAAATCTCTGATCATCTGATATCACTCTCCTAACTCTAAGACGTTGACTCCATGGGAGTGATTCAAACATGTCTGGGATGATTACTATCATACCGTAGGAGATTAGTTTTATCCGTTTTTTTTTTTTTATATAAATCAGTTTTTATGCTTCCATCCTCAACATATACCCTCACATCCAGGAATTGTATTTCAGTGTCCGATACTGTCCTTGTAAATTGTAGGCCCGGTACCCCTACATTATGATGTACATGGAAATCTTCCAATTCTATTTCTGTGCCGCTCCAAATCAGGAAAATCTCATCGATGTAGCACCACCAGCACAGGATTCTCTCCATAAAAACTGATTGGTACACCAACCTGTTTTAGAAATACATATGAGTATGATGATATTACAAGTAAGTACAGATACATATATATTTCAACATCCATTTCACAGTCCTTTGATTGTCCATACAAGATCGAGATATTGATTTTCGCGGTGGGTCTGGTCATCATTGATGGTTTGATCATCCTCTGCACGGCTATGAGGGTCTCCATGGTAATAGGAGACGCTCAGGAACTGCTAGGTGTAAGTCAAGTGATCGGGAATAGATTACATGTAGAGTTGAGCAAACCCGAACTGCAAAGTTTGGGTTTGGTGTTCGGGCGATTTTATTATTTTCCATTATAACATGCTTATAACGGAAAATAATAGCATTCTTAAAACAGAATGCTAAATAAAATGTCTATTGAGGGGTTAAAAATAAAAACTCACCTTATCCACTTGATCGCGCAGCTGGTATCTTCTTTTCTTCAGGACCTGCAAAAGGACCTGCGGTGATGTCACCGCGTTCACCACGTGGTGAGCGCAGTGACGTCAACGCAGGTTCTGCTGAATGAAGATAGAAGGACCTTCTATCTTCATTTATCAGGACCTGCGGTGACGTCACCGCGCTCACCACATGATGAGCGTAGTGACGTCAACGCAGGATTTGCTGAATGAAGATAGAAGGACCTTCTATCTTCATTAGCAGGACCTGCGGTGACGTCACCGCGCTCACCACGTGAGGAGCGCGGTGACATCAACGCAGGTCCTGAAGAAAAGAAGATACCAGTTTTTTAACCCCTCAATAGACATTTTATTTAGCATTCTGTTCTAAGAATGCTATTATTTTCAGTTATAACCATTAATGGGGTCTGGGTTTGAGGTGAAGTTCGGGTCCCGAACCTGAACTATGACCTGAAGTTTCGCCGAACCGACGGTTTGGCGAAACTTCCAAGGGTACGCTCAACCCTAATCACATGATGATTGTGCGCAATTGTGCGGATGATGTAACGATAGATGGACATGAACGGTGAAGCTAGAGAGATGCCAGCCACATGTGCAGGGTAATGAGAATCCATATGTCAGTATCGCCCACAGGTAATGATATGCTGGTTTTAATGATAAATATAATACACACTTGATAATTACATCTAATAGGTGGAGTTTAATTGTTGAGTGTTATGGAATATAAGAAAGGTTTTTGATTAGTGTATGATAATTGGGGGATGCACTTTATATGCTTAAAAAACCTTATGATTCACGTCATGTTATGCTTGACAAAGACTAGTATGTAGTCAAAACGTTGCAATATCTTTTTGGCTACTCTGCATATTTTCTCATGGATCCACTGTGAATAAAAATTCATTTCTGAAGATGCTTCCGTCAAACTTGTTTGTATGCTGATCGATTGGCCAAATTTGGATCTGTGGTCGTGGGTGGCTGGTGCATTCCAGTGAAGGTCTGTAAGGCAATTGTGTGCTGCTCTAAGCATCATATTGTACTATCCTCAGAAAAGGGCATCAATATCAGATCGGTGGGGGTCTGACACCCAGTACCCCTCACCGATCAGCTGTTTGAAGAGAAGACCGTGTTTATGTGAGCCTTGCCTTCTCTTCTCATCTGCTCGCCATCACAACTTCTGCAGTGTTCAGGTGTAATTTTCTGTTCCAGAATACATGCCAAATTCACTAAAGACTCAGAGGTGCCATAAAGCCTATGGTGCATATTTATAAGAAAGAGGCAAAGCAACTAACACAGACAGAAATCTTACCAATACTATTACTGCAATATTCCCAAATTAAATTGTCAATAGTAGTGAGTGTGTTTGTAGAAGGTAAAGGAGATTTCATTGCACCTATGTTTTTAAATTACAGAAAACAGACTTGCAATTTTACTCTAACCGTTCCATAAGTTGCATGAATATGTACCAAACCCTTGACTTTTCATTTAGTTTTCTTTAGGCCTCATAATAAAATGTCTGGAATATGGAAGGGTTCAAAAAGAAAAATCTAGGTCTCATCCTCCCAGAGCCAGAATGTAGGTAGTAGTAGCAGCAGCAATCCAGGCAGTGGTAGTAATGGTAGGCGACAGTTCTCCCTGACTATCGAAAGGCGTGAAATTATTATTCAGGACAAAGAGGTGGAAATTGTGGACTGGATGGCTCACTTCTCCTCAGTCACAGCAGGATGACATGAAGGTCAACTCTGAGTCTTACACTGTTCCATGGAGTCAGGGGTCATAGCATTTACCTCCTACTCCTTGCAGCCCCAAACAAGCCGTTCAGTGGCACCTTCTCTGCCTTCACTGGCCGGTCCTAGTTTGGCAGCCTCTTTTTTTCCTAAGAAGCGGCAACAAAACCCCACTATGCACTATGGCAGATAGTCAAGAACATTTCCCTGTTGATGACTTGAGAGAGCAGTCAGCATTTGGACTGCCAGGAGGGGGAGGAGATTTAGGAGGAGGCGTGGGACCCCATGCATAGCTGTGTTGGTGGTAGTGATGATGGCACTTGTAGCCAAGGTGGTGGAGGTAGGGGCAGTTGTAGCGACAGTGGCACTCGGGGCAAATACAGTTCAGGGAATCGTGAGGGGGCAAGGAACCCACCATGAGATATCACAGTCTGATAAAAGTGCAAGTGAGACTCAGAGGATCATGATTTTGTGTTGGACAAGATCCGGGAGCAGACCAGGGTTGCTGAGATGGAGGAGGTAACATTGGAGAGGAGGGCATTGGCAGCTGCAGCAATAAAGTGCAGTGGCGCTGTATGGCCAGAACTTTCCAAAGGGTCAGGCCATATCTGCCTTTGGAATCGGTTATGCTTTGATACTGTGGGTGCAGCAGGGGCAAACACATGCCAGAACTAAGCCAAGCTCGGCTATCCCTAGCTCTGTGCAAGTATCTCCCATTTTGGCAGTTTTTCTCACACTGCCAAAAGACAAACAGCATTGTCCTGTGGAGGATCTTCAAGAGTAAAATAAGCATTGGGCAGTCAAACACAAACATAGGCACCATGACTCTATTGAACCACGTGAAGCAGCAGCTCCCAATCCAGTGAGAAACAGGAGGTTTCCAGCAGCTAGTACAGTGTCTTTATCATCATCATTATGAATTTAATGCTTCTCCGCTCGGACTCCTCCTCTCCTTATTTGCTCCATCATCGATAACAGACTGTGTAACTATACATGCCTTGCAATGATGATGGTGCACAAGCTTAACTCCAACATGTCCAAGTTGCTAGCGGTGAAGTTGCTGTTGGACCATTTACTAGCGTCTGCTGCTTTAGGGAGCTGATGATGTTTGATCAGCCTCGTCAGCATTATTTCTCCCAAAAAGTAATCCTTGCCTTTTACTGTTACTTGGTGCAGAATGTAAGCTGCTCCTTGCAATTGTTGCTGTGTGCAAGTGCAAAATCATGGTGGACATCTAGAGCAGCTATCACAGGCAGGGACAATAAATATGCAGCATCCTGACATACACTGCAAAGCATTGAGGTGTTAATATCACTGCATTTCAAGTATTATGTGCCTTGTACTACAAATCCGATAAGGTTTGTATACGGGGAGTGTGAGGTCCCCTGAGGCTAGTCAGGGCTGGCTCCACCCTTCCTCTCTAAGAGGAAGATCTTGGAGTTAATGCTGACTGCTGACAAGTGAGCACCTCAGAACAGCAAGGAGCAGCTCATGTCGAGAGATTCCATTTCCTACAGACTACCAGAAGGTTTATGTACCCTCCCTTAGAAGGGAAAGGATCTACAGAAGGTATAGCCGACAGAAAGGGATTGTAGACTTCGACATGGAAGGTAATCACTGCTAATCTGTCTCTAGCCTTCTCGCCGCATGGTTGAGACACCTTAAGCTTCAAGCTGCCCACCATAACCAAAGGGCAGGAAAGCGCACCTGTTCAGAGACATACAGTGGTTATTATATGCTTACACTCACCTAAAGAATTATTAGGAACACCTGTTCTATTTCTCATTAATGCAATTATCTAGTCAACCAATCACATGGCAGTTGATTCAATGCCATTTAGGGGTGTGGTCCTGGTCAAGACAATCTCCTGAACTCCAAACTGAATGTCAGAATGGGAAAGAAAGGTGATTTAAGCAATTTTGAGCGTGGCATGGTTGTTGGTGCCAGACGGGCCGGTCTGAGTATTTCACAATCTGCTCAGTTACTGGGATTTTCACGCACAACCATTTCTAGGGTTTACAAAGAATGGTGTGAAAAGGGAAAAAACATCCAGTATGCGGCAGTCCTGTGGGCCAAAATGCCTTGTGGATGCTAGAGGTCAGAGGAGAATGGGCCGACTGATTCAAGCTCATAGAAGAGCAACGTTGACTGAAAATAACCACTCGTTACAACCGAGGTATGCAGCAAAGCATTTGTGAAGCCACAACAAGCACAACCTTGAGGTGGATGGGCTACAACAGCAGAAGACCCCACCGGGGTACCACTCATCTCACTACAAATAGGAAAAAGAGGCTACAATTTGCACGAGCTCACCAAAATTGGACTGTTGAAGACTGGAAAAATGTTGCCTGGTCTGATGAGTCTCGATTTCTGTTGAGACATTCAAATGGTAGAGTCCGAATTTGACGTAAACAGAATGAGAACATGTATCCCATCATGCCTTTTTACCACTGTGCAGGCTGGTGGTGGTGGTTGTAATGGTGTGGGGGATGTTTTCTGGGCACACTTTAGGCCCCTTAGTGCCAATTGGGCATCGTTTTTAAATGCCCACGGGCTTCCTGAGCATTGTTTCTGACCATGTCCATCCCTTCATGACCACCATGTACCATCCTTCGATGGCTACTTCCAGCAGGATTAATGCACCATGTCACAAAGCTCGAATCATTTCAAATTGGTTTCTTGAACATGACAATGAGTTCACTGTACTAAAATGGCCCCCACAGTCACCAGATCTCAACCCAATAGAGCATCTTTGGGATGTGGTGGAATGGGAGCTTCGTGCCCTGGATGTGCATCCCTCAAATCTCCATCAACTGCAAGATGCTATCCTATCAATATGGGCCAACATTTCTAAAGAATGCTATCAGCACCTTGTTGAATCAATGCCACGTAGAATTAAGGCAGATCTGAAGGCAAAAGGGGGTCCAACACCGTATTAGTATGGTGTTCCTAATAATTCTTTAGGTGAGTGTATATATACAGCAGATGATAGAGGCAGTGCATCCCTTAAGTCTGGGAACAGAGAACCAGTTTGATTGTTAGGGAGAGAGAATCTAGCCTCCATACACAACCTTTGGGAATTATTGGAAGTAACTGTAAACTGTCTGCATATTATTTGAACAGTGCTTGTGTGGACCACCTGTGGACTGGCCTAAGTATTGTCTATCTGTTACTGAGACCAGACTCTTCACCATCTTTCTTCTCTTTGCACCGAAGGGTGCTGGCGTCACGACAGGCAGGGAACCTGTCTCTAGCACCATAAACATCAACATCAAGGGCGCATCAACCACCATCTGACAGGAGAACCCCTTTAACCTAGAGAGTGGCCTAAAGAAAATTTGGTGCCTTCCTTCCCATCACTGCATGCTGGCCCAGGGTGCTTCAAAACCATGAGTACCAACTATTACACCCATTTGTCCACCACACTCATGCACGTCCCTGCAGCCCGGTTGCTGCACCTGTCTTTCATGGCCCACTGGGTCAATGTTTTTCAAGGTGAGGCAGCACCCTAGCAACAAGGCCCATTTTTTAAGAAAACCCAGCAAAGGACATGCATCGAGCATGATGATGTCACCACATGATCATGCAGCCACACGTGATGATGTCAGCACGCACAGCGAGCTTAGAAAATGTGCCCCAGTGTTTTGGTCAGTGATTTCCATCAGTGATTGTGAGCAAAAACCTGCAGGGAAACTTACCCAGAGATTAGGTATAAGGAAAAGATCTGTACCTGTTCTGTGTTTAGAGCCACACCTGGTTTGGCTCACAATGGAAATCACTGACCGAACACTGACTGGGGCACATTTATCAAGCTCCCTGTGTTTGGCCATAAAATTAGACTGGAGTATTCTTAATTCAGCTTTCTTTTGCTGAGTATTTTTTAAAGGTCGCACAGCAGTTGATGAATTAAACTAGGCATATTTTTATTAGGGCTTATGCACACTACCGTTGTTTTAGTCAGCATCTGCATTTTTCACTTCAATGTCGGCCATATGTCTGTTCTGCGGCCCCCGCAAAAAATAGAACATGTCCTATTCTTGTCTGCATTATAGAGAATGACAGGACTGTTCTATTATGGGCCAGGCATTCTGTTCCGTTCTCAGGTGCGGCACCTGAGGGGTTAATTGTGCGGATCACAGCCCCCTGTAAGAGATCGGGTGCTGCCAGGCAGCAGGGGGCAGTCATGTACACAGTTCTAAGGGCTCTTTCACACTTGCGTTGTTCTGTTCCGGCATAGAGTTCCATCGTCGGGGGTTCTATGCCGGAAGAATCCTGATGAGGATTATCCCCATGCATCTGAATGGAGAGAAATCCGTTCAGGATGCATCAGGATGTCTTCAGTTCTGGACCGGAAAGTTTTTTTGGCCGGAGGAAAATACCGCAGCATGCTGCGCTTTTTGCTCGGTCAAAAATCCTGAACACTTGCCGCAAGGCCGGATCCGGAATTAATGCCCATTGAAAGGCATTAATCCGGATCCGGCCTTAAGCTAAACGTCGTTTTGGCGCATTACCGGATCCGACGTTTAGCTTTTTCTGAATGGTTACCATGGCTGCCAGGACACTAAAGTCCTGTTTGCCATGGTAAAGTGTAGAGGAAAGCGGGGGAGCAGTATACTTACCGTCCGTGCGGCTCCCGGGGCGCTTCAGAGTGACGTCAGGGCGCCCCACGCGCATGGATGACGTGATCGCATGGATCACGTCATCCATGCGCATGGGGCACTCTGACGTCATTCTGGAGCGCCCCGGGAGCCGCACGGACGGTAAGTATACTGCTTCCCCGCTCCCCACTACTACTATGGCAACCAGGACTTTAATAGCGTCCTGGCTGCCATAGTAACACTGAACGCATTTTGAAGACGGATCAGTCTTCAAATGCTTTCAGTTCACTTGCGGTGTTACGAATCCGGCGGGCACCTCCGGCAAATGGAGTACACGACGAATCCGGACAACGCAAGTGTGAAAGAGGCCTTAGTATATTCTAACTTAAAGCGTCCCCATCACTATGGAATGCCTCTGTGTTAGAATATACTGTCGGATCTGAGTTTTCACGAAGTAAAAAACTCAGATCTAAAAAGCTTTTATGCAGACGGATCAGCGGATCCGTCTGTGTGAAAGTCGCCTATGGACACGGATGGCGGACGCGGATGACAATCTTGTGTGCATTGTGTTTTTTCACGGACCCAATTGACTTGAATGGGTCCATGAACCGTTGTCCGTCAAAAAAATAGGACAGGTCCTATTTTTTTGACGGACAGGAAACACGGATCACGGATGCGGATGAAAAACGGTGTATTTTCAGAGTTTTCAACGGACCCATTGAAAGTCAATGGGTCCGCAGAAAATCACGGAAAACGGAACAACGGATACGGATGCACACAACGGTCGTGTGCATGAGGCCATAGGTGGAGGAAAAAGTCACAAAAGTTAGAAAATTTCTGAATTAGGCCGAATGCACACGGCCGTGTTCCACGGCTGTGAGCGGTCCGTGGTATCCCGACCTGGCAACCCATGACGCTGTGCGCTCTTGCTCTCAGCAGGATGCCAGGCCGGGATACCTTAGTCTAAAAAAAATTAAAAGGTGAATGAGGCACAAAAACATCCAAAACTGGTGCAATTTCAGTAGTAAATGTGACAATAAAAAAATAGGAGTCTAAAACAGCATTTTTTGGACTAAAAGCAGTCACAGACACTTTAGTACTGTTGAAACCAGAAGTTTACATACACTAAGACACATATGCATGTTTTTCTCAATATCTGACATGAAATCAGAATACACCTTTCCTCTTTTCTTTTTTGGTTAATTAGGATTATTATAATAATAATAATTCATTATTATTATTATTATTATTAGAAATATGCAAATTTTCTAAAATTTGTTTCGGCCGGTTTGCCGAATTTCCCTAAAACATTTGATTTGATCCGAATTTGTTAAAAAACAGCTATTTCCTGGCTGCAGAGAGCCTTTATAGTGGTGTAGAACACTGTGCCTTGCAGTAACATGCATAGGGAGTCTGCTGTGGTACGGAAACAATACTATGAGTCAGTATGACACACATATGACAGGCGTCGCTCTTAGAATCATTGCACACTTCACTTATTTGGGCAGTTACAGGGCCAAAACTGACCAAATAACTCAAGTGTCAACTCAGCCTTACACGTCGATGTTAGCACCAGGTATAAAAAACCATGCAGAGGCCCAAAACGACCATGAACCCCAATAGGGGACATCTGCCCCATCTGTTGGCACAGGTGGGACAGGGTCACCATTTGTGAAGGGGTAGTATGTTTGAGTATAGGGTATCCCCATAGGGGTGTATGGCTGAAGGAAATCAGCAATCACCCTGGAGGAACCGTATACAATAATTAGGGTATATGGGGATTATGAACTTGTATTGTCTACAAATTACCCCAACTTTAATACTGGAGGTATTTGGGCACAATGGGTTGGACCTTCACCCATTAGGACCTGTCCTGGAACCACTTTAACATTGACGAGGAGAAAAGCCGTGCGACGCGTACGTTCCATGATTCACTGTGTGGACGGCCGTGTCTCCATGGCAACCCCTACGTCATTGATGAGGGACAAACCTGACGCACAACAGTGCCGTGGAACGCAATCTGCCTCCATGCCATTGGTAACAGGTGACGTCACTAGGGGAATTTTTCCCATTGGCTGATGACGGAGGAGGACGCATGCGCTCTATAGCTTCCGGGACGCCGAGTTTGGCATGTTCTGAGAAACTATGCGGACATGGTACAATACCCCGGGGACGCCATCTCTATATAGGAGGTAATATTAACCTATAAGATTGTTTATTGCACTGGAAGATTGTATATTAATGACCATGTATGGTGACACATGGATGTATATTGATGAGGATGTATTAATTCACATGAGGGAGGTTTAATCCCACCCACTAGGCACTATATAAGACACATGCTTTGTATTCATTGTATTGCTTGAAAAAGACCGAGGAAGGTCGAAACGTTGCATCACCTTGCTGTTTTATGGAAAAAAAAACATTACTGGATTTTTCACAAATGGCGAGTGCTGCGGATTTTTTTGTATTTATAGTATGGAGGTGGGAGCAGCATGAGGTGGCCACAGAGTGGCCAAATGACAGAGTGTGGAGTGGCAGCAGCAGCATGGGGAGGCCACAGACTGGCAAGGTGACATAGTGTGGAGGTGGCAGCAGCAGCAGCATGAGGAGACCACAGAGTGGCACAATGACATAGTGTGGAGGTGGCAACAGCAGCATGAGGAGACCTGAGTGGTAAGGTGGCAGCAGCATCAGGAGACCACAGAGTGACCCGGTGACAGAGTGGGGAGGTGGGTGGCAATAACGGTACCCGCTGATGATGGTGGGTATAAGAAGGAGCACTTGGCATCAGATGTGTGGCATCAGGCGGGTAGCAGCATCAGAATAGTAGCTGAGGCAAACCGTTGTCTGCACAGTGCAGCGCCATGGGTCCCAGCTCTGTAATGGTTGTAGTGGATAGCACTCCTGGTGTGTAGTTGTCGGTGCTCAGTGGAGAAGGTCAGTCAGAATATATATAGAGAAACCACGGCACTCGATGTATCGTTTTTCGAAGTTAATTCATTTATTTATTGTCCATCCCAAATAGGATCTTTTTTTAGTTGCAAGTGGCCAACGTTTCGGTCCACTAGGACCTTGATCACGGCCTTGATGCAGGAGATCGGAGGCGCCACTTGCAACTAAAAAAAGATCCTATTTGGGATGGACAATAAATAAATGAATTAACTTCGAAAAACGATACATCGAGTGCCGTGGTTTCTCTATATATGGGTCCCAGCTCTGGCCTACCTCGTAAGAGGAGCAGGCACCCACCAGCATATCGTTGCATCCACCCTCACTGCCAGGTCTCGTCTTGTGTGCTATAGCGCATGCACGTGCACCTCTCCCTTTGTTATAGAAGTGGAGAGCAAGCTTCCTGATTACTGGCTCCGCCCGAACATGGGGTTACTGATATTTAGGGGTGCTTCAGTGACCATGCAGTGCCCAAGCTTGGTTGTTATACCTGATAACTTCTGCTGGAGCTTCCTGCTGCTCTGCCCTGCTATGTGCTGGACTTTTGCCAATTAACCCTGACCTTCCCTGCCTGTCTGCCTCCAGCACTGACCCCTGCATTGCCTGACTACGATTCTGCCTATCGTCTGCTACTTGAATTTCCTGGACTATTGACCCCTGCTTTGCCTGACTATGATTCTGCCTGCCGTCATCTGTAAGTTCGTCTGGACCTCTTCTGACCTTGCACTGCCTGACCACGAGTCCGCCTGACCCAGTATACCGTATTACTCACTCTGAACTTTGTTTTGCCTCTGTTTCAAGTGACTTTTGTCTACCTTCTGCCAGTAAAGATCATGTGTTCCATTACTCTGCTATTGTTGGACTTGGTACACACTGCAGCAGTTAGCTGCTTTCTGGGTGATAATTCCGGCAAATAATCCCTTATTTTTTTCTACTTATACACGCCAAAAAAGGCTTTAGAAAATATAACTGCACCACTGAACGGCAAATAATACTTTTTTGTTTTCCACTAATACACCCCAAAAAAGGCAGTAATTTTCTCACTTCACCACACAACAGTTAGCTGCTTTCTGGGTGATAATTCCGGCAAATAATCCCTTATTTTTTTCCACTAATACACCCCAAAAAAGGCTTTAGAAGATAAAACTGCACTGCTGAACTGCAAAAAAAACTTATTTTTGGTGCGGATTTTCGTTCGTAATCTGCATCATGTGCAGACACCCTTAGGGTGGAGACCTTTCAGACATTTCTCGATCTGTGCTGAGTATCGTGTTTACCTAGATCATGCTACCTCATAAGGGCTCATTCACACGACCATATGGTTGCCGTGCCAGTGTTGAGGACTGTAAATAGCAGTCTGCAATGCATGGGCACCGCCGTGTGAATCCAGTATTGAGCCGCAGATCCATTGACTTGAATGGGAGTCACGGACCTGAAAGCTCACTGAAGAGCTTCCAAGTGTTTCCATGAGCTTCCCATCTGTTCCTCTGCTACGCAAAAGATAGGGCATATCCTATCTTTTGCCATATTTTGTGGATAGCAGACCCATTCAAGTCACTGGAGTCACGTAGAGCACACGGCCAGTGCCCATGTATTGTGGACCTGTTGTTCGCGGTCCACAATACAGACATGGACGCTTTACGTTCAGGTGAATGGGGCACCTTTATGTGTAGACGATTTGCATGTAATCCACCACAGGTTGGTAAAGCAGGAGTAGCTGAGCCTAACGCGCAGGTTAGTAACGCAGGAGCTGCTCTTCGCTACACTGTTGTTTACAGGGCAGCGCTTCAATATGGGCAGCAGCCGTTTCCACTGGTGAATGAGTGGCAAATCCTTGTTCTCCCTCAACCTCCACCCTCCTGGCTGGTGAGTGTGGGCCTCTACAGTATAAACAATTAGGTGTCAAGTCACCTTCTCTTGGCCCCCATATATAACATATTTTCCAGACCCCAGGTTTAGACAAAAATACTTTCTGCTTATTAACCCCATAAGGACTTTGCCCATTTTCCTTTTTATATTGTTTTTTCTCCCTACATTCCAATAGCCATAACCTTTTTTAATTTTTTGTTTATATTGCCATATGATGGCTTATTTTTCGCAGGATAAGTTGTATTTTTTAATGGAACCACTTAATCTTGTATTGGAAAAGGGAAAAAAGTTTGCGTCCTTATTCTGCGGGTCAATACAATTATGGTGATACCAAATTTGTATAGTTTTTATTTTTTTGGACTACTGTAAAAAAAATAAAAACCTTTGAAAGAAATCAAAATTTTCTTTGCATAGCCATTTTCTGACAGCCATAACTTTTTTATATTTCTGCCTACAGAGCTGTATGAGGGCTTGTTTGTTGTGGGATGAAATGCCGGGTTTTTTTGGTACCATTTTTGGGATATTATGTAAAATTGGGAAAGGAGGTTATTTGACTTTTGAATTTATTTATTTATGTATTTTTAACTTTTACATAATAACTTTGGTTACCCTTAGGCAGCCTTTTCCATCAGGCTGTTCTGGCAGGGGAACAGCCTGCCGGATCCGTGCTATTGCCGGTCCACCATACTGGATGAAGTCTGCCCCATTTACTATAATGGGGGCAGGCCGGAGGTCCGGCCGCAGCATGGCAAACATGCCGAGAGGTGGCCCGAAAAAAACTACAACATGCTGAAGGTTTTGTGCTAGAATCTAGGACCTTCTGCACTCTTGCTCATAGCCTATCATAGAGAATTATTATGAGCTATGGGATTTAGATGCTTTAGCCTGCTAAGCTGTGCACAACTTCATAGGCAGTTTATCATGACAGGCCAGGAAACCTTCAGCAGTCCCCAGGCTGTCATGGTCACTGATCAGGGCCCAGCAAGTTCACTGCAGAGGCTGCAATCAGAAGGCATTGGGGCTGAGTGCCAGTTGTATTATACAACCAGCAGCCATCATGTATTGAGCGGGCTCAGCACAACTGCCAGCTCCATACATTCCCTCAGCCACAATCACATACAGTTGCAAGAAAAAGTATGTGAACCCTTTGGAATGATATGGATTTCTGCACAAATTGGTCATAAAGTGTGATCTGATCTTCATCTAAGTCACAACAATAGACAATCACAGTCTGCTTAAACTAATAACATACAAAGAATTAAATGTTACCATGTTTTTATTGAACACACCATATAAACATTCACAGTGCAGGTGGAAAAAGTATGTGAACCCTTGGATTTAATAACTGGTTGAACCTCCTTTGGCAGCAATAACTTCAACCAAACTTTTCCTGTAGTTGCAGATCAGACGTGCACAACGGTCAGGAGTAATTCTTGACCATTCCTCTTTACAAAACTGTTTCAGTTCAGCAATATTCTTGGGATGTCTAGTGTGAATCGCCTTCTTGAGGTCATGCCAAAGCATCTCAGTCGGGATGAGGTCAGGACTCTCACTGTGCCACTCCAGAAGGCGTATTTTCTTCTGTTTATTGTTGTTGATTTACTTCTATGCTTTGGGTCGTTGTCCTGTTGCAACACCCATCTTCTGTTGAGCTTCAGCTGGTGGACAGATGGCCTTAAGTTCTCCTGCAAAATGTCTTGATAAACTTGGGAATTCATTTTGCCTTTGATGATAGCAATCCGTCCAGGCCCTGATGCAGCAAAGCAGCCCCAAACCATGATACCCCCACCACAATACTTCACAGTTGGGATGAGGTTTTGATGTTGGTGTGCTGTGCCTCTTTTTCTCCAGACATAGTGTTGTGTGTTTCTGCCAAACAACTCAACTTTGGTTTCATCTGTCCACAGAATATTTTGCCAGTACTGCTGTGGAACATCCAGGTGCTCTTGTGCAAACTGTAAACGTGGAGCAATGTTTTTTTTGGACAGCAGTAGCTTCCTCTGTAGTATCCTCCCATGAAATCCATTCTTGTTTAGTGTTTTACGTATCGTAGATTCGCTAACAGGTTAGCATATGCCAGAGACTTTTGTAAATCTTTAGCTGACACTCTAGGATTCTTCTTCACCTCATTGAGCAGTCTGTGCTGTGCTCTTGCAGTCATCTTTACAGGACGGCCACTCCTAGGGAGAGTAGCAGCAGTGCTGAACTTTCTCCATTTATAGACAATTTGTCTTACCGTGGACTGATGAACAGCAAGGCTTTTGGAGATACTTTTATAACCTTTTCCAGCTTTATGCAAGTCAACAATTCTTATTCGTAGGTCTTCTGAGAGCTCTTTTGTGCGAGGCATCATTCACATCAGGCAGTGCTTCTTGTGAAAAGCAAACCCAGAACTGGAGTGTTTTTTTTTATAGGGCATGGCAGCTGTAACCAACACCTCCAATCTCATCTCATTGATTGGACTCCAGTTGGCTGACACCTCACTCTAATTAGCTCTTGGAGATGTCATTATTCTAGGGGTTCACATACTTTTTCCACCTGCACTGTGAATGTTTACATGGTGTGTGCAATAAAAGCATGGTAACATTTAATTATTTGTGTGTTATTAGTTTAAGCAGACTGTGATTGCCTATTGTTGTGACTTAGATGAAGATCAGATCACATTTTATCACCAATTTGTGCAGAAATTCATATAGTTTCAAAGGGTTCACATACTTTTTCTTGCAACTGTATGTCAATGTGGCTGAAGGGCTTAAATCTTTCCTGGTGTTTTAATGAAATAAAGGGATCAAGGTCCGTAAATTACACAAAGAACACTACTGCATACACTCCATGACAAACACAGCCCTGCTACACAGCTGACATACACAAACACTGCACAGCTGCATACACCCCATGACAAAAATTGCCCTGCTACACAGCTGACATATATACACACAGCAGTGGTATACACACATAACACTGCTCTGCTATGTATACATCTCTCTCTCACACACAACATGGAGATGGCTGTGTTCCTCTGCAAGATTGCTTACCCTCCTGCCTGTGTTCCGTTATATCTCCCTACCCGTGAGATTTCCCTACCCACGTCACTTCCTGCTGTGACGCGGCCACACCGGACATGACGTGAGGAGATGTGCCGCGCCGCGCAGGCGCACAACGACAGGGTAGGGAAATTTCACAGCAGAGTTAGCTGGAAACCGGATGACACTGCGCATGCGCCGGGAGCCTCACCAGTGGTTAGGGTAGGAGGCTCCCAGCGCATGCGCAGTGTCGGCCGATGTCCAGCTGAGAACATCCATCCGATCACAAGGCCTGCACACTGGCCCGTCGTTTTTCCCTGCGCATGCGCAGTGTCGGCCAGTGTCCAGCTGACTGTGAAATTTCCCTACCCTGTCGTTGTGCACCTGCATGGCGCAGCACACCTCCTCACGTCATGTCCGGTGCGGCCGCGTAACAGAAGGAAGTGACGAGGGTAGGGAAATCTCACGGGTAGGGAAATCTAACGGAACACCTGCACTGATCGCACTGATTGGTGGCATGCAGAGAGAGAGAACTGAGCAAACACACCTCTCTCATTGATTCAGCAGAGCGCTCATACAGCTACAGATCATTAACCTCTTCTACCCCAGGCCAGTTTTCTCTCTTCTGCAAAGGCCATTTGTCACTTTATGTTGTAATAGCTTTGGAACAATTTTACTTATCCAAGCCTTTCTGAGATTGTTTTCTCGTGACACATTGTACATCATGATAGTCAAATTTTTTATTTTTTTTTATTTATATTTTTATTAATTTTTAATACGGAACAAGGGGTAACAGGGTACCAAGGTATGGCACGCAGGCCAAGTCAGAATGCATATGGTGAGCATTGTGAGTACATTATAGTTACAAATGCGTAGAGTGAAATCCCTAAGACAAAACAGTACATACTGATCAGGAAGAGTTATGGGCATGCAAAGAATTCCAAATCACCTATGTTAGCATGGTATGTTGTATGACCCTTAGGTGTAAGTTACCTTACTAGTCAGATTGAAGGGTGGTAAGGTGTGTGTAGATGGCTAAGTGTAGGACCTACTTTAATTCTAAGTACAATAGGAGATTCATGGCTGTCTAGATGTCAAGTTAGTAAGTGAGACAATTAAAAGATGTAGAGGAGGTACTTCTACTCTTGAGGGAACCTGTAGGACGTCCACAAAAGCCATTTTTTGATAAAGATAGTGTGTGTACGATTTTCCCATGAGGAGAGCTCCTCAAACATGTGAATTTGATCAACTTTCTGCAACCACTGGTCTATAGATGGTGTTTGGCTTTGTCTCCAAAGTCTAGGAAGTACTAGGCGGGCTGCAATCAATAATTGAGGAAAGATGAAGGGTGTGTGTGGAGAATCTTTGTCTTGGTTAAGAGAAAGAAGAGCCAGCTGGGGGGACGGTTTAAAAGAGGTGTGACATATTTTGTTTGCCAAAGAGAAAATTTCAGACCACCAATTAATTATAAGGGGGCATGTCCACCATATATGGAGGAAGGTCCCTCTCTCTCGGAGGCACCTCCAGCACGTGTCCGAATTGGCTTGAAAAAATATTGCATATTTGTCTGGCGTATTGTACCACCTTGCAAGTATTTTATAGCCATTTTCTTGAATTCGGACACAGCGGGAGGCCCTATGAGGGGATTCCAGGATTTTGTCGAGCGAGGCAAAGGGAATGGTGATATTCAAATCTGTCTCCCAGTGCTTTATAAAAGCAGGTTTGGCTAGTATAGGCGGTGAGCGAAGTTTGTTATATATTTGCGAGATAATCTTCTGTGGAACTATGGAAAGAGATAACACAAATTCAAACCAAACTAAGGGGCGCATCAGATCGCTCTTGTGTACGTGTTGGTTCATATAAGCTCTCAGGTATGAAACTGTGAAGCAGTCGCATGGGCGTGGAGACAATATCTCGTTTATGGAGTCTGTATCAAGTAAGTTACCTGAATGGTCAAACAATGATATTAAACCTGTAGTTGAAGTAAGGAGGTTTTGTGAAGTGGCTGTTCTCAGTGCCAAGGGGGCTGTATCGATTACGTCCTTTAATGAGAGAAGTGGGGAAGGGAAGGGAATGGCACAGTGGGAAGATGCCAACCTCTTCCAGGCCCCTAAGGTTGCTTTGATTATCGGGTAATGAGATAGGGGGCCGGTCAGGACATTTTGGCGGCCTAAAAGGAGAGCTCTGGTTGGCGTATTCAGAATGTCAATTTCCATTGCTACTAGAGTGTGGAGGGGGGCGTAGCCAGGCTATGGCCCGGGATAGAAGGATAGCTCTGCCATAGAGTTCTGGGTTTGGGAGTCCTATACCCCCATCTTGCCTAGTTTTTTCAAGGAGCGAAGATGCAAGTCTGGATTTCTTCCCATTCCAGATGAAGTTCCTAAATTTCTTTTGTAATGAGGTATAATAGTGTTTAGGTACAGGAATCGGCAAGACCTGTTGCAGATATGTGAGGCGTGGGATGATTAGAGAGGAAAGCATATTTTTCCGGCCGAACCAAGATAGGGTAGGGTTAGAGAGAATAAGGTTGTCTATAGTTTTGAATATTGAGGATTTAAGTGGAATGTAATTAAGAGAGAAAAGCTCTTTAAGATTGGGAGACTAATATTAACACCTAAATAAGTGATGGAGGGAGAGGACCAGTTAAAAGGCGAATTCTCCATTAGACGCTGTTTAGTAGCCGAGGGGATTCCTGAGCACAGGACCAGGGATTTATTAGCATTACTCTTGAAGTCTGAGATGGAGCTGTAAAGATTGATGTGGGTTTGTATATGGGGTAAAGAAACTGATGGGTTAGTTGTCATTACAAGTACATCATCGGCGAATGCTGCTATTTTTTGTTCATTGCCTCCCAAGTGAAGACCCTCAATCATCCTGTCTAACCTAATAGTAGATAAGAGTGGTTCCAATGCCAAAATGAACAGGAGGGGGGACAGGGGGCAACCCTGTCTGGTCCCATTTCGTATGGTGAAAGGGGAGGAGAGGGTCCCGTTAACCATAACCTGAGCAGTTGCCTGATCATACATGGTGAATATGGCTTGCACAAAGGGAGCAGGGAGGCCAAAACGATATGTCCTTCATATATGTCCAATTGACTCTGTCAAATGCCTTCTCGGCGTCTGTACTGAGTAGCAGAAGTGGGGTAGAGGTGCGATTAGCATGGCACAATGCATTGATCACTTTAGTAGTGTTATCTTTGCCTTCCCTATTTCGTATAAAGCCCACCTGATCCCCATGTACAAGCTTGGGGAGTAGGATAGCAAGTCTGTTGGCTAACATTTTGGCTAAAAGTTTAAGATCTAAATTTAGGAGGGAGATGGGTCTGTAGTTAGGGCATTGTTTAGGGTCTTTTCCTTCTTTGGGGATGAGTGTAATGTGGGCTGAAGTCATGTCTCTAGATAGGGGTATCCCTTTGAGTGCTAGATTGCAAACCTCTAGAAGGTGTGGTAATAGGATATTTTGAAAAGTTTTATAATATGAGGCGGGAAGGCCGTCTGGGCCTGGACTTTTCCCTTTTGGAATTTGGCTTAAAGCACGACTTAGTTCCGATAGGGTGAAGGGTGATTCTAACTTTTGTTTTTGATCTACGGTGACGATGGGGATATTGGCCGAGTCGAGAAAGGACGAAATAGTGGATGCTCTAGTATCAGGGAGCGTGTTGGTAGGAAGGTTATATAGATTTTCATAGAAAGTGCGAAATTGGGTAGCAATCTGTGTGGCAGAAAAAATCGTTTTACCCTCCGGAGAGGTGAGTTGGTGGATATGGTTTGCTGTTCTTCTGCCTTTGATCCTACTCATAAGGAATTTGGTAGCTTTGTCCCCATGGGCGAAGTATTTGTGTTGGGTGTTCAAATAATATTTGGCCGTTTTGTTCTGTAGTAGGGTTTTTGAGTTTTCGCTCTGTGTTTTGAGAGCTCCAGGAGATGGGAATCTGAGGGGTTTTTTTTGTGGGAGGTTTCCAGCCTCTGAATATTTTCGAGAGCTTCGTCAATCTCTTTTTCTCTAAGTTTTTTCTGGTGGGAGCTGATGCTAATAAATTGACCTCTGATGTAGGGTTTATGGGCATCCCACAGGGTATTTGCGGATATGTCAGAACATTTATTGAATGAGAAGTATTCTGTGATATGTTTGGTTACTAAGTCAATTGTAGGCTGGTAACCAAATAGAGATTCATTTAGCCGCCAATTGAAACTAGTGGGAATACTATGTGGGGCGTTAACCGTTAGAAAGATTGGGGAGTGGTCAGAAAGGTGTAACGAGCCTATTGAAGCTTCTTTGCAAAGATGTAGATGTTCTTTAGAAATAAAAAGATAATCGAGACGGTGATAACTATTATGCAGGGAGGAGTAGAAAGTGAAGTCAGATGTATCTGGGTGAAGGGACCGCCATGAATCTATCAGGTGGAGATTCCAGAGGTTGTCTCTGAAGTTTTTGAGGGATCTGCTGGAGTGTGATGATTTCCGGGAGGAGGTGTCTAATTGTGGGTATAAAGCAATATTTAAATCCCCTCCTAATACTACTATCCCTTCTTTGAAGGAGTGAATATGCTGGAGAATACTGGAAAACCAGCGGGATTGATTAGTATTGGGGTGCGTACAGGTTAATGAAGGTATAGGTTTGTGGGCCTATTGTGCCTTTCACTAGTAGGAACCTTCCATCGGGATCATGTGATTGACTTACAAACTTAAAGGGGATTTTCCTATGCAGCCCTATACTGACTCCGCTTGATGCCGCAGAGCTTCCCCCACAGTGGAACCAGTTTGGGTAGTGAGAGAACTGCATATTAGGATAATGGTTAAATCTAAAGTGTGTCTCCTGAAGGAATACAAAACATCGGCCCCACCCTTCCTTAGGATAGTGAATATTTGGCTTCGCTTGGAAGGAGAATGAAAGCCTTTGATATTATAGGAGGCTATGTGAAGGTCAGCCATAGTGAGTTATGTTTGGAGAAGTACCTTGAGGCCAATGCCGTGTCCCCCAGGAGAACACCCCGCAGAATTCTGGTGTCATAGACGGCTTTCATATGCTTGTTCAGGTAAGGCAGGATCTCACGGTATAAAGGTGACAATGACGGATACCTTGGGAAAAAAACAATAAGGAAAAAACATAAACATAACAGTAAAACGTGTGGGCGTACAATCGTACGCTAGTATCGTTGAGGGGAAAACGGTCAAGAGACCAAATAGTGGACCGGAGTAGCACGGAAATAAGGATAATGGTGCTAGCAAACAATAAAGCAATGCGATTGACTGATACAGGAAAGGTAAAAAAGCATGTTAACCCTTCAGTATTACAATACCAGGTGCGCCAAAGAGAGTCTGGTATCGTATCGCTTGCAGAAAAGGGTAAGTGGTGCTGGGGGACTGGAGATCATTCTTTGTTCAGGTTTCTTGCGAGAGACTTCTGGGGGTAAGCTGGTTGCCTCTTCTCTTGATCTTGAGGATTTTGGGGTTCGTTGGACTTCGAATGGTAGTACTTTGGGAAGCTCAGGTAAGTCCCCTAGATCATGGTATTGCTCCAGTTCTCAATTTGTATTGCAGGAATGTCCAGCTCCGAGATGATGGGTGCAACGTCAGAGTAGGACGAGATGTTAAACCGCTTGCCAGCGGTGGAGAAGGTAAGTCCAAAAGGAAAGGACCAGCGATACATTACGTTGTTGGACCGGAGCCAGTCGTTCAGGTGCTTTAGGGTTCTCCTCTTCTTAAGGGTGGAAGGAGCTAGGTCTTGGAATATTTCCAGTTTTGCTTCTTCATATGTGAGATCTGTATGGTTGCGGGCTGCGTCCAAAATGGCTGCCTTGACAGGGAAGTTCAAAAACTTGCAGATGATGTCCCTGGGTGGCTCGTTCTGCTTGGGTTTGGGGCGTAGCGCTCTATGAGCGCGTTCAATAGCGATTTTGTGTGGGTAGTCAGGCCCCAGCAGGGAGTCGCATATAGACATTATAGTGGGAGCGATCTCGCTTGGCCCTATGGATTCAGGGATCCCTCTGAATCTTAAATTGTTTCTACGCCCTCTGTTCTCTTGATCTTCTAATGCTTTATGAAGCTCATTAAGATGATCTGTACAACGGCGGAGTGAGGCTGTTACCGCCGATTGGTGGGTCAGAGACGCGGCCTGCTGTGTTTCGAGTGACTCCACTCGTTCTTCCACATGCCTCACCTCCTGCCGGAACGCTGATATCTCGGTGAGGATGGGCTCCATCACTCTGCTTAATGCCCGGTCCAGGTATCGTCTGGTAAGCGGCAGGTCTGCGTTGGGCTGACGATCCTCATAGTCGCTGTCTCCGTCAGAGTGAGCGGTGTGTGCGTTTTGCTGCCTTGGCTTGCTGGGCCGGCGCCATCTTAGGTTCGCGTGCAGCGACAGTAGCGGCTGCCTTTTTGAGAAATTTATCCATTTCTCCGCTTAGAATCTGGCTTTTGGGGATCACAGGTTGCTCTCCAGCCTAGGGTTCCTGATTTTTACCATTATTGCTCGCAGGGGCTAGAAATAGCAGGTGCTAACTCGGTCACTATAGCGGAGCTGTGAACTAAGCGTCCATCTCAGTTCGGCGCCAACTCCGCCCCCATGATAGTCAAATTTGAGTCAATATATTTCACCTTTATTTGTGAAAAAATCCCAAATTAACCAAAATTTTGAAAAATTATAATTTCTATTTTTCTACTACTATAATAGATAGTGATACCTCATATACAGGGAGTGCAGAATTATTAGGCAAGTTGTATTTTTGAGGATTAATTTTATTATTGAACAACAACCATGTTCTCAATGAACCCAAAAAACTCATTAATATCAAAGCTGAATATTTTTGGAAGTAGTTTTTAGTTTGTTTTTAGTTTTAGCTATTTTAGGGGGATATCTGTGTGTGCAGGTGACTATTACTGTGCATAATTATTAGGCAACTTAACAAAAAACAAATATATACCCATTTCAATTATTTATTTTTACCAGTGAAACCAATATAACATCTCAACATTCACAAATATACATTACTGACATCAAAAACAAAACAAAAACAAATCAGTGACCAATATAGCCACCTTTCTTTGCAAGGACATTCAAAAGCCTGCCATCCATGGATTCTGTCAGTGTTTTGATCTGTTCACCATCAACATTGCGTGCAGCAGCAACCACAGCCTCCCAGACACTGTTCAGAGAGGTGTACTGTTTTCCCTCCTTGTAAATCTCACATCTGATGATGGACCACAGGTTCTCAATGGGGTTCAGATCAGGTGAACAAGGAGGCCATGTCATTAGATTTTCTTCTTTTATACCCTTTCTTGCCAGCCACGCTGTGGAGTACTTGGACGCGTTGTGATGGAGCATTGTCCTGCATGAAAATCATGTTTTTCTTGAAGGATGCAGACTTCTCCTGTACCACCTGCTTGAAGAAGGTGTCTTCCAGAAACTGGCAGTAGGACTGGGAGTTGAGCTTGACTCCATCCTCAACCCGAAAAGGCCCCACAAGCTCATCTTTGATGATACCAGCCCAAACCAGTACTCCACCTCCACCTTGCTGTCATCTGAGTCGGACTGGAGCTCTCTGCCCCTTTACCAATCCAGCCACGGGCCCATCCATCTGGCCCCATCAAGACTCACTCTCATTTCATCAGTCCATAAAACCTTAGAAAAATCAGTCTTGAGATATTTCTTGGCCAGTCTTGACGTTCAGCTTGTGTGTCTTGTTCAGTGGTGGTAGTCTTTCAGCCTTTCTTACCTTGGCCATGTCTCTGAGTATTGCACACCTTGTGCTTTTGGGCACTCCAGTGATGTTTGCAGCTCTGAAATATGGCCAAACTGGTGGCAAGTGGCATCTTGGCAGCTGCACGCTTGACTTTTCTCAGTTCATGGGCAGTTATTTTGCGCCTTGGTTTTTCCACACGCTTCTTGCGACCCTGTTGACTATTTGAATGAAACGCTTGATTGTTCGATGATCACGCTTCAGAAGCTTTGCAATTTTAAGAGTGCTGCATCCCTCTGCAAGATATCTCACTATTTTTGACTTTTCTGAGCCTGTCAAGTCTTCTTTTGACCCATTTTGCCAAAGGAAAGGATAGTTGCCTAATAATTATGCCACACCTAATATAGGGTGTTGATGTCATTAGACCACACCCCTTCTTATTACAGAGATGCACATCACCTAATTGTCACGGAACCATGAACCAGACCTACAACAAGGGATAAGTGAAAATAAGAAGGCTTTATTGAAAATAAAGCTGTAAAGCAAAAGTCCAAACGGATGGCGAAAACCGAAGCAGAGTCTTGCGAAGCCAGAGGTCAGGAACAGAAGGGTAGTCAGACGAAGCCAGGATCAGGAACCAGCAGGGTAGTCAGACGAAGCCAGGATCAGGAACCAGCAGGGTAGTCGGACGAAACCAGGATCAGGAACCAGCAGGGTAGTCGGACGAAACCAGGGATCAGGAACCAGAAGCAGCAGCAGTCTAGAAGCATGTGAACACAGGAGGACCAAGCAAGGAACTGAAGCCACAGACCTCCTATATATATGAGCTAGGCATCCAGCTCCTCCCAGTGAGAAGGAGGAGCCGCAGGGTGGGAGGCTACAAGAAACCCAGAAACCCAAGATGGCCGCCAGCACATGTCAAACGAAGGAGAACAGCAAGAAGGTAAGACCATGACAGTACCCTCCCCCTCAAGGGCCCCTCCTCCGCGGAGTAAAGAACGGTTTTCGAGGGAAGCGTGCGTGGAAGGCTCGGAGCAAGGCAGGAGCATGGACATCTGCGGAGGGAACCCAGGAACGCTCCTCTGGACCATAACCACGCCAATGGACCAAAAACTGCACCCGACCCGCGGACCAGGCGTGAGTCCAGGATATTGCTCACCTCATACCCCTCACGATTACCCACTTGGACCGGACGAGGCCGAGGAACCGAGGAAGTGAAACGATTACACACCAGTGGCTTCACAGGGAGACATGAAACACGTTGGAGATCCGCATGCCAGGAGGAAGCGCAAGGGCATAGGCTACCGGGTTTACCCTGCGAAGCACTCGGAAGGGACCAACAAAGCGAGGCGCCAGCTTGGGAGTGGGCACTCGAAGGTTGAGGTTGCGGAGTGGACAACCATACACGGTCTCCGACCTGGTAGGAAGGAGCAGGCGCTCGTCTGCGATCAGCCTGGAGTCTCTGGCGCTGCGCAGAGACCTCAAGGGACTTCTGGATCAGTACCCAAGAAGCACGTAGGACGGAAAGGTGATCCTCCACAGCCGGAATATCCTGGGGAGAGAATACCTCCGGTAACACGGCAGGTTGGAACCCATAATTAGCCATGAAGGGAGACGTCCCAGAGGAAGAGTTCACCGCCGTGTTCCTGGCAAACTCAGCCCAAGGCAGGAGGTCAACCCAATTGTCTTGGTGATCGGAGACATAGCAACGAAGGAATTGCTCCAAGGCCTGATTGGATCGTTCTGCGGCCCCATTGGACTGAGGGTGGTAGGGCGGAGAGAAGGAGAGATGAATCCCCAACTGGGAGCAAAAGGCGCGCCAGAACCTGGACACAAACTGACTCCCCCGATCCGACACAATCTCCTTGGGCAAACCGTGCAACCGGAAGACCTCCCTGGCAAAAATCGTGGCCAACTCTTGTGCAGAGGGTAACTTCTTGAGAGGAAACACAGTGGCACATTTTGGAAAACCGATCCACAATCAAGAGAATGGACCGTATGGCCTCGGGATGCAGGGAGGTCCACAATGAAATCCATCCCCAGGTGTGACCATGGGCGCTCCCCGGTGGGCTATGGGTTGCAGAAGGCCCAACGGAAGGTGCCCGAGGGGACTTACTCTGGGCACAAACGGAGCATGCCGCTACATATGCGGCGATGTCGGAACGTAGGGAAGGCCACCAGAACAGACGTGAAACAGCCCAGGACAGCTGATCTTTCCAGGATGACCCGCGGTCTTGGAGTTATGGTAGGTTCGCAACAACCGAGTGCGCAACTCCTCAGGCACAAAACATCTGCCGTTGGGTCTCCCAGAGGGAGTCACCAGAGTGAGCCGCCAAAATCTGCTCACCCAGGGGAGAGGTCAGGCTGGTGCGAATGGCGGCCAAGATCTGATTCGGAGGTATGACCGAAGTCGGATCGACTCCTCCCTGGACAGCTCGGAGTACTGCCGTGATAAGGCATCCGCCCTGATGTTCTTGGAACCGGGTAGGTAGGAGACCACGTAATTAAAACGTGACAAGAACAGAGCCCATCTGGCCTGACGTGGTGTCAATCTCTTGGCCTCAGAAAGGTAGGTCAGATTCTTGTGGTCCGTCAGGATGAGGACCGGAACCACCGAACCCTCGAGCAAGTGGCTCCATTCTTTAAGGGCCTGCACGATGGCCAATAACTCCCTGTCACCAATCTGATAGTTTGCACTCCGCGGAAGACAGTTTCCGGGAGTAAAACCCACAAGGAAGCAGAGGACCCTCTGGTGTTCTACGCTGAGACAGAAGGGCGCCTACTCCCGTCTCAGACGCGTCCACCTCGAGGACAAAGGGGCAACTCAGGGTTGGGATGCGACAGAATCGGAGCGACACAAAGGCGGACTTTAGAGCCTCAAAAGCTCGGATGGCCTCGAGCGGCCAGACCTGGGAATTACTGCCCTTCCTGGTCAGATCCGTGAGAGGCTTGGCTAGCATGGAAAAGTCCCTGATGAACTTCCGATAATAATTGGCGAAGCCCAAAAAGCGCTGCAGAGAACGAAGACCACTGGGCTGGGGCCACTGTAAGACAGCCGAAACCTACTCAGGATCCATGGAGAACCCCTCAGCGGAAATGATGTAACCTAAGCAAGGTTACCTGGGATCGGTGAAATTCGCATTTCTCAAGCTTACCGAACAGCTTGTTCTCTCGTAACCGTTGCAACACTCGTCTGACATCCAGAATGTGGGCCTCCATGGATTCAGAATATACCAAGATGTCATCCAAATAGACCACCACACACACTGCTGCAAACAGGTCACGGAAAACATCGTTGATGAATTCCTGAAAGACTGCGGGCGCATTGCACAACCCAAAGGGCAATAACCAAGGATTCATAAATGACCGGTCCTGGTGTTAAACGCGGTCTTCCACTCATCGCCCGCCTTGATCCTTACCAGGTTATATGCCGCCCTCAGGTCGAGTTTGGTAAAGACCGTGGCCCCCTTTAAGGCGATCACACAGCTCGGAAATCAAGGGTATCGGGTAAGCGTTCTTGATCGTGATGCGATTGAGACCCCTGTAATCGATGCAAGGCCTCAACTCACCGCCCTTCTTTTTCACAAAGAAAAATCCAGCCCCTGCCGGGGACGAGGATTTGCGAATGTGTCCGCGTGAAAGCGCCTCCCTCACGTACTCCTCCATGGCCTCATTCTCCGCTACCGACAGTGGATAGACTTTGCCACGAGGAGGAACGGCACCAGATTGTAACTCTATGGCACAATCGTATGGGCGGTGCGGAGGTAGGGCAACCGCGCGCACCTTATCGAATACATCCCGGTACTCCTCGTATTCAGGAGGCAACAGAGAGTCCGAGGAAGTACACAGCACAGACAGACCCATGGATGCAACTAGCCCCACACTGCGGGTGGCCACGAGAGGATCTCGGCCGATCTCCAATCGAAAGTCGGATTATGCTTCCGGAGCCAGGGGTACCCCAAGACCACCGAGTAGTGTGGAGACGAAATAACCTGGAGGCAGACCGACTCTCTGTGAATGGCACCAATGGCTATCCCCACTGGAAGGGTCTCATGAGTCACGTGTGGCGGCAGAAGGGGTCCTGCCGTCTATCGCCTCAAGAGCCAGTGGGGAACCTCGAGCCTGCAGAGGAATGGAATTGGCGGCAGCGAAACCATTATCAATGAACAAACCACCAGCACCAGAGTCCACCAACGCCTGGGTCGTCACCGAGCCCCCGACCCAGGAGAGGACAACAGTGATCATTGGTTTGTCAACACGGGAAACCGGGGACGAGGAGACTCCACCCAAGATCTGCCCCCCACAGATCTCAGGTGCGAGCGTTTCCCGGACGGTTCGGACATGCCAACCGAAAATGCCCCACCGAGACCACAGTACATGCATCGGCCCTCGCGTCTCCGGAGTACCCTCTCCCCCTCGGACAGGCGAGCAAACCCCATCTGCATGGGTTCACCCCAGACAAGTCATCCCCAGGAGGCGTGGGAGGGAGAGGGAGGCATCGGGTGGGACAGCAAACGTAGGCGCCAATCTGTTAGAAACCTCCGCAGGCTCTCCTTAAAGGAAGGTCTCTCCCTGAGTCTGGTGTCAATCAAAATCAGGAAAGAAATAAGAGACTCGAGCTCCACTGGTAGGTCCTTAGCTGCAACCTCATCCTTCAAGGCATCCGAGAGACCATGAGAGAAAGCAGCGACCAGAGCCTCATTATTCCAGCCCACCTCTGCTGCCAGGGTACGAAACTCAATGGCGTATTCAGCTACGGATCGTGAAACCCTGTCTGATGGACATAAGGAGCTTCGGCAGCAGAGGAAGCACGAGCCGGCACATCGAATACCTTCCGAAGAGAAGCAACAAAACCGGAAAACTCGGCAACCACCGGATTGTTGTTCTCTCCATAAAGGGCTGGCCCAGGCCAAGGCCTTGTCCGAGAGCAGCGAGATCAAGAAGCCCACCTTTGATCTCTCAGTGGAAAGGCAGGTGGCAGCATCTCGAAATAAATGCCCACCTGGTTAAGGAAACCTCGGCACTGAGTTGGCTCTCCCCCCAAAGCGCTGTGGAAGAGGGGCAGAAACCGGTCATACCCCGAAACACCGCAGGTGCAACAAACAGGTGTCGGGGTAGACTCTGCGCAACAACCGGAGCGGCAGTAGGAGCGGGCCCAGGGGAGCGACAACCGACCCATCGGCAACGGGAGCGAAATAGAGCCGTGCGTTCAAGCAGGGTTTGCAACGCCACAGCGAACCGACCCAACAGGTGATCCTGCTGATCAAGTCTGGTAACCAGCGTGGGTAGCGAGGATGGGCCCTGTACCGTCAGAATTCATGGCTTGGTCCTAATGTCACGAACCATGAACCAGACGTACAACAAGGGATAAGTGAAAATAAGAAGGCTTTATTGAAAAATAAAAGCTGTAAAGCAAAAGTCCAAACGGATGGCGAAACCTGAAGCAGAGTCTTGCGAAGCCAGAGGTCAGGAACCAGAAGGGTAGTCAGACGAGCCAGGATCAGGAACCAGCAGGGTAGTCAGTTGTAGCCAGGATCAGGAACCAGCAGGGTAGTCCGGACGAAACCAGGATCAGGAACCAGCAGGGTAGTCGGACGAAGCCCAGGATCAGGAACCAGAAGCAGCAGCAGTCTAGAAGCATGTGAACACAGGAGGACCAAGCAAGGAACTGAAGCCACAGACCTCCTATATATATGAGCTAGGCATCCAGCTCCTCCCAGTGGGAAGGAGGAGCCGCAGGGTGGGAGGCTACAAGAAACCCAGAAACCAAGATGGCCGCCAGCACATGTCAAACGAAGGAGAACAGCAAGAAGGTAAGACCATGACACTAATATGCTTAATTGGTAGTAGGCTTTCGAGCCTATACAGCTTGGAGTAAGACAACATGCATAAAGAGGATGATGTGGTCAAAATACTCATTTGCCTAATAATTCTGCACTCCCTGTAATAGTTATTACTTTAAATTTCCCATATGTCTATTTCATGTTTGGATCATTTTGAAAATTACATTTTATTTTTTGGGGACGTTAGCAGGGTTAGAAGATTGGAAGCAAATCTTGAAATTTTTCTGAAAATTTCCAAAACCCACTTTTTAAGGACCAGTTCAGGTCTGAAGTCACTTTGTGGGGCTTACATAATAGAAACCACCCAAAAAAAGACCCCATTTTAGAAACTACACTCCTCAAGGTATTCAAAACTGATTTTCCAAACTTTGTTAACCTTTTAGGTGTTCCAAAAGAATTAATGGAAAATGGGAGATGAGTTTCTGAATTTTCACTTTTTGGCAGATTTTACATTTTAATCCATTTTTTCTAGTAGCAAAGCAAGAGTTAACAGCCAAACAAAACTCCATATTTATTACCCTGATCTGCGGTTTACAGAAACACCCCACATTGTCGTCGTAAGCTGCTGTATGGCCACATGGCAGGGCACAGTAGGAAAGGAACGCCATATGGTTTTTGGAAGGCAGATTTAGTTGAACTGGTTTTTAGATGCCATGTCCCATTTGAAGCCCCCCTGATGCACCCCTACAGTAGAAACTCAAAAAAGTGACCACATTTTGGAAACTACAGGATAAGGTGCCAGTTTTATTGGTACTATTTTGCGGTACATATGATTTTTAATTGCTCTATATTAAGTTTTTGTGAGATAAGGTAACCAAAAAATGGATGCTTTGGCACCATTTTTATTTTTTATTTTTAACAACATTCATCTGACAGGTTAGATCATGTGCTATTTTTATAGAGCTGGTTGTTACGGAAGCAATGATATCAAATATGTCTTCTTTCTATGATGTGTGTTTCAGTTTTACATAAAGCATTTTTAAAAACAAAATTAGGTTTTTGTATCTCTATTTTATGAACGCCCTATTTTTATTTATTTTTTCTGCCGATCGTCTAGTGCAGGGGCTCGTTTTTTGCAGGAAGAGTTGACGTTTTTATTAGTACCATTTTTGGGTACATAGGATATTTTGATAATTTATTATTATACTTTATGGGCAAGATGACCAAAAAATTGGTTGTTTTGGCGCAGTTTTTATTTATTTATTTTTACTGTATTTATCTGAGGGATTAGGTCATGTGAATTTTTTATAGATCAGATAGTTATGGACGTGGAAATAAATAATATGTCTACTTTTTCTTATTATTTAAGTTTTACACAATAATAGCCTTTTTGAAACCGAAATAATGATATTTTAGTGTATCCATAGACTGAGAGCGATAGCTTTTTTATTTTTTGACCGATTCTCTTAGGTAGGTCTCTTTATCTGCGGGATGAGGGTGACGGTTTGATTGGTACTATTTTGGGGGGTATATGCCTTTTTAATCGCTTGGTGTTACAATTTTTGTGATGTAAGGTGACAAAAATGGCTTTTTTTTTTACACAGTTTATTTTTTTTTTTTTATGGTGTTCACCTGAGGGGTTAGGTCATGTGATATATTTTATAAGCTGGTTGTTACGGATGTGGTGATCCAAATATGTATACTTTTTTTTTATTTATTTCACTTTAGCACAATAATAGCAGTTTTGAAGCAAAAAAATTATCATATTTTAGTGTCTCCATTGTCTGAGAGTGATAGCTTTTTTATTTTTTGACCGATTGTCTTAAATAGAGTATCGGTTTTTTTGTGGGATGAGGTGACGGTTTGATTCGTACTATTTTGGGGGGGCATACATCTTTTTAATTGCTTGCTAATGCAATTTTTGTCAGGCAGCATTTTTGTTACAAATTGACCACAGGGCAAACTAATCTGTATGATTTGTGATCGGGTCGGCTATCAGAGTGTGATAGCTAACACTTGCAGTGGAGGTGTGGCGGAACTGCTTACGGAAGTATAGCCTAAGGGGCCAAAAAGTGGATCAAATAGAAATACATGTTATACACCATTACAACAACATATAGCAAAGAGTAAGAAAAAACGCAGCCGGCACTGCCGCGTGTGTCCATGCGATCACTGGAGCGTTTTTAAACACTGGTATCCCGAACCTTCACGGTGGTGCTCTCTCGGTAACGTAGTAGTTATAGTAGTGGCATAAGAAAAAAGCACCGCGGCACTCGCCATTGGTCACGAAGTTGCTACTTGCAGTTTATTTCTTGGTTACATATTATCAGTGGACGCGGACAAAACACAGGTGCAAAGATAGGCTACAGCTGTTTCGCGCTATGTTGCGCTTTGTCAGCCTCCTGTTGACATAGAGGGGAATGAGGTTATAAATACCTCCACCCCATATACGTCACTGGTTACATTCAAGTGAAATATAAAACACGTGTTAAAACCAAATCAGATGAAAAACAGCTTAATCATTCTTGTCATTTAACCCTAAAGGTCCATTGGCTTCGTTTTAATTATCCATGCTGCTTCTCGCTGCAGGAGTTTGTCTCCCCCTCTTATGGGGGTATGGACTACTTCAATACCTGCCACATTTTAAAACCTCACTGCTCACTGCATGCTCGTCATGTATATGTTCAATTAGCCTGGTTGCTCCACTTCTGGTTATAATTGATCTTTTATGCTCCCTAAAGCACATATACAAACACCTGTGTGTCTTACCAATATAAAACCTCCCGCATGGGCAAAAAAATCGCATTATACTACATATTGGGTCTTGCAGTGTAAAAATTGCTTAACTACATGTCCTACATTGCCCCAGCTGCAGATATTTTTGCTTGTTATACATGCACGCACATTGAGCAGTGTCCACATGCGAAATTTCCTTTAGAAGCATTCCTACCCAGCCAGTTGTCAACTGGATGGCGGAGGTTGCTCCTAACAATGGCATCCCCTATGGTTTTACTTCTAAGAAAGCTGACAATAGATAATTGTCTACTTTAGCTGCAGAGGAAACATCCCTCTGCAGCATTTGCCAGTTATTTAAAATTACTGTTTTAATGGTTGAAGCCATTGGGGAATAATCGAATGTGAACACCGCTCTATGCTCGCCACCATACTCATGTTGTCTCCTCTTTTTCTTTTTTTGTTGATTGCCTCTACCCAGAACCTCTCTCCTTTGTACACATCTTAGCTATGCGCTATCCACTGTCTTCTCTGGATACCTCTTTGTAAAAAATGGTTTCTTCATATCTATGCACTGCTCCCTGAATTCAACATCATCTTTTACAATTCTAGCGAGGCGCATAAATTGACCATATGGGATTGCGGTTTTAATATGTGGCGGGTGTAGCTCGTATAATGTAATAATGCATTTGTGGATGTTGCTTTTCTATAGATAGTAGAATTTAGTTGGCCATCTTTAACCCTTATCTTGACATCCAAGAAATCCAGTTCCTACGCACTACATGTGCTGGTGAACCGCATATTCATATTATTTACCTCGTTCAAGTAATCCACAAATGCATTAAACATATGTTCTTCACCCTGTCCAGACAATAAATATATCATTGTATATCTTAGAAAAACCTTGATATATCTTATGAATGGATTCTGGACAGTGTAAATGTACCTCTCTTCAAATTAGCTAAAAATAAATTGGCGAGGGTGCATGAGACGGTGTCCCCATTGCTGTACCCCAACAATTGTTTGAACCATTCCTGGTTAAAAGTGAAAGCATTATGTGTCAGTATGAATGACAGAGACTCTGTGACAAAATCAATATACTCGTCACTCCTATTTATTTTGCGCAATATATCCGAATCGTCTCTATCCCAGTTCCTGTTGAATCCTAGTATATAGGCTCTCCACATCTACCGCAGCTAGATAAAAGCCGTCTTGCCATTGTATATCTCTCAAGGCCTCCAAAAAGTCAGTGGTATCTTCCAAATAGGAAGGGACCCCTTTTAACACTGGTCGCAACATCCAATCCAAATACTGGGACAGGGTTCAGTCAAAGAGCCGTTCCCTGACACTATGGGGCGTCCAGGTGGGTCTACCAAAGACTTATGGATCTTAGGTACCATATACCCCACTGGTTTGATAGGGTAACTGGGGATAGAGCTTCTCTGCATGCGCTTGGTCAAAAAAAACTCTTGTCTACATACTTCCACAATAAGTTCTGAGTTGTTGCTGATACTTCATGGTGGGTCTGAGGTGAGGGGGGCATAGGTGTTAATATCTCTGAGTTGTCTATTAGCTTCTCTTCATATAACATACCTTATACATCACTACCACATTGCCCCCCCTGTCGGCTGGTTTAATTACGATCTACTTACACTTCCCAAGCCAATCCAAAGCCTTGTGCTCACCTGCACTGAGGTTGGACTGAATCTGTGGTATAACAAGGCCTTGGTTTCCTTCAAAACCTGTTTAAAGAATAGATCCGGGGGGGCGGAGCCTGCACCGGAGCTAGATGGCAGCCTGAAGTGCAGCTCTGCTGTATAAGAAGCCCCTCACAGCCTTTCCAACCAGCCTTTTGGTGCCAAAATGGTCAAGATATGTGGCAAAAGACCCATGGACACACAGGGGCAAAACAAAGAAGCGATCCCCAGTTGAATCTATGGAGAAATTCCTAAAGAAAGCAGCACAGATGCATGTGGCTAAGGATTCCAAGATGGCGCCCGGAACGCCGAGAACGGCCGGGGTACAGTGGGAAAGCTGCTGCTGCCTCAGAGAAGGTAAGGGAAGTCTCCCCCTGGAGTTGACACCCTGCCTATATCAAGATCATTCCTGAAAGAGGCCTGTTGTGAAGCGCTAGACCCGCTTAAAACGGATCTCACTTCTATTAAGGAGGACATGCGGCATATAGGGAGGAGAGTGGAAGTGTTAGAAGAAACACAGCTAGCGATAATATCGCATCAACAGAAACTTCCTCTGCCTTGATCCCTTCATCAAAGGCATCTAAACTCCCTATACATACTCCTGGAAGACTCAGGAGAACAGGGGAAGACGCAATAATTTGCGATTTAGAGGTATCCCCAGAATCCGTGGGGGCAGATGACATACAGAAAACAGTGATGAATATATGCTTGCAGCTGCTAGGCCCAGATTCTCTCATGAGATCAACTTAGAGAGAGTTCACAGGGCATTGCGCCCCAAGCCTCAAGCTACAGAACCACCAAGAGATGTGATCTGTAAATTCCTCCACTATCCTGTTAAGGACGCTATCCTGAACAAAGCTAGAAACGCCCCACAAGTGAATGTGGATGATTGTCCTATTTCTATATACCAGGACTTAGCACAAACACCCTTAAAGAAAAGAAGGGCCCTGAGACCATTAACTGAATGGTTACGCAACAACAAAGTTGATGTATAAATGGCTCTTCCCTTTTGGCTTGTCCTTTGTATTCAACGGTCAGAGATTTTCAATATCCTCATTCCAAGACCTGAACAGAGTATTTGACATCTGCAATTGATCACCTGCATATTGAAACTGGGACGTTATCCAAGGAAATATTACATCAACCAACCTCCCAGCAGCTGTTCCTTGGGAGACTCCTCGTCCAGCTAAAATCCAAAAATCAAGAAGAGGACGTAACTCCTCCACGCCAAGACGCCTTCCTCTTAATGAAGATTGAGGACTTCCTTAAATCCACATTAGGACCCAGCAACATCATATGTACTGATCTTCTAACCAGGATTTTATTAAGGTATCTCAATAGATCTATATATCTCTAGTCACATATATGTCTTATGTTCCATCTGAATAATGTTTTATTTCTCCACCTGATTTGTACCATTTTAGGTTCCTACCTATAGGCCCATATGAGGGTGACATACTGAGTCACAACATGTTGTGTACTATTCCCCCCCTACCCCCTTAAATTGAGGAGTAACAGCTTCTACTTCCCAAAATGATAACAAACTGTATGCTATCTTTGTTCTCAAGTTTGTTCTGTTCTTTTTGTTATGATGACAGGTTCCTTCAATGATCTAGGATACTTCCCCATGGCGAGGGCGGTGCGTCTTTAGAACCCAGATGCTTCCGCCAAGACAGGCTAAGTACCCTCAAATTGCCACCCACATGAGATTTCTCAGAGCTTGCATCGATCGGCCACATTCTGGATGATGGCTGACCTATGTGTAGCTTCGCTAAATGTTAAAGGGTTCCACGCCCCTGCTAAACGTAGCCAAATATTCTCACAAATGAAGAATGAAAAATGCTCAGTACTGATGCTCCAAGAGACACATTTAAATTCAACAAATACCCTAACCTTCAGATCCCCTATTCACACAGTGGTATCACTGTGGCTCCAATTCAGGAGCATCTAGAGGCGTGAGCATTGGGTTCCGAAGGGGCCTCCCCTTTTTCCTATATTTCACACACCCAGGACGTAGAAGGTAGATACATCTTTTAAAAGGGTACCATTGCTAACCACACTATACATTTGCTAATATCTACGCTCCCAATTACTAATCAGGTATCATGGTTGGTGGAGGTTCTTTCCCTTTTGGAGTCTTATAAGGAGGGAAGTGGTTCTGTTTGGAGGGATTTAAATATTGCAATGGAGCCATTACTAGACTCGACATCTAGAAGTCTGCAATATCTATTAGGGCCCTCAAACATCTTAAAAGAAAATTGCATCAAAGTGACTTGCTGGATGTCTGGCGTCTGTTTAACCCCTCCGGGCGGGACTACACTTCTTTTCCTCACCCCACCATTCATACCTCCGATTAGTTACTTATTAATCTCTAAGGAGCATCTAGGATTGTGATAACCGGGCATTCATTGGTAATATATTCCTTTCCGATCATGCACCCATATTCCTAAACATTTTTGCCCCCATCGTTAGCACCACGAGCATTTAAGTGGCGGTTAAATGAAACAGCTTATTACGACTGAAGATAATTTAAAAACCATCCAACCATTTTTAGAAGAGTTCTTCTCTCTCAACTCCCTCCCCGAAAACCTCTCCACTATCTTATGGGATGCCCATAAGGCCTACATGAGGGGCCAATTTATTAAACCTGGGAGCAAGAATTAAAAAACAGAGGAAAAAACAAGTTGATATACTATTGGCTCAGATCCAACGGTTAGAGACTCTACATAAAAAAATCCCTGTCACAAGCCCCACCTTGAGGAACTTACAGAATCTAGATCTACACTAAAAACCTTCTCAATACTTCCTCAGCGAAATATACCTCCATACACAGTTTAAATACTACGCACATGGGGACAAAGCGTCAAAATTCATGATGCAGCGTATGAAACAGAGAAAGTCACATAACTATATACACAAGATTAAATCCCCAGATATAGGAGAGGTTTCTCTACACCAGAAATAGCAGTCAGTTTCAATAAATTTTACTACTCACTTTATAATATATAATGACGCTGAAGAAAGGACATTAACTCTCCCCTTCCATCTCCGGAAAAATCAGTTAAGACATTCCTTACCCTCACTCTCTTTACCATCCCTATCTGAGAGTCAATCCCAAGCTCTCCAAGCCCCATTCACACTAGAAGAGATACTGACAGCAATTAAACAACTCCCTAATGGGAATAGCCCTGGCCCAGATGGCTACCCTGCTTTATATTACCGTACCTTTCGAAATATATTAAGGCCCGTACCTACTAAAAATATACAACTGCTCCCTGTCTGGTGTACCGCTTACCACTGACATGACTAGGGCAAATATTACGCTTATTCCAAAAGAAGGGAAGGATAGCTCCTTATGTGCTAACTATCGCCCTATATCACTATTAAATCTGGATTTAAAAATCTTAGCTAAAATGCTAGCATCTCGTCTGTCCAACTTTCTTCCAACTCTAATCAAAGATGATCAAGTGGGCTTCGTCCGTGGTAGGGAGGGCAGAGATAACACGGCTAAAGTTCTAAATGCAATATATTATGCTAAGAGGCTACGTCGTTCTCTGGTCCTCCTTAGCACGGACGCGGAAAAAGCATTTGATAGGGTTAGCTGGGAATATATGGAAGAAGTTCTTCATGCCTTTAAATTTCCAGATCCATATATTAAAGCTATCTTCTCATTATACACCCATGCATCAGCCTCCATTATTATTAATGATACTCTATCCCAGCCCTTCAATATCCGTAACGGCACCAGACAGGGATGCCCCCTCTCACCACTGATTTTTGTCTTGGTAATGGAAACATTATTACAGTCAATTAGGAGAGAAAAAGGGATTGAGGGTATTAAAATTGGCCATCAGGAACATAAGGTAGCTGCATTCGCAGATGATCTCTTGATAATAAACACTAACCCGACTATAGCCTTGCCTCTGATATATAAAACCCTAGAACAATTTAGTCTTTATTCTAACTTTAAAATTAATATGAGCAAGTCCCATATATTAAGTATAGATCTCCCTTCTTCAACAAAAAATATATTGAAAAATAGCTCTCCCTTTAATTGGGATACCCCTTATATTACGTATCTTGGAGTTAAGATTGGCCCAAATCCCACTTTCATTATTTCATATGAATTACTCCCCCCTATTAAATCAATTGCAGATCAGTTGTTACTACTAAAGAACCCTACACTCTCATGGTTCGGCAGAAAAAAATATCGTCACTTCCCCTAGTCTTACCCAGACTGACCTCCTTTCAACAGGTATTGCCTGTTCCAGTTCCTAAGACTTATTATACTAAACTTAAACGTGAAATTAGTCATTTGTCTGGGAGGGAAAGAGCGGGCTCGACTCGCTCGCTCTGTTCTCTGTAGACCTAAGGCTAAAGGAGGAATAGGTCTGCCGGACCCGGAGATATATGGGAAAGATGTATTATTGTCAAGGGTAGTGGATTGGTTGAGGAGCCCTGTGAACAAGCCGTGGGTTTGCATGGAACAGAGTGACATGGGCTCGTGCAATCTCTGGTCTTTCAGTGGGACAAGTCAAATTTCCTGTTCTGATAGATCCCTCAATCCTATAGTAAAGACGACATTGTCGGCATGGAACTGGCTTCAATCCTCACAATATGCAATCCACACTTCCATCACCTCTGCTCCAGATAAAAGACATAATGGCGCATGCTTCTCCCATTCTAGAGACTGTCTACCTCCCTCAGTTAAGAATTCTACAATTCAAATCCTCTCCTTATATGGAGATGGGGGCACATTATTAAGTAACGAGGAGATTCTCTATGTTCTCCCAGAATGTAAACCTTTCCCACACCTACTTACTTTCTTCGCCTCCTTTATCATTAAAATTATTTCCTATGGAAGCTCTATTACGCCCACTAACGTAGTTTGAAAGCCTATTGGTGGAACATCCTAGACACACCAAAACTTATCTCTAGACTATACAAAAAACTGATTACGCCATTAAATATGGTTAAACCCGCCTTTATAGGCCATTGGGAGAGAGACTTGGGAGTGTCATTTTCTCAAGATGAGATCTCACGGCTACTATTAATACCACACAGATCTTCCAGGTGTGTCCGAACCCAAGAAAACGGCTACAAAGTCTTGACTCGCTAGAATAGGACTCCAGACATCACTTGCCTATATAGCCTGAATGGGTCGGACAAATGCTGGAGGTGCGGGGATCAAAGAGGTTCATTTTACCATATTTGGTGGTCATGCCCTGTGATACAGAAATGGTGGAATGAAATCTTTAATATAGCTAATAATATTTGTAAAACGAAGATCTCGGTGTCACCCCAATTGGCACTATTGGGATCTTATCCTTCCCTTCCTGGGGGGGCCCCCACTCGCCTTTTTAACTGTATGCTTAGCGCAGCTCGTCTCCTTATTCCAAAATTTTGGCTATCATCAGATGTACCTTCCATATCTCAATGGACAGAGAAGTTAGACCGAATATACAGGTTTGAAGAGATATCAGCTTGGGAGAACCGGAGGTTTAGCTCCTTCAGATCTATTTGGAAAGCATGGTCCAATTTTAGGAATTTTACCTAAATACCTTAATGTCCTTATATCAAAAAATATATCATATGCACTTAAAAAAAAAAAAAGGGGAACTGACCTAATCCACACTGATGGGTGGTTTTTAGGGGTCTATAAGCCCTTCATAATATGAAACTTATTGTAACTCTGTATCCAAGAAATATAATGCTTGTCTCATGTATTTCTCCTGTCATCCATTATGTATCTTTTACAAGATGTGTTGTTTTTATAGCATGTACTTTATCTGTATGTTCTATAATTTTCAATAAAAAAATAAATAAAATAAAAAATAAAAAAAATAAAGAATAGATCCAAACTACCTCCAGCTGACAAAGGGGGGTAAACGTGGATTTGATCCCTTGCATGTAGGGTTCCGGATCTTGCATCCGTGCTCCTGCATCTCTAAATCCCCACTATTATGTAATTTTAACAGCGTGAGAACTATCTGTCTATCCTACTCCTCCACCCCATGTGTCAAATGAAAACCCAAAGGACCTATGGATATGGATTGTGTTGTTTGGGCATGCTCTATTTTGCGACTTTCCTACCGTTACAACAACAGTTTCTGAAAAGCAGCAGATATTTCTATGCACGGATTGGGAATATACCTGGTATAACAAGAGGACTCCCACCGACCTAATTTCTTGATGATATGAGCCGGTGTATCGTTATTTGACGCAGCCGATGCCGCGCCTATTCTGAAAGAATGCCCGGTGATTGACCATGGATTTACCCTTAGGTTGGATAACAGAATCCGTACATGCTTCAAGAAAACTTGAATACTAAGAGGAGCAGAGCCGTGTGCTAATAGTGGTGAATGTGCCGTGGCATGTTTGATGGTGTCTAACTAACCGTGTAGAACTGCTACTGGGCACCAAGAATTCCCGGTGGGAAAATATTTTACTTGTACGGTTTTTCCCGGCCGGGCGGTTTTGGAGTGGTGTAAAGAAAGTGAGAAATGAGAACCATCCCAGGTGAGATGTTTCTTCTGTAGGAAATCTGGAGAAGAACCTGAGCATGTAAACTCGCCTGGATGGAGAAAACCGTAAAAACTTAAATATATCGCTGTCTTAATTAGTAGGCTGGTGTAGTGCCCAGTTATTATCCAACATGTGAGACAGAGATTTAAACATCTCCCCTGTAACCAGCTTTCGCAATGTTTTTGGTTTGACCGTCGTACATTGTATACCCTTCAAGACGGCTTTAATGGGGTGAGCTAAAAATAATGACGGTCTGTCAGGGTGGAGTATTTACCAGAAATGTTGGATACCGCTTAAATATAATTTGACCGTGCAATGGGATAGTTTGAGAGTTTTATGGCAATATGCTATGAATGCTAAATGTATGACACATGGTCTAGCTCAGATTGCGGAAACAAGCGTTGGAATCTGATAAAGTGTGCCCAGGCAGTATTGTAATTCCTCCATGTATTTTTAGACAATGACTGATTAATGAGTGACCTGGCGATTTCCAAGTGTTGCCTCAATCCATGTAGAGGAGGCTGTGAGTTGGCGTTGGAGTCGGGAAAGGATCTGCGTCCGGAGAAACCTGGAAGAAAGACTGCACGTTAAGTCTGGACAATGCATCTGCGGCCAAATTTGCCTTCCCTGAAATGTGCGCAACTTCATAATGAAAATGATGTTGTAATGCCAACCACACAAGGCGTCCCAAAAACGACATAATTTCCCCGGATGCTGATCTACCTTTGTTACCAGATCCTCCATGGCAGTATTGTCTGAAATAAACAACACTGTTTGGTTTGCCCAAAGACTACCCCAGGCCTGCGCTGCTGCAACTATGGGGTAAATCTCAAAGAGCGGTGAGGATTTCGAAAACCCCTGGATTCTAGCTACTTCAGGCGGCCAACGACAGCCATCCAGTGTTTACCATATATTGCTGCGAACCCCACAGATGAAGAGGCATCTGTGTGTATGACAGTGGAGTCACTGGAGATCGCAGGGTAATAAATTAATGACAACTCCATTCCAGTGCATCAAAAACTGATCCCAGATGAATCAGAGCCTCTTGATCTGTAGCAGAATGCAACAACCGAAGGAGCCTAGAAATAAATGATCTTCCTTGAGGGATTATCCTCGTAGTGAAATTTAACATCCCTAAGAGGCTCTGTGGTTTCCGCTTTAGAAGTTACTCCCCCCCTGAATCAGCCTGTGCACTGAATGACAACTTATCCTCGGGCAACTGGCCTGAAAAGTAGCTGTGTCTAATTGGATGCCTAAAAAGGTTAGCCTGGTGCCGGGCCCATCAGTTTTATTATCTGCTACTGGTACCCTGAGATTCCTGAAAACCTGAATCAAATGTGTTCAGGTCACGTGGGGATTGGGAAGGAGGTTCAATCAGTAAAAAATCGTCCAGATAATGTATGACGTGGTATGCGTTAAATTTGTTCTCCAAGATGCAATGCAGGCATTTGGCAAATTGATCAAATGGCCACGGACTAGATCTAGAACCAAAAGTTAATTTGTTAGCGAAATGATAAGATCCATCCCATTTGATCCCATGCCACTGCCACATCTGAGGTAGTATGGGGAGGAGTTTAAAGGCATCAGTAATATCCGCTTTGGAGAGCCATGCCTGTTTGCACAGAGACAGAATGACCTGGATAGCTTCACCTATGGAGGAATATTTCATTGTGAATTCTTCGGCTGGAATGAGTGAGCTGAGACTGGGTGTGAGTGAAGAATGTGGAGCTGACAAATCATAAATTAGTCGTTTTTTATTTGAAAATTTCCCGGAGACCACCCCTATGGGGTTGATCCTGAATGACTCAAACGGGGGTTTGAAAAATGGCCCTATCAGGTAAGCCTTCCCTAGTTCGGCCTGGATTAGTTGAGAGACTACCTCTGGGTCCCTTATGGCTGATTGTAAGTTTTTGCATTCAAAAGGTGCCTGGAGTAAGGCAACCTGACCTGTATGGAAACCCGATGAAAACCCAGATATAATAAACTTAACCCATTCTGGTTCTGGATGACCCGTCAAATAATCAGCGAGTGTGTCTATGCTAACCACGCCTAGTCATGTGGGACTGTGACCTTTTTGTGGGCATATGACCTGGGGGTGTGCCCGGAAACAATTGCCGCATAGGTGCAATAGCCTGCACTGACTATAGAAGCAACCCCCTGCATTAAAGTTATTGCAGATTTGCAACTTTCCTAAATATTTAATGGGTCGACCTAACTTATCCACCCCAGAGACTGTCTTTGACAAAAATGGATCCGGGGAGCTCTTAGGAATGGGATTATCTGCCCGTGTGTTGGTATTTGAACACCATTCTGATGAATGTGAATAGGGACCACAGTTAATACATGCAGTTGCTTTAAGCCCGGCGAAGTGCCGACAGAATAACTCAGTATCAATAACCGCCCAATCAACTGTGTGCTGGAATTGGGCTAATAGTGCTGCAGCTTTGGCTGAGAATGAGCGGTGGTACTCATAGAAAGCAGTACCCCCATATTTATGGCCTAGGTCCACCACCTTGTATAGATAAAGGTCTAACTCCTCTCTGCGGATGGGGGATACTGAACAAATCACATCTCTGTATAAGCTAAAGGCCAATACAAATTCCGTAATACTAAGTTTCCTGTTCAGTCTGATATCCCTAGATTTTAATATGACCGACACTTCGTCACATGCTATTGTTTTATTGTCGGGAACCTCGTGAGTAGCTATCAATAATGAGGCTAGATTAACATCCTTACCATCTAAGATGTCTTTCCTTAAGTTTGAAGGAATAAAATGAGACGGGCTATGTTAGGAAATTAGACGGGCAATTAACGGACGTAGCATCGGATGTAGATGGGACCACCGGACCCTGAATGACAGAAGTGGAAGAAGATGCCCTATTTTCAATGGCCTCGAGTCTAGACTGAAAGTTGGACATAGATGAAGACATGTTGTTAATCGCAGCGTGCAGCTGAGTGATTGACGTTTGTATCATGTTCATCGAGACTGTTTCTTGACTGGGGCCTGGTTCCGAATGCAATAGACGATATAATTTGGCCTTCCTGGCTGACGCAGGGAAAGGGATTCCTCTCCTCAGGAGTTCAGCAGTAAGTTTAGGAATATTCCAGGATCTCAAGGAAGGGGCGTTATCCCTGTCAGACTGAAGATCGAGACTTCTGGGAGATGCGACTGTACTCTGGCTCCCTTGATCCTGTGATGGTTCCATCAAAAATAATACGAGACATGATGACCGCGTTTCCCGAATGTTGGCCCCCGAATGAGCATGCACTAGTGCGCCCAGTACCCCAGATCACCTGTGAAGTAGTAAACTTGGTCCCTGCACCAGCCCCCTGATGACATTGAAAGATACTATGTATGAGACTATTGCCACCAGTGTAGTGAGTAATGTGAAGTCTGCCTGCGTGTGGAAAAATGTATGCGACATGACAACAAGTTGAAGACATAAACTAACGCTTGAGCCTAAAAACCCATGTGTCAAACAAACTGAAGGAATTTTTTATATTTTTATATATATATATATATATATATATATATAGACGTGGAAAAAGGGCAGCACTCCAATAAATAAAATAGCAAAAAACTTTATTTACCCATAAGGCTGTAGCGACGTTTCGGCTCTAACACAGGAGCCTTCCTCAAGCAGTGTGTACAGATCAAGATCCAAACATATATAGTGTTATAGCTAGCCATAGCCAATACATGTTAAGTGAACATAATTAATAAATAAAACAAAATGCAAAATACATCATACATGTGAATACAGATAAAATCAGCAATACAATGTGGTTCAATCGTGGTGCACCTGATTGCTTAAAAACTATTACCATAAATATAAAACTTAGTGAGATATTTCTATAATTACATAGTTGATAGTATAATCAGTGTCAACTGTAGATGATTAAATAAAGTGTCACGTGCTTACTAATACAGGTGGTACATATTGAGGATGCAGGATGAGGGTCGGTTGTGGTCGCTGCTGACATGTGCGGTCCGGCGTGCCCAGGTCCCCCACTGCGCATGCCAATACGACGTGTAGTACATGTTGCCGGCCAGTATCAATACGACGTGTAATACATGCTGCCGGCCAGTATCAATCTCGTCACCTGACGCATATGCTCCTACGTCACCGCACCAAGACGGCCATTATGGATAAGGGCAAACAGGGGTGATGATGGGCGGTGTGGCCTTCATGCTGACGGTACGGTCGTGATGCCTTGATACCATTGTCTATGCGAAAAGCGACTTCCGTGTTCCCTCCAGAAGACTGTTTTTGTTTTTGTTATTTTCCGTTACATGTGTGGTAGGGGTTAAGAGGAGAGCCCTCTGAATGTTGTGGCGATAGGTTGTGGCGATAGGTGGGTTGGATCGGAGCGGCCGCGACTCTGTATTTGCGTGCGGATGCGCGGCCGCTCTGTGGTCACGGCTGGCGGATCCACTCTTCATTGTTGTGGTATCCCTCAACCGAGCCCACTTAGCCACTCTTGACACTCTGGCATTGTCCCATGCCAGTACATCCCGATTCCACACTGCACCGGATTAAACTGTCAGCATGATCATCAGGGTGACAGAATGGGCTGTTTGCCCTTATCCATAATGGCCGTCTTGGTGCGGTGACGTAGGAGTACACTGCATCGGATTAAATTGTCAGCATGATCGTCAGGGCGACAGAATGGGCTGTTTGCCCTTATCCATAATGGCCGTCTTGGTGCGGTGACGTAGGAGCATATGCGTCAGGTGACGAGATTGATACTGGCCGGCAGCATGTATTACACGTCGTATTGATACTGGCCGGCAACATGTACTACACGTCGTATTGGCATGCGCAGTGGGGACCTGGGCACGCCGGACCGCACATGTCAGCAGCGACCACAACCGACCCTCATCCTGCATCCTCAATATGTACCACCTGTATTAGTAAGCACGTGACACTTTATTTAATCATCTACAGTTGACACTGATTATACTATCAACTATGTAATTATAGAAATATCTCACTAAGTTTTATATTTATGGTAATAGTTTTTAAGCAATCAGGTGCACCACGATTGAACCACATTGTATTGCTGATTTTATCTGTATTCACATGTATGATGTATTTTGCATTTTGTTTTATTTATTAATTATGTTCACTTAACATGTAATTGGCTATGGCTAGCTATAACACTATATATGTTTGGATCTTGATCTGTACACACTGCTTGAGGAAGGCTCCTGTGTTAGAGCCGAAACGTCGCTACAGCCTTATGGGTAAATAAAGTTTTTTGCTATTTTATTTATTGGAGTGCTGCCCTTTTTCCACGTCTGCATTATTGGATTGGCTTTTATCCACATTGGGCTTTTTGCACCCTCCATTTCCTTTTTTCTGTGACGGTGCTGCCATCTTTTTTCTTTTTTTATATATATATATATATATATATATATTGCCTAAATGCGTGACGGGATTTAAATAGAGTCCGAAGACGTGAAGGACTTGCGTAATCGCGTGAAAACGTGAATGGGCTCCACGTAGAGTCCGATAGAGTGACGGACTTGTGGTTATCGTAACAGAGCTTGTTTTGGTCTAATAGGATAATGATGGATTGTACCTAAAATCGTAAGAACTCAGACTTAGGCCTCCTGCACACGACCGTTGTGTGCACCCGTGGCCGTTGTGCCGTTTTCCGTTTTTTTTCGCGGACCCATTGACTTTTAATGGGTCCGTGGAAAAAACGGAAAATGCACCGTTTTGCAGCCGCATCCGTGATCCGTGTTTCATGGCCGTGAAAAAAATATGACCTGTCCTATTTTTTTCACGGCCAAAGGTTCACGGACCCATTCAAGTCAATGGGTCCGTGAAAGAACACGGATGCACACAAGATTGGCATCCGTGTCCGTGATCCGTGGCCGTAGGTTACTTTTTATACAGACGGATCCGAAGATCCGTCTGCATAAAGCTTTTTCAAAGCTGAGTTTTCACTTCGTGAAAACTCATAACCGACAGTATATTCTAACACAGAAGCGTTCCCATGGTGATGGGGACGCTTCTAGTTAGAATACACTACAAACTGTGTACAAGACTGCCCCCTGCTGCCTGGCAGCACCCGATCTCTTACAGGGGGCCGTGATCAGCACAATTAACCCCTTCAGGTGCGGCACCTGAAAGGGTTAATTGTACTATCATATCCCCCTGTAAGAGATCAGGGCTGCCAGGCAGCAGGGGGCAGACCCCCCCCCTCCCCAGTTTGAATATCATTGATGGCCAGTGCGGCCCCCCCCCCCTCTATTGTAATTATTCGTTGGTGGCACAGTGTGCGCCCCCCCCCTCCCCCCCTCTATTGTAATAATTCATTGGTGGCACAGTGTGCGCCCCCCATCGGCCCCCCCTCCCTCTATAGCATTAACAACATTGGTGGCCAGTGTGCGGCCTCCCATCTCCCCCCCCCCCCATCATCATTGGTGGCAGCGGAGTTCCGATCGGAGTCCCAGTTTAATCGCTGGGGCTCCGATCGGTAACCATGGCAACCAGGACGCTACTACAGTCCTGGTTGCCATGGTTACATAGCAATAGTACAATAGTAGAAGATTCATACTTACCGGCTGCTGGGATGTTCGTGTCCGGCCGGAGCTCCACCTACTGGTAAGTGACAGCCTCAGGTCTGTGCGGCGCATTGCTAAATGAACTGTCACTTACCAGTAGGAGGAGCTCCGGCCGGACACGAACATCGCAGCTCCCAGGTAAGTATGAATCTTTTACTATTGTACTATTGCTAGTAACCCGCTGCCACCAATGATCGGGGGGGGGGATGGAGGCCGCACACTGGCCACCAATGTTGTTAATGCTATAGAGGGGGGGGGGCCGATGGGGGGCGCACACTGTGCCACCAACGATTTATTACAATAGAGGGAGGAAGGGGGGGGGCGGGGGGCGCACACTGTGCCACCAACGATTTATTACAATAGAGGGAGGAAGGGGGGGGGGGGGGGGGGGTTCGCACACTGTGCCACCAACGATTTACTACAATAGAGGGAGGAAGGGGGGGGCGCACACTGTGCCACCAACGATTTATTACAATAGAGGGAGGAAGGGGGGGGGGGGCGGGGGGGCGCACACTGTGCCACCAACGATTTATTACAATAGAGGGAGGAAGGGGGGGGGGGTGCACACTGTGCCACCAACAAATTATTACAATAGAGGGAGGAAGGGGGGGGGGGCGCACACTGTGCCACCAACGATTTATTACAATAGAGGGAGGAAGGGGGGGGGGGGGGGGCGCACACTGTGCCACCAACGATTTATTACAATAGAGGGAGGAAGGGGGGGGCGCACACTGTGCCACCAACGAATTATTACAATAGAGGGAGGAAGGGGGGGGGGCGCACTGGCCACCAATGATATTCAAACTGGGGAGGGGGGGGGTCTGCCCCCTGCTGCCTGGCAGCCCTGATCTCTTACAGGGGGATATGATAGTACAATTAACCCCTTCAGGTGCGGCACCTGAGGGGTTAATTGTGCTGATCACGGCCCCCTGTAAGAGATCGGATACTGCCAGGCAGCAGGGGGCAATCATGTACACAGTTTGTAGTATATTCTAACTAGAAGCGTCCCCATCACCATGGGAACGCCTCTGTGTTAGAATATACTGTCGGAAATGAGGTTTCACGATCTAACTCATATCCGACAGTATATTCTAACATAGGGGCGTTCCCATGGTGATGGGGACGCTTCAAGTTAAAATATACCATCGGATTGGAGAAAACTCCGATCCGATGGTATAAAAGGGACTCCAGACTTTACATTGAAAGTCAATAGGGACGGATCCGTTTGAAATGGCACCATATTGTGTTAACGTCAAACGGATCCGTCCCCATTGACTTGCATTGTAATTCAGGACGGATCCGTTTGGCTCCGCACGGCCAGGCGGACACCAAAACGACTTTTTTTTCATGTCCGTGGATCCTCCAAAAATCAAGGAAGACCCACGGACGAAAAAACGGTCACGGATCACGGAAAAACGGGACCCGTTTTTGCGGACCGCAAAAAAATACGTTCGTGTGCAGGAGGCCTTAGTCAAACCTTTAGTAACTCCAAACATGCACTTATATCATGGCCAGTCTCCTCCTAATAACGAGCGTGATATCTGGCAACCACGTAAGCTCGTCATAGGTCGCAAGCATTTTCCACAGCAGGGTTTCTTATTTATTTTTTTACCTTGCTGTATGCGTAACAAAGCACAATCTGCCGCCCCGTGAGAACTCTGCTTAAATGAACAATAACCGCAATGAGTGTATGCCCCCAATGCTGTACAGACATTTAACCCCAGCTGTAACTAAGCCAATAACTGGATGCACACTTGAAGATCCTGCCTGGACCGGAGACGATACTGCAATGCAAAGTACCCCCACCTGAAAAAAAGAATACACAAGCGGAAAGGCATAAACCCCCCCCCCCGGTCTGACCATGCAGGAAGAGATAACTGCTGATTCTGACCCTGATGTAAATCGTACCCGCTTAGTGAGCAGGTGTTGCGTTGTACTATATGCTCTGCCGCCGGCTGCCCCTGACCCCTGCTTACCCTGTGGGAGCCACTGCGTGGAATGCCTGGGGATCTCTGTGCCGACCGATCCGATCTATGCCATGTACCTTACCTGGTAACCGGGCTTCACGTACTTCGTACTGCCGACCGCACGCTATGGATGCTGCTTGAAAGACGCGCTCCACGCCAGCGCATGCGCAGAAGACCAACCGGATGCGTTGACCTCGTAGATCACGTAGGTGAGGAGAGCGCTACCCCCCACCTTAAGTAGGCCGAGCAAGAGCCTCCCCTCACACAAATGCGGCGTCTACCGCGCCTATACGTGTGTGTGTGTGTGTATATAGATATATATATATTGTGGGGAATTACTCCGGTAGACAGGGGTGCGGGTGCAGTATAGAGGCAAATGGAGTCCAGGTAATGAAGCAATAGAGCGTTTATTTCACACTTGCTCAAACAGAAAAGCAGAACAGTCACTTGGTGTTAGTTCACACACAAAATAACAGAGAGCTTCACCTGGCTCCTTTACTGGAATGAGTCCTGTCCTAGCCGATCGCACAGCCACATAAAGTTTTCTCACAGGATGCTGGGCGCTGTGTACGCCTGTGTCGGGGTCCAGGCCTCAGCTCCACACACTGCAAACCCCACCCAGACTCACAGTGATTTTCATTCCTTCTCCTCCCAGCTGAGGTTGCTGCCTGGGAATTTAAATCCCAGCTCCAAAACCTGGTTCTGGAACGTGGGGAGTAGGCACCCGCCCAACTCTTTACCTACTCCCAGTAAAAGCCGGCCCCGATTGGCTTTGCAGCCATACTAAGTATTAAAGGTGTCAACAGCTTCTGCTGTTAACACACAAAATCCGGCTCTTACCTCACTGAGGCCAGGAACCTCTGTGACACGTATCTGCCATCCATTACGGTACCCTGCACCTCTTTACCTTCTTGCATAATGGGACCCAGACGGATCAGTTTTGATTCCCATAGACTTCTTCCTTTTAATGGATTCCGTTTAATTTCCATAATTAGGGTTGACCCGAACCCGAAATTTTCATTAAAAGTTTGGGTTCGGTGTTCGGCGAGTTAATGCCGCATTTTGAAAGGTTGCTGAGCAGCCAATCAACAAGCTTTTAACTCTTGTGCCCTTAGAAGCCATCACAGCCATGCCTACTAATGGCATGGCTGTGATTGGCCAGTGCAGCATGTGACCCAGCCTCTATATAAGCTGGAGTCACGTAGCGCTGCACGTCACTCTGCTCTTATTAGTGTAGGGATAGGAAGCTGCTGCTGTGAGGGAGAGAATAGGTAAGAATCAGTTATCAGAAGTGCTTGTTAACTCAGCGATCTACAGCGATTTTGTTTTGTGGTTGAAGTGCACAATTTTTTTACCCTGCTCTGAGCCCAGTGACACAGAAAAATAAATTTTATCCGTCTGTTAGTTAGGTGGGCGTCGTTGGCCATTTTATGCAAGTTTAAATACTGCAATTGTATTCTGGGTTTAACCCCTTAAGGACTGGGCTCATTTTCACCTTCAGGACCAGGCCATTTTTTGCAAATCTGACCAGTGTCACTTTATGTGGTGATAACTTTAAAATGCTTTGACTTATCCAGGCCATTGTGAGATTGTTTTTTCGTCACATATAAAATTCATTTTTATTTATAAAAAAATACAAAATTTGCCAAAAATTTGGAAAAATTAGCAAATTTACGAGTTTCAATTTCTCTACTTCTATAATACATATTAATACCTACAAAAATAGTTATTACTTTACATTTCCCATATGTCTATTTCATGATAGGATCATTTTGGGAATGACATTTTATTTTTGGGGGACATTACAAGGCTTAGAAGTTTAGAAGTAAATCTTGAAATTTCTCAGAAATTTTCAAAAACCAACTTTTTAAGGACCAGTTCAGGTCTGAATAGAAACCACTCAAAAATGACCCCATTCTAGAAACTACACCCCTCAAGGTATTCAAAACTGATTTTACAAAGGTCGTTAACCCTTTAGGTGTTCCACAAGAATTAATGGAAAATAGAGATACAATTAAAAAATTTTCACTTTTTTGGCAGATTTTTAATTTTAGGGGTTAGGTCATGTGATATTTTTATAGAGCCGGTCGATACGGACGTGGCATTACCTAATATGTATACTTTTTTTTATTTATGTAAGTTTTACACAATAACAGCTTTTTTAAAACAAAACAAAAAAAATATGTTTGGTGTCTCCATATTCTGAGCCATAGTTTTTTTTATTTATGTGTGATTTTCTCAGGTAGGGGCAAATTTTTTGCAGGATGAGGTGACGGTTAGATTGGTTAGTAGATTTTTTTAGTTTTGGTGGGTGTACGTCTTTTTGATCACTTGCTGTTGTACTTTTTGTGATGTAAGGTGACAAAAAAATTGTTTAGCACAGTTTTTATTTTTTATTCTTTATTATTTACGGTGTTCATCTGAGGGGTTAGGTCATGTGATATGTTTATAGAGCTGGTTGATACGGACGCGACGATACCTAATATGTCTATGTCTTTTCCCTATTTTAAAAAAATATATATTATTTTTGGAAAAGGACGCTTTTTTTTTTTTACTTGAAACTTTTAATTTTTTTTGTAAAAATTTGATTTTATTCACTTTTTTTTCCCACTTTTTTATTTGTCCCACTCTGGGACTTCAACATTACAGGGTCTGATCCCTGTTTCAATGCAGCACGATACATCTGTATTGTGCTGTATTGAACTGTTAGTATCTTATACTGTAAGACGCTAACAGTTGCCTAGGAGACCCAGCCTGGGGGCTGGGCCTCTTAGGCCTCCGTATATTAATGGCTTGGGGCTGCCTTGGCAACCATCGATTCCCTGCCACAGCAGCGCGGGGACCGATGGATGAGGTGAGGGAGCGCAAACTTCCCATCTGCCGTAGTCAGCGCTGACCGCGGCATATGAGGGGTTAATCCACCGGCATCTGCGTTATCGCCAATGCTGGTGGATGAAGCAGGGATCCGTCTGTCAGTAAAAGCCGGATCTCTGCCGCTGATCTCGGCACCGCACGCGGGGGGAGGAACGACTGCAGGACGAGAACGCTCGTCCTCTAGTGCTAATTGCCGGTGATTTAGGATGAGCATTCTCGTCCTGGGTCGTTAAGGAGTTAAAAAAACACCAATTTTTTGCAAGACCCTACATCTGGGGCCTTTGCCGCATTTGTCACAGTGAAATACAAGTTTTAAATACTGCAATTATATTCTGGGTTTAAAAAACACCCATTTTTTGCAAGACCCTACATCTGGGGCCTTTGCTGCATTTGTCACAGTGAAATTGCTGCATTTGTCACAGTGAAATACAAGCTTGAAATACTGCAATTATATTTTGGGTTTAAAAAAACACCCATTTTTTGCAAGACCCTACATCTGGGGCCTTTGCTGCATTTGTGACAGTGAAATACAAGCGTTAGATAGTGCTGTTATATTCTGGTATTAAAAAAACACCCATTTTGGGTAAGATAATAAATTTGCGGCCTTTGCTGCATTTCTGACAGTCCAATACAAGCGCGATATACTGCTGTTATATTCTAGTATTAAAAAAAAACACCCATTTTGGGCAAGATAATACATTTGTGGCCTTTGTTGCATTTGTGACAGTCAAATAAAAAGTTTAAATACTGCAGTTATATTCTTGGTTTAAAAAAACACCCATTTTTTGCAATACACTTCTTCTGGTGCCATTGCTGCATTTGTCACAGTGAAATACAAGCTTGACATACTGCAATTATATTCTGGGTTTTAAAAAAACACAAATTTTAGGCAAGACCCTACATCTGGGGCCTTTGCTCCATTTGTCACAGTCAAATACAACCAGTCAATACTGCAGTTACATTGTTGGTTGACAAACTAAAACATTTTGTGACCATGAAGTAATTGTATAAAACTCGGCTGGGACACTGTTGTGTGACCTCAAGAAATTTTTCCTCTTTATAACACCGCCACTTCCTTACTCTCAGTGAACTTAATTGTTGACTATTGCCGGTTACATTGTCGCCTGACATAAACCATCTGTTAGTTTGGTGGTTGAACGCAAAGAATGAGGAGAGCGTCAAAAAAGGGACGTGGCCCCGGTTGTGGTGCTGCTGGTGGAGCTCCTGTTGCAGGGAGAGGACGTGGTCGATCTGTGCCAGCTACACGAACAAGTGAAACACCTTCCTCAGGTGCGAGTAGGCGACAGAACCTTCAGCGTTATTTGGTAGGCCCGAAACCGCTCTATGAATAGTGAGGCCAGAACAAGTACAGGTGATAGTAGATTGGGTGGCTGACAGTGCCTCCAGTTCCTTCACATTGTCTCCCACGCAGTCACCTGCTGAAAGATCAGAGTTGACACCTGCAGCCCATGTCCATCAGTCTTTCACCTCACCCCCTTGCAAATCAGCCAAGCAGTCTGAGCCCTAAGTCATGAAGCAGTATCTTCTGCTTTTTGATGACTCTGCTAGCAGGGTTTCCCAGGGCCATCCACATAGTCCTACCCCAGAATTGGAAGAGATTGAGTGCACCGATGCCCAACCACTTATGTTTCAGGATGAGTACATGGGAGGACCACTACAGCACATCTCGGATGATGACGAAACACAGGTGCCAACTGCTGTGGCTTTCTGCAGTGTGCAAACCAACAAGGAGGGAAGGGGTGAAGACTGGGTGGAAGATGATGTGGAGGACGATGACGTCCTCGACCCCACATGGAATCAAGGTCATGCGAGTGACCTGTGTAGTTCGGAGGAAGAGGTGGTGGTTGCACAGAGCAACGCCATCTGTGGCAAGGTCCACCTAACTAAGGATACGTGGACCAGTAGGCACGGTCAGGGATGTTATATCTCCCTAACAGCAAACTGGGTAAATGGGACTGAGGTGGATAGCAGTTTGGCGCATGTCCTTCCACCACCGAGGATTGCACGGCGCTTCTCTTTGCCTCCTGTTGCTTCCTCCTCCTACTCCGCTTCCTCATCCTCTACCGCCTCCTCATCCAGTCAGCGTAACACCTTCACCACCAACTTCAGCACAGCCAGGGGTAAACGACAGAAGGCAGTTTTAAAACGTATCTGTTTGGGGGACAAACCCCACACCGCGCAGGAGCTGTGGACGGGTATTTAACAACAGACCGATGAGTGGTAGGTGCCAGTGAGCCTCAAGCCCTGCCTGGTGGTGTGCGATAATGGGCGAAATCTCGTAGCAGCTCTGGGACTAGCCGGTTTGACGCATATGCCTTGCCTGGCGCATGTAATGAATTTGGGGGAGGTTCCTTAAAAATTACCCCGATATGTCAGAGCTGCTGCAGAAAGTGCGGGCCGTCTGTGCGCGCTTTCGGCGTTCTCACCCTGGTGCTGCTCGCCTGTCAGCGCTGCAGCGTAATTTCGGCCTTCCCGCTCACTGCTTCATATGCGACGTGCCTACAAGGTGAAACTCCACCTTGCACATGCTGGCCAGACTGTGCGAGCAGCAGCAGGTGATAGTGGAGTTTCAGCTGCAGCACGCACGGGTTAGTCACTCTGCGGACCAGCACCACTTTACCACCAATGAGTGGGCCTCCATGCGAGACCTGTGTGACTTGTTGCGCTGTTTCGAGTACTCCACCAACATGGCCAGTGCCAATGTCGCCGTTCTCAGAGTTACTATCCCACTTCTATGCCTCCTTAAAAAAACGCTTCGGGCGATGATGGAAGAGGATGTGGCACAGAAGGAGGAGGAAGTCGGATCATTTCATAGGGTTTCAGGCCAGTCATTAACGAGTGGCTCCGATTGTGGGTTCCTGCAGCCACAAACGCCAGGTACACAATTGTCCAGCCAGAGCACAGTTCTGGAGGATAATGAGGTGGAGGATGATGAGGAGGAGGAAATGCACGAGGAGGAACTGTGTTCACAGCAGGGTGGCACCCAAACCAGTTCATGGCCATCACTGGTGCGTGGCTGTGGGGATACAGAGGACACAGATGATACACCTCCCACAGAGGACAGCTTGTTGATGCCTCTGGGCAGCCTGGCACACATGAGCGATTACATGCTGCAGTGTCTCCGCAATGACCACTGAGTTGGCCACATTCTAACTTGTGCTGATTACTGGGCGGCCACGCTGCTGGATCCCCGTTACAAGGACAACGTACTGTCCTTAATTCCGTCACTGGAGCGTGATCATAAGATGCGCGAGTACCAGCGCATGCTGGTAGACGCGCTGCTCATGGCATTCCCACCTGACAGCGGGGGCACAGTGGAAGCACAAGGCGAAGGCAGAGGAGGAGGAAGAGGTCGCCAACGCAGCTGGGGCACCACCAGCACCTCAGAAGGCAGGGTTAGCATGGCCGAAATGTGGAAAAGCTTTGTCAGCACGCCACAACAACCAGCACCACCAGCTGATATGGAACGTCTTAGCAGGAGGCAGCATTTCAGCACCATGGTGGAGCAGTATGTGTGCACACGCTTACACGTACTGACTGATGGGTCTGCCCCCTTCAACTTTTGGACACAGCCAGTGTATTTTCTGAACGTGTGTTTAGCACGGCAGGGTGCTTTATCACAGACAAGCGCATCCGCCTGTCGACAGCCAACGTGGACAAGCTCACGTTCATTAAAATGAACCAGGCATGGCTCCTATAGGACTTGTCCGTACCTTATGCAGAATAGACATGTATACCGGCCTTACCCAGCCATCGTTATACTACAGCGTGATTGCTCAGTGTTCTATTTTTGATATTTCCCACTCTTTTGGGGTGTACCCTAATTTAAAAATAAATAAATAAATAAACAAAAAAAACTGTGTTGGCTACCTCGTCCCCATCCACCGTCGCTACGTCCACCGCCTCCTCAACCTCCTAATCCATACCTCTACCTCATAGATCAAGATTATTATTTTTTATTTTTACGTATTTTATTTTTTTATAAGTCATTTCACAAATTTGTCTGATACATTGTTGGGTTACATATCCCAAATATTTGGCTGTGATATACCCCTGCTCTACTTAGTGGACTGGTTAATAAATTTCAGTAATTTGTCTGTTACATTGTCGGATGAAATTCACCAATTTTTGGCTGTGATATATCCCTGCTCTACCTAGTAGACAGGTTAATAAATGGCTGTGATATACCCATGCTCTACCTAGTAGACAGGTTAAAAAATTTCACTAATTTGTCTGTTAAATTGTCGGGTGAAATTCACCAATTTTTGGCTGTGATATACTCTTGCTCTACCTAGTGGACAAAGAAATAAATTTCACTGTTACATTGTTTGGTGACAAATGCTCATCATTTGCGCTAGAAAGTAGATTAACGGCCTACACTGCATTTAGGACAGTACGAATCAGGTGAGGCCAGAAAAAGTACAGACTATAGTAGATTGGAAGGCTGACAGTGCCTACAGTTCCTTCGCATTGTCTCCCACCCAGTCGCCTGCTGAAAGATCAGAGTTGGCATCTACAGCCCATTGCCATCTGTCTTTCAACTCACCCCCTTGCAAATCAGGCAATCAGTCTGAGCCCCAAGTCATTCAGCAGTCTGTTATGCTTTTTGATGACTCTGCTGGCAGGGTTTCTGTGGACCATCCATATAGCCCTGCACCAGAAGTGGAAGAGATTGAGTGCACTGATGCCCAACCACTTAAGTTTCAGGATGAGGACATTGAAAGACCACCGCAGCACGTCTCTGATGATGACAAAACACAGGTGCCAACTGCTGCGGCTTTCTGCAGTATGCAGACCGACAAGGAGGGCAGGGGTAAAGAGTGGGTTGGAAGATGATGTGGAGGATAAAGAGATACTAGACCGCACATGGAATCAAGGTCATGCGAGTGACCTGTCTAGTTTGGAGGAAGAGGCGGTGGTCGCACAGAGGCACCAGCACAGCAAAAGAGGGAGCAGGGTGCAAAAGCGTCTGCTACATTCTTGGGTGACATTTTACAATTTTTGCCATGAATAAACCCCTGCTCTGCATAGGTGACAGGGACCTACTTTTTTTTAAATCGTCTGTTCAATTGGTGGGTGACATGAACACAGTTTTGCCGTGAATAAACCCCTGCTCTGAATAGTTGACAGGGACCGAAATTTTTAAAAATAGTCTGTTCCATTGGTGGGTGACATTAACCCATTTTTACCGATGGAAAAAACCCTGCTCTGCATAGGTGACAGGGACTTAAATTTCTAAGATTCTTCTTTAATTGACGCGCACCACCTCCTTTCATTCGATCCTTCTGCTTTAACAACTTGTCCCACATTTCCACTCCATCACATTTCAGCCATTTACCTCCCTTGGATATGGTATCCCTTTCTCACGCTCCCTCTCCGGCGTGGAACCCTGATTCATCGCTAACCGTGATCAACATGGTAGACGCAGAAAAGAACATCGAAAGTTGATAGAGAAGATATCCAATTGGATCGTGGACATCACGGGGACGTGCGATCAGGCAGAAGTTATCTAGAGTCAACAAAGCGGCAGCTTCCAAATCCAAAATACCCCAGTGACATTCCCTATAATTTTTTATTAATCATTCCAATAACAGGGCATCTTAAGAGTCCTGTATTGTTATTTATCGTCACTACCTCCCCGAGTCGGGAGTGGGTAATTGCCGCACGCCCCCCTCCTTTACTTGGAAGCTTCGGCTTCAATAATTTGTCCCACATTTCCGCTCGATCAGATTTAATTTCATCTATTGCCCTCCCTTGGATGTGGTATCCCTTTCTCACGCTTCCTCTCCGGCGTGGAACCCTGATTCGCCACTAACCGTGATCAACATGGTAGGCGCAGAAAAGAGCATCGAAAGTTGATAGAGCAGATATCCAATTGGATCGTGAATATCACGGGGACGTGCGACATGGTGGAGCAGTATGTGTGCACACGCCTACATGTACTGACTGATGGGTCTACCCCCTTCAACTTCTGGGTCTCCAAATTGGGCACATGGCCTGAGCTTGCCCTTTACGCCTTGGAGGTGCTGGCCTGCCCTACAGCCAGTGTATTGTCTGAACGTTTGTTTATTATATTATATTTCCCAATGTTTTGGGATGTACCCTAATTAAAAAAAAAATTTTTTGTTTTTTTAACCAAAAAACTGTGTTGGCTACCTCCTCCTCCTCCACCGTCGCTTCCACCTACACTGTCACATCCACCGCCTCCTCAACCTCATACTCCATATGGACCTTGTCCTCCTAAATCAAGATTATTGTTTTTTATTTTTATGTATTGTATGTTATTTGAAGTAATTTCCCTATCCACATTGGTTTGCAGAGCACTTGCCATGCTCTTAACCACATTGTGATGCCATTTGCAGCCCTCTAGCCCTTCCCTTTTAGTGCTCCAAAGTTCGGGTCCCCATTGACTTCAATGGGGTTCGGGGTCAAGTTCGGGTCCCGAACTCGAACTTTTTTGTGAAGTTTGGAGCCGTCCTTCCGTCTTATGGATTACGTTATTTTCCGTTATAACCATATATCCCCAACGCTAGTGTAAGCCCACCCTTATCCATTTATTTCACGTTAAAGAAATCTACATTTATGCTTGATGGACTTTATTTAGATTGAAAATAGACTACTAGCCGTTGTTTTTGAAGAAACTTGGACTGAGAGTATCTCTTTGCCGAAGCTAATTCCCCAAACTGTTACTATATATATATATATATATATATATATATATATATATATATACAGAGAGACAGAGAGAGAGAGAGATACAGATGTGTCTATATATTATATATTTTACTTTAGGCCTCTTGCACACGACCGTATGGTTTTGCTGTCCATTTTAAATGGATCAGTTTTTCCGTTCTTTTGTTTCAGTATTGTTTCCAGTTCCGTTCCACTTCCATTTTTCCGTTTGGTTTTCGTTTGTGATCCATTTTTTTGGGGCGGATCGCAAATGGAAGCATACAATAATGTTTAAACAGTAAGTACATACATTTTTTGGGCTGGGCATAACATTTTCAATAGATGGTTCTTCAAACATATGCATTCCGTATGCATTCTATTTTCTTTGCGGAACCATTGACTTGAATGGAGCCACGGATCGTTATTTGCGGGCAATAATAGGATAAGTTATATCTTTCAGCGGAACGGAAATATGGAAACGGAATGCATACATAGTACATTGTGTTTTTTAAGCGGAACCATTGAAATGAATGTGTCACGACTGTGACTGATCCAGACAGGTCTGGGAGGAGAAGGTCGCAGCGACTTGCTACTCGCGATAGCTTGTGAGTTTGCTCCATGGTTCAGGGTATGTCATCCGGGTTTTGCCTTGTGAACCTTTTTGTCCTGACTGGGAGTTTATAGGCATCCTTCTCAGGTGAGTCCTGTCTGCCACTCCCAGCTACTATATTAGTTTCAGTTTCACTTCCAGTCATTGCCAGATATAGTCCTTACTTCCAGTTCTATTCTGACCTTTGAAGGAGATCGTTTGATGGTGTTGCTGTGGAGCTCTTGTCCAGCGTGGACTGTCGTGATTGGGATCGCCTTCTCTGCTCGTGACTGGATAAGTCTATCTCTGCTATAGTTTGTTTTGTTGCTGTCTTCCCCTGCTGTTCTCCTAGACATGAGTGATGGTGACTAGTGCTCCCATCGGCCTTTCCCCACTCTAGGCTTGTTAGGGTGACTGAGGGTTTAGGCATCCTGCTCGCCGCACGGGTTACACCCCGTCTAGGGGATCAGGGCAGACAGGAGCCAGCTTAGGGTTAGTCAGGGGTGGCCATACTATTCCCATCCGTAGATAAGGGTCCCCTTCCCTCCGTCTGGTGCGACACGACCCTGTGCTGGGATAGCGGCCGTGACAGTAATATCTGGCCTTTTAAAAAAAAAAAGTGACCTTTTTTTTTTTTTTTTTTTGGTTGCTGTTTTGCTTTGTATTTTCTGTTCCACTATGGATCCGGTTCGGTTTTGGCGAAAACAATTACAGGGGATTATCCCTTGAAAGTGGCAGGTTTATAAGCAACAGTGCTGCAGCAGCAGCAAGCCATCCTTGGGTTCCACCGTTGCTACGGGAAACCAAGGTACTCCTGAGCCAAAAGTGGCTTTACCTGATAGGTTCTCAGGAGGGGGAGACCAAATTTGTAACCTTCAGAGAAGCTTGAAATTGTTCTTCAGGTTACGCCCTAGATCCTCCGGCGGTGGAGGAACAACGGGTGGGCATTGTAATTTCTCTCCTGCAAGGAGATCCGCAGGCTTGGGCTTTCTCCCTACCATCAGACTCTCTGGCCTTATGATCAGTGGAGGAGTTTTTTGAAGCCCTGGGTCTCGTATATGATGACCCGGACAGGGTCTCACTGGCTGAGTCTAAGCTACGTAGACTTCGGCAAGAGAACCGGTCTGCTGAACTATATTGTTCCGAATCCGTAGGTGGGCTACTGATACGTTATGGAACGACTCGGCCCTTAGGAGTCAGTTCTGCCAGGGTCTGGAAAATTAAAGACGCGCTGGCGGTATACGAGGTCCCTGGGTCTCTGGAGGCTGCTATGTCTCTGTCCATAAGAATCGACAGACGACTCAGGGAGAGACTATTAAATTTTACGGAGGCCTCTATAGGGCAGGGATCGGTTTGTTATGATCCAGTCGAACCAATGCAAATAGGGGGCGCCACTAGACGGGTGAATCCTCCTAAGTTCCGCCGTAGGTCAGAGGTTTGTTTTCGTTGTGGGGGGAGGGGTCATTTTGTAAAGTTTTGTCCCTCAGAACCCAAGAGACCACAAACAAAGGAGCCGCCGGAAAACTAGAGTCCCCAGATTGTGCGGAGGATAACAGTCTGGGCGTATTCGTTTCCTCCATACGCATGTCTCAGTTTTTGTTGTCCGCTACCGTTGAGGCGGGCAATAAGACTGAGATCTGTTCCGTCTTTTTTGGACAGTGGGGCGGGGGTCAACTTGGTGGATTCACGGTTTGCTCAGGCTCTGGGTTTTACTCCGGAACCGATACGCAGAACTATTCCTGTCTTTGCCATCGACTCCTCCCCTCTTACTCAGAAAGACTTAACTCAGATCATCCATAATATCCATCTGCAGGTAGGGGACCTCCATAAAGAGCATATCTCTTGTTATGTCCTGGACGGTCTTCCGGCTCCTATGGTATTGGGGCTTCCCTGGCTGGTGACTCACAATCCAGTGGTGGATGGCAGGCGGGGAGATTGTGGAGTGGGAGTGAACATTGTAAGGACAACTGCTTGAGTAGTAGGTGCTCTACACTCTCTGTAACATCTTTACCTGCCTTTCTGTCAGATTTTATGGATTTGTTCTCTGAGAAGGGTTGTCAGGGGTTACCACCTCATCGTCCTATGATTGCCCGATTAATCTATTACCTGGGGCAAAACTACCTAAAACCCGGTTATACAATCTTTCCGGCCCGGAGAGGAAGGCTATGAAAGATTATATTTTGGAGAGTTTGGCTAAGGGACACATCAGACCCTCTTCTTCACCTGTGGCTGCAGGGTTCTTTTTCGTTAAAAAGAAAGATGGGGGCCTACGTCCTTGCCTGGATTTCCGGGAATTAAACCGGATAACTATCCAAGATCCCTATCCTCTTCCTCTCATTCCCGACCTCTTTATCAGGTTGCTGGTGGCTAAATGGTTCTCCAAAATGGATCTCAGAGGAGCCTATATCCTGGTTCGCATCAAAGAGGGGGATGAGTGGAAGACGGCTTTTAATACTCCGGAAGGGCATTATGAAAATCTGGTCATGCCATTTGGTCTTACTAATGCGCCTGCGGTATTCTAACATTTTGTCAACGATATTTTTAGTCACCTTATCGGGAGATTTGTTGTGATATATCTTGATGACATCCTTGTCTATTCCCCGGATCTGGATACACATAAGATCCATGTGAGACAAGTGCTGCAGATATTAAGGGCCAACAAATTGTTTGCTAAGTTAGAAAAATGTGTGTTCGCCGAAAAAGAACTGCCATTTCTGGGGTATGTGTTGTCAGATTCAGGTTTCTGCATGGATCCAGAGAAAGTCCGGGCGATTATAGACTGGGATCTGCCTGAGAACCTGAAGGCATTGCAACGCTTCCTGGGGTTTGCCAATTTTTATAGAAAGTTTATAAAGAACTATTCCTTGGTGGTCAAACCACTGACGGACATGACCCGAAAGGGATCCGATTTTTCCAAATGGTCACATGCAGCCAAAACTGCCTTTGCATCTCTGAAGGAGAGATTCACCTCGGCCCCTATTCTCGTACAGCCAGATGTCTCGCTTCCTTTTATTGTAGAGGTTGACGCATCTGAGGTGGGGGTGGGAGCGGTACTATCTCAGGGCCCGTCCCCTGGTGAATGGCGTCCGTGTGCTTTCTTTTCGAAGAAATTGTCTACTGCAGAAAGGAACTATGATATTGGCAACAGGGAACTTTTGGCTATTAAGTTGGCTTTTGAGGAGTGCGTCATTTTTTGGAGGGGGGCGGTTCATCCCGTCACGGTGATTACTGATCACAAAAACTTATTATATCTGGAGTCTGCTAAACGTCTCACCCCTAGACAGGCTCGGTGGTCGTTATTTTTTACTAGGTTTAATTTTGTAATAACCTATCGCCCGGGGGCAAAAAATACTAAGGCGGATGCATTGTCTCAAAGTTTTCCTGGAGGGGGTGATGTTGAGGTACCAGAGCCCATTTTGCAAAAGGGGGTGGTGGTCTCTGCATTACACTCAGGTTTAGAGGGGAGGGTTTTGGAAGCTCAGGGGGACGCCCCGGCCTCCTGCCCCTCGGGTAAACTGTTTGTGCCAGAAAATTTACGCCTGGAGATACTAAAAGAACACCATAACTCCACACTGGCAGGACACCCAGGTAGTAGGGCAACCTCTGAATTAGTGTCTCGTCGGTTCTGGTGGCCTAAGTGGCGCCAGGAGGTGTTGAATTTTGTGTCTGCATGTGCTACCTGTGCTCGTTCTAAGGTAGATCATACTCGTCCGGCAGGGCGTCTTTTACCTCTAGCCATCCCCAACAGGCCTTGGACGCACCTATCAATGGATTTCATTACAGATCTACCAGTATCAGCGGGGAAAACTGTTATTCTTGTAGTTGTGGACAGATTCAGTAAAATGGTGCACTTTATTGCTCTTGCCGCATTGCCTAATGCTAACACACTGGCTCAGGTTTTTATTGACCACATCGTGAAGCTTCACGGGGTCCCTTCCGATATTGTTTCGGAACGTGGTATCAAATTCGTTTCTAAATTTTGGAAAGCTTTTTGTTCTCGTTTAGGGGTTCATCTGTCGTTTTCTTCATCTTTCACAGTCCAACGGTCAGACTGAACGTACCAATCAAAACCTAGAGACATATTTGAGATGCTTTGTTTCCGAAAATCAGGAGGAATGGTCATCTTATTTACCGTTAGCCGAGTTTGCCATTAATAATCGTCGTCAAGAATCCACCGATAAGTCACCATTTTTTGGTGCGTATGGTTTCCATCCTCAGTTTTGTACGTTTAGTGAGGGGGGGGCCGTCTGGATTCCCGAGGAGGAACGATTTGCGTCTTCACTTTCTTCAGTGTGGCAGAGTGTGCAAGAAAGTTTGAAGAGAATGGGTGGTAGATACAAACGTGTGGCTGATAGGAGGCGCTCTGAAGGTCCGGACCTTGGGGGGAATGACTTGGTGTGGTTGTCTACCAGAAATAATCAAGTTGAAGGTTCCTCATGGAAATTAGGTCCGAGATTTATTGGTCCTTATAGGGTAATTAAGATCATTAACCCGGTGGCCTTTTCGTCTGGAGCTACCTCAGACTCTAAGGATCCATAATGTCTTCCACAGATCTCTGCTTAAGAGATATGTAGAACCTCCTGAACCATTGCCACTACGCCTCCACGGTGGTTGTTGATGGCAGTCTTGAGTTTCAGGTAGAAAGATTGTTGACTCACGATATGTTCGCCGCTCTCTTCAGTACCTGGTGCACTGGAGAGGTTATGGTTCCTAAGAGAGAATGTGGGTTCCAGCTTCAGAGATAAAAGCGGACAGACTCATTCGGGCTTTTAATAGCTCCCATCCGGAGAGGCCTGGTCTTGAGGGTCCGGGGGCCCCTCGTATAAAGGGGGGGTACTGTCACGACTGTGACTGATCCAGACAGGTCTGGGAGGAGAAGGTCGCAGCGACTTGCTACTCGCGATAGCTTGTGAGTTTGCTCCATGGTTCAGGGTATGTCATCCGGGTTTTGCCTTGTGAACCTTTTGTCCTGACTGGGAGTTTGTAGGCATCCTTCTCAGGTGAGTCCTGTCTGCCACTCCCAGCTACTATATTAGTTTCAGTTTCACTTGCAGTCATTGCCAGATATAGTCCTTACTTCCAGTTCTATTCTGACCTTTGAAGGAGATCGTTTGATGGTGTTGCTGTGGAGCTCTTGTCCGGCGTGGACTGTCGTGATTGGGATTGCCTTCTCTGCTCGTGACTGGATAAGTCTATCTCTGCTATAGTTTGTTTGTTGCTGTCTTCCCCTGCTGTTCTCCTAGACATGAGTGATGGTGACTAGTGCTCCCATCGGCCTTTCCCCACTCTAGGCTTGTTAGGGTGACTGAGGGTTTAGGCATCCTGCTCGCCGCACGGGTTCACACCCCGTCTAGGGTATCAGGGCAGACAGGTGCCAGCTTAGGGTTAGTCAGGGGTGGCCATACTATTCCCATCCGTAGATAAGGGTCCCCCTTCCCCTCCGTCTGGTGCGACACGACTGCTGCTGGGATAGCGGTCGTGACAGAATGGTACCGCAAACGGAATCTGAAAAAACGGAATGGAAATAAAATGTTTGTGTGCAAGAGGCCTTATGGTATAATTCTACTGTTTGATGCTAGCATGTACTCTGTCTTTGTTCTATTAGAATTTTTTTTTTAAATCAGTATCAGTGTTTATTATTATATACCGTATTTTTCACTTTATAAGACGCACTTTTTTTCCCCCAAAAGAGGGGGGAAAATGACAGTGCGTCTTATAAAACGATGGTTGACTTTTTTTACAGGGCTGACACTGATATATCGCCGGCCGCTATGCTGCACAGTGTGGCCGACGATACATCAGTCACAGTGCGGGGAGGGAGGAGGGGCTGGAGGCAACTCACAGCGGGGCCCGGTGCAGTCACTGTAGTACACCGGGCCCCGCGCACAGAAGTCTCTTTGTATGTAAAATCTTTCATTAATGCTTTATACCGTAAATCGATCTCCTTTTGATAAACTTTACTAGCCTAATCGCCTGCATCAGTACTCACTATGAATGTAGCGTGCGGTTCGGCCGGCGTGTGACTGACGTCACGCTCCTCCCACTTCATTAATGAAGCAGGAGCAGGATGAAGTCATGTGCCGGAGGGACCGCACGCTACATTCATAGTGAGTACTGATGCAGGCGATTAGGCTAGTAAAGTTTATCAAAAGGAGAGCGATTTACGGTATAAAGCATTAATGAAAGATTTTACATACAAAGAGACTTCTGTGCGCGATGCCCGGTGTACTACAGTGACTGCACCGGGCCCCGCTGTGAGTTGCCTCCAGCCCCTCCTCTCTCCCTGCACTGTGACTGATGTATCGCCGGCCACACTGTGCAGCATAGCGGCCCGTGATATATCAGTGTCAGCTAGTTTATCAAAAGGAGAGCGATTGATTCAGGATTAAAGAAATATTTTAAATACAAAGAATAAAGTACTGTAATGCTGTGAAACATAGGGCCATGAGGGGGACCAGCATAAGATGCTATATGTGTGTCACCCACACATATAGCATCTTATGCTGGCTCCCCTCATGGCCCTATGTTTCACAGCACACATCCCCCATAACAGTGCATCATCCATAGATCCCCCCATAACAGTGCATCATCCACAGAGCCCCATAACAGTGTCATCCCCAGACCATTAGTTCAAAATCCACCAAAAGCACACCTTTTGGTTCAAATTTTTTTTTTTCTTATTTTCCTCCTCAAAAACCTAGGTGCGTCTTATAATCAGGTGCGTTTTATAAAGCGAAAAATACGGTACATTACATAGATATCCTTAGGGTTAATCTGTAGATGTGGCCAATTCCACGATTTATATTCCTGAAAAATTTGTCATGACGTTGAGATCATCAGGAAATCAAAGAAATATGTGTGACAAGCATCCTTGCATATCATGCTATTCTATATAATGCTCATATATATATATATACATCTCTTACAAACCATTTTATCTTTGAAGAATTTTTCTTCTTGACTTCTGTATATTTTATTACCCTTGCCAATGAAATTACAATTGTAAAGCCATACATGTTTCCGATCTCAAGTTTTTCTATTCTGATGGAATCAGAACATTATATAAATTATACTGATTTCCATTTTGGTCATCATGTACGAAAAGCTTCACAGGGGACACATACATACATTGACTTCTTACACATTTATTGATTCAGATTCTCAGGTGTCTCTAATGGAAGTCAGTGTACCATGAAGAAGCAGAAATGGTGTTTTTCATTTTCTGCACACCAAATAGAAACAAAATGTGATGTGCGTGCTACAAGCTTAGATAACTACTAGACTCCATAGCCGGGGGGACTTTTAAAGGCCATGAGAACATGCAGTCTGAAGATTTCAGCAACAACAATGTGTTTTACAATAATTCACATATAAATGATGTGATGTTATAAATGGTGTAATAAAGTAACTGGATGAAGTAAAAAACCTGATAGAACTCGATCATCTATTGCCCTAGACCATACTCTAAGACAATATTAAAAGTCTTGCCTATCAGCACCAATAGTGAATTCAGTCAGTAGGGGCCCTATGATGTACAGCATGTTACAGGCAATGTATGCAATCAGGCATTGTTGTATAAAATGCTGCGATATCAAAACCCCAAAAACCTTGGCAGAATAGTACTTTTTTTTCTCAATTTAACCCCACAATGCTTTTTTTCCCCCATTTTCCAATAATAGACATGGTAAATTGAATGCTGCCCTTAAATAGTACAACTTAAAAAAATAAACCCTCATATGGCTATATGAATGCAAAATTTAAAAAGTTATATGGCTATTGGATCTTGGGAAGGAAAAAACAAAACTGCAAAACCAAAAATGGGCCCTATACTAATTGCTCTAAAAACAATGCTAACAATGAAGAACTTTAAATAATGGACTGAGAATAAATATAAAAATATGCACAATACAATTGTAAATGGCTCTATCCTGTCAAATGGAAAACTACTGAAAGAACAAAAATTATTAACACTGTAGACATGAATCCCTTTAACCACCTCAGCTCCCCTAGCTTAAACCCCGTTAATGACCAGACCACTTTTTACAATTCTGCACTACACTACTTTCACTTGCTCGGTCATGCAACTTACCACCCAAATAAATTTTACCTCCTTTTCTTCTCACGAATAGAGCTTTCATTTGGTGGTATTTCATTGCTGCTGACATTTTAACTTTTTTTGATATTAATCAAAATTGACCAAAATTTTTGCAAAAAAATGACATTTTTCACTTTCTGTTGTAAAATTTTTCAAATAAAACTACATTTCTATATCATTTTTTCTCTAAATTTATTGTTCTACATGTCTTTGATTAAAAAAAATGCAATAAGTGTATATTTATTGGTTTGGGTAAAAGTTATAGCGTTTACAAACTATGGTGCAAAAAAATTAATTTACGCACTTTGACTTTCTGAGCACCTGTCATTTTTCCTGAGGTTCTACAATGCCCAGACAGTAGAAACACCCCACAAATGATGCTATTTCGGAAAGTAGAAACCCTAAGGTATTCGCTGATGGGCATAGTGAGTTCATGGAAGTTTTTATTTTTTGTCACGTTAGCGGAAAATTCTTTTTTTTCTTTTTTTTTTTCTTACAAAGTCTCATATTCCACTAAGTTGTGACAATTTTTTTTTTTTACATGAACTCGCCATGCCCCTAACAAAATACCTTGGGGTGTCTTCTTTCCAAAATGGGGTCACTTGTGGGGTATTTATACTCCCCTAGCATTTTAGGGGACCTAAAGCGTGAGAAGTAGTTTGGAATCCAAATGCGTAAAAAATGCCCTGTGAAATCGTAAAGGTACTCATTGGAATTTGGGCCCCTTTGTGCACCTAGGCTGCAAAAAAGTGTCACACATGTGGTATCGCTGTACTCAGTAGAAGTAGGGCAATGTGTTTTGGGGTGTCTTTTTACATATACCCATGCTGGGTGAGAGAAATATCTCTGTAAAAGACAACTTTTCCCATTTTTTTATACAACGTTGTCATTTTACAGAGATATTTCTCTCACCCAGCATGGGTATATGTAAAAAGACACCCCAAAACACATTGCCCTACTTCTACTGAGTACGGCGATACCACATGTGTGACACTTTTTTGCATCCAAGATGCGCAAAGGGGCCGAAAGTCCAACGAGTACCTTTTAGGAGGGCATTTTTAGGCATTTGGATTCCAGACTTCTTCTCACGCTTTAGGGCCCCTAAAATGCCAGGGCAGTATAAATACCCCACAAGTGACCCCATTTTGGAAAGAAGACACCCCAAGGTATTCCGTGAGGGGCATGGCGAGTTCCTATAATTTTTTTTTTTTGGCAAAAGTTAGCGGAAAATTATTTTTTCACATATTTTTTTTTTCTTTTACAAAGTCTCATATTCCACTAACTTGTGACAAAAAATTTAATTTTACATGAACTCGCCATGCCCCTCAGGAAAAACCTTGGGGTGTCTTCTTTCCAAAATGGGGTCACTTGTGGGGTATTTATACTGCCCTGGTATTTTAGGGGCCTTAAAGCGTGAGAAGTAGTTTGGAATCCAAATGCGTAAAAATGCCCTGTGAAATCCTAAAAGTACTCATTGGAATTTGGGCCCCTTTGCACACCTAGGCAGCAAAAAAGTGTCACACATGTGGTATCGCCGTACTCAGAATAAGTAGGGCAATGTGTTTTGGGGTGTATTTTTACATATACCCATGCTGGGTGAGAGAAATATCTCTGTAAATGACAACTTTTCCCATTTTTTATACAAAGTCGTCAATTTACAGAGATATTTCTCTCACCCAGCATGGGTATATGTAAAAATACACCCCAAAACACATTTCCCTACTTCTCCTGAGTATGGCGATACCACATGTGTGACACTTTTTTGCAGCCAAGATGCGAAAAGGGGCCGATAGTCCAACGAGTACCTTTTAGGAGGGCATTTTTAGGCATTTGGATTCCAGACTTCTTCTCACGCTTTAGGGCCCCTAAAATGCCAGGGCAGTATAAATACCCCACATGTGACCCCATTTTGGAAAGAAGACACCCCAAGGTATTCCGTGAGGGGCATGGCGGGTTCATAGAAGATTTTATTTTTTTCTCACAAAGTCTCCCTTTCCGCTAACTTGTGACAAAAAGTTCAATCTTTCATGGACTCAATATGCCCCTCAGCGAATACCTTGGGGTGTCTTCTTTCCAAAATGGGGTCATTTGTGGGGTGTTTGTACTTCCCTGGCATTTGAGGGTCTCCGCAATCATTACATGTATGGCCAGCATTAGGAGTTTCTGCTATTCTCCTTAGGCCTCATGCACACGACCGTTGTTTGGGTCCGCATCCGAGCCGCCATTTTGGCGGCTCGGATGCGGACCTATTAATTTCAATGGGGCCGCAAAAGATGCGGACAGCACTCCGTGTGCTGTCCGCATCCGTGGCTCCGTTCCGCGGCCCCGCTAAAAAAATATAACATGTCCTATTCTTGTCCGCACTTTGCGGACAAGAATAGGCATTTATATTGCCGGCGCCCGTTCCGTTCCGAAAATTGCGGAAGCCAACACGGGCGCCTTCCGTTTTTTGCGCATCCGCGGCACGGTCTTGTGCATGAGGCCTTATATTGAGCATACGGGTAATGAGATTATTTTTTTTCGTTCAGCCTCTGGGCTGAAAGAAAAAATGAACGGCACAGATTTCTTCATTTGCATCAATCAATGTGGATGAAAAATGTGCAAAAAAAAAAAAAGCTGCGATCGCTAATAAAGATCCAAAAAGTTTAAAAGTGATATTTATAGCGCCGCAGCGATTTTACGGTGTTTTTGCAGTGATCAGAAAAAAAAACATTTCTGTCACTGTGGTGGGGCGGACTGAACGCAAGTGTGCGCACAAGATCAGGCCTGATCGGGCGAACACTGAGTTTTTTGTAGAGCCTAAGGTGACCCTAATGTACTGATATAGATCTGATTGCGATCAGTCTTGATCACTTACAGATACTATATAGTACTAGTGCTGATTAGCGACAGCGATGACGCTAATCAGTGACTAATCAGTGACTGCGGTGCGGTGGGCGCTAACTACCTAACAAGTGGCTAACTAGCTGGCGGTGATAAGGGACCCTTAGGCCCCATTCACACGTCCGCAATTCTGTCCCGCATTTTGCGGGGACAGACTTTGTCCCGCTCGGATCCGGAATTGCGAATCTGCACTTTCCGGTCCGCACTTCCGTTCCGCTAAAATATAGAACATGTCCTATTCTTGTCCGCAATTGCGGACAAGAAAAGGCATTTTCTATATAGTTACGGCAATGTGCGGATCCGCAAAATGCAGAAAGCAAATTGCCGGTGTCCGTGTTTTGCGCATCCGCGAATCTGTGGATCCGCGGATCCGCTAAACACACATGGACGCCTTACAGGGGGGTGATCAATGACAGGGGGGTGATCAGGGAGTCTATATGGGGTGATAAGGGGTTAATAAGTGACAGGTGGGGGGTGTAGTGTAGTGTGGTGCTTAGTGCTACTTACAGAGCTGCCTGTGTCCTCTGGTGGTCGATCCACGCAAAAGGGACCACCAGAGGACCAGGTAGCAGGTATATCAGACGCTGTTAACAAAACAGCGTCTGATATACCTTTCTGGGGTTAGAAAAATTGGATCTACAGCCTGCCAGCGAATGATCGCCGCTGGCAGGTTGTAGCTCAGCTCGTTTACCTTCTGATCCTGTGAACGTGCGCTCCTGTGTGCACGTGTTCACAGAAAATCTCGCGTCTCGCGAGATGACGTGCCGATGCGTCTACGAGGAACAAACCGACCGCCCGCAGGATGATTCCCTGCGTTAGGCGGTCGGGAGGCGGTTAAAATAAAAATATGAGTTTCATATTCTTAGTATAAAATAAAAAACAACAGTATACAAATATGTACTATAAACCGGAAGTTATTCCACTTCAAACATGTATTACGGTGAAGAGGGGGGGGGGGGGGGGTGGCCTGGCGCTTTAGCAGAATGGTCGCATGTAAAGAGAGCTCGGCATATCCTCTCATTTTTTTCCCCTAACAAAAGGGATTTTTCAACGCAAATTGCCTCGCTACACTACAGAACTTTCTGGACCTGACTGGACCGACTACGCTACCACTCGCCGCAATTGCCATCTGTGGCCTACTACCGGACAGATCACAGTGAAGCCTGGGGCTGGAGTAATGACCACGCTTTTCAGGAGAGTGACGCCTTCCAGGTCCCTAGTGAGTCATTACCCTTTTCACATACCTCCCTCCTGGCTCCTTGCTGTGTGCTGGCTTAACGTCGGAAACGGGGTCACATCCTCCTTCTGCCCGCGTGGCGTTGTTTACCAGAGCAGGCGCCATCTTAGCTCTCACAAGCCTGAAGCCCATCCAGGGATACGACCCCCATAGGCTGTTTTACATATTTGTTTAGGAGACTCACTTCAATTTTTCAGGACTGCAGTTCCGTACATCCTCCTTTGAAGCCACACAGGACATACTGTCGACTCGCATTTCTTCCACCCTATTTGTCCGGGGGGACCCCTATATGTAGCCTCACCTCGCTGTGAGAGAGTGATGTGCTCCCTTTCATACGCAATACTGGACATTTACAGTGTGTCTGAAAATGGTCAAGTTGGGGAAACCGGAGATTGTCACTACAGCAAAGCAGAAAAAAATGCAATATGACATGGAGAAATTCTTGCGCAAATGCTCTCTACATCCCAAACCCTACCATTAACTACCTGCATCGGCCTCTTCCTCCCAGGTAGAGATGTCGCGAACATAAAATTTTCCGTTCGCGAACGGCGAACACGAATTTTCGCAAATGTTCGCGAACGGGCGAACCGCCATTGACTTCAATGGGCAGGCGAATTTTAAAACCCACAGGGACTCTTTCTGGCCACAATAGTGATGGAAAAGTTGTTTCAAGGGGACTAACACCTGGACTGTGGCATGCCAGAGGGGGATCCATGGCAAAACTCCCATGGAAAATTACGTAGTTGACGCAGAGTCGGGTTTTAATCCATAAAGGGCATAAATCACCTAACATTCCTAAATTGTTTGGAATAACGTGCTTTAAAACATCAGGTATGATGTTGTATCGATCAGGTAGTGTAACGGTTACGCCCGCTTCACAGTGACAGACCAAACTCCCTGTTTAACACACCGCAAACAACCGCAAACAGTCCATTTGCACAACCGCAAACTCCTCATTTGCACAAGGTTGGATACCAAGCTAGCCATGTCCCGTACCTTGTCCTCACTGATGTCATTGAAGGTCTCTTCCTCCACCCAGCCACGTACAACACCAAGGGTCCCTGAAAGGTGACAACAAGCCCCCTGGGATGCCTGCTGTGTTTGGTCTTCCACCTCCTCAAAGCCACCTTCCTCCTCTGACTCCTCTTCTTCAGACTCCTCTCTCTGCGTTGCCTCTCTCTGCGTTATTATAAGGTGTGTTCAGGGGACGTGTATGGAATAGATTTTAGGGACCGGGAGATGGAAAAAGATGCTTGGTTGGTCCTCTTACTTCCAATTCGGGGCACTGTGCGTGCGCCGTGCAATGTACTGAGCCACCAGATATGAGTGGTGTGTTAAGTAGTACTATTCCTATCAGTTTAATCCCTGTTACGTCCCCTATCAGGGGACGTGTATATGGAATCGATATTAGAAACCGGGATATGGAAAAAGATGATTGGTCGGTCCTCCTACTTCAAATTTGGGGCACTGCGCGTGCAATCTAATGTGCCACCAGATATGAGTGGTGTGTTAAGTAGTACTATTCTTATCAGTTTAATCCCTGTTACGTCCCCTATCAGGGGACGTGTATGGAATAGATTTTAGACAACCGCAAAGAGTTGTAAATAGTTGACACACTCATGACATAAATTTTAAACCTCTATGCGTCAATCTTGGTGTAGTTATGACTGTGCTCGTACGCACGTTTGGGAGATTGCAGGCGATGGGGGTTTTACAAAGCCTATGGTCGTGCTGAGGTAGTTCAGTGACAGTTAAGTGACCCAGAAAACAATGATTCTGCAGTGTGGGCCCATTGTTGGCCTAGTAGGCTTTAATGATCACCTTAGATGATCACAAAGAAAATTAATGTTTTTTCTATGCAAAATTATTCAGCCGATCGCTTATGGTCTGTTCACAATGAAGCAACGACCTTATCATCTGGGGTGTGCCAACATTGCCATTGCCAACACACTCATAGAGGTGGTCGCTTCATTGTGATACGCAAGCCCTTTCACCACAACAAGGTAACGATCGCGAAGGGGAATTGACACATGTATGTGTCTTTTTTTTTTTTTTTTTTTTAAAGCCACAGTGCAACACCAGAGGCCAGAAAAATTAGGCATGTACACATGCCTGAAAAATTAGGTATTGTAGCAGCGGCCAGAAAAATTGATGTTTGTTTCCCAGGCAGAAAGTGCCCTGAAACATTGCGGCTTGAACCCTAGTTGGTGGCGGATAAGTCACGCAAGTCATTCGGCATTCAGAGATAAAATACAGCAGCGTGTGGACCATTTTTAGCCCAAGGCAGCTCATCTCATCAGGCCTTTTTTAGTCTAATGTATCGCCCACTGTCAGTCCCTTCAGGGACCATCCCTCATTGATCTTAATAAAGGTGAGGTAATCTAGACTTTTTTGACCTAGGCGACTTCTCTTCTCAGTGACAATACCTCCTGCTGCACTGAAGGTCCTTTCTGACAGGACACTTGAAGCGGGGCAGACCAGAAGTTCTATCGCAAATTGGGATAGCTCAGGCCACAGGTCAAGCCTGCACACCCAGTAGTCAAGGGGTTCATCGCTCCTCAGAGTGTCGATATCTGCAGTAAAGGTGAGGTAGTCTGCTACCTGTCGGTCGAGTCGTTCTCTGAGGGTGGACCCCGAAGGGCTGTGGCGATGCGTATGACTTAAAAAGCTCTGCATGTCCTCCATCAACAACACGTCTGTAAAGTGTCCTGTCCTTGCGGGCGTGGTCGTGGGAGGAGGAGGATTACTTTCACCTCTTCCCCTGTTAGATTCCCATTGTGCTGTGACATCACCCTTATACGCTGTGTAAAGCATACTTTTTAATTTATTTTGGAACTGCTGCATCCTTTCCGACTTGCGGTAATTCAGTAACATTTCAGGCACTTTCTGCTTATACCGGGGGCCTAGTAGCGTGGCCACCCAGTACAGGTCGTTCTCCTTCAGCCTTTTTATACGAGGGTCCCTCAACAGGCACGACAGCATGAAAGACCCCATTTGCACAAGGTTGGATGCCGAGCTACTCATGTCCCGTTCCTCGTCCTCAGTGATCTCACTGAAGGTATGTTCTTCCCCCCAGCCATGTACAACACCACGGGTACCAGAGAGGTGACCACGAGCACCCTGGGATGCCAGTTGTGGTTGGTCTTCCTCCTCCTCCTCAAAGCCACATTCCTCCTCTGACTCCTCTTCCTCACAATCCTCTTCCAGCGTTGCCGCAGGTCCAGCAAGCGATGCTGACAAGGCTGTTTCTGGTGGTGATGGTGACCACAACTCTTCCTCTTCACGCTCATCTACGGCCTGATCCAGCACTCTTCGCAGGGCACGCTCCAGGAAGAAAACAAATGGTATGATGTTGCTGATGGTCCCTTCGGTGCGACTGACTAGGTTTCTCACCTCCTCAAAAGGATGCATGAGCCTACAGGCATTGCGCATGAGCGTCCAGTAACGTGGCAAAAAAATTCCCAGCTCCGCAGAGGCTGTCCTAGCACCCCGTTCATATAAATACTCGTTGACGGCTTTTTCTTGTTGGAGCAGGCGGTCGAACATTAGGAGTGTTGAATTCCAAGCGCCTCACTGGCATGTTGTTTCGCCGCTGGATAACTGAAAAGTGCGCCATGGCCGTGTAGGAACGCCTGAAATGGCCACACACCTTCCTGGCCTGCTTCAGGACGTCCTGTAAGCCTGGGTACTTATGCACAAAGCGTTGTACGATCCGATTACACACATGTGCCATGCACGGCACATGTGTCAACTTGCCCAAATTCAATGCCGCCAACAAATTGCTTCCGTTGTCACACACCACTTTGCCGATCTCCAGTTGGTGCGGAGTCAGCCACTGATCCACCTGTGCGTTCAGGGCGGACAGGAGTGCTGGTCCGGTGTGTCTCTCTGCTTTCAGGCAAGTCAACCCCAAGACGGCGTGACACTGCCGTATCCGGGATGTGGAATAGCCCCTGGGGAGCTGGGGGGGGTGCCGTTGATGTGGAGCAAGACGGAGCAGCAGAAGAGGACTCAGCCGAGGAGGTTATGGAAGAGGATGGAGTAGGAGGAGTAGAGGAGGTGGCAGCAGGCCTGCCTGCAAGTTGTGGCGGTGTCACCAACTCCTCTGCAGAGCCACGCATTCCATGCTTGGCAGCCGTCAGCAGGTTTACCCAATGTGCAGTGTAGGTGATATACCTGCCCTGACCATGCTTTGCAGACCAGGTATCAGTGGTCAGATGGACCCTTGCCCCAACACTGTGTGCAGGACATGCCATTACTTCCTTTTGCACAATCGAGAACAGGTTGGGGATTGCCTTTTGTGCAAAGAAATTTCGGCCAGGTACCTTCCACTGCGGTGTCCCAACTCTACAAATTTTTTGAACGTCTCAGACTCCACCAGCTTGTATGGTAAAAGCTGGCGGGCTAAGAGTTCAGACAAACCAGCTGTCAGACGCCGGGCAAGGGGGTGACTTTGCGACATTGGCTTCTTACGCTCAAACATGTCCTTGACAGACACCTGACTGTGGGCAGATGAGCAGGAACTGCTCAAGGCGAGAGACGTAGTGGCGGATGGTGAGAGGGGGCAAGGAGGACAGCAGTGGTTGACGTGGCTGAAGATGCTGGACCAGGAGGAGGATGGCGGCTTTGAATTTGTGTGCTGCTTGTACTCATGTGTTGATCCCATAGGCGTTTGTGATGTGCGATCATGTGCCTTCGCAAAGCAGTTGTACCTACGTGGGTGTTGGACTTCCCACGACTCAGTTTCTTTTGGCACAGGTTGCAAATGGCATCACTGTTGTCAAAGGCAGACACACAAAAAAAATGCCACACTGCTGAGCTCTGCAATGATGGCATTCTGGTGGTGGCAACAGCATGCGTTGATTGGCGTGCTGTCTGGCTGACCCCGGGTGCCGATGGATGCTGTCTGACTGTGCCACTAGCTCCTTGCAACGACCTCCCCCAGCTTCCAACTCTTCTCCTCCTCCTCCTCTCTGTCTCCCCATCTGAACTTTCCCCCTGTTCTTCTTCTCTTCGAGCGGGCACCCACGTGACATCCACGGACACATCGTCATCATCAACCGCTTCACTTGTATCTGACAACTCCGCAAAGGAAGCAGCAGCGGGTACAACATCATCATCATCACACCGTACGTCCATGTGTGTAATGCTGCCTGACTGACACATATCCCTGTTATCTACATCCTAACAAAATAGCAAAGACAGGTGCACTCTGCGGTCTTACTAAACCCTCAAACTGATTTTAAAATTGAGAGATTAGTCAACATGTCCTACGGTGTAGGACATGTCTAAGCTCGGGCACCATGCCAAGGTTTCTCAAGTAGCCCATGACCTAACACTCTCCTAACTGAGCCGTATGGGCAATACCAGGAGCCAGTGGGCAAATTACAGGAGCATGAGGCCGACTTAGTAAGACCGCAGAGTGCACCTGTCTTTGCTATTTTGTTATATTGTTATATTGATTATAACATCCACACAATTGCTACTTTGTGTAGGATGTCTATTGTGGTACTTGTGGTCCGCTGCGGGCATCCTCCACCGTATGCATTTTTGCTGGGGATTGCCATTAGAAATGGGCCACAAGTGCAGGATTTGCTCCCCTATATATATGCACGACTGCATGGTGGGTTTGAGCAGCTCCTGCTAATACCACGCTAGTCTTTTCAGTTTGTATATATAGAGATTCCTGGAGGTGTATAAACTCCAATTTAAATGTGCCTGTTTTCCATCTACAGGTCACATTTAGGTGCACCTGTGAGGCCTGGGCTATATCAGCCAGTCTTGAGTGGGACTCGCAGACTCCTCCCTCCTCCCACTGCAAGCATGGTTACATGCTGGAGGTAACTGGTGAGTTGTTTGTGAGTCGGCCTCATGCTCCTGTAATTTGCCCACTGGCTCCTGGTATTGACCATACAGCTCAGTTAGGAGAGTGTTAGGTCCCGGGCTACTTGAGAAACCTTGGCGTGGTGCCCGGGCTTAGACATGTCCTCCCAATTTTAAAATCAGTTTAAGGGTTTAGTAAGACCGCAGAGTGCACCTGTCTTTGCTATTTTGTTATATTGTTATATTGATTATGACATCCACACAATTGCTACCTTGTGTAGGATGTCTATTGTGGTACTTGTGGTCCACTGCGGGCATCCTCCACCGTATGCATTTTTGCTGGGGATCGCCATTAGCAACGGGCCACAAGTGCAGGATTTGCTCCCCTATATACACTGCTCAAAAGGGAACACTTAAACAACACAATGTAACTCCAAGTCAATATACTTCTGTGAAATCAAACTGTCCACTTAGAAAGCAACACTGAGTGACAATCAATTTCACATGCTGTTGTGCAAATGCGATAGACAACAGTTGAAATTATAGCAATTAGCAAGACACCCCCAATAAAGGAGTGGTTCTGCAGGTGGTGACCACAGACCAATTCTCAGTTCCTAAACTTCCTGGCTGATGTTTTTGGTCACTTTTGAATGCTGCCGGTGCTTTCACTCTAGTGGTAGCATGAGACGGAGTCTACAACCCACACAAGTGGCTCAGGTAGTGCAGCTTATCCAGGATGGCACATCAATGCGACCTGTGGCAAGAAGGTTTGCTGTGTCTGTCAGCGTAGTGTTCAGAGCATGGAGGCGCTACCAGGAGACAGGCCAGTACATCAGGAGACGTGGAGGAGGCCGTAGGAGGGCAACAACCCAGCAGCAGGACCTCTACCTCCGCCTTTGTGCAAGGAGAAACAGGAGGAGCACTGCCAGAGCCCTGCAAAATGACCTCCAGCAGGCCACAAATGTGCATGTGTGTGCTCAAATGGTCAGAAACAGACTCCATGAGGGTGATATGAGGGCCCGACGTCCACAGGTGGGGGTTGTGCTTACAGCCCAACACCGTGCAGGACGTTTGGCATTTGACAGAGAACACCAAGATTGGCAAATTCGCCACTGGCGCCCTGTGCTCTTCACAGATGAAAGCAGGTTCACACTGAGCACATGTGACAGACGTGACAGAGTCTGGAGATGCCGTGGAGAACGTTATGCTGCCTGCAACATCCTCCAGCATGACCGGTTTGGCATTGGGTCAGTAATGGTGTGGGGTGGCATTTCTTTGGAGGCCGCACAGCCCTCCATGTGCTCGCAGAGGTAGCCTGACTGCCATTAGGTACCGAGATGAGATCCTCAGACCCCTTGTGAGACCATATGCTTGTGCGGTTGGCCCTGGGTTCCTCTAATGCAAGACCAATGCTAGACCTCATGTGGCTGGAGTGTGTCAGCAGTTCCCTGCAAGACGAAGGCATTGATGCTATAAATTGGCCCGGCCCGTTCCCCAGACCTGAATCCAATTGAGCACATCTGGGACATCATGTCTCGCTCTATCCACCAACGTCACGTTGCACCACAGACTGTCCAGGAGTTGGCAGATGCTTTAGTCCAGGTCTGGGAGGAGATCCTCAGGAGACCGTCCGCCCCCTCATCAGGAGCATGCACAGGCGTTGTAGGAGGTCATACACGGCAAGTGGAGGCCAACACACACTACTGAGACTCATTTTGACTTGTTTTAAGGACATTACATCAAAGTTGGATCAGCCCTGTAGTGTGTTTTTCCACTTTAATTTTGAGTGTGACTCCAAATCCCAGACCTCCATGGGGTTTGAAAAATTTGATTTCCATTTTTTTTATTTTGTGTGATTTTGTTGTCAGCACATTCAACTATGTAAAGAACAAAGTATTTCAGAAGAATATTTAATTAACTCAGATCTAGGATGTGTTATTTTTATGTTCCCTTTATTTTTTTGAGCAGTGTATATGCACGACTGCATGTGGGTTTGAGCACCTCCTGCTAATACCACGCTAGTCTTTTCAGTTTGTATATATAGAGATTCCTGGAGGTGTATAAACTCCAATTTAAATGTGCCTGTTTTACATCTACAGGTCACATTTAGGTGCACCTGTGAGGCCTGGGCTATATCAGCCAGTCTTGAGTGGGACTCGCAGACTCCTCCCTCCTCCCACTGCAAGCATGGTTACATGCTGGAGGTAACTGGTGAGTTGTCTGTGAGTCGGCCTCATGCCCATACGGCTCAGTTAGGAGAGTGTTAGGTCCCGGGCTACTTGAGAAACCTTGGCGTGGTGCCCGGGCTTAGACATGTCCTACACCGTGCAGGATTTGCTCCCCTATATACAGGGAGTGCAGAATTATTAGGCAAATGAGTATTTTGACCACATCATCCTCTTTATGCATGTTGTCTTACTCCAAGCTGTATAGGCTCGAAAGCCTAGTACCAATTAAGCATATTAGGTGATGTGCATCTCTGTAATGAGAAGGGGTGTGGTCTAATGACATCAAACACCCTATATTAGGTGTGCATAATTATTAGGCAACTTCCTTTCCTTTGGCAAAATGGGTCCAAAAGGAAGGACTTGGACAGGCTCGTTAAAGTCAAAAATAGTGAGATATCTTGCAGAGGGGATGCAGCACTCTTAAAATTGCAAAGCTTCTGAAGCGTGATCATCGAACAATCAAGCGTTTCATTCAAATAGTCAACAGGGTCGCAAGAAGCGTGTGGAAAAACCAAGGGCCAAAATAAATGCCCATGAACTGAGAAAAGTCAAGCGTGCAGCTGCCAAGATGCCACCTTGCCACCAGTTTGGCCATATTTCAGAGCTGCAACATCACTGGAGTGCCCAAAGCACAGGTGTGCAATAGTCAGAGACATGGCCAAGGTAAGAAAGGCTGAAAGACGACCACCACTGAACAAGACACACAAGCTGAAACGTCAAGACTGGGCCAAGAAATATTCAAGACTGATTTTTCTAAGGTTTTATGGACTGATGAAATGAGAGTGATGTCTTGATGGGCCAGATGGATGGGCCCATGGCTGGATTGGTAAAGGGGCAGAGAGCTCCAGTCCCGACCTCAGATGACAGCAAGGTGGAGGTGGAGTTACTTGGTTTGGGCTGGTATCATCAAAGATGAGCTTGTGGGGCCTTTTCGGGTTGAGGATGGAGTCAAGCTCAACTCCCCAGTCCTACTGCCAGTTTCTGGAAGACACCTTCTTCAAGCAGTGGATACAGGAAGAAGTCTGCATCCTTCAAGAAAAACATGATTTTCATGCAGGACAATGCTCCATCACACCGCGTCCAAGTACTCCCACAGCGTGGCTGCAAGAAAGGGTAAAAAGAAGAAAATCTAATGACATGGCCCTCCTTGTTCACCTGATCTGAACCCCATTGAGAACCTGTGGTCCATCATCAAATGTGAGATTTTACAAGGAGGAGAAAACAGTACACCTCTCTGAACAGTGTCTGGGAGGCTGTGTTGCTGCTGCATGCAATGTTGATGGTGAACAGATCAAAACACTGACAGAATCCATGGATGGCAGGCTTTTGAGTGTCCTTGCAAAGAAGGTGGCTATATTGGTCACTGATTTGTTTTTGTTTTGTTTTTGAATGTCGAAATGTATATTTGTGAATGTTGAGATGTTATATTGGTTTCCACTGGTAAAAATAAATAATTGAAATGGGTATATATTTGTTTTTTGTTAAGTTGCCTAATAATTATGCACAGTAATAGTCACCTGCACACACAGATATCCCCCTAAAATAGCTAAAACTAAAACAAACTAAAAACTACTTCCAAAATATTCAGCTTTGATATTAATGAGTTTTTTGGGTTCATTGAGAACATGGTTGTTGTTCAATAATAAAATTAATCCTCAAAAATACAACTTGCCTAATAATTCTGCACTCCCTGTATATGCACGACTTCATGTGGGTTTGAGCACCTCCTGCTAATACCACGCTAGTCTTTTCAGTTTGTATTATCTACATCCTCTCGCAATAATGGTTGCGCATCACTCATTTCTTCCAACTGATGTGTAAATAACTCCTCTGACAGATGAAGTGAAGCGGCTGTGGTGCTAGTGTTGGTGGTGGCGGCAGGCGGGCGAGTGGTAACTTGAGAGGTGCCCGAAGCTGAGCTGAGGAGGATGGTACGTCAAGGTTCCGAGCAGAAGCTGTAGAAGATTGGGTGTCCTGTGTTAGCCAGTCAACTATGTCCTCAGAACTTTTCGAGTTCAGGGTACGTGGCCTCTGAACACTGGGCATTATTCTAGGGCCAAAGGGAATCACAGCACCACGACGGCCCCTGCGGGGTGGCCTGCCTCTGCCAGTCATTTTTTTTAGATTAGTTAAGTTGTACTATGCGTGCAAGCTACTGTGACACCAGAAGTTAGTTGCGCTGAAGTGACACTATGGACTTTCAGCTGGGCCTTAAACACACAAACACGTGTGTGCAACTGACTGCTATTTATTCACAGTCAAAATTGTTGTTTTTCTTTAAATGTAATCGAATGTGACACCAGATATGAGTTGCGCTGGTGACACTATGCACTTACAGGGCATGAAACACACGCGCGTGTCGGCAACTGACTGCTATTATATTACAGTCAGAATAGTTGGGTTTTTTTTTAAATGCAAGCTACTGTGACACCAGATATGAGTGGTGGCACTGGGCAAGTGGGCACAGTATACGCTGTGAGCTTGACACACGCGCTTGCAGGCAGGCAACTGCAATTAGATTACACAGAAACAAAAAAAAAAAGCAGAATGATGTATCTAGCCCTAAAAAGGGATATTTGGGGTGCTGTCTTTTACAGCAGAGATCAGATGAGTCTTTCAGGACTGTAGTGGACGCTGAATACACTAGCCTAGCTATCGATTTCCCTATTAAATCAGCAGCAGCTACACTGTCCCTCCTCTCACTAAGAATGCAGCTTCCGAATGAATCTAAAATGTATGCTGTCCAGGAGGTGGGAGGGTCTGGGAGGGAGGGTCTGCTGCTGATTGGCTGGAATGTGTCTGCTGACTGTGAGGTGCAGCGTACTCAAGTTGTGTGTATTAGGAGGTTTTCTGGGTGATGTAGTGCAATATACACTAACCCTGGTACAGCTGACTCTCTGCAAGGGCAGGTATAGGTAAAGATAGTTAGTCGTGACGCCAGTGCCAAGTAAACGGTGGCACGCCGTTTGCGGATGCAGGAATAAATCGAGGAAACGTGGTCTTAAAACAGAACTCCAACTTTAGTAGTTTTGCAAGCAGAGACAATATTGGAAATGCAGTTCCCTAAGCATACAGTCGATTTTGCAATTCGGTCGATGCAGGCAATTCAGTTATAGCAGGGTAATTACAGAGTGTTGAACACAGGACTTGCAGCACAGGAGCTTGCACTCTAATTCTGTCTGATCTGGAATACAGCAATTCTTCACCAAGGCCCATTACCTAATTCTGGCTTTATATCCTTGGCTATGGCTTTATAAGTACCTCCTCTGTCTTTCTGGTACCTCTGGCTTTCCTGATCTTTGCCTCTGTCTCTCTCAGCTGCTGGAAACTTCCTCAGGTTCTTGATCTAACATATTCCTGTTTCTGCATATGGGAATTCAGGAGGGAATCTTCTCTGGACAGCAGGCTTCAGGCCTGGACCTTGTCTCAGACATTGTCTAATCTCCAACTGTAGATTACAGACACTAGACTCCGTCTCTCTTGCACTTCCCTGACTGTGGCCTTATATAAACTAGGGCTCCCTAGCTCCCTCTATTGACTAGAAGCTGGAATGACACCCCTAGCAGGCCTGTACATGCAAGTTTCAGTAACAGAAAATACATACATTACATGACATTTTATAAAACTGACATATAACAACTTCCCCATAATTAGGAGGGACGACAGCACACCAAGTGACCACTTTGGTAGTGACGGGTATTACAGTTCCCGTACACTACATACCCCCACTGCTTTAAGCTGAGTACGACCTCGTACTCCATCTTGGGTCGCCCAACCTGGAATCTCTACCTGAAATAGAAAATAGAGACATGCAGGCATACATACATGTAATTTATCTGCATTTACATTGACATCAGGTCCAATTGGCAAAGGTGAAGGGTAGTGACAAGGGGCGTCGTTCTCTTCTCTCAGGATAATGAATGGAACGGGGGCGCTGACCTGGCACAGCGTAACATTATAACCAGGATAGTCCATGACAATGAATAAGTCCATAATAGAACAGCAAAATGGATAAAACAGTATAAAAGTTCTTGGAGGCTCAAAGAACAACATGAGTCCGTACCCAGGTTATTTCTTATTAAATCACAGAGGCTCTCATGCGGGTGGAGTCCATCTTGGGCACATTACTTTAAAAGAATAAGAATCTCAGAGGCTCAGGTACTTTTGAGTCTGTCTCCGGGCACGGTTCCTTAGTATGAAGTTGCACAATAAAAGGACAGCAAAGACAAGTGCTGTAATACCCCTGATCAACCTGAAAAGGGGGGTGAAGGGTAAAAGGTGCAACAAAGGAACAGGCACAACTTGGTGTGGGGTACCAAAAGCAGGCAGAGGTCCTGGAAACAAAACGTGGCCTTGCTGACTTTGTGATTTCAGTGGTCAACACCTACCACTGAGCGTGGACAAACTGGCAGCCCGCAACCAAAGGACCAGAAACGTAGGACTCCCTGTCCTGGAAGGGTTAAACATCAAACTTCTGCAGTGAAATAAATCAAAGGCCTAGCAGGCTGATTACAGGGGCATATCATAAACCACTTGGCTCCGCTGGCAGGTTTCGTCTGTAGTAATACTTCTACAGGAAGGGTGTGCCCACATAACTGTGTCAGGGGGCAAGCTGTTGGTTAAAGGGGGCCCCTAATAGGTATTGGCCCATTAGCCTAGGGGTGAACCCTCTGGTGGGACCGTGCCGGTCCTTGCATGATCACTGCAGGGTGTAATGCGCCTTGGCACCGCCGCAGCAAGCGGTCCGGTGCTCTGGGTGCAGCAGTTTACGGCAATCGCGGGTCCGGTCTGGGGCACTGACGGAGCGGTGGCAACAGAAGGCGGTCTACGGGTGGTGACAGGCACCCTTACCTCATCCTTCCTCGGCGGTGTCTGGATCCTGGCGGTGGGAGGGTCTGGGAGGGAGGGTATGATGCTGATTGCCTGAAATGTGTCTGCTGACTGTAAGGTGCAGCGTACTCAAGTTGTGTGTAGTAGGTGTTTCTGGGTGATGTAGTGCAATATACACTAACCTGGTACAGCTGACTCTCTGCAAGGGCAGGTATAGGTAAAGATAGTTTGTGACGCCAGTGCCAAGTAAACGGTGGCACGCCGTTTGCGGATGCAGGAATAAATCGAGGAAACGTGGTCTTAAAACAGAACTCCAACTTTAGTAGTTTTGCAAGCAGAGACAATATTGGAAATGCAGTTCCTAAGCATACAGTCGATTGCCTGAAATGTGTCTGCTGACTGTGAGGTGCAGCGTACTCAAGTTGTGTGTAGTAGGTGTTTCTGGGTGATGTAGTACAGCTGACTCTCTGCAAGGGCAGGTATAGGTAAAGATAGTTCGTGACGCCAGTGCCAAGTAAACGGTGACACGCCGTTTGCGGATGCAGGAATAAATCGAGGAAACGTGGTCTTAAAACAGAACTCCAACTTTAGTAGTTTTGCAAGCAGAGACAATATTGGAAATGCAGTTCCTAAGCATACAGTCGATTGCTGGAATGTGTCTGCTGACTGTGAGGTGCAGCGTACTCAAGTTGTGTGTAGTAGGTGTTTCTGGGTGATGTAGTGCAATATACACTAACCTGGTACAGCTGACTCTCTGCAAGGGCAGGTATAGGTAAAGATAGTTCGTGACGCCAGTGCCAAGTAAACGGTGGCACGCCGTTTGCGGAATGCAGGAATAAATCGAGGAAACGTGGTCTTAAAACAGAACTCCAACTTTAGTAGTTTTGCAAGCAGAGACAATATTGGAAATGCAGTTCCTAAGCATACAGTCGATTTTGCAATTCGGTCGATGCAGGCAATTCAGTTATAGCAGGGTAATTACAGAGTGTTGAAACAGGACTTGCAGCACAGGAGCTTGCACTCTAATTTCTGTCTGATCCTGGAATACAGCAATTCTTCACCAAGGCCCATTAACCTAATTCTGGCTTATATCCTTGGGCTATGGCTTTTATAAAGTACCTCCTCTGTCTTTCTGAGTACCTCTGGCTTTCCTGATCTTTGCCTCTGTCTCTCTCAGCTGCTGGAAACTTCCTCAGGTTCTTGATCTAACATATTCCTGTTTCTGCATATGGGGAATTCAGGAGGGAATCTTCTCTGGACAGCAGGCTTCAGGCCTGGACTTGTCTCAGACATTGTCTTAATCTCCAACTGTAGATTACAGACACTAGACTCGTCTCTCTCTGCACTTCCCTGACTGGGCCTTATATAAACTAGGGGGCTCCCCTAGCTCCCTCTATTGACTAGAAGCTGGAATGACACCCCTAGCAGGCCTGTACATGCAAGTTTCAGTAACAGAAAAATACATACATTACATGACATTTTATAAAACTGACATATAACAACTTCCCATAATTAGGAGGGACGACAGCACACCAGGTGACACTTTGGTAGTGACGGGTATTACAGTTCCCGTACACTACAGAGGTACAGGGTCAAAGTTTACACAATGATGACGAATAGGGGGCGGACCAAACATCTCATATGTTCGCCTGCCGCGGCGAATGCGAACAAGCTATGTTCGTCGGGAACTATTCACCGGCGAATAGTCGGGACATCTCTACTCCCAGGACCCACTGGAATTATCTGATACTGAGAGCTTATGCAGAGAAATGCCTTCAGCCAAAGAAGCCCAACTGGTTACTAACACAAAAGGCCTTACAGAGAATAATAAAGATGGCTCTGCAGCCTGTACTAGCTGACCGCTCTGATATCAAACAAGATGTGAGAGACATAGGGGGGCGGCTTGAAAGACTAGAAGAGAATCAAGCTTCCTTAATAGCATTTGGTGAAGCAACGGCAGATGAGCTCCAAACATGTCAAGCACGTATGAACAATTTGTTATCCTACATTGAAGATCAAGATAACAGAGGCAGGCGAAACAATCTGAGGATCAAAAGAGTACTAGAATTCCCATCTGACTCTTCTGTGATGGACGTTTACATACTCAATCTGGAGACCATTGCTGAATCCTGAGGCTGCTGGGGACTTAGTCTAGAAAGACACACAGAGCACTGAGGGCTAAACCCAAAGAGGGAGAACCCCCAGGGACATTATATGCAAAGTCCTCAACTCCCAACATAGGGATGCAATATAAAAGCAGCAGAGACGCAAAGGAGATTATCTATGAAGGATCTCGGCTCTCCTTTTTTCAGGACCTTTCTACCAGTTACATTCAAACAAACGCAGGCAAACTAAAACCAGTCACTGACGCACTCCGTGCAAAGGGGATTTCATATAGATGGCTGTTCCCCTTTGGTCTGTTATTCTCCTCGCAGGGATCTATTAGATTCATATGAAGACCTGATGACCTGACCCCCTTTTGTGAAGCCATTGGGTTGACGCCATTGGAGGTTCCATTCTGACTACAGATCACATATTTGACAGATTGTAACGGTCGCGTACACACACACACAGGGGGGAGGGAAGTGACCACTGCGCTCAACCCTTACCCCGGCCCTGCCTACTTGCCTCGCGAGTCCTAATGACAGGGGACAACTGGACGGCAATCCCTAGCTTGGACTAAGTGCAGGGAAGACAGACAGACAAACAACAGAACGTGAACGGACCGAGTCAATACCAGGAAAGCTACAAAGTACAAATGGAGCAAGCAGAGAATTGTCAGGAGGAGGCCGGTGTCATAAATACCAGGAGAGCAGCAAAGTACACAAGGAGCAGGCAGAGGACCGTCAGGAATTCAGCAGGAGGTAAGTACGCCAGGAAAGACAAAACCACAGGTGGAACCTAAATTAACAGGCAACCTGTGGCCAGCAGGCTGCCTGTATTTATAGTGGGGAGTGAGGGTCATGTGACGTGGCCAGCGTCACATGACCGACAGACCAACCAGTCGAGCACCGAGTGATCAGCTCGGCGCTCAAGGCAGACTTAGGAGCAGGGAGCCACCCAGCTAGTAAAGCCGCCCTGGGAACGAGGTCAAACACAGATCCTCCCTCCCGAAGCTAAGGAGCAGGTCTGCGGCTAATAGGGGACCGAGTGCACCTTCGGAACCCCGTTACACAGATCTTCCCTAAATTACCAGAGGTGGTACCCTGGGAAAATGGCAAAAAACCGCCATCCTCTGAAACATCTGTCTACCACAGAGGACTGAGGTACTATCCCTCTACACAGTGTCTAATATTCAGTTCTTTGTATTTTGTTTTTTGTTTCACTTTTTTCTGATTCCAGTTCAGGTTCCTATAGCTAGATGATAAGGCTTCACTAACCTGCTCATGTGCAGAGTTATTATCTCAACCTGGGACATGGACAGGGGAGAGACTCCCATATCAGGACTACTGTCTGCCAACTTGGTGACCCACCGTTACTGGAGCCTCTCACAACACTAGTCTATAGTAGTTCCAGTATGACAAGCTACAAGGTACACTAATAGAAGAAACGCACTCCCTCTTACATCACAATATATATCCTAGACAGGGTTTACTTCATTCCATATTACTCATTGCTTTTGCCTACGGAGTTTGAGGTAACAAGTTATACTTTTGTTTTCTATAGCTACTGTTAATGTGCTGACATGGAATGCGCGGGGACTGAATTCACCGCAAAAATGGTCCCGTGTTTTACAAACCTTACTCTCTATTCATACTGAAGTGGTCATCCTGAAAGAAACCTATTTCAAACTAGGTAAGACCCATGCTTTACCTCAGACATATTTCTTACAATGGTTCCACTCTTGCTATTGCGAGTCCAAGTCCAGGGGTGTAACCATTGCTATCAAAAAAGGTACACCATGTACACTGATATCCAGCTTGACTGACCTGGACGGTAGATTCCTATTTCTGAAAGGCACCATTGCAAATACCCCAGTCACAATTGTTGGCCTATATGCCCTAAATTCAGACCAGGTCCCTTGGTTGATCTCTATCCTCCGAAAGCTTAGATCCTTCCAGGAGGACATGTGCATTATAGGGGGAGACCTTAACATAGTACTGTAGCCTTCTCTTGACTCTATGTCTGAGAGATCAGATATCTCCCAGAGAAGACTCAGGGCCCTGAGACAGTCATTGGCCTCTCTCCAAGTAAGGGATGTCTGGCGCATGGCCCATTTTTCTACTAAAGATTTCACCTTTTACTCTGAAGTGCATAAATCCTTCCAGAGGTTGGACTACCTGTTCTTGCCCACCTCACATCTCTCTTGCTTAGTGAAATCCTCTATAGGTAATATAGGGATTTCAGATCATGCCCCGGTCGGTATGACTCTGCTTGTCAGTTCTTTGCCTAAAAGGTCTTTCTCTTGACGCCTTAATAAATCCTCCCATAGGGAAAGATTATTAAAAACTCTCACAAACTACTTCGCCAAAAAAAACAACACTCATCAGATATTGTCCACTGTGATATAGCCCTAGGGACCCATGTTAAGAAGCTGAGACACAAATAAATAGAAGATGTGTTAACCACCTCCCGTCACACTAACGCCGATAGGCGTCAGGACCGCGGCGCTCTCAGGTCTCAGCGACTCCTATTGGCGTCATCTCGTGAGACCCGAGATTTCCTGTGAACAGGATCGCACAGAAAACAAGTTGAACTATAGCCTGCCAGCGCTGATCATTGGCTGGCAGGCTGTAGATTTTTAAAATAACCAATCAAATAGGTATGTCAGACGCTATTTTGTAAATAGCGTCTGATATACCTGCTACCTGCTCCTCTGGTGGTCCCTTTTGCTTGGATCGACCACCAGAGGACACAGGCAGCTCTGTAAGTAGCACCAATCACCACACACACATTATACCCCCCCCCCTGTCACTTATTAACCCCTTATTAACCCCTGATCACCCCATATACTGTGTGTATATATATATATATATTAACCCTTTCCATTCCGGGCCAGTTTTTACCTTCCTGCCCAGCCCATTTTTTTGCAAATCTGACATGTGTCACTTTATGTGGTAATTACTTTGGAACACTTTTACTTATCCAGGCTATTCTGAGACACATTGTACTTCACTAGAGATGGTTTTACGGTTCGCCAGGCGGTCATTTCGTGTCACACCTTGCTCGTTCGCGATTCGCCGAACATGCGAACATATGGCAATGTTCGCATGTGCCATATTTTCTTTGCATTGCGCCAAACTTTAACACATGACAGATCCATCAGGTGGGACAGGACAGCCAATTGAGACGTTTCAGCACATGGACACACCCCCACCCTGTTACAGAACCCGATCTGGCAGCAATTTTACATTTTGTGTTTTGACAGTGAAGGGAGAGGTTGCTTTTTGGAGCAGGGACAGACTGTTAGGGACACCAAACACTAGCTAATATGGCCACAAAAGCCCTTTTAAGGACTGGTATAGGTGTGCTATCGATAGGTGTGATATACTGACGGGTGTGATATACTTATAAAATACTTTCTAACATAGAAAGTATATTATAGTGCATTTGTATTGTGCAGCAGTTGTGTGTGGTTCTGCTGCGATACCGCAGCTATATAGAGGGACAAACGTTTTTGGAATGACTAATTGAAACTGGTGTGATTTACCTGTTGTCCCCCAAAAACTGATTGAGGGGTGTGATATACTTATAATATACTTTATAACATAGAAAGTATATTATAGTGCATTTGTATTGTGCAGCAGTTGAGTGCGGTTCTGCTGCGATATCGCAGGTATATAGAGGGACAAGCATTATTGGAACAATGATTTGCAACGGGTGTGATATACCTGATTCCACAAAATACTGATTGAGGGGTTTGATATACCTGCTTCCACAAAATACTGATTGAGGGGTGTGATATACCTGCTTCCACCAAATATTGATTCAGGAGTTCTATATACCTGTTTCCACAAAATACTGGTTAAGGGGTGCAATATACCTGCTTCTATAAAATACTACTTAAGGGGTTCTTTATACCCACTTCCACAAAATACCGATTGAGGGGTGCAATATACCTGTTTCCACCAAATATTGATTGAGGCCTGCGATACACCGGCTTCCACAAATACTGATTGAGGGGTGAGATATACCTGCTTCCACCAAATATTGATTCAGAGGTTCTAAATAACTGTCTCCACAAAATACTGATTGAGTGGTGCGATATATCTGCTTCTACAAAATATTGATTAATGAGTTCTATATACCTGTTTCCGCAAAATATTGATTGACAGGTGGGATATACCTGCTTCTACAAAATACTGATTAAGGGGTTCTATATACCTGCTTCCACAAAATACTGATTTAGGGGTGCGATATTCCTGCTTCCATCAAATATTGATTCAGGTGTTCTATATACCTGTTTCCACAAAATACTGATTGAAGGGTGCAATATACATGCTTCCAAAAAATACTGATTAAGGGGTTTGATATACCGGCTATCACAAAATACAGATTGAGGGGTGCAAAATACCTGTTCCTGCTTCCTAAAAATACTCATTGAGGGGTGCAATATACCTGCTTCCACAAAATACAGATTGAAGGTGGTGCGATATACCTGCTTCCACAAAATACTGATTAAGGGGTTGATATACCTGCTTCCACAAAATACCAATTGAGGTGTGTGATATACCTGCTTCCACCAAATATTGATTCAGATGTTCTATATACCTGTTTCCACAAAATACTGATTGAGGGGTGCGATATACCTGCTTATACATAATACTAATTAAGGGGTTCTATATACCCGCTTCCACAAAATACCCATTGATGGATGCGATATACCTGTTTCCACAAAATACTGATTGAGGGGTGCGATATACCTGCTTCTACAAAATACTGGATGAGGCCTGCAATATGCCTGCTGCCACAAATACTGCTCTTCTCTAGGGATTTTGAAAATGACAGGGTCATTTTGAAAATGACAGGCAGAGGAAGAGGCAGGCCGTTCCGCAGGGGTGGTAGGGGTCGGCAGGTGCACCAGGCTGGAGCCTAAGTGGGAAGTTGGAGACGGTGCGTGCGATTACGTCAAAGGACACACCAGAGTTGGTTTGAGTGGCTTACTTGTAAGGAAATTATGTCTATATCCACACACGTTCACATATATATGTAATAATTCAGCCTTATATGCTTGTATTAAATATGCAGAGTTCTTCTTTAAAGGAAATATTTTATACTCTTATGACAGCAAGTCTAGTAACAAAAGCTAAACAGGAAATAGAGGTCGGTAGCTTAAAACCGCATGGCTAGAAAGAGATATGCAGGCTTTAGCAAACAGATAGATTTTACATTGATACGGGTTATGTATATAAGCATTTTATATCTTGACGTTCACCTCTGGTTTAGATTAGTGAAGGACATTTTTATCAGGTATATGTTGGTACAAAATAAACGAAGATAATTCCGCGAAATATCTGAACAAAGCTAAAGTCAACAAAGATTATGGTTAGATATCTTAATTCCAAGAATTATAAATGCATCACATATGTATCTTGTTTCTAGGAAATTATCATGACTTTTTCACTAAGGTTGTATAGAGGTGAGATTAATAAATTCGTTACCTGATTGGATTAAGCTTAGGGGAGGTATATGATAATCTTGTGGTTTGCATCTATAAATTGTCCACGATGTCTAATAAAGTTACAACCATTTTAAACCTATCAACGTGTATTGGTCTTTAGTGGTTGCCCGGCCGGAGATTCACCCACAGACAAACCAGGGGCCCTTTCAATTGGTAGCAGAGGATGGTTCACTGACTATCCAGGTGAGTAAATAATTTCTGCCACTATTTATGTTGGTTGGAATGTTTCTCTCCTGGATACGGTGAATGTCTGATGTATACTGGATGGCAGGTTAGTGATGGCAGGTTAGTTTAGTGTTCATAGGACTGTGGGACAGACACGAGGCAGCACTCAGTGTTCTGCGTATCCTGATAGGAGCGGCGTCTCCTATAGGCACAGTGGTTGGCAGGGGATGTTGTTCCAGGAACATACATCATATTGATGGCAGGGAATTTTTCGAATGCAGAACTAGTCTCTTCGAACGTTGGCAGGGATTTTTCAAATGGGATTAGTCTCTCATTTGACGGTTTATTGAGTTAAAGGATAACTCTGGATTTATGTGATTGAGTTAAAGGATAACTCTGGATTTATATGATTGAGTTAAAGGATAACTCTGGAAATATGTGAAACAAGGTACCCGGAATATATGTATAAGGAAAAGGAATACATATGAAAAAAAAGGGTGAGGGAAACGCATACATCTGAATGCAGATGTTGGTTTCTAACTCACTAGGATTGTCTGTGGAGTGAATTGTTTATTAAACATAACTGTACAGTTAAAAAAACTTGGAAAGTGACATTGAATACTGCAGTCTATTAAGTTCGTAAATGGTGTTGCCCATATAAGATATTTTACACGTGGTATAAGAATATTGTGCTAGTGGAAAATCTGATTGTATTGACTTAATTGATTCTCAACATAACAATACTAACACAATTACTTCCTGCTATTTGCTGCTATTTCCGCTTCATTGTTTGCTGCTTGAAAATATATGTATAGAGTTCATTGTCGATTTCACTATACATTATGGGTAACGACGTGGGAAAGGATCTGGATGGTGAGCCAGAGACCAGACCCACACCGCTACATTTTGTATCAGGCACCTGTGGGATTAGTGTAACTGATACATTTTGGGTAAATATCTGTGACCGCAGTCAGCAACTGCGTATTACGCAGATCAGCGATGTCGGTCCCCGCAATGAAAGTGACTGGGAAGAGGTTAAAAAAATGGTGGGGCTGCACCCAAAATATAACTATCCCGTTGGTGCCTGGGATGAAGATTATATGAAAACATGTTTTAAAAAATGGGAGAAGGCATTAAAAGAATATAGAAAGAGATTTCCACCAACCCATCACATATACCTAAAACAAAATAGAGAGACAATTAGTAAAAAGGAAGAAGTCCCATGGTCAGAAATTCTGCCCGCCTTGCCAGAAAAGCCACCGGCATATGATGTGACGGTATTAGAACCACAAAAGGCAATACTCCCAGCTGTCTCTACAGAAAGCATGCTACAAGTCCCTTATGATAAGGTCCCCTGTCCAGAACAAGCAACCGCACCGGAATTATTATTATTTTCTGGTGAGAAACAAAAGAGAACCGGACTGTACCCAGATTTGGGGGATAGAGATTCCCTTTTGAGTACTGCAGTTATAGTGGCAGCAGCACTTATGGAACAAGCAGATGTAACTCCACAAGTCAAACAGGCTAAGGAAAAAAGAATTGAATATAGAGAAAGCATGGGCAGTTATGTACAGGAGCTGATTCAACTGAGGGATAAACTAAGGAGAGACATAGTCTACATTAAACAACTTCCCCTTCAGGATGTCTTTCCCGTCATATATGATCAAGAGGACCCAGATGATACAGACCTTCCTAGTGAGGAACAGATAGATGAATTAAAGGGCATTTTGGGAGGAGAGTGTGGCAGAACCAGAGCTGCAACTAACAAAAAAAAACAGCTGCTGACCGAGATAGGAAAACTAAGACAGGAGTACTGGAGGGTGAAGAAGGACTGGGAAACCAGGGCTCAGGAAGAGTACGATAGGAGGACAACAGGAATTGAAACACAGATAGAAGCGGACAGTTTAGAACATGGAATTCCCCTGGCAACCTCCAGTCCTAGAATACCTGGAATAATCCAACCCCTAGCAGATGAATTTTCCAAACTCACTCTAATACCTGAGGAAGGGGATAAGGAAGGGGATAGGGAAGGCACACAACTGCGGCTTCCCATGATTACTGTGGGTAGCACTGAAGTCCATATCCCTCTTCCTTTAGGATTAATGAAGGAACTGAAAGATATGTGCCCCAATCCAAAAAAGGACCCTAGAGCAGCAGCTATGTTTCTGCAGAAATATACCGCAGGGAGCCATTTAACTTTGGAGGATATTCAGATAATACTCTCAGCCGTAGACCCAGACACTGGCTCTCAAATTGATCCAGGAAAGATAATGAAGGCATCAGAAAAAGAAGTTAGGGATGCAGGAGACAGAGATAGCCCCAAGGTTTGGAAGAAGTTTTGGGATAAGATAGGAGTAGAATGGATGAAAAGATACAAAGGGGATTCAGGTTTACACACAATGCTAAATACAAAACAAGAGCCGAAAGAGGATTTTTATAGTTTCTGTAAGAGACTGTTGGATCTCTACAGTAGTACAGGAATGAATTCGCCTGAATTGTTCAAGACTACATGTATGACAAATGGGGACCCTAAGACGACACAGCTAATAAAATTAGTCAATAACGAATGGCTTACTCAAACAGTGACAGAATTTATGGATGACATAGCAAAACGCTCGGCTTCTGGTGTTTTCAATCAAAAGGGAGGAGTATTTCCATTGTTAGTGCAGCAGGACATACAACAGGAGTCTATATTGTCAGGTGGGGAAAGCAATTACATGATGATGTCAAGTTTCCCCCGGGGAAGGAATAATAGAAGAGGTCCGAGAAGTAGGGGCCAGGCAGATTACCTGGGAAGAGTAGAAAGAAATCAGAGACAGGGCTGTTTCATTTGTGGGAGTCTAGGTCACTGGAGGCGAGAATGTCCAAAGGTAAGAGATGAAGATAGGAGAGAATACAGAGGGAGAGGCGCCTCTGACTACCGAGGGGGGCCCAGACAACAGGAAAGACAGCAAGATATGACAAGAAGACAATCCCAGGGAGATCGTATTAACATACACTGGCCAGCAAAGGATGGGGGGAGTAGACAACCCAATTTGCAATCAGACTTACAGAGGTGGTCTGAGCATGAACAGTACCCGTCCCCACAGGGAACAATTACTACTAGGGGTGCCCAGAACAAGTCCCATCCTTCATTATGCATTTTGTTCCAACTGATTGGCAAGTCTTACCACAAGTATTACTGCAAATTGATGGTATTAAAGTTAAGTTATTGCTTGACACCGGAGCAACGACTTCAAGTGTAAACAAAATAGACTTCATTAATGATAAATGCACCGAAGGAAGTTCTATGGGTATAAATGGGACGACAGTGATACATAAGGTGACAGCACCGCTCCCGGTTTGTACTCTTACGGGGGAACTAGTGACGCACATGTCTTTTGCAGTCCTACTAGAGTGCCCCGTTTGCCTATTAGGAAGGGATTTAATGGCAGCATTACAGATTTCATTGGTCTTTGACAAAAAGGGCAGACTGACAGCAACCTCAATGAAATGTGACCTGACAAACCCAAAGAGACGTGACATGAATGGGTTCTTTTTAAGCATACCAATGTCCCTGGAAAATCATCCAATTTGGGCAAAATGTAAAGACTCAGCAGGGAGGATTAACTGTGAGCCCTACCGGCCCTGTTTGAAGGAGGGGGTCATGCCAACCTTTCAAAAACAATACCCATTGAGTGAGGAAAAGTTAGAGGGTATAAAGCCACAAATTGAGAAATACTTGCAGATGGGAATTCTTAGGAAAATTGTCAGTCCCTGGAATTCCCCGATAAATCCCGTAAAAAAGGCTAATGGCACATGGCGGCTTGTACAGGATCTAAGGAAGGTAAACAAGGCAATTATCCCACTTCCCCCCTTGGTGGCAGATCTTACAGCTGTGTTCGGGGCCATTCCTGCGGGATCCAGATATTACACTGTAGTTGACCTCAGTAATGCGTTCTTTTCCATACCAGTGGCTTGGGATGCACAAAATCTTTTTTCTTTTCAGTGGGCTGATAATGGTCAGGTGACATGGACCCGTCTCCCTCAAGGTTTTGGGGATAGCCCAGCAGCCTTTTCTATTGTATTAAAGGCTACATTGGAAGATTGGGAACCAAAGAGGGGATCCACCTTAATACAGTACACAGACGACCTTTTACTCTCCAATTCGGAGTTAGAAGCCTGCGAAATAGATTCAGGGAGTTTATTAGACCACTTGGCAAGCAAAGGACACCTGGCCTCGAAGAAGAAAATCCAATATGCAAGTACCCAGGTAGAGTATCTGGGGTGCATAATAGAGGCAGGAGAGAGAAAGATCTCACCCGCTAGAGTCAAGGCAGTGACCTCCCTAAGCAGGCCAAGGGACAAAGCTACATGCTGTCCTTTTTAGGGTCAATAGTGTATTGTAGGCAGTGGATTCCCGATTGCTCCCATTGGGATTCAATCCTAAGAAAAACTACACTCACAGAAGCACCAAAGATAGTGGAGTGGACAGAGGACAGAGTAGAAGCCTTTGAGAGATTGATTCGGTCCCTGACCCAAGCCCCAGCCTTGGCCCTGGCAGATTATGGAAAGCCATTCCAATTATACTGCGTGGTATCTGGAGAAACCTATGCAGCGGTTTTGACACAGACACATGGGGGGAGAAACAGGCCAGTTTCATACTTATCGAAAAAATTACCTCCTGTAGTTCTTGGAATGCCTCACTGTCTCCAAGCATTAGCAGCCGCGGCTATGTCAGTAAAGGATGCTACTAAGATAGTCCATGGAAATACAATGGAACTTTTCACCACTCATACAGTCTTGTCCCTCCTTCAAAACATGACCACACAACACATGACAGCTCAGAGACTGTCCGGATATGAGACCATATTACTCAGTACGGCAAACCTGTTGATAAAGACATGTCCAGACACCTCACCAGTGATAAGATTGTTGCATACACTTTTGAGACTTAAGCGTGAAGGTTCTGACGAACAAGTAGACCCAATACCTGAACACAGATGTGATGAAATAATCTTGTCATGCACAACACCTAGGGAGGATTTAAAGGACACACCACAGACTGGCAGTATAGATGTTTTTGTGGATGGATCATGCACAAGACCAGATGACAGGACATACCAAACAGGTTACGCAGTAGTCATGCTCCCAAATCAAGTGATAGAAGCTGAACCAATTGTCACAACTTCAGCACAACAAGCTGAGTTGGTAGCGCTCACAAGAGCCTGTGAAATATTCGCAGGACACAAGGTGAATATTTATACTGATAGTAGCTATGCATTTGGAACAGTGCATGATTATGCATTAATATGGAAAAATAGGGGGTATATCTCAGCGGACGGGAAGAAGGTAGCAAATCAGAAATACATAGATCACTTGCTACATGCAATTCAATTACCGGAAGCCATAAGTGTGATAAAAGTGAAAGGACACTCTGCAAAGGGAGATTATCAAGCTATGGGAAACAACCTAGCAGACAGAGCAGCAAAAATGGCAGCCAAGAGAGACACGAGAAGGGAAAGTAAGTTATTATTCATGACAGACTTTGAAAGTGAAAACTGGGAGTCAGTAGTATATCAACTTCAGAAACAGTCCACCAGTGAGGACATCAAGTACTGGAAATCTCAGGGACTGCAGACGACAGGTACAGGTATGTGGACAAAAGATCGGATATTGGGGGTTCCTACTGCATCAGCACCGCTCCTAATATCTTATCTTCATGGTCCTGGACATTTAGGAAAACAGTACATCTCAGAACATTACAAGTCACTGTTCTGTACACACCAATTGCAGAGATTGATAGACGATCTGGTCGACTCATGCATGACTTGTGCACAGAATAATGTTCAAGGAAAAGCACACGGAAGACATGGAAATCTACCACCACCTACAGGCCCTCTGCAAGATTTGCAGATAGATTACACACACATGCCAAAGCAACCCGGGAATATAAGATATCTGCTTGTCATAGTCTGTAGGTTCTCTGGATGGTGTGTAGCCATACCTACTTCAGGAGAAACAGCTGGAGTGACAGCTAGGGCATTGATAAATCAATGGATTTCGCTGTATGGACTCCCTCGGGTAATTCATTCAGATCAGGGACCTGCTTTCCAATCCAAACTAATACAAGAACTGACAAAGATTTTGGGTTTCCAGTGGAAACTCAACATAGTCTACCATCCCCAAAGCGCTGGAGTAGTAGAAAGAATGAACAGAACCATTAAGGATAGGTTAAAAAAGGCTACTTCAGGAACATTGAAAGATTGGCTGAAATTTCTACCCGCCATTCTCTACCAAATAAGAACGACACCAAATAAACAAACAGGGTTGTCGCCTTATGAAGTGTTATTCGGTCGACCCCCTAATACCCGTGAAGAATCGGATACTGACAGTAACATTTTTGCCTTACAGGAACAGTACGTGAAACACTTGGTAGGTATACTCTCGGAAAATTATGATAAGGTTGCTGTCACCTTTCCTCCTCTTTCCACAGATCCAACTCATCCGTTCTTGCCGGGAGACAAAGTTCTGGTGAAACAACTAGCTGCCCGCCACAAGACTGGTCCAATTTACCAAGGTCCATTTGAGGTTCTAAGAGTGGCTCGAACGGCTGTCCTTACTGACCAGAGTCCACAGTGGATACACGCCAGCCGGCTCAAGAAGACGCCAGAAGGAGTCCTCAAGAAATTCCCCGGACAAACATGAGTCTTCCGGACAAGATGCCTACAAAAGAAATGGCTTTGATCATACCCCCGAGCCTGCAAAGTAGATATGAGCGATGGCTAAGAGGCTATCCAAAACCACTTAGTCCAAAGGATCCAAAGACTATGCTGGACTTGTATGAGGAAGAATTTATGTTCAGGGAGTATACCAATGAACTAGAAACTGAGGACTTAAAAGATCAAAACTTTCCTGAACCGTTTAGTAAGCAGATGATTCAAAGAATGAAACTGTCGGATGGTGGGAGACAATGGATAAACCCTTTCTTCTTCCGAAGGGTACTGACATGGGGTGACAGGAGCAGGGTTGTCAAGGAAAAACCCCCTAAAAGAGAACTCCCTAGGCCACCCCAGTCTCCTTGTTCTACAACATCTTTTCTTGAAGAAACAGAGGAAAAAGAAACTCATACTGTTGATATAGACACTGAAGCAAAAACAAGTCGCAGGATCGGGATTATTAAGTGTCCATTACCCCTGTTGAACTTTTTGGCAATTATATGTACCCTCGCAATTCTTTATAGTCTAGTAGTGATAACTGTGAAAGTAGTTATGACAGACACACCGATACAAGTGAATGAAACCTTACATGAGAGAACAAAAAGATCTATATCTATATTTAATAGGCCCAATTACAAAAAAGAGAAAATCACCTGTTGTACTAAAAGAGGAAATAAATTGTCACAATCAATGTTAGATAGAGTTATAGGTTGGCATGAGCAGAAGAAAGAAGGGGTATGTAAACTAGACGCTATAATCCTAATTATCAGGGCGTCCCCAAAGAATAGTTCCCTATGTCTATCACCCAATCCAAGTGACAAAGCCACTAGGAGGAAAATACAGGAATTAAAGGGACAAGGAACTCAGAAGAGAAGTCTCCTCTCCGAGACAACCTTCAAAATAGATAACGTAGAATCATTAAACTGGCCAGACCCAAGTAATGTGCCACATCATTTCCTGCTGATGCATGAATTTGGTAAACAACAGTCAGAGGGAAAAGGAAACTGTTGGGTTTGTTCACACATGCATTCAGGGGAGCACATTTATCCAATGCTAGCAAAACCTGTGCGCCTTCCTTCCCTGATCGACATAACAGATCTAGAGACAGTACAAATCACAACAACTAACAAACCATTCTTAATACAAGGGTATTCCGAGTCTCCAAACTTTTGTTTTTTAAATGGTCATTATTATTCTAGGGATGTGAAATATTTTGCTAATGCTAAATTCTGTGCAAATACAGACGTTAACTTCACACTGTTGGACATAGAAAGCTATATTACAAATCAAACAGTAGACATAAAAGGGCTCAATACAGTCGCCATTGCCGATGCCGATGAAAGAATAGAAAGAATGTTTCAGTACAATCTTACAGAATGTCCATCCTATAAGCCCCAGGTCAATCAAGGCCCATTAACTTCTTGGTTGAAGCAAATAAACAAAACGGACATTAAGTATGGAAGTACTGACCCTATTAACATAGTTCAATGGATGTGTTTAATGGGGCTAAGAAGTGGGCAAAATACCTTCAGTGATATTCCAGCACCTCGTCTACCAAAGGGCTGGATAGTGTGTTGTGGGTTATGGTGCCATACTACAATCCCTTTTCCTAAAGATACTAGTTCAAGAGGTTGGTGCACTATGGTCCAACTCTTCCCATACATGAGTGCTCAATCAGGAAAAGAAGTACGGATGGGACCAGCCCATGGGGTGCTCATGTTCCATAACACACACAGGAAAAAGAGGGCACTGACGAGCACATGGGAAAAGTTTTACATGAGCATATTAGGTCCAACAGGAACTGCAATGGCCCTAGTAAGAGTAGATGCCTTCCAGGAATTAGTCGAGAACTGGGTTAATATCACCACAAAAGACCTGGGGATGATAAATGAGGAAATGAGAAAAATAAGGATGGAACAGGAAGTGATTAGGCAGAGACAGGAGAGACTAATGATGGCAGTCACGGGACTGTGTGATCAAACAGAAAACAAACAAATCTGTTGCATTTATTTCTCTAACTTCACCAAAGAGACAAGGGACATTGAGGTACCAGATTACTATGAAATAATCAACAGTCATCAAGAGGAAAGGGAGAGATTACAAGGGGAATTACATAATATGCCTGGGTCATGGAACCCTTTTGACTTGATAGGAGATTGGACAGGAGGTATCTTCTCCGGAATTTTCAACTTTTTCAGAAAAGCAGGCATTGTTATTTTAATGACTTTGGTATTTTTACTCCTTATATATTGTCTAATAAAGTTCACAATATGGGGAGTGGGAAAAACCTCTCAATTGATAAAGCGTAAGAAACCACCAGAAGAATCAGGTGAATATGTCACCCTTAAAAAGGGAAGTACCCTGAGAAAGATACCGAGAATTGGTGTGTGGTATAAGGAGTGATCACATGGAATGGGAATTCCATATGATCAAAGAGGGGATTGTAAGGAAATTATGTCTATATCCACACACGTTCACATATATATGTAATAATTCAGCCTTATATGCTTGTATTAAATATGCAGAGTTCTTCTTTAAAGGAAATATTTTATACTCTTATGACAGCAAGTCTAGTAACAAAAGCTAAACAGGAAATAGAGGTCGGTAGCTTAAAACCGCATGGCTAGAAAGAGATATGCAGGCTTTAGCAAACAGATAGATTTTACATTGATACGGGTTATGTATATAAGCATTTTATATCTTGACGTTCACCTCTGGTTTAGATTAGTGAAGGACATTTTTATCAGGTATATGTTGGTACAAAATAAACGAAGATAATTCCGCGAAATATCTGAACAAAGCTAAAGTCAACAAAGATTATGGTTAGATATCTTAATTCCAAGAATTATAAATGCATCACATATGTATCTTGTTTCTAGGAAATTATCATGACTTTTTCACTAAGGTTGTATAGAGGTGAGATTAATAAATTCGTTACCTGATTGGATTAAGCTTAGGGGAGGTATATGATAATCTTGTGGTTTGCATCTATAAATTGTCCACGATGTCTAATAAAGTTACAACCATTTTAAACCTATCAACGTGTATTGGTCTTTAGTGGTTGCCCGGCCGGAGATTCACCCACAGACAAACCAGGGGCCCTTTCATTACTCAGCCTTCCGCTTCTGCACCCTCCTCATTCTCTGTATCTGCACCCTCCTCACTCACTGCTATGTGCACCTCCAAAGACACCACCATCACCACCACCATAGCCCCTCCACTCGAGTCAGAAGAATTATTTTCCCATTCATTCCCAGACCTTACTGATGAGCAGCAATTCTTGGCATCGGATAAGGAAGAGGAGGTAGCAACAGACACCACCCAGCGGTCTGATGACAGTACCCAGATCAGCCCAAGGAGGGTGGTCCCCTCTGTTGCTGCCTACTCCGAGATCTCTAATGTCAGTGATGGTGAAGGTGACGATGATGACGTGTCGATGGACGTCACATGGGTTCCCACAAGAGAGGAATAGGCGGGGAGTTCAGAGGGAGAGACGGAGCAGCAGATAGGGAGGAGAAGGAGGAGAAGCAGGCAAAACTCACAGTGCACAGGAGGCAAAAAGCATAGTGCAAATGTATGTATCTGGAGCGAGCCTTCCACCATGCACGGTCACATCTTGCGCTCCCAGGACGTTGGCACATGGCTCCCCAGTGTGAGCTTTTATTAACGTGTCAGCTACTGACAATAGTGTTGCCATCTGCAGCCTGTGCTGTCAACGCATACGTCGCAGTAAGCCCAACACTCTCCTGGGGACGACCGCCTTAAGAAGGCACCTGACCTCCCATATCCGAGCCCAGTGGGAGCAACGCCGTCAGAACCCACAAAGCCACACTCCTGGCGCTCCACGTCCTGCCTCTTCTCCTTCTCCTCTCTCCTCCTATTTGTCCTCTACTCCACCTTCCACCGTGCTGTCATCACGTTCATCTGGCAGAAGGCAGGCTTCCGTCGCCCAAATGTTTGAGCGTAAAAGTTGATGACGCCGGATAACCCTCTTTCCCAACGGCTGACCGCTGGCTTGTCGGAACTGCTAGCCCACCAACTACTGCCATAAAAACTGGTGGACTCGGAGGGCTTTAGAAAATTTGTGGCCGTTGGCACACCGCAATTGAATGTTCCCAGAAGGAAATATTTCTCCCAAAAGGGCAGAGCTATATGGCCACATTCAGCGGCAATTGAATTTATCTCTGGCATTCAGTGTCGGTGCCAAGATCCATCTGACCACAGACACGTGGTCTAGCAAACAATGGCAGGGAAGGTACATAACTTTACTGCCCACTGGGTGAACCTTCTGATGGCCGTCAAGCATGTAACCTGTGGCAACCGTGTGGATTTGGTGCTACAGCCACGGATTGCATGCAGGCCTCTTCTTCTCCTCCTCCTACTTCATCCTCTGTCTCCTCCTTTTCCACAGCTACCTCCTCTTCGGCTGCACCCCCCAAGCTCCCCAAAGTCTATTCGATGTGCCAGGTGAGACGTTGCTATGCTGTGCTGCGGCTGTTGTGCCCTTTCATCTCTGTGGTCATAGGCCGATCAGTGGCTAAACCCACTCAATTTGGTAGTTGGTAAAGTGGTGTGCGACAACGGGGGTCCAGGACATCTTGCTGCAGCCAGGAAAATCTCTGACCATTTTAGAAAATCCTACACAGCCATGGCTCACCTTGCTGACATTCAGCGGTGATACCACCTGCCCGTCACTCATCTGATTTGTGACAGCCCGACAAGCTGAAATTCCACCTTGTATAGGCTCGGTAGTCTGCTACAAAAGCAACGTGCCATTAGCGACTACCTGTACGAACTCGGCAGCCGGACAAGTTCTGGGGAGCTTTGTTTCTTTTCACAGCTCCAGTGGCTGCTCATGCGCGATGTATGCAGACTTCTGCGGCCATTTGATGAGATCACCAAACTGGTCAGTTGCAGCCAGGGCACCATCATTAACATCGTACCTTACACCTTCTTTCTGGAGCATGCATTGCATCGTGTCATTGATCAAGCCGTCGAGAAGCAGGAGCTGGGAGATGAGGAAGTCGTAATGCTGAATGAATTCCCAGGGGGGCTACTCCATCTGAGACGATTCAGCAGGAGTCTTCAGAGGAGTCAGAGGAGGATGGTGACTAGGGGGAGGATGAGCAAGAAGAGCAGGCTTTGAGGGGGACTTTAAACTTTTCGGGGATCCCTGGTGTTGTCCGTGGATGGGGGGAGGACAACATTCTCCTGGGCTATGAACAGGAGCCAGGCCGCTCCACTGCTTCCAATTTAGTGCAAATGGGGCCTTCATGCTCCCGTGTATGAAGAGGGACCCCCATATAAAAAGCATAAAGTGCAAGGGCCAGTACTGGGTGGCAACGTACTTAGACCCCCGGTACAAACACAAAATGGCGGACATGTTACCAGCATCACAGAGGCCTGTCAGAATGCAGCATTTCCAGGCCTTGCTGCGAGAGATGTTGCTTTCTGCTGTTGCGGGCACTGGCAGAGGAATTTCCACCCACAGCGAAACAAGTGGGGATACCAATCCTACTGCACTTACAAGAAGAGGGCGGTTTGAAGAAGTTTTGGACACTTCAGATATGAGATCATTCTTGCAGCCAACCTATTGAGAGCGGCCCTCTGGATCCAGTCTCAGGGAATGCCTAGACTGACAGGTGTCCGACTTCATCGAGTAAACGGCCAATGTGGACGCTCTGAAAAGCAAGGAACCCCTGGACTACTGGGTGTGCAGGCTTGACCTGTGGCCAGAGCTGGCACAATTTGCTATGGAACTCTTGGCTTGCCCCTCGTCGAGTGTCCTGTCCGAAAGGAAGTTCAGCGTAGCAGAGGGGATTGTAACTAGGGATGAGCGAACCCGAACTGTATAGTTCGGGTTCGTACCGAATTTTGGGGTGTCCGTGACACGGACCCGAACCCGAACATTTTCGTAAAAGTCCGGGTTCGGGTTCGGTGTTCGGCGCTTTCTTGGCGCTTTTTGAAAGGCTGCAAAGCAGCCAATCAACCAAGCGTCATACTACTTGCCCCAAGAGGCCATCACAAGCCATGCCCTACTATTGGCATGGCCTGTGATTGGCCAGTGCAACCATTGTGACCCAGCCTCTATTTAAGCTGGAGTCACGTAGCGCCGCACGTCACTCTGCTATGATCAGTATAGGGAGAGGTTGCTGCCTGCGACGTTAGGGCGAGATTAGGCAGATTAACTCCTCCAAAAGACTTCATTCCTGTGATCGATCTGCAGCTGTGGTTCATTGAAGTGCTATTATTGACTTGCTCACTTTTTTGAGGCTGCCCAGAGCGTTTTTAGATCTCTTTTTTTCTGGGGTGATCGGCTAGCGCCATTTTGTGACTTGTGGTGCGCCAGCACGAGCTATCACCAAGTGTATTTTAACCATCGATAGTGTGGGTTATTTTGTGCTATATCCTACATCAGCTGCAGGCTGAGCCTGTGTCACCGAAGTGCATTTAACCATCAACAGTCTGGTTATTTTTTGGCCATATACTACATCAGCTGCAGGCTGAGGCTGTTTCACCCAAGTGCATTTAACCATCAACAGTCTGATTATTTTTTGGCCATATACTACATCAGCTGCAGGCTGAGCCTGTGTCACCGAAGTGCATTTAACCATCAACAGTCTGGTTATTTTTTGGCCATATATTACATCAGGGGCAAGTTGAGCCTGTCACCCAGCGCCTAAAAAATAGACCTGACATTTCTATTCAAGCAAATCTGCACAGTTTTAGCTGGTCAAGTTATTTGTAGTGACCGTCAAAGCAGACTTTTTGTTCTGGGTTAAAAAAGCATTCCCAAATTTGCCATTCTGAAAATAACTAGTTTGTGGTATTTCAGGCCTACTTGAAATCTATCCCAAAAAGAAAATCTTACATTGAAGTTATTGATAGTATCATTCAGAAAAACCTAAGACACACGCTAGCGTGCTGATAGAAGTGTCATTCTGTGATTAAACCTATAACTGTCACACAGCGCAAAAAAAAACAGGTCTCACATCTCTATTCAACCAAATCTGCACAGTTTTAGCTGGTCAAGTTATTTGTAGTGACCGTCAAAGCAGACTTTTTGTTCTGTGTTGAAAAAGCATTCCCAAATTTGCCATTCTGAAAATAACTAGTTTGTGGTATTTCAGGCCTACTTGAAATCTATCCCAAAAAGAAAATCTTCCATTGAAGTTATTGATAGTATCATTCAGAAAAACCTAAGACACACGCTAGCGTGCTGATAGAAGTGTCATTCTGTGATTAAACTTATAACTGTCACACAGTGCAAAAAAAAACAAGTCTCACATCTCTATTCAACCAAATCTGCACAGTTTTAGCTGGTCAAGTTATTTGTAGTGACCGTCAAAGCAGACTTTTTGTTCTGGGTTGAAAAAGCATTCCCAAATTTGCCATTCTGAAAATAACTAGTTTGTGGTATTTCAGGCCTACTAGAAATCTATCCCAAAAAGAAAAATCTTCCATTGAAGTTATTGATAGTATCATTCAGAAAAACCTAAGACACACGCTAGCGTGCTGATAGAAGTGTCGTTCTGTGATTAAACCTATAACTGTCACACAGCGCAAAAAAAAACAGGTCTCACATCTCTATCAACCAAAATCTGCACTGTTTTAGCTGGTCAAGTTATTGTAGTGACCCGTCAAAGCAGACTTTTTGTTCTGGGTTTGAAAAAGCATTCCCAAATTTGCCATCTCAAAATTGTGTGTGAACGGGAACAATGAGGATAACATCTATTTAGGGACGCGGACGTGGACATGGTCGTGGTGGTGTTAGTGGACCCTCTGGTGCTGGGAGAGGACGTGGCGTTCTGCCACAAGCCACACGTCCTAGTGAACCAAACTACATCAGGTCCCAGTAGCCGCCAGAATTTACAGGGATATTTGGTGGGGCCCCAATGCAGTTCTAAGGATGGTAAGGCCTGAGCAGGTACAGGCATTAGTCAATTGGGTGGCCGACAGTGCATCCAGCACGTTCACATTATCTCCCACCCAGTCTTCTGCAGAAAGCGCACAGATGGCGCATGAAAACCAAGCCCATCAGTCTGTCACATCACCCCCATGCATATCAGGGAAACTGTCTGAGCCTCAAGTTATGCAGCAGTCTCTTATGCTGTTTGAAGACTCTGCTGCCAGGGTTTTCCAAGGGCATCCACCTAGCCCTTCACCAGGAGTGGAAGAGATAGAATGCACTAACGCACAACCACTTATGTTTCCTAATGATAAGGACATGGGAATACCACCTCAGCACGTCTCTGATGATGACGAAACACAGGTGCCAACTGCTGCGTCTTTCTGCAGTGTGCAGACTGAACAGGAGGTCAGGGGTCAAGACTGGGTGGAAGACAATGCAGGGGACGATGAGGTCCTAGACCCCACATGGAATGAAGGTCGTGCCACTGACTTTCAGAGTTCGGAGGAAGAGGCAGTGGTGAGACCGAGCCAACAGCGTAGCAAAAGAGGGAGCAGTGGGCAAAATCAGAACACCCGCCACCAAGAGACTACGCCTGCTACTGACCGCCACCATCTGGGACCGAGCACCCCAAAGGCAGCTTCAAGGAGTTCCCTGGCATGGCACTTCTTCAAACAATGTGGTGACGACAAGACCCGAGTGGTTTGCACGCTGTGCCATCAGAGCCTGAAGCGAGGCATTAACGTTCTGAACCTTAGCACAACCTGCATGACCAGGCACCTGCATGCAAAGCATGAACTGCAGTGGAGTAAACACCTTAAAAACAAGGAAGTCACTCAGGCTCCCCCTGCTACCTCTTCTGCTGCCGCCGCCTCGGCCTCTTCTGCTGCTGCTGCCGCCTCCTCGGCCTCTTCCTCTGCCTCTGGAGGAACGTTGGCACCTGCCGCCCAGCAAACATGGGATGTACCACCAACACCACCACCTGCGTCACCAAGCATCTCAACCATGTCACACGGCAGCGTTCAGCTCTCCATCTCACAAACATTTGAGAGAAAGCGTAAATTCCCACCTAGCCACCCTCGATCCCTGGCCCTGAATGCCAGCATTTCTAAACTACTGGCCTATGAAATGCTGTCATTTAGGCTGGTGGACACAGACAGCTTCAAACAGCTCATGTCACTTGCTGTCCCACAGTATGTTGTTCCCAGCCGCCACTACTTCTCTAAGAGAGCCGTGCCTTCCCTGCACAAACAAGTGTCCGATAAAATCAAGTGTGCACTGCGCAACGCCATCTGTGGCAAGGTCCACCTAACCACAGATACGTGGACCAGTAAGCACGGCCAGGGACGCTATATCTCCCTAACTGCACACTGGGTAAATGTAGTGGCGGCTGGGCCCCAGGCGGAGAGCTATTTGGCGCATGTCCTTCCGCCGCCAAGGATCGCAGGGCAACAATCTTTGCCTCCTGTCTCCTCCTCCTCCTACTCAGCTTCCTCCTCCTCTTCTTCCACCTGCTCATCCTGTCAGCCACACACCTTCACCACCAACTTCAGCACAGCATGGGGTAAACGTCAGCAGGCCATTCTGAAACTCATATGTTTGGGGGACAGGCCCCACACCGCACAGGAGTTGTGGCGGGGTATAGAACAACAGACCAACGAGTGGTTGCTGCCGGTGAGCCTCAAGCCCGGCCTGGTGGTGTGCGATAATGGGCGAAATCTCGTTGCAGCTCTGGGACTAGCCGGTTTGATGCACATCCCTTGCCTGGCGCATGTGCTGAATTTGGTGGTGCAGAAGTTCATTCGCAACTACCCCGACATGTCAGAGCTGCTGCATAAAGTGCGGGCCGTCTGTTCGCGCTTCCGGCATTCACACCCTGCCGCTGCTCGCCTGTCTGCGCTACAGCGTAACTTCGGCCTTCCCGCTCACCGCCTCATATGCGACGTGCCCACCAGGTGGAACTCCACCTTGCATATGCTGGACAGACTGTGCGAGCAGCAGCAGGCCATAGTGGAGTTTCAGCTGCAGCACGCACGGGTCAGTCGCACTGCGGATCAGACCCACTTCACCACCAATGACTGGGCCTCCATGCGAGACCTGTGTGCCCTGTTGCGCTGTTTCGAGTACTCCACCAACATGGCCAGTGGCGATGACGCCGTTATCAGCGTTACAATACCACTTCTATGTCTCCTTGAGAAAACACTTAGGGTGATGATGGAAGAGGAGGTGGCCCAGGAGGTAGAGGAGGAAGAGGGGTCATTTTTAGCACTTTCAGGCCAGTCTCTTCAAAGTGACTCAGAGGGAGGTTTTTTGCAACACCAGAGGCCAGGTACAAATGTGGCCAGACAGGGCCCACTACTGGAGGACGAGGAGGACGAGGATGAGGAGGAGGTGGAGGAGGATGAGGATGAAGCATGTTCACAGCGGGGTGGCACCCAAAGCAGCTCGGGCCCATCACTGGTGCGTCGCTGGGGGGAAACACAGGACGATGACGATACGCCTCCCACAGAGGACAGCTTGTCCTTACCTCTGGGCAGCCTGGCACACATGAGCGACTACATGCTGCAGTGCCTGCGCAACGACAGCAGAGTTGCCCACATTTTAACGTGTGCAGACTACTGGGTTGCCACCCTGCTGGATCCCCGGTACAAAGACAATGTGCCCACCTTACTTCCTACACTGGAGCGTGATAGGAAGATGCGCGAGTACAAGCGCACGTTGGTAGACGCGCTACTGAGAGCATTCCCAAATGTCACAGGGGAACCAGTGGAAGCCCAAGGCGAAGGCAGAGGAGGAGCAAGAGGTCGCCAACGCAGCTGTGTCACGCCCAGCTCCTCTGAGGGCAGGGTTAGCATGGCAGAGAGGTGGAAAAGTTTTGTCACCACGCCACAGCTAACTGCACCACCTCCTGATACGGAACGTGTTAGCAGGAGGCAACATTTCACTAACATGGTGGAACAGTACCTGTGCACACCCCTCCACGTACTGACTGATGGTTCGGCCCCATTCAACTTCTGGGTCTCCAAATTGTCCACGTGGCCAGAGCTAGCCTTTTATGCCTTGGAGGTGCTGGCCTGCCCGGCGGCCAGCGTTTTGTCTGAACGTGTATTCAGCACGGCAGGGGGCGTCATTACAGACAAACGCAGCCGCCTGTCTACAGCCAATGTGGACAAGCTGACGTTCATAAAAATGAACCAGGCATGGATCCCACAGGACCTGTCCATCCCTTGTGCAGATTAGATATTAACTACCTCCCCTTAACAATATATTATTCTACTCCTAGGCACTTCCTCATTCAATACTATTTTTAATTTCATTTTACCATTATATTGTGGGGCATCCCAAAGTTGAATGAACCTCTCCTCTGCCTGGGTGCCTGGGCCTAAATGTGTGACAGTGGCCTGTTCCAGTGGTGGGTGACGTGAAGCCTGATTCTCTGCTATGACATTAAGACAGATTCTGTGCTGACATAAGGCCAGATTCTCTGTTACGGGACCTCTCTCCTCTGCTTGGGTGCCTGGGCCTAAATGTGTGACAGTGGCCTGTTCCAGTGGTGGGTGACGTGATGCCTGATTCTCTGCTATGACATGAAGACAGATTCTGTGCTGACATAAGGCCAGATTCTCTGTTACAGGACCTCTCTCCTCTGTCTGGGTGCCGGGGCCTAAATGTGTGACAGTGGCCTGTTCCAGTGGTGGGTGACGTGAAGCTTGATTCTCTGCTATGACATGAAGACAGATTCTGCGCTGACATAAGGCCAGATTCTCTGTTACGGGACCGCTCTCCTCTGTCTGGGTGCCGGGGCCTAAATGTGTGACAGTGGCCTGTTCCAGTGGTGGGTGACGTGAAGCCTGATTCTCTGCTATGACATAAAGACTGATTCTGCGCTGACATGAAGCCAGATTCTCTGCTATGGCATGAAGAGACTGATTCTCTGCTGACATGAAGCCAGATTCTTTGCTATGGCATGAAGAGACTGATTCTCTGCTGACGTGAAACCAGATTCTCTGCTATGGGACCTCTGTCCAATTGATATTGGTTCATTTTTATTTTTTTAATTTTAATTTTAATTCATTTCCCTATCCACATTTGTTTGCAGGGGATTTACCTACATGTTGCTGCCTTTTGCAGCCCTCTAGCTCTTTCCTGGGCTGTTTTACAGCCTTTTTAGTGCCCAAAAGTTCGGGTCCCCATTGACTTCAATGGGGTTCGGGTTCGGGACGAAGTTCGGATCGGGTTCGGATCCCGAACATTTCCGGGAAGTTCGGCCGAACTTCTCGAACCCGAACATCCAGGTGTTCGCTCAACTCTAATTGTAACCGATAAGCGCACTCACCTAGCTCACGATTGTGTGGACTATCTCTCATTTCTAAAAATGAATGAGACATGGATCTCGAAGGAATTCAATACCTGTGACGATTACGTGTAATTGAATTTCCTCATGCCAGCCCACACATATCCGCCATCACTCAGAACAAAGATTGGTCCTTGTTTTATGTATATACAGTGGCATAAAGGGCCTTTTCTGTCAGGTGAATGCCTAATTTTTGGGGCCTATACTCCAGTGGCCTACAGTTAAATTTTTATCCACTGACCGCCTAATATACCTCCAGCCACATAATCACTTTTTCTTTTCTGTCAGGTGAATGCATAAATTTTGAGGTCTGTACATCCACTGGCCTACAGAAAAATTGTTATCCACATACCGCCTAATATACCTCCAGCCACAAAATCCCTTGTTCCTTTTTTGTCAGGTAAATGCCTAATTTTTGGGCCTGTACTCCCGTGGCCCTCAATAAAAAATTTCTAGGCTCCAGAGGGTGCACATTTTAAGAGTTCCCTTTAGATGCATAAATAATGGCCTCTGATAAAATACATATTTTTTGAGGGAATTTTTGCCATTGATCCCCTCTATTATGTCAGCGGTCATGATTATGGGACTATTTTGCCTTCTAGTAAGTATTTGGTGCTTCAAATATGACCTGAAGTTTTTTTAGGTTCGCCTGCCATTAAAGTGAATGGGGCCTACTGCGAATGCGCGGTTCACGAACATTTGATCCCGGTAGATGTTTATCCATCACTATACTTCACGACAGTGGTAAATTTGAGTTAATAAATTTTTGCTTTATTTTAAAAAGTCACAATTTTCTAAATTTGAATATCTCTACTTTTAAGACAGATAGTAATGCCTCATAAAATAGTTATGCACACTATAGGAAAAAGTTTCAGCCTCTCTGGTGGCTGGGACCATGGGAGTGCACATAACGTAGGCTGGTGATTTTTCCTATAGTGTACATGCACAACCACTGCTGTTGGAATGCAGGGTGATTGTAACCTTGGTAATGAGCAGTGTATACTGTCATGGAGAAATGAAACCAGCTAGCAAAGGAAGCAATATGGATAATAACAATACATAAGTAAGTGGCTTGTATTAACTTTCTCTACATAATAAATGCTAATTGCTGAAATGAGACACCCCATTTAAATACCCCATTGGATGGGGAAGGATTTGCAAATGTGCACACTGCCCTTTAAGATGCCACAGGTTAGCATGCATGCCCTAAGAGAACAGAGACTGGAGCAATGGAGATAGCAGCTTGCAGAAGATGACGAGCAGCAGGGTCAGTATCATGGCAGCGGCGGGCATGGACCACTGTCCTAAAAAGCAATTTGTGTTTTACAATCCAGAGGGTAGAGTTTTAAATCTCTGAGTGAAAACATGTGAAATACTAGTCCGAAACCTGTGGCAGGACATCTCCAGACAGTTCAAGTATTATTTTTTTTTTCGATAAAAAGTAATACAAGTGTGCAACATTTGTTTTACAATACAGAGAGTAGTGTTTTAAAACTCTGAGTGAAAAAAGCATGAAAACACTAGACCTGAAATCTGTGCCAGGGCATCTCCAGACAGTTTAAGTTTTTTTTTTTGTTTTGAAAAAATAGGAATAAAAGTTTGCAACCTATGTTTTATAATACAGAGGATAACATTTGACTGAAAATATGTGAAATACTAAGTGAAAACATGTGAAACACTAGTCCAAAATCCCTGTCAGGGCATCTCCAGACAGTTCAAGTGTGTGTGTGTGTGTGTGGGGGGGAGGGGGTTAATCTCCTAGTAGGTTGAAACATTGGGCCAGATTTATCATTACTCTGACAGCTCACTCCACTTTCACATATGGCTAAAGTCAGTTTTAGCCAAGTCAGATTTATGATCGGCCCTTTAAGACTGTAATAAATGTGGTTTGATGGTAGTAGTTTATCCGTCAGTAAGCAGCTTTACAAAAGTCGCACATCTTTATGAAAAAGTCGCACGTCTTTACAAAAAAATCGCATGTTCTATTAAAAAGTCTCATAAAATAAGCATGGTCCTCACTGGAGTGAAATTGCGCATTTTTTTGCGACTTTTTAAATAGTCGCAATAGTAAATCTGTCTAGAGATTTATTTACATAAGAAAACACGCCCACTTTCTGAAAACTGGAAAGGCATAGTGCAGAGCAGTAAAAAGTCGCAAATGTATGCGCAGTTTAAGCGATTGTGCAAAAATTTGCAACTTTTTCACTCCATTATTCTGACTTGAGCTAATGATAAATCTGGCCCATTGTGTTTTACACAGAAAGCTTTTTACTAAATCAACATATTTGAAAACACAAGACATTAAATCTGTTAGTGGTGCCAATACTGCATTATTTCCAAAGTTGCAGTGTGCATTGTCTTTAGTGTGCATTCGGAAAGGGAAATACCTTTTATTGCCTCTCTCTGTCTTTAAAGGGAATGTCTCACTTCAGCAATTGGCATTTATGATTTATAGGAAGTTAATACAAGGCACTTACTATTCTATTGTGATTGTCCATATTGCCTCCTACAGTATGCTGGCTAAACTTATTTTTCCATCACATTATACACTGCTTGTTTCCATGGTTACAACAAACCTGCAATCCAACCTCGGTGGTTGTGCTTGCACATTATAGGAAAAAGCACCGGCCTATGTGCACTCCAATGATCCTGGCCACCAGAGAGGCTGGAATTTTTTTCCTATGTGGGCAAGAACGTCCACAGCTGATGGATTGCAGAGTGGTCATAACCATGAAAATGAGCAGTGTGTAATGTGATGGAAAAATGAGTCTAGCCAGCAAAGGATGCAATGTGGACAATCAAACAATACATTAGTAAGTGGCTTGTATTAACTTTGTCTACATGATAAATGTAATTTGCTTAAGTGAGACAATCCTTTTAAGTTCCAAAAAATGGACTTGCAAAAGGTTCCGTACCTTTGTTTAGCTGTGTACATTAGGCCAAAAAATGTTAGGAATATGAAAAGGTTCCAAACTAAAGACCTAGAGCCAGAATGTGGGTAGTAGCAGCACCAGCTATTGGGCCAGATGTAGTAGTAGTATTAGGAAGTAGTGGTAGTAGTAGTAGTAGTAGTAGTAGTAGTAGAAGCCCACATTACTCCCGGGCTATGGAAAGGCACAATATTATGACTGAGGTGAAAAAGGATGAGATTGTAAATTGATTGGTTAACTCCTTCTGTCAGTCACACCGGGATGATGTGGAGATGACTTCTTAGTCTAACACCATGCCTTGGAGCCAGGGGTCACAGCATTCTCATGCTTCTACCACCTAGCAGCCACCAGAGAAGTCTTTCAGTGCTGTCTTCTCTGCCTTCATAGCCCCTTCCTATTGGGGCACCTTTCTTTTTCCTAAAAAGTAGCAAGAAAACCCCACCATGCCCTATGTCAGATAGTCAAGAGAGTTTCCTTATTGACGACTTTTGTGAGAGCAGTCAGCGTTCGGATTGTCCTGAGGAGTAGGTTCAGGAAGAGGCTGGGAATCTCATGCATAGCTATGTTGTGGTAATAATGGCACCTATAGCCATGGTATTGGTGCTGGGGGCAATAACCGTGGAAGCTGGGGAAAATGCAGCACACAGAGGAAGAGGGCCTAGAAGCACACAATCTTATAAAAGTGGAAGGAAGGCTGAGGACTTTAATGATGATTGTGTGTTGGACAGGACCTGATACTTAGATCGGGGTGCTAAGGAGGAGCTAATATCAGAAGAGAGGGTGGTGGAAGTAGCAGCAATAAAGAGCAGAATTGACGTATGGCCAGAACCTCCCCAAGAACTGCCAGGGCCATATCTGCTTCAGGAACTAGTGATGCATACTGACACTGTAGGGGTATTAGGCCTAAAACATGCCAGAGCTAAAGTCAAGCTCGGCTGCTTCTAGTTCTGTGCGATTATATCCTGTTAGGCCAGTTTTTCTCCACATTGCTGAAGACAGAAGCATTGCCCTGTGCAAGAGTAAAATAAGCCATGGATAATCAAACACAAAGTCTGAGCAACCTAGCTCTATTGAAGCACATTAAGCAGATCACCCTATCTTTTGGACAAACAAAGATGGCTGCCTGCTACCTCAACAAGAGTTTATTCCTTCTCCTGGTCTCTCTTGCAGCAGCCAGGCAGTATCCACAAGCAATAATATGTCTTTCAACATCACTTTCTGCTTCTTCCACTTAGACTCATCCCTTGCGCTGTTGCCGGGGAGGAATTGCATGGCCAGGAAACAACTTTACATGCCCAGCAATCTGGTGTGGAAGCTTAATTCCTACTTGTCCAAGTTGCTGGCAGTGCAATTGCTGCCATACCATAGTAGATTCTGTTGCATTCAGGGAGTAGATGGTGTGAGCTCAGCCTTGCTGGAAAATAGCTAACCAGCATTATTTCTCCCAAAAAGTCATTAGTGCCTTTTTCTCTCATGTGGCACAGACATGGGCTTCTCCTAGCGACTCTCGTGGTGCAGCAAGGTGCATGTCATGGTGGACCTCTGGAGCAGCTTTTACAGGCAGAGACAGTACATGTCTTTTAAGTCAGTGTTTTATTTTGCATCAGCAGTTGCAAAGCAGCACCACAGCAACAAGGCCAGGTCCTTTTGACCTCCACATAATTGGCATCCACAACACTTATCTGCCTCCTCCACCTCCTCGTCCATAGACATGCTCCAGTCCAAAACAGTAGCAGGGCACAGCGTCGCTCCCATTCCCATCTCCTTTCTATCATATGTGTCAAGTCAAGTGTTCTCACGCTGTATTGGAGATTATTGGCCATGGAGAGAGGAGTCACCCAGGTGAGCAGTTGCTAAAGTAACATCAAGCAGCAAACATCCAGCTGGCCTGTCACCCCCGCCGACTCCATCTGGGCAATGTGGTCAGCGACAGTGATCACAACTTCGTGGCTATGCTGAACCAGGTGGGACCTGTGCTCCCTGCATGATACAAGTGGTTAAAGTGATTGTCTGCTTTTTTTATATTGATGACCTATACTCAGAGTAGGTAATCATAATTAGATATAGTTGGGGGGCTGACTCCCTGCACCCCGCCGATCAGCTGTTCAGATAACTTCTCTTCACTGTTTACCTGTTCGCAACTGGCATTAGTGGGATTACTCCATCCTTTTCACTCGAACAGGAAGGAGCCCATAATTACACCCTGGCTTGCCACTGCGACAAGGAAGCAAGTAAGCAGAATATAACATAGGACTCATAAGAGAGCTGCATGCTCTACAAATGGCTAGATCAGTGGGGGTGTCAGGAAGTCGAGTCAGCCCCACCAATATGATATTGATGACCTATCTGAAGATAGGTGATCAATATAAAAAAAACAGCCCTTTTAACCTGGTCATGCACTGCTTTTTTTTTTTTTTTTTTTTTTAAAGTAACACTGGCTTGAGCAAGGTGCTGACAATGTCCAGTGAGACGTTTCAAGCATGTCAGCCATTCTTGACATGGCAAGGAATGTACTCCTTGGACTTGCAGCAAAAATAACAGTCTTCGATACACCGCTTAATATGAGATGTTCCAGCTCACTGGAATTTAATATTTTACACGCTAGAGTCTGCACAGGTCCTCAGCTGGGAGCATGTTGTTGTTTAGAGGGTCAAGCAGTGTGCAGTCATCCGAGATGCCTGTCGGAGCTGAAGCCCTTAGAAGAGGCCACAAAGTTTGTCAATAGGGACAACTGTGGCATAAACAATCTCATCCGCCTCATATTTATCTTAGAACAGGGCCCCTGACACTCGTGCAGCAGGAGACCGATAGCAAAAGTAGAACATCTAACGCATCCCTGCTGTTCCCTTGTAGGCTGTTGATGCCCACAAGGAGAAAACTCCTTATTAGGATTTAGGATGAGTAGATGCCACTGGAGGAGGAGTTGGAGGTGGAGGAGGAGGATGATGATGCCGATTGCACTGGCCCAATCATCTCAGTGAGGAGCAGAGCCGGAGAGAACTGGCTCCTCAGGCACACTGACCAGAATGGCAACCTGTATGCTCACTTGCTTACTCACTGACAAGGGTGTCACTAACATCAAGCAGTCTGATGGTACTGGATAGCCTTGCTTTTACACCATCACTATCAAAATAGGGGAATGTTTTTTTCTCTCTCCAAATGGGAGGCCAAATTACGATATTACCAGGAAACACTGTGTAAGCAGCTTTCCACAGCTTTTGACAAGCAGACGCCTGTTATCAGCGTTTATGAAAGAGAGGGCCCACCTCACGCCACCACAAGCAGCAGAGGCAGCCAGTACAGTCTCCTCAATGCGATGGATAATTTTTTTTTACATGCTGTGCCAGGCTGAGGCAAATCAGAACACGGAGACTTCCCACCTCAATGCCCAGTTTCAGGGTCAACCTACACTCTAGCCTGTTTCCGGCGCATACCCTTTGTTCCTATACCCCTAGACTTTTGGGCAGGCAGACTAGAACAGTGGTTTGAACTGGCACTGTACATTTGCTGTTTTCTTTCTTCCCCAGCCTCCAGTGTCATCTCAGAGAGGTTTTCCGGTGACCACAGGTAGCATGGTGACACCTAAATGTACAAAGTTGTCCAAAACCAGTGTCCAAAAACAATAACTTTTGTCAAAATGAAACCAAGCCCTGGATTAGAGAGGATTTTCACACTCCTCTGGTTAAGGCCAATAAATAGATCTGGCCTTGCCTGATGGTGCCCCATTCTTGCACTTGTTGCTTTCTGCCTGCCTACCATCTGTTGCCTGCCTACCATCTCATGTTCCATATGGCTGCTGCCTGCCTGCCTGCCAGCATTCACCAATATGGCTGCTGCTGCCCGCCACTGCTGTTTATTTTTCTTTTGTCCTAACTACTTTTCATTTTGATCTTTTCAACCTTGTATATTTGAAGTTTAGGAAAAATTTGTTATTGCTCTATTCAAATAACAACAAGTTTTTATTTCTTCAAGCTTTAAAATATATATTTTTTTTATTTATTTTTACATTTTTTACATAAATCCAGTGATATAGTCTGATATTACGCAGATATAGTTTTCTGCTTTTTAAGGGTATATTTCATTTTGATGCCAAAAAAAATAAAATTGCATATTATAAGCATAGAAGGCACACAATGTCTGACTATGAAAAAAATATTCCTTTTCAGACTGCTTGTTCATGTTCTATGTTATTATGTTTAAAACCTGTTACAATTTCACCGCAATTTCCTTCACAGCGGTATATATATATTAAATGCTGGGTACCAATAGATTCTATAATTGGACCTGAAGTAAAGTACAGACCAATTAATCCAACCCTTCTTTTTTGCTTCACCAATATAAGATGACAAGAGTTTTAGAGTAATTGAAATCTGGTGAAATCCCATATCCCTTAGTTTAACATATTAGTGTTCTTTTCTTATTTAAATTCAGCAAGTGACATAGAGGCATGGTGTGGCAAGTAGGAAGTAATCTTATCATCTGCTTGAGAGAAAGAACTTTTATTCAGATTAATATACTGCTCGGTATCTCTTGTATCCAATATTCAGCATGCCTGAATACCTAAAGCCACCTTTAACACATTACAATTAACAGTGGAGCATTTTTAAGTAATAGATTTATCTAGATGAGAAAATGTGTCATACCTTCTAATGACTCTAATAAAACATGCAGCCAATTAGAAGCAATACATTTTATGTGACTGCATAGTAGAAAATTATATGAATTCATATTTTGGTCACATATACCACTATCAGCCAAGTTACATTAATCGCTGGACAGTAAATTACTTAAGTAATATTGGACAAAATGTATACAATACGACAAAATTGTACAAACAGCTATAAAAAAATAAATAAAAAAAATTGTGAATTAAAAGGACTGATAACAAAAATCTTTAATCTTAGAGTTGATTTTTAGATAAAATAGACCTAATGGGCTACTAACCTTAGTTTTACATATTTATACAGTCAGGTCCATAAATATTGGGACATCGACACAATTCTAACATTTTTGGCTCTATACACCACCACACAATTGATTTGAAATGAAATAACAAGATGTGCTTTAAATGCAGACTGTCAAGCTTTTAATTCTGAGGGTTATTTACACCCAAATCAGGCGAACGGTGTAGGAATAACAACAGTTTGCATATGTGCCTCCACTTGTTAAGGACCAAAAGTAATGGGACAATTTGGCTTTTCGATTTTCCATGCCCAGGTGTGCGTTATTCCCTCATTATCCCAATTACAATGAGCAGATAAAATGTCCAGAGTTAATTTCAAGTGTGCTATTTGCATTTTAAAATCTGTTGCTGTCAACTCTCAAGATGAGATCAAAGAGCTGTCACTATCAGTGAGCAAGCCATCATTAGGCTGAAAAAACAAAACCAAACCATGAGAGAGATAGCAAAAACATTAGGCGTGGCCAAAACAACTGTTTGGAACATTCTTAAAAGAAGGAACGCACAGGTGAGCTCAGCAACACCAAAAATACCCGGAAGAAGACCCACGGGAAAACAACTGTGGTGGATAACTGAAGAATTCTTTCCCTGGTGAAGAAAACACCCTTCAACAACAGTTGCCCAGATCAAGAACCACTCTCCAGGAGGTAGGTATATGTGTGTTAAAGTCGACAATCAAGAGAAGACATCACCAGAGTGAATACCAGAGGGTTCACCACAAAATGTAAACCATTGGTAAGCCTCAAAAACAGAAAGGCCAGATTACGAGTTTGCCAAACAACATCTAAAAAAAGCCTTCACACAGAGTTTCTGGAAAAGACATCCTATGGACAGATGAGACCAAGATCAACTTGTACCATAGTGATGGGAAGAGAATAGTATGGAGAAGGAAAGGAACTGCCTCAGGATCCTAAGAATACCACCTCATCAGTGAAGCATGGCGGCGGTCTTGTGCATGGCGTTGGCATGTATGGCTGCCAATTCAACTGGTTTCTCTTGTATTTATTGATGATGTGGACTGCTGACAAAAGCAGCAGGATGAATTCTGAAGTGTTTCGGGCAATATTATCTGCTCACATTCAGCCAAATGCTTCAGAACTCATTGGACGGCGCTTCACAGTACAGATGGACAATGACCCAAAGGCATATTGCAAAAGCAACCAAAGAGTTTTTTTAAGGAAAGAAGTGGAGTGTTATGCAATGGCCATGTCAATCACCTGACCTGAATCCGATTGAGCATGCATTTCACTTGCTGAATACAAAACTGAAGGGAAAATGCCCCAAGAACAAGCAGGAACTGAAGACAGTTGCAGTAGAGGCCTGGCAGAGCATCACCAGGGAAGAAACCCAGCCTCTGGTGATGTCTATGCGTTCCAGACTTCAGGCAGTAATTGACTGCAAAGGATTTGCAACCAAGTATTAAAGAGTGAAAGTTTGATTTATGATTATTATTCGGTCCCATTACTTTTGGTTCCTTAACAAGTGGGAGGCACATATGCAAACTGTTGTAATTCCTACACCGTTCACCTGATTTGGATGTAAATACTCTGAAATTAAAGCTGACAGCTTGCAGTTAAGCACATCTTGTTTGTTTCATTTCAATCCATTGTGGTGGTGTATAGAACCAAAATGTTAGAATTGTGTTGATGTCCCAATATTTATGGACCTGACTGTATAAGATGAATAAGAAATAGAATATATATTATATAGGCACTAGATGTGGTGACATATTCTTTAATTGCACATTGGGCCCACATTCAGTAATGTGATTCACCGTGTCATAATATTCACCAAAAATTTGGTTGTAAAACTGCAGAATTTTGAAACAATTTGTTGCACCTAGTTTTGCAAAAATAAGCTTTATCTGGCTGGACAAGTTGCATGGTTTAGTATGTGAAAAGGCACGTTAACTAAAATGTGGCAACGTTTTGGCAAAAATTCTGCAGTAAAGCAAGGCAATAATTGCAAAGTAATAGGTGGCATAAATATAGACAAATGTGTGATGCAACAAATGTATTATTCAGCTAGAGTGCCTGTGATACACAGGCCCATCTTGGCGCATATTTAGACTAAGTTCATGCCTATACAACTAAGAAGTTTGCCCCTTTGCTGTAAAAAGTACATTTTTGTTTTAGGCTGAGTTCATATATCTGTCAAGGAGATCCGGCTGCCTGATTCAGCACAAATGCTGGCTGTTGGACGGAAAAAAAACCCACTTCATGGAACCCTTCTTTCTCTGGCCGAAACCCGGCATTTATCACCGCCGGACCTCATTACAGTCAATGATTAGTTATTCGCTAATGGGCCCCCAGTGATTAGCTGCTATCTGCAGGCAAAGTGTCAAGTGTTGAATTATTTTGCATTGCTACCAATGGAACATATTTTCTACTGAAATGCACAGACATAGTGGGTCCTCTGGAGCATGAGATACTGGCACCTATTAACTAATGTGTCTTTTACCAAAAACTGTCTAAAGAGTGGTGCAACTAGGGTTCCTAAACTTTACTCTTTAATGTGTTAAAAATGGGTGGAGTTTATGCAAAAGAACAGCACTTCACAAGCTTTAGAGGCACTATTTTGTACCAAAATTGTGCTAAAATTCACAGAATGTTGTCACAAGCTTAGCCAACCAATAGCTGATATACAGCTAGACAAAAGTGTCTAGCCTTGAACCATGTTTATCATCCAGCCTGAGCCCCTGTGATAAATCTAGGGCAGGTGCAGACAGTCTGTGTAAGTTTACACCATTTATAGGATTAGTAAATTAGGACCACAGTATGTAATTAATCTCAGCTCTGGTAAATAGTTAAATTTCCTGGATGGGGGTCTTCCCCTATATTGCCTCAGAATTTCCTAATCAGTGGGACATCTTCCATGGAGACACACCATGTGGCTGCTATGGGGCGCAGGGGGAAGAGGCCTGGCTCTGAACTCTCTGTTCCTGAAATAAATGGCTATTTTCAGCAGCCGCCACTATAGGGAGCTCATGACAAACATTTTTTTATTTATTTTTTATTTGGTTATCTATTATTTGCAATGGGTGACTTTTGTGTTATACAGCAAACACCCACAGACAAGTCCAATCACCGACATTTAATCTCTCAGATTCAATGGTCAGTTGTAAACATGGCATTTCAGAAGTCATTTAGAAGGATAGTGCTTCCTCCAACGATCAAATGCCTCGCCCCTAGCAACAAGATTGGGGGGGAAATTGTGAAGGCTAGAGTTGAGCGGACACCTAGATGTTCGGGTTCGACGGGTTCGGCCGAACTTCACAAAAAAGAAGTTCAAGTTCGGGACCCAAACTTGACCCCGAACCCCATTGAAATCAATGGGGACCCGAACTTTTGAGCACTAAAATGGCTCTAAAATGTCATGGAAAGGGCTAGAGGGCTGCAAATTCCAGAAAAATGTGGTTAAGATCATGGCAAGTGCTCTGCAAACAAATGTGGATAGGGAAATGACTTCAAATGACAAAAAATACGTAAAAATAAAAAATAATAATCTTGATCTAGGAGGACGAGGTCCATATGGAGTAGGAGGTAGGAGGTTGAGGAGGCGGTGGATGTGGCGGTGTAGGTGTAAGCGGCAGTGGAGGAGGAGAAGGTAGCCTACACTGGTTTTTGGTTTTACTTTTTTATTTTATTAGGGTACACCCCAAAACATTGGGAAATATAGCCTGTGATAACCCCCTCCAGTCATGCTAAACACATGTTCAGACAATACACTGGCTTCAGGGCAGGCCAGCACCTCCAAGGCGTAAAGGGCAAGCTCAAGCCATATGCCCAAATTGTAGACCCAGAAGTTGCAGAGGCTGACCCATCATTCAGTACATGTAGGCGTGTGCACACATACTGCTCCACCATGTCGCACGTCCCCATGATGTTCACGATCTAATTGGATATCTGCTGTATCAACTTTCCGATGTTTCTTTTCTGCGCCTACCATGTTGATCACAGTTAGCGGCGAATCAGGGTTCCACGCCAGAGAGGGAGCATGAGAAAGGGATAGCACATACAAGGGAAATCAATGGATGAAATGTAATTGTGATTGAGCGGAAATGTGGGAGAATCTATTAAAACGGAAAAATCGAGGGAAAGGAGGGGGAGCGCGGTAATTAACCCACTCCCGACTCGGGGAGGTAGTGACGATAAATAACAATACAGGACTCTTAAGATGCCCTGTTATTGGAATGATTAATAAAAAAATTATAGGGAATGTCACTGGGGTATTTTGGATTTGGAAACGTTAGCCAGGAGAGGCCCTGCTGCAACTTTGTTGACTCTAGATAACTTCTGCCTGATCGCACGTCCCTGTGACGTCAATGATCCATTTGGATATCTTCTCTATCAACTTTCGATGTTCTTTTCTGAGCCTACCATGTTGATCACGGTTATCAGCGAATCAGGGTTCCACGCCGGAGAGGGAGCGTGAGAAAGATATACCACATCCAAGGGAGGTCAATGGATGAAATTAAATGTTGATTGAGTGGAAAAGTGGGACAAATTAGTGAAGCCGAAGCTTACAAGTAGAGGAGGTGGCGCGAGTCAATTAATGAAGAATTTTTTAAATTTAATTCCCTGTCACCTATGCAGAGCAGGGGTTTGTATACGGCAAAATTGGTCAAATGTTATCTAACAATGTAACAGGAGATTTTTTTAAAATTTATGTCCCTATCACCTATGCAGAGAAGTGGTTTAATCACGGCAAAAATGGTCAAATGTCACCCAAGAATATAACAGACAAATTAGTGAAATGTTTTTACCTCTCTACTAGGTATAGCAGTGGTAAATCACACCCAAAAATAGGTGAATTTCACCCAAAAATGTAACAGACAAATTAGTGAAATGTTTTTACCTGTCTACTAGGTATAGCAGTGGTATATCACACCCAAAAATTTGTGAATTTCACCCGAATATATAGACAGACAAATTTGTGAAATGACATAAAATAAAATACGTACAAAATAACAACAACTTTATTTATGAGGTGGAGGTCAATATGGAGTAGGGAGTATTGAGGAGGGCAATGGACCATAGCGGTGTAGGTAGAAGCGGCGGTGGAGGAGGACGAGGTAGCCAACACTGGTTTTTGGTTTTATTTTTATTTTTGTATTTTTTTTAAAATAGGGTACACTCCAAAAGAGTGTGAAATATCCAAAATACAACAATGAGCAACTGCGCTAGTATAACAATGGCTGGTTAAGGCCGGTATACATGTCTATTCTTCACAAGGTACAGACAAGTCCTGTGGTATCCATGCCTGGTTCATTTTAATGAACGTGAGCTTGTCCACATTGGTTGTGGACCGGCGGCTGCGCTTGTCTGTGATAACTCCAAGGCGTAAAGGGCAAGCTCAGGCCATGTGCCCAATTTGGAGACCCAGAAGTTGAAGGGGGCAGACCCGTCATTCAGTACGTGTAGGCGTGTGCACACATACTGCTCCACCATGTTGCTGAAATGCTGCCTCCTGCTAAGACGTTCCATATCAGTTAGTGGTGCTGGCTGTTGTGTCGTGCTGACAAAGCTTTTCCACATTTCAGCCATGCTAACCCTTCCTTCTGAGGTGCTAATGGTGCGCCACCACCATTGGCAACCTATTTCTCCTCCTCTGACTTCGCCTTGTGCTTCCACCCTGCCCCCGCTGTCAGGTGGTACTCGCGCAACTTTCGATCACGCTCCAGTGAGGGAATTAAGGACGGTACGTTGTCCTTGTAACGGGGATACAGCAGTGTGGCCAACCAGTAATCAGCACAAGTTAGAATGTGGGCAACTCGGTGGTCGTCGCGGAGACACTGCAGCATGTAATCGCTCATGTATGCCAGGCTGCCCAGAGGCAACGAAAAGCTGTCCTCTGTGGGAGGTGTATCGTCTGTGTCCTCTGTATCCCCCCAGCCACGCACCAGTGATGGCCATGAGCTGGTTTGGGTGCCACCCTGTGAACACAGTTCCTCCTCCTTCTAGTCATCCTCCAGAACTGTGCCCTGGCTGGACTATTGTGTACCTGGCGTTTGTGGGTGCAGGAACCCACCCTCAGAGCCACTTGTGAATGACTGTCTGGAAACCCTATGAAATGATCCCTCTTCCTCCTCCTCCTCCTCCTCCTCCTGTGCCACATCCTCTTCCATCATCGCCAGCAGTGTTTTTTCAAGGAGGCATAGAAGTGGGATAGTAATGCTGAGAATGGCGTTTTTTCGGCAATGGCCATGTTAGTTGAGTACTCGAAACAGCGCAACAAGGAACACGGGTCTCGCATTGAGGCCCAGTCATTGGTGGTGAAGTGGTGCTGTTCTGCAGAGCGACTCACCCGTGCGTGCTGCAGCTGAAACTCCACTATCGCCTGATGCTGCTCGCACAGTCTGGCCAGCATGTGCAAGGTGGAGTTCCACCTTGTGGGCACGTCGCATATGAGGCGGTGAGCGGGAAGGCCGAAGTTACACTGCAGAGCTGACATGCGAGTAGCAGCAGGGTGAGAATGCCGAAAGCGCGCACAGACGGCCTGCACTTTATGCAGCAGCTCTGACATATTGGGGTAATTTTTAAGGAACCTCTGCATCACCAAATTAAGCACATGCGCCAGGCAAGGGATGTGTGTCAAACCGGCTAGTCCCAGAGCTGCTATGAGATTTCACCCATTATTGCATACCACCAGGCCGGGCTTGGGGCTCACTGGCACCAACCACTCATAGGTCTGTTGTTCAAGGCCCGTCCACAGCTCCTGCGCGGCGCGGAGTAGGAGGAGGAAGCAACAGCAGGCAAACTGAAGCGCCCTGCAATACTCGGTGGTGGAAGGACATGCGCCAAACTGTTATTCGCCTCAGGTTCAGCCAGCACTGCATTTACCCAGTGTGCTGTTATGGAGATATATCGTCCCTGGCCATGCTTACTGGTCCACATATCCATAGTTAGGTGGACCTTGCCACAGATGGCGTTGCGCAGTGCACACCTGATTTGGTCCCCCACTTGGTTGTGCAGGGAAGGGATGGCACGCCTGGAAAAGTAGTGGTGGCTGGGCACGACGTACTGTGGACAGCCACCGCCATAAGACTTTTAAAACTCTCCGTCTCCAACAGACGGAATGACAGCATTTCAAAGGACAGTAATTTTGAAATGCTGGCATTCAGGGCCAGGGATCGCAGGTGGGTACTTCCTCTTCCGCTCCAGTGTTTGGGAGATGGAGAGCTGAACGCTTCCGTTGGACATTGTGGAGATGCTTGGTGACCCAGGTGGTGGTGTTGCTAGCAGATCCTCTGTTTGTGGGGTGGCAGGTGGCACTGTCACTCCAGAGGTGGATGAAGAGGCTGAGACTGCAGCAGAAGAGGAAGCAGGAGGAGCCAGAGACCTTTCAGTGTTTTTGAGGTGTCTGCTCCACTGCAGCTCGTGCTTTGCACTTAGATGTCTGGTCATGCAGGTTGTGCTCAAGTTGAGAACATCGCTTCAGGCTCTGATTGCACAGTGTGCAAACCACTCGTGTCTTGTCGTCAGCACATTTTCTGAAGAGCTGCCATGCCAGGGAACTCCTCGGAGCTGGCTTTGGTGTGCTCAGTCCCTTGCTGCGGTGGGCAGTAGCAGGCTGTTCTGTCTAGGGGACGGCCGCTCCGCTTTTGCACCCTGCTCCCTCTTCTGCTGTGCTGGTGGCTCTGTGTGACCACCGCCTCTTCCTCCGAACTACACAGGTCACTCGCATGACCTTGAATCCATGTGGGGTCGAGGACCTCATCGTCCTCCACATCATCTTCCACCCAGTCTTCATACCTGCCCTTCTTGTCGGTCTGCACATTTTCGAAAGCCACAGCAGTTGGCACCTGTGTTTCGTCATCATCCGAGATGTGCTGCGGCGGTCCTCCCATGTACGCATTTTTTTTTTTTTTTTTTTTTTTTTTTTTTTTAATTTATGTTTTTATTAGTTTTTCAACAAAGAACAGAGGGTAACAGGGTACCAAGGTTGAGGCACGCAGGCCTTTCCGGAGTCACAAATGAGTACATTGCATTATTACTTAGCATTACACCATAAGTTTAAATTGCATATTCAAGACACCAAAAAGCCTCATTTTGTCAGGATATGTGTCCTTATACTGGAGAATGAATAACCTAATATTAGATTAGTTCACCATGGTTTTGAGTCGATGTTTGCATTTGTGTTGGTGCATGTAGGGATCAAGTCGGCCAGGGCTCAATTTCCGTTGTTAGAGGGGGAGGGAAAGAGGGACTAATTTTTATGTATATTAGCTTGTTTCTCTGAGTTAGTTCCTGTCTCCCATTGCCTCTAGTGTAAAGGTTTCCTACAGGGGACTCAGTTAGTGTAAAGGTAATAAACCTAAGTCGTGTCGTGAGGTGTCGTTGAGCAAGGTTACAGAATACTTTTACTTTTGTGGGTTTCTGTAGGCTGACCAGAGAAGCCATTTCTTCAGAAATGTGCTATGTGATCGCATCTCCCATGAAGATAGTTCTTCAAACCTGTGAATTTGATCTATTTTTTGGATCCAATTTTCTGTAGTTGGAATGTGGGGTTGAAGCCAATGCTTGGGGAGCAGAAGGCGCGCCGCAATTAACATTTGGGTAAACACATAAGGTGGCTTCACCTTTTGATCAGCTGAAGGAAGGGATAGGAGAGCCAGTTGTGGTGAAATTTGGATAGAGGTCCCACATATCTTGTTTGATTGTGCGAATATCTCTATCCACCATTTGTGAATGGTAGGGCAAGTCCACCATATGTGCAAGAAGGTACCTCTTCCCCCATGACACCTCCAGCATACGTCCGAAGCGGAGTCGGAGTATAGTGATGTTTTGTCTGGTGTTTTATACCATCTGGTAAGAATCTTATAATTATTCTCTTGGATCCGGACGCAGCGGGAGGCCCCATGGGGAGAGCTCAGGATTTTGGGGAGACTGTGAAACGGAATCACTATATTGAGATCTCTTTCCCACCCAAAGATGAATGATGGCTTAGCGAGTATAGGTGGCGAGCGGAGTTTGCTATGGATCGTCGAGATGAGTTTCTTAGGTGAGGAAAGAGATGATATGATTGATTCAAACCACACTATGGGGCGATACAGGTCACCTATATTTATGTGTTGTTTTAAGTAAGCTCTGATGTATATAATGGTAAAGGTGTCACATGGGTGTGGATTTAGGAGGGCGTTCATTGATTGATGGTCTAACCAATCTCCCGTGGGTAGTGCCAGGTTCCCCACTTGCAATACTGAGGACTTGAGCCCTTGGGAGGTGGCGGATCTTAAGGTAGGGGGAGCTGTATCAATAATGTCCTTTACTGTCAGAAGCGGGGAGGGAAAAGGGACAGAGCCATGTGAGGACAAAAACCATTTCCAGACCTCTAGCGCCGCTTTTATTAATGGGTAATGAGTAAATTGGCCTGGAATAATCGTTTGGGAACCAAGGAGTAGTGCTCTAGGGGGGCTCTTTAAAATATCTACTTCTGCTTCCACCAAAAGCGATTGAGGGGAGGGTCGCAACCAGGCCACTACTCGAGCGAGGAGGATAGCCCTGCCATAGTTTTCTGGGTTTGGCAAGCCAATCCCTCCTTCATGTCTAGGTCTAGTGAGCAGAGAATAAGACAACCTAGCCTTTTTGCTATTCCAAATAAAAGATCTAAACTTTTTGGCTATTTGCTCATAGTAATGTCTGGGGACCGTAATGGGTAGTACCTGTTGCATGTAGGTTAGTCGAGGAAGGATTAGGGATGCCAGAAGGTTTTTGCGCCCGAACCAAGAGAGAGTTGGGTTGGCTTGCGCCAGTTTGTCTATGGATTCAAATAAGGATTTCCTTAGAGGAGTGTAGTTGAGGGAAAAAAGATCATGTATGTTAGGGCTGAGTTTTACTCCTAAGTATGTAATAGTATTTGAGGACCAGTTAAAGGGTGAGTCTACCATCAACTGATTCTTTGTAGATTGGGGTACTCCCATACAAAGGACTAGTGATTTGCCCGCGTTAATTTTAAAATCTGAAACTATACTGAAGCTATTCAAGTGGGATTGAATACGTGGAAGGGAAACTTTAGGGTTGTTCGTCATTATGAGGACGTCATCCGCAAATGCTGCAACTTTCTGCTCCCTGCCTCCCAAACATAGACCTGAAATCTCTCCGTCTCTTCTTATGTTAGCAAGGAGAGGCTCTAATGCCAATATAAATAAGAGGGGTGAGAGGGGGCAGCCTTGTCTTGTCCCATTGCTTATCAAGAAAGGGGCGGATAGGCTTCCGTTAATTTGTACTCTTGCTGACGCCTGCTCATACATGGCAAATGTTGCCTCTATGAAGGGACCAGGCAGGCCGAATCTCTGAAGGGTAAGTTTTAGGTATTGCCAATTTACCCTATCAAATGCCTTCTCCGCGTCCGTACTTAGAAGGAGTGAAGGGGAGGAAAGTCTCTTGGCATGACAGATGACATTTATCACTCTGGATGGGTTATCTTTGCCCTCTCTTGCGCGGATAAAGCCTACCTGGTCCCCATGTATAAGAGTGGGTAGAAGAGAGGCTAGTCTATTTGCTAACATCTTAGCTAAGAGCTTGAGGTCTATGTTTAGGAGGGATATGGGCCTATAGCTGGAGCATTGTTTAGGATCTTTCCCTTCTTTTGGTATAAGGGTAATGTGTGCCATAGTCATGTCTCTTGATAATGGGCAACCCAACAGGGATTGGTTACAAACCTTCAAAAGGCGGGGGAGGAGAATTCCTTGAAAGGCTTTATAATATGTGAGAGGGAGACCATCTGGACCTGGGCTCTTTCCAGTTGGCATTTGTAGCATTGCGTTTTTGAGTTCTAGATTGGTAAAAGGGGCTTCTAGTTTAGATTTTTGTTCTGGTGAGAGATAGGGTATTTTGGATGAGTCCAGGAAGCTTCCTATAACTGAAGTTCTTTTGTCGATAGGTTCTGTGGGTGAGAGGTTATACAGGTTACTATAGTAGTCCCGAAATTGCGCAGCAATCTGGGCTATAGAAAAGATCGATTTACCATCCGGTGATGATAATTGGTGAACATAATTGGAAGACCTCCTTCCCTTGATCCTGCTCATCAAGAATTTTGTGGCCTTATCTCCATGAGCAAAGAACTTGTGTTGCATGCTCATAAAGTACTTTGCAGTTTTAGCTGATAAGAGAGATTTGAGTTTCGCTCTATATTCAGAAAGTTATTTTAGCTGTGAGTTTAAGGGGGAAGATTTGTGGCAAGACTCGAGACTCTGTATTTTTTTGAGAACCTCATCTATTGCTTTCTCTTGCGATTTCTTTTTGAAAGAACCCATACTAATGAAGTGGCCCCTAATAACTGGTTTATGGGCATCCCACAAGGTATTAATAGAAGTATCTGCACTTTCATTCAGTGAGAAATAATCCGCTAGGTGTTTGGAAGCTTGATCTATCAGTTTTTGGGAGTCCAATAGGGTTTCATTTAGACGCCAATTGAAACATGTAGGGTTTTTGGAGGGAGCTAGAATCTTAATAAATATTGGGGAGTGGTCTGATAGATGAATAGATCCTATTGATGCTGTGCTACAAAGGTGGAGGTGTTCCTTAGATATGAACAAGTAGTCCAGCCGGTGGTATGTGTCATGGGCTGAAGAGTAGAAGGAGTAATCTAGTGTGTTGGGGTGGAGGGAGCGCCACGAGTCGACCAGGTGAAGGTCCCACAAGTTTTTCCTGATGAATTTAAGGGATTTGCCTGAGTGGGAAGATTTGTGTGATGATATATCTAACTGAGGGAATAGGGCCACATTTAGGTCTCCTCCCATTATCACGATCCCTTCTTTGAAAGGGTTGACAATTGGGACAATATTTGCGATCCACTGAGGTTGATTGGTGTTAGGACCGTATATGTTGATGAAGGTATACATTTGTTGGCCAATAAAGCCCTTAATCAGCATATATCTTCCTTCTGGGTTCAAAATTTGATCTGTTAGTTTAAATGGGATCTTTTTGTGGAAGCCTATGCTAACCCCACATGAAGCGGAGGAATTGCCCCCGCTATGGAACCATTCTGAGTAATAGGAGAACTGCATGTTGGGGTAACGATTGAACCTGTAATGTGGTCTCCTGGAGGAACACCACTTCAGCCTTTGCCTTTCCTCAAAATGGCAAAAAACCTGACTCCTTTTAGAAGGGGAGTGAAAGCCCATTGACATTGTAGGAAGCAATGTGTAAGTTAGCCATACTGTGAGATGTAGGTGTAGGTACCTCTATGCTGGTGATGTCTCCTCCAGAGAGCAACAGATTGTCAAGCGTTCTCTTTTGCTGGATATGCAGCAAATGTCAGTGTACCACAGTGACCATATGTAGTGGGTAGGAGCGTCTCATACCTTGGGGAGAAACAGGGTAAGAATATAGATCAGAACAAGAAAAAAACAAAACAATAAAGAACTAAGCATACATGTATATGCTACACTCATTAGGGGGGAAATGTGGTCGTGTGACCCGAAAAAGAGGTCTTATAACCCCTCAGCTAGTGCTTCTAGAAATTATCAGAGAGGGAGCGTCTTCCAGAAAGTTTAGCAGGAATGAACAATTAAGCAGCTTCACCTATTATTAACATTTTAGTAGTACATACATTTCGGGACCTACTCAAGGGGAGAAAAATAAAATAAGAGAATAGTAATATACAGTCCCGTTCATACTGTAGTGGATTCCTAGGTCTTGAGTTAAGGTTCTTGGGAGCAAGCTTCTTGGTTGTAAACTGTAATCCTCTCTTCCTGGATCTGGAGTTCTTCGTGGGTACGTGGGACTTCAAAAGGAACTATTTTGGGCAGTTCTGGAAGATCTCTAGGTCTTGATAGAGTTTCCCAGTTCTCAATTGGTAATGGGTCGATATTTAAGATGTCGTAGGTAGCAAACAGGTCAGTGAAGGAAGTGATGAAAACTTTTTTCCCAGAAAGGAGAATGAGAGTCCGAATGGATAAGACCTCCCGATATAAGATTTTGTTAGACCTGAGCCAGTCGGTCCAAGGGCTTCAGTGCACGTCGTTTCCTCAGGTAGAGGGGGCCAAATCTTGGTATATTTCAAGTTTGGAGTCTTCTTACGATAAATCTGTTGCGTTGCGAGCTGCCTCCAAGATGGCGGATTTGACCGGAAAATTCAGAACTTGCAAATAATGTCTCTGGTGGGTCAGAGGGCTTGGGTTTCGGGCGGAGAGCCTTGTGCGCCCTTTCCTATGATCACATCTTGTGGGAAGTCAGGCCCCAAAAGAGAGCTGCAGATATTAAGGACAGTAGTCGGAATGTCACCTGGTAATATCGTTTCCGGTATCCCACGAATCCTTAAGTTATTGCGGCGCCCTCTATTTTCTTGATCTTCCATCATGTTATGGAGCCCGTTTAGGTAAGTAGAGCACCTGTTTAGGGCATCTGTCGTAGCGGCTTGGTGGTTTAGTGACGCCGACTGGAGTGACTCCACGGATTCAACTCTATCTCCGATGTGCTTTAACTCCTGCCTGAATGCAGAGATTTCCGTGAGGATGGGTTCCATGACCCTGCTCAGGGCTCGATCCAGGTATTTTCTGGTGAGGGGGGAGATCATTACTGGCCTGCGGCTCCTCCGCTTCACTTTCTCCCTCCGAGAGAGCCGGAGCACGCTTCTGGGCTTTTGCCTGTAGTGTCGGCGCCATCTTGGCTTCTCTCTGTGCGACCGTTGCGGCAGCTTTTTTAAGGAATTTCTCCATTTCTCCAGGAGGAATTTGATTTTTAGATGTGGTGGAGTGTTCACCTTGCTTTTGGTTACCAATTTAACCATTCTCGGCCCGAAGAAGCTGCTGGTAGCTGGTGTTATGCGCAAACCTCTTAGGAGAGCTGTGAACTATGCAGCCATCTCCGTCCGGCGCTAGCTCCGCCCCCCCCCATGTACGCATCTTGAAACATAAGTGGTTGGGCATCGTTGCACTCAATCTCTTCCACTTATGGGGCAGGGCTAGGTGGATGGCCCTGGGAAACCCTGCTAGCAGAGTCATCAAAAAGCAGAAGAGACTGCTGCATGACTTGGGGGCTCAGACTGCTTGGGTGATTTGCAAGGGGGGTGAGGTGAAAGACTGATTGACATCGGGCTGCAGGTGCCAACTCTGATCTTTCAGCAGGGAGACTGGGTGGGAGACAATGTAAAGGAAACTGGAGGCACTGTCAGCATCCAATCTACTATCGCTTGTACTTGTTCTGGCCTCACCATTCGTAGGCTGCATTAGGCCTGACCAAATACCGTTGAAGATTCTGGCGCCTACTCGCACCTGAGGAAGGTGTTTTACTTGTGCGTGTAGCTGGCACAGATCGACCACATCCTCTCCCTGCAACAGGAGCTCCACGACAGGGGCCACATCCCTTATTTGACGCTTTCCTCATATTTCTCTAATTTAGTATTTGTCTCAAAATGGGTGTTTTTTTAATAACAGAATAGAACACCAGTATTTAACGTGTGTATCTCACAATAACAGATGCAGCAAAGGCTGCAATATTAAGCACTTTGCCCTGAATATTATTGCTGTATTTTTAAGCTTGTATCTCACACTGACAGATGCAGACGAAGGCCGCAAAAGTTAGTATTTGGCCCAATATGGGTGTTTTTTTAAAACAGAATAGAACAACAGTATCTAACGTGTGTATCTCACAATGACAGATGCAGCAAAGGATGCAAAATTCAGTATTTTGCCCAAAATGGGTGTTTTTTTAATTACAGAATATGACGGCAGTATATAACGCTTGAATTTCACACTTACAGATGCAGCAAGGGCTGTAAAATTTTGTATTTTGCCCAAAAAGGGTGTTTTTTGCAACCCAGTAAATCAGGCATCCTCAAACTGTGGCCCTCCAGCTGTTGTAAAACTACAACTCCCACAATGCCCTGCTGTAGGGCTGATACTGTAGGCTGTTCGGCATGCTGGGAGTTTTAGTTTTGCAACAGCTGGAGGGCCGCAGCTTGAGGATGCCTGCAGTAAAATGATTGCTGTATTTCTAGCTTAAATTGCATCTGAGACTAATTCGTCATAGGCCCCAGGTGGAGGGTACTGCCAAAAATGGGTGTTTTTTAAAACCCAGAAAATTATTGCAGTATTTCAAGCTTAAAGGCAGCACACAGACAAATGCTGCAAAGGCCACAGATGGTAGAGTCTTGCCAAAATGGGTGATTTTTTTAAACCCAGAATTTAATCGCAGTAATTCAAGCTTCTATTTGAATGTCACATATGCCACATTTGCTGTGCTGGTGCACATAACTTGCATAAAATGGCGCGCGCCGCCCACCTAACTAACAGATGAATAAAAGTTATTTTTCTTGGTCACTTGTCTCAGGGCAGGGTAAAAAGTTTGTGCACTGCACCCACAAAACAAATTCTAGGTAGATTGCTGAGTTAACAAGCACTTCAGATTAAAGATTCTGTCCTATTCTCTCCCTCACAGCAGCAGCTTCCTATCCCTACACTAATCAGAGCAGAGTGACGTGCAGCGCTAAATTACTCCAGCTTATATAGAGGCTGGGTCTCATGCTGCACTGGCCAATCACAGCCATGCCATTAGTAGGGATGGCTGTGATGGCTTCTAAGGGCCCATGAGTTAAATGCTTGTTGATTGGCTGCTCTGCAGCCTTTCAAAAAGCGACATTACCTCTCCGAACACCGAACCCAAACTATTACTGAAAAGTTCGGGTTCGGGTCCAGGGTCCAAAAATCCTAAAGTTTGGTACGAACCCGAACTGTAAAGTTCGGGTTCGCTCAACCCTAGTGAAGGCTCCCATGCCTACAATTGTAAAATTCTGATTAAGCCCATAATCAGGCAGAAACCTAGATTTATTTTTCATAAATACAATGATTCTAGTATATGCTAAATGATAAAATGATTGTCCCTAGAGGTGATAAAGTTAGAATAAAGGTAAAAAATGATTTTTTTTAAATACTAAAGTAGAAATTGTAATCACCCCTTCCCTATTTTACAACAAAAAAACAAAAAAAATAAACATAATGTCCTAATTGCCGTTTTCTTTGTACATTTGCCTCCCAAAAAATGGAATAAAATGGGATTTTGAAAAGCCATACATAGCCCAAGCACCCTAGTTTCATAAGCTTAAAAATATATTTTTTAAAGTTTTTACCTTATTTCTAAAACATTAAAGGGGTTCTTCAGGACATATCTTCTTCTTCAGCCAGGAAGCCCCTCAGATGAACATCGGGGCATTTCATGCTCCGATGCTCTCCCTTGCTCTGTGCTGTACCGCAGCAGTGTTGTAACGTCACTGGTACTAGTGGGCAGGCTTTAGCGTTGCCCTTGTCCTGCATGATACAGAGCAGGGCAAGGGAGAGCATCTCAGAAGGGCTTCCTGGGTGAAGAAGGGGATATGTCCAGGTTCATAAAAATCATAAAATATATAAATTTGCTATCGTTCTGATTGTACTGGACCTCCAGAATAAAGGTAATCTGTTACTTTTAACACATAGTGAACATCCCTAAAAATGAGACTTGCAAAACTGAGTAAGTAGTTTTTTTTTTATTTTGTCTGTTTGTTTTTCCAATTTAACCAACAATGAGAATGAATAAATGAAAAAAGTTACGCATTATGGAACACAGTGAATCAAAATGAAATGGCAAAATGGAAAAATGTTGTGCCTGGGTGGGGTTAATAAAAAACTTATATTCGTCAAAAATGTCACGAGGATGGAGGCACACTAAATTTTACTGTGGGAAACAGATCCCGTTGTACTCCTCTGTCCCTAATATAGTATTTGTAAAGATGTTTTATAAATGAGCGTTTGATTTATTCTAGCTATTTAAATGATGGTTCATAAAAATACCAATAAATATATATTCTACGTTTGAGCAATAGTATAGCGGAATTTATTCATTTTAAGCTATATTTTGTATAGAGTTCTATCTGCGTAGACAAAAAAAAGACAAAAATCTTAAATGTCCACAACATAAAATCGTCACTCTGAAGCGGTTTCTAATGTTTTAGCACAGTACAACATCTGTTCTGAAAGCATGGTGCCATAGAACCAGCAATAGAAAAAATAGACTGCCAAAATCCAAAATGCGATCCAGTCCTTTGAAGTCTTACGGTGGGCGCAGCCAGTAAATAAACTGCCCAAATAGCATCCATTTTCACAGTTTAAACATACAGTATTTAGAAATATTTCGTTTTGAAATTTTTTGTAACAAAAAACAAATTTGATATACGTTTTTTTCATAATAATTATATTTTATATATATATATATATATATATATATTATTTATTTATTTTGTGGGGGATTATCTCTCTTTTTGGGGGGGGTCATTTTTCACAATTAGCTTCTTAGCTTCCTTCCGGACAAAGTTTTTTTGTCCAAACGGTGCATTTATTTGGCAATCTTCACAAACAAAACAACATAAATGAACACCTGCCCGGCTGAGACACTACCTAATACATAACATATTCCCTGACTCACCTATAAAGGACTGTCAGACACCAGTATCTTGTCCGGCTTCCTCAGCCAAATTGTTATACCAGCACCCAGGCTGTAACAAGTTAAAGTCTGTAATATCTGGGGAACTTAGGCTCAGCAGTCTGCCTGACTGGCCGTGCGACCCTATTTCCCACCAGGGGTCACTTGGTCCCCCAAACTCCAGGCTTTGTAGCTTCTCAGCCTAGCCTGGCTGAGACCACACACACACACACACACACAGAGCCTCAGCAGGCCTCTGTTTCAAATTCTCCACCCCTACATGTTCCATAATGCACCATTTTAAATCTCTTTCTCAATGTTTGGACTCAGTAAAATGCTTTGAAACCGGTAAGTCGAGTCGTTTCTTTCTGATGGTGTATTGATGATTATTAAGTCGCGTCTTGAAGTCAGTGGTGGTTTCACCGACATATATTAGATTACACGGACATGTGAGGACATAAATCACATAACTCGAATCATATGTCAGATGATATTGAATCTGATATGCAGTGCCAGTAATTGGATGTACAAAGGTTTTACCTTTCATGATGTATCTGCAATTAACGCCGGCTAGACAGGGGTAACGCCATACGTCATCCAATGGCACAAAAGAAAGATCTTAGGGATCAGCAACCTTCGGCACTCTAGCTGTTGTGAAACTAAAACTTCCAGCATGTAAACTTACTAGGCTGTTCTTGTAACTCCCACACAAGTAAAAGGAGGTTCTGGGAGTTGTAGTTTCAGAGCAGCTGGAGTGCCAGAGGTTGCTGATCCCTGGTCTAAGGTTCAGTGAAAAATAATATCAAATGCATGTAGGCTGGCTCAGAAATTAGTAATTTGCAGTTAGATAGACCCATTGCTACAGCTGAAATATTGGCCTGGTAAGGAAGAAGGTAAAAACTCCAGTAATTAAGTGGTTAAAAGAAAATATTTTTGATGTGTATAAATTCTTCCCAACAACATATGCCAGCATGTGTTTAAAACCCCTTCCAGAAAAAGAGCTTTTTTTTATTTTTCCATCCATGTAACTGCATGGGTTTTTTTTTGGGGGGGGGGGGGGGAGAAGTTGTACTTTATACTGGCACCATTTTATATTGCATAAGTGAGAAGCTGAAAAAAAATTCTAAATGGTACGGATTTCCCTATCCTGTAAAACTGATCTGTTACCTTCATTCTATGATATATTTATATTGTTTTTCTGGTATTTTAATACTGAAAAGAACCTTCATAAATTTTTATTTTTTTATTTTCATTGCCATATTCTGACCTCCATTACTTTATATTTATGCCTATGGAGCCGTGTAAGTGCTCATTTTTGTTTGTGGGACAAACTGCAGCTTTCACCGATACCATGCCTTTTGGACCACTTTTATTAAATTTTATGGGGAAGTGAAGCAAAAAAAGAACAGCAAATCGGCTATTTAGATTTTCTTTTTTTCTTTTAAGGCATTCACCATATGGGATAAATGTGTTCATATTTTAATAGTAAAGGCATTTTGGGACACAGCAATGCAAAGGATCCTTTTTTATTGTTTGTTTACCTTTTTATTATGCGGAAAGAGGTAATTCATATGCTTATAGTCATAAATATGATATTATAGAATTATATGTGCTGTGTGTCTGTTGTATAAGGTGTGATTTCTGCTGGCTAGAAGGGTCATTCACTAAATGGCCGACTGCTTTGAAGTTTCCATTCTATCCCAGCAGGGTGGAATTGGGCAGGCTAGGCCTCTGCCAGCTACAAGATGAGTATATGGACAGTTCTCCTCATCATCCCGTTGTATATAGCACCTCTGGCTGCCAGGTACTAACTTCAAAGAAGCATCTGCCCCCCCTTTTCCCCCGCTAAACTGGATACCGGAGGAAGGGGACTCATTTTGGAGGGAGATTTGAAAACTTTAAAAACAAAGAGATTTCAATATTCAATGCCCTTGTAAGTTATGTATGTCAAAATCAGGTACCCCATAAAAAAAATAAACTAATACATATTACATTCCCAGCTTCAGCAATCTAGCTGTGGTAATAGAAAAGTCAAACTCATGGCATTTCTATTAAATCACCAGTAGATGGCAGCAGAGTGTTTAAAGCCTGAATGATGAGCACAGTTCATATAACACTGATAAATGCAGGGGGAACTAAAAGACAGACCTTTTGTTCCTGGTGGGACAGAATACACAGTTGCTCTTCTACCTACCTGACTGAAGGTCATGCTGTCATTGCAGGTAAGAGAACACATATTTAGGGCAATAAACAGGGCAAAAGTGATTTAATTCATATCCCTGTAATCAGCAAAGGCTGCTGGTGATGCTGTGTGAGTAATTAACACACTGCACAAATGTTAGTGGAGTACACTGACATATCACATGGTGCCAGTGTATGGTGAATGTGATTGTTATAGGATCTTATGTTAATACACTGCTCAAAAAAATAAAGGGAACACAAAAATAACACATCCTAGATCTGAGTTAATTAAATATTCTTCTGAAATACTTTGTTCTTTACATAGTTGAATGTGCTGACAACAAAATCACACAAAAATAAAAAAATGGAAATCAAATTTTTAAACCCATGGAGGTCTGGATTTGGAGTCACACTCAAAATTAAAGTGGAAAAACACACTACAGGCTGATCCAACTTTGATGTAATGTCCTTAAAACAAGTCAAAATGAGGCTCAGTAGTGTGTGTGGCCTCCACGTGCCTGTATGACCTCCCTACAACGCCTGTGCATGCTCCTGATGAGGTGGCGGACGGTCTCCTGAGGGATCTCCTCCCAGACCTGGACTAAAGCATCTGCCAACTCCTGGACAGTCTGTGGTGCAACGTGACGTTGGTGGATAGAGCGAGACATGATGTCCCAGATGTGCTCAATTGGATTCAGGTCTGGGGAACGGGCGGGCCAGTCCATAGCATCAATGCGTTCGTCTTGCAGGAACTGCTGACACACTCCAGCCACATGGGGTCTAGCATTGTCTTGCATTAGGAGGAACCCTGGGCCAACCGCATCAGCATATGGTCTCACAAGGGGTCTGAGGATCTCATCTCGGTACCTAATGGCAGTCAGGCTACCTCTGGCGAGCACATGGAGGGCTGTGCGGCCCTCCAAGAAATGCCACCCCCACACCATTACTGACCCAATGCCAAACTGGTCATGCTGGAGGATGTGCAGGCAGCAGAACGTTCTCCACGGCGTCTCCAGACTCTGTCACGTCTGTCACATGTGCTCAGTGTGAACCTGCTTTCATCTTGTGAAGAGCACAGGGCGCCAGTGGCGAATTTTCCAATCTTGGTGTTCTCTGGCAAATGCCAAACGTCCTGCACGGTGTTGGGCTGTAAGCACAACCCCCACCTGTGGACGTCGGGCCCTCATATCACCCTCATGGAGTCTGTTTCTGACCGTTTGAGCAGACACATGCACATTTGTGGCCTGCTGGAGGTCATTTTGCAGAGCTCTGGCAGTGCTCCTCCTGTTCCTCCTTGCACAAAAGCGGAGTAGCGGTCCTGCTGCTGGGTTGTTGCCCTCCTACGCCTCCTCCACGTCTCCTGATGTACTGGCCTGTATCCTGGTAGCGCCTCCATGCTCTGGACACTACGCTGACAGACACAGCAAACCTTCTTGCCACAGCTCGCATTGATGTGCCATCCTGGTTAAGCTGCACTACCTGAGCCACTTGTGTGGGTTGTAGACTTCGTCTTATGCTACCACTAGAGTGAAAGCACCGCCAGCATTCAAAAGTGACCAAAACATCAGCCAGGAAGCATAGGAACTGAGAAGTGGTCTGTGGTTACCACCTGCAGAACCACTCCTTTATTGGGGGTGTCTTGCTAATTGCCTATAATTTCCACCTATTGTCTATCCCATTTGCACAACAGCATGTGAAATTGATTGTCACTCAGTGTTGCTTCCTAAGTGGACAGTTTGATTTCACAGAAGTGTGATTGACTTGGAGTTACATTGTGTTGTTTAAGTGTTCCCTTTATTTTTTTGAGCAGTGTATATTATATTATACTGTGCTATTTGCCTACTATGATGCAGATTGAGTATATTAGGTCTGCACATGGTTAATCGGTTATATTTTATATAAGGACGTTATAACTGTATATGAGAATGTTATTATTATAATTAGATAGAAGTTGTATTAATATGTATAGACAGAATACACAGTTGTTGTTCCGCCTACCTGACTGATGTTCCTGCTGTCAATTGCAGAACATGTTTCAATAAAGGCACTTCCGGTTTCACCCCAGCACACTCCATTCGCACATTGGAATTATTGACCATACTTTCGGCATATGTGCAACACCGACCCTTATTATTTGCCCCCCAATGGAAAAACTGGGATTTGGATAGTCAATGACTGGGCCTAGCAGAAACTGCAAACCAATCTTGGTTCTATAAAAAATGATGCATGGACCTATTTCATGTGTTACACCGTGTGGGAGTCACAAGCTGACGGGTTGCCATTTCCTGCCCTTCTCCCTGGGCAGTAAGTTCTTATTACTGTTTTTATCCCATTTATTTTACTTTTACTGTTTTTGTACGTTGTTTGGTGATGTGTACAGTAGGGATCGACCGATTATCGGTTTTACCGATATTATCGGCCGATATTCAGTATTTTGACCGTTATCGGTATCGGCATCTATTTTGCCGATATTCCGATAACGTATGGGGAACACAGATCGCGCTGCTGTCAGCGCTCTCCGTGTTCCCTCAGCAGCACAGGCGAGAAGGAAGCAGTGTCTCCCTCCCCCTGTGCTGCTGCTGCCGCTGCCGCCAATGAGAGGAGAGAAGACAAGAGGAGGGGAGGGGCTGTGGCCACTGCACCACCAATTAAGAGAAATATCTCATTAATTCATACACAGGAGGCGGGAGCTGGCTGCAGAATCACATAGCCGGCTCCCGACCTCTATGAGCGGTAGCTGCGATCTGCGGTAGTTAACCCCTCAGGTGCCGCGGATCGCAGCTACCGCTCATAGAGGTCGGGAGCCGGCTATGTGATTCTGCAGCCAGCTCCCACCTCCTGTATATGAATTAATGAGAGATTTCTCTTCATTGGTGGCGCAGTGTGCCCCCCCCAAGCCCCCAAGTATTAATCATTGGTGGCGCAGTGCGCCCCCCACCCCCACCCCAGTATTCAAAACATTGGTGGCGCAGTGCGCCCCCCACCCAAGCCCCCCCCCAGTATTAATTATTGGTGGCAGTGGCCACAGGATCCCCTCTCCCCTGCTCCTCCGATCGGGACAGTGTGAGCTCCTATTCACCCTGATAGAGATCTATCAGGGTGAATAGGACAAGGGTTCTAGTCCCTAAAGGGGCTAAAGGTTAGTAAAAAAAAAAAGAGAAAAAAAAACACCAAAATATTAAGTATAAATGAAAGAAAGATAAAAATAAAAAAAAATAGACGTTAACAATAAACATATTAATTTTCATCAGATTTGTGTAGGAATTTTTTTTTTTTTTTTTAAAATGAAAATTACCAGAATATCGGTATAAATTATCGGCTATCGGCCTGAAAGTTCACAAATTATCGGTATCAGACGTAAAAAATCAATATCGGTCGATCCCTAGTGTACAGTAATAGTCCTGGAAAGGGTTTATATGTTACCCAGGTTCCAGCAAACATAGTTGCTGAAGCTATTTTGTTTGTTAAGTACAATAGCTGGATATTAATTGGACTGGGAAGGTAAGTTTGGTAGTGGGACCTTCCCAGTCCACCCCAATTCCAGGGCATGTCTTTCCCCTAACCTAAGGTCACCGCAGGTGAGGCCTGCTGTAATCAAGGAGGAATAAAACCAACCTTATGTGTGTCAGTCTGGGAAGAGAGAAAACCTGGAAACAGAGGCCTACAGAGGCTCTTTGTGGTCTCAGCCAAGAGGGATGAGGGGCCACAAGGCTTTGTAAAGCCTGAGGTTTGGGGGGCCCAGCGACGCCTACAGAAAGAGGGTCACACGGTCAGAATCGGGAGAATTTCTGGACCATCTCCCCCCAAGGGTGCTGGTATGGTCACAGCCTGAAGGCTGCTGGCCCGTATGAGGCTGAGGGGCCACGAGGCTACTTTTAGCCCAATCTCTTTCCTGTCTGGACTTGTGTCTGATGAGCAGACCTGCTAAGGCTTGGAGCCTGAAACCTTGTGTACAAGCTGTGCTTAGAGGTGAGTCAGGGAAAACTACTGTGTATTAGGAAGTGCCTAGACGGGCAGGTGTTTATTTGATGTTTATGTTTGTGTGGGTGCTGAAGTGCCAAAATAAAGCACCAGTTTGGACATTAAATCCTGTTGTCTGCAAAGAAGTCTGTGATTGCGACCCCCTGAAAGAGAGCGACCCCTTACAATTGGTGGAGGATGCACGCATACAGCCAAGTGTTGATAGGAGCAAAGGAAAGTGAAAAAGGCAAAGTGTTGCCAGGGGCAATGGCCATGACAAGAAGAGCAGGTGCTGCTGAATGCATGTTTTTGCTACAGTGTTGGAGTTAAATGTCCGAAAGTCTGTTTGTCAGGTTGAAGTTGTTGCGGTCGCAAATCTGGAAACTGTTGGCTCTGGTGATTTAAAGGACCGGAAGCCCAAGTAAAAGAGACTGACCTGTGGAGAATTATTTTTTTTGCTGTGTTGCAAGAAAAACTTGCTGAAATTTAAGAATCCCAAGTTGTAGAAACTGTGTTGCTACAGAACTGTCTGTTACCATGGGTCTCATAGAGGAATATGTTAGGCGGTTGTGGTGGATAAAGCAGCAGAAAGACATTACCACGCTGATTGGTTACACCCAAAGTGAAATGGTGCGGTTTGATGCAGAGCGGGAGGCTTTGGATGCGCAGCTGCAGCTGGCCCTGAAGAGGGGGTCTTCGACGCTGAGGGAACACTTTGTGAAGGTCAAATTTGTCAGTGAAGTGCCTGGAGTTCCAGAGGAAAAGGCGATGTGTGCCGTTGCTAAGGGCAATCAACAGGCGCAAAGTGCTTCAAATTCTGGAAAATCTGAGGAAAAGTCTTCAGTAGAGTGTGGGACTCATCATCTTGGAAAAGATGGAATTCAAGTCCAAGGTGTTTCCAATGGCAACCACTGCATTGAGGAGTCTGGATGTGATCGTGGCGCCAGTAACCAAGGACAGGAGGTTCCTAAGATCCAGGAAAAGGATGATGACCTTGGGGAAGATGTTCCTGGAGCACCCTCATCTCCCAGGAGTGCCGAGCCTGTGATGTCAATGGGTAAAAGCGTTCCTGTTATTGCTTGTGTAGCAGACAAAGTGACAGTTCCTGTTGTTGCTTGTGTAGCAGTTGCTGACCAGTGCCCTGGTACTTCAGAAGCTGTGAACTGTAGTGTGAGCCGGCGGCAGTCGCTATGTGCCGATCCAGTAGGTCTTAAGACACAGGGACTAGAGACTGCTACAAAAATGTGTGACATTGTGGTGAATAGCAGTCCAGTCCAAGCGTTGTTGGACGCAGGGAGCCAGGGGAGCCTGGTACATGCCAGCTTGGTAGCTGGGGACTATGTTTTGGACAAAATGCTAAGAGGGAGAGTTATCATTAGCTAAAGTCACTTTTATGAAGTGAAAAAGTTGCAAAAAAATGCGCAATCGATAAAAGCGACTTTTTAAAGCTGAGCACTAAGCACTCCAGTTTTGAGAAAATGGGCGTTTTGTCTTATGTAAATGAATGGCTAGAGAGATTTACTCTATTTGAAAAAAAATCGCAAAAAGGTTGCAAAAAAATTAGCAAAATCACTCCAGTGCAGACCATGCTTATGTTGTGAATAATTGTCCAGTGCAAATAACATTGCTATAAAACAGAACTGAAGACTACTTTTTTTATTCTTGTTATCTTACAAAGTTTATCTTTTAAATCTTAAAATATATTGATATTTAAAAACTATTTCTATATATAAAAATGAAATTTTATTTTTATATATTTTTTTGTTTGCATTTTTGGCGTGTTAATATTTTGGGGGGAAAAATAAGGATTTTGTATGTTTTATTACACAATTCAGGTTTTACATTTAATTGCAATAACAATGTTACATTTTTTATTTATTTATTTGGTTTGCTTTTTATTGCAAAAATGCTAAAAATTTTAAAGCAGTGTTTTAGTGTGACTCATTACAAAAAGTGAATAGGATGGAAACACAATTAATAACCTGGCCCAAACTAGAATGTTCGCAAATGTTCGTGAACGGGCAAACCGCCATAAGACTACAATAGGCAGGCGAATTTTAAAAACCCACAGGGACTCTTTCTGGCCACAATAGTGATGGAAAAGTTGTTTCAAGTGGAATAACACCTGGACTGTGCATGCCGGAGGGGGGATCCATGGCAAAACTCCCCATGGAAAATTACGTAGTTGACGCAGAGTCGGGTTTTAGTCCATAAAGGGCAATAAATCACCTAACATTCCTAAATTGTTTGGAATAACGTGCTTTAAAACATCAGGTATGATGTTGTTATCAATCTGGTAGTCTAAGGGTTACGCCCACTTCACAGTGACAGACCAAAACTCCCCGTTTAACACACCGCAAACAACGCAAACAGTCCATTTGCACAACCGCAAACTCCCCATTTGCACAAGGTTGGATACCAAGCTAAGCCATGCCCCGTTCTTTGTCCTCACTGACGACATTGAAGGTGTTGTCCTCCACCAGCCACGTTCAACACCAAGGGTCCCCAAAAGGTGACAACAAGCCCCCTGGGATGCCTGCTGTGGTTGGTATTCCACCTTCTAAAAGCCACCTTCCTCCTCTGACTCCTCTTCTTCAGACTCCTCTCTCTGCGTTGCCGCAGGTCCAGCAATCGACGACGACAAGGCTGCTTCTGGTGGTGATGGTGACCACAACTCTTCCTCTTCATGCTCATCTACGGCCTGATCCAGCACTCTTCGCAGGGCACACTCCAGACAAAACGCATATGGGATGAGGTCGATGATGTTGCCTTGGGTTTGACTAACCAGGTTTGTCACCTTCGAAAAAGGACGCATGAGCCTACAGCCATTGTGCATAAGCGTTCAGTAACGCGGCCAAAAAATACCCAGCTCCGCAGAGGCTGACCTCTTTTTTTTTTTTTCATTAAAAAAATCTGTTCTTACCAGTTTAATCTCTGTTTTTTCCCCTATCAGGGGCCGGTGTGGTGTATGGAATAGATTTTAGGAACTGGGAGATGGAAAAAGATGCTTGGTCGGTCCTCTTACTTCCAATTTGGGGCACTGCGTGTGCGCCGTTCAATGTACTATTGTCATGCCCTGCTCAGACTATGTACGGAGGTATGCCAGATTAGCAGCACGTGTCTAGTCATTTGTTTTGTTTTGGAGTCGTGCTAGATCCACCTCCCTTCAGGTGCACAGGGTGGGGTCGTTGGTTGAAATTACTCCCCTCCCAGTGTTCCGTGCGGGTTATAGCTTCTGTCAGGCTGTGGAAGCAAGAAGTGAAGGATTGCCTTTTCCTGCTCAGATAAGATAAGTTGGTTTCTGATTTCTTTGGTTTGCTGTCTAGGCTGTTTGAGTGTCGTCTGTCCCCTCCTGGTTCTGAGGGAGCAGGCTGCCCCTTTTTCCCCTTTCACCATCTCAAGGATTCTAGGGTATTCTCAGCCCAGGCACGAGGACACATTATTCCACCTTCAGGGTCTGAATGTGGGCAAAGCAGAATAGGGAGAGCTGTTAGGGATTTGCTAGGAGGTGACCTAATCCCCAGCTTCTCGCCTAGAAATATTGTTTGTTTAGTTATCTGTGTATCTTATATCCTGTCCGCCGTGACATTTATGCAATCCCAGTATGAGTGGTATGTTAAGTAGTACTATTTCTATCAGTTTAATCCCTGTTACGTCCCCTATCAGGGGCCGGTGTATGGATAGATTTTAGGAACTGGGAGATGTAAAAAGATGCTTGGTCGGTCCTCTTACTTCCAATTTGGGGCACTGCGCGTGCGCCGTGCAATTTACTGTGCTACCAGATATAAGTGGTATGTTAAGTAGTACTATTCCTATTAGTTTAATCCCTGATACGTCCCCTATCAGGGGACGTGTATGGAATAGATTTTAGGAACCGGGAGATGGAAAAAGATGCTTGGTTGGTCCTCTTACTTCCAATTTAGGGCACTGCGCATGCGCCGTGCCATGTACTATGCAATCCCAATATGAGTGGTATGTTAAGTAGTACTATTCCTATCAGTTAATCCCTGTTACGTCCCCTATCAGGGGACGTGTATGGAATAGAGTTTAGACAACCACAAAAAGTTGTCAAAAGTTGACACACTCATGACATAAATTTTATTCCTCTATGCGTCAATCTTGGTGTAGTAATGACTGTGCTCGTGCGCACGTTTGGCAGATTGCAGGCGATGGCGGTTTTTCAAAGCCTATGGCGTGCTGAGGTAGTTCAGTGACAGTTAAGTGACCCAGAAAACAATGATTCTGCAGTGTGGGCTCATTGTTGGCCTAGCAGGCTTTAATGATCACCTTAGATGATCACAAAGAAAATTAATGTTTTTTCTATGCAAAATTATCCAGCCGATCGCTTTTGGTCTGTTCACAATGAAGCAACGACCTTATCTCATCTGGGGTGTGCCAACATTGCCATTGCCAACACACTCATAGAGGTGATCGCTTCATTGTGATACGCAAGCCCCTTCACCACAACAAGGTAACGATCACGAAGGGGAATTGACACATGTATGTGCCTTTTTTTTTGTTTTGTTTTTGCAGCCACAGTGCAGCACCAGAGGCCAGAAAAATTAGGCATGTACACATGCCTAAAAAATTAGGTATTGTTGCAGCCACTGCTGTAGCAGCAGCCAGAAAAATTTATGTTTTCCAGGCAGAAAGTGCACTAAAACATTTTGGCTTGAACCCTAGTTGGTGGCGGAAAAGTCACGCAAGTCATCCGGCATGCAGAGATAAAATACAGCAGCGTGTAAACCATTTTTAGCCCAAGGCAGCTCATCTCCTCACCAGGCCTTTTTTAGTCAAATGTATCGCCCACTGTCAGTCCCTTCGGGATCCATGCCTCATTCATCTTAATAAAGGTGAGGTAATCTAGACTTTTTTGACCTAGGCGACTTCTCTTCTCAGTGACAATACCTCCTGCTGCACTGAAGGTCCTTTTTGACAGGACACTTTAAGCGGGGCAGACCAGAAGTTCTATCGCAAATTGTGATAGCTCAGGCCACAGGTCAAGCCTGCACACCCAGTAGTCAAGGGGTTCATCGCTCCTCAGAGTGTCGATATCTGCAGTTAAGGCAAGGTAGTCTGCTACCTGTCGGTCGAGTCGTTCTCTGAGAGTGGACCCCGAAGGGCTGTGGCGATGCGTAGGACTTAAAAAGCTCCGCATGTCCTCCATCAACAACACGTCTGTTAAGCATCCTGTCCTTGCCGTCGTGGTAGGAGGAGGATTACTTTCCCCTCTTCCCCTGTTAGATTCCCGTTGTGCTGTGACATCACCCTTATACACTGTGTAAAGCATACTTTTTAATTTGTTTTGGAACTGCTGCATCCCTTCCGACTTCCGTTAATTCGGTAACATTTCAGGCACTTTCTGCTTATACCGGGGGTCTAGTAGCGTGGCCACCCAGTACAGGTTGTTCTCCTTCAGCCTTTTTATACGAGGGTCCCTCAACAGGCACGACAGCATGAAAGACCCCATTTGCACAAGGTTGGATGCCGAGCTACTCATGTCCCGTTCTTCGTCCTCACTGATCTCACTGAAGGTCTGTTCTTCCCCCCAGCCACGTACAACACCATGGGTACCAGATAGGTGACAATGAGCACCCTGGGATGCCTGTTGTGGTTGGTCTTCCTCCTCCTCCTCAAAGCCACATTCCTCCTCTGACTCCTCTTCCTCACACTCCTCTTCCAGCATTGCCGCAGGTCCAGCAAGCGATGCTGATAAGGCTGTTTCTGGTGGTGATGGTGACCACAACTCTTCCTCTTCCCGCTCATAAACGGCCTGATCCAGCACTCTTCGCAGGGCACGCTCCAGGAACAAAACAAATGGGATGATGTCGCTGATGGTGCCTTTAGTGCGACTGACTAGGTTTGTCACCTCCTCAAAAGGACGCATGAGCCTACAGGCTGTCACGGCTGAGGTGTGGGAAAACCCTCAGCCATGCAGTATCCGCTGCGAGGCCAGGACAGAGAATTAGGGAGCTGGTCACCTCCTACACATCCCTAACTCTGACCCTGTCTCCTATCCGTATGAGCCAACCCTGAAAGTAGGAGGGCTCATACTTCGGAACCTGATATTCCTGCTCGCCCTCAGGGTGGCCCTGGACTAGGAGCAGGGTAAGACGACCCGTTTCTCATAGACACGGAGGAACAGGAGTCTCACTGGCCAAGATACATAGAAAGGGGGAACATAGACATATGGCAATGACAGGCAAGTGAGACTAGTTCCACACTTACTTGCCACAGACACACAACCTGGAACCCACGTGCAAGTGCTGCTATCCACAACCAACATAAAGGACACAGCACACAACAGACATCACACAGGAACCCAGTAAACCATATGCTGCAATAACAGATAAACCATAAACTAACACCAGACATAACGTTTATGACAACCAGGGTGGCCCTCACTGGCAGATGGTAAATAAGCAGGCGGATGTCTCCAGCAAACATGGCTGAAGCACCCTCTCTGACTACTGCCTTCCACTGAGGCTTTATAGGGCCAAGTAGCCACACCCACAGTCAGACACACCCAGTGCACACACACACTAGGAAGGAAGTTAACCCTTCCAACACCAGGGAAGGGAAAACAACAACTTAAAGGGGAAGTGCACACAACACGTATAACACCCCGTGCACACCGATAAAAGGCACACCTATAAAGAGAGGTTGCCAGGTGAAACCACATGCCTACTGCAGCAAGCTGCCTAGCACCGCTCAGGCTGCTCTGCTGCCACATACACAATGTTGCCAGCAGCAACCACAGGTGAGGCAACATACTATAGCCCTCACCTGTGATTAACAACAACACCAAGACCGCAGGCAACTGCATGCGGTCACAGGAATCACGACCATGACCAAGGGTCGTGACACAGGCATTGCGTGTGAGCGTCCAGTAACGTGGCAAACGCCCCCCCATAACAGTGTCCGTCACAGATCCCCCCATAACAGTGTCCATCATCCACAGATCCCCCCCATAACAGTGTCAGTCATCCACAGATCCCCCCCATAACAGTGTCCGTCATCCACAGATCCCCCATAACAGTGTCCATCATCCACAGATCCCCCTATAACAGTGTCCGTCATCCACAGATCCCCCATAACAGTGTCCATCATCCACAGATCCCCCCATAACAGTGTCCGTCATCCACAGATCCCCAGTAATAGTGCCATCCACAGACCACCATTAGTTCCAAACCCACCAAAAGCACACCTTTTGGTTAAAAAATATTTTTTTCTTATTTTCCTCCCAAAAAACCTAGGTGCGTCTTATGGGCCGGTGCGTCTTATAGGGCGAAAAATACGGTAAATAAAAATTTCATAATGCTGCCTGTGTTTTCTTAGAGATCAAATAATTTTAAAGGGTAATTAACATCATAAATCTTTAAAATGCTATGTGAGCCCCTGGCAGCGCTTGTAGGTCAATGCGGAAGCTGCAATGATGACTTTATGAGGGCGGGACATTCATTTACAAGTGGCCAAAGTATTTGGAATCGGATGGCCCATTAAAATTGAATATACTAAGTAATTGACTTTGGAATGTGGTTATGTTTAGGATAGGACAATCATTCTCATGAAACATCTGGAACTTATAAGACATAAAATAGTTATTTTACACGTCAGTGTTTTGTATAATTTTTTACATAAGTGTTTTTTGGAGCAATAACTATGCGCTCTGCATAAAGACAGATCAGCTACCCATCAAACATATGCATCTGTTGTGTGTTTCTACCCGCACCTGCTTTTGACAAATAAGCACTGTTGGAAATCAGTAACTGAAAACTAACGTGTGATTGATGGCAATAAAAAAACTGTTTATTAAACGAAAATCAGATAGCCATCAGTACAGAAAAACAAATATACCTTTAATAACGTAACTTTATCCTTCCAGAGATATTCATCCAATCTACCTTTCAAAAAATGTAAACTAAAACATGGTGAATTTCAAATGTTACATTCCCAATGTCAAAATGTTAAAACCTTACAGTATAAATTATTATGTGTTGAACAAAATGCTTTTTTGCGCTAACAGAACGACGTGTCTCTTTAAATCAGCTATGGCCTCCATTATAGATTTAAATTAGTTCTGGAAAAGTAGAGTCAGCTTCTGATGTTCTGTTTCAATTTTTTTCTCAAGCATTGCAGTGATGTTTGCCAAATCACTTTGGTAACTGCTGGTGCATTTTCAATCTCAACTGGTTCCACATTTAGAGTTATAATATCTTCTGGTTGATATTCCACTTCCCATTTGTTGTTTAAAAAAAAAAAAAAAAAAAAAAAAAAATAGTCCTATATATATATATATATGTCACAATAAATTATAATTTAAATTAGATATAACTTAACCTGTAATTGATCCTCTTGATCCTCTTGTTTTTTGGTTCACATCTTTTTTTTTTCTTAACTAGGTATTTTTTCTCCACTCTTTCCATCTGTATTGGCAAATATATTATTAATACAAATAGTAATGTTTACTGTAAAAAATAAAAACATATATATTTTTTTATGTTAAAAATGTTGGTAAAGAGCTATGTCTAATGGGCATAGGCTCCTTATCCAAAATTTAATAATTGTCTAACGCAGGCATGCTCAACCTGTGGCCCTCCAGCTGTTGCAAAACTACAAGTCCCACAATGCCCTGCTGTAGGCTGATAGCTGTAGGCTGCTAGTGCATGCTGGGAGTTGTAGTTTTGCAACAGCTGGAGGGCCTCAGGTTGAGCATGCCTGGTCTAACGAACAGCATTCCAAGATACAAAAAATTGAAAAATAAGGAATAAGGTTCACCCATGTTGCACTGCAACCTTTCTGCTCAATAAAAGAGTCTTTTTAAGCTTAAACAAGGCAGTGCAACATCGGTGACTCCAACTCAATCATATAATTTGAAATGAGCTTAGATTTTTGGGGTTAATAAAGGTGGGTTAACACTAGCGTTAGGGTTTCGTTTATGGCTTTCCATTATAACATGGTTATAAGGGAAAATAACGGAATGGCCAGACAAAATGCTAAATGGGAGCTTTTACAAAGCCGTTCCGTTGGCTTTCCATCCTAATAGAAGTCTATGGGAACGCATTACGGATCGTCTGGGTCCCATTATGCCAGAAGAAAATCAAACTCCTGTACATTTGTCTTTGTTTTCTGTCTTGCATAACGGGACCCACACAGATCTGTTTTCATTCCCATAGACTTCAAATAGGCTGGATGGATCCGTCCTTCCGTTTTATTCATTCCATAATTTAGCTTTACAATCATGTTATAACAATAAGCCATAACGGAATCCATAATGCTAGTGTGAAACCACCCTTTTTTGAGTTTTTTGGATTTATAATTTTTTTTAACTAACATAAAAAATAACTATGGAATAATTTAAATACATATGCAAGTTGTATAATAATTTCTAAATAAAATGGCATATATTTTTTTTAAAGCAAAAATTTAAAAAATTGCAAAATGTTGTGTACCAATGAAATTGAATAATGTAAATTAATAAGTTAAAATCATACATTATAGGCAAAATTACATTTTAAAAACATTTACCTAGAGCTATGGACTTTCTTATGGATACCAACATAGGTCTCTGTCAAACCTTCATATCCGAGTAGCGTTTCAGAATTTGAGGTCTTGCATGTTTTGTGCCATATTCTTTATACAGTAGGCTTGAAAATTCAAGTAGGATTCAAAAAATTTTCTCAGGAACTTCACCACGACACACATCCTCATAACCCATTTCATCCATATATTTAACTATTGTAAATAGTTCCTTTCTTGTAAAAGATGCTGCTCTTTTCTTTTTATATTTTCCTGTGTAAATAGAATTTTAAAAAATGTACACAAAAATTAGTATTTAACTATTACTGTTTCTAAAAATTATAATACTTACTGCTGGTAGACATTTTGATTTTCAAGATTTACAAGGTCTCCTTTTGTAGTTTAATATTTCTTACTTTACTCTCTAAAAACAAAAAACAAGGTACTAATTATTTGTAAAATATATGTTTTCCACGTTTTGGGAACAGGATGCCGAATCAATCCAAACTTTATACACCAAGGCTAATGGAAGTGCAAGCAGGGCGACACAAATATCATGTGGAAAGTCCAGAGGTCTGCAAACAGCAAGACAAGAAAAGCGTACTAACTACAGGACATATAGCAAACTATTTAACAAATGTATTGGAAGCTGCATTGTGCACATTTTGCTTTGCGAAGGCCAGATATACTCCATTATAAAAATATTATAAGTAACAATCTGGCTGGCTATTCAGCTACTCATCAATAGCCTATTTTCTAAAACATAGTATAAATGAATGGATGGCGGCTAAGCATGCACAGTGTGGCCTCCTCTACTGTCATTGTTATATTAAAAATGTTGTTGCCAGTCCTAGCGGTGTAATATATATACAGGGTGGGCCATTTATATGGATACACCTTAATAAAATGGGAATGGTTGGTGATATTAACTTTCTGTTTGTGGCACATTAGTATATGTGAGGGGGGAAACTTTTCAAGATGGGTGGTGACCATGGCGGCCATTTTGAAGTCTGCCATTTTGAATCCAACTTTTATTTTTTCAATAGGAAGAGGGTCATGTGACACATCAAACTTATTGGGAATTTCACAAGAAAAACAATGGTGTGCTTGGTTTTAACGTAACTTTATTCTTTCATGAGTTATTTACAAGTTTCTGACCACTTATAAAATGTGTTCAATGTGCTGCCCATTGTGTTGGATTGTCAATGCAACCCTCTTCTCCCACTCTTCACACACTGATAGCAACACCGCAGGAGAAATGCTAGCACAGGCTTCCAGTATCCTTAGTTTCAGGTGCTGCACATCTCGTATCTTCACAGCATAGACAATTGCCTTCAGATGACCCCAAAGATAAAAGTCTAAGGGGGTCAGATCGGGAGACCTTGAGGGCCATTCAACTGGCCCACAACAACCAATCCACTTTCCAGGAAACTGTTCATCTAGGAATGCTCGGACCTGACACCCATAATGTGGTGGTGCACCATCTTGCTGGAAAAACTCAGGGAACGTGCCAGCTTCAGTGCATAAAGAGGGAAACACATCATCATGTAGCAATTTTGCATATCCAGTGGCCTTGAGGTTTCCATTGATGAAGAATGGCCCCACTATCTTTGTACCCCATATACCACACCATACCATCAATTTTTTTGTTCCAACAGTCTTGGAGGGATCTATCCAATGTGGGTTAGTGTCAGACCAATAGCGGTGGTTTTGTTTGTTATCTTCACCATTCCCATAAAAGTTTGCCTCATCACTGAACAAAATCTTCTGCGTAAACTGAGGGTCCTGTTCCAATTTTTGTTTTGCCCATTCTGCAAATTCAGTGAACCAATCTGGGTCATCCTCGTTGAGATGCTGCAGTAGCTGGAGTTTGTAAGGGTGCCATTTGTGAGTAGATAATATCCGCCGAAGGGATGTTCGACTAATGCCACTCTCCAGTGACATGCGGCGAGTGCTACGCTGTGGGCTCTTGCTGAATGAAGCTAGAACAGCCACTGATGTTTCTTCATTAGAGACAGATTTCATGCGTCCACATTTTGGCAAATCCAACACTGAACCAGTTTTACGAAACTTAGCAAGCAGTTTGCTAACTGTAGCATGGGAGATGGGTGGTCTCGTAGGGTGTCTTGCATTGAAATCAACACAATTTCTATCCGCTCCTCACGTCTTAACCTCGGCGACATGTCAATGGCTGTAAACAAAGAGAAACTTGTAAATAACTCATGAAAGAATAAAGCTACGTTAAAACCAAGCACACCATTGTTTTTCGTGTGAAATTCCCAATAAGTTTGATGTCACATGACCCAAAAGTTGGATTCAAAATGGCCGACTTCAAAATGGCCGCCATGATCACCACCCATCTTGAAAAGTTTCCCCCCTCACATATACTAATGTTCCACAAACAGGAAGTTAATATCACCAACCATTTCCATTTTATTAAGGTGTATCCATATAAATGGCCCACCCTGTATAACACATATCATACAGAGGTGTCATATGACAATGATTTGGCACTGTACACTAATATAGAAGGGCTTTACTAATATTGGCATATTTTTCCGTAAGGCTCTAGACCAGACATGGCCAAACTCGGCCCTCCAGCTGTTGTAAAACTACAACTCCCATCCTGCCCTGCTGTAGGCTGATAGCTGTAGGCAGTCTGGGAGTTGTAGTTTTGAAACAGCTCGAGGGCCGAGTTTGCCCATCCCTGGTCTAGACTATTACTGGCCTATTTGTCCATAGGCAAAGGAGCCAAGAAACCAAAAAGGTTGATTTTGATTGGTTGCTATAGGCGAGTAATTCTTTAAATCTTTTCTTCATTTCTGAATACTGTCACCGTAAGCAGATTTTTATCATGGAATATTTAAAAATGATTACTAAACATAAAAAAATTTACCTATGTAAAACATATTAAAAAGTTTGTCTAAATTAATAGTGCAATAAGCCTTAAAATCTGATGTCAAAAAACACTCTTAGCTGTGTTTTTTTTCATAACATTTGACAGGATATAGATGTTATACACCATTGAATCAAGTATTAGATTAATATTGAAAATGGCCCTCAGCCATCTTCACATGTTAACCACACTACTACCTGCACTTTTAATCAGTAGTTGAATTAGCAGCTTTTGTTTAATCTTGTACTTAGAACTGGGTTCAATACATAAATATATCTCACATGAAAGTAAACTTACCAGCACCAACCTCCCTTCAGCTTTGCCACTGGGCTCTGTCTTTGCTGCGTCATTCAAGTAACTCCCGCTACAACTAAGCAATAATAAGGATTCTGATTGGTCTTGGGGTGAAATTTGAAAAAAAAAGTCACATGGAGCTTAAAAAAATAAATAATCGCACGCTATTTGTAAAGACGTGCGACTTTTTCAACTACATTATAATACCATTTCAAAAACTTCACACCATCAATGGAGTCAGTTCGGTGTAGTTATTGTGGTGAAAATTTGTTGTCAACTGGTCATGGTCAATTAATATTGTTTAATGACAAATGTATATATATATATATATATATAAAAAACTTAAACACAATTATGTTTGATTTATTAAAAATAAAATGACCATAATACCCTAAATAAATAATAAAACCCTGGTGAGTCAACAGCGTCATTAGCAACTGTTTCTGGTATTTAGAGCCAAAAAGTGGATGTGTACATTTGCTGAGGGCTGATTGCTTAGCTGACACCTGTTTGATTGTTGGAGCGCTGAGTCATTCACCACACAGGTAGGTGCTGATCCATGTAATAAGTGAGGAGTATAAACTCCTTCTGCCAATACTAGCTTGCTAGTTAGATGGATTTATTGCTTTGCTTGTGGCTTACCGTGGGGTCTATGCATTTGACTGGACTTTAGCGTGCATTGGATCACTGGCATTTTCTTCTAATTTGAAGTCTGTTTTCCATCTGTATTTAACCTTTCCATTGGTACGATAATTTAATTTTATCTGTGTGTAGTTTAAGTTGTTGTGTGTGAACAGGTCCTTGCCTGTTTCCGCACGGATGTTTGGTGTGGCTTCCGTAACTTAACATCATATGGATGGATGACTACGTGTGATATAGACATTTAGCCCCCTTTCACACGGGTGAGTTTTCAACGCAAGTGCTATGCGTGATGTTGACACAATCCACCTGCACTGATTCTGTACCCATTTAACTTCCAAGGGGCTGTGCAGAAGAGCGTGGATTTATCATGCATTACTTCAAATGTACTTAAACATCACTGCATATTATGGATGCAGCATTTTTTACAAAACCCAGGCAACATTAAAGTGAATTATACTTTGATTATGGTTTTATTTTTTTAAATTTAGATTTTAAAAATCGTGTCTTGTTTCTTCTAACTGTGTCTATGTTGCTATGTTGAATGTGGCTCGTAGCTGCATGCTGGCTGTTTTCCATAGTGGTGCACAATCCATGTACTTCTCTCTCATTTTGCAAGTTACATCTCCCTGTGTGTATTTCTAGATGGTTGCAAGGTTACTAGTGGCTATGTGCTGTACTGTAGCTGTGGTTTCAGATTACCTTTGAACTGTTTGCCTTCCTCCCTGTTTGATCCTGAAGTGGTTATCTTCCACTCGTCACTTAAATGGTTGTGTCCTCTAAGGTGCGCACATTAGCCATCTCCTTGAGTGTGTTCTTTGCTGTGGGTCAGTCTGTCCTTGCCATGTGTGTTTGACCCTTCTGCTCTGTCTTGTTTAAGTTTTATATGGTCTTGCAAGGTTTTTCCTTAGTAGCTTACCTATGGGTCCGGCCATCTATGTCTCTATGTGCTGCCATGTTCAGCACTGTTGCATTATGTCCCTGTTTGTATGCCATGCCTTGTCTATGTCTGTATTCCTTGATTCGTTCCAGTCTGTTGTTTTGCCTTGTTCTGTTATGGATGTGTGTGTGTTCTTGTCTGTCCTGCATTTCCTCTCTGCTCCTGTAAATGGAAGGGGTCCATGTGTTTCGTTGATGGGGAACACCAATGTCAACTCCTTGAGGGTCCCTCCCAGGGTCCATGACACGTGTCAAAGGGTTTATTTTCCCTATTACTTAGTGTTAATGTCGCTGACATTAGCAATGTGCTAATGGCAGGTACATCAAACTTGGAAATTTCTACTTTAATCAAGGCCCGCGTTATTACATCAATCGTACTTGCATAATATGTTACTTGGCCTCTTGGAGCAGGGGGTGCTTTGGCCCGGCACCTACACCCTCAAGTCTCCAGCATATTGACCGGACACACTAAATTAGATTGAGTCCAGGCAGAGCTCAACTCCTCAAGCTGGCCCTGTCTGTGTTGGAAATCATGCACCTGTGCCGTCCAGTTCAGTATTGTTTTTCACCAAAGCCAGCACAGACTGCACTGTATTTTGTCACTTGTGCACCAACACAAATCATCTTCTGTGTTACCACTTGGCTAATTTATCTATACTGTGTCCATTAATAAAACTGGGCGGGACAGTGTTCCCTTACTGTATTACACTGTGTAATGTATTTTTTATTTTGTGAGAAACTTATTTAAAATTGTTTTGTTGTGATGTAATATTTATTAAAAGTTCAAACTTTTGTTTTTATCTAAACATAGGGTATATTATTATGAATGTCCTGCTGTTACAAACGTATCTCAGTCTACACTGTGGAAATATAATTATTCCATGCTTAAGAAAGAAAAGACATTTTCAAACAAGATTTACTTTACATTCAACACCGGTTAAAAATTTTCAGCAAACCTTCAGATTAAATGAAGAAGCATTTCTCAAACTTTATGACAAAATTAAACCTATCATAAACAACACATCAAATATATCCCAAGCTATCAGTGGTAAAATGAAACTATTAGCTGTGTTGCATTTTTTGGCCACCGGCAACTTTCAACACTGTATAGGTGGTCGTTTTGGATTTAGTCAGCCAACATTTTCCAGAATACTCTATTATTTCAGTGTCTAAAACATATATTCACTTTCCAAGGTCACCTGGAGAAATATTAAAAATCAAAGAAGATTTCTTTGTCAAGGCTGTTTTTTCAAACATAATCTCATTAATAGACTGTACTCATGTTGCTCTTATACCACCGAGTGATGTTGAAATGATGTACCGCAATCGTAAAATGTTCAACTCTATTAATGTTCAAATGTGTTGTGGACCCAATATGGAGATCACAGATGTTGTAGCCAAGTTTCCTGGAATCACACATGACGCATTTATCCCACAAAATAGCTGTTTGGCAACAAAGTTCATGAATGGTGATTATGGAAACACTTTACTATTGGGTAATTTTATTTTTTAATTATACAATTTTTTTTAAATTTAAAATGTTAGTAAATTCTGTTACATTTTTACATTTTTTACTGTTTTTGTTTATACATTAATGTTTTAAATTAGTCTGTTTTATTAACAATTTTTTTAATGTATTTTAGTTGCTCAACATGTATCTTATCTCATTATTTTAAACAAAAATATGATTTTTTTTGTTATTAATCACAATAAATAATAATTAAATTTATATATATTAATTAATTGTTTAATATTTTAATTTATCAATGTATTTGATAATACACATTATTTGATATCTAAATAATGTTTTTTGTTTGTTTTTTATTTATTTAAAAAAAGGAGACAATGGATACAGCCTAAAGACATGGCTAATGACGCCATATTTAAATCCAACTTCGGACCATGAAAAAAGATTCAACAATGCACATTGAAAAACAAGAGGAATGATCGAAAGTTTTTGGAATATTAAAAAGCAGATTTCGTTGTTTGGATAAGACCGGTGGTGCAGTTTTGTACACTCCTTAATTTGTGTGCAAAATTATTGTAGCTTGTTGTATATTACACAACTTAGCAAACAAATTTAAATTACCAATTGATATTGCAGAAAATCTTAGAGAGGAAATAGGTAATCAAGGTATACAACTTGCTGATAGAAATGATGATGGTTATGTTGTTAGATGTGAAATTATGCAATCATTTTTTAAATCTTTTTATATTATGAATTTGTTGAATTTTTCATAATGTATACTTCATTTTAATGAATTAAAGATAAAAGCCAAGTCATTTTATTTATATGATTAATATCCACCAGATTTAAATTGTGATAGTGTTACACATGATTTAGCATTTTTTTATTTTATTAGTTATTATTAGTTATTAATAAATTGAAACAATAGTTTGTATCTAATGCGGATTTCATTTGTCTATTGTAGTGTATATATATATTTATGTTTAATATTTATTGTTTGATCTGTCTATCTTTAAAAGTTTGCAAATTTCTATTTGTTATGCATAAACACAATTTCATTTCAAAACTATTTTCTTTATATCATTTTATTTTTATTTTTTTAAACAATGAAACTAATTTGCATATGATATTTCAATCCAAAATCATTTTGGCAAACATAATCTAAATTGCAATTTAAGTAAATAAACAATGAAATAACGATAATTTTAATTTACAGAAAGAACAGGTCTACAGCAGTCTGGTCCATTTTGTGACTTGCCTGCCAGACCCAAAGTGACGCGAGTGCACCCTTGCAGACGTAAATCCACTGTGGCCACATTGACTACAATAGTGCTGGTCTGGTTATCCAAAAGAAGCACGGCAAACATGCCAAGAGGGGACCTCAGTAAAAATTTGGAAATTCTTAATATTACTCTGTCCAACTATAGCCATGTTGGCGGTGCTGTGACTGTTACTCTGGCACCACCACATTAATGTAAATGGGGCTGGATTTGCTGACGTAAGCATTCTCTAGCAGCAGCACAGATGTGACAGGGAGATCACCTGCTGGACACCCCTGCCACTAGTGTGTAAGTGGCCAGAGTTGACTTTCAAACTTCATTGTCCAAATTATAGTAAAGCTTTTTAAGACAAGCCTGCCGGATCCTTGCTACTACTTGTCATATTTTCTATCTTAGCTAGAATCCTACCCCAAACACAAAAATGCCTGTGGTCCACTTTTATATAATCAGCACAGCAAACATGACAAAATGCAACTTGATTAAAACTAGCGGATGCTGCATTTTGTGTCCAGACACCTCTCGTCATGTTTTCTTGTCAGAAACCAAAACTATGAACATTCCCGCACTATAGCCAATGTGCCAGGAGCAAATTTCCAGCGGCAATTAGGTTTAGAAGTTGCAGGGATCCATAAGGCTTTTCTCCATTTGGGAATGGAAACCCAAAAAATTTATAATCAAGTAGTCAACTTGACTATTTGAATTTTATGTTTCTATTTTTTATATTTTCTTTCTTTCCCATAACACTCTTCTGTTTTGCATAATTAATTTTTCACCTCCAAGAGAAACTTTCCATTATCAGAAAATTATTTTAGAAAGAAAGTCGGTTTAATGGATTTTACAATTTTTTTTTTGGATAAGGAGGAGGAACATTGCTATCCAAATTTGAATAATGTGTGGCACTATGTTCTTGTGACAATGTGTGTTGAGGAACACTGAGGTTAAGAGGTTCATCTGTAAGTTCGGTAACATCATATACAATTGATGTTGATGGGCTTGAACCACCAGTTCTTGTACATTATGTTAGACATTTTAGAAACTTACGTATAAATTCCATTTAGTGCAACATTCAAATCAGATCTTATATTTTGCAGTGACATTGCTATGTCTCTTTGGGTATGATTGAGATCGTTATAAAACTTTTGGGTTGCATTCATATAACTATTTAGTACATTTCTTGTGTCGTTTTCCTCATGTAATGGTTCTGGATTGTGCTCTTTCTGTATATTAACAAAATTGGTGTTCTCTGCATCTTGTGGTGAAATTTCAGCAGCAACACAAATTTCCTAATCTTCCAAGTTATCTGTTAATTGGGCTTCTAAAAAAAAGAAAATATATTTCGGTTTGCCTTTTTTTTTTTTATCTTTGCAAACTATTTTTTATTGTTAAATTTTTTGCCAATTTAAAATAATTTAAATTAAAATAAATTATTAATGTCAAATATGTAATTCTTCAATTTAATTTTCTAAATTTACAATTGTTAAAATATGATTAGAATAATCATTTTTTTTAAAAAAAAAACAACCTTGTCCGAAATATGAATAATATTGTTTCAAAATTATTTATATTACTATATTACTATTTAACATATAAGTAGAAAAATATACCTTCTTGCAACTCCAAATCCATGTTTCCAATGCCAGCTATTTGCTCTTTACGATAGGTGTTAGCAATTAGTTCCTCTATTTCATTCAAACAAGTAGTATTGCATGGACCACCTCCAGTTTTCTTTACCATTTTGTTGATTTTGGACAATTTTAGTTTACATAGTCGATGACAATCATGCCATTTCTTCTTTAAATCTGAAATAGATCTCTTGTCAATTCCTAAACTGTTGATTTGCACCCCAATATTTGCCCATATTAAATTTTTTTGGTCTAATGGAAGATGATCTGCATTTTTCCCAAATAAAGATTCATAGTTTGATACCACCTGTTGAAATAAAATAAAAAAATAATTGATTATATAAAAAAATCCTAATGTATATAAATATAGATTTTTGTCAAATTATTTTTATTTTAAAATTATTAAAATATGTATATTTCAGCATCTCAATATTTATTACATTACTAAGAGATATTCCTCATAGCAAGGAGAAAACCAGATCCATCAGTTATGCAATAATGTTTTTAAAAATGTTATAATAAATGTATTATCAAAAACTATTTATAAATAAAATAAGCTATAATTTCTAAATTAAGGAGGAAGAGTAATAAAGAATTGAAACGCTCCAGTACTAGAGGGGATAATTGCTTATAAGGACACATGCACACGGCCATTGCCCAGTCGTGGCTGTATTACGGCGTGTAAATTGCAGATCAACCAAAAGCAGGCACCATCCATGTGAACCACTGTCCATCCATGGATATTAAACACCTCAAAAATAAGACTTGTACAAAATTTCAGTATTGCTGACCACATTAATGGGTTCTATATCCGCCGGCTAAGGACCCATAAACACATGACATAAAGAATGTTTAAAAGGCACACATTTAACCATTATTACATATAATTAAAATTTTAATATTCTACTATACACAATTACTACACTTTACATACTAATATCGACTAATATCTTTTTTTCCTTCATCCGTGAAATATATTTTTTTCTTCGCTTTTTATCAGTTTTCTCAGGTAACTGATTGTCAGAGAAATATCGATTTTCAGATTCATCCAAATCAGGTAATGTTGAAGAATTGTTTGTAGGTACAATTCTGTGGCTTGTAGATGCTGTCACTTCTGGAGTTGATTCATTACTAACATGTCTGCTTAGCTGCGGACCATAATTTTGTAGAAATTTGACAAACAGATCATTCATCATCGATGGGTCCATGTTTGCCATGTTCTCTTACAAGTACCACAGAAAAAGAAGTTATATGTGAGACTTTTCCCTCACAAGTAGATTTGCGTGTGACTTTTCTGTCAAATATATTTTCGTGCGACTTTTTTATAGTAATAATGTAATGGCGTGCAATTTTTCATATGCGAATAATGATGACAAACTTACGACTTTTCAATATATTTAATGTGCGACTTTTGATAAAACTGCAACTTTTTTAAACCTTTTGCAAATGCATTAACCTACTATAGGCAAACCCCTTCCCATACCCATACCCTACAGGACCATCCCTGCTCCCTATTCTGTGTCTGTGGCCTGCATTCACCCCTGCAGCGCCACCGTTAACCCTCGTCGTTCCCTTAGGGACAGGAATAGCACCAGGTGGGGTGGGCTGCTAATATTTGTGTAAGTGTATTGTATAGTTAGTTTGTGGGTGGCATTTGGGAACCGTGTAGTGTAGTTTAGTGCTGTATTTATAATACTGTATTGTTAGTGTATTGCGTGCGTAGTGTATTGTTGGTATTAATAAATACTGTGTTTTATTTGTAACTATCTGTAACGTGTGGTTATTAGCGATAGTTAGTTTAGTAAGGCGCATGCTGCTAGTTTAGTCGTTAGTGTAAGGCAAAGTATAGTGAAAGTATTGTATTAATTATATAAAGGTATAAATAGGCGGGGTCATCAATAGACGGCTCCTCCTATTTATGAATATTAATCATTGATATTTTCATAAATATTTGTGATTAATATACCCCCTTTACATGGGGTAAAAGTGTTTCAGAAAAGGATCTGTAATAAGACAGTGGTAGGCCGTCGGGTCCTGGGCATTTCCCTGTGGGGGAGGAATTGAACGCCTCCAATAGATCTGACAGGGTGAAAGGAGCAGCAATTTTATCTTGTTGGGAAGGTGTGAGAGCTGGGCGATTTTATGTTTTGAGGAAGGAAGAGATATTGTGTTCTTTAGCATAACAGAGGTCTAGAAGGGGGGAGAGGGGAGGTTGTAGAGGGATTCATAGTAGAGCCTGAATTGTTCTGCGATATCTTCTAATCTGAAAAGTGTCTTACCAGAAGGGGTAGTGATGTTTTGGACATAATTAGCGAGCCTTCTACGTTTGATTCTCTGCATTTTGTGACTTTGTCTCCATGCGCGAATATTTTTCGTTAGGATGATAAGTAGAACCTAGCAGAGCGTTCATTAAGCAGGTTCTTCTGTTCAGTTTTAAGAGATGTTAATTCAGACAAATGGAGCTGGAGCAGAGAGGTTTTATGTGTTTTTTCCAAAGAGTTAATCTGTGAGAGGAGAGAGGTTAGTTTCTTTTCAGATACCAAACAGGCCCGCAACAGTTTCCCGGAGCACACCCTTGCCTAAATCTTCCTTGCCAAGGGGTAGGTGTTGCGCAGTCTGGCGCTTTTTTGAGGAAAGTGTGAACGATATTACAAAATAATAGCAAAGACACGTGCACTCTGCGGTCTTACTAAACCCTCAAACTGATGTAAAAATTTAGAGATTAGCCAACATGTCCTACAGTGTAGGACATGTCTGAGCCCGAGCACCGCGCCAAGGTTTCTCAAGTAGCTCGGGACCTAACACTCACCTACCTGTGCCATGTGGGCAATACCAGGGGCCAGCGGGCAAATTACAGGAGCATGAGGCTGACTCACAAACAATTCACCAGTTACCTCCAGCATGTACCATGCTAGCAATGGGAGGAGGGAGGAGTCTGCGAGTCCCACTCAAGACTGGCTGGTATGGCCCAGGCCTCACAGGTGCAGCTAAATGTAGCCTGTAGATGGAAAGCAGGCACATTTAAATTGGAGTTTATACACCTCCAGGCATCTCTATATATACAAACTGAAAAGAATGGCGTGGTATTAAACAGGCAGGAAATGCTCAAACCCACATGCAGTCGTGCATATATACACAGGGGAGCAAATCCTGCACTTGTGGCCCGTTGCTAATGATGATCCCCAGCAAAAATGAATACAGTGGAGGATACCCGCAGCGAACCATAAGTACCACAATAGACATCCTACATAAGATAGCAGTTATGTGGATGTGATAATCAATATAGCAATATGAAAAAATAATAGCAAAGACAGGTGCACTCTGCGGTCTTACTAAACCTTCAAACTGATTTTAAAATTGAGAGATTAGCCAACATGTCCTACGGTGTAGGACATGTCTGAGCCCGAGCACCACGCCAAGGTTTCTCAAGTAGCTCGGGACCTAACACTCGCCCACCTGTGCCATGTGGGCAATACCAGGGGCCAGTGGGCAAATTACAGGAGCATGAGGATGACAAAAAAATTGTAATTTGCAACCAGTGCCATACAAAAATGAGCAGGGGTGTGAACACTAGCAACCTCACGAACACCAGCATGATCTGCCACATGACATCAAAGCACTGTAATAGGTGGGCCGAACGCCTGGGTCCACAATCTGTGTCTGCAGGTCACACCACTGCCTCCTCTTCCCCTGTGTTACATGCTAGCCAGTCCCCTGTGCAAGACACAGGCCCGGATGCCTCCCGCCCTGCACCTGGACCTTTGCAAGGACCATCAGCGACCACATCCAATTCAGTGTCCCAGCGCAGCATACAAATGTGCTTGTTCACCCTTCTCGACCCCCACTACATAGAGAACGTCTCATCTCTCATTCCTCTGGTGGAGAGGACAAGCAAAATGGTGCAATACAAGAAGATCCTTGTTGAAAAATTGCTCCCAAAAATTCCATCTGACAACGCTGGCGGCAGAGTCTGTGCTTCCTTGGCCAACTGAGGAGGGGAGACAAGGGAAACACACAGCAGTTCCAACAGAGGCAGGGTAACACTCTCCAGAGCCTGGGACAGTTTCATGACACCTCTCCAGCACCCTCATGCTGATGCGTGGCCTAGTGTCACAAGGAGGGAAAAATTTTGGAAGATGGTGAAGGAGTACATAGCAGACCGTGTCAGCGTCCTCAATGATCCCTCAGTGCCTTACAACTACTAGTGTCCAAACTGGCACTCTAAGCCTTGGAGGTGCTGGCCTGCCCTGCCACCAGCGTTTTGTCTGACAGTGTATTTAGTGCTGCTGGTGGCATTATAACAGATAAGCGTATCCGCCTGTCAACTGAAAATGCTGACAGGTTGAATCCTGATGAAGCTGATGAACATAAAGGCACTTTAAATGTATTGTTTATAATGTACTGAATACACTGTATTCCCATGCACCCCTTCCACCACAAACAAGGGTATATGTTTGAATCTGCCTATTATCCTCCTCCTCCATTATATCAACATGCTTATTTGTCGCATATAATGCCCTCACATACATGCCCTTTGCATATAATGTTTTACAGGGTCAGCTTAGCTGCAGGCCCTCGCATATTATTTTTTTACAGGGTCAGCTCACCAGCAGGCCCTTGTATATAATGTTTTACAGGGTCAGCTCACCAGCAGGCCCTCACCTACAATCATTTACAGGGTCAGCTCACCTGCAAGCTCTCGCATATAATTTTTTAGAGGGTCAGCTTGCCAGCAGGCCCTCACCTACAAATCCAGTTTTTCTATCCAAGAGTCTGGTCAACACAATCCTCCCTGCCGGGGGTCGCGTAACTAGTTATCACGTTATCACGGAGGAGTCTCGTTCGTTATCGGAATTAACCAGACAAATCACTCCACCAACTAAGAACGTCCATGCACCACCACCCACAGAATCGAGAAAGAACTATCAATCTGTCAATCCTTTCCGTGTCCGGGCCGTGTGAGGTTTCCCGTGTTGAGTCAAATTAAGCCGCAGGCTCCACTCCTGGTCGTGCTCTTCTGTCATTTATTTTAAGTTTCAGCTTTGCAACCATACTCCCCCTGGAACCCAAAGACTTTGGTTTCCCGGAAGCTGCTCGGTGGGTCATGGTAATAACGCCGCTGGATTGCCGGTTGTCATTGTTTATGGTCGGAACTACGACGGTATCTGATAGTCTTCGAAACTCCGACTTTAGTTTTTGATTAATGAAAACATTCTTGGTAAATGTTTTCGCTTTGGTTCGTCTTGCACTGTTTCAAGAATTTGTCCTCTAGCGGCGCAATAAGGATGCCCGCGGCCGTCCCTCTTAATCATGGCCCCAGTTCCAAAAACCAACAAAATAGAACAGGAGTCCTATTCCATTATTTCTAGCTGAAGTATTCAAGCAACCCGGCCTGCTTCGAACACTGTAAATTTTTTCTCAGCTCAGCAGCAGGCCCTTGCATATAATGTTTTAGAGGGTCAGCTCACCTGCAGGCCCTCACTTACATTCTTTTAGAGGGTCAGCTCACTGGCAGGCCTTCACCTATCTATACGTACCTAATAGGTAATTTGCGCGCATGCTGCCCTGCTTGGAAGTGGGAGCCGTAGCGGTTTCTCAGGCTCCCTCTCCAGAATCAAACCCTGATTCCCGTTATCCATGGTCACCATGGTTGGTGCTGAAAATAACATCGAAAGTTTAAAGGGCAGACATCCAATGGATCGTCGCCATCATGGGTACGTGCGATCGGGCGGAGGTTATCTAAAGTCACTAAAGCGGCAGCAGACCCTCGCCCATAATGTTTTAGATGGTCAAATCAGCAGGCCCTTACTCCAAATGTTTTTGAGGGTCACCAGCAGGCCATCAATCATAATTTTTCAAGGCTGTGTATGATGCCCTCCTTTATGTGTAAGAAAGGGTGTATTGTAGTGCCTCTTCCTCGTAATTTTTGGCAGCCCTTTCACTTAGTGCATAGGCTTTATCAGTGTAGGAGTCCCACTACCTGAACAATTGTACCACAATGTGAAGAAGGCCCTCCATTATGTGATATACAGGTTGTATCAAAGTGCCTCTTCCATGTCATTTTTGCCAGCACTTGCATTTTTGTATATAAGTAAATATACAGGAAAGAATGTTTCCTAACAATTTTTCCTCTAAAATCGATTTTATCTTTGGTTTTGTGCGTATTATTGTCAATCTGTAAAAGTGGCGTACTATTCGGACAACATCGTTCCCAACAGTGACCTGGCAGTCCAAAATGCATCTAGACATCCTCCCCATGCTTTTACTGAATAATTTCGGTGGTGTTTCCATCAATTTCTGACCTTTTCTATGAACCAGGCACCCTCCCCTCTTCGGAGTAGGGGGTGCCTGGTTTAATGCTCGGGTCCTCCCATTGACTTCCATTATACTCGGGTGCTCGGTAGAGCACCCGAGCATCCCGATGTGTTCGACCTGAGCACCCAAGCACTATGGTGCTTAATGAACACTACATATTAGGTATTTCCACATCCATAATTACCTGTTCTATAAAATTATCACATGACCTAACCCCTCAGGTGAACACCGTAAAAAAAAGTGTGGCAAAAAAGCAAATTTTGTCACTTTACATCACAAAAAGTGTAATACCAAGCGATCAAAAAGTCATATGCACCATAAAATAGTACCAATCAAACCGTCATCTCATACCGAAAAAAATGAGCAGCTACATAAGACAGTCGCCCCAAAAAGTATAAAAAAAAACTATGGCTTTCAGAATGTGGAGACACAAAAAAAAAAATCATTCTTTTCAAAAATGCTTTATTATTTAAAACTGAATCAAACAACCAAAAAAGTAGTCATATTTGGTATTTTCGCATCCGTAACAACCTGCTCTATGAAAATACATAAAAATACCACATGATCTAACCTGTCAGATGAACATTGTAAATAAAAAATAAAAACAGTGCCAAAACAGTTATTTTTTTGTTACCTTGCCTCACAAAAAGTGTAATATAGAGCAACCAAAAATCATATGTACCCTAAAATAGTACCAACAAAACTGCCACCTTATCCCCCAGTTTCCAAAGCGGGGTCACTTTTTTGGAGAGGACCTTTCACCTGAAAATGAAGGTTAAACTAAAGATATAGCCTTACTTACATGCCCCCGGTATATTTGCCGCCTTGTATGCTAATGAGCCATTCGGCTCAACTGGGCGGGCCTTCAAAAGTTCTCCCGGGCGTGTCATTCTTCTCCCTGGCACGGAACGCATCCAATCAGCGCGCTCCGCTCTTAGCCAGGGAGAAGACGCTCCAGTTCCGTGAGATGGCGCCGGCTCCGGATGGATGAAATCGATCCAGTTCTCGCGAATTTCGCGAGAACTGGAGCGTCTTCTCCCTGGCTAAGAGTGGAACACGCTGATTGGATGCGCTCCGTGCCAGGTAGAAGAATGACACGCCCGGGAGAACTTTTGAAGGCCAGCCCAGTTGAGCCGAATGACTCATTAGCATACAAGGCGGCAAATATTCTGGGGTGCAGCGCGGACAAACAGGGGCACTGATTGAAAAATGAATGACTGAATAAGCAATACCTGGGGCATGTAAGTAAGGCTATATCTTTAGTTTAACTTTCATTTGAAAAGGTCCTCTTTAAATACCTTGAGGGGTGTAGTTTCTAAAATGGGGCCATTTATGGGTTGTTTCTATTATGTAAGCCTCACAAAGTGACTTCAGACCTGAACTGGTACTTAACAAGTGGGTTTTGGAAATTTCCGGAAAAATTTCAAGATTTGCTTCTAAACGCTTCTAAGCCTTCTTACGTCCCAAAAAAAGAAAATGTCATTAACAGAATGATCCAAACATGAAGTAGACATATGGGAAATGTAAAGTAATAACTATTTTAGCCATTATCACTATCTGTTTTAAAAGCGGAGAAATGCAAATTTTGAAAATTGCTAATTTTTCTAAATATTTGGCAATTTTTTTTTATAAATAAAAATTATACATTTTCTTAAAATTATACATTTTCCTATTACATGAAATAGATAATATACCAAACTATATATAATAAATAAGCCAATAATATAAATAAGGCAATAATTATTACAAATACAATTTCTGCCATTAAAATTATTAGGTGGACTTTACTAGTGTTGGGCACGAATAATCGAATCGCAAACTTTAACCTCTTGTGGACACAGGGCGTACCTGTACGCCCTGATGTACCAGTACTTAAGGACACAGGGCGTACAGCAGGCACTCTGTGACAATGCCGAGGGGGGTCCTGTGACCCCCCTGTATTGGCGATCGCAGCAAACCGCAGGTCAATTCAGACCTGCGTTTTCGGGTTATTCGGGTCTCTGGTGACCGATTACCCAGAATAGGATGGTGATCGGTGGTGTGATAATACACCACCAATCACCATCCTTAGATCCTGAGAGATTGCTTCCGATTGGCTGGACAGGCGGGCGGGGGTTAACTTCCCCCAGCTCTGCTCTCCTCCTCCACATTGCTTCCTGGAGTGAGAGAGAGCAGCCAGTCATCCAGCTCCTGAGCCCAGCACCTCCAGTGAGCCACCATAGTGCCATCTGGCACTAAAAAGGTACCTAGGGACAGGTTAGGCAGAGCTTAGTTTAGACAGGGATAGTCAGGGAAAGTATAGGGGGAAAAAAAATATGTTTTATTTTTATTTTTGCACTACCCTGATCGGGTGTCTGGGGTCCACACTCACACTCAGCTGTGTGACCCTAGCCCCCCCCCCCCCAGGGGTGCTGCAGCTTGCCCCCCCACCCCCTCCACACATTTTTTGCGCTGACTGTGGCCGGCACTTTTAGTGTCCGGCCACTGTTAGCGCATCGCCCACCCCACCGCTGATCAGCTTCGGACCGCTGATCAGCGAGTTTGAATCTTTTTCTCTTTTTTTTTCACATTTTTTGGGGCTTTTTTAAAATGTATTAATTTTTTTCTGTTAGGTTTAGGGTAAGTACACGAACACCCGTGCCCCCACACACACGCACACTAAATAAAGTTTTCCACACATGCACACACACACTCCCCTATGGCCCGCCAGATGTTCTCGGCCAGGAAGGCATACGCCCTGCTTGCCTCCGACTCCGAGAGCCCCAGTGAGGACGAGGATAACCCCACTTTCCTCTCGTCATCCGCGTCCTCCTCATCATCTAGTGATGATGATGAGCCCCCAAGGCGGCTGAGATGCCGCCAGGCAGAGCAAAAGGACCCCCATGCCAAGGACCCTGTGGCCCACACTAGTAAGAGCAGCTCTGGGGCTCGTACTAGTTTTCCGGCCCACCAGATTAGTCCACCTGAGCCCCCTACTGGTGAACTTGCATGGTGTACCCCAAAGGATTTTGAGCCCGTGATTCCTGATTTTGTTGGCCAATCAGGAATCCAGATTCCCACAGTGAGCTTCACTGAATATGACTTTTTTTTTTTTTTTGTGACCACTTTGTGAATCTGATGGTGGCGCAAATGAACTTGTTCGCCCAACAGTTCATTGCTCAACACCCGGGCTCCTTTTTGGCTAGGTCCGGTGGCTGGACTCTGGTCAGTGCAGCCGAGATGAGAACGTTTTGGGGCCTCGTGCTGCACATGGGCCTAGTCAAAAAACCCAGTGTCAGGCAGTACTGGAGTGGGGACGTCCTCTACCAGACCCCTCTCTACTGTATGGCCATGACATGTTCCCGTTTTGAGGACATCCGGAAATGCCTGCATTATGCAGATAATGCAGCATGTCCCCCCAAAATTTTTGGAGGCCTATGTATCTGGAAGGGAGGTCGCTGTTGATGTGTCTCTCATTGCTTTCAAGGGGAGACTCATTTTCTGCCAGTATGTTCCCTCTAAGTGGTCGAGGTATGGCGTGAAGCTGTACAAACTTTGTGAGAGTACCTCAGGGTACACTTACAAGTTTCGGGTGTACGAGGGGCGAGATTCCAGTATTGAACCCCCTGAATGCCCCCCCACTCTGGGTGTTAGCGGGAAACTTGTGTGGGACTTTATGCACCCACTGCTAGATTAGGGTTACCACCTGTACGTGGATAACTTTTATACTAGTATCCCCTTGTTCCAGTCCCTCGCGGCCAGATCCACGTCTGCTTGTGCGACCGTGCGGAAAAATCAACATGGCCTCCCTACCCACCCCCTCCAGGTACCTATACCCAGGGGTGTGACCCGTGCCCTTACCAGTGGAAACCCGGTGCTGGTCAGATATAAGGACAAGAGGGATGTCCTTGTACTGTCCACAATTCACGGTAACGGCATCACCCCTGTCCCTGTGCGAGGTACCGCGGCAACGGTCCTCAAGCCCGATTGTATCTCTGATCAAGTCCTCAAGCCATATAACGCCACGCGCAAAAGCCAGGCATGGTACAAAAAAGTTGCAGTCTACTTGGTATAGATTGCCTTGTACAACTCTTTTGTGCTGTCCTGGAACGCTGGCAACACAGGGAAATTCCTGCAGTTCTATGAGGCAGTCCTGACTGGGAAAGAGCAGGCTGGAGTACCTCGGGAACTGGAGGTGCCCAGATCGTCCCTGGCCAACACTTTCCAGGTGTGGTCCCCCATACTGGAAAGAAGGGACTGTCCCAAAAAAAGTGCAAAGTGTGTCACAGGAGGGGGATACGGAAGGACACCACCACTCAGTGTGATACGTGCCCCGATCATCCGGGCCTCTGCATTGACGGTTGATTCAGGGAGTACCACACTTCCATGAAGTACTAAATTTATAATCCCCTTCCCCAATTTTAATTCTATTTGGCCACAATTGTCCTGAAAAAAAATGAAAAAATAAACTATGGCTCTCATGACCTAACCCCTCAGATGAACACAGTAAAAAAATAAAAATAAACGGTGAAAAAAATAGCTTTTTTTATACCGTTTGTACTTTATTTTTTTGACTGTGTTCATCTGAGGGGTTAGGTCATGTGTTATTTTTATAGAGCAGATTCTTATGGACACGGTAATACCTAATATGTCTACTTTTTTAAATTTATTTAGGTTTTACACTATAATATACTTTTTTTTTTTAACATTTTAGTATCTCCATAGTCTGAGAGTCATTTATTTTTTATTTTTATTTTTTAGCCGATTGTCTTAAATAGGGGCTCATTTTTTGTGGGATGAGAGGACGGTTTTATTGGCATTATTTTGGGGTGCATATATTTGATTGCTTGCTATTACACTTTTTGTGATGTAAGGTGACAAAAAAATTGCCTTTTTTTGTCACCTTGATGGGGATGCTGCATCATTGGTGGGCAGTGCGCCCCCCCCCAGGTATTAAAATCATTGGTGAGCAATTCCCCCTCCCCCGGCCCTTCCCAGTATTAAAATCATTGGTGGGCAGTGCGCCCTCCCCCCGCCCTTCCCAGTATTAAAATCATTGGTGGGCAGTGCGCCCTCCCCCCGCCCTTCCCAGTATTAAATCATTGGTGGGCAGTGCGCCCTCCCCCCTCCAGTATTAAAATCATTGGAGGGCAGTGCGCCCCGCCCTCAGTATAAAAATCATTGGTGGGCAGTCCACCCCCCCATCATTGGTGGCAGCGGCAGTTCCGATCGGAGTCCCAGCAGCATAATGCTGGGGCTCCGATCGGTTCCCATGGCAGCCAGGACGCTACTGAAGTTCTGTCTGCCATGGCCAGTTACTCTGCAGCATTATACTTACATGCTCTGTGGCCGCCCGGTTGCTCCTTCTTCTTGTAACTCACAGGTCTGTGCGGCACATTGCTATAAGCATAAGCAATGCGCCGCACAGACCTGTGAGTTACAAGAAGAAAAAGCGCCGGGCGACCACAGAGCATGTAAGTATGCTGCTGACTAACTGACCATAACAGCCAGACAGGACTTGAGTAGCGTCCTGGCTGCAATGGTAACCGATCGGAGCCCCAGCATTACACTGCTGGGACTCTGATCAGAACTGTCGCTACTACCAATGATGGGGGTGCGCACTGCTCACCAATTATATTAATACTGGGGAGGGCGCACTGCCCACCAATGATTTTAATGCTGGGGGGGTGCGCACTGCTCACCAATGATATTAATACTGGGGAGGGCGCAGTCCCCACCAATGATTTTAATACCGGGGAGGGGGGGAGGGTGCACTGCTCACCAATGATTTTAATACCGGGGAGGGCGCACTTGGGGCTGATGGAAAGGCACTGGGGGCTGATGGAAAGGGTACTGGGGGCTGATGGAGAGGGTATTGGGGGCTGATGGAGAGGGTACTGGGGGCCGATGGAGATGCACTGACTTGGAGCCTGGGGGCTGATGGAGAGGCACTGGGGGGCCGCTGGTGAAAGGCACTGGGAGCTGACAGAGAGGCACTGGGGGCTGACAGAGAGGCACTGGGGGCTGACGGAGAGGCACTGGGGGCTGACGGAGAGACTACTAGGGGCTGACGGAGAGACTACTGGGGGCTGATATATGGCTACTGGGGGCTGATATATGGCTACTGGGGGCTGATATATGGCTACTGGGGGCTGCTATGAGGCTACTGGGGGCTGCTATGAGGCTACTGGGGGCTGCTATGAGGCATGGGGCTCTTATCTGAGGTCTGATTGGGGGTCATTCATATTGGGGTCTGAGCTGAGGTGTGATCTGAGGTCTTATTGGGGTCTTATTAACATTGGGGATCTTATTGGGGCTGTTAGCTGAGGTCTGATTAACATTGGGGGTCTGATTGGTGATCTGACCTGAGGTGTAATGAAAAATATTTTTTTTCCGGAGCAGCTTGGAGAAAAAAAGGCCTCACAGTCTCCCACACTCCTTCTGCCCGTCCAAGCGAGTCGGCACCCTTGAGGCCAAGCCTGTAAGCACCCCTGAGGCTAAACCAGCCAGCACCCCTGAGTCTTCAGAACTGTAAGTAAATTATATATAAGGGGAGCTTATAATATGATATAATAAAGAGACAAATTATGTCTGAACAGACATATAGCGCAAATTCCAGTTTTTGTTTACGTTTTATGTTGCACTGAATATTCGGGAAAAAAAACATATATATATATATATATATATATATATATATATATATATATATATATATATATATATAAAAATATAAAATTATTATTTTTTTTTATTTATTTATTTTGGGGGGGGGGTCCGGGTGGCAGTGGATCTTGACCCCTGAGTGTTATTGCTGTGCTCTGTGCTTTGCTGTGTCATTACATTAGATCGTTTATATATACAGGTGAAACTGAAATAAATGGACTTTTGCACGATATTCAAATTTTTTGAGTTTCACCTGTGTGTATTATATATATATATATATATATATATATATATATATATATATATATATATAAATTCAGAAAAATGAGCGGCACTCCAAGGATAAAAGCAGTGAACCCTTTATTCACACCGGTGGTGCAACGTTTCGGCTCTGGTCACGAGCCTTCCTCAAGCGAGCCTTCCTAGGCTTGAGGAAGGCTCGTGACCAGAGCCGAAACGTTGCACCACCGGTGTGAATAAAGGGTTCACTGCTTTTATCCTTGGAGTGCCGCTCATTTTTCTGAATTTATCCATCAGGGAAACCAGTCCATTCCCTTTGGGACGTGCACCCGCCTTTTCCCTCTGGAGCCAGTGCCGCCATTTTTCTTTCTATATATATATATATATATTATATATATATATATATATATATATATATATATATATATATTATATATATATATAAAAAAAAATTGGAAAAAATGAGGAGGCAGCACACTGTGTAGACGAGGGGTGCACGTCTGGCAAAAGTGGACCAGCACCTAGGCCCAATAAGCTAGAAGAAAAGATAGCCAGCAGCACTCCGAGATATTAAAGGCAAACGGTGGTTTATTAGACCCAAAGTCAAGCGACGTTTCGACAGCTTATTGCTGTCTTTGTCAAGCATAGTGCACATGTGACATAGATGTGGTATAAATAGGGATGTCAATCCAGAATATATTAACATCAATCATCTGCATTATAATATAAATATACACTTTACAATCCAAAAGTGATTACAAACTGTACATGTAATAAAACGCCAATATCTGGCAAACAAAGTGCATAAAAAATAATACAACATCAATATAGTGTATCTTTTGTACTGAGGAAAAACCATAATTGGTGCAGGTGATACTAATGATGACGTGAATTAAAAAACTCACTGTCCGGTGGGGAACTGTATGCTGCATGGATCGTGTGCAGTTGCGTCCCGGTTCTCTCATTGCGCATGCGCGAGAGCGACAACATCCCGCGATAACCGCGGTGGTCACAGACCAAGAACCAGCCTAAACAAAAATGGCCACAGCAGTCTCATATATGATGTGCGCATGTCCGGAAAATATGCGGTGCCGCCCAGCTATCACTATACTGGCGTAGTCATGGAAACAATGATAAATAAACACTACCAGCTGGTCATGCGATCTGAAAAGAGAATCGGCGTTACTGACCACGGGTCTACCAGACAAAGTCAATGAGATCACCGGGCAGACGCCGAGCTATACGATGATCGCAGATGGATATAATAATATAGGAGATGGAGCGTCACCCGATTATGACGGATCAAATTATGAGCCATCAATATAAGAGGGAGAGATGAGCGTCACCGGAATATATCCACGGACTATCATCAATCCCTCATCGGGGGGCGCCACCATCTCTCATATTAATGGAAAAATAAGGAAGGTATAATATAGGTCTAAATATCAAAAAATGTAAATGTATATAAACTAGATGGGTGGACTTCCAATGCTAAATAAACAACAGCATATGTAAATAATATATCGGACGCAAAAATACATATATGGCAATAATTGAACATAGCAGGGATGACCCATTGCAACCACGATATATGACGTGCCATACAGAGCCCCAATCACGGCAGTGAAGTTGAAAAGAACCTAAAAACAAAAGGAGAATATATTAGCATATTTCTCATAAACAATAACTTGATTAAACATGCATGTTTATCTACATGTGCATTATATCCACAGCAAAAAAATCGGGTTACAGCAATCACTGGACAGAGACACTAATGGTGTACAGAAAGTGAACCATTCACACCTTGAAGTCCACGTTAAGCCCATTGGGTCTCAACGTTTGCAACGTGTAGATCCAATATAATTCTCGTTTTTTGAGGAGAGCTTGTCGGTCTCCCCCCCGTCTCCCCAATTCAATTTGTTCCAAAATGCGGAATCTCAGATCATTCTGAGTGTGTCCCGCTTCCTTAAAGTGTTTAGACACGGGTAGATCTAATTTTTCTTTCCTGATAGAATAACGGTGTTGGTTCAACCGTGTTTTTACATCCCACGTGGTCTCACCAACATACCACTTCCCACAAGGGCAGGCAAGCTGGTAGACCACGTAGGATGAATCACAAGTCAGGAATTGCGTGATTTTCATCATCCTATTAGTTGCCGGATTAAGGAATGTGTCTCCCTTAAGCATCAATTTGCAATTAATGCAGTGGTAGCAAGGGTAGCAACCAGTTCGAGTGGAGCCACACATTGTTCTCACACTCGCCCTGGTGCTGCCCACATCTGCCCTTACCAATCTGTCACTCAAATTCCTCCCTCTCCGGTAGGAGAACAAGGGGGGAGTTTGCAATTCAGCGACAAGGGGAAAACTATTCCCAATCAATTTCCAGTGTCTTCGAATGACGCCCGCTATTTGTGAGCTGTCAGTTGAAAAGCTGGAAATAAAAAGGGATACGAGGAATTGGAGAATCACTCTGTGGCTTGGTGATGGTAGATTGAGTTTCAACCTTTTTGATGCTATCCCTAATTAATTTCTTAGGGTATCCGCGTGTGGCAAACTTGTTGCCCATTTCTTCAAATCTAATGTATCTCACCTGTTTATCCTTAACAATCCGCTGTACTCGTAGGAGCTGACTAAACGGTAGAGACCGGACCATAGAACGAGGATGATGGCTATCATAGCGTAGCAAGGTATTCTTGTCAGTAGGTTTCACAAATAAATCTGTACTCAAACCTCGTCCCATGATCCGGACCTCCGTATCAAGGAACTGAAGTTTGTCATTGGACTGGACCATAGTAAATTTCACAGTGGGGTCAATCTGATTAAGGAATGCGTGGAAGGCGAGGAGGTCCAACGTGTCGCCCATCCACACCAAGAAGATGTCATCAATATAGCGCCACCACCCCAGAACTTGTCTGAAGTGGTGGCTGCCATAGATGAATGACTCCTCAAGGTGGGCCATATAGATGTTTGCATAAGTGGGCGCCACGTTGGACCCCATCGCGGTTCCACGCATCTGGACAAAAAAATCATCCTGGAAAAGAAAATAATTCTTTGTTAAAACAAATCTAAGCAATGTGAGAAGAAAAATACGACACCTCATGGAGTATTCTGAATGGATAAGGCACTTCTCTACAGCCTGTAGGCCGCGCTCATGGTCGATCGACGTGTACAAACTGCACACGTCGAACGAAACCAGGACCGCCCCCACAGGAATTTCGAGGTTATCTATCTTAGACAGAAAGTCACTTGTATACCTGATATATGACTTGGTGGAAGAAGCAAAACGACCCAACATTTTATCCAAAAAAATGGCAACATTATAGAAGAGGGACTCTCTGCCAGAAACAATTGGGCGGCCCGGGGGGGGGCGACACCCCCTTGTGAATTTTGGGCAGGGTGTATAGTAGAGGCGTGCAAGGTTTGTCACGATACAAATAGCCAAACAATTTATCATCGATGGGGTGGTGGCGCTATATTGATGACATCTTCTTGGTGTGGATGGGCGACACGTTGGACCTCCTCGCCTTCCACGCATTCCTTAATCAGATTGACCCCACTGTGAAATTTACTATGGTCCAGTCCAATGACAAACTTCAGTTCCTTGATACGGAGGTCCGGATCATGGGACGAGGTTTGAGTACAGATTTATTTGTGAAACCTACTGACAAGAATACCTTGCTACGCTAGGATAGCCATCATCCTCGTTCTATGGTCCGGTCTCTACCGTTTAGTCAGCTCCTACGAGTACAGCGGATTGTTAAGGATAAACAGGTGAGATACATTAGATTTGAAGAAATGGGCAACAAGTTTGCCACACGCGGATACCCTAAGAAATTAATTAGGGATAGCATCAAAAAGGTTGAAACTCAATCTACCATCACCAAGCCACAGAGTGATTCTCCAATTCCTCGTATCCCTTTTATTTCCAGCTTTTCAACTGACAGCTCACAAATAGCGGGCGTCATTCGAAGACACTGGAAATTGATTGGGAATAGTTTTCCCCTTGTCGCTGAATTGCAAACTCCCCCCTTGTTCTCCTACCGGAGAGGGAGGAATTTGAGTGACAGATTGGTAAGGGCAGATGTGGGCAGCACCAGGGCGAGTGTGAGAACAATGTGTGGCTCCACTCGAACTGGTTGCTACCCTTGCTACCACTGCATTAATTGCAAATTGATGCTTAAGGGAGACACATTCCTTAATCCGGCAACTAATAGGATGATGAAAATCACGCAATTCCTGACTTGTGATTCATCCTACGTGGTCTACCAGCTTGCCTGCCCTTGTGGGAAGTGGTATGTTGGTGAGACCACGTGGGATGTAAAAACACGGTTGAACCAACACCGTTATTCTATCAGGAAAGAAAAATTAGATCTACCCGTGTCTAAACACTTTAAGGAAGCGGGACACACTCAGAATGATCTGAGATTCCGCATTTTGGAACAAATTGAATTGGGGAGACGGGGGGGGAGACCGACAAGCTCTCCTCAAAAAACGAGAATTATATTGGATCTACACGTTGCAAACGTTGAGACCCAATGGGCTTAACGTGGACTTCAAGGTGTGAATGGTTCACTTTCTGTACACCATTAGTGTCTCTGTCCAGTGATTGCTGTAACCCGATTTTTTGCTGTGGATATAATGCACATGTAGATAAACATGCATGTTTAATCAAGTTATTGTTTATGAGAAATATGCTAATATATTCTCCTTTTGTTTTTAGGTTCTTTTCAACTTCACTGCCGTGATTGGGGCTCTGTATGGCACGTCATATATCGTGGTTGCAATGGGTCATCCCTGCTATGTTCAATTATTGCCATATATGTATTTTTGCGTCCGATATATTATTTACATATGCTGTTTATTTAGCATTGGAAGTCCACCCATCTAGTTTATATACATTTACATTTTTTGATATTTAGACCTATATTATACCTTCCTTATTTTTCCATTAATATGAGAGATGGTGGCGCCCCCCGATGAGGGATTGATGATAGTCCGTGGATATATTCCGGTGACGCTCATCTCTCCCTCTTATATTGATGGCTCATAATTTGATCCGTCATAATCGGGTGACGCTCCATCTCCTATATTATTATATCCATCTGCGATCATCGTATAGCTCGGCGTCTGCCCGGTGATCTCATTGACTTTGTCTGGTAGACCCGTGGTCAGTAACGCCGATTCTCTTTTCAGATCGCATGACCAGCTGGTAGTGTTTATTTATCATTGTTTCCATGACTACGCCAGTATAGTGATAGCTGGGCGGCACCGCATATTTTCCGGACATGCGCACATCATATATGAGACTGCTGTGGCCATTTTTGTTTAGGCTGGTTCTTGGTCTGTGACCACCGCGGTTATCGCGGGATGTTGTCGCTCTCGCGCATGCGCAATGAGAGAACCGGGACGCAACTGCACACGATCCATGCAGCATACAGTTCCCCACCGGACAGTGAGTTTTTTAATTCACGTCATCATTAGTATCACCTGCACCAATTATGGTTTTTCCTCAGTACAAAAGATACACTATATTGATGTTGTATTATTTTTTATGCACTTTGTTTGCCAGATATTGGCGTTTTATTACATGTACAGTTTGTAATCACTTTTGGATTGTAAAGTGTATATTTATATTATAATGCAGATGATTGATGTTAATATATTCTGGATTGACATCCCTATTTATACCACATCTATGTCACATGTGCACTATGCTTGACAAAGACAGCAATAAGCTGTCGAAACGTCGCTTGACTTTGGGTCTAATAAACCACCGTTTGCCTTTAATATCTCGGAGTGCTGCTGGCTATCTTTTCTTATATATATATATATATATATATATATATATATATATATATATATTGTAAGGGATCGCCTTTTATTCGGGGGTCATTCTCACAATGATCTTCATAACCACTGGGTTTTAGGTCCAAACAGTGCAATTTATTTTGCACTCTTCATACACAACATGGCATAAAACAAAAGCCTGCCTGTCTGGGCTCTACCTAAACATAATAAACATTGTATCCCTAACTCAGCTATACGATAACGTTCCCACATGGAACCAGATGCGGCTTACCCCAGACATACAGTCCACCAGCCCTCAGGCTGTAACAAATGCAGTACCTTTGGAGGGGTTTGTGGTCTAGCAGTCCTCCTGACTCTGACCTTTCAATGCTTGTTCCAGGGTGTCGCTGAGTCCCTCAAAGTCCAGGCTATTGCATAGCCTCGTGGCCCCTCAGCCTTGCCCAGCTGAGACCACACTGACAGAGCCTCACCAGGCCTCTGTCTGCACACTCTCCAGAGTGAGACACACCCAGGATCCAGTAGCAGGATTAAATAGGATCCCTGGACATGAGCATGTCTCAAGTCCCGGACTGGAACCTGGGGAAACAACACCTCAATGTTCACATTGCCACAATATATATATATATATATTACAGATAGTTAGTGGGAGATAGTTAGTGTAGGTTAGAACGCGATATAGTGTAGCTGATAGGTTCCAGTGCAGGGTGATAGGTAGTGTAATAGGAATTACTGTTTCTCTGCTGTCCATACATACATGCTACAGACATAGTGCTGTGATGTCACAAGTTCGCAACAATATATTGTGCACCAATCAGTAATGTAGTCAGACCTGCAAAAATGTGAAGTTGCATGTATTTCGCCAAAATATTTGCATCATTAATTGCCGATTTGCGCAATCGCAAATATATTGGAGCACACTATCTGCATATAAAGCTATTGTAATGTTCTGCCGTGCCAACCATTTTCTCCAGTCTCAGGGAACCTCTAGCAGCTTGAAAAATGTAGCAAAAGTGACCCACGCCTGTATTGCTCGTGCAATACGCCCATATTACATTGCCGCTATTCGCAATCAAGAAAATAATGTCAAATTCGCAAATTCGCTAATTTATGATGAATATTTGCCCAAATATTAGCAAAATATTGCAAATACGAATATTGCCCCTGCTGCTCATCACTAGACATTACTTTAAAGGGGCACCTGTCATCAACTGTATGCTGCCAATACTAATTGCAGCATAAAGTAGTGATAGGTGAGTTGATTTTAGCGGTCTGTCATTTTAAAGTTAAAAGTAACTGGTTGCCGAGAACCAACATCACAATCATTGCAGACTGGCCTGGAAAAGAAGAAACAATAGTGGAAGAGCAGCACAACCGGACCTTTAGACCCAAAACCGGAATGCAACAGCCGCAATGGGACCGCAGATCCACAGCAGTCCAGGAACAGCGATGAAAAATGGAAGTCACAGCAGCATATCCAGTGCATCTTTTAAGAAACGTCGTACTTTGTTTGTGTGTGCACTCAAGGCTTCCAATAAAAGACGCACTGGATATGCTGCTGTGACTTCCATTTTTTATTGCTGGCCTGGAAAAGAGTCACGGCCACCTGAGAAGAGTCATGGTTAATCAAAAATTCCTTCTCTCCCTGCCCACCTGCTGAGGATTGACAGTCTTCTACCTAGTTTTCTCCCTTTCTCTCTAGGAGAGAACTGCCAATTAGTGATGGACGAACATCGGTCGGGACGATTCACGATTAGAATTGAGCGAACACCTGGATGTTCGGGTTCGAGAAGTTCGGCCGAACTTCCCGGAAATGTTCGGGTTCGGGATCCGAACCCGACCCGAACTTCGTCCCGAACCCGAACCCCATTGAAGTCAATGGGGACCCGAACTTTTGGGCACTAAAAAGGCTGTAAAACAGCCCAGGAAAGAGCTAGAGGGCTGCAAAAGGCAGCAACATGTAGGTAAATCCCCTACAAACAAATGTGGAAAGGGAAATGAATTAAAATAAAAATTAAAAAAATAAAAATGACCCAATATCAATTGGACAGAGGTCCCATAGCAGAGAATCTGGCTTCACGTCAGCAGAGAATCAGTCTCTTCATGCCATAGCAAAGAATCTGGCTTCATGTCAGCACAGAATCAGTCTCTTCATGCCATAGCAGAGAATCTGGCTTCATGTCAGCACAGAATCAGTCTTCATGTCATAGCAGAGAATCAGGCTTCACGTCACCCACCACTAAAACAGGCCACTGTCACACATTTAGGCCCCGGCACCCAGACAGAGGAGAGCGGTCCCGTAACAGAGAATCTGGCCTTATGTCAGCGCAGAATCAGTCTTCATGTCATAGCAGAGAATCAGGCTTCACGTCACCCACCACTGGAACAGGCCACTGTCACACATTTAGGCCCCGGCACCCAGACAGAGGAGAGCGGTCCCGTAACAGAGAATCTGGCCTTATGTCAGCGCAGAATCAGTCTTCATGTCATAGCAGAGAATCAGGCTTCACGTCACCCACCACTGGAACAGGCCACTGTCACACATTTAGGCCCAGGCACACAGGCAGAGGAGAGAGGTCCCGTAACAGAGAATCTGACCTTATGTCAGCGCAGAATCAGTCTTCATGTCATAGCAGAGAATCAGGCTTCACGTCACCCACCACTGGAACAGGCCACTGTCACACATTTAGGCCCAGGCACCCAGACAGAGGAGAGAGGTCCTGTAACAGAGAATCTGGCCTTATGTCAGCACAGAATCTGTCTTCATGTCATAGCAGAGAATCAGGCATCACGTCACCCACCACTGGAACAGGCCACTGTCACACATTTATGCCCAGGCGCCCAGGCGCCCAGGCAGAGGAGAGAGGTCCCGTAACAGAGAATCTGGCCTTATGTCAGCGCAGAATCAGTCTTCATGTCATAGCAGAGAATCAGGCTTCACGTCACCCACCACTGGAACAGGCCACTGTCACATATTTAGGCCCAGGCACCTAGGCAGAGGAGAGAGGTCCCGTAACAGAGAATCTGGCCTTATGTCAGCGCAGAATCAGTCTTCATGTCATAGCAGAGAATCAGGCTTCACGTCACCCACTACTGGAACAGGCCACTGTCACATATTTAGGCCCAGGCACCCAGGCAGAGGAGAGAGGCCGCGTAACAGAGAATCTGGCTTCATGTCAGCACAGAATAAGTCTTCCTGTCATAGCAGAGAATCAGGCATCACGTCACCCACCACTGGAACAGGCCACTGTCACACATTTAGGCCCAGGCACCCAGGCAGAGGAGAGAGGTCCTGTAACAGAGAATCTGGCCTTATGTCAGCGCAGAATCAGTCTTCATGTCATAGCAGAGAATCAGGCTTCACGTCACCCACCACTGGAACAGGCCACTGTCACACATTTAGGCCCCAGGACCCAGACAGAGGAGAGGTTCAATCAACTTTGGGTTGCCCCGCAATATAATGGTAAAATGAAATTAAAAATAGTATTGAATGAGGAAGTGCCCTGGAGTAGAATAATATATTGTTAAGGGGAGGTAGTTAATATCTAATCTGCACAAGGGATGGACAGGTCCTGTGGGATCCATGCCTGGTTCATTTTTATGAACGTCAGCTTGTCCACATTGGCTGTAGACAGGCGGCTGCGTTTGTCTGTAATGACGCCCCCTGCAGTGCTAAATACACGTTCAGACAAAACTCTGGCCAGCACCTCCAAGGCATAAAAGGCTAGCTCTGGCCACGTGGACAATTTGGAGACCCAGAAGTTGAATGGGGCCGAACCATCAGTCAGTACGTGGAGGGGTGTGCACAGGTACTGTTCCACCATGTTAGTGAAATGTTGCCTTCTGCTAACACGTTCCGTATCAGGTGGTGGTGCACTTAGCTGTGGCGTGTTGACAAAACTTTTCCACAACTCTGCCATGCTAACCCTGCCCTCAGAGGAGCTGGGCGTGACACAGCTGCGTTGGCGGCCTCTTGCTCCTCCTCTGCCTTCGCCTTGGGCTTCCACTGGTTCCCCTGTGACATTTGGGAATGCTCTCAGTAGCGCGTCTATCAACGTGCGCTTGTACTCGCGCATCTTCCTATCACGCTCCAGTGTAGGAAGTAAGGTGGGCACATTGTCTTTGTACCGGGGATCCGGCAGGGTGGCAACCCAGTAGTCCGCACACGTTAAAATGTGGGAAACTCTGCTGTCGTTGCGCAGGCACTGCAGCATGTAGTCGCTCATGTGTGCCAGGCTGCCCAGAGGTAAGGACAAGCTGTCCTCTGTGGGAGGCGTATCGTCATCGTTCTGTGTTTCCCCCCAGCCACGCACTAGTGATGGGCCCGAGCTGCTTTGGGTGCCACCCCGCTGTGAACATGCTTCATCCTCATCCTCCTCCACCTCCTCCTCATCCTCGTCCTCCTCGTCCTCCAGTAGTGGGCCCTGTCTGGCCACATTTGTACCTGGCCTCTGCTGTTGCAAAAAACCTCCCTCTGAGTAACTTCGAAGAGACTGGCCTGAAAGTGCTAAAAATGACCACTCTTCCTCCTCCTCCTCCTGGGCCACCTCCTCTTCCATCATCGCCCTAAGTGTTTTCTCAAGGAGACATAGAAGTGGTATTGTAACGCTGATAACGGCGTCATCGCCACTGGCCATGTTGGTGGAGTACTCGAAACAGCGCAACAGGGCACACAGGTCTCGCATGGATGCCCAGTCATTGGTGGTGAAGTGTGTCTGATCCACAGTGCGACTGACCCGTGCGTGCTGCAGCTAAACCTCCACTATGGCCTGCTGCTGCTCGCACAGTCTGTCCAGCATATGCAAGGTGGAGTTCCACCTGGTGGGTACGTCGCATATGAGGCGGTGAGCGGGAAGGCCGAAGTTACGCTGTAGCGCAGACAGGCGAGCAGCAGCAGGGTGTGAACGCCGGAAGCGCGAACAGACGGCCCGCACTTTATGCAGCAGCTCTGACATGTCGGGGTAGTTGCGAATGAACTTCTGCACCACCAAATTCAGCACATGCGCCAGGCAAGGGATGTGCGTCAAACCGGCTAGTCCCAGAGCTGCAACGAGATTTCGCCCATTATCGCACACCACCAGGCCGGGCTTGAGGCTCACCGGCAGCAACCACTCGTCGGTCTGTTGTTCTATACCCCGCCACAACTCCTGAGCGGTGTGGGGCCTGTCCCCCAAACATATGAGTTTCAGAATGGCCTGCTGACGTTTACCCCGTGCTGTGCTGAAGTTGGTGGTGAAGGTGTGTGGCTGACTGGATGAGCAGGTGGAAGAAGAGGAGGAGGAAGCTGAGTAGGAGGAGGAGGAGACAGGAGGCAAAGAATGTTGCCCTGCGATCCTTGGCGGCGGAAGGACGTGCGCCAAACAGCTCTCCGCCTGGGGCCCAGCCGCCACTACATTTACCCAGTGTGCAGTTAGGGAGATATAGCGTCCCTGGCCTTGCTTACTGGTCCACGTATCTGTGGTTAGGTGGACCTTGCCACAGATGGCGTTGCGCAGTGCACACTTGATTTTATCGGACACTTGTTTGTGCAGGGAAGGCACGGCTCTCTTGGAGATGTAGTGGCGGCTGGGAACAACATACTGTGGGACAGCAAGTGACATGACCTGTTTGAAGCTGTGTGTGTCCACCAGCCTAAATGACAGCATTTCATAGGCCAGTAGTTTAGAAATGCTGGCATTCAGGGCCAGGGATCGAGGGTGGCTAGGTGGGAATTTACGCTTTCTCTCAAATGTTTGTGAGATGGAGAGCTGAACGCTGCCGTGTGACATGGTTGAGATGCTTGGTGACGCAGGTGGTGGTGTTGGTGGTACATCCCATGTTTGCTGGGCGGCAGGTGCCAACGTTCCTCCAGAGGCAGAGGAAGAGGCCGAGGCGGCGGCGGCGGCAGCAGCAGCAGAAGAGGCCGAGGCGGCGGCAGCAGCAGAAGAGGCCGAGGCGGCAGCAGCAGAAGAGGCAGCAGGGGGAGCCTTAGTGACTTCCTTGTTTTTAAGGTGTTTACTCCACTGCAGTTCATGCTTTGCATGCAGGTGCCTGGTCATGAAGGTTGTGGTAAGGTTCAGAACGTTAATGCCTCGCTTCAGGCTCTGATGGCACAGCGTGCAAACCACTCGGGTCTTGTCGTCAGCACATTGTTTGAAGAAGTGCCATGCCAGAAAAATCATTGAAGCTGCCTTTGGGGTGCTCGGTCCCAGATGGCGGCGGTCAGTAGCAGGCGGAGTCTCTTGGCGGCGGGTGTTCTGATTTTGCCCACTGCTCCCTCTTTTGCTACGCTGTTGGCTCGGTCTCACCACTGCCTCTTCCTCCGAACTCTGAAAGTCAGTGGCACGACCTTCATTCCATGTGGGGTCTAGGACCTCATCGTCCCCTGCATCGTCTTCCACCCAGTCTTGATCCCTGACCTCCTGTTCAGTCTGCACACTGCAGAAAGACGCAGCAGTTAACACCTGTGTTTCGTCATCATCATAGACGTGCTGAGGTGGTATTCCCATGTCCTCATCATCAGGAAACATAAGTGGTTGTGCGTTAGTGCATTCTATCTCTTCCACCCCTGGTGAAGAGCTAGGTGGATGCCCTTGGGAAACCCTGGCAGCAGAGTCTTCAAACAGCATAAGAGACTGCTGCATAACTTGAGGCTCAGACAGTTTCCCTGATATGCATGGAGGTGATGTGACAGACTGATGGGCTTGGTTTTCATGCGCCATCTGTGCGCTTTCTGCAGAAGACTGGGTGGGAGATAATGTGAACGTGCTGGATGCACTGTCGGCCACCCAATTGACTAATGCCTGTACCTGCTCAGGCCTTACCATCCTTAGAACGGCATTGGGCCCCACCAAATATCCCTGTAAATTCTGGCGGCTACTGGGACCTGAGGTAGTTGGTACACTAGGACGTGTGGCTGTGGCAGAACGGCCACGTCCTCTCCCAGCACCAGAGGGTCCACTAACACCACCACGACCATGTCCACGTCCGCGTACGCGTCCCTTATTAGATGTTTTCCTCGTTGTTCCCGTTCACCACAATTTTGAGAATGGCAAATTTGGGAATAGTTTTTCAACCCAGAAAAAGAAAATGTGCTCTTACGGTCACTACAAATAACTTGACCAGCTAAAACAGTACAGATTTGCTTGAATAGAAATGTGAGACCTGTTTTTTTTGCACTGTGTGACAGGTTAAGGTTTAATCTCAGAATCAGACTTCTATCTGCACGGTAGCGTGTGTCTTAGGTTTTTCTGAATGACACTATCAGTACCTTCAATGTAAGATATCCTTTTTGGGATAGATTTCAAGTAGGCCTCAAATACCAGAAACTAGTTATTTTGAGAATGGCAAATTTGGGAATAGTTTTTCAAACCAGAAAAAAAAATGTGCTTTTACGGTCGCTACAAATAACTTGACCAGCTAAAACAGTACAGATTTGCTTGAATAGAAATGTGAGACCTGTTTTTTTTTGCACTGTGTGACAGGTTAAGGTTTAATCTCAGAATCAGACTTCTATCTGCACGGTAGCGTGTGTCTTAGGTTTTTCTGAATGACACTATCAGTACCTTCAATGTAAGATATCCTTTTTGGGATAGATTTCAAGTAGGCCTCAAATACCAGAAACTAGTTATTTTGGGAATGGCAAATTTGGGAATAGTTTTTCAACCCAGAAAAAAAAATGTGCTTTTACGGTCACTACAAATAACTTGACCAGCTAAAACAGTACAGATTTGCTTGAATAGAAATGTGAGACCTGTTTTTTTTTTGCACTGTGTGACAGGTTAAGGTTTAATCTCAGAATCAGACTTCTATCTGCACGGTAGCGTGTGTCTTAGGTTTTTCTGAATGACACTATCAGTACCTTCAATGTAAGATATCCTTTTTGGGATAGATTTCAAGTAGGCCTCAAATACCAGAAACTAGTTATTTTGAGAATGGCCAATTTGGGAATAGTTTTTCAACCCAGAACAAAAAGTGTGCTTTTACGGTCACTACAAATAACTTGACCAGCTAAAACAGTACAGATTTGGTTGAATAGAAATGTCAGGTCTATTTTTTAGGCACTGGGTGACAGGCTCAACTTGCCCCAGATGTAGTATATGGCCAAAAAATAACCAGACTGTTGATGGTTAAATGCACTTGGGTGACACAGGCTCAGCCTGCAGCTGATGTAGTATATGGCCAAAAAATAACCAGACTGTTGATGGTTAAATGCACTTCGGTGACACAGGCTCAGCCTGCAGCTGATGTAGGATATAGCACAAAATAACCACACTATTGATGGTTAAATACACTTGGTGATAGCTTGTGCTGGCGCACCACAAGTCACAAAATGGCCGCCGATCACCCCAGAAAAAAAGTGATCTAAAAACGCTCTGGGCAGCCTCAAAAAAGTGAGCAAGTCAATACTAGCACTTCATTGATCCACAGCTGCAGATCGATCACAGAATGAAGTCTTTTGGAGGAGTTAATCACTGCCTAATTTCGCCCTAACGTCGCAGCTGCAACCTCTCCCTATGCTTCAATCAGCAGAGTGACGTGCAGCGCAACGTGACCCAAGCTTATATAGAGGCTGGGTCACATGCTGCACTGGCCAATCACAGCCATGCCAATAGTAGGCAAGGCTGTGATGGCCTCTTGGGGCAAGTAGTATGACGCTTGTTGATTGGCTGCTTTGCAGCCTTTCAAAAAGCGCCAAGAAAGCGCCGAACACCGAACCCGAACACAGACTTTTACGAAAATGTTGGGGTTCGGGTCCGTGTCACGGACACCCCAAAATTCGGTACGAACCCGAACTATACAGTTCGGGTTCGCTCATCCCTATTCACGATCAAATGTTCGCGAACTGCGCGTTTGCAGCGGGCCCCATTCACTTTAATGGCAGGCGAACCTGAAAAACCTTCAGGTCATATTTGCAGCCAGAAAACACTTACTAGAATTACACAAATAGTCCCACAACATGGACAGTGCTATACCAGAGGGGGATCATTGGCAAAAATCCCACTAAAAATATGTATTTTAATCAGGGGCCATTTTTATGCGTCTTAAAGGGGAACTCGCAAAAATGTGCTCTGCTGGAGCCTAGAAAATTTTTATTTCCTATCGGTTTGATGTATACAAATGTGCAGTACTCCACGCAGAGTCCATTTAAAAAATGCATACGTTAACATAATATTTTTTTCTACCATGGAACTGTATGGTGAACGGACGCCACTGTACGGCATCCGTCTGAGTCATCTGTTAACGCATATATTTTTGGTATGCATTAAATAGAGGGCAAAAATAGGATGTGAACCCAGCCCTAGTGTCAGAATAAGCACCGGTACACAGTGGAGCAGCGTGGCGGAGAGGGGAGGCCGCCATGTACTGACAGAGCGCTACCTGGTCCTGGTCATTTATTATATAGAAATACGTCTATGTTACGCGTATTTCTGACACAGATTGTGGCGCAAAGGTCCTTAGCACTGCAATCTGCATATTTTTCCCTCTCATGCCAGGTCTTAAAAAGGATGGCGTGGGCAGGGAAAGGGATACAGTTATGGCCATCCAGTTATTGGATACTACCGCCATACATTGACCGAATAACACCTCTGTACAGTGACCGGATAACACCGCTATACCGTGACCGGATAAAAGGGTACAGTACAGAGAATACTAGGGGCACTGCACAGTGTGTGGTAAGGGGGCACAATGCAGGGTATAAGGGGACACAGTACGGAGTGAGGGGCACAGTCACATGACCTGTGACATTAGAAGGTCCTTATGGTGAATGTGGTTCATGGCTGGAGGTACATTAGGCCGTCACAGGATAAATATGTAACTGTCATTCAGTACAGGCCCCAAAAATTAGGCATTCACCTGACATGAAAGGCCTTTTATGCCACTGTATATATATAAGGCAAGGACCATTGTTTGTTCTGGGTGATGACGGATATGTGTGGGCTGGCATGAGGAAATTCAATGACACTTGATCATCACAGGTGTTGAATTCCTCCAAGATCCATGCCTAATTAATAAAAAGAAATGTGAGGTTGTCCACACTGTCGTGAGCTAGGTGAGTGCGCTTATCGGTCACGATCCCCCTTGCTGCGTTGAACGTCATTTCGGACAGGACACTCCACGAGGGGCAAGCCAAGAGTTCCATGGAAAATTATGCCAGCTCTGGCCACAGGTCAAGCCTGCACACCAGGGGCGTAGCTAGAAATGCATGGGCCCCATAGCAAAAAAAATTTATGTCCCCCCCCCGTGCCATCCACAGATCCCCCTCCCTAAATAGTGCCATCCACAGATCCCCCTCCCCTAAACAGTGCCATCCACAGATCCCCCTCACCTAAATAGTGCCATCCACAGATCCCCCTCCCCTAAATAGTGCCATCCACAGATCCCCCTCCCCTAAATAGTGCCATCCACAGATCCCCCTCCCCTAAATAGTGCCATCCACAGATCCCCCTCCCCTAACTAGTGCCATCCACAGATCCCCCTCCCCTAAACAGTGCCATCCACAGATCCCCCTCCCCTAAACAGTGCCATCCACAGATCCCCCTTCCCTAAACAGTGCCATCCACAGATCCCCCTCCCCTAAACAGTGCCATCCACAGATCTCCCTCCCCTAAACAGTGCCATCCACAGATCTCCCTCCCCTAAACAGTGCCATCCACAGATCTCCCTCCCCTAAACAGTGCCATCCACAGATCTCCCTCCCCTAAACAGTGCCATCCACAGATCCCCCTCCCCTAAACAGTGCCATCCACAGATCCCCCTCCCCTAAACAGTGCCATCCACAGATCCCCCTCCCCTAAATAGTGCCATCCACAGATCCCCCTCCCCTAAACAGTGCCATCCACAGATCCCCCTCCCCTAAACAGTGCCATCCACAGATCCCCCTCCCCTAAACAGTGCCATCCACAGATCTCCCTCCCCTAAACAGTGCGATCCACAGATCTCCCTCCCCTAAACAGTGCCATCCACAGATCTCCCTCCCCTAAACAGTGCCATCCACAGATCTCCCTCCCCTAAACAGTGCCATCCACATTTCCCCCTCCCCTAAACAGTGCCATCCACAGACCCCCCTCCCCTAAATAGTGCCATCCACAGATCCTCCTCCCCGACGCTCACAGGAGTACATTTATAAACTAATCAGTAACTTTAACTTTAATCATTGACATTGCTGATCTCTTTACTGGGATATCTTACTCTGTCTTAGCTCCGGTAACAGCAGGCAGTGCGGGAGGGCGGCGCTCACTCACTGACGTCACGTGCCTGCTCCTCCCGCTAGGCGGCGCAGGTGCGTGACGTCAGTGAGTGAGTGCCACCCTCCCGCACTGCCTGCTGTTACCGGAGCTAAGACAGAGTAAGATATCCCAGTAAAGAGATCAGCAATGTCAATGATTAAAGTTAAAGTAGTTAGTTACTGATTAGTTTATAAATATACTCCTGTGAGCGGCGTGGCACTTGTATATTCTAACCCCCAGGCAAGCGTCCCTGTCACCATGGGAACGCCTGGGGGTTAGAATATACCATCGGATTTGAGTTTTTACGATCTCACTGAGCTCGTGAAAACTCAGATCCGATGGTATATTCTAACCCCCAGGCAAGCGTCCCCGTCATCATGGGAACGCCTGGGGGTTAGAATATACCATCGGATCTTCTGAGTTACTCAGTGGCCTGGCTGGAGCCTCCCCAGCCACTGTGTCGGCCCGGCCCTGCGTGCGCCCTGCTCCAGTCCTGACTCCTCCCCAGCCAGGCCCGAGCCGCGGACCGCCCGCGCCCCGCCCACTACACTAGTCTAGTGTAGTGGGCGGGCAGTCCGCAGCTCAGGCCTGGCTGCCTGTGTGGGGTGTGTATGTAAATAAAAAAAATAAAAAAAATCAACAGAAGGCGGCCCGGACGGGCCCCCAGTGGCGTAGGGCCCCATAGCCACTGCTATGGTTGCTATGGTGATCCCTACGCCACTGCTGCACACCCATTAGTCAAGTGGTTCCTCGCTTCACAGAGCGTCCACATCGTCCATTAACCAGGTGTAGTCGGACACCTGTCGGTTTAGGCGTTCCCTGAGGGTGGATATGGAGGGTGGCTGTCAATGGGTTGGCTGCAAGAATGATCTCATATCTGAAGTGACCAACACATCTTCAAAACCGCCCTCTTTTTGCAGGCGCGGTAGGATTGGTACACGCACAGTTTTGCTGTGGGTGGAAATTCCTCTGCCAGTGCCCGCAACAACAAAATGCAGCATCTTCAAGGCCTGGAAATGCCCTCTGTGATGCTGGTAACATGTCCGCCATTTTGTTTTTGTACCGGGGGTCTAAGTATGTTGCCACCCATTACAGGTCCTTGACCTTTATGCTTTTTATAAGGGGGTCCATCTTCAAACACTTGAGCATGAAGGCCCCCATTTGCACTAAATTGGAAGCGGAGGAGCGCCCTGGCTCCTGCTCATCGCCCAGGAGAATGTCGTCCTCGGTCTCCTCCCCCCAGCCACGGACAACACCAGGGATCCCCGTAAAGTTTAAAGCCTGCTCTTTTTGCTCCTCCTCCTTCCCCCAGTCATCATTCTCCTTTGACTCCTCTTCAGACTCCTGCTGACTTGTCTCAGATGGAGAAGCCCCCCCAGAAAGAAGGTGTAAGGTACAATATCACTGATGGCACCCTGGCTGCTTTTAGTCCAGCTGCCTCTCGGCATGCATTGCCACCGGAACTCCACCCCTGCCCCTATTATAGTCAATGGGGACGGAGAAGCACTCCGGGGGCACACGTGAACTAGCAGCAGTACGGATCCGACAGGCTGTTCACCCGCTGGAACAGCCTGCCGGAGTCCCCTGCCTCTAGTGTGAAAGTACCCTTATTTGAAGCTGGTACGTATATCACCCTCAAGCAGTAATTTTGTGAATGCAGGTATATGGAAAACCTCTATCACTATTTTGAGGAAGCTGGTATATGGAAGGCCTCAATCAGTTGTTAGTTGAAGCTGGTATATCACCCTCAAGCAATAATTTTATGGACGCAGGTATATGGAAAACCTCAATCACTATTTTGTGGAAGCTGATAGATCAAAGCCCTCAATCAGTATTTTCTGGAAGCATACAAATGCACTATAATATACTTTCTATGCTAGAAAGTATATTATAAGTATATCACACCCCTCTGTGTATCACACCTATCGATAGAACAACGTTACCAGTACTTAAAAGGACTTTTGTGGCCCTATTAGCTAGCGTTCGGTGTCCCTAAGTTCCTAACAGCCTATCCCTGCTCCAAAATACAACCTCTCCCTACGCTGGCAAAACACATAATGTACAATGGCTACCAGATCAGGCTCTGTTATAGGGTTGGAGGTGTGTCCATGTGCTAAAACGTCTTAATTGACTGTCCCACCTGATGCATGTGTCATGGGTCAAAGTTCAGCGCAATGCAAAAGAATATGGCATGAGCGGCCATCGCCAAATGTTCTCATGTTTGGCGGATCGCGAACGTGCAAAGTTTGCTGCAAACCGACTGCCAGGCAAACTGCAAGTCCATCACTACTGCCAATAATCAGCAGATGAGTGAGAGTGCAGGAGATTATGAATAACCATGACTCTTCTCAGGTAGATTTGACTCTTTTCAAGGCCTGTGCTGCAATGATTATGATCCTGATTCTCAGCAACCACTTACTTTTAGCTCATGAGTGACACACCGCTGAAATCAGCATTTCTGTCACTATTTTATGCTGCCCTCAGTGAGGTCAGCATAAAGTTGATGACAGGTTCCCTTTAAAACTATAAAAGCTGATAAAAAAAATTAAAAATCCAGCTACAAGGTTACCCTCAAAAGCATCTGCTCTAAATTATTCAGCTCTCAGTCTAATAATTCATTTCGCCTTTCAGTGACTACACAGTATTAAAGAGGAAACTGAGCTCAAGTCTCGCTTTTAATTATTTACCTTTGGTGGCCTTGCTTATAAAAAGAAAGATGCAGAGAGCAGCAATGAACAAAAAAATTAAATAAAAAAAACCCTCTGTGTGTATAACTTTGTACAAGACAGACTTCAATTCTAAGGTACAGTCTGAACCAAATCAATAGTAGTATAATAATACTCAGCATGCTTTATAATTTTTATATCATTAGTCTTCATTTTCTGCTCCCCATGCATCAAAAACTTACAACATGCTCGTAAAATTTATTTAGTATTCCATGAATTCCTAATCAGTTTCATTTCATAATGATTCAAAGCAGCTCTTGCCAGGGCCCTGGTGTCAAAAAAATCAATAAAGCCAAACTCTTTTCCTGATGGCGGTTACAAGGGATCTATTGTAGGGGAATTATGATTTATGTCTGGGCTGCACTACAAGCAGCAGCAAGCGACACTCCTGCTCTCGGCTGAGATGTTCGCCAATAATGATTTATGCTTCAGTTTTTTCCCTTCCTCCTCTTCATAATAAAAGCTCTCTCAATATGTCTCTGTCAGCTAGTACTTCCATCGAATTACTGTATGGCAGATGAGCAGTTTTTACCACAGAAGACATCCACTGATTGACTAGGTATTTTGCACAGAGTGAGATATTCCATGTTATTATGACTTGTTTTAGTAGCTGATGCAATTTTACAGTTTTTGTAACACAAGAATTAGCACAGCACAGGCTTTATCTGAAACTCTATGGGCAGTACAACTAAAAGTAATAATGAGACAAAAGTGACAACTAACATATAATGTATATTGTAATAATTAACACTTTTTCTACAACTGAAGATTGAGCTCTAATCCCCGTGGCTGAAATTTAACTCATTAGTGGTGTGGAGGTTTGCTATAAGGCTCAATTCAGACCTGAGCGTTTTACAGCGCGTTCCTACGCGCTGTAAAACGCTCAACAAGGAGAAACCAATGCTTCCCTATGGGAATGGTTCTCACCTGGGCGTTTTACAGCGCGTACGATCGCGCTGTAAAACGCCCGACGCTCAAACAAGTACATGAGCGTTTTTTTGGGCGTTTGTCGCGCGTTCCCGTACATAGACTTTCGGGAACGCGCGACAATGTGTGTTCACTTTGTCTCTGTATGCGCGCTTGTAAACGCCCGTACAATCGCGCATACAGAGCGCTCCTTTCAGAACGCGCAGGTGTGAACTGAGCCTAATAAGCAGGTTAGCGGACGCAGTACAGAGGCAACAACAAAGTCTTTCAATTAAATAGTTCAAAACAAAAAGTCAGTTTCAAGGAAACAAAAAGTCAGTTTCAAGGAAAACAGTCACCTTGTGATTCTGGTGTTCGTTCACACCATGCAGCAAAGAAGAAGTCCTTGGACAAAGCAGAATCCTCCTGCTTTTACACCAACAAGGTAGCAGGCCTTAATCCAGGCCCAAACTCCCAGATCCCAACACAGAGACTGACAGAGCTCCACTGTCAGAAAGGAGTAATCCACACCACCTGACAGTGCTGCTTGTGTTTTATAGCCCAAAACCAAGACCCAGCCTGGAACTTGGGGAGTAGTCACCCACCCAGCACTTTGCCTACTCCTAGTAAGAGCCGTCCCAGATCAGCTATGCAGCCATACTAAAATAGTAAAGTGTCAATCAGCATTAGCTGCCGCTGACACCTGAAAATACCGGCTCTTACTTCCCCAAGGCCAGGAACCTCGGTGACAGATACAGTAGGTGTTTCTGACATTGTGTTTTTAGCACGACAGCGTCGCGCTGATACTCGGCGACATGCTGCCGAGATCTCGCACTCACTGGGATAGTGACAGCACATCCCAGCAAGCGCGTCATAGAAGCGACGGGAGATCCGACTTGGATTCCCGCCAATTCTACACGTGTGCGGCGTTTGTTATGAATCCTGAGGGGGAAGTCCCCGCCGGATTTTAAATAAAAATCCGGCCTGGGTCCCGCCCTCAGGAGCATACCGGGCCCTTAGGTCTGTTATGGGTTGTAAGGAGAGCCCCCCCTACGCCGAAAAAAACGGCGTAGGGGGTCCCCCTACAATCCATACCAGACCCGTATCCAAAGCACGCTACCCGGCCAGCCAGGAAGGGAGTGGGGACGAGCGAGCGCCCCCCCCCCCCCCCTCCTGAGCCGTACCAGGCTGCATGCCCTCAACATGGGGGGTTGGGTGCTCTGGGGCAGAGGGCGCACTGCGGCCCCCCCCACCTCAGAGCACCCTGTCCCCATGTTGATGAGGACAGGGCCCCTTCCCGACAACCCTGGCCGTTGGTTGTCGGGGTATGCGGGCGGGAGGCTTATCGGAATCTGGGAGCCCCCTTTAATAAGGGGGCCCCCAGATACCGGCCCCCCACCCTAAGTGAATGAGTATGGGGTACATCGTACCCCTACCCATTCACCTGCAAGAAAAGTGGTAAAAACACAAATAAACCACACAGTGTATTAAAATATTTTATTTTTCTGCTCCGGAGGCCGCCCCCTGTCTTCTTTATTAGCTCTTTTACCAGGGGGGGGCTCTTCTTCTTCCGATATCCCGACGGGTCTTCTCCGCTATCCGGGGGGTCTTCTCAACTCTCCGGGGTTCTCCTTCTGTCTTCTCCGCTATCCGGGGGGTCTTCTCAACTCTCCGGGGTTCTCCTTCTGTCTTCTCCGCTATCCGGGGGGGTCTTCTCAACTCTCCGGGGTTCTCCTTCTGTCTTCTCCTTCTGTCTTGTTGTCTCCTTCTGTCTTCTGTCTCCGGGGTTCTCCTTCTGTCTTCTCCGCTATCCGGGGGGGTCTTCTCAACTCTCCGGGGTTCTCCTTCTGTCTTCTCCTTCTGTCTTGTTGTCTCCTTCTGTCTTCTCCTTCTGTCTTGTTGTCTCCTTCTGTCTTCTGTCTCCGGGGTTCTCCTTCTGTTTTCGCCTCTCTCTGTTGTTGACTCGGCGCACCCCGGTTCTTCGTCTCGCGAGACTCGGCGCACCCCGATTCTTCGTCTCGCGAGACGTCTCGCGAGACGAAGAATCGGGGTGCGCCGAGTCTCGCGAGACGAAGAACCGGGGTGCACCGAGTCAACAACAGAGAGAGGCGAAAACAGAAGGAGAACCCCGGAGACAGAAGACAGAAGGAGACAACAAGACAGAAGGAGAAGACAGAAGGAGACAACAAGACAGAAGGAGAAGACAGAAGGAGAACCCCGGAGAGTTGAGAAGACCCCCCGGATAGCGGAGAAGACCCGTCGGGATATCGGAAGAAGAAGAGCCCCCCCCCTGGTAAAAGAGCTAATAAAGAAGACAGGGGGCGGCCTCCGGAGCAGAAAAATAAAATATTTTAATACACTGTGTGGTTTATTTGTGTTTTTACCACTTTTCTTGCAGGTGAATGGGTAGGGGTACGATGTACCCCATACTCATTCACTTAGGGTGGGGGGCCGGTATCTGGGGGCCCCCTTATTAAAGGGGGCTCCCAGATTCCGATAAGCCTCCCGCCCGCATACCCCGACAACCAACGGCCAGGGTTGTCGGGAAGGGGCCCTGTCCTCATCAACATGGGGACAGGGTGCTCTGAGGTGGGGGGGCCGCAGTGCGCCCCCTGCCCCAGAGCACCCAACCCCCCATGTTGAGGGCATGCAGCCTGGTACGGCTCAGGAGGGGGGGGGGGGGGGGGGCGCTCGCTTGTCCCCACTCCCTTCCTGGCTGGCCGGGTAGCGTGCTTTGGATACGGGTCTGGTATGGATTGTAGGGGGACCCCCTACGCCGTTTTTTTCGGCGTAGGGGGGGCTCTCCTTACAACCCATAACAGACCTAAGGGCCCGGTATGCTCCTGAGGGCGGGACCCAGGCCGGATTTTTATTTAAAATCCGGCGGGGACTTCCCCCTCAGGATTCATAACAAACGCCGCACACGTGTAGAATTGGCGGGAATCCAAGTCGGATCTCCCGTCGCTTCTATGACGGCTCTGTCTCCATCGCGGCAAGCCAGCTCGGCGCTGGCTCCCGCGATGGGGCTCGTATGTGCTCAATCTCGCCGAGAAATACAGCGAGATTGACACAAAATCGGGTTCACCTACTGTACCTTCCGTCAACGACGGACCCTTGTGCCTTCCTACATACCTCCCCACTATGTTCAACTGAGGGGGTGAACACTTGCCAGACAGTGTACCCACGACAGGGCATCCGCGTTTCCCTGCAAGCGGCCTGCCCTCTGTTCCACTGAGAACTTCTGTAATGACAAGAACCATCTGGTGACCCGAGCATTCCTCTCTTTGGCCTGGCTCATCCACTTGAGAGGGGAGTGGTCGGTCACCAGATGGAACTTTCTCCCCAACAGATAATAGTGAAGAGAATTGAGTGCCCATTTGATGGCCAGGCACTCTCTCTCCACTATACTGTACTTGGTCTCGGCTGGGGTGAGTTTGTGGCTCAGGAAAACAATGGGATGTTCCTACCCATTGATTTCCTGAGAGAGTACAGCTCCGAGGCCTACTTCAGAGGCATTGGTCTGTACCACAAACTCCCTCTTGAAGTCGAGCGTCACCCAAACCGGTGACCTGCACAGGACCGACTTCAACACAGAAAAAGCCTCTTCAGCCTGGTCATTCCAGCGAACCATCCCGTACTACCGTCCCTTTAAGAGCCCTGTCAACGGAGCCGCTAAAGTGGCAAAATGGGGAACGAACCTCATATAATAGCCTACCATTCCCAGGAACGACTTAACTTGCCTCGTGGTGACAGGTCGTGGCCAATTCCGAATCACCTCTATTTTATTCACTTGGGGTTTGATAACTTCACGTCCAATGATGTACCCCAGGTATTTAGTCTCCTCTAACCCTATTGCACATTTCTTTGGGTTAGCCGTCAGTCCAGCCTTCCTAAGGGAGTCCACTACAGCCTGCATTTTGGGTAGATGACTTTCCCAGTCGATACTGTAGATGATGATATCGTCCAGGTAAGCCGAAGCGTACCAATGATGTGGACGAAGTACAATGTCCATGAGTCGTTGGAACGTGGCGGGGGCACCATGCAGACCAAAGGGTAACACTTTATACTGATACAGCCCTTCAGGGGTGACAAAGGCAGTTTTCTCTTTGGCAGCCTCCGTTAAGGGCACCTGCCAGTAGCCTTTCGTGAGATCCAAAACAGAAATATATCGGGCTTGTCCTAACCTCTCGATAAGCTCATCTACCCGGGGCATGGGATACGCATCGAACTTGGAGATTTCGTTTAGTTTGCCAAAATCGTTACAGAACCATAACGTCCCGTCCGGCTTGGGTATTAAGACTATCGGTCTGGCCCATTCACTTTTGGACAAGCAATGGCTTGACGCCAAGCCTCGGGTACCCGGTATGGTTTTAACCGGACTTTTGCCTGAGGCTCAGTGACAATGTCATGCTGGATTATGGAAGTGTGTCCAGGGAGGTCCGAGAACACATCCATGTTCCAACTAATGAACTCCCTGGCTTCCTGAGCCTGTTTAGAGGAGAGGCTGCCAGCAATTTTTACTGTGGCAACTGCTTCTCTTGCATCAGACCGAGGAGCCTGAACCTTTTCTCCTACAAAACCTGTCCGCAGGCTGTCTACAGTAGACGACTCCCTATCTTTCCATGGTTTTAGTAAATTCACATGGTACACCTGCTCTGGCTTTCACCGCCCCTGCTGGTGTACCTTGTAATTTACCTCTCCCACTTTCTCGAGTACCTCGTAGGGCCCCTGCCACCTAGCTAGGAACTTACTGTCTACGGTTGGTACCAGAACCAAAACCCGATCACCTGGGTTAAAGTTCCGGACCCGAGCCTGCCGATTATAGACCCTACTCTGGGCTCGCTGTGCTGCCTCCATATGCTCCCTGACCAGAGGCAACACTGTCTCCATCCTTCCTTGCATCTGGGTGACGTACTCATTAACACTTTTGTGCAGTGTGGGTTGTTGTTCCCATGCTTCTTTGGCTATGTCCAACAGGGTGTCTGCCATTTAGCAGTTTGAAGAGCGAGAACCCAGTAGAGGCCTGGGGCACCTCTCGCACTTCGAACAAGAGATAGGGAAGAAAGTCCCAGTCCCTCCCATCCTTAGACACCACTCTATTTAACATGTTTTTTAATGTTTAATAAAATCTCTCTACCAGGCCATCCTTTTGCGGATGATACACGGACGTCCGTAGCTGTTTTATGTGGAGAAACTTACAGAGTTCCCTTATGACCTTGGACATAAAAGGGGTCCCTTTGTCAGTCAGAACCTCTTTAGGTAGACCCACTCGAGAAAACATCTCCATTAACTCCTTAGCTACGAGTTTGGCTGATGCATGCCGCAGTGGCACCGCCTCTGGGTACCGAGTGGCGTAGTCGAGGACGACCAAGATGTGTTGGTGCCCTCTAGCAGACTTCGGTACTGGGCCTCTGAGATCCATAGGGATTCGCTCGAACTTGACCTCGATAATCGGGAGAGGCACCAGGGGGCTCCGGAAATGCGGCTGGGGGCTATTTATCTGGCAGGTTGGGCAAGACTTACAAAACTCTTCTACTTCTCTGAACACACTGGGGCAGTAAAACCGCTGTAGTATCCAGTAGTGATGAGCTTGCATGCTCGTATACGAATCGCTATGCTCGGCACATGGCGGTACTCGGCCGAGTACCACATATGCTTGAGCGGCATGCTCGAGTCTCCTCCCCACACGTTTCATGGCTGCTAAGCAGCCAATAAATGTGCAGGTAAGTGCTGCCATCACTGAAATGCCAGTAGCCATGTTGGCTGCTGGCATTACAGTGATTGGCTGGCTCAAACGTGTCATCGGGTGCTATACGCGGGTTCGGCTCATTGCAAATCAGGGAGATTAGGAAGGGACAGATTGTGTAGGGATATTGTGATCGCAATATATTCCAGTAAATAACGTTTCAAAGACCCAAAAGTCCTTCTAAGGACTATTGTGTGTGGTGGCAGCAATTTAATTGTGCAAAGTAGTACTGTATTTTTAGTAGCGATTCCTTTGCTATGTAGAAGGTGTGCAGCAATACCTTCTGTGTGTCAGGAGCAGAGATAGGAAGAATATTAGTGAAAACAATAATTTTTTTCCCATAATCCAAATTTCTGCTATCAACGGTGTAATCCGTGAATTGTGTGATCTGCGCTTCAACACCTTGTGTGGTTGTCAGGCCCAGATATAGGGGAAAAAAATTATAATACAGAAAACATAATTTTTTCCCCCATAATCCATCCACATTTTTGCTGTCAACGGTGTAATCCGTGAATTGTGTGATCTGTGCTTCAATACCTTGTGTGTTTGTCAGGCCTAGATATTAGGGGAAAATTTTGGGACTATTTTCACACTTGCAGCAGTGTGATCCGGCAAGTAGTTCCGTCATCTGAACTGCCCGCGGGATCCGCCGATCTGGATGTGACTGAAAGCATTTGTGAGAGGCATCCGGATACGAATACGTCTCACAAAAGCATTGCAAGAACGGATCTGTCTCTCCGCTTGTCATGCGGACAGACGGATCCGTCTTGTATCTTTTTTTACATTTTTACCGGTCTGCGCATGGAAGGACGGATCCGGCATTCCGGTGTTTTGAATGCCGGATTCGGCACTAATACATTCCTATGGGGAAAAATGCTGGATCCGGCATTTCGGCAAGTCTTCAGTTTTTTTCGCCGGAGATAAAACCGTAGCATGCTACGGTTTTATCTTTTGCCTGATCAGTCAAAATGACTGAAGTGAAGACATCCTGATGCATCCTGAATGGATTACTCTCCATTCAGAATGTATAGGGATATGCCTGATCAGTTCTTTTCCGGTATAGAGCCCCTGTGACGGAACTCTATGCCGGAAAAGAAAAATGCTAGTGTGAAAGTACCCTTAAATACAGAAAACATTTTTTTCTCTCATAATTTATTCACATTTTTGCTGTCAACGGTGTAATCCGTGAATTGCGTGATCTGTGCTTCAATACCTTGTGTGGTTGTCAGGCCCAGATATAGGGAAAAAATTATAATACAGAAAACACAATTTTTATTCCCATAATTTATCCACATTTTTGTTGTCAACAGTGTAATCCGTGAATTGTGTGATCTGTGCTTCAACGCCTTGTGTGGTTGTCAGGCCCAGATATAGTGAAAACTATAAATATAAACTACATCAGAAAACAGTGTCTGTACTGCAGATTCCAATAATCTGGGCTTAAAATAGTGTCCATATTCTGTGGTGTTCTGTGACATATACTGTCCTGCATCCAAAAACTGTCTTTAGCGTACAGTAAAAAAATCTGCGCCACATCTAGTGACAAAACCATTAATATGAAGAAGGCGAGCACTAAGGGACGGGGAAGTGGGCGTGATGATGATGGTGCACGCAGAGGCCGTGCAATAAAACTGTGCCTGCTGCCAGTGCACCAGAAAAAATAAAATAAAAAATCCACCGTACCCAGCTTCATGTCCAACTTAGCTGGGCAGTGCAGGACAACACTGTCCAAGCCGGACCAGTGCCAACAGTTAGTCGGTTGGATTTATGAAGATAATGCTTCCAGTCGGTTAAGCACCACCCTTTCTTCCACCAAGTCCAGTCTCTGTAGCCAAGAATCTGGTCAACCGAATCCTCACTCTGATCATCCTTCCTCCCACCATGGAGAGGCTTGCCAAAACGAGTGATCCCACACTCAGATATTCCCAAGGAACTCTTTCCAACGCCACTATTACATTTGGCCCTCGCGCCCAGCATGCTTGAAAAGGGACCTGAGATATTGTTCCCTGATTCCCAACCTCTTGAGCCTTCACAGTCTCATGAAAATGACGGTGGTGAACGGCAATCATTCGTTCACGAGGTGGATGATGATGAGACACAGTTGTCAATCACTGAGGTTTTGGTTAGGTCAAGTCAGGAGGATCAACAGAGCGAGGAAGTGGAAGAGGAGGTGATGGACGGTCAGGTCACTGACCGAACATGGGAAGATGAAAAGCCGAGCGAGGACAGCAGTACAGAGGGGGAGGGATCCGCAGCACCGCAACAGGCTGGAAGAGGCAGTGGGGTTGCAAAAGGGAGAAGTCAGCCCACACTAAACAGGCCCGCAACCGTTACACCGAGCACCCCTATGTGTAAATCTATCTTGCCAAGGGGTAGGTGTTCCGCAGTATGGCGCTTTTTTTAGGAAAGTGCAGACGACAAAAGAGTGGTAGTTTGAAACCTGTGCCGTACCAAAATGAGCCGGGGCGTAAACACTAGCAACCTCACCACCAGCATGATCTGCCACATGGCATCCAAGCACCCTAAAAAGTGGGCCGAACACCTGGGTCCACAATCTGGGTCTGCGGGTCACACCACTACCTTCTCTTTCCCTGTGTTACACACTGCTGGCCAATCCCCTGTCGAAGGCGCAGGCCCGGATGCCCCTCGTTCTGCACCTGGACTTTTGCATGAACCATCAGCAACAACATCCACTTCCCTGTCCCAGCGCAGCGTCAAAATGTCCATAACACAGTCATTTGAACGCAACTTTCGAAATTACTGGCCCTTGAAATGTTGCCATTTAGGCTTATGGACAGTGAGGCCTTCCGCAGCCTGATGTCGGCAGGCCGTCCCTCGGTACGCAGTCCCCAGCTGCAACTATTTTTCACGGTGTTCCGTGCCCGCCTTACACCAGCATGTGTCCCAGAACATCACCTATGCCCTGACCTACGCAGTTACTAAAAAGGTCCACTTAACCATACAAGTGCTGGTGGCCAGGGACGCTACATTTCCCTGACCGCACACTGGGTAAATGTTGTGGAGGCCGGGAGTGAGTCGTACCCTGGGATGGCACAGGTGCTACCCACGCCCAGGATTGCGGGCCCTACGTCCATCAGGGTCTCTGCCAGCAGCGATGTTACTGGCTACAACCCCCACTTCTCCTCCTCCGCCGCCTCCTCCTCCACTTCCACCTCCAGCAGCAGTCAGCCATCAGTCGCTAGCTGGAAGCAGTGTAGCACTGCTTTGGGTAAGCGTCAACAGGCGTGTTGAAGCTGATCTGCTTAGGGGACAAACAGCACACCACTGCAGAGCTGTGGCAGGGGATAAGGGACCAGACCGAGCTGTGGCTCTCAGCACTCAACCTACAACCAGGCATGGTTGTGTCTGACAATGGCCGTAACTTGCTGGCGGCTTTGGAGCTCGGCAACCTGACACACATCCCATGCCTAGCCCACGTCTTAAACTTAGTGGTTCAGCGGTTTATCAAAACCTACCCCAATTTGCCAGAGCTACTAGTGAAGGCGCGTGTGCCCATTTCCGCAAGTCGTCCACAGCTTCAGCCGGTCTGTCAACGCTGCAGCAGCGCTTGCGGCTTCCAGCTCACTGACTGTTGTGCGATGTGAGCACGCTGGAACTCTACGTTCCACATGTTTGCCAGTCTTTGTGAGCAGCAGAGGGCAGTTGTGGAATACCAGCTGCAACATGGTCGTCGCCTTTCGAGTCAACTGCCACTATTCACAAGCGAGGAGTGGGCATTGATGTCAGACCTCTGTGAGGTTTTAAAAAACTTTGATGAATCCACACAGATGGTTAGTGGCGATAACGCTATTATCAGTGTAACCATCCCACTGCTGCGTCTATTCAAACGATTGCTGCTCACAATTAAGGACGACGCTCTGAATGTGGCGGGTGAGGACATTACACCCTCATTTCTTCTTCTCAGCGCGAATTGGACCAGGAAGAGGAGGAGGAACTGAAGACAGTTGCCTCTGCTACAGAGGGTACTACCCATGAAACTTTAATTCCATCTGTTTAGTGGGAATGGGCAGAAGAGGAGGAGGAGGATGAGGAGATGGAGAGTCATCCTGATGTTGACATCAACATCTTGCCTGTTGATACTCTGGCACACATGGCTGACTTCATGTTAGGCTGCCTTTCCAGCGACCCTCGCGTTATACGCATTTTACATAACACAGATTACTGGGTGTTCACCCTCCTCGACCCCCGCTACAAAGAGAACTTCTCGTCCTCTCCACCACAGGAATGAGAGATGAGTAAAACAGTGCAATACCAGAAGGTACTTGTTGAGAGATTGCTCCAAAATTTTCCATCTGACAACACTGGCGGCAGAGTCCGTACTTCCTTAGGCAACCGAGGAAGGGAGACAATGGGAACACACAGCAGTTCCAAAAAACTTTCATGACACCCAGCCAGCAACCTCACCCTGAAGTGCGGCCTAGTGGTACAAGGAGGGAAATGTTTTGGAGGATGGTGAAGGAATACATAGAAGACTGTTTCAGCGTCCTAAATGATCCCTCAGTGCCTTACAACTACTGGGTGTCCAAGGTGGACACGTGGCACAAACTTGCACTCTACGCCTTGGAGGGCAGCCTGCCCTGCCGCCAGCGTTTTGTCTGAGCGTGTATTTAGTGCTGCTGGTGGCATTATAACAAATAAGCGTATACACTTGTCCTCTGGCAATGCTGACAGGTTGACTCAGATAAAAATGAACAAGGCCTTGATTGCCCCTGACTTCTCAACTCCAACAGAGGAGAGCTGAGCTGATGATGAAAATAAAGGCAATTTCAATCTATGATTTATAATGTACTCAATCTACTGTAGTGTATTCCCATGCACCTTTTCCACCACAAAAAAAAAAAAAAGAGTATATGGTTGAATCTTGCTTTCTCCTCCTCCTCATCCAGATTGTCTAAATTCCATCCACTCAAATTTTTTTTATAGAGTCAGCTGAACAGCATGCACTCGCATATAATGTTTTAGAGGGTCAGCTCAGCAGCAGGCCCTCGCATATAATGTTATACAGGGACAGCTCAGCAGCAGGTCCTCGCATATAATGTATTACAGGGTCAGCTCAATTGCAGGCCCTCGCATATAATGTTTTACAGGGTCAGCTCACCTGCAGGCCCTTGCATAAAATGTTTTAAAGGGCCAGCTCAACTGCAGGCCCTCGCATATAATGATTTACAGGGTCAGCTCAATTGCAGGCCCTTGCATATAATGTTTTACAGGGTCAGCTCACCTGCAGGCCCTCACCTAAAATCTTTTACAGGGTCAGCTTGCCTTCTGATGACGACAGCAAAGTCTTGCCTGTTGGTACTCTGTCACACATGGCTGACTTAATGTTAGGCTGCATTTCCCACGGCCCGCGCATTATATGCATTTTAGACAACACGGATTATTGGTTGTTCACCCTTCTCGACCCCCGCTACAAAGTGAACTTCTCATCTCTAATTCCTCTGGTGGAGAGGACAAGCAAAACAGTGCTATACCAGAAGGACTTTGTTGAAAAATTGCTCCAAAGTTGACAGGGCAGACATCCAAATGGATCATGGATACGTAGAACTACAGGTAACAGCACTCTGCTAGTCAATTGCGCAAAGATATAAGCAAACACTAAAAGAATAAATGCTTGGGGTCATACTTACTGCTAATGCAGCTAGAAGCTTTTTGCGAATATAATTGATCAAAAATATTTCGGGCCCATCTACCGGTCGTCAAGGTCGCTTCTAATCAGATGGGTCCTACTCTGACATGCCTCTCCTGGGCTTACAGCCTACAATCTGGGCAAAGTAGTACCAAGCTGCATCCTACACATGCCTCTCCCAGGTTGTGAGCCTGCAGTATGGGCTGGGTAGAATACAACTGTACAAGCTATCTAATTAAAAGCACATGGTAAATGGGCTGGTGGTGCACGGTTCAATCTCACCACCAGGGGGAGCCACTCCCCTAGTGGCAGTGACAATGGGGAAAAAAATAAACAAACCAGCACCTCCACAATAAGTGAATATAAGAACGCAGGTGCACGCTACCTTGGCTAAAACACACTTGGATACGTAGAACTACAGGTAACAGCACTCTGCTAGTCAATTGCGCAAAGATATAAGCAAACACTAAAAGAATAAATGCTTGGGGTCATACTTACTGCAAATGCAGCTAGAAGCTTTTTGCGAATATAATTGATCAAAAATATTTCGGGCCCATCTACCGGTCGTCAAGGTCGCTTCTAATCAGATGGGTCCTACTCTGACATGCCTCTCCTGGGCTTACAGCCTACAATCTGGGCAAAGTAGTACCAAGCTGCATCCTACACATGCCTCTCCCAGGTTGTGAGCCTGCAGTATGGGCTGGGTAGAATACAGCTGTACAAGCTATCTAATTAAAAGCACATGGTAAATGGGCTGGTGGTGCACGGTTCAATCTCACCACCAGGGGGAGCCACTCCCCTAGTGGCAGTGACAATGGGGAAAAAAATAAACGAACCAGCACCTCCACAATAAGTGAATATAAGAACGCAGGTGCACGCTACCTTGGCTAAAACACACTTGGATACGTAGAACTACAGGTAACAGCACTCTGCTAGTCAATTGCGCAAAGATATAAGCAAACACTAAAAGAATAAATGCTTGGGGTCATACTTACTGCAAATGCAGCTAGAAGCTTTTTGCGAATATAATTGATCAAAAATATTTCGGGCCCATCTACCGGTCGTCAAGGTCGCTTCTAATCAGATGGGTCCTACTCTGACATGCCTCTCCTGGGCTTACAGCCTACAATCTGGGCAAAGTAGTACCAAGCTGCATCCTACACATGCCTCTCCCAGGTTGTGAGCCTGCAGTATGGGCTGGGTAGAATACAGCTGTACAAGCTATCTAATTAAAAGCACATGGTAAATGGGCTGGTGGTGCACGGTTCAATCTCACCACCAGGGGGAGCCACTCCCCTAGTGGCAGTGACAATGGGGAAAAAAATAAACGAACCAGCACCTCCACAATAAGTGAATATAAGAACGCAGGTGCACGCTACCTTGGCTAAAACACACTTGGATACGTAGAACTACAGGTAACAGCACTCTGCTAGTCAATTGCGCAAAGATATAAGCAAACACTAAAAGAATAAATGCTTGGGGTCATACTTACTGCAAATGCAGCTAGAAGCTTTTTGCGAATATAATTGATCAAAAATATTTCGGGCCCATCTACCGGTCGTCAAGGTCGCTTCTAATCAGATGGGTCCTACTCTGACATGCCTCTCCTGGGCTTACAGCCTACAATCTGGGCAAAGTAGTACCAAGCTGCATCCTACACATGCCTCTCCCAGGTTGTGAGCCTGCAGTATGGGCTGGGTAGAATACAGCTGTACAAGCTATCTAATTAAAAGCACATGGTAAATGGGCTGGTGGTGCACGGTTCAATCTCACCACCAGGGGGAGCCACTCCCCTAGTGGCAGTGACAATGGGGAAAAAAATAAACGAACCGGCTCACAACCTGGGAGAGGCATGTGTAGGATGCAGCTTGGTACTACTTTGCCCAGATTGTAGGCTGTAAGCCCAGGAGAGGCATGTCAGAGTAGGACCCATCTGATTAGAAGCGACCTTGACGACCGGTAGATGGGCCCGAAATATTTTTGATCAATTATATTCGCAAAAAGCTTCTAGCTGCATTTGCAGTAAGTATGACCCCAAGCATTTATTCTTTTAGTGTTTGCTTATATCTTTGCGCAATTGACTAGCAGAGTGCTGTTACCTGTAGTTCTACGTATCCAAGTGTGTTTTAGCCAAGGTAGCGTGCACCTGCGTTCTTATATTCACTTATTGTGGAGGTGCTGGTTCGTTTATTTTTTTCCCCATTGTCACTGCCACTAGGGGAGTGGCTCCCCCTGGTGGTGAGATTGAACCGTGCACCACCAGCCCATTTACCATGTGCTTTTAATTAGATAGCTTGTACAGCTGTATTCTACCCAGCCCATACTGCAGGCTCACAACCTGGGAGAGGCATGTGTAGGATGCAGCTTGGTACTACTTTGCCCAGATTGTAGGCTGTAAGCCCAGGAGAGGCATGTCAGAGTAGGACCCATCTGATTAGAAGCGACCTTGACGACCGGTAGATGGGCCCGAAATATTTTTGATCAATTATATTCGCAAAAAGCTTCTAGCTGCATTTGCAGTAAGTATGACCCCAAGCATTTATTCTTTTAGTGTTTGCTTATATCTTTGCGCAATTGACTAGCAGAGTGCTGTTACCTGTAGTTCTACGTATCCAAGTGTGTTTTAGCCAAGGTAGCGTGCACCTGCGTTCTTATATTCACTTATTGTGGAGGTGCTGGTTCGTTTATTTTTATCCAAATGGATCATCTCTGTCACGGGGACGTGCGATCGCCTAGAAATTATCTAGAGTCAACAAAGCGGCAGCAGGTATTCACCTATAAGTCCAGTCTCAGTAGCCAAGAGTCTGGTCAACACAATCCTCACCATGATGGCACACTGGGTGAACATTGTGGAGGCCGGGAGCAAGTTGGCTGCTGGCACTAGACTTGCCCTCCAATAGATCCTCGTTAACGGAAAGTGTACTCATTCCAATAACAGGGTCGCTTAGGAGTGCTGTATTGTTATTTATCGTAACTACCTCCCCAAGTCGGGAGTGGGTAATTGCTGCGCACCTGCTGCCTTCCTTGGATTCTTGTGCTTTAATAACTTGACCCACCCTCTCTGGGTGGTTCACAATTAGGGAAAGAAAAGTGGCAAGGCAACAACAGCCAATCAGATTTCAGCCTTGGATGTGGTATCCCTTTCTCAAGCTCCCTCTCCGGCATCGAACCCTGATTCCCCGTTACCCGTGATCACCATGGTAGGCGCAGAAAAGAACATCGAAAGTTGATAGGTAAGATATCCAAATGGATCTTCGCCATCACGGGGACGTGCAATCGCCCAGAGATCATCTAGAGTCACCAATGCGGCAGCAGACCCTCGCCTCTAATGTTTTAGATGGTCAAATCAGCAGGCCCTTGCTCCAAATGTTTTTGAGGGTCACCAGCAGGCCATCAGTCATAATTTTTCAAGGGTGTGTATGATTCCCTCCTTTATGTGTAACAAAGGGTGTTTTGGAGTGCCCGTTCCTTGTAATTTTTGGCAGCCCTTTCACTTAGTGCATAGGCTTTATGAGTGTAGGAGTCCCACTACCGGAACAATTGTAGCACAATGTGAATGAGGCCCTCCTTTATGTGATATACAGGCTGTTTCGGAGTACCTCTTGCTTGTAATTTTTTGCAGCACTTGCACTTTATATACAATTGAATATACAGGAAAGAATGTTTCCTAACAATTTTTCCTGTAAAATAGATTTTTTTGGGGGGGTTTTGTGCGTATTATTGTCAGTCTGTAAAAGTGGCATACTACTCGGACAACATGGTTCCCAGCAGCGACCTGGGAGTCCAAGATGCATCCAGACATCGTCCCCATGTTGTTCCCGATCCATTTCGGTGGTGTTTCTGTCACTTTCTGACCTTTTACAATGGACCAGGCACCCTCCCTTCTTCAGAGCAGGGGGTGCCTGGTTGCCTCCCATTGACTTCCATTATACTCGGGTGCTCGGCCGAGCATTCGAATATAGCAATGTGTTCGGGCCGAACACCCGAATACTTTGGTGCTCGATCATCACTACTGAACGAGAAAGATCTGACTCGGAAGAGGAGAGAAGGATTGGACTATATTACACGTGCAGTGCAGAGCGAGCAATGGTGTGAAACACAGTTAAGGATTATGCACAAAGCCACATATGCATCTTTACTACAGGGACGCCCCCACTCGCTACCTTAGGCAATGTCCTAAATGTGCACTTCCAAAGGCAGATCTTTTACACGGATTGAAGAGCTGTCCTAACTTAAAATTGCTCTGGGAACAAGCCATACAATATATACAATTAGTATGGGATGTGGAGGTTTCTCCCAATCCGCAACAATGCATATTCCAGTATATACCAAAAGACCCAGAAGGGGCTTCGGAGATGACTGTGTCGGAGGGAGGGATTCATGTGCTACTCATGGCAGTTAAAAAATGTATACCAAGACACTGGCTGATAGCAAGGGTTCTAACATGGGAAGAAGTGCTAGGATCAGTGAAACAGGAGTTATACAGTATATGGAAAGGTTAGAGGTGGAAAAAAGTAAAGAAAAGGCAATAAGCAACTTCATTAAAAAAAATGGAGGACTTTTATTGAATACACTCTGTCAGTAGCTGAGATTCGAGAACTAATCTCCCCTTTCAGACAAACCAAATGGTATATGGAGGCCCAAATAAGAGGGAGACTTGGAAAATTAGAAATCTAAACTATATTATGTTTCCCTGACACTCTGAGATAAATTTTGCTTTCGACAACCAGCAAAGCGCAAAAAAATTAGATTTTGAGTTTGGTTAGGGTGGTGGGGTGGATAGGGAAGGTTTAGAATTGGGAAAAAAAGGATATTTAAGAACTGTATGTAAATCTTGCAAAACTTAACGGTTTATTGATATTGTTAATGTAACATGGGACTGTAATGTAGTCTCCCTTTTCTTTAATATTCTAATAAAGAGATATACAGTTGTGTTCAAAATAATAACAGTGTATTTAAAAAAAGTGAATGAAGCTAAAAATCCTTCTAATAGCTTTTATTTCCATACACAAAAATGCATTGGCAACACTACACATTCTATTCCAAATCAAAACATGAAGAAAAAAATATATCAAATTTATGTTGTTCCTATAAAAAAAATTGAAGAAGTGAATATTAGACTTTTCAAAAAAATAGCAGTGTTTGTATTCTCCTTTACAAACTCAAACATTCACTACATAAACTGAAAAATGTTTGAAGATTTTGCTTTCCTTTGAATCACTTAACTAATATTTAGTTGTATAACCACTGTTTCTGAGAACTGCTGTACATCTGTGTTGCATGGAGTCAACCAACTTCTGGCACCTGTGAAAAGGTATTCCAGCCCAGGATGATTGAACCTCATTCCACAGTTCTTCTCTATTTCTTGGTTTTGCCTCAGAAACTGCATTTTTGATGTCACCCCACAAGTTTTCTATTGGATTAAGATCCGGGGATAGGGCTGGCCACAATATTGTTGGTCTGGAACCAAGATGTTGCACGTTTACTGGTGTGTTTGTGGTCGTTGTCTTGTTAGAACATCCATTTCAAGGGCATTTCCTCTTCAGCATAAGGCAGCATGACCTCTCCAAGTATTCTGATGTATTCAAACTGATCCATGATCCCTGGTATGCTATAAATAGGCCCAACACCGTAGTATGAGAAACATCCCCATATCATGATGCCTGTGCTGCCATGCTTCACTATCTTCCCAGTGTACTGTGGCTTGAATTCAGTGTTTGGGGGTCGTCTGTCAAACTGTCTCCGGCCACTAGACCAAGAACAATCTTACTTTCATCAGTCCACAAAATGTCTCTTTAGTCAATGTGCTCTTTGGTAAATTGTAACCTCTTCAGCACATGTCTTTTTTTCAACAGTGGGATTTTGCCAGGACTTCTTGCAGATAGCTTGGCTTCACATAGGTGTCTTCTAATTGTAACAGTACTCACAGGTAACTTTAGACCTTCATTGATCTTCCTGGAGCTGATTGTTGGCTGAGTCCTTGCTATTTGGGTTATTCTTCTATCCATTTGAATGGTAGTTTTTCCTTTTTCTTCCACGTCTTTCAGGTTTTGGTTGGAATTTTAAAGCATTTGTGATCATTTTAGCTGAGCAACCTATAACTTTCTACAGTTGTTTATATGTTTTCCCCTCTCCAAATCAACTTTTTAATCAAGGTACGGTGTTCTTCTGAACAATGTCTGGAACAACCTATTTTCCCCCGAATTTCTGAGAGAAATGCACTGTAACCAGCATGTACAACATTTGCTGCCTTCCTTCCTTAAATAAGGGCAATAATTGCCTCCTGTTTTTCAAAGAATGAATGACCTCACTCATTGAACTCCACACTGCTATTATTTTGAACATGTCCCTTTTAATAAGTGATTGAATTACAGAGAATCAGCAGCATGCATGTCATGACTGCTATTATTTTGAACACAACTGTATATAAAAGAAATATTGTCCTCTTCACTCAACAGTTGAATATTTCTCAACGAGAATTGAAAAATGAAACGGGTTGCACATTTTGTCAGCCTCATATATGTTCGCTCTTTGCACGAGGCAATTGTAAGTCGATGGGCTCCCAAGAATGATTTGGATATGCTACAGCTTCTGAGCACTTACCTAGATGCAGACGTAACGTAAAAAAAAATGTGCTCTCACGGTTGCTAAGAGACACCTTTGGTATCTGTTAGAAACAAACGTAGGATTCGCTTTTTTGGACAAACATATTACTCAGGCTATAAATTAGAGAGCGCTCACCTTCTAGTCAAGGATGGTATGGGTGCTCCTACAAGAGGATTTACCCACTCCTCTAAAAATTATTGTAACAAGAAATATAAAGCAGTAGGGCACACCAACACTTGGACTACACACGGAGAGTTTTGATATAACGATATATTTATTGTAACACATAAAACTATCTATTCCGACAATTTATAATGCATAGCTAAAATACATAAAATACTTAAAATACATAAATACAATATATTTATAAAATAAGAATAGTAAAAATAGAAATAAAAATTGAGATAATTCTCTATATTTGACCGATGGGTCAGAGTCTATTGGGTCAATATAGTCTCTCCAAACGAATGATAAATAGGCTCATTAATAGTTGATAAAGTGCTTCAAATGCTCGGCGCAGTATATTGCTACTGCAAAGTCAATATGGTAGTAAATTCACTAACTGGTGGTAGGGATAAACCGCAGTTGTCTTACTCACTGTTTGTAGCTGGAGTACTGCCGGTTTGGTTATAACACTGGTGGCGTCCCACGAGTGATAAAGATCTCTGTAGGTTGCGGTGTAATAGGAATTTCCACCGAGTCTGTGTGAATGTTGGGTCCGGGATCTTCAGTGATGTGTAAAGCTGTGCTGTCCTAGAGGTCGCTCAGTGGTATCTTTGTGCTGCGCTATTTCATTATATCACGCAAGCTATGTGATTACCAGGTGCGCATCTCATAGATAGCCGACAGGTATCCAGCTTTCCTTTGAGAAGGTAGATTCTCACCGATCCCTTTTCTTTTTAGTTCCTTTTCTTTAATCGCTTTAAATCTTCTGATTCTGTGTCTTATTTCATGGGATTTACCATACGCGTTTCAGAGTACTACGACTCCTTCCTCAGTGGCTAAGTTTCCCATAGAAATTACCTGTTTTTATATCCACCTACACAGGTGCAGTCTAAATTAATTAGTTCCAATTATGTGCAGGGAATGACGTAAATGTTTTTTCAATTGGATTTCACAATATAGAGACGTATATATGGTTAAAAGACTTTTATCCACTTTTAAAAAACATATTAAATCATGGGGTGAATAGATATAAATATATCGCTAAAATATAAGAAATTCAATTAATATATTAAATGTCGGAAATAAATGTCCTCATATTTCATATACTTGATGAGGTGGAGCAGGGAAGCTGAATTAAAAACGAATCGCTTGCTAGGCGATAATTCTACGTTTTGTTCACCTAATGCGGTTTTAATTGTCAACCTGCGTTTTTGCTATAATTCACCTCATAACTGCCCATACTCATTCTTAAAGGGTGGTATATATCCTATAGATCTGCCAATCGGCAGATAAGGTATATAAATCTGTAAATAAATAAATAAATAGTGAGACTAAATAATCAGGTAAAAAGAAGGCATATAGCATCTTCCTAAAGACTTAATAAATATAAATATACAAAAATATATACAAAAATATACCATATTTCCTGTATATATATTTTTCTTTCGTTTCTCCAGATTTTTCTTTTATAAATATAAAATATAAAACATATTTTTTCATATTTTTTCTTTTTTCAAGTTTTCCAATTATACGTAGAGGTGTATCTATACAGGTATTTGGGCAGATTTTCAGAGAAGTATAATGGGTAGGTGAGGCTCCTCCACCGAGGGGGGGCCCGGGCAGTCATAATAACCCACGGGGCCCCCCTCGGTAAAGGAGCCCCCACCTCCCAGCGACCTCATAGGAATCCGTATATTTCTATCTCAGCATTTAATCCTGCTCGTAACAAGGTATTGAAGTCAAAAATGTATCTAGACTCAATCCTCGACATTCTTTTGATATGGTTCCCACCCCTCCAGTCTATTTCCACCTTTTCAAGTGCGGAGAAAGTGAGTCCTTCTGGATTTTGATTATGAGAGGTTTTAAAATGATTAGATAAAGTGTGTTTCTCGTAACCCTTCCTTATATTTGAAATATGTTCAGCTATACGAACTTTAAGTTGTCTTTTAGTTCTGCCCACATATTGTCTTTTACAGGGACATTGTATAATGTAAATAACACTATTAGAATTACACGTAAGAAAGTCTTTGATTGTATGTTGATGAGTGCTTGTGGTAGACTTTATTGTAGATGTCTTTTTCGGGAAAGTGGTATTCTTACACCCCATACATTTTCCACATCGGAAAAAACCCACGGTGTTTGTCCATTTTTGTATGGAAGAATCTACTGTAATTTTATTCTTTTTAGGGATAGTGGGTGCTACCATAAGAGCTAAGTTTGGCGCTTTAGTGAAGGTGACCTGTGGAAAATGTGGAACTAGGTGACCTATCGTTTTATCTTTATTTATAAAGTGCCAATGCTTATTTATTATGTATTTCACCTTTTTATGATGAGTATTAAAAGGTAAAATAATCCTTATATTTTCATCTTTACATTCTTTTTTACTTTTTATATCAAAAAAAGACTTTCGATCCATTTGTCTAACTGTGTTTAATGCTGTATCCAAAATTTCTACGGGGTATTGTTTATCAGAGAATAGATTTTTCATAATTAAAGCCTCTTCCTCAAAATCCTCTATTTTGGAACAGTTTCTCCTAATTCGTCTAAATTGTCCCGTTGGGATATTTAGGAGCCATTGAGGCAGGTGGCATTATTGGTATTACATATTAATTTTGTATCTTCTATTCTAATTTGTATATCTAGGAATTCCACCATCGTTTGGCTAGTCTTTCCTGTAAACCGTAAATTACAATCATTTTTATTAATGTCCTCCAGAAATTTATCCAATGATGCCTGATTCCCCTTCCATATGAAAAGGACATCATCAATGTACCTTTTCCACAGCACCAGGTCTGTCCCCAGCTTTGGATCAATTTCCCTTTGTTCCCAGTTAGCCATAAATAAATTGGCGTAGCTGGGGGCAAACCTGGTGCCCATCGCAGTGCCACATATTTGTAAGTATATATCTGAGTCAAACCAAAAATAGTTATGATCCAGAATATATTGGGTGACTATCTGCAAATATTCTATTTGTTCTGTGGGTAATTGGCTGTTTTCTTGTAGTTGTTGGCCCATGGCGTCTATCCCCTGTTTATGGTTTATTATTGTATATAGGGACTGTACGTCCAGTGTTCCTATAATCCATTCAGGGTTATATTTTAATTTCTCTACCATTTGTATTATGGAGGTTGTGTCCTTTATATAAGACTTAATCTTTTTAACTGCCGGCTGTAAATGTTTGTCTATATAATGTGATAAATTCGCAGTAAGCGAATCTATCCCAGAAATTATCGGTCGTCCAGGCGGGTTAATAGGGTCTTTATGTAATTTAGGTATACAGTAGAATACAGGCAATCTACATTGACTATTCGTGATATAGTGATGTCCCTGTGAAGTTAGAATTCCTAATTTTTGACCTTCTTCACATAGGCTCATTAATTGTTTTTGGAACTCTGTAGTGTGGTCAGTGCGTAGACGTTTATACGTCGTTGTGTCTAACAATTGTCTAGTGCACTCCTTTTTATAATTCTCTACATCCCACACTACAATGGCTCCGCCCTTATCTGATGGCCTTATTATAATTTTATTGTCTTTTTGTAATTGTTTTATTGCCTGCATCTCTGTTTTTGACAAGTTATTCTCTCTATTACTACCAATTTTTATTTTCCTGATATCGAATTCAACTGCTTGTCTGAAAGCTATCATCTCCTCACTAATCTCTTGACGTGGATATTTTGCTGATTTACTCTTTACATCTGTATGAACATATTTTCTTCCCTCTATTTGGTTCACTCCATTCATTATAGGATTCTTGATGAAATATTTCTTTAGGCATAGTTTCCTAATGTATTTTTCTATGCCTATTAATGTGTCAAATTTATTTAATTGATTGGACGGTGCAAATTTCAGACCTTTATTTAATAATCTTATTTGTGAAGGGGTGAGAGTGGTGGTGCTCAAATTAACAATAGCATCAGAGTTATCTAATTGTAGTGATTGTTGTGCTTTCTTTTGTTTGAGTCCTCTGCGTAATTTCCTTTTTCGTGCCTTTGTGATTTGTATTGGTGTCTCTGTGTGTTCTGGGGTTCCTCGTAACGTGTTCGTGATTGTGGTGTCTTGTGTTGATAATGTGTTTTGTGATAATGTTGGTCCCGACTGGTATCCCTGTGTCTTAGATTGTATCTGTGTATTGGGGACTCTATCTGTATTGGGTGTGACTGGGGTGATCGTCTTGGTGTTTTCTGTCGTGATCTTACTTTGTGATGGGGTGGGGTTTGGTCTAAAAAATGATTCTCCGTGAATATTTCATATCTATTGGAGGTTGGTATATTGAATTCTCCTTGATCTTGATTATGTACTATATTTGTTTCTGTAACTGGTTTTATATATTGATTATTAGTCTTTTTTTGTATTGGTTTTTTCGGTTCTTTCTTTGCATTCCAAATTTTTTTACTTTTTTTAGAAATTATGTCATATTCAAATTTATCTATATTTTTACAAATGCGTTCTTGCCATAATTTATATTCCTCACATTTGGGTAGATTTGTCATAGTGCCCTTTAGTTCTTCTATCTGGATTGTCAATTGCTCCAAAATCTGAGATCTCATTTTTATAACCATTTCCATTAATAAAATGGACTGTGTTCGTAGGAGACTGTTCCATTCTTTTTCGAAGTCAATGCTATATAAGTCATATGCTGGGATTTTGGTCAAAAGCAATCCAGTCGGTATTGTACCTTGTATAATATATTGTCTAAGGGCTCTGATCTCCCAACGTTGTTTTAACTGTTTTTGTAGTAAGGTTTCTAATTCTCTGAAAATTTCTCCTATTGATTTTTCATTAGGGGGGCTCATTGGCCCTTCCTCATCTTTTTCAAACGTGAATGCTTCCACCTTCAATCGTTTACTCTCCATGTGACTCCAAATGTCCATTCTTTGACTGCCCCTGTGTAGGTGGATATAAAAACAGGTAATTTCTATGGGAAACTTAGCCACTGAGGAAGGAGTCGTAGTACTCTGAAACGCGTATGGTAAATCCCATGAAATAAGACACAGAATCAGAAGATTTAAAGCGCTTAAAGAAAAGGAACTAAAAAGAAAAGGGATCGGTGAGAATCTACCTTCTCAAAGGAAAGCTGGATACCTGTCGGCTATCTATGAGATGCGCACCTGGTAATCACATAGCTTGCGTGATATAATGAAATAGCGCAGCACAAAGATACCACTGAGCGACCTCTAGGACAGCACAGCTTTACACATCACTGAAGATCCTGGACCCAACATTCACACAGACTCGGTGGAAATTCCTATTACACCGCAACCTACAGAGATCTTTATCACTCGTGGGACGCCACCAGTGTTATAACCAAACCGGCAGTACTCCAGCTACAAACAGTGAGTAAGACAACTGCGGTTTATCTCTACCACCAGGTAGTGAATTTACCACCATATTGACTTTGCAGTAGCAATATACTGCGCCGAGCATTTGAAGCACTTTATCAACTATTAATGAGCCTATTTATCATTCGTTTGGAGAGACTATATTGACCCAATAGACTCTGACCCATCGGTCAAATATAGAGAATTATCTCAATTTTTATTTCTATTTTTACTATTCTTATTTTATAAATATATTGTATTTATGTATTTTAAGTATTTTATGTATTTTAGCTATGCATTATAAATTGTCGGAATAGATAGTTTTATGTGTTACAATAAATATATCGTTATATCAAAACTCTCCGTGTGTAGTCCAAGTGTTGGTGTGCCCTACTGCTCTATATTTCTTGTTACAATAATTTTTAGAGGAGTGGGTGAATCCTCTTGTAGGAGCACCCATACCATCCTTGACTAGAAGGTGAGCGCTCTCTAATTTATACTCTTTGAATTTATATTTTTACCCATTGAGAGTGAGCTCCCTCCTGTCAAAGAATGGACATTTGGAGTCACATGGAGAGTAAACGATTGAAGGTGGAAGCATTCACGTTTGAAAAAGATGAGGAAGCGCCAATGAGCCCCACTAATGAAAAATCAATAGGAGAAATTTTCAGAGAATTAGAAACCTTACTACAAAAACAGTTAAAACAACGTTGGGAGATCAGAGCCCTTAGACAATATATTATACAAGGTACAATACCGACTGGATTGCTTTTGACCAAAATCCCAGCATATGACTTATATAGCATTGACTTCAAAAAAGAATGGAACAATCTCCTACGAACACAGTCCATTTTATTAATGGAAATGGTTATAAAAAGGAGATCTCAGATTTTGGAGCAATTGACAATCCAGATAGAAGAACTAAAGGGCACTATGACAAATCTACCCAAATGTGAGGAATATAAATTATGGCAAGAACGCATTTGTAAAAATATAGATAAATTTGAATATGACATAATTTCTAAAAAAAAGTAAAAAAAATTTGGAATGCAAAGAAAGAACCGAAAAAACCAATACAAAAAAAGACTAATAATCAATATATAAAACCAGTTACAGAAACAAATATAGTACACCACAATCACGAACACGTTACGAGGAACCCCAGAACACACAGAGACACCAATACAAATCACAAAGGCACGAAAAAGGAAATTACGCAGAGGACTCAAACAAAAGAAAGCACAACAATCACTACAATTAGATAACTCTGATGCTATTGTTAATTTGAGCACCACCACTCTCACCCCTTCACAAATAAGATTATTAAATAAAGGTCTGAAATTTGCACCGTCCAATCAATTAAATAAATTTGACACATTAATAGGCATAGAAAAATACATTAGGAAACTATGCCTAAAGAAATATTTCATCAAGAATCCTATAATGAATGGAGTGAACCAAATAGAGGGAAGAAAATATGTTCATACAGATGTAAAGAGTAAATCAGCAAAATATCCACGTCAAGAGATTAGTGAGGAGATGATAGCTTTCAGACAAGCAGTTGAATTCGATATCAGGAAAATAAAAATTGGTAGTAATAGAGAGAATAACTTGTCAAAAACAGAGATGCAGGCAATAAAACAATTACAAAAAGACAATAAAATTATAATAAGGCCAGCAGATAAGGGCGGAGCCATTGTAGTGTGGGATGTAGAGAATTATAAAAAGGAGTGCACTAGACAATTGTTAGACACAACGACGTATAAACGTCTACGCACTGACCACACTACAGAGTTCCAAAAACAATTAATGAGCCTATGTGAAGAAGGTCAAAAATTAGGAATTCTAACTTCACAGGGACATCACTATATCACGAATAGTCAATGTAGATTGCCTGTATTCTACTGTATACCTAAATTACATAAAGACCCTATTAACCCGCCTGGACGACCGATAATTTCTGGGATAGATTCGCTTACTGCGAATTTATCACATTATATAGACAAACATTTACAGCCGGCAGTTAAAAAGATTAAGTCTTATATAAAGGACACAACCTCCATAATACAAATGGTAGAGAAATTAAAATATAACCCTGAATGGATTATAGGAACACTGGACGTACAGTCCCTATATACAATAATAAACCATAAACAGGGGATAGACGCCATGGGCCAACAACTACAAGAAAACAGCCAATTACCACACAGAACAAATAGAATATTTGCAGATAGTCACTCAATATATTTTGGATCATAACTATTTTTGGTTTGACTCAGATATATACTTACAAATATGTGGCACCGCGATGGGCACCAGGTTTGCCCCCAGCTACGCCAATTTATTTATGGCTAACTGGGAACAAAGGGAAATTGATCCAAAGCTGGGGACAGACCTGGTGCTGTGGAAAAGGTACATTGATGATGTCCTTTTCATATGGAAGGGGAATCAGGCATCATTGGATAAATTTCTGGAGGACATTAATAAAAATGATTGTAATTTACGGTTTACAGGAAAGACTAGCCAAACGATGGTGGAATTCCTAGATATACAAATTAGAATAGAAGATACAAAATTAATATGTAATACATATCGGAAACCCACCTCAAAAAATAGTTATATCCTGTATAATAGCTGCCACCTGCCTCAATGGCTCCTAAATATACCAACGGGACAATTTAGACGAATTAGGAGAAACTGTTCCAAAATAGAGGATTTTGAGGAAGAGGCTTTAATTATGAAAAATCAATTCTCTGATAAACAATACCCCGTAGAAATTTTGGATACAGCATTAAACACAGTTAGACAAATGGATCGAAAGTCTTTTTTTGATATAAAAAGTAAAAAAGAATGTAAAGATGAAAATATAAGGATTATTTTACCTTTTAATACTCATCATAAAAAGGTGAAATACATAATAAATAAGCATTGGCACTTTATAAATAAAGATAAAACGATAGGTCACCTAGTTCCACATTTTCCACAGGTCACCTTCACTAAAGCGCCAAACTTAGCTCTTATGGTAGCACCCACTATCCCTAAAAAGAATAAAATTACAGTAGATTCTTCCATACAAAAATGGACAAACACCGTGGGTTTTTTCCGATGTGGAAAATGTATGGGGTGTAAGAATACCACTTTCCCGAAAAAGACATCTACAATAAAGTCTACCACAAGCACTCATCAACATACAATCAAAGACTTTCTTACGTGTAATTCTAATAGTGTTATTTACATTATACAATGTCCCTGTAAAAGACAATATGTGGGCAGAACTAAAAGACAACTTAAAGTTCGTATAGCTGAACATATTTCAAATATAAGGAAGGGTTACGAGAAACACACTTTATCTAATCATTTTAAAACCTCTCATAATCAAAATCCAGAAGGACTCACTTTCTCCGCACTTGAAAAGGTGGAAATAGACTGGAGGGGTGGGAACCATATCAAAAGAATGTCGAGGATTGAGTCTAGATACATTTTTGACTTCAATACCTTGTTACGAGCAGGATTAAATGCTGAGATAGAAATATACGGATTCCTATGAGGTCGCTGGGAGGTGGGGGCTCCTTTACCGAGGGGGGCCCCGTGGGTTATTATGACTGCCCGGGCCCCCCCTCGGTGGAGGAGCCTCACCTACCCATTATACTTCTCTGAAAATCTGCCCAAATACCTGTATAGATACACCTCTACGTATAATTGGAAAACTTGAAAAAAGAAAAAATATGAAAAAATATGTTTTATATTTTTATATTTTATATTTATAAAAGAAAAATCTGGAGAAACGAAAGAAAAATATATATACAGGAAATATGGTATATTTTTGTATATATTTTTGTATATTTATATTTATTAAGTCTTTAGGAAGATGCTATATGCCTACTTTTTACCTGATTATTTAGTCTCACTATTTATTTATTTATTTACAGATTTATATACCTTATCTGCCGATTGGCAGATCTATAGGATATATACCACCCTTTAAGAATGAGTATGGGCAGTTATGAGGTGAATTATAGCAAAAACGCAGGTTGACAATTAAAACCGCATTAGGTGAACAAAACGTAGAATTATCGCCTAGCAAGCGATTCGTTTTTAATTCAGCTTCCCTGCTCCACCTCATCAAGTATACGAAATATGAGGACATTTATTTCCGACATTTAATATATTAATTGAATTTCTTATATTTTAGCGATATATTTATATCTATTCACCCCATGATTTAATATGTTTTTTAAAAGTGGATAAAAGCAAGTCTTTTAACCATATATACGTCTCTATATTGTGAAATCCAATTGAAAAAACATTCACGTCATTCCCTGCACATAATTGGAACTAATTAATTTAGACTGCACCTGTGTAGGTGGATATAAAAACAGGTAATTTCTATGGGAAACTTAGCCACTGAGGAAGGAGTCGTAGTACTCTGAAACGCGTATGGTAAATCCCATGAAATAAGACACAGAATCAGAAGATTTAAAGCGCTTAAAGAAAAGGAACTAAAAAGAAAAGGGATCGGTGAGAATCTACCTTCTCAAAGGAAAGCTGGTTACCTGTCGGCTATCTATGAGATGCGCACCTGGTAATCACATAGCTTGCGTGATATAATGAAATAGCGCAGCACAAAGATACCACTGAGCGACCTCTAGGACAGCACAGCTTTACACATCACTGAAGATCCCGGACCCAACATTCACACAGACTCGGTGGAAATTCCTATTACACCGCAACCTACAGAGATCTTTATCACTCGTGGGACGCCACCAGTGTTATAACCAAACCGGCAGTACTCCAGCTACAAACAGTGAGTAAGACAACTGCGGTTTATCTCTACCACCAGGTAGTGAATTTACCACCATATTGACTTTGCAGTAGCAATATACTGCGCCGAGCATTTGAAGCACTTTATCAACTATTAATGAGCCTATTTATCATTCGTTTGGAGAGACTATATTGACCCAATAGACTCTGACCCATCGGTCAAATATAGAGAATTATCTCAATTTTTATTTTTATTTTTACTATTCTTATTTTATAAATATATTGTATTTATGTATTTTAAGTATTTTATGTATTTTAGCTATGCATTATAAATTGTCGGAATAGATAGTTTTATGTGTTACAATAAATATATCGTTATATCAAAACTCTCCGTGTGTAGTCCAAGTGTTGGTGTGCCCTACTGCTCTATATTTCTTATTACTCAGGCTGTTAAGGAAAATATGACAAAAAATTTTTGAAACCAAACCTGCAAAAAAAAGGAAATGAAACAATTGGAGGGAAAAACCTAGTTTTTGAAGGAAAAGACCTGAGCCATTTCGTTACTAATAAAACAAAGACGTTCTTTGAATTGTTTGGGATCCACGACGTGATAGAATACTGCAGTGATTCTCTAAGAAGCCATGTGAACGCTCTTAAGGTGGTCAATGATACCGCAGATCGAGGAATTGCTCTGATAAAGTTTAACGAAACGGTCAGGGACGAACAACAAAAACAATTCTTGTTGAGGGTAGTCGAGCATCAGAAAAAAGTCGTCACCAAGATAACAAAAGAAGGAATTGCATTGTTTAAAGTTGATTAATATAACACATGTTTTGCCTATCATACTACCTATTAATCTTAGCGTCTAGTTTAAATGTTATTTTAAGTTTGTGATTTCTAGTTTTCCCAATAAAAGTAATTAACATTGAAAAATCTTATTTTCTGTCTACTTTTTACAAAACTGATCATAGTGTGCAACCTCTAAATATTATCCAATCTTCTTAAAATTTTACATATATATCGTTTCCATCACTGAGACTCGGGGCGTAAGCAAAGTCTGCAAAAATGTACCCTTACTTTTTTTTCCATTACAAAATGAAACACCCTAAGCTATATAATGTCAAACTTTTTCCACTGTTTAGCTAGGACACCCCTTGCTTTAATAAACATACCGGTCTTCACAGCAGCAGGAGCCTCTGTATGTGTGAGCCTCTTCACTGTCCTAGACATAAGAAAAAAAGAAAAGAAAAACACGTATGCATAAGGAAACATATGCTTTGACAATCACCTTATTGTGGGTGGACAATCTTATCTATACACAGGGGTGATATAATTACAAGTAGGATTAGAATGAGTTAAGGCTACTTTTACATCTGCGCTTTCCCTTTCCGCTATTGAGATCCGTCATAGGTTCTCAATAGCGGGGAAAAACACTTCAGTTTTTTCCCTATTCATTGTCAATGGGGACAAAACTGAACTGAAGGGAAAGGAGTGCACCAGAGTGTATTTCTTTCCATTTAATTATGTTCCCATGATGCGCACAAAGGCGCTGCAAGCGTCCTGGGATGCGGAGCAAGATGGATCCATTATGACTCACAATGCAAGTCAATGTAGACAGATCAGTTTTCTATTATTCAACATAGTGGCCAGTGAGAAAACTGCAGAATTTTATGGTTTTGTTTAAATATATGTAATACATGGAAATTTAAAAATATCATGAACAATTCTTAAAAAATATGTTAAACATAAAAAAGTGATTTAAACAAGTCATTTTCTGATGATCTAATCCTTTATACAGACCTTCAGGGACAATTTTTCTATGATTGTATTTTACTCATTAGGGGCTAAAATTATATATTTTTAATTATCTTTATTAAAAATATTGAGCAGTTCTGTGTGTGTGAATCGTATATTTTACTTTTACTTTATGCCAGTCAACTAATAAACCTTATCTCTAAATTACAAAAAAGGTCATAAACATTTATTTAAGCCACATTCTTATCATTAAAATAAGAATTGAGCTATAAGGAGTGTTTATAAGGTCAGTGATCAGAGATAAGGAGCCATCAGCTGATCTGCCTGATGGAACAGAGTGAATGTTCTCAGGCCTAGCATGTCACAGCAGTGAAATCACTATTCATAGCAATGCAGATATTTACTGTGAATATTACAAGCCATCACAGATTCAATGGGAGGAAAAAAGTTTTTAAATAAAAGTTTCTCATATTCAAAAAATAAACATCACTGGTATTGCCACATATGAAAATGTCCTAAAAATTAAAATTTCACATGATAAACCCCATAAAAAAAATTCCAAGAGCCAGAATTGATATTTTTTCGACACCTCATCTACCCAAAAAAGATATTACTAAATGTTTAAAAGTTGCACAAAATATAAATAAAAACTACAGATTGCTGCACAAAAAAAAACAGCCCTCACATACCTCCACTGGAAGAAACATTTAAAAAAAGTTACAAATGTCAGAATATGGCACGTGCAGGGGATGCTGTTTAAAATAGCAGAGACCTGCGGCACATGTATCTGATCAGCCATAAGACTGAGCACATACATTTTCCCCTTCAGATGCTGTGGTCAAATGTTACAATGGCATCTGAGCAGTCCGAAAGCGGAAGCCGCACGCTTCTGCTCCTGTAACAGCATTCCCTAGCTGAGATAAGTACACTAATAGACCGAAGCCTCAAGCAGGCTTCGGAGTCTATTAGAGGAAAATACCAATACAGGCCACTAGGTCGCAGCACTGTTATATCAAAAATTAAGTGTTCAATAATGGCTATATAGCACACACAATGGGCAATCTAATGATTGCCAAGTATTTTCATCCAGGGTGAACTAAAAAAAGTAAAAAAAAATAAAAAAGTTTAAAAAGGTTTTTACAAATAATAATATATAATTATTACAAATAAAAAATATAAGTTCAAATCACCCCCCTTTCCTTAAAATAAAAATACTTGACCAATAAAATTAATAAAAAAATAAACATCACATGGGCATTGCCGTGTGCAAAAATGCCCATACAATTAAAATATAACAATATTAATGGCATACAGCAAATGGCGCAACGGGAAAAAAATAAAAACAGCTAAAAAGTGATCAAAAAGTCACACACACTTCAAATTGGTATTAATGAAAAGTATAGATCGCCCTGCAAAAAAAACAAGCCCTCAAACAGCCCCATCCACATAACTGCAAAAAGTTATAGGGGTCAGAATATGGTGATCATTTTTTTTTTCTCAAGGGTTTTTATTATTATTTTTTTAGTATTAAAACGCAAGAAAAATTATACAAGTATCGTTGTAACCGTACTGACCTGGAGAATGAAGGTAACAGGTCAATTTTACCACATACTAAATGGTGTAAAAAAAAAAAAAAGAAAACCTTTTTTCCCCAATTCCACCCCATTTGAATTTTTTTTCCACTTCCCACTACATTGTATGCATCCGTAAATGGTGCCATTAGAAAGTACAACTTGTCCCACAAAAAATAAGCTATGTGAACGGAAAAATAAAAAAGTTAGGACTATGGTAAGGTGGGGAGTGAAAAAAAATAAAAAAACGCAGGGTCCTCTAAGGTTTAAACAGAAAAACAGAAAAAATAATAATAAATAACAGAAACTACAGCATATAAATATGGTGTTGTCGTAATCGTACTGACCCGCAGAATCAAATTAACATAATTTTTACCACACTTCGAACCCACAAAGCAATGGCTGAACTTCAGGGTTTTTTTTCCATTTCCCCCACACAAATAATATTTTTTACAGTCTTCCATTACATTATATAAGCCATTAACTCTTTTAGCCCTGGGTGATTTACCATTTTTTCTTTTTCTTTTTTCCTCTGTCTTTACAGAGCCATAAGTTACATAGTAACATAGTACATAAGGACGAAAAAAGACATTTGTCCATCCAGTTTGGCCTATCATCCTGCAAGTTGATCCAGAGGAAGGCAAAAAAAAAAACTGTGAGGAAGAAGACAATTTTCCCCACTTTAGGGGAATAAAAAATTCCCGACTCCAATCAGGCAATCAGAATAACTCCTTGGATCAACAACCCCTCTCTAGTACCTATAGCCTGTAATATTATTACGCTCCAGAAATACATCCATGCCCCTCTTCAATTCCTTTATTGTACTCACCATCACCACCTCCTCAGGCAGAGAGTTCCATAGTCTCACTGCTCTTACCGTAAAGAATCCTCTTCTATGTTTGTGTACAAACCATCTTTCCTTCAGACACAGAGGGTGTCCCCTCATCACAGTCACAGTCCTGGGGATAAATAGATGATGGGATAGATCTCTGTACTGACCCCTGATATATTTATACATAATAATTAGATCTCCCCTCAGTCTTCTTTTTTCTAAAGAGAATAACCCTAATTTTGATAATCTTTCAGGGTACTGTAGTTGCCCCATTCCAGTTATTACTTTAGTTGCCCTCCTCTGAATTCTCTCCAGCTCTGCTATGTCTGCCTTGTTCACAGGGGCCCAGAACTGTACACAGTACTCCATGTGTGGTCTGACTAATAATTTGTAAAGTGGTAGGACTGTGTTCTCATCACGTGCATCTATGCCCCTTTTGATGCAACCCATTATCTTATTGGCCTTGGCAGCAGCTGCCTGACACTGGTTTTTGCAGCTTAGTTTGCTGTTTATTAAAATTCCTAGATCCTTTTCCTTGTCAGTGTTACAGAGTGTTTTACCATTTAGTATGTACGGGTGACTTGCATTATTCCTTCCCATGTGCATAACTTTACATTTGTCAGTGTTAAACTCAGTGGCGTAGCTAGAAATGACTGGGCCCCACAGCATATTTTTGAATGCTGCCCCCATTCCTGTGGCTAGTAAAGATCATTCTCTCAGACCATGCCCAGCAGCTGTTCCACTGTCTATACTGTCACTGTATATAATTTCATTGCGTAATACTGTTGAGGGGGCCCTGACAAAGTCTTTTAGTCCTCCTCCTCCTCAATGGGACCCTTTGGGGTCAGGGCCCCAAAGCAGCCGCTTCCCCCTGCTTCCCCTATAGTTACGCCCCTGGTTAAACCTCATCTGCCACTTATCTGCCTCCAATCTATCCAGATCCCTCTGTAGTATATGAAAGAAAAAACCAGAAAGAGGCAGCGCCTCTTGTGTGGAACCTTACAGACAATAATACAGAATTGCACTGATTATGCTTACCATGTGGTGTTGTGAAAAGTCACAACACCTATGTTTCGCCTTGCTGGAAATAATCCCGTCCAGTCTGCGGGGGATGGATCTGCATCTGCTGCCTTGGTCTATGCCCTTTTTCCGTCGCTCACGGTCAAAGAGATAAAGCAGGTTTAGTTGAAAGAAGAAGATCGGACCAAATTTAAACGGCGCTGATGCAGAAGAATGACTCCGTGTTGAGATGTTACCATATAGGTAATCTTTTATTCAAAAGTCTACGCGTTTCAGGGGCGGACTGCCCCCTTCATCAGGACAATAAAACTTATTAGGACCTAATAAGTTTTATTGTCCTGATGAAGGGGGCAGTCCGCCCCTGAAACGCGTAGACTTTTGAATAAAAGATTACCTATATGGTAACATCTCAACACGGAGTCATTCTTCTGCATCAGCGCCGTTTAAATTTGGTCCGATCTTCTTCTTTCAACTGATCCCTCTGTAGTAGTATACTGTCCTCTTCAGTGTTAATTACTTTTCACAGTTTAGTGTCATCTGCGAAAATTGATATTTTACTATGCAAGCCTTCTACAAGATCATTAATAAATATATTGAAGAGAATAGGGCCCAATACTGACCTCTGAGGTACCCCACTAGTGACAGTGACCCAATCTGAGTAAGTACCGTTAATAACCACCCTCTGTTTTCTATCATTGAGGCAGTTACTTACCCACATACAGACATTCTCTCCCAGTCCGAGCATTCTCATTTTATATACTAACCTTTTATGTGGTACAGTGTCAAATGCTTAGGAGAAGTCCAGATATACGACATCCATTGATTTGCCGCTGTCAAGTCTAGAACTTACCTCCTCATAGAAACTGATTAAATTACACTGCTCAAAAAAATAAAGGGAACACAAAAATAACACATCCTAGATCTGAATTAATTAAATATTCTTCTGAAATACTTTGTTCTTTACATGGATGAATGTGCTGACAACAAAATCACACAAAAATAAAAAAAATGGAAATCAAATTTTTCAACCCATGGAGGTCTGGATTTGGAGTCACACTCAAAATTAAAGTGGAAAAACACACTACAGGCTGATCCAACTTTGATGTAATGTCCTTAAAACAAGTCAAAATGAGGCTCAGTAGTGTGTGTGGCCTCCACGTGCCTGTATGACCTCCCTACAACGCCTGTGCATACTCCTGATGAGGTGGCGTACGGTCTCCTGAGGGATCTCCTCCCAGACCTGGACTAAAGCATTTGCCAACTGCTGAACAGTCTGTGGTGCAACGTGACGTTGGTGGATAGAGCGAGACATGATGTCCCAGATGTGCTCAATTGGATTCAGGTCTGGGGAACGGGCGGGCCAGTCCATAGCATCAATGCCTTCGTCTTGCAGGAACTGCTGACACACTCCAGCCACATGAGGTCTAGCATTGTCTTGCATTAGGAGGAACCCAGGGCCAACCGCACAAGCATATGGTCTCACAAGAGGTCTGAGGATCTCATCTCGGTACCTAATGGCAGTCAGGCTACCTCTGGTGAGCACATGGAGGGCTGTGCGGCCCTCCAAAGAAATGCCACCCCACACCATTACTGACCCAATGCCAAACCGGTCATGCTGGAGGATGTTGCAGCCAGCAGAACGTTCTCCACGGCGTCTCAAGACTCTGTCACGTCTGTCACATGTGCTCAGTGTGAACCTGCTTTCATCTGTGAAGAGCACAGGGCACCAGTGGCGAATTTGCCAATCTTGGTGTTCTCTGGCAAATGCCAAACGTCCTGCACAGTGTTGGGCTGTAAGCCCAACCCCTACCTGTGGACGTCGGACCCTCATATCACCCTCATGGAGTCTGTTTCTGACTGTTTGAGCAGACACATGCACATTTGTGGCCTTCTGGAGGTCATTTTGCAGGGCTCTGGCAGTGCTCCTCCTGTTCCTCCTTTCACAAAGGCGGAGGTAGCGGTCCTGCTGTTGGGTTGTTGCCCTCCTACGGCCTCCTCCACGTCTCCTGATGTACTGGCCTGTCTCCTGGTAGCGCCTCCATGCTCTGGACACTACGCTGACAGACACAGCAAACCTTCTTGCCACAGCTCGCATTGATGTGCCATCCTGGATAAGCTGCACTACCTGAGCCACTTGTGTGGGTTGTAGACTTCGTCTTATGCTACCACTAGAGTGAAAGCACCGCCAGCATTCAAAAGTGACCAAAAAATCAGCCAGGAAGCATAGGCACTGAGAAGTGGGCTGTGGTCACCACCTGCAGAACCACTTCTTTATTGGGGGTGTCTTGCTAATTGCCTATAATTTCCACCTGTTGTCTATCCCATTTGCACAACAGCATGTGAAATTGATTGTCACTCAGTGTTGCTTCCTAAGTGGACAGTTTGATTTCACAGAAGTGTGATTGACTTGGAGTTACATTGTGTTGTTTAAGTGTTCCCTTTATTTTTTTGAGCAGTGTAGTTTGGCATGACCAATCCCTCACGAAGCCATGCTGATATGGCGTTATTTGCTTATTTCCGTTGAGATGCTCTAACATAGCATCTCTCATAAAACCTTCAAACAGCTTACCCACAACAGATGTTAAACTTACCGGCCAATAGTTTCCAGGCTCTGTTTTTGGACCCTTTTTGAATATTGGCACCACATTTGCTATGTGCTAATCCTGTGGGACATTCCCTGTCAGTATAGAGTCTGCAAATATCAGAAATAAGGGTCTGGCTATGACATTACTTAATTCCCTTAGGATACGGGTGTGTATGCTATCCGGTCCTGCCGATTTGTCTATTTTCATCTTTTTAAGTCGCTGATGTACATCTTCCTGGGTCAGACAGGACACTTTTAATGGGGAATTTATTTTTACATTGAAGAAAAAAATATTTAAAAGCTTTGCTTTCTCCTCGTCGCTCTCTACGACACCCCCCTCATTACTCTTTAAAGGGCTGACACCTTCATATTTATACTTTCTAACATTTATATAATTGAAGAACATTTTAGGGTTAGTTTTACTCTCTTTGGCAATTAATCTCTCGGTCTCTAGTTTGGCCGCTTTTATTTGATTTTTACATGTTCTATTTTTTTCCTTATAGTTTTTCAGTGCTTCCGTGCTACCCTCCTGTTTTAGTGATTTATATACTTTCTTTTTGTCATTTATTGCTTTCTTTACAGTTCTGTTTATCCACATTGGTTTCTTTTTGTTCCTTAACCTTTTATTCCCATACGATATGTACCTCTCACAATGAACTTTTAGGATGCTTTTAAAGATATCACATTTTTTGGCTGTATTTTTATGTTTGAGGACTTTGTCACAGTTAGTTAGGCCTATGGCCTCTCTTAGTTGGCAAAATTTTGCTTTTTGAAGTTTGCTATTTTTGTTCCTCCCTGTAGAAACGCTCTTTTGAATGATAATTGGAAGGTTATTACTTTATGGTCACTATTGCCCAGGTGTCCCCCAACCTGCACGTCTGTTGTTCTGTCAGGCTTATTGGTTAATACTAAGTCCAGTATGGCCGTCCCTCTAGTCGGGTCCTGAACCAGTTGGGAGAGGTAATTGTCTTTGGTTATTGCCAAGAACCTGTTTCCTTTATGAGATATACAAGTTTCAGTTTCCCAGTCTATATCTGGGTAGTTGAAGTCCCCCATAATAACCACTTCATTATGATTTGCTGCCTTTTCTATCTCATTTAGTAGTAGATTTTCTGTGGACTCTGTGGTTTATAGTAAACTCCTATTAGTAATTTATTAGTCTACCCACAGTGACTCCACATGTTCATGTCCCTCAATTATATATTCCCGGAGTGTGGGCTTTAGACAGGACTTTACATAAAGGCAGACCCCTCCCTCTCTCCGGTTTTGACGATCCTTTCTAAACAGACTGTAACTTTGTACATTAACTGCCCAGTCATAGCTATCATCCAGCATTGTCTCAGTTATACCCACTATGTCATAGTCCTCCTCACAAATCACTAATTCCAGTTCCCTAGTTTTACTTTTTTTAATAAAAAAAAAAGAAGGTTGTACTTTTTTAGCTCCCTGTCCCCCAGAGCCTAACAAAATACAATGATCAGATTACTATTTCTATTTAGCAATGCTATGTAATGCATTGTGGAATAGAACATTCAGTACATTCCAGTGTAGTGCAGCCAGCTGCAAGCCTACATCAGAATCTGTGATAGACATGGGAGGCTCCGGCCTATCATTATCAAGAAACAGCTTCCCTGACGCTGCTTCAGACACAAGAGTACAAATGACCACGACATCCTAGGGGTTAAAGGAGTTTTACGGGTTATAAAATTGATGACCTTTCCTAATGATAGGAAATCAATATGAGATCAGTGGGGTCTGACAGTTGTATGAAAAGGTCACTAATCACTGTGCCATGAGTCATTGTTGCGTGGTTACATGCTGCTGAGGCTATTCATTGGCTGTAGTGGTACATGTGATCCAATTTGTGGGGATGTTGACAGATGGGGACCGGAGTGTAGTGCGGGTAGCCCAGGATCCAGAACCAAGTTGTGGAGAGTGGGCCGGTTCGCCAAATTGTTTAAAAAAGTTCGGTTCAATCCAAATTTATTTGTGGCAGATAGCGTAAAAAAATAGCTATTTCCTGGCTGCAGAGAGCCTTTATAGTGGTGTAGAGCACTGTGCCTTGCAGTAACACGCATAGGGAGTCTGCTGTGTAAGTGAAACAATACTGTGAGTCAGTATGACATGCAGATGACAGGCGTTGCTCTTAGAATCACTGCACATCTCACTTATTTGGGCAGTTAAGGGGCCAAAACTGACCAAATAACTTGTGTTAACTCAGCCTTACAGGTTAATGTTAGCGTCAAGAAGAAGCACACTCCTTTTACACCGTTGGCAGCTGATTCCACATAGATGTCTACAGAACCTGTTCTATTAAACGCTTATACAAGTACAGCCCCCCCCCCGACAGAGTGGAGAGGATGTCAGCAGTAAGTTTGTGTTGACATCACTGATTATTTTGCCCTTCCTCTGATCTGTCAGAATAATAACCCCAAAAAAACGGATCCTGTCTGTGGAGCATCCGACTTCACTCGGTCAGCATTTGGTCAGTAATCCATCATTATTGCTGAAGCCCAAAAAAACAGGAGTGGATGAAAAACATAGATGACATGTGAATGGAATATTTGCATGTCTTCTGTGTTTTGGACCCACTCCTGCTTTTGGCTACTAAATCATAAGCCAATTCTGATGCAAAATAGGGACCATGTCATACAGGCCTTACAGCTTTTACATATACAGGATTTGTTGTGCGGCTAATTTTTCCTTTCTTCTGACAGATCAGAAGAAAGATCAAATAAATGATGTCAGCAAGGCCGAAAGGCAACATAGTGTCCCAGTCATGAAGTAGGGAGGGTGCGAACAGCATGAGAAGTCTACAGAGTGGCCAGATAAAATAGTGGTGAGCTGGAAGCAGCATGGGGAGAGCACAGAGTGGCCCAATGATAGAGACTGGAGGTGGCAACAGCATCAGGAGGAGGCCACAGAGTGGGACAATGACAGTGTGGAGGTGGCAGCAGCAGCATCAGGAGGCCGCAGAGTGGCACAATGACGGTGTGGAGGTGGTGGCAGCAGCAGCATCAGGAGGAGGCCACAGGATGACACAATAACAGTGTGGAGGTGGCAGCAGCATCAGAAGGAGGCCACAGAGTGGCACAATGATAGTGTGGATGTGGCAGCAGCATCCGGAGGCCACAGAGTGGCAACATTACATAGTGTGGAGGTGGCAGCAGCATCAGGAGACCACAGAGTGGAAAGGTGACATAGTGTGAAGGTAGCAATAGCATCAGGAGACCAGAGTGACCAGGTGACAGAGTGGGGAGGTGGGTGGCAATACTAGTACAAGCTGAAGATGGTGCGTGAAAGAAGGAGCACTTGGCTAAAGGGCAAATATATTTTTTTTTGTGCACTAATACATGCCAAAAAGGGCTTTAGAACATATAACTGTACCGCTGAAAGGCAAATATATATATTTTTTGCCACTAATAAACTACAAAAAGGGCTGTAATTTTCTCACTTCGCCACACAACGGCTAATAAGCCCTTTTTCCCACTAATACAAGCCAAAAAATGCTTTAGAACATATAACTGCACCACACAAGGGCAAATAAGACATAGGAATATTTCTTTGAAATAAACCCTGTTAATGGCTTTATCAAACAACACTTGCACCCCAATAACAAGAACGGTTTGCTGGAATTACAGAGCTGTATAATGGCAATTCTGATCCCTAGTCAGTGCAGCAAGGTGTAATAGGATTGTTCCTATTACCCACGTTGTAAACTCCCCTACTGATAACTGTTCTGCCTCAATACTGTGGAATGATTCCTCCCTATCCTTTCCCTGAACTTCTATACAGCAAAATAAATGTTTCAAACCACTGTCCCTAGCGCCTGCTGATGTCTCTCCCTGCACTAAGTACACTGGAAAATGGCTATTTATAGGACTGTGACATCACAGGGCTGGCTGGCTGCTGATTGGCTGCATGCATGGCATTGTGTGTGATCCCTCATTCCTAGAGTTCCTTGCTCCATGTCCTAACATGTGCAGCAGCCATTTTAGGAAAAAATGTGATTCGTTACCACGAAGCGTGAGGAAATTCGGATCGAATTCCACTTGGTCAACTTCGATTCGCTCATCTCTAGTTATTATTGTATAAAACTGAAAAAAAAATTATATATAGACATATTAGGTATCATCGCATCCATAATGACCTGCTTTTTAAAAATATATAACAAAATATCCTGTTAAGTGAATGCTGTTAAAAAGCAAAAAATAAAAAGTGCCAGAACAGAATTGTTACCTCACGTCACAAAAAGCATAATAGCGAAAGATGAAAAAGTTGTATGTAACCCAAAATGATACCAATAAAACCATCACCTCATGCTACAAAAAATGAGCACCCCGACAAGATCATCCGCATAAAAATATAAAAAAAAATATGGCTTTCAAAAAATAGTGACACAAAAACATTCTTTTCATAACGTTTTATTGTGTAAAACTAAACAAAAATAAAAAAAAATTGACATATTAGGTATTGTTGTGTCCATAATGACCAGCACTATAAAAATATCACATGATTTACCCGTCAGGTGAACTCTAAAAAAATAAAAATAAAAAAAAATTAAAAAGTAATATGTACCCAAAATAGAACCTATAATGATGGCCACTGCAACAAAAAAAAAAGACCTTACAGAGCTCCATCCAGAGAAAAATAAATGTATAGTTCTCAGAAACCAATCCATAAAAAAATCTGCTCTGCAAAACCCAAATGGTGATGTCCAGATTCATAGTATTTCCATATCCAGTAGAACCCGCCTTACACCACACCCTTTAATTTGTGTCTTAGATGGCATGAGCTTGGCACAATATATTGGACAATGAAATGCAATAGCTGTAATTTTGCACAGTCTGCAAAATACCTGTGGGGTCAAAATGCTCACTCGACCCCTTAATAAATACCTTGATTCCCAAAATGGGGTCAATTCTATGGGGCTTTGTTTATTGTTTCACCCCACAGTCTCTACAGCTGTCACCACAAGTTGATGAAAATCACCAAAATGGGCCTCAAATGTGCATGGAGCTCTTTTACTCCTGAGCTCTGTGGTATGTCCAAGTAAAAGATTAGGGATATATGTAGGGTGTTTATAAAGCCAGTAAACACTGTATTATAATAACAGGGTTTACTTTTAGCATTGGCATACACTGAGCACAACATACTGGGCACTGAAATGGCATATCTGTGGAAAAATGCAAATTTTCACTTTGCACCATCAACTGTGAATTGATTTTTGCAAAACACCTGTGGGGTCAGAATGCTCACTAAAAGCATTGACAAATTCTGGTGTGATTTCTAAAATAGGGTCACTTCTTGGGGTTTTCTTTTTTTATTTAATCAAAGAGCCTCAGCAGTTGTTGGTCAATGTTGCATAAATCACCAAACTAGGGCTGAAATGCACATGGCGCTACTTCCTTTCTGAGCACTGTGAGGTGCTCATGTAGCACTTTACAATGACATACTGTATGGGTTGTTGATGTATTTAGGAGAAACTGGATAACAAGCATATTATGGGGCGTTGCTGCATTCAGGAGAAAATTAGTAACAAATTGTGAAGTGCATTTTCTCCTGAAAAACTTAGGCCTATTTCAAAATTTTCTTGTAAAATATGTAGTTTTTCATTTTCACAACCAAGTGTTTCTAAATTCTATAAAGCGCCTGTCCAACTGCTCAGGACACCCCAAAAAAAATTCCTTGGGTGTGTAGTTTCCAAAATGTGGTCACTTTTTTGGAGTTTCCACTGTAAGGGTGCCTCAGGGGGCAAGGGCGGACTGGGAACTTAAAGTGGCCCTGTGAAAAAAACTAAAAGTGGCCCCAATGTTGTAGGTGGGTCCAAATTTACAGAAGGCGGGGCAACACAAGTAGATAGGGGCAATACAAGTTCGCAGGGTCAGCAATACCTTAGTGCAGCGCAAAATACTATCCCACAGAACCAAATACTACATCGCAGCACACCCCAGATGCTTGTCTCTGTGTGGTGGCCATCAATAGCTGCCACATTCTGTCCTTCTCCTTTTCCAATCATCTCAAACATGCATATGAAACAGGTGGCTTGGGAGGTGAGCACTAAGCCAGCCAGACCTTTAGCATGTTATCTGGACTTCTTCTAATAATGACCCATAGGCCTCTTTCAGACGGGCGCTGCGGGAAAATGTGCGGGTGCGTTGCGGGAACATGCGCGATTTTTCTGCGCGAGTGCAAAACATTGTAATGCGTTTTGCACTCGCGTGAGAAAAATCGCGCATGTTCGGCCTTGGGATCGGTGTTCTGTAGATTGTATTATTTTCAGAATTATTAAGTCAGAAGAGATGCCGACTTCGCGATCAAGTGGATTAAGGTGAGTTTAATTTTTTATTTATTTTTTAACCCCTCCAGCGCTATTGTACTATGCATTCTGTATTCAGAATGCTATTATTTTCCCTTATAACCATGTTATAAGGGAAAATAATAATGATCGGGTCTCCATCCCGATCGTCTCCTAGCAACCGTCCGTGAAAATCGCACCGCATCCGCACTTGCTTGCGGATGCTTGCGATTTTTACGCAACCCCATTCATTTCTATGGGGCCTGCGTTACGTGAAAAACGCACAAAATAGAGCATGCTGCGATTTTCACGCAACGCACAAGTGATGCGTGAAAATCACCGCTCATGTGAACAACCCCATAGAAATGAATGGGTCGGGATTCAGTGTGGGTGCAATGGGTTCAACTCACGCATGGCATCCGCGCGGAATACTCGCCCGTGTGAAAGGGGCCATATAGTGCCCCCAGTAGGGCTCTGTGGGGTCTATGGCCAGTGTGCCCCTGTCTGTGGGTCTTCAAAGATTACATAGTATCCCAAAGCCATTCCAGCAACAAAATAAAATTACATTTACAATATAACATAAAGTAGACATATGGTGAATGTTATGTAATTACTATTTTATGAGGTATCACTATCCTGCTCAAAAGAAATTCAAATGTCCAAAATTGAAAAATTTTCTAAAGATTCAGTAAATTTTGGATTTTATATAAATAAAAGTAAACTATATTGACTTAAATTTGCCAAATAAAGTACTGTATTTCACGAAAAAACAACCTTAGAATTAACGGCTAACTTAAAAACATTCCAAAGTTATTACCACAATCATTGACACATGTCAGATTTGCAAAACTATCCATGGTCAGGTAGGTGAAAAATGGCAGGGTCTTGAAGGGTGTTCTGCCCAACTGAGTTAAAGAATCATTACAGATCACGTCTGACTCAGTCTTTGTATTTCTGAAGTGTTTAGTGTAGTTATAGCACCATCTAGTTGTGTTAAGTTGTATTACACTTTGTTTTTCCTGTTACAATACAACTGCATTGTGGGTGGTGCACTGCATTGTGGGAGGGCAAAGCATGCTGGGAAAGAGAAGCCTCCAGTCTTCAGGACACATCAGCAGTGCTGTCCTTTTGCATAACTCCTTCTTAAACTTCACCATCCTTGTAAAGCATATCTGGTGAGAGATCTACCTTTGTTTCAGGGACATTATGTTATTGTCATAATCAGTGTGGGGGAAAAACTCCACACTAAACACAGGAGGGAAGGGGAACAGTAACTGGGCCTGGAAACTAGGAAAGAAACAGGTCACCTCCTAAACAACCCTAATCAGGGCCCTAACTACCTATCAATATGAATATACCTTGAAAGTAGGAATATTCATATGCTGTATACCTAGGTCTTTATATCCCTATAAGGCTCTGGAATGAGGTTAGGACCAGAGACAACCCATTCCTTCCCAGATGGACGAATGGAAGTCTCTGTCATAGGTCCAGATACAAACAACAGGGAATATAACAAAAACAAAACAATAACAACAGACAATACTTACCTGAAAGACGAAAACTGGCAACTCCAGAAGCACCACAGAGTACAACCAACCAGCTAGTTAGAAGGCAGGAAGAAAATCTATAAACCGCGCCTCCAAGAGTGAGAAGCGGCTACTTATGGGAATGGCAAATCACCAACAGCAACACCTGAAGCAAAGGGTGTGGCATTCACCAAAACACAGACACAATAAGATCCACAGTAAACTTGTCAATTTAACCCACGAAGTGCCAATCTCTTCGATCTCCTGGTACCTGCCACAGGAACATCCGTGGCAGTTATGCAGAGCTGTTCAGCTAGTTGTTATTGTTACTCAGGGAGTTGTTACTACTGTTAGCTAGACATGTAATCTTATGTACAGGCAGCCATTTTACCGTGTGCCTTCACTGATGACTGTTAATGTTATAGTACATGCTATCCATGCTTAATACTGATACATCCAAGTAAAGATAAGAAACTCCCACGGCTCAAAAACCAGTCCATGATGATGATATAAACTTGATTTAATAATTTGGCAGGTGGTACAACGCGTTTTGGGGCAGAAAACACCCCTTCATCAGGTACCTTAATGCGTTGTGCAATCAATAGGCACAACACTACTGAAGGCTTGAAGGGGGTCGTAATAGGCCCCCAAGGCAGGTGGTCATGCAGCCAGGGATGTACGCCCTTCCACGTAGGTTTGACCTTAATGCGTTGTGCAATCAATAGGCACAACACTACTGAAGGCTTTAAGGGGGTCGTAATAAGGCACGTGGTCATGCAGCCAGGGATGTACGCCCTTCCACGTAAGCATGTTTCAGGACATAATTCATCCTGCTGAGTGGTTGAAGATTCCCATGTGCTGCCTTAAAGTTTCCCGGATAACCGGTATACAATTCAACGTAACAGGCGGTGTTTCTCTATGAAAAACACAAAAGGCGCACCATAGGGTAGTGTTTACTACCCTATGGTGCGCCTTTTGTGTTTTTCATAGAGAAACACTGCCTGTTACGTTTAATACTGATACATGTTATTTGTATCCTTGTAGTTTTACCAACAATCCTGTTTTACCAACAACAATCCTTTTTTACCAACAAACAATCCTATTTTGCTAATCAACAATCCTGTTTTAACAAGTAGTTAGACTACAAAGAACAGTCCTCTTATTAGGAAGACAGGAATGGCTTATGCTGAATATCAGACTACACACTGTGTGAAAGTGCATGAAGACAGAACAATGGGGTTAATATGCAATTTATAGAATACATTTTTTGGCATATAAAGCAGATCTCCAGGCCAGAGGCTGTCACAGTATGGTTCACTGTGATGTTTGTTGCCGTGCAGGCTGGCTGCACGCCTTTTGCGTACTGGCTGCGGGTGATTCCAAGCAAGCTAGTTGCTTTTGGCTGCATGCTGGCTGCGGTATCTGGTGTGAACCTGCCCGTGTACGTGTGTACCCCTTTGACTGTGTCTGTAGTTCTGTTCAGTATTCCTGGTTGCCGGTTGCCATGGGCAATGCCTGGTTCTGTTCTTGTGTGTCCTGTTCTGAGCTCTGGTGCTGTTGGGGTTAACTCCCCTGTCTGCTGTGCCTGGGTGTGGTTTTGCAGGTGCACTTGTTCAGCACCTATTTCTCCCTGTGTGTCCTATTCTTGGGGTCAGTTCTGGTTTAGTTGTTCTGTCTGTTAGTTTATCCTGTTCCGTTCTTGGTGTAGCTCTTTGCTGCTGAACCAAGGGGTCTTTCCATCTGTCCGTTTATATGGTTCCGCCTTGGTTTACATTGTTGTATTCTGTATCTTGATTTTGCCATTTCCTGTTCTGTCTGTATCTGCCCTATATTATGTTATTTCCTGTTCTGTTCCTTGCTAGCCTAACTTAACTGCGTCCGTTGTCATGTCTGTATTTCTGTAGAGCCTAGCAGAGCTTATCTGCGTCTGTTCCATGTCATGTTATTATCTGTCTGGCAGTCCTTACTGCTTCTGTTATCCTGTTCATGTATGCCTCCGGAAGGGGGTCACTGGCTTTCCCAGAGGGGAAAATCGCCATCCGTGTGCAGCTCTGCCTGGGTCCGCTTTGCTTCTATCGCTTGCGGCGCAGGTATCTGCTTCTGCCTTTGTTATGCCTTGCCTGTCTGTAGTACCTGTACTTGTATCGCTGTCTGTCTCTGCTGGTACCTTTGTTGGTATCTTCCGGTCTGCTGGTACCATTGTTGGTATCTTCTGGTCTGCTGGACCAGCTGCCACTGATTCGGTTTATGCTCTGGAGTCGCCCCTGGAAACTACTGTGGCTCAGGCCTATCCTAACCGCCAGAGTCGCTAGTGAAGACCTGGTGTGGCTTAGTTACGCCCCTCCAGAGCATTGCCAGTCAGTGGCACAGTGGGTACTCATCCGCTGGTTCGTTACACATTCTATGTAGGAAATATCTTCTGCTCTGTGAATCACTTCGCTCTCTCTTATAATACTATTATAGAATCAAAGTATTGTCATTTCTTACTAAAGCAGTTCTTACTAAGGAAGAGATGAGAACCTTCTGCTAACCTCCTCCCATAATAACCCTCTATTAAAGGAAAAACTAAGATTGTGCATGTAAATCTATTGCTGGTATTTCATTAATTGTAGCAAACAAAACAAAAACTATTCTCTCTGTGAATTGACCTTTAATTAGATTGGCCATTGTAATTATTCATTAATGAGCCTTCCAGGCCTCCCTAATGAATCATTTATTCGTACAGGACATTTTTCTTAGCCCGTCCAAATACATTTAGCAGTTTGTTAGAAATAGCACAATGAATATGGGAAACAGACTGATCTCCATTCCCACTACCATAAGGTTGCGCAACCTGTGCAGTTGGTCCACTTTTCTGGGCACTCGGTCACCTGCCCCTGCACTTAATAGTATCTGCGTCCACAGGTCTCAGTGCTGAAAGGACAAAAGGGAAGCATTGGTTCCCCGCCCTGCAATTCATCGCTCTGATGTGACACAGGCAGCGTGATGACATCATCACGCCGCCTACAATGTTCCATGGCTGCAGGCCTGGCCTGAAGTGGCCTGGCCTACACCTCTTCTAACTTTGTGGGATCCCGGAAAGGTGACACAGAGCAATGGGGAATAGTGTATGGGAACACAGAGCATGGGAAATCAGTACATGGAGCCAAAGTGCAAGGGGGCAGAGAAAACATGGGGGCAAATGGCATGTATCACTATATATGGGGGCATGGTACATGGAGGCTCAGAGCATGGGACCACAGTGCTCGTAGGTACAGAACAAAGGGGCAAAGAGCATGTATCACTGTTGTAAGGGATCATCTCTTTTCAGGGGGTCACACTTACATATCTTCGCAGACTCAGTTATAATGTCCAAACTCTTGCTTTATTTCACACACTTTAGCAAAAGCACAGGTTACGAAGTCGCAGCTTCAACTTATCACGTGTGACATCCACACAAAATAACAAACCCTTGTCCGGCTAGGCTCTAACTAAACACAAGCGTATCCCTGACTCACCTAGAGAGCCCTGTTCACACATGGAACACAAATGCGGATTTCCTCAGCCATACAGTCCAGCAACCTCCAGGCTGTGACACTTCAATACCTTTTGGGGGATTGTGGCCCAGTAGTCCTCCCGACTCTGGCCTCGTGATCCTTCTTTCACAGGCGTCACCCAAAGTTCAGGCTATCGCCTAGCCTCGTGGCCCCTCATCCTACGTGGCTGAGACCACTCACACAGAGCCTCACCAGGACACTGCTTCACAAAACACTCAAGAGTGAGACAAACCCACTTCCAGAAACCAGATTAAATGGAATCCCTGGACGGGAGTATGCACTAACTCACGGACTGGAGCATTGGGAACAGGCACCCACCCAAAACATTGCCTGTTCCCAGTAAAAACCCACCCTGAAATAGCTGAACCAGCTACACTATCTATATGGTGTCCCCCAACTACTTTAGTGGACACCTGGACTAGGGCTTTTACTCCACCAAGGCCAGGCCCCTTGGTGACACGCTCCTGGTGCAAACAACAACTCAATGTTCACATTGCCACACTGTATAGGATGTGGGGATTCGCTCTGGTAGGCAGGGTAAGCGGACGCAGTACAGAGGCAAAAATAAGGTTGTAAAGCAAAGTTCAGTGTTTTATTCACACATAAGGAAAAACAAGCCAAAAGTAAAGGTGTTCAGTTTTGGTGCCTGTTCACACCACACAAGGTCCACAGTGCAAAAACCTTCACCTGGTCAGCAGTTTTCCACCCACAGTCCACAGCAGGCTTTAGAGCAGGCATCCTCAAACTGCGGCCCTCCAGCTGTTGCAAAACTACAACTCCCAGCATGCCCGAACAGCCTACAGGTATCAGCCTACAGCATGGCATTGTGGGAGTTGTAGTTTTACAACAGCTAGAGGGCCGCAGTTTGAGGATGCCTGCTTTAGAGGCCTGTTTCCCCAGCATGTGGCTCTCAAGACACAGACTCCACAGCTTCTCTGAAATGGAGGATAATCCACACCAGCTGAACATGCTGGCTGGGTTTTTATATCCCAGCCCAAAACCCGGCCTGGAACCGTGGGGAACAGCCACCCACCCTGCTCTTTGGTTGCTCCCAATAAGAACCGGCCCGGATCGGCTTTACAGCCATACTAACAGCTGAAGTGTCAGACTGCAACTGCAAAACTGACACTTCAGGGAAAAATCCGGTTCTTACCCAACCGAGGCCAGAAACCTCGGTGACACGTATTTTTCGCCAATGACGGCCCTTTGTTCCTTCTTACAAGGGGCAAACAGGATGTATTACTATATACAGGGGCACAGAGCATGTATGCACAGACTATGAGGGTCACAGAACACATATTACTGTATAAAGGGGGCACAAGGCAAGCATCAGTTTATAAGGGAGCACAGAACATGGGGGCATAGAGCTACGGGACACAGTGCATGGTAGGACAGTACATGGAGGCACAAAGCAAAGGGTCATGAAGAATGGGTGCACAGGAGCACAAATCGTGTATTATTGTATAAGTGAACACAGAGCATGTATTAGTATATATGGGGGCACATAACATGGGTGCCCACAGGATCTATCACCATAAAGAGAGGCATTGAGCGCGTCTCACTATATAAGGGACAAAGAGCATGTGGCTCTAAGGGGCTAAGAATATGTGGCAAAGTATAAAGGGGGCACAGAATTTGTGACACTATGTACAGCATGGGGTCACAGACCATTCGGCACTAAGTATGGGGTCATAGAGCATCTGGCACTATATAAGTGGGCACAGAGCATGTGGCACAGTATGGGGACACAAATCATGTGGTACAGTATGGAGCACAGGGTATGTGGCACATTATTTGGGTGCAGACTGTTTGGCACTATGTAAAGGGGCCACTGCCATAAGCGGCACTGTGTGTGGTGCATTATTTTCAGAGAGCAAAATATGTGACATGATTGTATTAAGGCACTGAAAGTAGTGATGAGCGGCAGAGGTCATATTCGAATTCGCGATATTTCGCAAATATTTCGTAGAATATTCGTTGAATATTCGAAAATTTGAATATTCGTTATATTCTACAATTTTTTTAACAAAAAAAATCGGCAAGGTAATGATCGTGTAATATGCAAATTTTCGAATTCTCAAATTTTTATTGTGAATTTTTCAACTTTTAGACAAAGAATATTATAGCACTATATTAGCTAAATTGTTCTATATTCTTTTTATTTTTGAATATTCGCTATATTGCTAGAAACTTAGTTTTTTCGAATATTCTTAATATTCTAAAACAAGAATATATAGCAATATAGCGAATATTCGAAAAAAACGAATATAGAGCAATTTAGCTAATATAGTGCTATAATCTTCTTTGTCTAATAGTTGTAATTTTTTTCTCATCTGAAGTTCAGATTGGAAAAAAATGACAACTATAAAAAAAAAGATTATAGCACTATATTAGCTAAATTGCTCTATATTAGTTTTTATTCAAATATTCGCTATATTGCTAAAACAAGAATATATAGCAATATAGCGAATATTCGAAAAAAAATAATATAGAGCAAAATTCGCAAACACTACTACTCCTAAAGTCAAGTATATTGCAGCCTTCTTATTGGCCCACAAGCTAGAAGCAGGGAGGGATCATGAGTACTGATTAAAAAAAAAAAATTGAATATTTAAAATAAAAATAAAAAAATCGAATATTCGAAATTCCGAATATATATCACTATATTCGAAATATTTGAAAATTTTCGAAATACCTATATTCACAATAAAAATTCGAAATTCGAATATTCGTGATCAACACTAACTGAAAGGAGTTTGTTAGTGAAAAGGCTCCGGATGCATTGGTAAAGTGAGAATCTGGGTGGCATATTCTGCAGAGATGAGTCCTGGCATGGAGAAGTCAACAATAGTGGTCTGAACCAGATGGAAAGAAAAGGCTAAGAGATGAGACGTCACCTGTAAGTCACTTATTGTAAATGTTGATTCTGCTACTGACTGTCTCTGATCAGTATTGTAGTCACTTCCATGGTCTAAAACATTGATCAGAAACCTCTGGCACTCCAACTGCACGATGATGCATAGTAGCATTCTCTTTTGTGAAACAACTCCTAGTATACCTTTTATACCTGTTGAGGATATGTAGTGTCCCACTCCAGTTGGATGGGAACACTCCAAATTGCTATGTCATTTCATACCATTTTTATGCATTTCCTTTGTCCCAGCTGCTAAAATTCCTATTTCAGGCTGGTGAATGCATTACATCATCTAACACTAAAGGTCTCTAACACCATTTATATAGGTCAGCCACAGGAAGTTAGTGAGAGATTAGGAGTGAGGAGTTAGGAGGCGAGGAGACAGGCTTGTCTCTGTTCTCCTGAGCCTAGCCCATAGAACCATACTACTGCAAACTTTGTAGTCCAATATTAGGACTTATTGATCCTTTACTGTAAAACCCCTTCCAGGGACCCTTCCGGGGATTAAGAGAATAATTGCTGTATCTTGTGCAACCTTTTTAAAGAATGAAGCAGAGAATTTGTATGCCATGAGGGAGACCGCCCTTGGGTTGCTGAATTACTGAATCACTGAATATTGCTGAATTGCAGAATAGAACTTACAGAGGATCCAAAAGATTTAGTAGCAGAAATAACAGTATAATAATTTAACCCTCACCGTGTCCTTAGCTATGGAAACATCAGATCTAGGTGTAGGCGGTGTACGCAGAAGGGATGCTTGGACTTGACTGACACTAGTCTAGGTCAAATGTAACGAGATCATAAGCACCTCAAGGTGCCTCCACCACATGAATTTAAATACTAAGACCCTCTCCAGTGTCTGGGTCACAATCATCATCTTGTGATATCTGCTCTGTCATGGTGAGACCATATTTTGCATGAAGATAGTCAGTGTCTTATACAGAAGCTCTGCCCATGGCCCATGTATTCATGGCACAGACCCTAGAGCCATACCTCCCAAACATCCTGGATCTGGTAAGACAGTCCCGTATTTCAGTGGCTATCCCGCGGTTCTGGAAAGGGTGAGGAATGTCCCGCTCTCAGCCAGCTGTATCTGCATCCATAGGAAACGATGAAGCAGGGAGCTCCCTGCTTCACCACCCCCCCCCTCCCCCTTCCGGCACTCCACACTGCTGGTCTGTGCAGTAGGGGCAGGGCAGACTGGCAGTCAGCTGTTATTCTCCTCCTACACAGCCCAGAGCAGCACCATTTGTATTCTGCCTGCTGCTGTTGGGGAGTGATTATCGGACGGACCAGGTGAGTATGTACAGTTTTTTTTTTTTTCACTTCCTATGAAGGGGGCACATACCTGGGCATAACTACTATGAGGGGGACACATATCAGCGCAAAACTACTGTGAGGGGGCACATATCTGGTATAACTACTGTAAGGGGGCACGTATCTGGGCATAGGTACTGTGAAAGAGGTACATGTGGGCATAACTACTGTGAAGGGGGCACATATTTGGGCCTAAATCAAGTCAAGATTTTTTAACTGTACACTGCGTGCAGAATTATTAGGCAAATGAGTATTTTGACCACATCATCCTCTTTATGCATGTTGTCTTACTCCAAGCTGTATAGGCTCGAAAGCCTACTACCAATTAAGCATATTAGGTGATGTGCATCTCTGTAATGAGAAGGGGTGTGGTCTAATGACATCAACACCCTATATTAGGTGTGCATAATTATTAGGCAACTTCCTTTCCTTGGGCAAAATGGGTCAAAAGAAGGACTTGACAGGCTCAGAAAAGTCAAAAATAGTGAGATATCTTGCAGAGGGATGCAGCACTCTTAAAATTGCAAAGCTTCTGAAGCGTGATCATCGAACAATCAAGCGTTTCATTCAAAATAGTCAACAGGGTCGCAAGAAGCGTGTGGAAAAACCAAGGCGCAAAATAACTGCCCATGAACTGAGAAAAGTCAAGCGTGCAGCTGCCAAGATGCCACTTGCCACCAGTTTGGCCATATTTCAGAGCTGCAACATCACTGGAGTGCCCAAAAGCACAAGGTGTGCAATACTCAGAGACATGACCAAGGTAAGAAAGGCTGAAAGACGACCACCACTGAACAAGACACACAAGCTGAAACGTCAAGACTGGGCCAAGAAATATCTCAAGACTGATTTTTCTAAGGTTTTATGGACTGATGAAATGAGAGTGAGTCTTGATGGGCCAGATGGATGGGCCCGTGGCTGGATTGGTAAAGGGCAGAGAGCTCCAGTCCGACTCAGACGCCAGCAAGGTGGAGGTGGAGTACTGGTTTGGGCTGGTATCATCAAAGATGAGCTTGTGGGGCCTTTTCGGGTTGAGGATGGAGTCAAGCTCAACTCCCAGTCCTACTGCCAGTTTCTGGAAGACACCTTCTTCAAGCAGTGGTACAGGAAGAAGTCTGCATCCTTCAAGAAAAACATGATTTTCATGCAGGACAATGCTCCATCACACGCGTCCAAGTACTCCACAGCGTGGCTGGCAAGAAAGGGTATAAAAGAAGAAAATCTAATGACATGGCCTCCTTGTTCACCTGATCTGAACCCCATTGAGAACCTGTGGTCCATCATCAAATGTGAGATTTACAAGGAGGGAAAACAGTACACCTCTCTTAACAGTGTCTGGGAGGCTGTGGTTGCTGCTGCACGCAATGTTGATGGTGAACAGATCAAAACACTGACAGAATCCATGGATGGCAGGCTTTTGAGTGTCCTTGCAAAGAAAGGTGGCTATATTGGTCACTGATTTGTTTTTGTTTTGTTTTTGAATGTCAGAAATGTATATTTGTGAATGTTGAGATGCTATATTGGTTTCATTGGTAAAAATAAATAATTGAAATGGGTATATATTTGTTTTTTGTTAAGTTGCCTAATAATTATGCACAGTAATTGTCACCTGCACACACAGATATCCCCCTAAAATAGCTAAAACTAAAAACAAACTAAAAACTACTTCCAAAAATATTCAGCTTTGATATTAATGAGTTTTTTGGGTTCATTGAGAACATGGTTGTTGTTCAATAATAAAATTAATCCTCAAAAATACAACTTGCCTAATAATTCTGCACTCCCTGTATGTTATGGTTTTAATTTGCAGTATAGCTTTGTCTTTCTTTTATTGTTTTTTTACAATTTTCAACATAAGGGCTAACAATATGTGAACGTATATTTATTAACATCTAAGGTATCATTTATGGATAATGGATTTGTCATATTGACCTAAATGACTATAAAAGACTGGTACTAAAACCACTACCCAGTACCTACAAAAAAGATCCAGACCAGATTTTGTACGACACCGTAACCCCTATATAGGAGGGTTGTTCTTGGGGGACTGACAACCACTGAGGAAGGGGTCATTTATTGCCCCGAAACGCATCTGGTTAAAATCCCCCAAAAGGACCACTTTTAAATTGTGATGGAGCCAAAGTTTGCATTGAAGTGCCTATCTAAGTACCGTCTGCCGCGCGAGAGGTGGCATGAATGAAGTTGCAATAAAGACCACAATCAAGACCTAAGGTCCATGTGCATACAAGCCACTGGCGTGGGAGGTCAGACGGGAACAGCTCGCAAGACACCGGTCCTTTCCACTACATGACCAGCATCTAGAGCGGCATTTGGGCACAGACAACAATTTATGGTAAGAACGTTCTAAAACTTATGCCGGCAAGAGAGAAAACACTGTGAAAGCACGCAGTGAACTGCGCTTCTGCGGGACGCCGCTGACACTTCACCATAGCGGGACGCCGTTGTTTATGGTATTTAAGGTGGAGTAGTGATAAGCACGATTATTCCAGCGTGCTTCTGTTTGGAGTGAGTGTATCTATTAATAAGCCCATATTTGAATGACTGCACTCAAAAGGACTATGTATTGGAGCTAGAGTAATTTATTTATTCATTGGAGAAAGAGACATTGTTTCTATTTGTGACCATACCAAGACAACATAGGCAATCACACACTAGGTGCACTTTTTTTTTAGATTTGCTGGGACTTTAAATTGCGCTCTATATTGTGTTGCCAAACGCAATATTGCTGGCGTACAGTAGGAGCTATGGCCTTTTAGTTATGATTTTACCTTCTAATTGCTCATTGTGGTTTTATGAATTTACTCCATGCATGGGGCAGGAATAGGTTATGTCCATTCATTGGTTTTATTTATAAATTAATTGTTGGTTTCAGTATCTGAGAGTGCCCAGTTCTTTTTGTTTTAATATATATATATATATATATATATATATATATATACAGTATATACATACACACACTGCGTGCAGAATTATTAGGCAAATGAGTATTTTGACCACATCATCCTCTTTATGCATGTTGTCTTACTCCAAGCTGTATAGGCTCGAAAGCCTACTACCAATTAAGCAGTTTAGGTGATGTGCATCTCTGTAATGAGAAGGGGTGTGGTCTAATGACATCAACACCCTATATTAGGTGTGCATAATTATTAGGCAACTTCCTTTCCTTTGGCAAAATGGGTCAAAAGAAGGACTTGACAGGCTCAGAAAAGTCAAAAATAGTGAGATATCTTGCAGAGGGATGCAGCACTCTTAAAATTGCAAAGCTTCTGAAGCGTGATCATCGAACAATCAAGCGTTTTATTCAAAATAGTCAACAGGGTCGCAAGAAGCGTGTGGAAAAACCAAGGCGCAAAATAACTGCCCATGAACTGAGAAAAGTCAAGCGTGCAGCTGCCAAGGTGCCACCAGTTTGGCCATATTTCAGAGCTGCAACATCACTGGAGTGCCCAAAAGCACAAGGTGTGCAATACTCAGAGACATGGCCAAGGTAAGAAAGGCTGAAAGACGACCACCACTGAACAAGACACACAAGCTGAAACGTCAAGACTGGGCCAAGAAATATCTCAAGACTGATTTTTCTAAGGTTTTATGGACTGATGAAATGAGAGTGAGTCTTGATGGGCCAGATGGATGGGCCCGTGGCTGGATTGGTAAAGGGCAGAGAGCTCCAGTCCGACTCAGACGCCAGCAAGGTGGAGGTGGAGTACTGGTTTGTGCTGGTATCATCAAAGATGAGCTTGTGGGGCCTTTTCGGGTTGAGGATGGAGTCAAGCTCAACTCCCAGTCCTACTGACAGTTTCTGGAAGACACCTTCTTCAAGCAGTGGTACAGGAAGAAGTCTGCATCCTTCAAGAAAAACATGATTTTCATGCAGGACAATGCTCCATCACACGCGTCCAAGTACTCCACAGCGTGGCTGGCAAGAAAGGGTATAAAAGAAGAAAATCTAATGACATGGCCTCCTTGTTCACCTGATCTGAACCCCATTGAGAACCTGTGGTCCATCATCAAATGTGAGATTTACAAGGAGGGAAAACAGTACACCTCTCTGAACAGTGTCTGGGAGGCTGTGGTTGCTGCTGCACGCAATGTTGATGGTGAACAGATCAAAACACTGACAGAATCCATGGATGGCAGGCTTTTGAGTGTCCTTGCAAAGAAAGGTGGCTATATTGGTCACTGATTTGTTTTTGTTTTGTTTTTGAATGTCAGAAATGTATATTTGTGAATGTTGAGATGTTATATTGGTTTCACTGGTAAAAATAAATAATTAAAATGGGTATATATTTGTTTTTTGTTAAGTTGCCTAATAATTATGCACAGTAATAGTCACCTGCACACACAGATATCCCCCTAAAATAGCTAAAACTAAAAACAAACTAAAAACTACTTCCAAAAATATTCAGCTTTGATATTAATGAGTTTTTTGGGTTCATTGAGAACATGGTTGTTGTTCAATAATAAAATTAATCCTCAAAAATACAACTTGCCTAATAATTCTGCACTCCCTGTAAAGGGGCAGGGTGCTGTGGATGACACTGTTAAGGGAGTGGATAGCTGAGAAGGTCACAGTTCAGGGGGCAGGTAGGGTGGCCATTCAGGCCACCCTCAAAAGACAGACTTAAAATCCTAGGCCCCAGGTCTCACTAAGCCACGACTTGACCAGGTTAGGCCACACACCCTCTCACTCTCCCGCTGACTGGGATTTCAAAAAATGAAGGTAAAAATCAACTTCTGTCAGCTGCAGGGGTGGGAGGGAGGGTGACTTTCTCCCTGCAGCTCACGCTTAGACAGCACAGTGCTGCTGTCTGAGAGTGAGCTGTTCAAAAGGCCATCCCTGTGTCCGTCCAGACCCTGCACCAGATGGAGGACAGGGAGTCTGAAAGCCAGACTGTCCTGCCTAAAACTGGACCTCTGGCCATCCTAGGGGCAGGCTGCTGTGGAGGTCACAATTAAGGGGACGGTGCCATCCTAGGTGCAGGCAGCTGTAGAGGCCACTGTTAAGGGGGCGGGGTGTTGTGGAAATCACTGCCAAAGGGGCGGGTCGCTGTGGAGGTCACTGTTAAGGGGACAGGATGCTGTGAAGGTCACTGTTAAAGGGGCAGCCGCTGTGGAGGTCTCTGTTAAGGGGCAGGGAACGGTGGAGATCACAGTTAATAGGACGGTCTGCTACGGAGGTCACTGTTAAGGGGCGGGGTGTTGTGGAGGTCGCATTTTAAGGGAACGGAGCTCTGTAGAGGCCACTATTAAAAAGGCAGTGGGGTACTGTGAGGTCACTGTTAGGCAGCGAGGTGCTGTGAGGTTACTGTTAAGGGAGCAGTGTACAGTGGCAGTCACTGTTAAAGGGGCATTTGCTGTGGAGGTCTCTGTTAAGGGGGTCGGGAATGGTGCAGGTCACAGTTAAGGGAACTGTAACCTATGGTCAGTGTTAAGGGATGGGTGCTGTAGAGGTCACTGTTAAGGGGGAGGGCCTATGTGCAGGTTACTGTCAAGGTTGTGTGGTTCTGTGGAACTCACTGTTAAAGTGGCAGGCTGCTGTGAAGGTCAAAGTTAAGGGGGTGGGCTGCTGTGGACATCTCATTTGAACAAAATGTGGCACTGTGGGGGGGAGTCAGTGTAAAGGGGTGGGGGGCTGTGGAAGTCACTGTTAAGGGGGCGGGGTACTGTAGATACTGTTGATATATTTTAACGACACACACCTTCAGCTAGTGTATATATATATATATATATATATATATATATATTTTTATATATATATATATATATATATATATATATATATATATGGAAAAAAAAAGGGAAACACTGCAAAAACTAAAATGAAATAAGCAACGTTTCAGCTCAACAATAGAGCTTTTCTCAAGGACAAAGTGCTCAGTTTATATCTCATAATCAATCACATACATGATTATTAATTAATTGTTCAATAAATAAAGGAAAAATTTATATCAAGTGAAATAAAATTTGTACAGTGAAATACAAATAGTGGTCATAATAGAAATAGACATGATTACAAATCCTCAAAAAAAAGTGAAGTAGCCAAAATGGCAAATAGCATAAAAATGAGCGATATTTCATAAAATGAAAGGGTTTCTGTCACCTGAAAAATGGGCATTAAGCTGGCTGACATTAGCAATGTGCTAATGTCAGCTGAACATAACTATATTAGTACCATCTCATTGCCTAAAGCCTTTATTGAGAAAAACAAACTTTTATAATATGCTAATTAGCCTGTATGCTAGACAATGGGAAACCCGTCTTCTAGAGTTTAATTCCATACAGACCTATTTGCTAGTAGAATATGTAGCTTTTTCCTATACAGCAAATATGTGGCTATATTCTAGTCTACATTGGGAGATGACAAGGGTGGAGTGGTCGGAATGACCATGTTGTTGGATGTTTTCGGGTGGATGGATCTCATACTCCTGCTTTATTGTCAGGGGCCGGCAGCGGTAGTGTAAAGCATGGTGGTTTATTCTGTTTTGTATTCAGAATGGTACGGGAGGTTGGCAGGAGGAGTATTAGATGATTGGCAGCTAGTATATATGGGATAATTGATGATCACAATAAATACTAAAATAGGGATAAAGATAAAGATAAAGATAAAGATAATAATAATAATAATAATAATAATAATAATAATAATAATAGTAAATAAGACCAAAAGGTAGGTGGTAGGAGTGTATATAGTTATACAGTGTAAAATTACTGTGTAGTCTTTTTATTATCATTATTAGGTGAATTCCTTGCCTTATTGCGCATCTTTGGCGTACCCCAATATGACGGGTGTAGTGGAAGTTTGCAGATGTTTATTTTGTTTTCCTTTTGTATTATTATATATGTAGATGTTGTTTTATTTTATTTTTTAGTTTCTCATATTGATAGGGGATGGGGGTAGAGGAAATACCAAGACAAATATCCTCCTGAGATCTAAGGATCAAGAGTATCCATATAATGTGATGGTTGTATTGTTACTTTTTTTTTTTTTTGGGACTGTATCCATTTTTATCATGGACTTCTTCACAACACAATCTGGTAAGAGTTTCTACATATCTCCTATCAATTTACTGTACAACACCACACATGCCTCCTGTCTCTCTTTTATCTTTAGGCAGTAAGATGGCACTAATATAGTTATGTACAGCTGACATTAGCACATTGCTAATGTCAGCCAGCTTAATACCCATTTTTCAGGTGACAGAAACCCTTTAAAGATTAAAATCAATTCACAACATGTGTGAAGAAAAAGTGACGTGTGCAATAATCATAATGTGTTAAATTAAGACGGGGAGGATTAGAGATACACCAACCATATGTACAGCGACTCTGTGCACATATCGCGCCAAACTTGGCATATAGAGGTCACCACTGTGCATGCCCGGGTTCCACCCCCCCTTAATTGCCATGACGCCGCTGCATGATGCAGCTATCAGAGTATGCGCACTAGCGCTCTGAAGTTACGGTGGCCATATTGAAATAGGCAAACAGCAAAAGTATACAGGCGCAGGCGCAATATGATTGTCGGTAGCGCGCTACGCCATTTTGATCACTGGTTGAATAAATTACACCTGTACAGATACATGGACTCATAGAATACAAATTAGGGACTATGGCGAAAGGGATCCAAAGGGACATGGGAGTGCATACTATCTTGGACACCCCCCATCCCAACAAGGAACAGACCAAACAGTTGTTTCCATATTCATGGGGCAACTGCCATAAGTCCACCTCACAGATCTACCACGCCAAAAAAATAGCGCATGAGGGATCTCCTCTGCGTATTGTAAAAGTAAACAGGTGATTAATATGATTAATAAACTGTTATAACATATATAAATAGCACAACCCGGGAACTGCAGCAGATCAATTAACCTGTAGGTTGCACCGTAGTAGCAAAAACATCTGGCCAGTGTACCCACATTCCTCATCCTCCCGTCCATCTTCAACACATCATCTATAAGAGAAAAAAAGAGAATAAGATCACCATGAAAATTATAAATATTCGTTCCAAATAAACCACCCACTACACAGGAATAGAGGCGAGGGTTCCCAAAGGACAAAAGGGTAAACAAACCACTCACAATATATTCCCAATTTTATAGTCAACATTAAGACCAGAAGGTTTAAGTGTATTCAGCTTATAGATCCACAGTAATTCTTTTTTCTTTAACATATTGACCCGATTACCACCTCCCCTGGGCATAGGAACATGATCAATAATGCAACATCTTAGATCTCTTTCAGTATGCTTAAAGTCACAAAAATGTTTGGAAACTGGCAAATCAAGGCTTTTTTTACGTATCGTGTAACGATGATTGTTAAGGCGTGTCTTCATTTCAGTGGACGTCTCATCTACATACATTAGTTTGCAGGGACATAAAAGTACGTAGATATGAATTTTGAGTCACAGGTAAGGTGGAAACGGATTCGCCGGCGAACATCGCTTGTTCGCGTTCGCCGCGCTGGGGGAACATATGCGATGTTCGGTCCGCCCCCTATACATCATCATTGAGCAAACTTTGACCCTGTACCTCACAGTCAGCAGACACATTCCAGCCAATCAGCATACCCTCCCTCCCAGACCCTCCCACCTCCAATCAAAAAGCAAGGACAGCATCCATCTTAGATTTATTCTGAAGCTGCAGTGTTAGTTAGAGCAGGGACAGTGCTGCTGCTGCTGATGAATTAATAGGGAAATCGTTAGCTAGGCCAGTGTTCTGTGTCCACTCCAGTCCTCAAAGACTCATCTGATCTGCTGTAAGGACAGCGTCCTGACAGGACCCCAAAAAGCCCTTTTTAGGGCTGGTACATCAGTCTGCTTTTTTTTTCCCTATATATATATTGCAGTTGCCTGCCAGTGTGTGTCAGGCCCACAGAGTGTACTGTGTGCACACCACTCATATCGGGTGGCACAGTACCTTGCAGATAAAAAAAGTCATTACATTTTTACCCTTTAATATAATTGCAGTTGCCTGCCAGTGTGTGTGTCAGGCCCACTGACTGTACTGTGCCCACTGCCAGTGCCCACCACTCATATCGGGTGGCACAGTACCTTGCAGATAAAAAAGTTATTTAATTTTTTCTCTGTAATATAATTGCAGTTGCCTGCCAGTGTGTGTCAGGCCCACTGACTGTACTGTGCCCACTGCCAGTGCCCACCACTCATATTGGGTGGCACAGTACCTTGCAGATAAAAAAGTCATTTAATTTTTACCCTTTAATATGATTGCAATTGCCTGCCAGTGTGTGTCAGGCCCACAGACTGTACTGTGCCCACTGCCAGTGCCCACCGCTCATATCGGGTGGCACAGTACCTTGCAGATAAAAAAGTCATTTAATTTTTACCCTTTAATATAATTGCAGTTGCCTGCCAGTGTGTGTCAGGCCCACTGACTGTACTGTGCCCACTGCCAGTGCCCACCACTCATATCGGGTGGCACAGTACCTTGCAGATAAAAAAGTAATTTATTTTTTCTCTGTAATATAATTGCAGTTGCCTGCCAGTGTGTGTCAGGCCCACTTACTGTACTGTGCCCACTGCCAGTGCCCACCACTCATATCAGGTGGCATAGTACCTTGCACGCATAGTACCACTAATCTAAAAAAAAAGGACAGGCAGAGGCAGGCCACCCCGCAGGGGCCGTCGTGGTCGTGGTGCTGTGATTTCCTTTGGCCCTAGAATAATACCCAGTGTTCAGAGGCCACGTACCCTGAACTCGAAAAATTCTGAGGACATAGTTGACTGGCTTACACAGGACACCCAATCTTCTACAGCTTCCGCTCGGAACCTTGACGCACCATCCTCCTCCAGCTCAGCTTCGGGCACCTCTCAAGTTACCACTCGCCCGCCCGCCGCCACCACCAACACTAGCACCACAGCCGCTTCACTTGATCTGTCAGAGGAGTTATTTACACATCAGTTGGAAGAAATGAGTGATGCGCAACCATTATTGCCAGAGGATGTAGATAACAGGGATATGTCTCAATTAGGCAGCATTACACACATGGACGTACGGTGTGATGATGCTGATGTTGTACGCGCTGCTGCTTCCTTTGCTGAGTTGTCAGATACAAGTAAAGCGGTTAATGATGATGATGTGTCCGTGGATGTCACGTGGGTGCCCGCTCGAAGAGAAGAAGAACAGGTGGAAAGTTCTGATGGGGAGACAGAGAGGAGGAGGAGACGAGTTGGAAGCAGGGGGAGGTCGTCGCAAGGAGCTAGTGGCACAGTCAGACAGCATGCATCAGCACCCAGGGTCAGCCAGACAGCATGCCAATCAACGCATACTGTTGCCACCACCAGAATGCTATCATTGCAAAGCTCAGCATTTTTTTTGTGTGTCTGCCTCTGATAACAGCGATGCCATTTGCAACCTGTGCCAAAAGAAACGTCGTAGGAAGTCCAACACCCACCTAGGTACAACTGCTTTGCGAAGGCACATGATCTCACATCACAAACGCCTATGGGATCAACACATGATGAGTCAACCACTGCTGTCCTCCTTGCCCCCTCTCAACCACCCGCCACTCCGCCTCTCACCTTCAGCAGTTTCTGCTCATCTGCCCACAGTCAGGTGTCTGTCAAGAAAATGTTTAAGCGCAAGAAGCTAATGTCACAGTGTCACCCCCTTGCCCGGCGTCTGACAGCTGGCTTGTCGGAACTCTTTGCCCGCCAGCTTTTACCATACAAGCTGGTGGAGTCTGAGACCTTCAAAAATTTTGTAGCTATTGGGACACCGCAGTGGAAGGTACCCGTCCGAAATGTTTTTTTCACAAAAGGCAATCCCCAACCTGTACTCTATTGTGGAAAAGGAAGTCATGGCTTGTCTGGCACACAGTGTTGGGGCAAGGGTCCATCTGACCACTGATGCCTGGCCTGCCAAGCACGGTCAGGTCAGGTATATCACCTACACTGCGCATTGGGTAAACCTGCTGACGGCTGCCAAGCATGGAATGCGTGGCTCTGCAGAGGAGTTGGTGACACCGCCACGACTTGCAGGCAGGCCTGCTGCCACCTTCTCTACTCCTCCTACTCCATCCTCTTCGCTAACCTCCTCGGCTGAGTCCTCTTCTGCTGCTGCGTCTTGCTCCACATCAATTGCACCCTCCAGCTCCCCAGGGGCTATTCCACATCCCGAATACGACAGTGTCACGCCGTCTTGGGGTTGACTTGCCTGAAAGCAGAGAGTCACACCGGACCAGCACTCCTGTCCGCCCTGAACGCACAGGTGGATCAGTGGCTGACCCCGCACCAACTGGAGATGACTGAAGTTGACACATGTGCCGTGCATGGCACATGTGTTGAATCTGATCGTACAACGCTTTGAGCATAAGTACCCAGGCTTACAGCCCGATCTCAAGCAGGCCAGGAAGGTGTGTGGCCATTTCAAGCGTTCCTACACGGCGCTTGATTTGCGACAGCCCGACACGTTGGAATTCAACACTCCTAATGTTCGATCGCCTTCTCCAACAAGAAAAAGCCGTCAACGAGTATTTGTATGACCGGGGTGCTAGGACAGCCTCTGCGGAGCTGGGATTTTTTTTGCCACGTTACTGGACGCTCATGCGAAATGCCTGTAGGCTCATGCGTCCTTTTGAGGAGGTGACAAACCTAGTCAGTCGCACTGAAGGCACCATCAGCGACATCATCCCATTTGTTTTCTTCCTGAAGCGTGCCCTGCGAAGAGTGCTGGATCAGGCCGTAGATGAGCGTGAAGAGGAAAAGGAAGAGTTGTGGTCACCATCACCACCAGAAACAGCCTTATCATCATCGCTTGCTGGACCTGCGGCAATGCTGGAAGAGGAGTCTGAGTAAGAGGAGTCAGAGGAGGAATGTGGCTTTGGGGAGGAGGAAGACCAACCACAGCAGGCATCCCAGGGTGCTCGTTGTCACATATCTGGTACCCGTAGTGTTGTACGTGGCTGGGGGGAAGAACAGACCTTCAATGAGATCAGTGAGGATGAGGAACGGGACATGAGTAGCTCGGCATCCAACCTTGTGCAAATGGGGTCATGCTGTCATGCCTGTTGAGGGACTCTCGTATAAAAAGGCTGAAGGAGAACGACCTGTACTGGATGGCCACGCTACTAGTCCCCCGGTATAAGCAGAAAGTGGCTGAAATGTTACCAAATTACCGGAAGTCGGAAAGGATGCAGCAGTTCCAAAACAAGTTAAAAAGTATGCTTTACACAGCGTATAAGGGTGATGTCACAGCACAACGGGAATCTAACAGGGGAAGAGGTGAAAGTAATCCTCCTCCTACCACAACCACGCCGGCAAGGACAGGACGCTTTACAGACATGTTGTTGATGGAGGACATGCAGAACTTTTTAAGTCCTACACATCGCCACAGCCCTTCGGGGTCCACCCTCAGACAACGACTCGACCGACAGGTAGCAGACTACCTCGCCTTAACTGCAAATATCGACACTCTGAGTGATGAACCCCTTGACTACTGGGTGTGCAGGCTTGACCTTTGGCCTGAGCTATCCCAATTTGCGATAGAACTTCTGGCCTGCCCCGCTTGAAGTGTCCTGTCAGAAAGCTGTGTTTGACCTCATTCCCAGGGCGGCTTTACTGCTGGGTGACTCCCTGCTCCTAAGTCTGCCTTGAGCGCCGAGCTGATCACTCGGTGCTCAACTGGTTGGTCTGTTGGTCATGTGACGCTGGCCACGTCACATGACCCTCACTCCCCACTATAAATACAGGCAGCCTGCTAGTCACAGGTTGCCTGTTAATTTCTAGGTTCCTGGTAGTTGTTGGACTACTGAAGACTCACCTGATTCCGTTCCCTGACGATCCTTTGCCTGCTCCTCCTGTACTGCGCATCCGTCCTGGTATTGTGACCTCGGCTCCCACCTGACTACTCTCTTAGGACTCCTCTTGTACTTCTCTGCTCTCCTGGTATTTGACCCGGCTTCTCCTGACCATTCTCTGCTTAACCCTTTGTACTGCGTAGCTCTCTTGGTTCTGACCCGTTCCGTTCATGTTCCGTATTTTGTCTTGTCTGTCTTCCCTGCACGTATCCTAAGTTAGGGACTGTCGTCCAGTTGTCCCCTGTCATCAGGACTCATGAGGCAAGTAGGCAGGGCCAGGGGTGAGGGTGGAGCGCAGTGGTCACTATCCCTCTCCCTATAAGTGTGTGGATGTGACCGTTACAGTACCTGATCGTATACACACACTGGATGTTTTAAAGCACGTTATTCCAAACAATTTAGGAATGTTATGTGATTTATGCCCTTTCTGGATTAAAACCCGACTCTGCGTCAACTACGTAATTTTCCATGGGAGTTTTGCCATGGATCCCCCTCCGGCATGCCACAGTCCAGGTGTTAGTCCCCTTGAAACAACTTTTCCATCACTATTGTGGCCAGAAAGAGTCCCTGGGGGTTTTAAAATTCACCTGCCTATTGAAGTCTATGGCGGTTCGCCCGGTTCGCTCGTTCGCGAACATTTGCGGAAATTCACGTTCGCCGTTCGCGAACGGAAAATTTTATGTTCGCGACATCTCTAATCGACAATTGACACAGCTAAGACAAGGGAAAGTCCAGCATGTGTCAATGTCATTTGTGTAGTCTGTTTTGCAGATCCAACATCTGCCCTGAGAACTCTTTTAGGGGACAATGCACTTTTAGGGGACAATGCACCTTCCTGACATCCACTATTTTAGACACGACATACTCGACAGCATCATTAACAAGAACCGGCGGAGGCGAGGCTTTCGATGGTACAACCTGAAAGTTCACCCCCCTTGAACGTCTCCTATCGGCCGAGTTTTTGAGAACTTTGAGCCTTTTCTAGGTTCAATTGAACCCGGGCCCAAACTGTGCACAGTTCGGAGGAGAATTTATCAGCTTCAGGGTTAGAGGAGGAGACGGACGACCCAGAATGAAAACGGGGATGAAAACCATGGTTACAAAAGAAAGGGGAGACCCCAGCAGAAGAATTGACACGGTTATTCAAAGCAAATTCAGCCAACGGAACGAATTTGACCCATAGTAAAGGTCAATGTGTCACCCGTTTCGGGGGCCGTGCAAGCTCCTGATCCCTGACGAAGGAGCCCGCACGGCCCCGAAACGCGTAGGAAGGTTTTTTGTCCCACGGAGGCTACAGTATTCCCATAGGTGACGTCACCGATTCGGTTTCCAGGACAACCGAAGTAACCACCAACCTCGCACCGCGCTTGCTTCCGGCCGGGGCACCGCTCGTGCTAGAAGGTGAACGAAGAGCACGCGCCCACTTATAACGAAGCACACTAAGAAGATCCCGCAGAAGCAGGATAGGAAAGAAGGCTATCTTAACTACAATAAGCACGCACATCAGAGCGAACTTCTTTTCAGGTAGAAATCGTATTGGTACTATTCTTATGCCTCCAACTTTAGCGGTTTCATTTGACACCGTCCTATTGAGACAACCGGTGGACGCTACACTTTGCCTGCACATTGTTGTGCCCCCCCTTCTTTGTCGCGTCCCCAGTCTATCCAGCCCTTTCACCCAGCATCAGTAGCCGCTTAGATTGTATTTCCTGCGCTTATGTCCAGTATCACCCACGGGTGACACATTGACCTTTACTCTTACCTTACCTCAAGGAGGACAACAGCTCCTTCCCAGGACATTCTAGCTGCGGTATCATCCCATCTGGGTTGATTTTTACACATCTAAACTAAGGGAGCGCTGGGAGGTCCATTTCTCTTTTTTTCTGAATTTGACCCATAATTGCTGGTCATCAGCAACATACAACCTCAGGACAATGCAAAACTTTTTTTCTGTAAAGTTGCATTGTCCCCTAAAAGAGTTCTCACCGGATGGTGGAGACATCTGTGGATTCCTCCTCTTCTACTTGATCTGTTTCCCTTCTTCAGACTCACTTTGGAACTTTTGTACTTGAATTGATAGGTTCTCCTTGAACTTGAAAATTTAATCATTAGACATTTGTATTAGAAGTTGCTCATCAATAATAGAGAGTTCAGATGACACTACTGAAAGTTCTTGTTGCAGATACTCGATATTTAACATAATAAAGTCCAGAGCACATCTATCTTTTGCAAAAAAAATGAATTGGCAAAAAATAAGTTCGGTCGAAGATGTGATATCATAGCTCTAGGTATCCACTGGGCCTTATAGTACTCACCAAGAGTAGTCTTATGTAGATGTAAAGCTGTGGACCTTCTGGATAAAAATGGATATTTCTTCTTTAATCCCTTTAAAGAGGGGATATCGAGAAAGGTAGCATCTCCCTCTATTCCTTTTAGGATACGATCAGCCTCCTCCTGTGTGTAGGTAAAACCGCCGGGTGAATCCAATTCTACAATAGACATTATGAAAAAACTCAAGAAATGAAATTAAATAATAATAATTTAGCCATTATGCTAAATACAAAAAATGGAAAAAAGGCAGCACTGACAAAAAATAACAACAACGGGTGCCAGGACCAAGGGGAATAAGCAGTTACCCAAAATATAAATGGAAAAATGGCAGCACTCCAAAAAATTTTATGAAATAACTTTTATTCACCCATGTGGTACAGCGACATTTCAGCTCAACAATTGAGCCTTTCTCAAGCAAATTATAAGGACAAAGTGCTAAGTTTATATATAATTATTAATCACATACATGATTATTAATTAATAGTAGCCATCCTATTAATCACATACATGATTATTAATTAATAGTAACCATCCTAGAAAAATGGTCAAACATCTTCCATATTCACAATTCTTGAGAGGTATACGTATTGTATCTGATCATTCTGCTTTGAATAATACACTAGATGCAATATTGGACAGGTTTGTACAATGTGGATACCCTCGTGAATTATTACAGTTACATAAGGATACTGTGTGCAAGCTGGACAAAGACAGTATCTTATCTAGTAAGAAAAACTAATACAAAAATGTCTAGAATTCCTTTTATCTCCACATATACTGAATTGAATGCTGATATCAGTAAAATCATCGGACGTCAATGGATTATATTAGGTGGTTGCCTTAAGAATGTCCCTGAATCTAAATCTCCTCCACTGTTTTTGTACTGCAGATCTAGGAGTCTGCGTGACCAATTGGTCAGGGAAGATGTTGTATCTGCAAAATAGACTAGACAAATGACATTGACACATGCTGGACTTGGTTGTTTCCCTTGTCTTAGCTGTGTCAATTGTCGATATATATACATAAAGGCGGTATCTTTATTCACCCTGGAACTAGTATTTCACACCAGATCCGTTTTCACTTAACCTGTGACTCGAATTTCGTTATCTACGTACTTTTATGTCCCTGCAAACGAATGTATGCAGGTGAGACTTTCACTGATATGAAGACACGTCTTAACAATCATCGTTACACGATACGTAAAAAAAGCCTTGATTTGCCAGTTTCCAAACATTTTTGTGACTTTAAGCATACTGAAAGAGATCTAAGATCTTGCATTATGATCATGTTCCTATGCCCAGGAGAGTTGGTAATCGGATCAATATGTTAAAGAAAAAAGAATTACTGTGAATCTATTAGCTGAATACACTTAAACCTTCTGGTCTTAATGTTGACTATAAAATTGGGAATATATTGTGGTTTGTTTGCCCTTTAGCCATTTGGAAACCCTTGCCTCTATTCCTGTATAGTGGGTGGTTTATTTGGGACGAATATTTATAATATTCATGATGATCTTATTCTCTTTTTTTCTCTTATAGATAGTGATGGATGAACATCGGCCGGGATGATTCGCGAGCGCGATCGCGCAAGGCCCCATTCACTTTAATGGCAGGCGAACCTGAAAAACTTTCAGGTTATTATTGCAGCCAACAAATACTTAGAAGAAGTGCACAAATCGTCTCACAACATGGACAGTGACATACCAGAGGGGGATCAATAGAAAAAATTCCCACCAAAAATCTGTATTTTAATCAGGGGCCATTTTTATGCATCTTAAAGTGAAACTCTCATTAATGTGGCCTGCTGGAGCCTAGAATTTTTTTATTTTAGGCCATGGGAGTACAGGCTCCAAAAATGAGTCATTCACCTGACAGAAAACATCAAGTAATTATATGGCTGGAGGTATATTAGATGGTCATTGGATATCAATTTTAATGCAGGCCAGTACAAATAGATGTCAAATACATATATTTAAAAGAACAAAAAATATCAAATTGGATTAAAAACATGGCTAACGAAATCCCACCTTTTAAAAAAAAAAAAAAGATAAACGTTGAAATTTGATAACACGTGGACGTCATCAACAGGTGTTGAATTCCACCGAGGTCCCAAACATTAGGCATTCACCAGACAGAAAAGAACAAGTAATTATGTGGCTGGAGGTATTTTAGAAGGTCATTCAACATCAATTTTACTGCAGGCCAGTGTAGTACAGGCACCAAACATTAGGCATTCACCGGACAGAAAAGAACAATTGATAATGTGTCTGGAGGTACATTAGGCGGTCACCGTATAACAATTATACTGTTGACCAGTTAGATTACAGACCCCAAAAATTATGCATTCACCGTACATAAAAGATCAAGTGATTATGTGGCCGGAGGTATATTAGACGGTCAATGGATATCAATTTTACTGCAGGCCAGTGGACTACATGCCCCAAAAATTATTAATTCACCGTACAGAAAAGAACAATCGATAATGTGGCTGGAGGTACATTAGGCAGTCACCGTATAACAATTTTACTTTTGGACAGTTATATTACAGGCCCCAAAAATTAGGCATTCAATGTACATAAATGATCAAGTGATTATGTGGCTGGAGATATATTAGACGGCCATTGAATATCAATTTTAATGCAGGCCAGTGTAGTACAGGCGACAAACATTAGTCATTCACGGGACAAAAAAGAACAAGTAATTATGTGGCTGGAGGTATATTAGACGGTCATTATATATCAATAGAGATGGCCTTGCGGTTTGCCCAGCAGTCAATTCGCAGCCAACGTTCGCGATTCGCCGTAAATGCGAACATATGGCGATATTCGCGCCTGCCATATTCTTTTACATTGTGAAGAACTTTGACCCATGACACATCCATCAGGTGGTACAGGACAGCCAATTGAGACATTTCAGCACATGGACATACCCCCTACCTTATAAATAAACCTGATCTGGCCGCCATTTTACATTCAGTCTTTTGCCAGTGTAGGGAGAGGTTGCTGTGTGGAGCAGGGACAGACTGTTAGGGACACAAATCGCTAGCTAATAGGGCCACAAAAGTCCTTTTAAGGACTGGTATAGGTGTGCTATCGATAGGTGTGACATACGGAGGGGTGTAATATACGTATAATATACTTTCTAACATAGAAAGTATATTATAGTGCAATTGTATTGTGCAGCAGTCGTATGCGGTTTTGCTGCGTCACCACATCTACACAGAGTGACAAACACTATTTCAAGAAATAATTTCTACTGATGTGATTTACCAGTTGCCCCCCCAAAAAACTGATTGAATCATGGATTTTATATACCAATAATATATGCTCTATATAGTGCATTTAGGTAGTGCAGCATTTGCACTACACAGAGTGAAAAACACTATTGGAACCAATAATTTCTACTGGTGTGATTTACCAGTTGCCGCCCAAAAAAACTGATTGAGGCAGGGGTGTGATATACCTTCTTCCACAAATACTGCTCTTCTATAGGGACTTTTGTGACAGGGTAATTTTGAAAATGACAGGCAGAGGAAGAGGCAGGCCATTCCACAGGGGTGGTAGGGGTCGGGCAGGTGCACCAGGCCGGATCCGAAGTGGGAAGTTGCAGAAGGTGCGTGTGATTACGTCAAAGGACGCACCAGACTTGGTTGAGTGGCTCACTCAGCCTTCCGTTTCTGCACCCTCCTCATCCTCTCTATCTGCACCCTCTTCACTCTCTGTTGTGTGCACCCCCAAAGACACCACCACCACCATATCCCCTCTGCTCGAGTCAGAGGAATTATTTTCCCATACATTCCAAGACCTTACCGATGCGCAGCCATTCTTGGCATCGGATCAGGAAGAGGAGGTATCAACGGTCACCACCCAGCAGTCTGAGACAGTACCCAGATCAGCCCAAGGAGGGTGGTTCCCGCTGTTGCTGCCTACTCCAAGATCTCTAATGTCAGTGGTGGTGAAGGTGACGAATCCAATGATGACGTGGCGATGGACGTCACGTGGGTGCCCACAAGAGAGGAAGAGGAGGGGAGTTCAGAGGGAGAGATGGAGCAGCAGATAGGGAGGAGAAGCAGGCAGAACTTACAGTGCACAGGAGGCAAAAAGCAGACTGCTAATGTATCTGGAACGAAACATCCACCATGCACGGTCACATCTGGTGCTCCCAGGACGCCGGCACATGGCTCCGCAGTGTGGGCTTTTTTTAATGTACAAACTACAGATTGGCGTTGTATTAGAAAGCAGGAAGTGCTCAACCCCATATGCAGTGGTGCATCTATACAGGGGGAGCAGATCCTGCACTTGTAGTCCGCTGCTAATGGCAATCCCCAGCAAAAATGCATACAATGGAGGATGCCTGCAGTGGACCACAAGTACCACAATGGACATCTGTAACACCTCAGAGTTGTGTTACTACACTCCTCTACCGCGCTACTATCTGTTGAGAGCCTTTAGGCCCCTTTCACATGGGCGAGTTTTCCACGCGGGTGCAATGCGTGAGTGAAACGCATTGCACCCACACTGAATCCGGACCCATTCATTTCAGGCGACAATGTAACCGACAATAGTCAACAATTAAGTTCACTGACAGTAAGTCTGTGCCGGTGTCATAAAAAGAAAAAATTTCTTAAGGTCACACAACAGTGTGACAGTTGAATTTAATACAAATACTTCACTGTCAAAAAAAAATTTAATTTTTTAAACAGCAATGTAACAGCAGTATTTACTATTTTTTTTTTTGACTGCCAGAAATGCAGCACAGGCTGCAAATGTACTATCTAGCACAAAAAATGTTATTTCTTCAACCAACAATGTAACATCAGTATTTAATGGTTTTATTGGACTGTCATAAATGCAGCGTAGGCCGCAAATGTACTTTCTAGCGCAAAAGATGAGAATTTGTCACCTAACAATGTAACAGACAAATTAGTGACATTTATTTCCCTGTCCGCTATGTAGAGCAGGGGTATATCAGAGCCAAAAATTGGTGAATGTCACCCAACAATGTAACAGACGAATTTGTGAAATTTATTTACCTGTCCACTAGGTAGAGCAGGGGTATATCACAGCTAGGGTTGAGCGAACCCGAAATGCAAAGTTCGGGTTTGTACTGAACTTTAGGATTTTTGGACCCCGGACCCGAACTCGAACATTTCAGTAAAAGTTTGGGTTTGGTGTTCGGCGATTTCTTAATGCTTTTTGAAAGGCTGCAGAGCAGCCAATCAACAAGCGTTTAACTGTGTGACCTTAGAAGACAGCACAGCCATGCCTACTAATGGCATGGCTGTGATTGGCCAATGCAGCATGTAACCCAGCCTCTATATAAGCTGGAGTCATGTAGCACTGCACGTCACTCTGCTGTTACTAGTGTAGGGAGAGGATAATGCTGCTGCTGTGAGGGAGAGAATAGGAAAGAATCTGTTATCAGAACTTCAATTGAACTCAGCGATCTATATAGATTTAGTTGTGTGGGTGCAGTGCACAATCTTTTTACCCTGCCCTGATGTCATGCCCCGCTCTGACGATGTGCGGATGTCAGCCAGGATAGCAGCACGAGTTTAGTGTTTGTTTTGGAGCCGTGCTGGATCTGCCTCTCATCAGGTGCACTGGGTGGGGTCATTAGTTTAAATAGCACACCATCCCAGTGCTCTGAGCGGATTATAGGAATCACTGTGGTCTTGGAAGCTAGGAAGGAAGGTTGTCTGTTCCAGCTCAGAAAGATAAGTGTGGTTTTAGTTTGGTTGTTTTGTGTCATCTCTCCTATCCAGGTTCTGTGCGAGCAGGCTGCTCCTATTTCCCCTCTTCACCATCTCAGGGAATTTAGGGAGTTTCAGCCCAGGCACGGGGACACATCATACCTACCACCAAGGTCTGCATGTGGGCTGAGCAGTGCAGGGAAAGAGGTCAGGGATTAGCTAGGAGGTGACCCTTCCCCTGTCTCTCGCCCGGAGCCTGGTTGGTGGTTTATTTGTGAGTCTGAGTGCACATCCGCCGTGACATTATAATCCGCCCTACTGTGACTGCCATTACTCAGCGTTTTTTTGATGGCGTCAATTGAAGCACTGGTTGACCGCTTGCAGGGGCTATCCCTAGAGGTTGTGGAGCTACGTGGTTCGGTCACACGGTGTCAGAATGCTCTGGCAGCTGGTGCAGGTCAAATTTGTGTGGAGCCTAAAGTGGCTCTTCCTGATCGATTTTCAGGAGGTACGGATGACTTTATCCGTTTTAGAGAATCCTGCAAATTGTACTTTCGGCTGTGTCCATCGTCATCAGGTGATGAGAGTCAGAGGATAGGTATAGTAATTTCTCTGCTTAAAGGGGACGCGCAATCCTGGGCCTTTTCTCTGCCACCTGGTTCTCGGGCCCTCCGGTCGGTGGAGGAATATTTTTAAGGCTCTGGGATTAATTTTCGATGACCCAGATCAGGTCTCGATGGCAGAGTCGAGATTACGTAATTTGTTTCAGGGGGAACATACGGCAGAGGCTTACTGTGTTAACTTTAGGAGGTGGGCTACTGAATCAGAGTGGAATGATCCCGCATTACGTAGTCAGTTTTGTCAGGGGTTATCTGAAAGATTGAAGGATGCCCTTGCTTTTCATGAATACCCAGACTCTTTGGAGAACGCCATGTCTTTAGCAGTACGGCTAGATAGACGTATCAGAGAGAGGTATAGGGCTCCCTCTGCGCAAGGTACCCCTTCTGTGAGTGGTTTCGTCTCTACTGCCTCCCCGGGTGATGTTACAGGTAACTCTGGGGTAGCGGAGGAACCCATGCAGTTGGGTCAGGTTTCTTGCCATTCTGATAGTAGAGAAAGTGCACAAACTATGTTACTATTGTGGAAAGAGGGGTCATTTTATTTTTGCTTGTCCTCATGTTAAACCACAGGTGGAAAAGATAAAGAAAAAAAGAAAAAAAAACTTCCCTGACACTTGGTAGTATGAATGGTGTGGTGGAGCAGGCAGGTATGCAAGCTCCCTGCAGTTCCCGTTTTCTCCTTCCAGCTATGGTGGCGCTAGAGTCAAAAAATGTTTTTGTTGAAGTATTCCTTGATTGTGGTGCTGGGGTAAACCTAATTGACTTTCTTTTCCTTCAAAACCTAGGATTAAGTACTTGCACTTTGGAGAACGAGATTCGTGTTTTTGCTATTGATTCTTCCCCTCTTTCTCAAAGGAGCCTTACTCACATTGTTCATGGTATTCACTTAAGGGTGGGTGATTCACATGTTGAAATTATTTCTTGTTTTGTCATGAAGGATTTGCCAGCTCCTATAGTTTTGGGGTTGCCATGGTTGACTAGACATAACCCAATTATAGACTGGCAAGCGAGACAAATCATTGGTTGGAGTGAGTTTTGTTCGGATAATTGTCTTGGCACATCTATCTCTGGTGTGTCCATTACGGCTTTACCTCAGTATCTCTCGGATTTTGCGGATGTCTTTTCGGAGGGTGGGGCTTAGGAATTGCCCCCTCATCGAGACTATGATTGTCCAGTTAATCTCATTCCGGGGGCTAAGTTGCCAAAGTCTCGGCTTTACAACCTCTCTCAACCCGAAAGAGAGTCTGAGTGCACGTCTGCCGTGACACCTGAGCCCAGTGACAGAGAAAAATAACTTTTATCCGTCTGTTAGTTAGGTGGGCGGCGGCGGCCATTTTTTTTTTGGGCAATATCCAACATGTGGTGCCTTTGCAGGATTAGTCAGTGTGCAATTTAAGCTAGAAACACAGCTATAATTTTCTGGGTTTTTAAAAACATACTTTTTGGGCAAAATACACTATTTTACAGTCCTTGCTGCATCTGCACGTGTGACTGCCGGTATTCAGGGAAACATGGGAAGGGGAAAACACCTTTAATCACCTCTGGCACCTTTACCCAACCTTGACCCATAACAAACAACACAAACAACTGTATCATTTTATTGCTGGATGGTGATCGGCCACAGCTTCTTTATTAAAGCGGCAAACCTTAATAAACCATAATATCAGAGCAGTATGCCAAACGCTGGACTCCCAGCGGGCAAGTTAAACCGTAATCATCAGAGCGGTATGCCCACCGCTGGACTCCCAGCAGGCAAGTTAAACCGTAATCATCAGAGCAGTATGCCCACAGCTGGACTCCCAGCGGGCAAGCACGCCATCTGCTCCCACCATAGCTCCGCTGTACTCAAATGCCGCCAGCTGTGACTTCATAAACTCAACCAGAATTTGCAGCTCTCCAAAGCCAAAATCATCGGAGCGATATCCAAACTGCTGGACTCCCAGCGGGGGATCTGAAGAAATAGAAAAACAACACAAAATAACCAAGTATCCATAACTGATCATAACCGTGCACCTCGACCCGCCTCTCAATGATGACCGCAAAAGGGAGGGAGGGCCAATTTTAGCTTCCACTTTCAAGAGGAAGTGCTGGAACAAGGGGAGGGGTATATGTACCTTCAGGATTCCTGAACCGCCCCCATCCTGTCTAAGGAGGTTCCACCAGAGAATTAACCCCTTAACGGCTGTCCTAATCTACTACCTACTTAAACCTTACATGACGGGGCCAGCTCCCAGAATGACCTAAAGGGGAATGGGGGGGGGGACCATCAGTCCCTAAGCACCCTCCCTATACAGTCGGGCGCTTGCCAGAAATTCAAGCGTTATATACAGCTTTCATATTCTGTTATTAAAAAAACACTATTTTTTTGCAAAATACTTAATATTGCAGCCCTTGCTGCATCTGTGATTGTTAAAAACAAGTTTTAAAAACTTCAATAATTTTCTGGCTTTGAAAAAACAATTTTTTTTGGCAATATCCAACATCTGGTGCCTTTGCAGGATTAGTCAGTGTGCAATTTAAGCTAGAAATACAGCTATTATTTTGGGGTTTTTAAAAACATCCTTTTTGGGCAAAATACACTATTTTACAGTGCTTGCTGCATCTGCACATGTGAAATTCAAGCGTTATATACAGCTTTCATATTCTGTTAGTAAAAAAAAAAGCTCTGGCTTTGAAAAAACACCCATTTTTGGGAATAACCTTCATTTTGGGCCTCCGCCACTTTACTCAGTGTGCAATTTAAGCTAGAAATACAGCTATAATTTTCTTGGTTTTTAACCCCTTAAGGACTCAGCCCTATTTCACCTTCAGGACTTGGGCATTTTTTGCAAATCTGACCAATGTCAATTTAAGTGCTGATAACTTTAAAACGCTTTGACTTACCCAGGCCGTTCTGAGATTGTTTTTTCGGCACATATTGTACTTCATGTCACTGCTAAAATTGGGTCAAAAAAGTTAATTTTTTTGCACCAAAAAATACCAAATTTACCAAACATTTGGGAAAATTAGCAAATTTCAAAGTTTCAGTTTCTCTACTTCTGTAATATATAGTAATACCCCCAGAAATTGTGATGACTTTACATTCCCCATATGTCTACTTCATGTTTGTATTATTTTGGGAATGCTATTTTATTTTTTGGGGATGTTACATAGCTTAGAAGTTTAGAAGCAAATTTTGAAATCTTTCAGAAATTTTCCAAATCCCACTTTTTATGGACCAGTCCAGGTCTGAAGTCACTTTGTGAGGCTTACGTAATAGAAACCACCCAAAAATGACCCTATTTTAGAAACTACACCCCTCAAGGTATTCAAAACTGATTTTAAAAACTTTGTTAACCCTTTAGGTCTTCCACAAGACTTCATGGCAAATGGACATAAAATGTAAGAATTTCTATTTTTTGGAAAATTTTCCAATATAATCCATTTTTTACAGGAACAAAGCAAGTGTTAACTGCCAAACAAAACTCAATATGGGTTGCCCTGATTCTGTAGTTTGCAAAAACACCCCATGTGTGGTCCTAAACTACTGTTTTGCCAAACAGGAGGACATAGAAGGAGGGGAACGCCATATGGGTTTTGGAAGGCAGATTTTGCGGGACTGGTTTTGTTTATACCATGTCCCATTTCAAGCCCCCCGTTGCACCCCTAGAATAGAAATTCCAAAAAAGTGACTTCATCTAAGAAAGTAGACCCCTCAAGGTATTCAAAAATGGGTTTACAAACTTTGTTAACCCTTCAGGTGTTCCACAAGAGTTAATGGCAGATGGAGAAACAATTTTGGAATTTTTATTTTTTTGAAAATTTTCCATTTTAACCCTTACTTTATTACTGGAAAAAATGGTTTAACAGCCAAACAAAACTCAGTATGGGTTGCCCTGATTCTGTAGTTTGCAGAAACACCCCATATGTGGTCGTAAACTACTATTTGGCTAAACGGCAGGACATAGAAAAAGGGGAACGCCATATGGTTTTTGGAAGGCAGATTTTGCTGGACTGGTTTATTTACACCATGTACCCTTTCAAGCCCCCTGAATCTGCACCCCTAGAGTAGAAATGCCATAAAAGTGACCCCATCTAGGAAACTACGGGATAAGGTGGTTGTTGTTTTGGGACTATTTTAGGGTAAATATGATTTTTGGTTGCTCTATATTACACTTTTTTGAGGCAAGGTAACAAAAAATTTAAATTCTAAAATTGTTTCTACATTCGCTATTTAGTTTTGTGCAACACCTAAAGGTTTAACAAAGTTTGTAAAGTAACTTTTGAATACCTTGAGGGGTGTAGTTTCTTAGATGGGGTCACTTTTTTGCAGTTTCTAGTCTAGGCTACATCAGGGGGGCTTCTAATGGGACATGATGTAAATAAACCAGTCCATCAAAATCTGCCTTCCAGAAACCATATGGCGTTCCCTTCGTTCTATGCCCTGCCGTGTGGCTATATAGCCATTTACGACCACATATGGGGTGTTTCTGCAAACTACAGAATCAGGGCAATAAATATTTAGTTTTGTTTGGCTGTTAACCCTTGCTTTATTACCGGAAAAAAAGGATTTAAATGGAAATTTTGCCAAAAAATTGGTGTTTTGGCACCGTTTTTATTTTATATTTTTATCGCTGTTCATCCGAGGGGTTTGGTCAAATGTTATTTTTATAGGGCAGATTCTTACGGAAGCGGCAATACGTAATATGTCTACATTTAAAAATTTATTTCGATTTTACACTATATTATCATTTTAGGAACCCAAAAAAATTATTTTAGTATCTCCATAGCCTGGGAGCTACAGTTTTTTTTTTTGTTGGCCGACTATCTAATGTAGGGGCTAATTTTTTGCGGGATGAGATGGCGGTTTTATTGGCACTAATTGGGGGTGCATATGACATTTTGATCGCTCGCTATTACACTTTTTGTGATGTTAGGTGACAAAAAATAGCTTTTTTTACACTTTTTTTTAACGCTGTTCATCCGGGGCGGTTGGGTTAAATGTTATTTTTCTAAAGAAGATTTTTACGTACGCAGCGATGCCCAATATGTATGGCTCTCAGACTTTGGAGACACTAAGCAGGCATCCTCAAACTGCGGCCCTCCAGATGTTGTAAAACTACAATTCCCACCATGCCCTGCTGGTGGCTGTAGGTTGTCTGGGCATGCTGGGAGTTATAGTTTTACAACATCTGGAGGGCCGCAGTTTGAGGATGCCTGCACTAAGACTAATATTTTTTGGGAAAAAAATTGTTTCCGTGTCTCCAAAGTCTGAGAGCCATAGTTTTTTATGTTCTCTAGGGGACTGTTGGGGATTATAAAAATTTAGTACTCCATGGAAGTGTGATACTCCCTGAAGCAATCGATAACACAGAGGCCCGGATGATCGGGGCAAGTGTCACATTGAGTGGTGGTGTCCTTCCGTATCCCCCTCCTGTGACACACTCTGCACTTTTTTTGGGTTCGTCCCTTCTTTCCAGTATGGGGGACCACACCCGGAAAATGTTGGCCAGGGACGATCCGTGCGCCTCCAATTCCCGAGGTACTCCGGCCTGCTCTTTCCCGGTCTGAAAAGTTCAGGTCCTTGAGGACTGCCTCATAGAATTGGAGGAATGTCCCTGTGCTGCCAGCGCTTCGGGATAGTACAAAAGCGTTGTACAAGGCAACCTGTACCAAGTAGACCGCAACTTTTTGTACCATGCTCGGGTTTGGCGCATGGCATTATATGGCTTGAGGACTTGATCAGAGAGAACAACTCCTCCCATATACCGATTGTAGTTGACGATGCAATCGGGCTTGAGGACCGTTGCCGCGGTACCTCGCACAGGGACAGGGGTGATGCTGTTACCGTGGATTGTGGACAGTATAAGGACATCCCTCTTGTCCTTATACCTGACCAGCAACAGGTTTCCACTGGTAAGGGCACGGGTCTCACCCCTGGGATAGGTACCTGGAGGGGGTAGGTAGGGAGGCCGCGTTGTTTTTTCCGCACGGTCCCACAAGCGGACGTGGATCTGGCAGCAAGGGACCTGAACAAGGGAATGCTAGTATAAATGTTATCCACGTACAAGTGGTAACCCTTATCTAGCAGTGGATACATAAGGTCCCACACGAGTTTCCCGCTAACACCTAGAGTGGGCGGACATTCTGGGGGTTCAATACGGGAATCTCATCCCTCATACATACGAAATTTGTAAATGTACCCTGAGGTACTCTCACAAATTTTGTACATTTTCACTGCATTCCTCGCTCGCTTAGTGGGAATGTATTGGCGGAAACTGAGTCTCCCCTTGAATGCAATGAGAGACTCATCAACCGCGACCTCCCTTCCAGGTACGTAGGCCTGCACAAATTTGGCCCCGAAGTGATCGATGACCGGCCGTATCTTATACAGACGGTCATGGGCAGGATCACCTCGGGGGGGACATGCTGCATTATCTGAATAATGCAGACATTTCCGGATGGCCTCAAACCGGGGGCGTGTCATGGCCATACTGTAGAGTAGGGTCTGGTAAAGGACGTCCCCACTCCAGTATTGCCTGACACTGGGTTTTTGCACTAGACCCATGTGCAGCACGAGGCCCCAAAACGTCCTCATCTCGGCTGCACTGACCGGCGTCCAGCACCGGGTCTAGCCAAAAAGGAGCCCGGGTGCTGAGCAACAAACTATTGGGCGTACAGGTTCGTCTGCTCCACCATCAAATTCAGAAATGGGTCACTGAAAAAAAAACAAAAAAAGTCTATTTCAGTGAACCCCACTGTGGGAATCTGGATTCCTGGATTGCCAACAAAATCCGGAATCTCGGGCTCAAAATCCACTGGGGGACACCAGCTAAGTTCAGCGTCAGGGGCCTCCGGTTGGCTTATTTGGTGGGCCGGTAAACCAGTACGAGCCCCAGGGCGGCTCGAACTTGGGTGGGCCACAGGGTCCCTAGCATGTGGGGCCCCTGGCTCTACCTGGCGGCGTCTCCGCCGCCTTGGGGGCTCATCGTCATCAGATGATGATGAGGAGGATGCGGATGACAAGAGGAACGTGGGTTCATCCTCATCCTCACTGGGGCTCTCGGAGTCGGAGGCAAGCTGGGCGTATGCCTACTCCACCGAGAACATCCGGCGGGCCATGGGTATGTGTGTGTGCGTGTGTATGTGTGCGTGCGTGTAAAACTTTATTGTATGTGCGTGTGTGTGGGGGCATGGGTGTTCATGTACTATAAAGTAAAAAAAAAAAAATGGACAAGTGTTAGGTGATGCGCTAACAGTGGCCAGACGCTAAACGTGCCGGCCAGTCAGCGCACGCAAAAAAAAAAGTGGCAGGGGGTGGTCTAGGGTCTCACAGCTATAAAACAATAAATCAGATAAAGTGTTTTTTTTGTTTTTTTTCCTAACAAACTTTTCCCTTCTATCCCTGCCTAACGGTGCCTCTCCCTCACTGACCCTAACCTACCTGGAGGGTGATGGGTGCAGGAGGGTGATGGGTAGCGACGGGGGGATCACAGGAGCTAGTGCTGGACGGTGCTGGACGGTGCAGGTGCAGAAACAGGAAGAGGAGGGGAGAGAGGAGCGCCGGGAGTTTGAATCTCCCGCCTCTCTCCCCGCACCAATCAGCACCATGGACAGCAGCCATCAGCACCACGGCCAGCACCGCCTCTCCCAAATGCTCGGACTGTGATAGGTGGTGTGTAATCACACCACCGACCACAGTCCTTTTCCGGTTCATCACCGGAGACCCGAATGGACCAGAAACGCAGCAAACCGCAGGTCTGAATTGACCTGTGGATTGCTGTGACCCCCCCCCGGCGTTGTGACAGGATGCCCGCTGAATAATTTCAGCGGACATCCTGTTGCGATTTACCCCCACCGCGCCGCAATCGCGTTTTAAAGTTAGGACGTACCGGTACGTCCTGAGTCCTTAACCCCTTAAGGACTCAGCCCTATTTCACCTTAAGGACTTGGCTATTTTTTGCAAATCTGACCAGTGTCACTTTAAGTGCTGATAACTTTAAAACGCTTTGACTTATCCAGGCCGTTCTGAGATTGTTTTTTCGTCACATATTGTACTTCATGACACTGGTAAAATTGGGTCAAAAAAGTTAATTTTTTTGCATAAAAAAATACCATATTTACCAAAAATTTTGAAAAATTTGCAAATTTCAAAGTTTCAGTTTCTCTACTTCTGTAATACATAGTAATACCCCCAAAAATTTTGATGACTTTACATTCCCCATATGTCTACTTCATGTTTGTAGCATTTTGGGATTGATATTTTATTTTTTGGGGATGTTATAAGGCTTAGAAGTTTAGAAGCAAATCTTGAAATTTTTCAGAAATTTACAAAAACCAAATTTTTAGGGACCACTACAGGTCTGAAGTCACTTTGCGAGGCTTACATAATAGAAACCGCCCAAAAATGACCCCATTCTATAAACTACACCCCTCAAGGTATTCAAAACTGATTTTACAAGCTTCGTTAACCATTTAGGTATTGCACAAGAGTTATTGGCAAATGGGGAGGAAATTTGAGAATTTCATTTTTTTGCCTAATTTTCCATTTTAACCCATTTTTTCCACTAACAAAGCAAGGGTTAACAGCTAAACAAGACTGTATCTTTATTGCCCTGACTCTGCCGTTTACAGAAACACCCCATATGTGGCCGTAAACTACTGTACGGGCACACAGTAGGGCGTAGAGTGAAAGGTGCGCCGTTTGGTTTTTGGAGGGCTGATTTTGCTGGACTGTTTTTTTGACACCATGTCCCATTTGAAGCCCCCTGATGCACCCCTAGAGTAGAAACTCCATAAAAGTGACCCCATCTAAGAAACTACACCCCTCAAGGTATTCAAAACTGATTTTACAAACTTTGTTAACCCTTTAGGTGTTGCACAAGAGTTATTGGCAAATGGGGATGAAATTTGAGAATTTCATTTTTTTTCCTAATTTTCCATTTTAACCCATTTTTTCCACTAACAAAGCAAGGGTTAACAGCCAAACAAGACTGTATCTTTATTGCCCTGACTCTGCCGTTTACAGAAACACCCCATATGTGGCTGTAAACTACTGTACGGCCACACAGCGGGGCGTAGAGTGAAAGGTGCGCCGAATGGTTTTTGGAAGCCAGATTTTGCTGGACTGTTTTTTTGACACCATGTCCCATTTGAAGCCCCCCTGATGCACCCCTGGAGTAGAAACTCCATAAAAGTGACCCCATCTAAGAAACTACACCCCTCAAGGTATTCAAAACTGATTTTACAAACTTTGTTAACCCTTTAGGTGTTGCACAAGATTTAATGGAAAATAGAGATACAATTTCAAAATTTCACTTTTTTGGCAGATTTTCCATTTTAATATTTTTTTTCCAGTAACAAAGCAAGGGTTAACAGCCAAACAAAACTCATTATTTATGGCCCTTATTCTGTAGTTTACAGAAACACCCCATATGTGGTCGTAAACCGCTGTACGGGCACACGGCAGGGCGCAGAAGGAAAGGAATGCCATACGGTTTTTGGAAGGCAGGTTTTGCTGGACTGGTTTTTTTGACACCATGTCCCATTTGAAGCCCCCCTGATGCACCCCTAGAGTAGAAACTCCAAAAAAGTGACCCCATTTTAGAAAGTACGGAATAAGGTGGCAGCTTTGTTGGTACTAGTTTAGGGTACATATGATTTTTGGTTGCTCTATATTACACTTTTTGTGCGGCAAGGTAACAAGAAATAGCTTTTTTGGCACGTTTTTTTTTTTTTTGTTATTTACAACATTCATCTGACAGGTTAGATCATGTGGTAATTTTATAGAGCAGGTTGTCACGGACGCGGTGATACCTAATATGTATACCTTTTTTTTATTTATGTAAGTTTTATACAATAACTTCATTTTTAAAACCAAAAAAAGTTTTAGTGTCTCCATAGTCTAAGAGCCATAGTTTTTTCAGTTTTTGGGCGATTATCTTGAGTAGGGTCTCATTTTTTGCGGGATGAGATGACGGTTTAATTGGCACTATTTTGCGGTGCATATGACTTTTTGATCGCTTGTTATTACACTTTTTGTGACGTAAGATGACAAAAAATGGCTTTTTTTACACCGTTTTTATTTTTTATTTTTTACGGTGGTCACCTGAGGGGTTAGATCATGTGATATTCTTATAGAGCCGGTCGATACGGACGCGGCGATACCTAATATGTATACTTTATTTTTATTTATGTAAGTTTTACACAATGATTTCATTTTTGAAACAAAAAAAATCATGTTTTAGTGTTTCTTTAGTCTGAGAGCCATAGTTTTATTAGTTTTTGGGCGATTATCTTGGGTAAGGTATGATTTTTGCGGGATGAGATGACGGTTTGATTGGTACTATTTTGGCGTACATGTGACTTTTTTGATCACTTTTATTACCTTTTTTGGGAAGTAAGGTGGGCAAAATTTCAATTTTCTCATAGTTTTTATTTTTTTATTTTTATGGTGTTCACCGTGCGGGGAAAGTAACATGACCGTTTTATAGATCAGGTCGTTACGGACGCGGCGATACCTAATATGTGTAGTGTATTTTATTTTTTTTATTTTTATTCAGTGATGAATGTTTTTTTTTTTATCTTAACTTTTTTCACTTTTTTTTAACTTTTTTTTTGACCCAGACCCACTTGGTTCTGGAAGATCCAGTGGGTCTGATGTCTGTATAATACAGTACAGTACAATATATATTGTTCTATACTGTATTTTACTTACACTGAACAGATCTATGCTTTCAGCACAGATCTGTTCAGCACCATGGACAGCAGGACGCCTGAGCAGGCGTCCTGTTGCCATGGGAACCCTCCCCGTCTGCTCAGAACTTCGCAGACGGGGAAGGGTAAGCACAGGGCTGAGGGGGGCTCTCTGGGGGCTCTCTCCCTCTCCATCGGGGGGCTGCAAAAGCACAGCAGCCCCCCGATGGAGAGGGAGGGAGCTCCCTGACCGACGACAGTTAACTTTTTCCATACAGCGGTCCGTACGGACCGCGGTATGGAAAGGGTTAAACGGCTGACATCTGCACAGATGTCAGCCGTTTATACCAGGGTGCCAGCAATGTGCTGGCACCCTGGTATAACCACTAGAAGCCAACGATCATTCATGGGGAGGCGGGCGGGGGATCGCGATCCCGCCTGCCGCACCGCCCGCCTCCCGCACCGCCCCCACCGCATGCAACACCCCCCCCGCACCACCCGCCGGCATAAAATCGTGCAGGGGTGCAGGGGGGGGTGAAAAATATTGATTATAGGCACTCAAAAGTTTCTGATCCCCGCGGTCAGGGACCGCGGGCATCAGAAACTGCAAAAAGCGCAGCAAACCGCAGGTCTGAATTGACCTGCGGTTTGCTGCGATCGCCGACACGGGGGGGTCACATGACCCCCCCTGGCGTTGTCACAGGATGCCGGCTGAAGGATTTCAGCCGAAATCCCGTTCCGTTTAACCCCTCGGGCGCCGGAATACTGAGTTCAAGTTAGGACGTACCGGTACGCCCTGAGTCCTTAAGGACTCGGGAAATAGGGCGTACCGATACGCCCTGCGTCCTTAAGGGGTTAAGGACTCGGCAAACGTGGTGTAACGGTACGTCCTAAGTCCCTAAGGGGTTAAAAACACCCTTTTTGGGTAAAATACACAATTTTACAGCCCTTGCTACATCCGCAAGTGTGAAATTGAAGGGTTATATACTGCTTTCATATTATGTTATTAAACAAACACCCATTTAGGGTCAAAAATTTAATTTGCGGCCTAGTCTGTATCTGTACGTGTGAGATACACACTTTAGATACTGTGGTTATATTCTGCTATTAATAAAACATCCTTTTTGGGAAAAAAAACTTTAATTGCGGCCTAGTCTACATCTGTACGTGTGAGATACACCCTTTACATACTGTGGTTCTATTATGTTATTTGAAAAACAACCATTTTGGGCAAAAAACTTAAATTGCGGCCTAGTCTGGATCTGTACGTGTGAGATACACCCTTTAGATACTGTGGTTCTATTCTGTTATTTGAAAAACACAGTTTTTGGGCAAAATACACCATTTTACAGCCCTTGCTGCATCTGCACGTGTGAAATTCAAGGCTTACAGGGAGTGCAGAATTATTAGGCAAGTTGTATTTTTGAGGATTAATTTTATTATTGAACAACAACCATGTTCTCAATGAACCCAAAAAACTCATTAATATCAAAGCTGAATATTTTTGGAAGTAGTTTTTAGTTTGTTTTTAGTTTTAGCTATTTTAGGGGGATATCTGTGTGTGCAGGTGACTATTACTGTGCATAATTATTAGGCAACTTAACAAAAAACAAATATATACCCATTTCAATTATTTATTTTTACCAGTGAAACCAATATAACATCTCAACATTCACAAATATACATTTCTGACATTCAAAAACAAAACAAAAACAGATCAGTGACCAATATAGCCACCTTTCTTTTCAAGGACACTCAAAAGCCTGCCATCCATGGATTCTGTCAGTGTTTTGATCTGTTCACCATCAACATTGCGTGCAGCAGCAACCACAGCCTCCCAGACACTGTTCAGAGAGGTGTACTGTTTTCCCTCCTTGTAAATCTCACATTTGATGATGGACCACAGGTTCTCAATGGGGTTCAGATCAGGTGAACAAGGAGGCCATGTCATTAGATTTTCTTCTTTTATACCCTTTCTTGCCAGCCACGCTGTGGAGTACTTGGACGTGTGTGATGGAGCATTGTCCTGCATGAAAATCATGTTTTTCTTGAAGGATGCAGACTTCTTCCTGTACCACTGCTTGAAGAAGGTGTCTTCCAGAAACTGTCAGTAGGACTGGGAGTTGAGCTTGACTCCATCCTCAACCCAAAAAGGCCCCACAAGCTCATCTTTGATGATACCAGCCCAAACCAGTACTCCACCTCCACCTTGCTGGCGTCTGAGTCGGACTGGAGCTCTCTGCCCTTTACCAATCCAGCCACGGGCCCATCCATCTGGCCCATCAAGACTCACTCTCATTTCATCAGTCCATAAAACCTTAGAAAAATCAGTCTTGAGATATTTCTTGGCCCAGTCTTGACGTTTCAGCTTGTGTGTCTTGTTCAGTGGTGGTCGTCTTTAAGCCTTTCTTACCTTGGCCATGTCTCTGAGTATTGCACACCTTGTGCTTTTGGGCACTCCAGTGATGTTGCAGCTCTGAAATATGGCCAAACTGGTGGCAAGTGGCATCTTGGCAGCTGCACGCTTGACTTTTCTCAGTTCATGGGCAGTTATTTTGCGCCTTGGTTTTTCCACACGCTTCTTGCGACCCTGTTGACTATTTTGAATGAAACGCTTGATTGTTCGATGATCACGCTTCAGAAGCTTTGCAATTTTAAGAGTGCTGCATCCCTCTGCAAGATATCTCACTATTTTTGACTTTTCTGAGCCTGTCAAGTCCTTCTTTTGACCCATTTTGCCAAAGGAAAGGAAGTTGCCTAATAATTATGCACACCTAATATAGGGTGTTGATGTCATTAGACCACACCCCTTCTCATTACAGAGATGCACATCACCTAATATGCTTAATTGGTAGTAGGCTTTCGAGCCTATACAGCTTGGAGTAAGACAACATGCATAAAGAGGATGATGTGGTCAAAATACTCATTTGCCTAATAATTCTACACTGCGTGCAGAATTATTAGGCAAATGAGTATTTCGACCACATCATCCTCTTTATGCATGTTGTCTTACTCCAAGCTGTATAGGCTCGAAAGCCTACTACCAATTAAGCAGTTTAGGTGATGTGCATCTCTGTAATGAGAAGGGGTGTGGTCTAATGACATCAACACCCTATATTCGGTGTGCATAATTATTAGGCAACTTCCTTTCCTTTGCAAAATGGGTCAAAAGAAGGACTTGACAGGCTCAGAAAAGTCAAAAATAGTGAGATATCTTGCAGAGGGATGCAGCACTCTTAAAATTGCAAAGCTTCTGAAGCGTGATCATCGAACAATCAAGCGTTTCATTCAAAATAGTCAACAGGGTCGCAAGAAGCGTGTGGAAAAACCAAGGCGCAAAATAACTGCCCATGAACTGAGAAAAGTCAAGCGTGCAGCTGCCAAGATGCCACTTGCCACCAGTTTGGCCATATTTCAGAGCTGCAACATCACTGGAGTGCCCAAAAGCACAAGGTGTGCAATACTCAGAGACATGGCCAAGGTAAGAAAGGCTGAAAGACGACCACCACTGAACAAGACACACAAGCTGAAACGTCAAGACTGGGCCAAGAAATATCTCAAGACTGATTTTTCTAAGGTTTTATGGACTGATGAAATGAGAGTGAGTCTTGATGGGCCAGATGGATGGGCCCGTGGCTGGATTGGTAAAGGGCAGAGAGCTCCAGTCCGACTCAGACGCCAGCAAGGTGGAGGTGGAGTACTGGTTTGGGCTGGTATCATCAAAGATGAGCTTGTGGGGCCTTTTCGGGTTGAGGATGGAGTCAAGCTCAACTCCCAGTCCTACTGCCAGTTTCTGGAAGACACCTTCTTCAAGCAGTGGTACAGGAAGAAGTCTGCATCCTTCAAGAAAAACATGATTTTCATGCAGGACAATGCTCCATCACACGCGTCCAAGTACTCCACAGCGTGGCTGGCAAGAAAGGGTATAAAAGAAGAAAATCTAATGACATGGCCTCCTTGTTCACCTGATCTGAACCCCATTGAGAACCTGTGGTCCATCATCAAATGTGAGATTTACAAGGAGGGAAAACAGTACACCTCTCTGAACAGTGTCTGGGAGGCTGTGGTTGCTGCTGCACGCAATGTTGATGGTGAACAGATCAAAACACTGACAGAATCCATGGATGGCAGGCTTTTGAGTGTCCTTGCAAAGAAAGGTGGCTATATTGGTCACTGATTTGTTTTTGTTTTGTTTTTGAATGTCAGAAATGTATATTTGTGAATGTTGAGATGTTATATTGGTTTCACTGGTAAAAATAAATAATTGAAATGGGTATATATTTGTTTTTTGTTAAGTTGCCTAATAATTATGCACAGTAATAGTCACCTGCACACACAGATATCCCCCTAAAATAGCTAAAACTAAAAACAAACTAAAAACTACTTCCAAAAATATTCAGCTTTGATATTAATGAGTTTTTTGGGTTCATTGAGAACATGGTTGTTGTTCAATAATAAAATTAATCCTCAAAAATACAACTTGCCTAATAATTCTGCACTCCCTGTATACTGCTGTCATATTCTGTTATTAAACAAACACACATTTTCGGCAAAAAAATTAAATTGCGGCTTAGTCTACATCAATACGTGTGAGATACAACCTTTAGATACTGTGGTTCTATTCTGCTATTAATAAATTAATAAATTAGAGAAAGATGAGGAGGGCGTCAAATAAGGGACGTTGCCCAGGTTGTGGTGCTGCTGGTGGAGCTCCTGTTGCAGGGGGAGGACGTGGTCGATCTGTGCCAGCTCCACACACAAGTGAAACCCCTTCCTCAGGTGCGAGTAGGTGACAGAACCTACAGCGGTATTTGGTCGGGCCAAATGCGGCTCTACGAATGGTGAGGACAGAACAAGTACAGGCGATAGTAGATTTGGTTGCTGATAGTGCCTCCAGTTCCTTCACATTGTCTCCCACCCAGTCTCCTGCTGAAAGATCAGAGTTGGCACCTGCAGCCCACGTCCATCAGTCTTTCACCTCACTCCATTGCAAATCAGCCAAGCAGTCTCAGCCCCAAGTCATGCAGCAGTTTCTTCTGCTTTTTTATCACTCTGTTAGCAGGGTTTCCCAGGGCCAACCGCCTAGCCCTACCCCAGAAGTGAAAGAGATTGAGTGCACCGATGCCCAACCACTTATGTTTCAAGATGAGTACATGGGAGGACCATCGCAGCATGTCTCGGATGATGCCAAAACACATGTGCCAACTGCTGGGCTTTCGAAAGTGTGCAGACCGACAAGGAGGGCAGGGGTGAAGACTGGGTGGAAGATGATGTGGAGGACAATGAGGTCCTCGATCCCACATGGAATCAAGGTCATGCGAGTGTCCTGTGTAGTTCGGAGGAACATTCGGTGGTCGCACAGAGCCACCAGCACAGCAGAAGAGAGAGCAGGGTGCAAAAGCGGAGCGGCCGTCCCCTAGACAGTACGCCTGCTACTGCCCACCACAGCAAGGGACTGAGCACATCAAAGCCAGCTCCAAGGAGTTCCTTGGCGTGGTACTTCTTCAGACAATGTGCTGATGACTAGACACGAGTGGTTTGCACGCTGTGCAATCAGAGCATGAAGCGAGGCATAAACGTTCTCAACCTGAGCACAACCTGCATGCAGTGGTGTATCTTGGTTTTGTGCTGCCCTAGGCGAGACTAAACTCGGGCACCCCCCCTAATATAAATTTGACCCACCCTTTCCTGTCAAGGCCAAACCCCTTTCTCTCTAAACCCCACCCCTTCCTGTCAAGGCCAAACCCCTTTCTCTCTAAACCCCACCCCTTCCTATGTGCCATCCACAGATCCCCCTCCCCTAAACAGTGCCATCCACGGATCCCCCTCCCCTAAACAGTGCCATCCACGGATCCCCCTCCCCTAAACAGTGCCATCCACAGATCCCCCTTCTGAAACAGTGCCATCCACAGATCCCCCTCCCCGAAACAGTGCCATCCACAGATCCCCCTCCCCTAAACAGTGCCATCCACAGATCCCCCTCCCCGAAACAGTGCCATCCACAGATCCCCCTCCCCTAAACAGTGCCATCCACAGATCCCCCTCCCCTAAATAGTGCCATCCACAGATCTCCCCCTAAATAGTGCCATCAACAGATCCCCCTCCCCTAAATAGTGCCATCAACAGATCTCACCTCTAAACAGTGCCATCCACAGATCCCCCTCCCCTAAACAGTGCCATCCACAGATCCCCCTCCCCTAAATAGTGCCATCCACAGATCCCCCTCCCCTAAATAGTGCCATCCACAGATCCCCCTCCTTAAACAGTGCCATCCACAGATCTCCCCCCTAAATAGTGCCATCAACAGATCCGCCTCCCCTAAATAGTGCCATCCACAGATCCCCCTCCCCTAAATAGTGCCATCCACAGATCCCCCTCCCCTAAATAGTGCCATCCACAGATCCCCCTCCTTAAACAGTGCCATCCACAGATCTCCCCCCTAAATAGTGCCATCAACAGATCCGCCTCCCCTAAATAGTGCCATCCACAGATCCCCCTTCCCGACGCTCACAGGAGAACATTTATAAACAAATCATTAACTTTAACTTTAATCATTGCTAATCTCTTTACTGGATATCTTACTCTGTCTTGACTCTTAGCTCTGGTAACAGCAGGCAGTGCGGGAGGCGCTCACTCACTGATGTCACGCACCTGCTCCTCCCACTAGGCGGCGCAGGCGCATGACGTCAGTGAGTGAGCGCCGCCCACACTGCCTGCTGTTACCAGAGCTAAGAGTCAAGACAAAGTAAGATATCCAGTAAAGAGATTAGCAATGATTAAAGTTAAAGTTAATGATTCGTTTATAAATGTTCTCCTGTGAGCGGCGTGGCCCTGTATATTCTAACCCCCAGGCAAGCGTCCCTGTCACCATGGGAATGCCTGGGGGTTAGAATATACCATCGGATTTGAGTTTTTACGATCTCACTGAGATTGTGAAAACACAGATCCGATGGTATATTCTAACACCCAGGCAAGCGTCCCCGTCACCATGGGAACGCCTGGGGGTTAGAATATACCATCGGATCTTCTGAGTATACCGGCGGAAACATATAAGATGGATGGGACAGGGGCAAACAAGGCATTTTGCCGCCCCATTGGCAAGTGCCGCCCTATGCAAATGCCTTGCTTGCCTCATGATAGATACGCCACTGCCTGCATGACCAGGCATCTAAGTGCAAAGAACGAGCTGCAGTGGAGTAGACACCTCAAAAACCAAGAAAAGTCTCTGGCTCCTCCTGCTTCCTCTTCTGCTGCAGTCTCGGCCTCTTCATCCACCTCTGGAGTGACAGTGCCATCTGCCACCCCGCAAACAGAGGATCTACCAGCAACACCACCATCTGGGTCACCAAGCATCTCCACAATGTCCAACAGAAGCGTTCAGCTCTCCATCTCCCAAACACTGGAGCGGAAGAGGAAGTACCCACCTATCCACCCGCGATTCCTGGCCCTGAATGCCAGCATTTCTAAATTACTGGCCTTTGAAATGCTGTCATTCCGTCTGGTGGAGACAGAGAGTTTTAAAGGCCATATGGTGGTGGCTGTCCCACAGTACGTTGTGCCCAGCCGCCACTACTCTTCCAGGCGAGCCATCCCTTCCCTGCGAAACCAAATGAGGGACAAAATCAGGTGTGCACTGCGCAACGCCATCTGTGGCAAGGTGCACCTCACTACGGATACGTGGACCAGTAAGCTCGGTCAGGGACATTATATCTTTATAACAGCACACTGGGTAAATGCATTGGCGGCTGGGCCTGAGGCGGATAGCAGTTTGTCGCATGTCCTTCCACCACCGAGGATTGCAGGGCACTTCAGTTTCCCTCCTGTTGCTTCCTCCTCCTACTCCGCTTCCTCATCCTCTACCGGCTCCTCATCCGGTCAGCGTAACACCTTCACCACCAACTTCAGCACAGACAGGGGAAAATGACAGCAGGCAGTTTTAAAAAGTATCTGTTTGTGGGACAAACCCCACACCGCGCAGGGACTGTGGACGGGCCTTGAAAAACAGACCGATGAGTGGTTGGTGCCAGTGAGCCTCAATCCCGTCCTGGTAGTGTGCGATAATGGGCGTAATCTCGTAGCAGCTCTGGGACTAGCCGGTTTGACGCACATCCCTTGCCTGGTGCATGTGCTGAATTTGGTGGTGCAGAGATACCTTAAAAATTACCGCGATATGTCAGAGCTGCTGCATAAAGCGCGGCCCGTCTGTGCGCGCTTTCAGCGTTCTCACCCTGCTGCTGTTCACCTGTCAGTGCTGCAGCGTAACTTCGGCCTTCCCGCTCACCACCTCATATGCAACGTGCCCACAAGCTGGAACTCCACCTTGCAGATGCTGGCCAGACTGTGCGAGCAGCAGCAGGCAATAGTGGAGTTTCAGCTGCAGCACGCATGGGTAAGTCGCTCTGCGGAACAGCACCACTTCACCACCAATGACTGGGTCTCCATGCGAGACCTGTGTTCCTTGTCGCGCTGTTTCGAGTACTCCACCAACATGGCCAGTGCCGATAACGCCGTTCTCAGCGTTACTATCCCACTTCTTTGCCTCCTTGAAAAAACGCTTCTGGCGATGATTGAAGAGGATGTGGCACAGGAGGAGGAGGAGGAGGAAGAGGGATTATTTCGTAGGGTTTCCGGACAGTCATTCACAAGTTGCTCCGAGGGTGGGTTCCTGCACCCACAAACGCCAGGTACACAATTGTCCAGCCAGGGCACATTTCTGGAGGATGACGTTGTGGAGGATGAGGAGGAGGAGATGGAGGAGGAGGAACCTTGTTCACAGCAGGGTGGCACCCAGAAAAGCCATTACTGGTGCGTGGCTGGTGGGATACAGAGGACACAGACGATACACCTCCCAGAGAGGACAGCTTGTGCCTCTGGGCATCCTGGCACACATAAGCGAATTCATGCTGCAGTGTCTCCGCAACGACCGCTGAGTTGCCCACATTCTAACTTGTGCTGATTACTGGGTGGCCACGCTGCTGGATCCCCATTACAAGGACAATGTACTTTCCTTAATTCCCTCACTGGAGCATGTTCGTAAGATGCGCGAGTACAAGCACACGCTGGTAGACGCGCTGCTGGTGGCATTCCAACCTGACAGCAGGGGCACAGTGGAAGCAAAAGACGAAGGCAGAGGAGGAGGAAGAGGTCGTTAACGCAGCTAGGGCACCGCCAGCACCTCAGAAGGCACGGTTAGCATGGCTGAAATGTGGAAAAGCTTTGTCAGCAAGCCACAACAACCAGCACCACCAGCTGATATGGAACGTCTTAGCAGGAGGCAGCATTTCACCAACATGGTGGAGCAGTATGTGTGCACACGCCGACACGTACGTAATGACGGGCTGCCCCCTTCAACTTCTGGGTCTCCAAATTGGGCACATGTCCTTAGTTTGCCCTTTATGCCTTGGAGGTGATGGCCTGCCCTGCAGCCAGTGTATTATCTGAACATGTGTTTAGCACGGCAGGGAGCGTTATCACAGACAAGCGCGGCCGCCAGTAAATTGAAAAAGGCATGGATCCCACAGGACTTGTCCGTACCTTGTGCAGAATAGACATGTATACAGGGAGTGCAGAATTATTAGGCAAGTTGTATTTTTGAGGATTAATTTTATTATTGAACAACAACCATGTTCTCAATGAACCCAAAAAACTCATTAATATCAAAGCTGAATATTTTTGGAAGTAGTTTTTAGTTTGTTTTTAGTTTTAGCTATTTTAGGGGGATATCTGTGTGTGCAGGTGACAATTACTGTGCATAATTATTAGGCAACTAAACAAAAAACAAATATATACCCATTTCAATTATTTATTTTTACCAGTGAAACCAATATAACATCTCAACATTCACAAATATACATTTCTGACATTCAAAAACAAAACAAAAACAAATCAGTGACCAATATACCCACCTTTCTTTGCAAGGACACTCAAAAGCCTGCCATCCATGGATTCTGTCAGTGTTTTGATCTGTTCACCATCAACATTGCGTGCAGCAGCAACCACAGCCTCCCAGACACTGTTCAGAGAGGTGTACTGTTTTCCCTCCTTGTAAATCTCACATTTGATGATGGACCACAGGTTCTCAATGGGGTTCAGATCAGGTGAACAAGGAGGCCATGTCATTAGATTTTCTTCTTTTATACCCTTTCTTGCCAGCCACGCTGTGGAGTACTTGGACGCGTGTGATGGAGCATTGTCCTGCATGAAAATCATGTTTTTCTTGAAGGATGCAGACTTCTTCCTGTACCACTGCTTGAAGAAGGTGTCTTCCAGAAACTGGCAGTAGGACTGGGAGTTGAGCTTGACTCCATCCTCAACCCGAAAAGGCCCCACAAGCTCATCTTTGATGATACCAGCCCAAACCAGTACTCCACCTCCACCTTGCTGGCGTCTGAGTCGGACTGGAGCTCTCTGCCCTTTACCAATCCAGCCACCGGCCCATCCATCTGGCCCATCAAGACTCACTCTCATTTCATCAGTCCATAAAACCTTAGAAAAATCAGTCTTGAGATATTTCTTGGCCCAGTCTTGACGTTTCAGCTTGTGTGTCTTGTTCAGTGGTGGTCGTCTTTCAGCCTTTCTTACCTTGGCCATGTCTCTGAGTATTGCACACCTTGTGCTTTTGGGCACTCCAGTGATGTTGCAGCTCTGAAATATGGCCAAACTGGTGGCAAGTGGCATCTTGGCAGCTGCACGCTTGACTTTTCTCAGTTCATGAGCAGTTATTTTGCGCCTTGGTTTTTCCACACGCTTCTTGCGACCCTGTTGACTATTTTGAATGAAACGCTCGATTGTTCGATGATCACGCTTCAGAAGCTTTGCAATTTTAAGAGTGCTGCATCCCTCTGCAAGATATCTCACTATTTTTGACTTTTCTGAGCCTGTCAAGTCCTTCTTTTGACCCATTTTGCCAAAGGAAAGGAAGTTGCCTAATAATTATGCACACCTAATATAGGGTGTTGATGTCATTAGACCACACCCCTTCTCATTACAGAGATGCACATCACCTAATATGCTTAATTGGTAGTAGGCTTTCGAGCCTATACAGCTTGGAGTAAGACAACATGCATAAAGAGGATGATGTGGTCAAAATACTCATTTGCCTAATAATTCTGAACGCAGTGTACCGGCCTTTAGAGTTGAGCGAACACCTGGATGTTCGGGTTCGAGAAGTTCGGCCGAACTTCCCGGAAATGTTCGGGTTCGGGATCCGAACCCGACCCGAACTTCGTCCCTAACCCGAACCCCATTGAAGTCAATGGGGACCCGAACTTTTCGTCACTAAAAAGGCTGTAAAACAGCCCAGGAAAGAGCTAGAGGGCTGCAAAAGGCAGCAACATGTAGGTAAATCCCCTGCAAACAAATGTGGATAGGGAAATGAATTAAAATAAAATAAATAAAAATTAACCAATATCAATTGGAGAGAGGTCCCATAGCCGAGAATCTGGCTTCACGTCAGCAGAGAATCAGTCTTCATGCCATAGCAGAGAATCTGGCTTCACGTCACCCACCACTGTAACAGTCCATTGTCATATATTTAGGCCCCGGCACCAAGGCAGAGGAGAGAGGTCCCGTAACAGAGAATCTGGCTTCATGTCAGCAGAGAATCAGTCTTCATGTCATAGCAGAGAATCAGGCTTCATGTCACCCACCACTGGAACAGGCCACTGTCAGATATTTATAGGCCTCGGCACTCAGACAGAGGAGAGGTTCATTCAACTTTGGGTTGCCCCGCAATATAATGGTAAAATGAAAATAAAAAAAAGATTGAATGAGGAAGTGCCCTGGAGTACAATAATATATTGTTAAGGGGAGGTAGTTAATGTCTAATCTGCACAAGGGATGGACAGGTCCTGTGGGATCCATGCCTGGTTCATTTTTATGAACGTCAGCTTGTCCACATTGGCTGTAGACAGGCGGCTGCGTTTGTCTGTAATGACACCCCCTGCCGTGCTGAATACACGTTCAGACAAAACGCTGGCCCCGGGCAGGCCAGCACCTCCAAGGCATAAAAGGCTAGCTCTGGCCACGTGGACAATTTGGAGACCCAGAAGTTGAATGGGGCCGATGCACAGGTACTGTTCCACCATGTTATTGAAATGTTGCCTCCTGCTAACACGTTCCGTATCAGGTGGTGGTGCAGTTAGCTGTGGCGTGGTGACAAAACTTTTCCACATCTCTGCCATGCTAACCCTGCCCTCAGAGGAGCTGGCCGTGACACAGCTGCGTTGGCGACCTGTTGCTCCTCCTCTGCCTTCGCCTTGGGCTTCCACTTGTTCCCCTGTGACATTTGGGAATGCTCTCAGTAGCGCGTCTACCAACGTGCGCTTGTACTCGCGCATCTTACTATCACGCTCCAGTGCATGAAGTAAGGTGGGCACATTGACTTTGTACCATGGATCCAGCAGGGTGGCAACCCAGTAGTCCGCACACGTTAAAATGTGGGCAACTCTGCTGTCGTTGCGCAGGCACTGCAGCATGTAGCCGCTCATGTGTGCCAGGCTGCCCAGAGGTAAGGACAAGCTGTCCTCTGTGGGAGGCGTATTGTCATCGTCTTGCGTTTCCCCCCAGCCACGCACCAGTGATGGGCCCGAGCTGCGTTGGGTGCCAGCCCGCTGTAAACCTGCTTCATCCTCATCCTCCTCCACCTCCTCCTCATCCTCGTCCTCCTCATCCTCCAGTAGTGGGCCCTGTCTGGCCACATTTGTACCTGGCCTCTGCTGTTGCAAAAAACCTCCCTCTGAGTCACTTCGAAGAGACTGGCCTGAAAGTGCTAAAAATGACCCCTCTTCCTCCTCCTCCTCCTGGGCCACCTCCTCTTCTATCATCGCCCTAAGTTTTTTCTCAAGGAGACATAGAAGTGGTATTGTAACGCTGATAACGGCGTCATCGCCACTGGCCATGTTGGTGGAGTACTCGAAACAGCGCAACAGGGCACACAGGTCTCGCATGGAGGCCCAGTCATTGGTGGTGAAGTGGGGCTGTTCCGCAGTGCGACTGACCCGTGCGTGCTGCAGCTGAAACTCCACTGTGGCCTGCTGCTGCTCGCACAGTCTGTCCAGCATGTGCAAGGTGGAGTTCCACCTGGTGGGCACGTCGCATATGAGGTGGTGAGCGGGAAGGCCGAAGTTACGCTGTAGCGCAGACAGGCGAGCAGCGGCAGGATGTGAACGCTTGAAGCGCGCACAGACGGACCGCACTTTATGCAGCAGCTCTGACATGTCGGGGTAGTTGTGAATGAACTTCTGCACCACCAAATTCAGCACATGCGCCAGGCAAGGGATGTGCGTCAAACCGGCTAGTCCCAGAGCTGCAACGAGATTTCGCCCATTATCGCACACCACCAGGCCGGGCTTGAGGCTAACCGGCAGCAACCACTCGTCGGTCTGTAGTTCTATACCCCCCCACAACTCCTGTGCGGTGTGGGGCCTGTCCCCCAAACATATGAGTTTCAGAACGGCCTGCTGACGTTTAACCCGGGCTGTGCTGAAGTTGGTGGTGAAGGTGTGTGGCTGACTGGATGAGCAGGTGGAAGAAGAGGAGGAGGAAGCTGAGTAGGAGGAGGAGGAGACAGGAGGCAAAGAATGTTGCCCTGCGATCCTTGGCGTCGGAAGGACGTGCGCCAAACAGCTCTCCGCCTGGGGCCCAGCCGCCACTACATTTACCCAGTGTGCAGTTAGGGAGATATAGCGTCCCTGGCCGTGCTTACTGGTCCACGTATCTGTGGTTAGGTGGACCTTGCCACAGATGGCGTTGCGCAGTGCACACTTGATTTTATCGTATACTTGGTTGTGCAGGGAAGGCACGGCTCTCTTGGAGAAGTGGTGCCGGCTGGGAACAACATACTGTGGGACAGCAAGCGACATGAGCTGTTTGAAGCTGTCTGTGTCCACCAGCCTAAATGACAGCATTTCATATGCCAGTAGTTTAGAAATGCTGGCATTCAGGGCCAGGGATCGAGGGTGACTAGGTGGGAATTTACGCTTTCTCTCAAATGTTTGTGAGATGGAGAGCTGAACACTGCCGTGTGACATGGTTGAGATGCTTGGTGACGCAGGTCGTGGTGTTGGTGGTACATCCCATGTTTGCTGGGCGGCAGGTGCCAACGTTCCTCCAGAGGCGGAGGAAGAGGCCGAGGCGGCGGCAGCAGCAGAAGAGGCCGAGGCGGCAGCAGCAGAAGAGGTAGCAGGGGGAGCCTGAGTGACTTCCTTGTTTTTAAGGTGTTTACTCCACTGCAGTTCATGCTTTGCATGCAGGTGCCTGGTCATGCAGGTTGTGCTAAGGTTCAGAACGTTAATGCCTCGCTTCAGGCTCTGATGGCACAGCGTGCAAACCACTCGGGTCTTGTCGTCAGCACATTGTTTGAAGAAGTGCCATGCCAGGGAACTCCTTGAAGCTGCCTTTGGGGTGCTCGGTCCCAGATGGCGGCGGTCAGTAGCAAGCGGAGTCTCTTGGCGGCGGGTGTTCTTCTTTTGCCCACTGCTCCCTCTTTGTCTTTTGCTACGCTGTTGGCTCGGTCTCACCACTGCCTCTTCCTCCGAACTGTGAAAGTCAGTGGCACGACCTTTATTCCATGTGGGGTCTAGGACCTCATCGTTCCCTGAATCGTCTTCCACCCAGTCTTGATCCCTGACCTCCTGTTCAGTCTGCATACTGCAGAAAGACGCAGCAGTTGGCACCTGTGTTTCGTCATCATCAGAGACGTGCTGAGGTGGTATTCCCATGTCCTCATCATCAGGAAACATAAGTGGTTGTGCGTTAGTGCATTCTATCTCTTCCACCACTGGGGAAGGGCTAGGTGGATGCCCTTGGGAAACCCTGCCAGCAGAGTCTTCAAACAGCATAAGAGACTGCTGCATAACTTGAGGCTCAGACAGTTTCCCTGATATGCATGGGGGTGATTTGACAGACTGATGGGCTTGGTTTTCATGCGCCATCTGTGCGCTTTCTGCAGAAGACTGGGTGGGAGATAATGTGATCGTGCTGGATGCACTGTCGGCCACCCAATTGACTAATGCCTGTACATGCTCAGGCCTTACCATCCTTAGAACGCCATTGGGCCCCACCAAATATGGCTGTAAATTCTGGCGGCTACTGGGACCTGAGGTAGTTGGTACACTAGGACGTGTGGCTGTGGCAGAACGGCCACGTCCTCTCCCAGCACCAGATGGTCCACTAACACCACCACGACCATGTCCGTGTCCGCGTCCCTTACTAGATGTTTTCCTCATTGTTACCGTTCACCACAATAAGAAAAATATTATTCGGGCCAATGTATTGAATTCAAATTCAGGCCTTTTTTTACAGACACCTAACACTATCTGGCTATCTATTTAGGTACCGTATTACACTAATACAGGCACACCAGTAATGACAGATTTAGCTGAATATAAATTTGAGGCCTATTATTTAGGCGCTGGGTGACAGGTATACGTTTACGGACAGAATTAGACTTGGATCTGCACTGTAGCGTGTGTGTGAAGTTCTTGAGAACTACCCTATCAGCACCTTGAATCTAATATACCCTTTTAGGGATAGATTTAAAGTAGGCCTTATACAGCAGAAACCACTAATTTTGAGAATTGCAAAATTAGGAATTGTTTTTCAACCCAGAACAAAAACTGTGCTTTGACGGACACTAAATAACTTGACCAGCAAAAACAGTAATGACAGATTTGGATGAATATAAATGTGAGGCCTATTTTTTAGGCGCTGGGTGACAGGTATACGTTTAATCACAGAATTAGACTTGGATCTGTACTGTAGCGTGTGTGTGAAGTTCTTGAGAATTACCCTATCAGAACCTTGAATCTAATATACCCTTTTAGGGATAGATTTAAAGTAGGCCTTATACAGCAGAAACCACTAATTTTGAGAATTGCAAAATTGGGAATTGTTTTTCAACCCAGAACAAAAACTGTGCTTTGACGGACACTAAAAATAACTTGACCAGCTAAAACAGTAATGACAGATTTGGATGAATATAAATGTGAGGCCTATTTTTTAGGCGCTGGGTGACAGGTATACGTTTAATCACAGAATTAGACTTGGATCTGTACTGTAGAGTGTGTGTGAAGTTCTTGAGAATTACCCTATCAGCACCTTGAATCTAATATACCCTTTTAGGGATAGATTTAAAGTAGGCCTGATACAGCAGAAACCACTAATTTTGAGAATTGCAAAATTGGGAATTGTTTTTCAACCCAGAACAAAAACTGTGCTTTGACGGACACTAAATAACTTGACCAGCTAAAACAGTAATGACAGATTTGGATGAATATAAATGTGAGACCTATTTTTTAGGCGCTGGGTGACAGGTATACGTTTAATCATAGAATTAGGCTGTGTTCACACGGGCGAGATTTCCGCGCGGGTGCAATGCGGTAGGTGAACGCATTGCACCCGCACTGAATCTGGACCCATTCATTTCAATGGGGCTGTTCAGATGAGCGATGATTTTCACGCATCACTTATGCGTTGCGTGAAAATTGCAGCATGCTCTATATTCTGCGTTTTTCACGCAACGCAGGCCCCATAGAAGTGAATGGGGTTGCGTGAAAATCGCATGCATCCGCAAGCAAGTGCGGATGCGGTGCGATTTTCACGCACGGTTGCTAGGGGACTGTCTATACACTGTATTATTTTCCCTTATAACATGGTTATAAGGGAAAATAATAGCATTCTGAATACAGAATGCTTAGTAGGTGATCAATTGAGGGTTAAAAAATAAAAAAAATTAACTCACCTTGTCCTCTTGTTCGCGTAGTTCTCCCGGTCTTTAGTTCTTTAAAAAGATGAACTATGGGCTAAAGGACCTTTGGTGACGTCAGATCACATGCTCCAATCACAGGTGATGGACCATGTGATTGGAGCATGTGATCTGACGTCACCAAAGGTCCTTTAGCCCATAGTTCATCTTTTGAGAAGTAAAGAAGAGACCGGGACTTACGCGAACAAACGGAGAAGGTGAGTTAATTTTTTTTATTTTTTTTAACCCTCAACTGATCACTTACTATGCATTCTGTTTTCAGAATGCTATTATTTTCCCTTATAACCATGTTATAAGGGAAAATAATAACATCTACACAACACCGAACCCAAACCTGAACTTCAGTGAAGAAGTTCGGGTCTGGGTACCACAGTCGGTTTTTTATCACGCGCGTGCAAAACACATTGCACACGCACGATAAAAACTGAACATCGGAACGCAATCGCAGTCAAAACTGACTGCAATTGCATTCCTACTCGCGCGGGTTTGCCGCAACACACCGGGACGCATCCGGAACTAATCCGGACACGCTCGTGTGAACCCAGCCTTAGACTTGGATCTGCACTGTAGCGTGTGTGTGAAGTTCTTGAGAATTACCCTATCAGCACCTTGAATCTAATATACCCTTTTAGGGATAGATTTAAAGTAGGCCTGATACAGCAGAAACCACTAATTTTGAGAATTGCAAAATTGGGAATTGTTTTTTAACCCAGAACAAAAACTGTGCTTTGACGGACACTAAAAATAACTTGACCAGCTAAAACAGTGTCACGAACCGGCAGGACAGGTAGTGAATCCTCTGGACCAGAGAGGCGATGGTGCGGGTTGTACTAGAGGATCGGTTCTAAGCAGTTACTGGTCTTCACCAGAGCCCGCCGCAAGGCGGGATGGATTTGCCGCGGCGGTAACTACCAGGTCGTGTCCCCTAGTAACAACTCGACCTCTCTGGCAGCTGATAAGGCGTGGTACACAGGGAGAAGGTAAGAGCGTAGTCGGACGTAGCAGCGGTCAGGGCAGGCAGCAAAGGTTCAAAGGCGAGTGGACGGTAGCAACGGGTACGGCAACAGGTAAGGCAAACTAACATAGTAGGGAAAGCTTTCTCTGAGGCACAAGGCACAAAGATCCGACAGAAAACTGTGGGAGGAGAAGGTATAAATGGGCAGTGCACAGGTGCAGCCTAATTAAGTCAGCACTGCCTCTCACAACCTTAACCTTAATAACCCCTTTGGACCAGGCACCAATCACTGGTGCACTGGTCCTTTGAAATTAAGAGTCCCGGCGCGCGCGCGCCCTAGAGAGCGAGGACGCACACGCCGAGACGCAGGAGTGCTGCCTGGGGGCATACGCTGTGAGTGCTCCGAGGCCAGCAGGGGACCCGGAGCGCTCAGCGTAACAGTACCCCCCCCCCCTTTGGTCTCCCTCCCTTTTTGGTACCGAAGAACTTGCGGATGAGACTGCGGTCCAGGATGTTCTCCCCCGGTTCCCATGACCTCTCCTCAGGACCGCAGCCCTCCCAGTCGACCCCAAAAAATATTTTCCCCCTGGAGATCTTGGTCGCCAAGATCTCCTTGACAGAGAATATATTGGAGGTACCGGCGACAGGGGTGGGAGAAACAAGCTTGGGAGAAAAACGGTTAAAGACAGCAGGTTTAAGAAGGGAGACATGGAAGGAGTTATGGATTCGGAGGGAGGGAGGAAGATGGAGTTGATAAGAAACTTTATTGATACGACTCTTGATTTTATAGGGTCCCAAGAAACGAGGGCCCAACTTGTAACTTGGGACCCTAAATCGGATGTACCTAGAGGTGAGCCACACCTTGTCACCCGGACGAAATTCCGGTGGAGATCTGCGTCTCTTGTCAGCTTGAACCTTCATACGGGCGGAAGCCCTGAGGAGAGCAGCGTGGGTTTCTCGCCAGATGGAGGAATAATCCTGTACAAGACTGTCAACGGCAGGTACAGAAGAAAGGGTGGGAGACTGCGGCAGAGGTGGAAGAGGATGATGGCCAAAAACTACAAGGAAAGGAGACTTGTTAGAGGCAGAGGATTGTTTGTAGTTGTAGGAGAACTCCGCCCAGGGAAGTAGATCAGCCCAGTCGTCATGGCGTGAGGATACAAAGTGACGCAGATAGTCACCCAAAATCTGGTTCACCCGTTCTACTTGGCCGTTAGACTGAGGATGGTACGAAGAAGAAAAGTCCAATTTGATCCCGAGCTGAGCACATAGAGCCCTCCAGAATTTGGAGACGAATTGTACCCCACGATCCGAGACAGTGGCGTAGGGATCGCCATAGCAACCATAGCAGTGGCTAGAAGGCCCTACGCCACCGGGGGCCCGTCCGACCGCATTCAGTTTTTTTTTATTTTTTTATTAACACACACAGACAGCCAGGAGGTGGCGTAACTACCGGGGAAGCAGCTGCTTCGGGGCCCGACAGTTTATTTTCAAGTTAGTTAAATATCGATGTCTTACTGTTCAGGGCCCCCTTCACAGCAGCAGTCTTAATGTTCAGGCCCCCTCGCTAATGTGCTCTAATATTACTGTATTCTAAAGTCTCCTGATGTGTCTGGGATTTGAACCCACAACCTCCAATGTATAAGTGTATCAGAGGCAAAGCATTTACCCTCACAACCATAAAGGAGGCATTGCAATTGATTGAAAAAATTTGACACTTCTACTGTTATAGCTGGCTAAGTGTACATCTATACACATGACAGCTGCCCCAACACACCCAGCACTGCTATATCTCTATATGACAGCTATCCCAGCACACTCAGCTCTGCTATATCTCTATATATGAGCAGCTGTCATGTGTATAGATGTACACTTAGCCAGCTATAACAGTAGAAGTCTCATAATTTTTCAGTCAGCAGCAAGGCATCTCTTATGGTCTTGTGGTTAGATGCTTTGCCTCTGATACAAAAGGTCGTGGGTTCGAATCCCAGCAGAAACCTTTTCTGAAATACAAGCACTGACTCCATATATGGACATACAGGGCGGGGCACAGGAAGAGGCTGCATCGCATCGCTGACATGGAGGTAAGTAGAAGTGTTTATTAAAAAAAAATTAAAACCCGACTGTTACTGCCATGGGGGGAGCGGGGGGCACTTGATACTGGCACATGGGGAGAGGGTGGTTGGCACCTGACCTTTTTTTTGCTATGGGGCCCATGCATTTCTAGCTACGCCCCTGATCCGAGACAATATGTTTGGGAAGGCCATGGAGACGGTAGATGTGTTGGAAAAATTGTTTGGCCAACATGGGTGCAGAGGGTAGACCGGGCAGGGGTACAAAGTGAGCCATCTTGGAGAAGCGATTCAACACGACCCAAATAACGGACTTGCCATGGGAGGGGGGAAGATCTGTAATAAAGTCCATGGCGATGTGAGACCAGGGAACTTCAGGAACAGGTAGAGGCAAGAGGAGACCCGCTGGTTTCTGGCAAGGCGATTTATCCCGCGCGCAAATTGTACAGGCCTGGACGAAGTCCGAGACATCTTTCTCCAGAGAAGACCACCAGTACCTTTGGGAGATTAGTTGGAGAGACTTTAGCACCCCTGGATGACCGGCAAAAGGGGAGGCGTGGCCCCACTTGAAAATTCGCAGCCGCTGACGTGGAGGTACGTAGGATTTGCCAGGAGGAAGTAGGCGCAGGTCCACGGGAGCGACTGTAATAAGGCGTTCTGGAGGGATAATATATCGAGGTGTTAACTCGTCGCCCACCACATCAGAGGAGCGAGACAGAGCATCTGCCCTAATGTTCTTACAAGCCGAACGGAAATGGATCTCAAAGTTAAAGCGGGCGAAGAACAGAGACCAACGAGCCTGACGGGGATTTAATCTCTGAGCAGACTGGAGATAAGCCAGGTTCTTGTGGTCCGTGAAGATGTACACAGGATGTGTGGTGCCCTCGAGTAAATGTCTCCATTCCTCCAGTGCCAATTTAATAGCCAGCAGTTCCCTGTCCCCAATGGAGTAATTTCTCTCTGCGGAAGAGAATGTTTTAGAAAAGAAGCCACAAGTTGAAGTCTTGCCCCGGGAAGACTTCTGGGTGAGGACAGCTCCGGCTCCCACCGAGGAGGCATCCACTTTAAGAGAGAAGGGCTTGGTGGAATCTGGTCTAGAGAGAACGGGTGCAGAGGCAAAGGCGGATTTCAGGGACTGGAAGGCTTCCTCGGCTTGGGAAGGCCAGGATTTGGGGTTAGCTCCTTTTCTAGTGAGGGCCACGATAGGAGCTACCAGAGTGGAATAGTGAGGGATGAATTGCCTGTAGTAATTCGCAAAGCCCAGAAATCTTTGTATTGCTCGGAGACCAGAGGGACGTGGCCAATCCAGAACCGCCGAGAGTTTGGCTGGGTCCATTTGAAGTCCTTGGGCTGAGATAATGTATCCCAGGAAAGGCAGGGAGGTCCGTTCAAAAAGACATTTTTCCAGTTTAGCGTACAGGCGATTTCTCCTAAGACGAGTAAGAACTTGTTGCACATGGACCCGGTGTTGATCCAAATTGGAGGAAAAGATGAGGATATCATCCAGGTATACGACCACGCAGGTGTAAAGTAAGTCCCTGAAAATATCATTGACGAATTCCTGGAAGACAGCAGGTGCGTTGCAGAGGCCAAAGGGCATCACCAAATACTCGAAATGGCCGTCCCTTGTGTTAAAGGCGGTCTTCCATTCGTCTCCCTCACGGATACGGATCAGATTATAGGCCCCTCGAAGGTCCAATTTGGTGAAGATCTTAGCCCCTCGGAGACGATCAAATAGCTCAGAGATTAGAGGCAGAGGGTAACGGTTCTTGGTGGTAATTTTATTAAGACCTCTGTAGTCAATGCAGGGGCGGAGGGAGCCGTCTTTTTTAGTCACGAAGAAAAAACCGGCCCCAGCAGGAGAAGAAGATTTTCTTATGAATCCTCTCTGTAGGTTCTCACGTATATAGTCGGACATGGCAATAGTCTCAGGAGGTGAGAGGATAAATTCTGCCCCGAGGTGGAGTAGAACCGAGTATCAGATCGATCGGGCAATCATAGGATCGGTGAGGAGGAAGAACCTCAGCTTGTTTCTTGCAGAAGACATCCGTGAAGGAATGGTATGGCTTGGGCAGCCCAGAAGGCGGAGAAACTTGCGGGTTCTGTTTGACCAGAGCAGGCTTGAGACAGCGGTCCGAACAGGAGGAGCCCCAACGCAGGATCTCACCGGTGGACCAATTCAGGACAGGGCTATGACGTTGAAGCCACGGCAGACCCAGGAGGAGTTCGGAGGAACAGAAGGGAAGGACAAAGAACTCTAAAGTCTCGGTATGAAATATTCCGATGTCCATCTGCAGAGGCTGGGTACGGAACTGCACGGTGGCTGAGAGTCTCTCACCGTTAACAGTAGAGATGAAAAACGGCTTGGGTAGATGGATTACTGGAATACGGTACTTGTCAACCAAGGAGGCGTGAATGAAGTTGCCAGCTGAACCGGAATCCAAGAAGGCGGCTGCGGAGAAAGAGGACTTGGAAGAGATGATCAACTGCACTGGTATGATGAGGCGTGGAGAGGAAGAATCCACACCTAGCAACGCCTCTCCCACGCTTACTAGGTGCGAGCGTTTCCCGAACGCGGTGGACGGAGAGGACAATCTCTAAGGAAGTGCTCGGTACTGGCACAGTACAGGCACAGGTTCTCGTTTCTGCGGCGGCTTCGTTCTTGCGGAGTCAAGCGTGACCGATCCACCTGCATGGCTTCCACGGCGGAAAACCCAGTAGCGGGTTGAGGTGGATGCGGAAAAACGGGAGCCAGACGAGGAAAGCGTCTAGGACGAGCTTTTTCCTTTTCAAGGAGGAGTTCCTCTTGTCTTTCGGCGAAACGTTTGTCTATCCTAGTGGCCAGCAAGATGAGGTCACTAAGAGTGGAAGGAAGCTCACGTGCAGCCAGAACGTCCTTTACTTCACTGTTAAGTCCTTTCTTGAAGGTGGCGCAAAGGGCTTCATTGTTCCAGTTAAGCTCAGAGGCCAGGGTGCGGAACTGAATGGCATAGTCACCCACGGAAGAACCTCCTTGGGTCAAATTTAGTAAGGCAGTCTCTGCGGAGGTAACCCGGGCAGGCTCCTCAAAAACATTCCGGAAATCTAGGCAGAAGCTCTGGACGGAAGCGGTGGCAGGATCTGCGCGGTTCCATAGTGGTGTAGCCCAGGCCAGGGCCTTCCCGGACAGTAAACTGAGAATAAAGGCTACCTTGGCTCGCTCAGAAGGAAACTGGTGGGACAGAAGCTCGAGGTGGAGAGAGGACTGCGACAAGAACCCAGTGCCTGCTTAGGATCTCCGTCATATTTGTCTGGTAAGGACAAACGGATTCTGGAACCGGTGGTAACTGCAGGCGGAGGTGATGCCGCAGGAGCAGACGGAGGAGCTGGCTGTTGCAGAGAAGGCAGGAGCTGCTACAACATAGCGGTCAACTGGGCCAGCTGTTGACCCTGCTGGGCCACAATGGTGGTGAGGTCCTCCAGGCTTGGCAGGGGAACATCAGCGGGATTCATGGCCGGATCTTACTGTCACGAACCGGCAGGACAGGTAGTGAATCTTCTGGACCAGAGAAGCGATGGCGCGGGTTGTACTAGAGCAGTGGTGGGCAAACTTATTAGTAAAATGAGCCAAATATCGACAAAACAGCGATTTTATTTTTTTTGAGAGCCAAATTTTTTAAACTTCAAATATATAGGAAGGTACATTGTTATTTACTTCATAAGGGTATTCCTAACCATCTGAACATACCTTTCGCAATCCTCGACACTACATCTTCTTTCACTCCACAACGTTTCACCCTATAAGACGCACGTAGGTTTTAGAGGAGGACAATATGGAAAAAAATATTTTTCATTACACCTCAGGTCAGACCACTAATCAGAACTAGGGATGAGCGAACCCGAACTGTATAGTTCGGGTTCGTACCGAATTTTGGGGTGTCCGTGACACGGACCCGAACCCCAACATTTTCGTAAAAGTCTGTGTTCGGGTTCGGTGTTCGGCGCATTCTTGGCGCTTTTTGAAAGGCTGCAAAGCAGCCAGTCAACAAGCGTCATACTACTTGGCCCAAGAGGCCATCACAGCCATGCCTACTATTGGCATGGCTGTGATTGGCCAGTGCAGCATGTGACCCAGCCTCTATTTAAGCTAGAGTCATGTAGCGCCGCACGTCACTCTGCTATGATCAGTGTAGGGAGAGGTTGCAGCTGCGACGTTAGGGCGAGATTAGGCAGATTAACTCCTCCAAAAGACTTCATTCTGTGATCGATCTGCAGCTGTGGATCATTGAAGTGCTATTATTGACTTGCTCACTTTTTTTAGGCTGCCCAGAGCGTTTTTAGATCACTTTTTTTCTGGGGTGAGCGGCGGCCATTTTGTGACTTGTGGTGCGCCAGCACAAGCTATCACCAAGTGTATTTAACCATCGATAGTGTGGTTATTTTGTGCTATATCCTACATCAGCTGCAGGCTGAGCCTGTGTCACCGAAGTGCATTTAACCATCAACAGTCTGGTTATTTTTTGGCCATATACTCATCAGCTGCAGGCTGAGCCTGTGTCACCCAAGTGCAATTAACCATCAACAGTCTGATTATTTTTTGGCCATATACTACATCTGGTGCAGGCTGAGCCTGTGTCACCCAAGTGCATTTAACCATCAACAGTGTGGTTATTTTTTGGCCATATATTACATCAGGGGCAAGTTGAGCCTGTCACCCAGTGCCTAAAAAATTGACCTGACATTTCTATTCAACCAAATCTGTACTTTTAGCTGGTCAAGTTATTTGTAGTGACCGTAAAAGCACACATTTTTTTCTGGGTTGAAAAACTATTCCCAAATTTGCCATTCTCAAAATAACTAGTTTCTGGTATTTGAGGCCTACTTGAAATCTATCCCAAAAAGGATATCTTACATTAAAGGTGCTGATAGTGTCATTCAGAAAAACCTAAGACACACGCTAGCGTGCAGATAGAAGTCTGATTCTGTGATTAAACCTATACCTGTCACACAGCGCAAAAAAAAACAGGCCTCACATCTCTATTTAACGAAATCTGTACTGTTTTAGCTGGTCAAGTTATTTGTAGTGACCGTAAAAGCACACTTTTTTTTCTGGGTTGAAAAACCATTCCCAAATTTGCCATTCTCAAAATAACTAGTTTCTGGTATTTGAGGCCTACTTGAAATCTATCCAAAAAAGAATATCTTACATTGAAGGTACTGATAGTGTCATTCAGAAAAACCTAAGACACACGCTAGCGTGCTGATAGAAGTCTGATTCTGTGATTAAACCTATACCTGTCACACAGCGCAAAAAAAAACAGGCCTCACATCTCTATTTAACCAAATCTGTACTGTTTTAGCTGGTCAAGTTATTTGTAGTGACCGTAAAAGCACACTTTTTTTTCTGGGTTGAAAAACCATTCCCAAATTTGCCATTCTCAAAATAACTAGTTTCTGGTATTTGAGGCCTACTTGAAATCTATCCCAAAAAGAATATCTTACATTGAAGGTACTGATAGTGTCATTCAGAAAAACCTAAGACACACGCTACCGTGCAGATAGAAGTCTGATTCTGTGATTAAACCTATACCTGTCACACAGCGCAAAAAAAAAAGGCCTCACATCTCTATTCAATGGTCTGTCGGGTGTTCACTCCAAGGTCATGGAAGTCACGCCTGCGGCCACCCCGTTCTCCGAGGGATATGTCCTGAAATCCAGCTAAAAGCTGCAGAACATCAGTTGGAGGTCTCTCCACTACTGGCGGGCCTCTCTGGCGCCCTCTTCCCACAAGCAAAGGCTCGGCTGGAGGCTGCTGGGGTCTTTCAATGCGTCTAGGTTCTTGAGCCTCTTGCTCCTGTCCAGGCTGTCCTTGGCTGGGCTGCCCCCTGGCACGTGCTCTTCCGCGGGCTCTGGCTCGTCCACTCATCTTCTATTCCTGAGAGGATATAAACCGCTAATAAGGTCAATCTGCCGCCTAGCAGCTCCGCCGTGGCACAATCACCTCAGAACTCGCACACTGGTGACTTTAGGTATCTTCACTGGTCACTTGGAGCAGAATGATGACATCCGAGTCACGGCACCAAATGTAACCCTCTTTTCCTTGCACCATCTGCGACACCTCCAGCTTTCACACTCACTCGGTCACCAGCTCCTCCAGGCATAAACTCTAAGTGGACTCTAAGGGACGACACTCAGGTCTTCTGTGGTTTAAAGCTTTATTGAGGTGGAGTGCACTTGGCTGGAGCCTGTAATACAACAGGGAAACACTGCCACTATGTGGTATACAGCCAGGTCACCAGCCCACCTCCTTCACAGTAAATGTCTGCACTCTAAATATATTATAAAACAGTGATCGTATAGTGGATTTTACATTCTTTGCCTCCTGTCTCCTCCTCCTCCTACTCAGCTTCCTCCTCCTCTTCTTCCACCTGCTCATCCAGTCAGCCACACACCTTCACCACCAACTTCAGCACAGCACGGGGTAAACGTCAGCAGGCCATTCTGAAAATCATATGTTTGGGGGACAGGCCCCACACCGCACAGGAGTTGTGGCGGGGTATAGAACAACAGACCGACGAGTGGTTGCTGCCGGTGAGCCTCAAGCCCGGCCTGGTGGTGTGCGATAATGGGCGAAATCTCGTTGCATTTCTGGGACTAGCCGGTTTGACGCACATCCCTTGCCTGGCGCATGTGCTGAATTTGGTGGTGCAGAAGTTCATTCGCAACTACCCCGACATGTCAGAGCTGCTGCATAAAGTGCGGGCCGTCTGTTCGCGCTTCTGGCGTTCACACCCTGCCGCCGCTCGCGTTTCTGCGCTACAGCGTAACTTCGGCCTTCCCGCTCACCGCCACATATGCGACGTACCCACCAGGTGGAACTCCACCTTGCATATGCTGGACAGACTGTGCGAGCAGCAGCAGGCCATAGTAGAGATTCAGCTGCAGCACGCACGGGTCAGTCGCACTGCGGATCAGACACACTTCACCACCAATGACTGGGCCTCCATGCGAGACCTGTGTGCCCTGTTGCGCTGTTTCGAGTACTCCACCAACATGGCCAGTGGCGATGACGCCGTTATCAGCGTTACAATACCACTTCTATGTCTCCTTGAGAAAACACTTAGGGCGATGATGGAAGAGGAGGTGGCCCAGGAGGAAGAGGAGAAAGAGGGGTCATTTTTAGCACTTTCAGGCCAGTCTCTTCAAAGTGACTCAGAGGGAGGTTTTTTGCAACACCAGAGGCCAGGTACAAATGTGGCCAGACAGGGCCCACTACTGGAGGACGAGGAGGATGAGGAGGAGGTGGAGGAGGATGAGGATGAAGCATGTTTACAGCGGGGTGGCACCCAAAGCAGCTCGGGCCCATCACTGGTGCGTGGCTGGGGGGAAACACAGGACGATGACGATACGCCTCCCACAGAAAACAGCTTGTCCTTACCTCTGGGCAGCCTGGCACACATGAGCGACTACATGCTGCAGTGCCTGCGCAACGACAGCAGAGTTGCCCACATTTTAACGTGTGCGGACTACTGGGTTGCCACCCTGCTGGACCCCCGGTACAAAGACAATGTGCCCACCTTACTTCCAACACTGGAGTGTGATAGGAAGATGCGCGACTACAAGCGCACAATGGTAGACGCGCTACTGAGAGCATTCCCAAATGTCACAGGGGAACCAGTGGAAGCCCAAGGCGAAGGCAGAGGAGGAGCAAGAGGTTGCCAACGCAGCTGTGTCACGGCCAGCTCCTCTGAGGGCAGGGTTAGCATGGCAGAGATGTGGAAAAGTTTTGTCACCACGCCACAGCTAACTGCACCACCACCTGATACGGAACGTGTTAGCAGGAGGCAAAATTTAACTAACAGGGTGGAACAGTACCTGTGCACACCCCTCCACGTACTGACTGATGGTTTGGCCCCATTCAACTTCTGGGTCTCCAAATTGTCCACGTGGCCAGAGCTAGCCTTTTATGCCTTGGAGGTGCTGGCCTGCCCGGCGGCCAGCGTTTTGTCTGAACGTGTATTCAGCACGGCAGGGGGCGTCATTACAGACAAACGCAGCCGCCTGTCTACAGCCAATATGGACAAGCTGACGTTCATAAAAATGAACCAGGCATGGATCCCACAGGACCTGTCCATCCCTTGTGCAGATTAGATATTAACTACCTCCCCTTAACAATATATTATTCTACTCCAGGGCACTTCCTCATTCAATACTATTTTTAATTTCATTTTACCATTATATTGCGGGGCAACCCAAAGTTGAATGAACCTCTCCTCTGTCTGGGTGCCGGGGCCTAAATGTGTGACAGTGGCCTGTTCCAGTGGTGGGTGACGTGAAGCCTGATTCTCTGCTATGACATGAAGACAGATTCTGCGCTGACATAAGGCCAGATTCTCTGTTACGGGACCTCTCTCCTCTGCCTGGGTGCCTGGGCCTAAATGTGTGACAGTGGCCTGTTCCAGTGGTGGGTGACGTGAAGCCTGATTCTCTGCTATGACATGAAGACAGATTCTGTGCTGACATAAGGCCAGATTCTCTGTTACGGGACCTCTCTCCTCTGCCTGGGTGCCTGGGCCTAAATGTTTGACAGTGGCCTGTTCCAGTGGTGGGTGACGTGAAGCCTGATTCTCTGCTATGACATGAATACAGATTCTGCGCTGACATAAGGCCAGATTCTCTGTTACGGGACCGCTCTCCTCTGTCTGGGTGCCGGGGCCTAAATGTGTGACAGTGGCCTGTTCCAGTGGTGGGTGACGTGAAGCCTGATTCTCTGCTATGACATGAAGACAGATTCTGCGCTGACATAAGGCCAGATTCTCTGTTACGGGTCCTCTCTCCTCTGCCTGGGTGCCTGGGCCTAAATGTGTGACAGTGGCCTGTTCCAGTGGTGGGTGACGTGAAGCCTGATTCTCTGCTATGACATGAAGACAGATTCTGCGCTGACATAAGGCCAGATTCTCTGTTACGGGACCTCTTTCCTCTGCCTGGGTGCCTGGGCCTAAATGTGTGACAGTGGCCTGTTCCAGTGGTGGGTGACGTGAAGCCTGATTCTCTGCTGTGACATGAAGACAGATTCTGCGCTGACATAAGGCCAGATTCTCTGTTACGGGACCTCTCTCCTCTGCCTGGGTGCCTGGGCCTAAATGTTTGACAGTGGCCTGTTCCAGTGGTGGGTGACGTGAAGCCTGATTCTCTGCTATGACATGAATACAGATTCTGCGCTGACATAAGGCCAGATTCTCTGTTACGGGACCGCTCTCCTCTGTCTGGGTGCCGGGGCCTAAATGTGTGACAGTGGCCTGTTCCAGTGGTGGGTGACGTGAAGCCTGATTCTCTGCTATGACATGAAGACAGATTCTGCGCTGACATAAGGCCAGATTCTCTGTTACGGGTCCTCTCTCCTCTGCCTGGGTGCCTGGGCCTAAATGTGTGACAGTGGCCTGTTCCAGTGGTGGGTGACGTGAAGCCTGATTCTCTGCTATGACATGAAGACAGATTCTGCGCTGACATAAGGTCAGATTCTCTGTTACGGGACCTCTTTCCTCTGCCTGGGTGCCTGGGCCTAAATGTGTGACAGTGGCCTGTTCCAGTGGTGGGTGACGTGAAGCCTGATTCTCTGCTATGACATGAAGACAGATTCTGCACTGACATAAGGCCAGATTCTCTGTTACGGGACCTCTCTCCTCTGCCTGGGTGCCTGGGCCTAAATGTGTGACAGTGGCCTGTTCCAGTGGTGGCTGACGTGAAGCCTGATTCTCTGCTATGACATGAAGACAGATTCTGCGCTGACATAAGGCCAGATTCTCTGTTACGGGACCGCTCTCCTCTGTCTGGGTGCCCGAACATCCAGGTGTTCGCTCAACTCTAATCAGAACCCCAATGTTAATAAGACCTCCCTGAGATCAGACGTCAGCTCAGACCCCAAAGTAAATGACCCCCTCAATCAGACCTCAGATAAGAGCCCCATGCCTCTCATCATACCCATTATCATCCATGATGCCTCTCATCATCCCCATTATCATCCATGATGCCTCTCATATCCCCCATTATGATTCTCATCACCCCATTGCCTCAGATCAGCCCCAAGTTTCATAAAATAAAAAAGCACTTACCTCTCCGGCTCCTGGATGCCGCTGCTCCTCACCACCCGCGCTCTGTGTTCCTCCTGCTGTCGGCTGTGCTGTGAACTTGCATGCACAGCGTGACGTCACAGAGCGCCTCACACTGTGCGCAGCCCTGCACAGCCTACAAACGAGGACCAGGAAGCGGTGAGTACAGAGCCCTCACCGCTTCCTGGTCTTCACCCTTCTGCCTATTTTTGCTACGGGCAACGAAAATGCTATCGCACTGTACATGTGAGCCCGCACCTGGAAGAGACAATATCAGGGGGCTAAAGAGCCGCATGTGGCTCTAGAGCCACAGGTTGCTGACCACTGTACTAGAGGATCGGTTCTAAGCAGTTACAGGTCGTGTCCCCTAGTAACAACTCACCTCTCTGGCAGCTGATAAGGCGTGGTACACAGGGAGAAGGTAAGAGCGTAGTCGGACGTAGCAGCGGGCAGGGCAGGCAGCAAAGGTTCAAAGGCGAGTGGACGGTAGCAACGGGTACGGCAACAGGTAAGGCAAACTAACAAAGTAGGGAACGCTTTCTCTGAGGCACAAGGCACAAAGATCCGGCAGAAAGCTGTGGGAGGAGAAGGTATAAATGGGCAGTGCACAGGTGCAGCCTAATTAAGTCAGCACTGCCTCTCACAACCTTAACCCTAATAACCCCTTTGGATCAGGCACCAATCACTGGTGCACTGGTCCTTTGAATCTAAGAGTCCCGGCGCGCGCGTCCTAGAGAGCGAGGACGCACACGCCGAGACGCAGGAGTGCTGCCTGGGGGCATACGGTGTGAGCGCTCCGAGGTTAGCAGGGGACCCGGAGCGCTCAGCATAACAAACAGTAATGACAGATTTGGATGAATATAAATGTGTGGCCTATTTTTTAGGCGCTGGGTGACAGGTATACGTTTAATCACAGAATTAGACTTGGATCTGCACTGTAGCGTGTGTGTGAAGTTCTTGAGAATTACCCTATCAGCACCTTGAATCTAATATACCCTTTTAGGGATAGATTTAAAGTAGGCCTGATACAGCAGAAACCACTAATTTAGAGAATTGCAAAATTGGGAATTGTTTTTCAACCCAGAACAAAAACTGTGCTTTGACGGACACTAAAAATAACTTGACCAGCTAAAACAGTAATGACAGAATTGGATAAATATAAATGTGAGGCCTATTTTTTAGGCGCTGGGTGACAGGTATACGTTTAAACACAGAATTAGACTTGGATCTGCACTGTAGCGTGTGTGTGAAGTTCTTGAGAATTACCCTATCAGCACCTTGAATCTAATCTACCCTTTTAGGGATAGATTTAAAGTAGGCCTGATACAGCAGAAACCACAAATTTTGAGAATTGCAAAATTGGGAATTGTTTTTCAACCGAGAACAAAACTGTGCTTTGACGGACACTAAAAATAACTTGACCAGCTAAAACAGTAATGACAGATTTGGATGAATATAAATGTGAGGCCTATTTTTTAGGCGCTAGGTGACAGGTATACGTTTAATCACAGAATTAGACTTGGATCTGCACTGTAGCGTGTGTGTGAAGTTCTTGAGAATTACCCTATCAGCACCTTGAATCTAATATAGCCTTTTAGGGATAGATTTAAAGTAGGTCTGATACAGCAGAAACCACTTATGTTGAGAATTGCAAAATTGGGAATTGTATTTCAACCCAGAACAAAAACTGTGCTTTGACGGACACTAAATAACTTGACCAGCTAACTTGCCCCTGATGTAGTATATGGCCAAAAAATAACCACACTATTGATGGTTAAATGCACTTGATGAAAGCTTGACCCTGATGTAGAATATAGCAAAAAATAACCACACTATTGATGGTTAAATGCACTTGGGTGACAGGCTCAGCTTGCCCCTGATGTAGTATATGGCCAAAAAATAACCACACTATTGATGGTTAAATGCACTTGATGAAAGCTTGACCCTGATGTAGGATATAGCAAAAAAATAACCACACTATTGATGGTTAAATGCACTTGGGTGACAGGCTCAGCTTGCCCCTGATGTAGTATATGGCCAAAAAATAACCACACTATTGATGGTTAAATGCACTTGATGAAAGCTTGACCCTGATGTAGGATATAGCAAAAAATAACCACACTATTGATGGTTAAATGTACTTGGTGGCAGCTTGTGCTGGCGCACCACAAGCCACAAAATGGCCGCCGATCACCCCAGAAAAAAGTGACTGAAAAACGCTCTGGGCAGCCTAAAAACAGTGAGCAATTGAATAGCAGCAGTTCAATGATCCACAGCTGTAGATCGATCACTGAATGAAGTCTTTTGGAGGAGTTAATCTGCCTAATCTCGCCCTAACGTCGCAGCTGCAACCTCTCCCTACACTTGTATCAGCAGAGTGACGTGCAGCGCTACGTGACCCAAGCTTATATAGAGGCTGGGTCACATGCTGCACTGGCCAATCACAGCCATGCCAATAGTAGGCATGGCTGTGATGGCCTCTTGGGGCAAGTAGTATGATGCTTGTTGATTGGCTGCTTTGCAGCCTTTCAAAAAGCGCCAAGAAAGCGCCGATCACCGAACTCGAACCCAGACTTTTATGAAAATGTTCGGGTTCGGGTCCGTGTCACGGACACCCCAAAATTCGGTACGAACCCGAACTATACAGTTCGGGTTCGCTCATCCCTACCGGCCTTAACCAGCCATTGTTATACTACAGCGCAATTGCTCATTCTTGTATTTTGGATATTTCACACTCTTTTGGAGTGTACCCTAATTTTAAACAAATTAAATTAAAACCAAAAACCAGTGTTGGCTACTTCGTCCTCCTCCACCACTGCTTCCACCTACACCGCTACGTCCACCGCCTCCTCAAACTCCTACTCCATATGGAACTCCACCTCATAAATCAAGTTTTTTTTTTTTTGTTATACCTAGTCGACAGGTTAAAAAATTTCACAAATTTGTCTGTTACATTTTCAGGTGAAATTCACCAATTTTTGGGTGTGATATACCACTGCTAGACCTAGTAGACAGGTTAAAAAAATTCACAAATTTGTCTGTTACATTTTCGTGTGAAATTCACCAATTTTTGAGTGTGATATACCATTGCTATACCTTGTAGACAGGTAAAAAAAAATCACTAATTTGTTTGTTACATTTTCTGGTGACATTAAACAATTTTTGGCTGTAATATACCCCTTCTCTACCTAGTTGACAGCTTAATAAATTTCACTAATTTTTCTTTTAAATTTCCGGGTGACACTAAATAATTTTTTTCTATCATAGACCCCTGATCCACCTAGAAGACAGGTTAATAAATTTCACAAATTTTTCTGTTACATTCTTGGGTTGACATTTTACAATTTTGGACGTAAATAAACCCCTGCTCTCCATGGGTGACAGGGACAGAAATTTAAAAAAAAATCTGTTCCATTGGTGGATGACATTAACCCATTTCTGGCGATGAAAAACCCCTACTCTGCATAGGTGACAGGAACATAAATTTCAAAAATTCGTCTGTTACATTGTCAGGTGACATTTTACAAATTTTGCCGGATAGAAACCCCTGCTCTGCATAGGTAACAGGGAATAACATTTCTAAAATTCTTCTTTAATTGATGCGCGCCACCTCCTTTCATTCAATGCTTAAACTTTAACAAGTTGTCCCACATTTGCGCTTCACCAATTTGTCCCACATTTACGCTTCACTAATTTGTCCCACATTTCCACTCTATCATATTTCATTTGAAACAATTAACCTCCCTTGGATGTGGTCTCTCTTTCTCATGCTCCCTCTCCGGCGTGGAACCCTGATTCGCCGATAACCGTGATCAACCTGGTAGGCTCAGAAAAGAACCTCGAAAGTTGATAGAGAAGATATCCATATGGATGGTGGACGTCACAGGGAAGTGCGATCAGGCAGAAGTTATCTAGAGGCCAGCAGGGCCTCTCCTGGCTAACGTTTCAAAATCCAAAATACCCCAGTGACATTCCCCATAATTTTTTATTAATCATTCCAATAACAGGGCATCTTAAGAGTCCTGTATTGTTATTTATCGTCACTACCTCCCCGAGTCGGGAGTGGGTAATTGCCGCCCGCCCCCTACTTTCCTCAAAATTCTTCAGTTTTAATAGCTTCTGCCACATTTCCGCTCGATCACAATTAAATTTCATCCTTTGATCTCCCTTGGATGTGGTCTCTCTTTCTCACGCTCCCTCTCCAGGATGGAACCCTGATTCGCCGATAACCGTGATCAACATGGTAGGCGCAGAAAAGAAAGTCGAAAGTTGATAGAGCAGATATCCAATTGGGTCGTGAACAACACGGGGACGTGCGACATGGTGGAACAGTATGTGCGCACACGCCTACATGAACTGACTGACAGGGGTCAGCCCCTGCAACTTCTGGGTCTCCAAATTGGCCACATGGCCTGAGCTTGCCCATTGCGCCTTGAGGTGCTGGCCTGCCCTGCACCCAGTGTATTGTCTAAATGTGTGTTTAGCATGACTGGAGGGGAATATCACAGGTTATATTTCCCAGTGTTTTGGGGGTGTACCCTAATTTAAATAATATATATAAATTTAAAACCAAAAAGCAGTGTAGGCTACCTTCTCCTCCTCCACTGCCGCTTCCACCTACACCGCCACATCCACCGACTCCTTAACCTCCTACTCCATATGGACCTCGTCCTCTAGAGCAAGATTATTATTATTTTTTTAACGTATTTTATGTTATTTAAAGTCATTTCCCTATCCACATTTGTTTGCAGAGCACTTGCTATGCTCTTAACCACATTTTGATGCCATTTGCAGCCCTCTAGCCCTTTCCATGACATTTTTACAGCCATTTTAGTGCTCAAAAGTTCGGGTCCCCATTGACTTCAATGGGGTTCGTGGTCAAGTTTGGGTCTCGAACTCGAACTTTTTTGTGAAGTTCGGCCGAACCCGTCGAACCCGAACATCCAGGTGTCCGCTCAACTCTGATCACAGCCCAAAATTGTTTAATGTCACACAACAATGTAACAGACATATTTTTTTAAGTTATTTCCCTGTCCGCTATGTAGACAGGGGTATATCACATCCAAATATGCAAATATGTCAACCCCTGAACTCAGAGATGGATTAACTATATTATTGTTCCTGGCACATATGCAGGTCCACTTCATAAAAAAATTGTTTTGGTCGCCCACCGAACTAACCGACGGATTAAGTATAAAATTATTAATATTTATTTTACATGTTGCATTGCGCCCACCAAAAAAATTGCTGTAGGAAGGTCAGCCACAGATTGAACATACAGATAAATTATCTTTCTGTGTCAGGGGTGTAAAAACTATGTATTGCACATGTGCCCTTGCTGTACAATTGTGTACCTGGCCTATTTTGGTGCAGGAACCCAACATCCGAGCCACTTGTAAATGACGGGCCTGATAACCGTGAAAATGTCACCCCACACGCAAACAGATGGATTTGCAATTTATTGGCCTGGCTGTCACATATGCAGTGCAGGCCGCAGGGTTAGTTGAAAGACCAAACTGTGAATATGTCACCCCTAGAGTTCGGGTTCGTACCGAACTTTAGGTTTTTTGCCACCCGGACACGAACTCGAACATTTACGTAAAAGTTCGGGTTCGGGTTCGGTGTTCGGCGCTTTCTTGGCGCTTTTTGAAAGGCTGCACAGCAGCTAATCAACAAGCGTCATACTGCTTGCTCCAAAAGGCCATCACAGCCATGCCTACTATTGGCATGGCTGTGATTGGCCAACTGCAGCATGTGACCCAGCCTCTATTTAAGCTGGAGTCACGTAGCGCCGTCCATCACTCTGCTCGGATTAGTGTAGGGAGAGGCTCAAGCTGCTGTGAGGGAGAGATCAGGGAGAAATCTTATTAAGAACTGCTTTTTTTACTCAGCGATCTACAGCAAATGTGTTTTGTGGGTGCAGTGCATAATTTTTTTAAGCCTGCACTGAGCCATCTACTGCAGAAAACGAACTTTTTTTTACTTCAGTTTGTCAATTATCAATATATAATCGGCAGCCATTTTATGCAACGATAGTGCACCAGCTCAGGCTATCTGCATGTCTGCAAGTCCAGAAATACATCTTTTTGATTACTGGGGTGAAAAAACCCTCTAATATACTGCACATCTGGGATAAGACGTGCATAAGTGACTGTCACATTTAGGCCAGAAATACATCTTTTTGGTTACTGGGGTGAAAAAACCCTCTAATATACTGCAAAATCTGGGATAAGACGTGCATAAGTGACTGTCACATTTAGGCCAGAAATACATCTTTTTGGTTACTGGGGTGAAAAAACCCTCTAATATACTGCACATCTGGGATTACACTTGCATAAGTGAGTGTCACATTTAGGCCAGAAATACGGCTTTTTGGTTACTGGGGTGAAAAAACCCTCTAATATACTGCATATCTGGGATTAGACGTGCATAATTGACTGTCACATTTAGGCCAAAAATACTGCTTTTTGGTTACTGGGGTGAAAAAACCCTCTGATATACTGCACATCTGGGATAAGACGTGCATAAGTGACTGTCTTTTTTAGGCCAGAAATACGGCTTTTTAGTTACTGCGGTGAAAAAACCCTCTAATACTGTATATACTGCACATCTGTGATTAGACGTGCATAAGTGACTGTCACATTTAGGCCAGAAATACGTCTTTTTGGTTACTGGGGTGAAAAAACCCACTGATATACTGCACATCTGGGATAAGACGTGCATAAGTGACTGTCACATTTAGGCCATAAATACATCTTTTTGGTTACTGGGGTGAAAAAACCCTCTCATATACTGCACATCTGGGATTAGACGTGCATAAGTTACTGTGAAATTTAAGCCACAAATACCGCTGTCATATAGAGTTAAAAAAATAATAATTGTGCAATACCCTACATCAGGGTTTTTATTGGCGGTTAATTATTTTTAACAGACTTAACCACTTTTTACTTTGCTTTGTGAATGCTAACTATGAGGCAAACATCTAATAAGGGACGTGGTCATGGTCGTAGTGGTAGTGTTGGTGGAGCTTCTGGTGCAGGGAGAGGACGTGGCCGTTCTGCCACAGCTACACGTCCTACTGAACCTATTACCTCAGGTCCCAGTAGCCACCAGAATCTACAGCGATATTTGGTCAGGCCTAATGCCGTTCTAAGGACGGTAAGGCCTGAGCAACTACAGGCGCTAGTCAATTGGGTGGCCGACAGTGGATCCAGCACGTTCACATTATCTCCCACCCAGTCTTCTGCAGAAAACGCACAGGTAGCGCCTGAAACCCATGCCCATCAGTCTGTCACATCACCCCCGTGCATATCGGGGAACCTGTCTGAGCCTCAAGTCATGCAGCAGTCTCTTATGCTGTTTGAAGACTCTGCTGGCAGGGTTTCCCAAGGGCATCCACCTAGCCCTTCCCCAGGGGTGGAAGACATAGAATGCACTGACGAACAACCACTTATGTTTCCTGATGAGGATATGGGAATACCACCTCAGCACGTCTCTGATGATGACGAAACACAGGTGCCAACTGCTGCGTCTTTCTGCAGTGTGCAGACCGAAAAGAAGGTCAGGGAGGAAGACTGGGTGGAAGACGATGCCACTGACATTCAGAGTTCGGAGGAAGAGGCAGTGGTGAGACCGAGCCAACAGCGTAGCAAAAGCGGGAGCAGGGTGCAAAAGCAGAGCAGCCGTCGCCAAAACAGTTTCCCTGTTACTGGCCACCGTCACAGGGACCGAGCACACCAAAGGCAGCTTCAAGGAGTTCCCTGGCATGGCACTTCTTCACACAATGTGCTGACGACAAGACCCAAGTGGTTTGCACGCTGTGCCATCAGAGCCTGAAGCTAGGCATTAACGTTCTGAACCTTAGCACAACCTGCATGACCAGGCATCTACATGCGAGACACGGGCTGCAGTGGTGTAAGCACCTTCAAAACCAAGAAAGGGCTCAGGCCCCTCCTGCTCCCTCTTCTGCTGCTGCCTCGGCCTCTTCCTCCGCCTCTCGAGGAACGTTGGCACCTGATGCCCAGCTAAGAGAGGATGTGCCACCAACAACTCCACCTCCGTCACCAAGCATCTCCACCATGTCACATGGAAGCATTCAGCTCTCCATCTCACAAACCTTTGAGAGAAGGAGTAAATTCCCACCTAGCCACACTCGATCCCTGTCCCTGAATGCCAGCATTTCTAAACTACTGGCCTTTGAAATGCTGTCATTCAGGCTGGTGGAGACGGACAGCTTCAAACAGCTCATGTCGCTTGCTGTCCCACAGTACGTCGTTCCCAGCTGCCACTACTTCTCCATAAAATAAAGTGTGCACTGCGCAACGCCATCTGTGGCAATATCCACCTAACCACAGATACGTGGACCAGTAAGCACGGCCAGGGATGCTATATCTCCCTAACTGCACACTGGGTAAATGTAGTGGTGGCTGGGCCCCAGGCGGAGAGCTGTTTGGCGCACGTCCTTCCGCCGCCAAGGATCGCAGGGCATCATCCTTTGCCTCCTGTTGCCTCCTCTTCCTACTCGGCTTCCTCCTCCTCTTCTACCACCTCCTCATCCGGTCAGCGACAGACCTTCACCACCAATTTCAGCACAGCCAGGGGTAAACGTCAGCAGGCCGTTCTGAAACTGATGTGTTTGGGGGACAGGTCCCACACCGCGCAGGAGTTGTGGCGGGGTATAGAACAACAGACCGACGAGTGGTTGCTGCCAGTGAGCGTCAAGCCCGGCCTGGTGGTGTGCGATAATGGGCGAAATCTCGTTGCAGCTCTGGGACTAGCCGATTTGACGCACATCCCTTGCCTGGCGCATGTGCTGAATTTGGTGGTGCAGAAATTCATTCACAACTACCCCGACATGTCAGAGCTGCTGCGTAAAGTGCGGGCCGTCTGTGCGCGCTTCTGGCATTCTCATCCTGCCGCCGCTCGGCTGTCTGCTCTACAGCGTAACTTCGGCCTTCCCGTTCACCGCCTCATATGCGACGTGCCCACCAGGTGGAACTCCTCCTTGCACATCCTGGAGAGACTGTGCGAGCAGCAGCAGGCTATAGTGGAGTTTCAGCTGCAGCTTGCACGGGTGAGTCGCACTGCGGAACAGCACCACTTCACCACCAATGACTGGGCCTCCATGCGAGACCTGTGTGCCCTGTTGCGCTGTTTCGAGTACTCCACCAACATGGCCAGTGGCGATGGCGCTGTTATCAGCATTACAATACCACTTCTATGCCTCCTTGAAAAAACGCTTCTGGCGATGATTGAAGAGGATGTGGCACAGGAGGAGGAGGCGGAAGAGGGATTATTTCGTAGGGTTTCCGGACAGTCATTCACAAGTTGCTCTGAGGGTGGGTTCCTGCACTCACAAATGCCAGGTACACAATTGTCCAGCCAGGGCACATTTCTCCTTGAGAAAACACTTAGGGCAATGATGGAAGAGGATGTGGCCCAGGACAAGGAGGAGGAAGAGGGGTCATCTCTATCACTTTCAGGCCAGTCTTTTAGAAGTGGCTCAGAAAGAGGATTTTTGCAACAGCAGAGGCCAGGTACAAATTTGCCCAGCCAGGGCCCACTACTGGAGGACGAGGAGGAGGAGGATGAGGAGGAGGAGGAGGATGGGAATGAAGCATGTTCACAGCGGGGTGGCATCCAACGCAGCTCGGGCCCATCACTGGTGCGTGGCTGGGAGGATACGGAGGACGCAGACGATACGCCTCCCACAGAGGACAGCTTGTCCTTACCTCTGGGCAGCCTGGCACACATGAGCGACTACATGCTGCAGTGCCTGCGCAACGACAGCAGAGTTGCCCACATTTTAACGTGTGCTGACTACTGGGTGGCCACCCTGCTGGATCCCCATTACAAAGACAATGGGCCGTCCTTAATTCCCTCACTGGAGCGTGATCGGAAGATGCGCGACTACAGACGCACGCTGGTAGACGCGCTCCTGAGAGCATTCCCGACTGACGCCGGGAGACAAGTGGAAGCACAAGGCGAAGGCAGGGGAGGAGGAAGAGGTCGCCAACGCAGCTGTGTCAGCGCCAGCACCTCAGAAGGCAGGGTTAGCATGGCCGACATGGGGAAAAGCTTTGTCACCTCGCCGCAACAACCGGCCCCAACTGCTAAAATGGAGCATGTTAGCAGGAGGCAGCATTTGAACAACATGGTGGAACAGTACCTGTGCACACGACTACACGTACTGACTGATGGTTCTTCCCCATTCAACTTCTGGGTCTCCAAATTGTCCACATGGCCAGAGCTTGCCCTGTATGCCTTGGAGGTGCTGGCCTGCCCTGCAGCCAGTGTACTCTCTGAACGTGTGTTTAGCACGGCAGGAGGCGTGCTCCTGACGAAAGCCTACGTGGCGAAACACGTGTTGAGGTCGAAGCAGTGGGGGAACCGTGTCACCATTTTTCAGCAGCAACATGGGTAGGTAACATGGTATCTGGATTAGGGTGGGACTAGTGATTTACAGTTATTGTTATATGCCATCCTTGTGAGTAGTATTGCACTGTCCAATTGCACCCTACAGCATCCATTGCTTGGACACTGTGAATAAGAGTTAGGTAGTTGTTCAACACTAGGGTACAGCAATAGCACCCGCAACTACTCCAATATTCACAGCTTCTGTTAATTGTCTGTTACCTGCTGTATATGGTCCCATTATCCCCCATTGTGATTCTCCACATTGCAGAGCCCTTTTGTGGCCCAGTCTCCATGTTCTGTCCCTTTTGAGTCTCACCTGTAATACTCATGTGATTTATACTTAATAAAATGAGATTTTTTTTACTTTGTTAAATCCTTGCTCTTTTTTTGTGCAGGAGGCGTCATTACAGACAGACGCAGACGCCTGTCCACAGCCAACGTGGACAAGCTCACGTTCATTAAAATGAACCAGGCTTGGATCCCTCAGGACTTGTCTGTACCTTGCCTAACAGCCTCAACCATCCATCCTTGTACTTAAGTGCACATATTCCTTTTTTTTTATTTTATATGTCCCAATATTTTGGGGTTACCCCTATGTAAAAATGCAAAATAACACACATCTGTGTTGGCTACCTATTCCTCCTTCGCCGCCGCTTCCACCTAGACCTCCACGTGAGCCTACACGGCCACATCCACCCATTCACCGCCTCCTCAACCTCTTCCTCCTACATCATTCCTAATTTTTATTTTTTAAGATCTTTTATGTTTTTTTTTATTCATTTCCCTATCCACATTTGTTTGCAGAGCATTTGCCATGCTCTTAAGCACATTTGGCTGCCTTTTGCAGCCCTCTTGCTCTTTCCATGACATTTTTACAGCCATTTTAGTGCTCAAAAGTTCGGGTCCCGATTGACTTCAATGGGGTTCGGATTCAAGGTCAAGTTCGGGCACCGAACCTGAATTTTTTTTTCAAGTTCGGCCAAACCTGCCGAACCCGAACATCTAGGTGTCCGCTCAACTCTAGTCACCCCACAATGCAACAAATGAATTTAGTGTATTTATTTGCCTGGCTGTCACATATGCAGCACAGGCTGCAGAGGTATTTTCTGGCCAAAGATTATTTTTTTCCACAGATGGATTTAACTGATTTTCTTTCACCAACACAAATACAGCACAGGCCGCAAAGGTACTTTATGGCAAAAAAAAAACTACTTTTTTTTTCACAAACAATGTCAAAGTTGTCAATACATATAGAAAGGTGTGGCGGCACTGCAAGCGTCTCCAGCCAGCTCAGAGATGGGAACTGCGTAGCTCAGTCAAGAAACAACCTTCAGTGGTGCTCTGCTATCAACATGAGAGTTCACGATAATAATAAGGTAAAGTAAGAAGAAAATGATAGCGGCACTCACCCGGGTGTTGCAAATAATATCTTTAATCCTGGAAGGACATACACAAAGTAACAGCAGGCTGGGGCGGATACAGGCGTGTGTGTGCTGAGTGATCAGCTGGTGACGGCCGTTTCGCGCACCTTGCGCTTCCTCTGGCCTCTGACCTCATCACGCTACCTGTATACTCCCTTATAACACCTGTATACTCCCTTATACTGTTATAAGGGAGTATACAGGTAGCGTGATGAGGTCAGAGGCCAGAAGAAGTGCAAGGTGCGCAAAACGGCCGTCCCCAGCTGATCACTCAGCACACACACGCCTGTATCCGCCCCAGCCTGCTGTTACTTTGTGCATGTCCTTCCAGGATTAAAGATATTATTTGCAACACCCGGGTGAGTGCCGCTATCATTTTCTTCTCCCTTTACCTTAATGTCAAAGTTGTATTTACTGATTATAATTTCACTGAAAAATGTGCTTAAGAGCATGGCAAGTGCTCAGCACCCCAGTATTAAAATCATTGTTGGCCAGTGCGGCGCCCCCCCACCCCCACCCCCCCTATTAAAATCATTGGTGGTTAGTGCGGCCCCCCACCCTATTAAAATCATTGGTGTCCAGTGCGGCCTCCCCTCTCCCCCCCACCCCTAATTAAAATCATTGGTGGCAGTGGCCACAGGTTAAACCCCCCCCCCCATCATTGGTGGCAGCGGAGCGGCAGTTCCGATCGGAGTCCCAGTTTAATCGCTGGGGCTCCGATCGGTTACCATGGCAGCCAGGACGCTACTGCAGTCCTGGCTACCATGGTTAATTAGCACTTTTAGCAGCATTATACTTACGTGCGCTGTCTGTGGCCGGCCGGCGCTCCTCCTACTGGTAAGTGACAGGTAAGTGACAGGTCTGTGCTATAAGCAATGCGCCGCACAGACCTTTCACTTACCAGTAGGAGGAGCGCCGGCCACAGACAGCGCATGTAAATATAATGCTGCTAAAAGCGCTAAGTAACCATGGCAGCCAGGACTGCAGTAGCGTCCTGGCTGCAATGGTAACCAATCAGAGCCCCAGCGATTAAACTGGGACTCCGATCGGAACTGTCGCTCCGCTGCCACCAATGATGGGGGGGAGGGGGGTGTTAACCAATGATTTTAATTGGGGGTGGGGGGGCCGCACTAGCCACCAATGATTTTAATTAGGGGTGGGGGGGGAGAGGGGAGGCCGCACTGGACACCAATGATTTTAATAGGGGGGTGGGGGGGCCGCACTGGCCACTAATGATTTTAATACTGGGTAGGGAGGGAGGGCGCACTGGCCACCAATGATTTTAATACTGGGGAGGGAGGGGGGTCTGGCCCCTGCTGCCTGGCAGCACCCGATCTCCTACAGGGGGCTGTGATCCGCACAATTAACCCCTCAGGTGTGGCACCCGAGGGGTTAATTGTGCGGATCACAGCCCCCTGTAAGAGATCGGGTGCTGCCAGGCAGCAGGGGGCCGTTATGTCCACAGTTCTCAGTATATTCTAACTTGAAGTGTCCCCATCACTATGGGAACGCCTCTGTGTTAGAATATACTGTCGGATCTGAGTTTTCACGATCTAACTCAAATCCGATGGTATATTCTAACATAGAGGCTGGACAATTGTGTACCTGGCGTATATTTGGGCAGGAACCCACCCTCTGAGCCACTTGTGAATGACTGGCCTGAAACCCTTGTAAATGATCCCTCTTCCTCCTCCTCCTGTGCCATGTCCTCTTCCATCATCACCCAAAGCATTTTTTCAAGGAGACATAGAAGTGGGATAGTAATGCTGAGAACGGCTTCATTGGCACTGGCCATATTGGTGGAGTACTCAAAACAGCGCAACAGGGCACACAGGTCTCGCATGGAGGCCCACTCATTGGTGGTGAAGTGGTGATGTTCCGCAGAGCGACTCACCCGTGCGTGCTGCAGCTGAAACTCCACTATCGTCTGCTGCTGCTCGCACAGTCTGGCCAGCATGTGCAAGGTGTAATTCCCACTTGTGGGCACGTCGCATATGAGGCGGTTAGCGGGAAGGCCGAGGTTACGCTGCAGCGCTGACAGGTGAGCAGCAGTAGGGTGAGAACACCGAAAGCATGCACAGACGGCCCGCACTTTATGCAGCAGCTCTGACATATTATTCCATGCCCGTCCACAGCTCCTGCGCGGTGTGGGGTTTGTCCCCCAAACAGATAAGTTTCAAAACTACCTGCTGTCATTTACCCCTGGCTCTGCTGAAGTTGGTGGTGAAGGTGTTATGCTGACCGGATGAGGAGGTGGTAGAGGATGAGGAAGCGGAGTAGAAGGAGGAAGCAACAGGAGGCAAAGAGAAACGCCCTGCAATCCTCGGTGGTGGAAGGACATGCACAAAACTGCTATGTGCCTCAGGCAAAGCCGCCACTGCATTTACCCAGTGTGCTGTTAGGGAGATATAATGTCCCTGACCGTGCTTACTGGTCCACGTATCCTTAGTTATGTGGACCTTGCGTTGGCGCAGTGCACTGATTTGGTCCCCCACTTGGTTGTGCAGGGAAGGGATGGCACGCCTGGAAAAATAGTGGTGGCTGGGCACAACGTACTGTGGGACAGCCACCGCCATCAGATTCTTTTTTATTTTTTTTATTTATATTTTTATTGTAAATTTCAAAATATTACAGTAGGTGACAGATATAACAGGAGTAATAGGAATACCAAGGTATAGGCTCGCAGGCCACACTGATGTAGTATTAATTACAGAGTAGGTAAATAACAGATACAATAGTATTGCATCCTTCGTGTTTTGACACATTAGTCAATCGCTATCAGTCTTAAGAGTGGCATAAGATGAATTAGGCACATACACAAACTGAAAGGGCAAGAAGGACTAGCGTCCGTGTATACGGCATACATATTAGGACATCGTCAGACATCATCCACAACTCCATCTTCCGTCAGGCAAAACTCCCTCCTACCTCAGACTTTAGACAAAACTCCGTCCTCCCTCATCCAAAACTCCATCAGACCTCAGACAAAACTCCGTCCTCCCTTATCCAAAACTCCATCAGACCTCAGACAAAACTCCGTCCTCCCTCAGACATCAGCCAAAACTCCATCAGACCTCAGACATCAGCCAAAACTCCATCAGACCTCAGACATCAGCCAAAACTCTGTCGTCCCTCAGCCAAAACTCTGTCATCCCTCAGCCAAAACTCTGTCATCCCTCAGCCAAAACTCTGTCGTCCCTCAGCCAAAACTCTGTCGTCCCTCAGCCAAAACTCTGTCGTCCCTCAGCCAAAACTCTGTCGTCCCTCAGCCAAAACTCCGTCGTCCCTCAGCCAAAACTCCATCAGACCTCAGCCAAAACTCCGTCGTCCCTCAGCCAAAACTCGTCGTCCCTCAGCCAAAACTCTGTCGTCCCTCAGCCAAAACTCCGTCAGACATCAGCCAAAACTCCATCAGACCTCAGACAAAACTCCGTCCTCCCTCATCCAAAACTCCATCAGACCTCAGACAAAACTCCGTCCTCCCTCAGACATCAGCCAAAACTCCATCAGACCTCAGACATCAGCCAAAACTCCATCAGACCTCAGACATCAGCCAAAACTCTGTCGTCCCTCAGCCAAAACTCCGTCGTCCCTCAGCCAAAACTCAGTCGTCCCTCAGCCAAAACACCGTCAGACCTCAGCCAAAACTCCGTCGTCCCTCAGCCAAAACTCCGTCGTCCCTCAGCCAAAACTCCGTCAGACATCAGCCAAAACTCTGTCAGACATCAGCCAAAACTTCGTCCTCCCTAACTCAAAATATGCCCTACTACACACACTCTTCACCTGACAGAGCTGCTAGCTGCTGGAGAGGCAAAGGACCTGTGATGATGTCATGACCATGTGATGAGTCACGTGTGTGGGAGGGGTCAGATGTGCACAGCAGCTGGTAGAGTGTACAGAACTGTAGCCATCAAATAGAGCTCTGTACTAGAGATGTGTGTGTAACCTGCATGTAGCAGATCTGTATGTGTAACCTGCATGTAGCAGATCTGTATGCGTACCCTGCATGTAGCAGAGCTGTGTACTGTGTAGCAGAGCTGTATGTGTAACCTGCATGTAGCAGAGCTGTATGTGTAACCTGCATGTAGCAGAGCTGTATGTGTAACCTGCATGTAGCAGACCTGTTTACTGTGTAGCAGAGCTGTATGTGTAAACTGGATGTAGCAGAGCTGTATGTGTAACCTGCATGTAGCAGAGCTGTATGTGTAACCTGCATGTAGCAGAGCTGTATGTGTAACCTGCATGTAGCAGAGCTGTTTACTGTGTAGCAGAGCTGTATTTGTAACCTGGATGTAGCAGTGCTGTGTACTGTGTAGCAGATCTGTATGTGTAACCTGCATGTAGCAGAGCTGTATGTGTAACCTGCATGTAGCAGAGCTGTTTACTGTGTAGCAGAGCTGTATGTGTAACCTGGATGTAGCAGTGCTGTGTACTGTGTAGCAGATCTGTATGTGTACCCTGCATGTAGCAGAGCTGTGTACTGTGTAGCAGAGCTGTATGTGTAACCTGCATGTAGCAGAGCTGTATGTGTATCCTGCATGTAGCAGAGCTGTGTACTGTGTAGCAGAGCTGTATGTGTAACCTGCATGTAGCAGAGCTGTATGTGTAACTGCATGTAGCAGAGCTGTGTACTGTGTAGAAGAGCTGTATGTGTAACCTGCATGTAGCAGAGCTGTATGTGTAACTGCATGTAGCAGTGCTGTGTACTGTGTAGCAGAGCTGTATGTGTAACCTGCATGTAGCAGAGCTGTATGTGTAACCTGCATGTAGCAGAGCTGTGTACTGTGTAGCAGAGCTGTATGTACAACCTGCATGTTGCAGTGCTGTGTACTGTGTAGCAGAGCTGTATGTGTAACCTGCAAGTAGCGGAGCTGTGTACTGTGTAGCAGAGCTGTATGTGTAACCTGCATGTAGCAGAGCTGTGTACTGCGTAGCAGAGCTGTATGTGTAAGTTGCATGTAGCAGAGCTGTGTACTGTGTAGCAGAGCTGTATGTGTAAACTGCATGTAGCAGAGCTGTATGTGTAACCTGCATGTAGCAGAGCTGTATGTGTAACCTGCATGTAGCAGAGCTGTATGTGTAACCTGTATGTAGCAGAGCTGTTAACTGTGTAGCAGAGCTGTATGTGTAACCTGGATGTAGCAGAGCTGTATGTGTAACCTGCATGTAGCAGAGCTGTATGTGTAACCTGCATGTAGCAGAGCTGTATGTGTAACCTGGATGTAGCAGAGCTGTTTACTGTGTAGCAGAGCTGTATGTGTAACCTGGATGTAGCAGTGCTGTGTACTGTGTAGCAGATATGTATGTGTACCCTGCATGTAGCAGAGCTGTGTACTGTGTAGCAGAGCTGTATGTGTAACCTGCATGTAGCAGAGCTGTATGTGTAACCTGCATGTAGCAGAGCTGTGTACTGTGTAGCAGAGCTGTATGTATAACCTGCATGTAGCAGTGCTGTGTACTGTGTAGCAGAGCTGTATATGTAACCTGCAAGTAGCGGAGCTGTGTACTGTGTAGCAGAGCTGTATGTGTAACCTGCATGTAGCAGAGCTGTGTACTGCATGTAGCAGAGCTGTATGTGTAAGTTGCATGTAGCAGAGCTGTGTACTGTGTAGCAGAGCTGTATGTGTAACCTGCATGTAGCAGAGCTGTATGTGTAACCTGCATGTAGCAGTGCTGTGTACTGTGTAGCAGAGCTGTATGTGTAACCTGCATGTTGCAGAGCTGTGTACTGTGTAGCAGAGCTGTATGTGTAACCTGCATGTTACAGAGCTGTGTACTGTGTAGCAGAGCTGTATGTGTAACCTGCATGTAGCGGAGCTGTGTACTGTGTAGCAGAGCTGTATGTGTAACCTGCATGTAGCAGAGCTGTGTACTGCGTAGCAGAGCTGTATGTGTAACTTGCATGTAGCAGAGCTGTGTACTCTGTAGCAGAGCTGTATGTGTAACCTGCATGTAGCAGAGCTGTGTACTGTGTAGTAAAGCTGTATGTGTAACCTGCATGTAGCAGAGCTGTGTACTGTGTAGCAGAGCTGTATGTGTAACCTGCATGTAGCAGAGCTGTGTACTGTGTAGCAGAGCTGTATGTGTAACCTGCAGGTAGCAGTGCTGTGTACTGTGCAGCAGAGATGTGTACTGTGTAGCAGAGCTGTATGTGTAACCTGCATGTAGCAGAGCTGTGTACTGTGTTACAGAGATGTGTGTTTAACCTGGGAACTATAAAAAAGTGTAAAAAAATAAAATAAATCAGATCACCTCCCTTTTCCCAAAATGAAAATAAAAGAACTGAAAAAATACACATCATGGGTGTCGCAATGTGTAAAAACACCCATTGTATAAAAATATATTCCCCATACGGCAAACAGCAAAACAGAAAAAAAAAGAGTCCAAATGTCCGATTCGCCGTTTTTGGTCGCTTCATTTGCTACAATTTTTTTTATAAAAAGTGATTAAAAAGTCTTAAACACCCCAGAATGGTATCAGTGAAAAGTTCAGATTGCCCTGCAAAAAATTAGCCCCACCCAGCTCTGTACACATAATTACAAAAAAGTTATAGGGGTCAAAATATGACGACAAAAAAAAAATTCTGATTTTGGAAATCTCCTGTCACTCCGAGTTACTCAGAATTGGTAGCCCTAATTAATAAATACATGCAACATGAATGCATATATGCCACTTCACACAAAACTAGATCACAAGTGTTATGCCTCTTGCACATAAACGTTGTTGGTCCATTCCGTGCATTGGGGACAGCAATTTGCAGTCCCCAATGCATGGGCAACGTGCGTGCAGCGGCCGGGACAGATCCAGACCTATTCAACTTGAATGGGTCCGTGAGCATGTTCTACTTTTTTGCTGTGCGGAGGCACGGCCAGAAACACCACGGAAGCACCTTGTAGTGCTTCTATGGGGATCCGATCCGTGTTTCCGTTCCGTTCAAGTGAATGGGTCGACATCACGGATGCGGGATGCACACGGCTGGTGCCCTGTGTATTGCGGAACTGCCGTATGTGGTCCACAATACAACCACAGGCACACAGCGGCCATGTGCAAGAGGCCTTACAAAGATGGGATTTATGGTGCACATCCTCCTATGCTTCCCATATTCCACAGATTTATATCACACAGCTACTTACAGTTGTGCTGATAAATTCTGCAAGGGTATGTAAACTTATGATTTCTTAAAGGGGTATTCTCATCTTCCCTTTTCATACTTACCTTCCTTGAGCGCGACGTTCACTTCCTGGATTCTTCTCCCGGCCAGGCCGTGCTTGCGCAGAAGACTGAAGATTTTCTCCCGGCCGGGCCGCTCAATGTCCTGAACTGTGCCATGGTGACTTATTCCTGGCCTGTATATTACAGAGTCGGCGTGCGCGTTCGCGGCTCTGTACTATACTGGCCAGGAAGAAGTCATCATGGCGCATGCGCGGCGGCATGCGCATTCAGGACATTGCGCGGCCCGGCCGGGAGAGAATCTTCAGTCTTCTGCGCAAGCGCGGCCCGGCGGGATTCGACAGGAGAGGTGGCCGTAACCAGGGGAGACCAAAGACAACATCAGGTAAGAGGTGACTTATTTTCTAAAAAAGGGTGGGAATTGGGTAATAAAATGTATTTAGAAAAATGATCACTGTCAAATCATTAACAGATTTAACAGTGATCATTAAGATGAGAATACCCCTTTAACCATTGTGCAGAAAATATAATTGATAACACGGACACTTTTCTCTCGCTCATGGTTAGTGGTCGGCTAAAGCCATTTATGTCAAGCAACTGTGTTTACTCTTCTTTATAAATCATAATCACAACACAAACTCCCCAAATGACCCTGATCAGAAGTTTACACACCCCAGCTCTTAATACCATGTATTGTCCCCTTTAACATCAATGACAGCTTGAAGTCTTTTGTGGTAGTTGTGGATGAGGCTCTTTATTTTCTCAGATGGTAAAACTGCCCATTCTTCCTGTTGAAAAAAAAAAAGCAATTCCACCACAGTTTTACGGGATTTTTATTTACGACATTCGATGTGCGATAAAACTGACTGGTTACTTTTATTCTACAGGTCAGATCGAATCCGGCGATACCTTATATGTATAGTTTTTCTTGCGTTTTAATAGTGATAAAAAAACAAAATAAAAATCTGATTTATTTTTTTGTCGCCATATTTTGAGCCCTATAACTTTTTTGTAATTATGTGTATGGAGCTGGGTGGGGGCAAATTTTTTGCGGGGCAATCTGAACTTTTCACTGATACCATTATGGGGTGTTTAAGACTTTTTGATCACTTTTTATTTAAATTTTTGTAGCAAGTGAAGCGACCAAAAACAGCGAATCGGACATTTGGACTTTTTTTCTGTTTTGCTGTTTGCCTTATGGGGAATATATTTTTATACAATGAGTGTTTTTACAGATTGCGAAACCCATGATGTGTATTTTTTTAGTTCTTTTATTTTCATTTTGGGAAAAGGTCTGAATTTTTTTTTTTCTTTTTTTTCTTTTTTATAGTTCCCAGGTTACACACACATCTCTGTAACACAGTACACAGCCCTGCTACATGCGGTTAGACACACTGCTCTATATACACAGTACACAGCTCTGCTACATGCAGGTTATACACATACAGCTCTGCTACATGCAGGGTACACATACAGATCTGCTACACAGTACGCAGCACTGCTACATGCAGGTTACACATACAGCTCTGCTACATGCAGGTTACACATACAGCTCTGCTACACAGTACACAGCCCTGCTAGATGCAGGTTACACATACAGCTCTGCAACATGCAGGTTACACATACAGCTCTGCTACACAGTACACAGCTCTGCTACATGCAGGGTACACATACAGCTCTGCTACACAGTACACAGCTCTGCTACATGCAAGTTACACATACAGCTCTGCTACACAGTACACAGCACTGCTACATGCAGGTTACACATACAGCCTGCTACACAGTACACAGCTCTGCTACATGCAGGGTACACATACAGATCTGCTACACAGTACACAGCACTGCTACATGCAGGTTACACATACAGCTCTGCTACATGCAGGTTACACATACAGCACTGCTACACAGTACACAGCTCTGCTACATGCAGGTTACACATATAGCTCTGCTACATGCAGGTTACATATACAGCTCTGCTACTCAATACACAGCTCTGCTACATGCAGTTACACATACAGCTCTGCTACATGTAGGTTACACATACAGCTCTGCTACACAGTACACAGCTCTGCTACATGCAGTTACACATACAGCTCTGCTACATGCAGGTTACACATACAGCTCTGCTACATGCAGGTTACACATACAGCTCTGCTACACAGTACACAGCTCTGCTACATGCAGGTTACACATACAGCTCTGCTACATGCAGGTTACACATACAGATCTGCTACACAGTACACAGCACTGCTACATCCAGGTTACACATACAGCTCTGCTACACAGTAAACAGCTCTGCTACATCCAGGTTACACATACAGCTCTGCTACATGCAGGTTACACATACAGCTCTGCTACATGCAGGTTACACATACAGTTCTGCTACATCCAGTTTACACATACAGCTCTGCTACACAGTAAACAGGTCTGCTACATGCAGGTTACACATACAGCTCTGCTACATGCAGGTTACACATACAGCTCTGCTACATGCAGGTTACACATACAGCTCTGCTACATGCAGGTTACACATACAGCTCTGCTACACAGTACACAGCTCTGCTACATGCAGGGTACACATACAGCTCTGCTACACAGTACACAGCTCTGCTACATGCAAGTTACACATACAGCTCTGCTACACAGTACACAGCACTGCTACATGCAGGTTACACATACAGCCTGCTACACAGTACACAGCTCTGCTACATGCAGGGTACACATACAGATCTGCTACACAGTACACAGCACTGCTACATGCAGGTTACACATACAGCTCTGCTACATGCAGGTTATACATACAGCACCGCTACACAGTACACAGCACTGCTACATGCAGGTTACACATATAGCTCTGCTACATGCAGGTTACATATACAGCTCTGCTACTCAATACACAGCTCTGCTACATGCAGTTACACATACAGCTCTGCTACATGTAGGTTACACATACAGCTCTGCTACACAGTACACAGCTCTGCTACATGCAGTTACACATACAGCTCTGCTACATGCAGGTTACACATACAGCTCTGCTACATGCAGGTTACACATACAGCTCTGCTACACAGTACACAGCTCTGCTACATGCAGGTTACACATACAGCTCTGCTACATGCAGGTTACACATACAGATCTGCTACACAGTACACAGCACTGCTACATCCAGGTTACACATACAGCTCTGCTACACAGTAAACAGCTCTGCTACATCCAGGTTACACATACAGCTCTGCTACATGCAGGTTACACATACAGCTCTGCTACATGCAGGTTACACATACAGCTCTGCTACATCCAGTTTACACATACAGCTCTGCTACACAGTAAACAGGTCTGCTACATGCAGGTTACACATACAGCTCTGCTACATGCAGGTTACACATACAGCTCTGCTACATGCAGGTTACACATACAGCTCTGCTACATGCAGGTTACACATACAGCTCTGCTACACAGTACACAGCTCTGCTACATGCAACTTACACATACAGCTCTGCTACGCAGTACACAGCTCTGCTACATGCAGGTTACACATACAGCTCTGCTACACAGTACACAGCTCTGCTACATGCAGTTACACATACAGCTCTGCTACATGCAGGTTACACATACAGCTCTGCTACACAGTACACAGCTCTGCTACATGCAGTTACACATACAGCTCTGCTACATGCATTTTACACATACAGTCTGCTACACAGTACACAGCTCTGCTACATGCAGGTTACACATACAGCTCTGCTACATGCAGGTTACACATACAGCTCTGCTACACAGTACACAGCTCTGCTACATGCAGGGTACACATACAGATCTGCTACACAGTACACAGCACTGCTACATCCAGGTTACACATACAGCTTTGCTACACAGTAAACAGCTCTGCTACATGCAGGTTACACATACAGCTCTGCTACATGCAGGTTACACATACAGCTCTGCTACATGCAGGTTACACATACAGCTCTGCTACACAGTACACATCTCTGCTACATGCAGGGTACACATACAGATCTGCTACATGCAGGTTACACATACAGATCTGCTACATGCAGGTTACACACACATCTCTAGTACAGAGCTCTATTTGATGGCTACAGTTCTGTACACTCTACCAGCTGCTGTGCACATCTGACCCCTCCCACACACGTGACTCATCACATGGTCATGACATCATCACAGGTCCTTAGCCTCTCCAGCAGCTAGCAGCTCTGTCAGGTGAAGAGTGTGTGTAGTAGGGCATATTTTGAGTTAGGGAGGACGGAGTTTTGGCTGATGTCTGACGGAGTTTTGGCTGAGGGACGACAGAGTTTTGGCTGAGGGACGACGGAGTTTTGGCTGAGGTCTGATGGAGTTTTGGCTGAGGGACGACAGAGTTTTGGCTGAGGGACGACTGAGTTTTGGCTGAGGGACGACAGAGTTTTGGCTGAGGGACGACAGAGTTTTGGCTGATGTCTGAGGTCTGATGGAGTTTTGGCTGATGTCTGAGGTCTGATGGAGTTTTGGCTGATGTCTGAGGGAGGACGGAGTTTTGTCTGAGGTCTGATGGAGTTTTGGATGAGGGAGGACGGAGTTTTGTCTGAGGTCTGATGGAGTTTTGGCTGATGTCTGACGGAGTTTTGGCTGATGTCTGACGGAGTTTTGGCTGATGTCTGACGGAGTTTTGGCTGAGGGACGACGGAGTTTTGGCTGAGGGACGACAGAGTTTTGGCTGAGGTCTGATGGAGTTTTGGCTGAGGGACGACAGAGTTTTGGCTGAGGGACGACAGAGTTTTGGCTGAGGGACGACTGAGTTTTGGCTGAGGGACGACAGAGTTTTGGCTGAGGGACGACAGAGTTTTGGCTGATGTCTGAGGTCTGATGGAGTTTTGGCTGATGTCTGAGGTCTGATGGAGTTTTGGCTGATGTCTGAGGGAGGACGGAGTTTTGTCTGAGGTCTGATGGAGTTTTGGATGAGGGAGGACGGAGTTTTGTCTGAGGTCTGATGGAGTTTTGGATGAGGGAGGACGGAGTTTTGTCTAAAGTCTGAGGTAGGAGGGAGTTTTGGATGATGTCTGACGATGTCCTAATATGTATGCCATACGTGTATTAGGGTCTACAGCGTAAAGTAAGGATGTCTTTCGTGTACAAGGCTTAGTGTATTGAGTGGTAATGCTAGGTAGTTACTTGTTTATGTTCCACACTATTTAGTCTTCAATGGGACACACTACGGTTTAGGGGATCTATACTTGGACCACAGGGACCATTTTTTTAGGAATATCATGTGCGTACGTGTTTCCCAAGAGGAAAGTTCCTCAAACCTATGGATCTGGTCCACTTTTTGGATCCATTGCTCTAGTGTTGGAACTACAGGTTGTAGCCAGTGTTTTGGGAGCTGTAGGCGGGCTGCTAATAGCATCTGCGTAAATACAAATGGGGCTTTAGCATCTCCTTTGTCTTGGGAAAGAGACAAGAGGGCAATTTGAGGAGAAGGTAATATTGAGGTGCCACAAACTTCGTTTGCAACTGAGAAGACCTCACCCCACCATTTAAGGATAAGGGGGCAAGTCAACCAGATGTGAAGAAAAGTTCCTCTCTCCCCAAAGCACCTCCAGCAAGTGTCAGAAGCAGAAACTGTATATCTTGATGATTTATCTGGCGTGTTGTACCATCTGGTAAGGATTTTATAGCCATTTTCCTGGATTCTGACACAGCGGGAAGCCCTGTGGGGAGAATCTAGTAGTTTAGGCAAAGATTCATGAGGAATTGTAATGTTCAAATCTTGTTCCCATTGTGTTATAAAAGATGGCTTAGCTATCATAGGGGGTAACCGTAGTTTACTATAAATCTGTGAGACAAGTTTTCTGGGTGCTGAATGTAAAGATATCAGAGATTCCAGCCAAACCTGCGGACGAAGGATATCCCCTATTTTGATGTGTTGTTTCAAGTAAGCTCTAATGTAGGCAATGGAAAGAAAGTCTCGCTGGTGGGGGTTAAGCAGGGCATTTGTAGCTTTTAGGTCCATCCACTCTCCTGTCGGGAGGGCTAAAGAGATTACAGAAGTTGTGGAGGACAATAGTTCTGTTGAGGTAGCGCCTCTTAGGGCAGAAGGGGCCGTGTTTAGGACATCAGCTACAGATAGTGTGGGAGAAGGGAATGGGATATGGCAATGTGTAGAGGAAAGCCATTTCCATGCCTCAAGTGTGGCTTTGAAGATTGGGTAATGAGACATAGGGCCCAGGAAAACCACTTTATGACCCAGAAGAAGCGCTCTGGCTGGGCTGTTCAATATGTCTAATTCTATCTGTACCACTGCGGAGGGGGGGGAGGGACGTAGCCATGCTATTGCACGTGAGAGAAGGATGGCCTTCCCATACAGCTCGGGGTTTGGTAGGCCTATTCCCCCAGCATGTCTGGGCTTAGTGAGAAGAGCGGAGGGTAACCTCGCTTTCCTTCCACTCCAGATGAAAAATCTGAAATTTTGCATAATTGTGTCGTAATAGTGTTTGGGAACAGGGATTGGAAGGACTTGCTGCATATAGGTAAGTCGGGGGAGTATTAAGGAGGAGAGGAGGTTTTTGCGACCAAACCAGGACAGTGTCGGGTTGGATCTGGCCAGATTATCAATTGCTTCGAAGAGTGATTGTTTTAAAGGGGAGTAGTTGAGAGAAAAGAGTTCGGTTATTTCAGGACTGATCTTGACCCCTAAATAAGTGATATTAGGAGAGGACCAATTGAATGGGGAGTCCCTCATCAGTTGATGCTTGGTTGCCCGGGAGATTCCTAGACAGAGGACTAACGATTTACTGGCATTAATTTTGAAGTCTGACAAAATGCTATATGCGTTTAGATGGATCTGGATTCAAGGTAAGGAAACTTTCGGATTGACCTTCATCATCAGAACGTCATCAGCGAAGGCCGTTAGTTTCTGTTCCCTGCCTCCCAAACATAGACCCACCACCTCCTGGTCCAATCTTATGGTTGCAAGTAATGGCTCAAGAGCCAAAATAAATAGGAAGGGTGATAATGGACAACCCTGACGTGTCCCATTTCTGATAGGAAATGGGGAGGACAAGGTACCGTTGACTAGGACTGAAGCAGTTGCATGCTCATACATCGAGAAGGTCGCTTGAACGAAATAGTCAGGTAGGCCAAAATTCGACAGGACATGTTTTAAATATGACCAGTTAACCCTATCGAATGCTTTTTCCGCATCTGTGCTGAGTAAAAGCAAGGGGGATGAAATCCGTTTGGCGTGGCAGAGGGCATTGATCACCCTAGTGGTGTTATCTTTGCCTTCTCTGTTGCGGATAAAACCGACCTGATCACCATGGATTAATTGAGGAAGGAGGATAGCTAGTCTGTTAGCTAGCATCTTGGCCAGGAGTTTGAGGTTTATGTTTAGGAGGGAGATGGGTCTATAATTGGAGCACAATTTAGCATCTTTCCCTTCTTTAGGGATGAGAGTGATGTTGGCAGCGGTCATATCTCTTGAGAGAGGAGTTCCCTGGAAAGTCTGATTACAGACTTCTAAGAGATGTGGGAATAGAAGTTCATGGAATGTTTTATAATAGGCTAACGGAAGACCGTCAGGGCCTGGACTCTTTCCTGATGGCATTTGATTCATTGCTTTTTTGAGCTCGTTTAGGGAGAAAGGGGCTTCCAAAGTTATCTTCTGTTTTGGGGAGATGTTAGGAAGTTTAGCGGCTTCTAGAAAGGAAGATATAGCAGAGGCACGAGCTTCCAAGTCCATGGTTGATGGGAGATTATAGAGATCATTGTAGTAGGAGCGGAAATGGGCAGCAATCTGGGAAATGGAGAAGATAGGAGTCCCATCTTGTGAGGAGAGCTGGTGGATGTAATTTGCGGATCTCCTCCCTTTGATCCTATTCATGACAAATTTGGTGGCCTTATTACAGTGGGCGAAAAATTTATGTTGGGAGCTCATATAATACTTGGCTGCCCTAGAAGATAGAAGGGATCTGAGTTTGGCTCTATATCCTGACAGTTCTTGGAATTGAGGGTCAGAGGACTTAGTTTTGTGTTGAGACTCGAGTCTCTGGATATTTTTTAAGATTTCATCAATTACTCTTTCCTTAACTTTCTTTAGATGCACGCCTATGCTAATGAATTGTCCCCTGATTACTGGCTTGTGAGCGTCCCAGAGAGTATTTATCGGGAGCTCAGGATTTTTATTTAGGAAGAAGTACTCTGTGATGTGCTTGGAAATCGTCTCAACTGAATCCTGGTATCCTAAGAGGGACTCATTCAGGCGCCAGTTGAAGCACGAGGGAGTTTCATGAGGGGCCAGAACTGTTATGAAAATGGGGGAATGATCTGATAAATGTATTGAGCCTATAGATGACTCACGGCATAGATGTATGTGTTCTTTAGAAATAAACAGGTAGTCTATTCTGTGGTATGTGCCATGCCTAGAGGAATAAAAAGTGAAATCTGAGGTATTGGGGTGGTGAGATCGCCATACATCTATCAAGTGTAGTTCCCATAGAGAATTCCTAATTGCTTTTAAAGACTTGCTAGAGTGGGATGATTTGTGAGAGGAGACATCTAGCTGAGGCAGAAGAGCCACATTTAAGTCGCCCCCTGCGACTACTATACCCTCCTTGAAGGATTCTATGATGGGGAAAATATCAGAGAACCAACTGGATTGACTGGAGTTAGGGGCATATAAGTTGATAAAGGTGTAGGTCTGCGGCCCAATAGTACCTTTGAGTAAGATGTACCTTCCTTCTGGGTCCAGTATTTGACTGACAAATTTGAAGGGAATTTTCCTTTGTAGCCCTATGCTGACCCCGCTAGAGGCAGAAGAGCTACCCCCACAGTGGTACCAGTTGGAATAATGGGAAAAGCGCATGTCTGGGTAGTGGTTGCAGCGGTAATGTGTCTCTTGTAGGAATACCACCCCAGCCCCGGCTTTTCTTAAAATGGCAAAGACTTGGCTCCGTTTTGATGGGGAGTGAAAACCTTTGACATTATAAGAAGCTACCAATAGGTCAGCCATTTAGTATGGTGTGTGTGAAATTACCTTGTAGCTGGTGTGATCTTCCCCAAGAGAGCGTTGCAGGTTTATGAGAGTCTGCTGTTCCGTGTATCATAGAAGATGTATAGGAGGAGAATTTACTCCATATCGATGGTAGAGACAAATACCTTGGTTTAGAAATAGAAAAAGAAAAAAGGAACAGAACATAACAGGTTAAACAAACAATACATGAAAAAACAGACATATTAGGATATGTCATACTAAGGAGGGGGTTAAGTGGTCTGTAGACCGGTTGGGAGACCGTATAACGCCCAGGCAAGGGCGGTATTTTTAGGTAAGAAAGGGGAGAAAAGCTTTTGTGGAATAGGCCACATTAAACCATTGTAATGGTGAAACCATAACTTTGGGTAAAACAAAGCCGTGGTTTCAAGGTACATCATAACTTAAATCAGGTGAGGGTCATATAAGTCCATCTAGTGCTCTTGAGAAAGACTTCTTGAAGTAAGGTGCTGGCCTCTTTTCTTGGAACGGGAGGACTTCGGTGTACGTAGTATTTTGAAAGGGACCACTTTGGGAATATCAGGCAGGATGCTTCGATCTTCGAAGAGTTCCCAGTTCTCAATCGGCATTGGGGGTACATTCAATAGTTCATACACTGCCATGAGATCTGTGAATGCTGAAATATTAACCCTCTTGCCTGCATATGAAAAAGTTAGGCCAAATGGGTAGGACCATCGGTAAAGGACTTTGTTGGACCGGAGCCAATCCGTCAGGGGCTTGAGGGACCTGCGTTTCTTCAGGGTTGATGGTGCTAAGTCCTGGCAAATGTCGACCTTGGAATCTTCATACACCAAGTCAGGGTGGTTACGTGCAGATTCCAGAATGGCAGCTTTCACTTGAAAATTAAGGAATTTGCATATGATGTCTCTGGGTGGTTCGGTTGGCTTTGGCTTGGGTCTCAGGGCTCTGTGCGCCCGTTCTATGATAATTTCTTGCGGGTGGTCGGGGCCCAATAGAGATCCGCAGATTTCAATAATGGCGGCCGATATTTCACCAGGGGGGACTGATTCGGGCACCCCTCTGAATCTCAAGTTGTTTTGGCGCCCCCTGTTTTCCTGGTCTTCTAGTGAGTTGTGGAGATCATTTAGATATGAAGTGCAGCGTCGGAAGGAGTCTGACACCGAAGCCTGATGGTTTAGAATCGCTGCTTGGTGCGTTTCTAAAGACTCCACGCGTTCTCCTACATGCCTCACCTCATGTCTGCATGCTGATAGCTCCGCTAGGATCGGCTCCATTACTCTATTAAGAGCACGATCGAGGTACTCTCTTGTAATCGGAAGCTCAGTGGTGGATTGGGTGTCATCTGAGTCGCTTTCACCTTCCGATAGTGTAGATGCGCGCTTCGGAGCTTTAGGCTGCGGCGTCGGCGCCATCTTAGGTTCTCTGGTAGCGATTGTGGAGGCGGCTTTTTTAAGAAATTTCTCCATATCACCGCCCGAGGCCTGGTTCTTAGAGGGAGCAGGGGGATCACCGTGCCTAGCATTCCCGATCTTGACCATTTTTGCTTCTGTAGGCTAATTTTAGCTGGCGTTAGGGACGAGTCTCCTCACAGAGCAGAGAGCTATGCGACCATCTTCATCCGGCGCTAGCTCCGCCCCCCCCCACCATCAGATTCTTAAAACTTCCAGACGGAATGACAGCATTTCAAAGACCAGGAATTTGGAAATGCTGGCATTCAGGGCCAGGGATCGCGGGTGGGTAGGGGGGTACTTCCTCTTTCGCTCCAGTGTTTGGGAGATAGACAGCTGAACTCTTCCATGGGACATTGTGGAGATGCTTGGTGACCGAGGTGGTGGCGTTGCTGGCACATCCTCTGTTTGCGGGGTGGCAGAGGGGGATGAAGAGGCCGAGACTGCAGCAGAAGAGGAAGCAGGAGGAGCCAGAGACCTATCTTGGTCTTTGAGGTGTCTACTCCACTGCTGCTGCTGCTCGTGCTTTGCACTTAGATGCTTGGTCATGCAGGTGTTGTGCTCAGGTTTAGAACGTTTATGCCACGCTTCAGGCTCTGATTGCACAGCCTGCAAACCACATGTGTCTTGTCGTCAGCACATTCTCTGAAGAACTGCCACGCCAGGAAACTCCTTGGAGCTGGCTTTGGTGTGCTCGGTACCTTGTTGCGGTGAGCAGTAGTGATGGCCTGCGGTGAGCCCGGCGGTCGGTTCGTGGCGAACTTTGTTTGTTCGCGATTCGCCGAACATGCGAACATATGGCGATATTTGCGCCCGCCATATTCTTTTACATTGTGTAAAACTTTGACCCATGACACATCCATCAGGTGGTACAGGACAGCCAATTGAGACGTTTCTGCACATGGACATACCCCCTACCTTATAAATAGACCCTATCTGGCCGCCATTTTCCATTCAGTCTTTTGTCAGTGTAGGGAAAGGTTGCTGTGTGGAGCAGGGACAGACTGTTGGGGACAAAAACACTATCAAATAGGTCCACAAAAGTCCTTTTAAGGACTGGTATAGGTGTACTATTGATAGGTGTGCAGTACAGAGGAGTGTAATACAGTTATAATATACTTTCTAACATAGAAAGCATATTATAGTGGATTTGTATTGTGCAGCAGTGGTGATCGGTTCTGCAGCTATACTGCAGCTACACAGAGTGACAAATGCAATTAGAAAAAATAATTATAACTGGTGTGATATACCAGTCGCCCCCCCAAAAATACTGATAGAAGCTGGGTGTTATATACCAATAATATACTTTCTATTTAGTGCATTTGTGTACAGCAGAATTTGTTTGCGGTTTTGCTGAGTTACCTCTGCTACACACAGTGACAAACGGTATTGTAAAAAATAATTATAACTGGTGTGATATACCAGTCGCCCCCCAAAAAAACTGATAGAAGCTGGGTGTTATTTACCAATAATATACTTTTTATATAGTGCCTTTGGGTACTGCAGCATTTGTTTGCGGTTTTGCTGCGTTCCTTCTGCTACACACAGTGACAAACGGTATTGGAAAAAATTATTATAACTGGTGTGATATACCAGTCGCCCCCCAAAAAAACTGATAGAAGCGGGGTGTTATATACCAATAATATACTTTCTTTATAATGTATTTGGGTACTGCAGCATTTGTTTGTGGATTTGCTCCGTTCTCTTTGCTACACACAGTGACAAAGAGTATTGGAAAAAATAATTATAACTGGTGTGCACATGCGCGTTCGCGAAAATTATATTGCCGATATTTTGCATTTAAAAACATAATGAATGGAGATCGCAAATTTGAATAATACATCTGGTATGTCACTGTCCATGTTATGGGACTTTTTGTGCACTTCTAGTAATTATTTCTTGGCTGCAAATATGAGCTGAAGGTTTTTCAGGTTCTCCTGCCATTAAAATGAATGGGACCCGCCGCGAACTTGCGGTTTGCGAACATTTGATCACGTTCGCTAACCATCCCGGCAGATAATCGTCCATCACTAGTGGGCAGTAGCAGGCGTACTGTCTATTGGACGGCCGCTCCCTCTTTTGCTGTGCTGGTGGCTCTGTGTGACCACCGCCTCTTCCTCCGAACTACACAGGTCACTCGCATGACCTTAATTCCATGTGGGGTCGAGGACCTCATCGTCCTCCACATCATCTTCCACCCAGTCTTCACCCCTGCCCTCCTTGTCGGTCTGCAGACTGCAGAAAGCCGCAGCAGTTGGCACCTGTGTTTCGTCATCATCCTGAAACATAAGTGGTTGGGCATCGGTGCACTCAATCTCTTCCACTTCTGGAAGCAGGGCTATGTGGATGGCCCTGGGAAACCCTGCCAGCAGAGTCATCAAAAAGCTGAATAAACTGCTGCATGAATTTGAGCTCAGACTGCTTGGCTGATTTGCAAGGGGGTGAGGTGAAAGACTGTTGGCCATGGGCTGCAGGTGCCAACTCTGATCTTTCAGCAGGGGACTGGGTGGGAGGCAATGTGAAGGAACTGAAGGCACTGTCAGCCACCCAATCTACTATTGCCTGAACTTGTTCTGGCCTTACCATTCGTAGAGCTGCATTCGGCCCTACCAAATAACGCTGAAGGTTCAGTCGCCTACTTGCACCTGAGGAAGGTGTTTCACTTGGGTGTGTAGCTTGCACAGATTGACCACGTCCTCTCCCTGCAACAGGAGCTCCACCAACACCAGCAGCCCCACGACCAGGGCCACATCCCTTGTTTGATGCTCTCCACATTTTTTGCGGTCACCCACTGAAGTAACAGACGTTTTTACTAAAGTAAGTTCCTTGTGAACAATGCAGAGCAGGGTTTTTTGAAATTTTTGAAATTTTTGAAATTTAGGTCCCTGTCACCTAGGCAGAGCAGGGTTTTTTGGACAGGAAAAATGGGTTAATGTCACCCAACAATGGAACAGACAAGTTTTTTAAACTTATTGCCCGGTCTGCTATGCAGTGCAGGCAGCAAAGGTAATTTATTGCCAAAAAAAAGTTTTTTTCTCACACACAATGAAACAGATGGATAACTGTATTTCTTTAACTGCCAGAAATGTAGCACAGGGCAGAAAGGTACTTTATTGCTCCCAATGAAAGGTTTTTTTTTAACCCTAAATGAAACAGATGGATTTAGCTGAGATTATATTTCACCCTCACAGATGAAGCACAGTTTTTTTTTTCACATAAAAAATGATGGATATGTCACTCCTACAATGTAATAGATGGATTTGTTGAATGTATGTGCCTGCCTGTCACATGTGCAGGCCTCAGAGGTACTTTACACCCAAAAATGGGAATTTGAATCCCAAAAATGTAACAGCGGTATTTAATGGTCTTATTTGATTAACAGGAACACAGCGTAGGCTGCAAACGTACTTTATAGCAACAGAAATTGAAATTTTTCACCAAAAAATTTAACTGCAGTATTTGGCGGTTTTATTAGACTGTCAGTGTCACGGCTGTATGTGAGCAACAACAGTATACACAGTAAAAGAGCTACTGACCGGACCCAAACTAGGGAGGATAAAGGGTGACCCCTGTCCGACCCTCAAAGCTCTCCCTATTCTGCTGAAGCACATGCCCGGATCCAAATGGCGGAACGAGGCATGCCCAAGTGCCTAAGACTGATGACCACTGTAACCCCTACAATAGTGGAAGGGGCACGGCCACCGGTGCCCTACTCAGTATATGGAGGGAACCGTGGCCACCTCAGATCCAGTCAGAAAATAATCAGGTACACAATGTCTGTACACTTAGCTGAAGGTGTTGCAGCCGCAGAGAAGACGGATCCAAGGACAGCTGGCAATATCCGGAGTGCTTGCTGCAGCAGACCACAGGTCAGTGAACTGATAGCTACAAGTGAAGATACTAAAGCAAGAGCTACAACTGAAATGAGAACTATAATCCACGCCCAACAATAGGAGGAGGGGTGATATAAAGAGAGGGAAATCAAACGCATGAGGAACAGCTGGGAGAAAGGAAACCAAAAGTAAACAGAGCAGTGAGAACTCCTCCCAGCTCTAGTAGTGAAATCATCACAGGGGTGGAGAAACAGAGCTGTGAGAACGTCCCAAAGCTCTGGTAGTGACAGTACCCCCCCCCCCCTCTACGGGGGGACTCAGGAGACCCAGGACCCACCTTCTCAGGATGAGCCCTATGAAATGCCCTGATGAGGCGAGTGGCTTTAATGTCCGACACCGGAACCCACATCCTCTCCTCAGGACCATAACCCTTCCAATGAACGAGGTACTGAAGAGAACCACGGACAATGCGAGAGTCCACAATTCTGGAAACCTCAAACTCCAGATTGCCATCAACCAAAATCGGAGGAGGAGGCAAAGAGGAGGGTACCGTGGGCTGGACATATGGTTTTAAGAGAGATCTGTGAAATACATTATGTATCTTCCAAACCCGTGGAAGATCAAGACGGAAGGCAACAGGATTGATGACTGACAAGATTTTATAAGGCCCAATAAACTTGGGACCCAATTTCCAGGAGGGAACCTTCAGTTTAATGTTTCTTGTAGACAACCACACCAGATCACTCACATTCAGGTCCGGACCAGGCACACGTCTCTTATCAGCCACACGCCTATACCTCTCACTCATTTTTTTAGGATTACTCTGAATCTTTTGCCAAATGGTAGACAAAGACGAGGAAAATCTCTCCTCCTCAGGTAAACCAGAAAGAGCCCCTCCCGAGAATGTCCCAAACTGTGGATGGAACCCATATGCACCAAAGAATGGTGACTTATCAGAAGATTCCTGACGACGGTTGTTCAGAGCAAACTCAGCAAGAGGGAGAAATGAACACCAATCCTCCTGGTTCTCTGGCACAAAACAGCGCAAATATGTCTCCAGATTCTGATTGAGGCGCTCAGTCTGACCATTCGACTGCGGGTGAAAAGTAGAAGAAAAGGACAGCCGAACCCCCAGGCGAGAACAGAAAGCCTTCCAGAACCTGGACACAAACTGCGTGCCTCTATCGGAAACAATATCAGAGGGAATGCCGTGCAATTTGACAATATGGTCGACAAAAGCTTGCGCCAACGTTTTAGCATTGGGTAAACCAGGGAAAGGTACGAAATGAGCCATCTTGGATCACCGACTTCCCTGAGGAACGAGGAAGATCCGTGATAAAGTCCATGGACAGGTGTGTCCAAGGACGGGAAGGTATGGGTAACGGGAGAAGGGAACCTGAAGGCCGTGAACGAGGGACCTTAGAGCAAGCGCACGTCTCACAAGCAGCCACAAAACCCTCCACCGACTTACGAAGAGCCGGCCACCAAAATCTCCGAGCAATGAGATCTACCGTGGCTCTACTCTCGGGGTGATCAGCAAGAACCGTATCATGATGCTCCTTAAAGAGTTTGTGACGTAGCTCAGGAGGCACGAACAACTTCCCAGAAGGACAACGGGCAGGTGCCTCAGTCTGGGCAGCCTGGACCTCGGCCTCCAAATCAGAATATAGAGCAGAAACAACTACCCCCTCCGCCAAAATGGGACCCGGGTCCTCGGAGTTTCCTCCTCCCGGAAAACAGCGAGAGAGAGCATCAGCCTTCACATTTTTTATCCCAGGTCGGAATGTAACAACAAAATTGAATCTGGAGAAGAACAGAGACCATCTGGCCTGTCTCGGATTCATACGCCTGGCCGACTCCAAGTATGCCAGATTCTTATGGTCGGTAAAAACGGTGATAGGGTGCCTGGCCCCCTCCAACCAATGGCGCCATTCCTCGAAAGCCAACTTGATGGCCAACAACTCCCTATCTCCCACATCATAGTTTCTCTCTGCCGGGGAGAGTTTTTTAGAGAAAAAGGCACAGGGTCGCCATTTGGCAGGAGAAGGGCCCTGGGACAAAACCGCACCCACACCCACCTCGGAAGCATCCACCTCAACAATAAAAGGTAAGGAAACATCGGGATGCACCAAGACGGGAGCAGACGCAAAACTCTCTTTAATCTTAGAAAAGGCTGCAAGCGCCTCCTCCGACCAAGAGGAAAAATCCGCCCCCTTTTTTGTCATGTCAGTAAGGGGTTTGACAACAGAGGAATAATTCAAAATGAACTTTCTGTAATAGTTCGCAAAACCCAGAAAGCGCATCAATGCCTTCTGATTCTCAGGAAGCTCCCACTCAAGTACAGCACGGACCTTCTCCGGATCCATGCGAAAACCAGAAGCAGAGAGGAGAAAACCCAGAAATTGAATCTCCGATACCATAAAAAGACATTTCTCCAGCTTGGCGTACAATTTATTTTCCCGCAGAATCTGCAGAACCTGAAAAAGATGATCCTGATGGGTCTGAACATCAGGGGAAAAAAATCAAAATATCATCAAGATACACCAATACAAATTTCCCCATTAAATGGTAGAAAATACTATTAACAAAATGCTGAAAGACGGCCGGAGCATTCATCAGGCCGAAAGGCATAACGAGATTCTCGAAATGCCCGTTAGGGGTATTAAAGGCCGTTTTCAATTCATCCCCCTCTCTGACCCTGACCAGGTTGTACGCGCCTCTCAAATCCAATTTGGAAAACAATTTGGCCCCAACAATTTGGTTGAAGAGGTCCGGGATCAGAGGAAGGGGATAGGGATCGCGAATCGTGATACGGTTCAGCTCACTAAAATCTAGGCAAGGTCTCAGAGAGCCATCTTTTTTTTTAACAAAAAAAAAACCCGCGGCCACAGGTGACTTTGAGGGACGAATATGCCCCTTCTCGAGACTCTCGGAGATATAAGTTCGCATTGCGATTCTTTCCGGTTGTGAGAGATTGTAGAGGCGTGCTTTTGGCAGCTTGGCGCCGGGAATGAGGTTAATGGGACAGTCAAACTCCCGGTGAGGAGGTAGCTCCTGAACACCGCTCTCGGAAAACACGTCCGAGAAATCAGAGAGAAATGATGGCACAGTTTTAGTAGACACCTCTGCAAAAGTCGCTGTGAGACAATTCTCTCTACAAAAGTCACTCCACTCATTTATTTGCCTTCCTTGCCAATTAATAGTGGGGTTATGTCTAGTGAGCCAGGGTAACCCCAAAACTAGAGGAGAAGGCAATCCGTTAAGGACAAAACAATATATATCCTCCACATGAGTGTCACCTACAGCTAGCCGGATATTGTGAACAATGCCCTTCAGAGATCTCTGTGAGAGTGGAGCAGAGTCAATAGCAAAAACAGGTATATCCTTTTCTAATGTGCAAACCTGAAAACCATGCATGGCTACAAATTGAGTGTCAATAAGATTGACGGCCGCACCACTATCGCCAAAAATCTCACAAGAAATGACTTTGCTCTCTAGCGCCACCCTGGCAGACAGGAGAAAACGGGAACTGCAGGTCAGAGGAAAAGCATCAATTCCTACATCAACTTTGCCCAAAGTAGCAGATGAAGCAGAACTTGATGATTTACCTTTTGAGGTTTTTCTCTTATTATCGCTCTTAATACAGTTCAAGAATCTCCTAGATGGACAAACATTTGCCAAATGACCTATGCCCCCACAACAAAAACACACCATACTCTGAGGACTAAATCCTCTTTTATCAGGGGCAAGTCGACCTAGCTGCATGGGCTCCTCCTCAGAGGGGAGCGAGACAGGATGAGGCCCCTGCACACTGAATGAGTCCGCACCACTGCCCCTAGACTGACAATGGCTGGACAGAGAGGTCTCGTTTCTTTCTCTTAGACGCCTGTCAAGGCGTACCGCCAATGACATGGCAGACTCTAAGGACGTTGGTCTCTCATGGAAAGCAAACGCATCTTTCAATCTCTCTGAGAGACCATGACAGAACTGACTCCGGAGTGCAGCATCATTCCAACCCGAATCAGCTGCCCATCTCCGAAATTCAGAACAATAAAGCTCCGCAGACAGTTTGTTCTGGCATAAAACACGTAAGTTAGATTCGGCCAGAGCAACACGATCCGGGTGCTCATAAATCTGGCCCAGGGCCACAAAAAATCTTTCCACGGATCGAAGGGAGGGATCCCCTGATGGCAGCGAAAAAGCCCAAGTCTGAGCATTACCCCTGAGCAGGGAGATGACAATCCTCACCCTCTGCTCCTGATTACCAGAGGAGTGGGGACACAAGCAAAAATGGAGTTTGCATGCCTCTCTGAAGCGAACAAAATTCTCACTGCCCCCGGAGAACGTTTCCGGAAGTGAGACCTTTGGCTCGCAACAGACTCCATGAGCCGGAGCAGAGCCCAATGCTTGAAGCTGAGTCATAGATTGACGGAGATCCGCTACTTCCAAAGAAAGACCCTGCATGCGGTCAACCAGGCCAGAAAGCGGATCCATGTCAAAAAAGGACGGTTTTGGTGGATTATAATGTCACGGCTGTATGTGAGCAACAACAGTATATACAGTAAAATAGCTACTGACCGGACCCAAACTAGGGAGGATAAAGGGTGACCCCTGTCCGACCCTCAAAGCTCTCCCTATTCTGCTGAAGCACATGCCCGGATCCAAATGGCGGAACGAGGCATGCACACGTGCCTAAGACTGATGACCACTGTAACCCCTACAATAGTGGAAGGGGCACGGCCACCGGTGCCCTACTCAGTATATGGAGGGAACCGTGGCCACCTCAGATCCAGTCAGAAAATAATCAGGTACACAATGTCTGTACACTTAGCTGAAGGTGTTGCAGCCGCAGAGAAGACGGATCCAAGGACAGCTGGCAATATCCGGAGTGCTTGCTGCAGCAGACCACAGGTCAGTGAACTGATAGCTACAAGTGAAGATACTAAAGTACGAGCTACAACTGAAATGAGAACTATAATCCACGCCCTACAATAGGAGGAGGGGTGATATAAAGAGAGGGAAATCAAACGCATGAGGAACAGCTGGGAGGAAGGAAACCAAAAGTGAACAGAGCAGTGAGAACTCCTCCCAGCTCTAGTAGTGAAATCATCACAGGGGTGGAGAAACAGAGCTGTGAGAACGTCCCAAAGCTCTGGTAGTGACAGTCAGAAGTGCAGCACAGGGCAAAAAGGTACTTTATTTCCCAAGAAAAAGGGTTTCTTTAACCCTAAATGAAACAGATGGATTTAACTGAGATTATATTTCACTCTCACAGATGAAGCAAAGTTTTTTTTTTTTATAAAAAATGGTGGATATGTCACCACTACAATGGAACAGATGGATTTGCAGAATTTATGTGCCTGCCACATGTGCACGCCTCAGAGGTACTTTACAACAAAAAATGTAAATATGTCACTGCACAATGGAACAGATGGATTTAACTGATTATATTTCACTCTCAGAAAAGCAGCACAGGGGTACTTTACAGAAAAAAATGGGGATATGTCACCCCCTGGGTCCCGGAACTCACAGACGGTATTATTTTCCCTTTTCTGGCACATATGCAGTGCAGGTGCACTTTAAAAATGGGTATATGTCGGCCACTAAACTACAAGAACAGGATTAAATGATTGTCCCTGGCACATATGCAGTGCTGGTGCACTGCTGTTGCACAAAATGGTCGCCGATGCCCACCTTACTAACAGACGAATAAAAAAAAAAAATTCTGTCTCACTGGGCTCAGGGCAGGGTACAAAAATGTTGCATTGCACCCCCAAAACAAAAAACGCTGTAGATCGCTGACTTCACACCAAGTGCAGATATCAGAGTCTTTCCTAATCTCTCCCTCACAGCAGCAGCATCCTATCCCGACAACTAGTAAGAGCAGAGTGACGTGCGGCGCTATGTGACTCCAGCTTATATAGAGGCTGGGTCACATGCTGCACTTGGCCAATCACAGCCATGCCATTAGTAGGCATGGCTGTGATGGCTTCTAAGAGCACACTAGTTAAACACTTGTTGATTGGCTGCCCTGCAGCCTTTCAACAAGCGCCATTAAATCGGTGAACACCGAACCCGAACTTTTACGAAAATGTTCAGGTTCGGGTCCCGATACAAAAAACCCTAAAGTTCGGTACGAACCCGAACTTTACAGTTCAGGGTCTCTCAACCCTAATCAGGAGTTCTTCCTCACTGTTGTGAAAATTGCCGCCAACCATGTATTCTAATCTCATCAAACTTCAGGTAGTTTGAAAACAGTTGCTAAACTATGCCACGCCCATTTGACGCATGCGCAATACGCGAATATTACATTGTCGATTTTCACAATGAACAAAAAAATTTATGGAGATCGCGAATTCTCGAATTCGTGAATATGTGACGAATATTCGCCTAAATATTTGCAAAATATTGCGAATTCGAATATAGCCCCTGCCGCTCATCACTAATTTAGAATAGGCGGTGCATACACCGAAGTTATGTAGAGGTCTGCAAACTCTTCATAACTTCGGAGGATCCACAGACAGCGCAATGGCTTATTAAGACCAACATCTGAAACAGCAGTCTTAATAAATATGCCCACAAAGATCTACAGCTGTTGCTTTTGTGAATCAGAGTGCAACTTCGTACATATGAATTTTACTGAATTCATTATAAAGTTTAGCAATCTGCTTACAATGAGTTAATCTAGTGGTCATTATTAATGTGATACCACGATTTTAGTTCTAAGTCTAATTTGAATACAGGGACTTAATTGATAGTAAGAAAACCACGCAATTTGGTAATACGCATTCAATCTAATTCCCCAGAGCAATGTATTCCTTGTTGCTAAAAAGGGGAAAATATGAAGACACCTAATTTCCACCTTCCAATCCATTCTATCTAGTGAAAAAGATTGCCCAGCAGTCAAAAATCAAAGTCACACTGTCCTGGTGAGAGCCAGAATGGTAACAGGTCTTAGCATGCCAGGAGAACAGGCATGCAAGCAAGTGAAAATTTGGTCTCTGCTAGGTGATGAAAGTCACAGTGTATTTTTTATTTTTATTTTTTCAAATTCTTTTAGCAAAACACTGAATTTTCATCCATTTTATTAGCTTGATTAACCCCTGGTCTTTCTTAGAAAAATAATATAGGTGTGTTACAGAGGAAAAGTAGCAGCTAGTATACAATCTCACAACAAAAGAATAATTGTAATTTTACTGGAAGACGATACATATAAGGACATATGTATGTATGTATGTATGTATGTTCCGCGATCACTCAAAAACGCAACCATCAATTTCAACGAAACTTGGTATACACATCCCTTGCTAACTGGAAAGAAATCTTGTGGGGGTCACAGCTCTCTAGGATGTACCGTTCCTGAGATATTCCCCAAAAATGCAAATATGGCACATCACATGACCTACATTAGCCAATAGAAGCCTGCAGGTGTTTCTCTTAATATCCCAACTGCCATACACACGGTCACATGTCCCTTATCAGCCAATAGAAGCTCACAGGTCCTTAGTCTCCACATACACACAGTTTTACACCATAACAACCCAGCCATTTTTTCCATAACAACCCAGCCATTTTTCTTCACTGATGCATGTCAACTTTAAAGGGGCAGGGCGCTGTGGATGACACTGTTAAGGGAGCAGAGTGCTGTGGAGGTGACAGTTCAAGGGGCAGGTAGGGTGGCCATTCAGGCCACCCTCAAAAGACGGACTTAAAAACCCCACCCCCAGTTCCTGCTAATTCACGCCCCCAATCTGGTTTGGCCATGCCCCCTCCCACCCTGCAGCAAACAGGGATTTAAAAAATGAAGGTAAAAATCAACTTCTGTCAGCTGCAGGGGTGGGAGGGACGGTGACTTCCTCCACGTAGCTCACGCTCAGACAGCACAGTGCTGCTGTCTAAGAGTGAGCTGTTCAAAAGGACATTCCTGCATGAGATATTCCCAAAAAATGCATTAGCCAATAGAAGCCTGGTCACATGACCCTTATCAGCCAATAGGAGCTCACAGGCCCTTTTTCTTCACTGCTATAGGTCAGCTTTAAAGGGGCAGGGTGCTGTGGATGACATTGTTAAGGGAGCGGAGTGCTGTGGAGGTCACAGTTCAGGGGCAGGTAGGGTGTCCATTCAGGCCACCCTCAAAAGACAGACTTAAAAAACCCACCCCTAGGTCCAACTAAAACACGCCCCCTCCCACTCCACAGCCGACGAGGAATAAAAAAAAATCGAGGGAGGGTGACTTTGTCTCTGCATCTCATGCTCAGACAGCACAGTGCTTCTGTCTGAGAGTGAGATGTTCAAAAGAAAATCCCTGTGTCCGTCCAGGCCCTGCGCCGGAAGGAGGACAGGGAGTCTGAAATCCGGGCTGTCTAGCCTAAAACTGGACCTCTGTCCACCCTGGTGGCAAGCTGCTGTGGAGGTCACAGTTAAGGGGATGGTCCACTATAGAGGTCAGTGTTAAGGGGCAGATTGCTGTAGAGGCCACTGTTAAGGCGACAGGATGTTGTGGAAATCACTGTTAAGGAGATGGGGTACTGTGGAGGTCACTAATGAAGGGGTGGCCACTGTGGAGGTCACTGTTAAAGGGGCTGTGGAGGTCACTGTTAATGGGGCGGGATGCTGTCAAGGTCACCGTTAAAAGGGCAGGATGCTGTGGAGGTTACCGATAAGGGGGCGGGCACTGTGGAGGTCTCTGTTAAGGGGACAGGGAACTGTGGAGGTCACAGCTAAGGGGATGGTCTGCTATAGAGGTCAGTGTTAAGGGACGGGGTGCTGTAGAGGTCTCTGTTAAGGGGGGATACTGTCAATATCTTTTAATGACATACACAAACATTAAATGAAATAGATGTGGTGCCAATATTCAAAAGGGGTCCAAAAACAGAGCCTGGAAACTATAGGCCGGTAAGTTTAACATCTGTTGTGGGTAAACTGTTTGAAGGTTTTCTGAGAGATGCTATGTTAGAGCATCTTAACGGAAATAAGCAAATAACGCCATATCAGCATGGCTTCGTGAGGGATCGGTCATGTCAAACTAATTTAATCAGTTTCTATGAGGAGGTAAGTTCTAGACTTGACAGCGGCGAATCAATGGATGTCGTATATCTGGACTTCTCCAAAGCATTTGACACTGTACCACATAAAAGGTTAGTATATAAAATGAGAATGCTCGGATTGGGAGAAAACGTCTGTAAGTGGGTAAGTAACTGGCTCAATGATAGAAAACAGAGGGTGGTTATTAACGGTACACACTCAGATTGGGTCACTGTCACTAGTGGAGTACCTCAGGGGTCAGTATTGGGCCCTATTCTCTTCAATATATTTATTAAGGATCTTGTAGAAGGCTTGCATAGTAAAATATCAATTTTCACAGATGACACTAAACTGTGTAAAGTAATTAACACTGAAGAGGACAATATACTACTACAGAGGGTTCTGGATAGATTGGAGGATTGGGCAGATAAGTGGCAGATGAGGTTTAACACTGACAAATGTAAAGTTATGCACATGGGAAGGAATAATGCAAGTCACCAGTACATACTAAATGGTAAAACACTCGGTAACACTGACATGGAAAAGGATCTAGGAATTTTAATAAACAGCAAACTAAGCTGCAAAAACCAGTGTCAGGCAGCTGCTGCCAAGGCCAATAAGATAATGGGTTGCATCAAAAGGGGCATAGATGCCCGTGATGAGAACATATTCCTACTATTTTACAAATCATTAGTCAGACCACACATGGAGTACTGTGTACAGTTCTGGGCTCCAGTGAAGGCAGACATAGCAGAGCTAGAGAGGGTCTTAGAGGAGGAGGGCAACTAAAGTAATAACTGGAATGGGGCAACTACAGTACCCTGAAAGATTATCAAAATTAGGGTTATTCACGTTAGAAAAAAGACGACTGAGGGGAGATCTAATTACTATGTATAAATATATAAGCGGTCAGTACAGAGATCTATCCCATCATCTATTTATCTCCAGGACTGTGACTGTGACGAGGGGACATCCTCTGCGTTTGGAGGAAAGAAGGTTTGTACACAAACATAGAAGAGGATTCTTTACGGCAAGAGCAGTGAGACTATGGAACTCTCTGCCTGAGGAGGTGGTGATGGTGAGTACAATAAAGGAATTCAAGAGGGGCCTGGATGTATTTCTGGAGTGTAATAATATTACAGGCTATGGCTACTAGAGAGGGGTCGTTGATCCAGGGAGTTATTCTGATTGCCTGATTGGAGTCGGGAAGGAATTTTTTATTCCCCTAAAGTGAGGAAAATTGGCTTCTACCTCACAGTTTTTTTTTTGCCTTCCTCTGGATCAACTTGCAGGATAACAGGCCGAACTGGATGGACAAATGTCTTTTTTCGGCCTTATGTACTATGTTACTATGTTACTATGTTAGATGAAATATACCCGTGCGAAGCCGGGTCCTTCTGGTAGTCTATATATATAAAGAAGGACGTATATATGTGTGTATGTGTGTATGTATGTACAGTCTTGTGAAAAAATTAGGACACCCTTTGAAAGCATGTGGTTTTTTGTAACATTTTTAATAAATGGTTATTTCATCTCCGTTTCAACAATACAGAGAGATTAAAGTAATCCGACTAAACAAAGAAAACTGAAGAAAAGTCTTTTCAAGATCTTCTGTAAATGTCATTCTACAAAAATGCCTATTCTAACTGAGGAAAAAGATAGGACACCCTTGCCCCTAATAGCGAGTGTTACCTCCTTTGGCTGAAATAACTGCAGTGAGACGGTTCTTGTAGCCATCTACCAGTCTTCGACATCGGTCTGAGGAAATTTTACCCCACTCCTCAATGCAGAACTTTTTCAGCTGTGAGATGTTTGAGGGGTTTCTTGCACGTACAGCCCTTTTCAAGTCACCCCACAGCATCTCAATGGGATTCAAATCTGGACTTTGACTTGGCCATTCCAGGACTCTCCATTTCTTCTTTTTCAGCCAATCTTTGGTTGATTTACTAGTATGTTTTGGGTCATTGTCGTGTTGCATGGTCCAGTTCCGCTTCAGCTTTAATTTTCTAACTGATGGTCTCACATGTTCTTCAAGCACCTTCTGATACACAGTAGAATTCATCGTGGATTCTATGATGGTGAGCTGACCAGGTCCTGCTGCAGCAAAGCAGCCCCAAACCATGACACTTCCACCTCCATGCTTCACAGTTGGTATGAGGTTCTTTTCTTGGAATGCTGTGTTTGGTTTACGCCAAACATGTCCTCTGCTGTTGTGTCCAAATAATTCAATTTTGGACTCATCTGTCCAAAGAACATTATTCCAGAAGTCCTGGTCTTTGTCAACTTTATCGCTGGCAAATGTCAGTCTGGCCTCGATGTTTCTCTTGGAAAGCAAAGGTTTCCTCCTTGCACACCTCCCATGCAAGTTAAACTTGTACAGTCTCTTTCTGATTGTAGAGGCATGTACTTCTACATCAACAGTAGCCAGAGCCTGCTGTAGTTCTCGAGATGACACTTTAGGGTTTTTGGATACCTCTTTTAGCATCTTGCGGTCTGCTCTTGGGGTGAACTTGCTGGGGCGACCAGTCCTGGGCATGTTGGCAGTTGTTTTGAAAGCCCTCCACTTGTAGACTATCTTCCGGACAGTGGAATGGCTGATTTCAAAATCTTTTGAGATCTTTTAAAATCCCTTCCCAGACTCATAGGCTGCTACAATCTTTTTTCTGAAGTCCTCTGACAGCTCTTTTGCTCTCACCATGGTGCTCACTCTCACTTCAACAGTCAGGAGCACACCAAACTAAATGTCTGAGGTTTAAATAGGGCAAGCCTCATTCAACATGCAGAGTAACGATCTACTAATTATGTGCACCTGGTGTGATATACCTGTGTGAGATCTGAGCCAATTTAAGAGGGAATACATGTGAGGGTGTCCTATCTTTTTCCTCAGTTAGAATAGCCATTTTTGTAGAATGACATTTACAGAAGATCTTGAAAAGACTTTTCTTCAGTTTTCTTTGTTTAGTTGGATTACTTTAATCTCTCTGTATTGTTGAAACGGAGATGAAATAACCATTTATTAAAAATGTTACAAAAAACCACATGCTTTCAAAGGGTGTCCTAATTTTTTCACATGACTGTATGTATGTGTTAAGGGGGAATATTAATTACCAATATTTATGTCAATACCAATAATTAATATTCCTAAATAGGCGTGAGTCATCTACTGTGACCCCGCCTATTTATCACCTTAATATAATATAACATAAGCACGCTGCACTGAAAGCCAACTGCGCTGAAAGCCTTACTGTACTATAATAATGGACCAGACACTGTGCCCTTAAATAATAAAATATTTATTACATAATAGTCTACTAATACGCTATATCTATATATATATATAGATCAATGGTTATAGATATATATATACATATAGAGGCACACATCACAGTACAGTAAGATTATTACAATAAACACCTACAACACAGATAATACTACACTACACTACACATTTCCCAATTCCACCCCACACACTATCTATACAATACACTTACATACATTCATTAGCAGCAACCCACCCGCCTGGCTACTCACTGTCCCTACGGGGTAGAAAGGGTAATACAGGGTTAATACAGCCCAGCAATGCAAGGGTTAAAGCGGGGCTGTAAACCACACAATCACTGCAATGTAGGGATAATCACAGTGCAGGGGATGATGGACATAAAGGGGTTAACCCAGGGTTGAACATCAGGGGTTACCTGGGTCAGGGGTATTGTGGCTATTACAGGGGACCAGGATATCAAGGCTTAATACTGGGGCTTCACACAGGGAATGCAGGAGAACTGGGGTGCAGAGCTTAATGCTCTGAAGGCAGGAAAGGATATGGGCAGAGGCAGACAGGGCTGAGGTTAATGCTGCAGGGGGTCAGCAGCAGGGGTAAATACTGACTGCAGGAGTTCAGCAGCCGGGGTTAGGGGATGGTTGGTGGTATAGGGAAAAAGGGGTTAAATGCAGGGGTTAGGGTTAACCCAATGCAGGTCAGGGGTGAATAGGGGCAAATCAGGACAGGGGTATTAGGGGTCTGGAGGGAAAGGGTTACTCAGCCATCTCCAGGGGCATGTGGGCCTCTGCCTCTCTTTCTTCCTGGAGCTGTTCCCATGTGTCTCTGTTTGTAGTCCAGTACCAAGAGCCCTTCCCTTTGTCTTGGACTGATATATACAGTCAGGTCCATAAATATTGGGACATCGTCACAATTCTAACATTTTTGGCTCTATATACCACCACAATGGATTTGAAATGAAATGAACAAGATATGCTTTAACTGCAGACTGTCAGCTTTAATTTGAGGCTATTTGCATCCAAATCAGGTGAACGGTGTAGGAATTACAACATTTTGCATATGTGCCTCCCACTTTTTAAGGAACCAAAAGTAATGGGACAGAATAATATCACAATAAAATCAAACTTTCACTTTTTAATACTTGGTTGCAAATAGTTTGCAGTCAATTACAACCTGAAGTCTGGAACGCATAGACATCACTAGATGCTGGGTTTCATCCCTGGTGATGCTCTGACAGGCCTCTACTGCAACTGTCTTCAGTTCCTGCTTGTTATTGGGGAATTTTCCCTTCAGTTTTGTCTTCAGCAAGTGAAATGCATGCTCAATCGGATTCAGCTCAGGTGATTGACTTGGCCATTGCATAACATTCCACTTCTTTCCCTTAAAAAACTCTTTGGTTGCTTTTGCAGTATGCTTTGGGTCATTGTCCATCTGCACTGTGAAGCGCCGTCCAATAAGTTCTGAAGCATTGGGCTGAATATGAGCAGATAATATTGCCCGAAACACTTCAGAATTCATCCTGCTGCTTTTGTCAGCAGTCACATCATCAATAAATACAAGAGAACCAGTTCCATTGGCAGCCATACATGCCCACAGCATTACACTACCACCACCATGCTTCACTGATGAGGTGGTATGCTTAGGATCATGAGCAGTTCCTTTCCTTCTCCATACTCTTCTCTTCCCATCACTCTGGTACAAGTTGATCTTGGTCTCACCTGTCCATAGGATGTTGTTTCAGAACTGTGAAGGCTTTTTTGATGTCGTTTGGCAAACTCTAATCTGGCCTTCCTGTTTTTGAGGCTCACCAATGGTTTACATTTTGTGGTGAACCCTCTGTATTCACTCTGGTGAAGTCTTCTCTTGATTGTTGACTTTGACACACATACACCTACCTCCTGGAGAGTGTTCTTGATCTGGCCAACTGTTGTAAAGGGTGTTTTCTTCACCAGGGAAAGAATTCTTCGGTCATCCACAGTTGTTTTCTGTGGTCTTCCGGGTCTTTTGGTATTGCTGAGCTCACCAGTGCGTTCCTTCTTTTTAAGAATGTTCCAAACAGTTGTTTTGGCCACGCCTAATGTTTTTGCTATCTCTCTGATGGGTTTGTTTTGTTTTTTTCAGCCTAATGATGGCTTGCTTCACTGATAGTGACAGCTCTTTGGATCTCATCTTGAGAGTTGACAGCAACAGATTCCAAATGCAAATAGCACACTTGAAATGAACTCTGGACCTTTTATCTGCTCATTGTAATTGGGATAATGAGGAAATAACACACACCTGACCATGGAACAGCTGAGAAGCCAATTGTCCCATTACTTTTGGTTCCTTAACAAGTGGGAGGCACATATGCAAACTGTTGAAATTCCTACACCGTTCACATGATTTGGATGTAAATACCCTCAAATTATAGCTGACAGTCTGCAGTTAAAGCACATCTTGTTTGTTTCATTTTAAATCCATTGTGGTGGTGTATAGAGCCAAAAATGTTACAATTGTGTTGATGTCCCAATATTTATGGACCTGACTGTAGGTTAATAAATGTATATATCTGATTCGCAAAAGTACCTTTCAGCATTATATATCGACCATCAGGATCTTGAATGTGAGAGCAATATTGGTATGGGCTACCCTTTTTGAAGCCTATGCTGACGCCCCTGGAGGCTGAAGAGTCGAATCCACAGTGGTACCATACTGCAAAGTTAGAAAATGTTAAGTTTGGATAATGGTCAAATTTATAATGTGTTTCCTGAAGAAAAACAATAGAGCAGCCCTCTTTTTTAAGTAGGGAGAAAATTTGGGCTCTTTTGGAGGGTGATTTAAAGCCTTTGACATTGTATGAGGATATCTGGAGATCTGTCATAGATTAAGTTTACAGGAGTACCTCAGGTATGCATTAAGGGCGTTAGTGGGGTAGGATTCCAAGTGTCCAGCCTCCAGGAGCGTCTCAATCCCTCTCACATGACGGATAATTTCCCATATTCCATAGTTCAGTATTTTACCGTATAATCCCTTTAAACTAAAAAGAACAGTAACAATAAGTGAGCAAGTATTGAAGTAGAAGGATAGAGAAAAATAGATTATATCTATATGCTTCTACTAATGTATATCTGAAGATATTTCTCTGGGGTTTCATTTATCCACAGGAAGTCGTCTTGGAGACGGGCCGTGGATGTTTCTCCTGTTTCTTTGGGACTTTGGTGTACGCTGCCTTTCCCAGGGCTCCACTTGTGGAATTTCCGGTAAGTCCAGCAGATCTTGAACAGGATCCCAATTTTGAATATCTAAAGGGCCACAGCCTAGCAGGTCATATAATGGCTCCAGGTCATGGTGCGAAGAAATGGATAGTCTGCGTCCTTCAAACATAAAAGAAATGCCGAATGGGAATGGCCATCTGTAGATTATCTTCTTGGACCTAAGCCAGTCAGTTAGAGGTTTAAGTAATCTTCGTTTTCTCAGGGTGGACTGGGCCAGATCCTGGAAGATGAGGATATTGTTGCCCTCCCATTGAATTGGACCTCCGGAACGTGCTTTGTATATAATTGCTTCTTTTACTGGGAATGCAAGAAATTTGCAAATAACGTCTCTGGGCGGGTCGGATGGAGCAGGTTTGGGCTTTAAGGCTCTGTGAGCCCTCTCCAGGATAACCTCATGGGCTGTGTCAGGACCCAGGAGCGCGAGGCATATTTGCACCACTGTATAGGGAAGATCGCCTGCAACTACAGATTCGGGTATGCCCCGGAAGCTAAGGTTGTTGCGCTTACCTCTGTTCTCTTGATCTTCAATGGCGCTGAACATGATGTTGAGGTTTTTTTGAATCGAGGATAAGCTGTTTGTCAACGCTTTCTGGTATTGGATAAAACTCGCCTGGTTCTCTTCCAGGGTCTGAGCTGATCGGTTCCAGCGCAAATGCCAGAGAGCAGGCCAGAGCTTCTTTCAGGAAGGATCGGGAGATAGGTAAGCTGTCTGTTTCTTCTCCGCTTTCCCAGTCCTGTGCTGATTGTTCAGCCTGCCTGCGGCTTGGAGCTCTCGGGGCTGCTTTTTTGATGAACTTATCCATCCCACCGCTGTTTGGGTTGGATCTTTGCTGGCTTGCGGTTTCACCAGCTTTTGAGCCACCGATTTTTACCATTTTGGTTACACCAAGCTGTATTGACACGCTGTTAGGGTGAATTGTAGATTGGAGCAGCGAGGTTAAGCAGCCATCTCGCTCAGGCACTAGCTCAGCCCCCGATGACGCCTGACTTCAAGAGGGAAATTGTGGTACAGACTGAAGCCTCGAAAGTGGGCCTCGGTGTGGTGTTGTCTCAGGAAGTCAACGGGGAGTAGCATCCCGTTGTCTTCCTCAGCCGTAAGCTCACTCCAGCGGAAACCCGGTACAGTATAGTGGAGACAGAGTATCTGGCCATCTAGTGGGCACTCGAGTCTCTCCGCTATTATCTGTTGGGGAGGAAGTTCCGTCTGGTGACTGATCACTCCCCTCTCAAGTGGATGAGCCAGGCCAAAGAGAGGAATGCTCGGGTCACCAGGTGGTTCTTATCGCTGCAAAACTTTAAGTTCACAGTAGAACACAGGGCAGGCCAGTTACAGGGAAACTCGGGTGCCCTGTCCCGAGTACACTGTCTGGCGTGTGTTCACCCCTCAGGATTTAACAAAGGGGGGAGGTATGTAGAAAGGCGCAAGGGTCCGTCATTGACGGAAGGTACGTTTCACCGAGGTTCCTGGCCTCGGTGTGATAGGAACTGGTTATTTTGTGTGTCAGCCGCAGCTAGTGCTTGCTGACACTGTTTTTTCTTAGTGTGGCTGAAAAGCCGATCCGGTCCGGTTCTTATTGGGAACAGCCAAAGAGCAGGGTGGGTGGCTGTTCCCCACATCCAGAACCAGGTTTTGGGCTGGGGTTTAAAAACTCAGCCAGCAGCTCAGCTGGGTGTGGAATGAACCTCCAGGTGATGGTGGAGCTCTGTGTTTTGGGAGATGAGGAGTTCTACCATATACTACAAGGCTGAGAGCTGCATGAGAGCTGCCAGCTGGAAGCCAGGCACCCTAAAGCCTGCTGTGGACTGCCAGGTGACGTGTTTCTTTGCGTTCTGTGGACTTTTGCTGTGTGAATTAACATGAGGATTCCTGCAGTGTGAATTAACACCAGGGCCCTGCCTAGTATTATGTTTTTTCCTGCCTTTTTTTGTGTGAATAAACACTGACTTTTGTTTTTCAACCGTGGTTTTGCCTCTGTATTGCGTCTGCTTACCCTGCCTACCAGAGCAAATCCCTACAATTGCTACATGTGTCATGTGACATTGATGTCGCATCAATGTTGTGTGACAATTTTTATAATGATAGTCTATGGTGTCACACTGTGACATGTGAAATGCTGCAACTGCGATGCGATAGTCACAGAAAAATCTATCTTGGATGTATTTTTGTGGCTGTCGTGTCGCAGTTGCAGCATGTCACATGTCGCAGTGCGACACCATAGCCTATCATTATAAAAATTGTGCGACAAATGTCATGTAGCCCTAGCTTAAAGGGGCAGGGCACTCTGGAGGTCACTATTAAAGAGGCGGGCACTGTGGAGGTCACATTTAAAAAGGCGTTCACTGTGGATGTTACTGTTAAGGGGTCAGGCCGCTGTGGAGGTCACTGTTAAAGGGGCGGATACTGTGGCGGTCACTGTTAAGGGGGCAGCGGCCACTATTAAAGGGGCAACTGCTGTGGAGGTCACTGTTAAAGGGGTTATCCCATCATAATGATCACTGTTAAATCTGTTAATGATTTGACAGTGATCATTTTTGTAAATATACTTTATTAACAAATTCCCACCGATTAGGAGAAAATTCATCCCCACTTACCTTATTGTTGTGACTCAGTCTCCCCTGGTTACGACCACCGCTCTTCCGCAAAATCCCGATGGTCGCGCTTGCCCAGAAGACTTCTTCTTTTCTCCCGGCTGGGCCACTCGCTGTCCTGAACGCGCACGCTGCCGCGCATGCGCGACGGTGACTTCTTCCCGGCCAGAATAGTACAGAGCTGCGAACGCGCACGCCGGCTCTGTACTATACTGGCCAGAAATAAGTCACATTGCGCATGCGCGGCAGCGTGCGCGTTCAGTCCAGCGCGCGGCCCGGCCGGGAGAAGACTTCAATCAAGATGAAGCCCGCCCCCAGCCAGAATCCAGGAAGTGAACGCGCGGTGGCAGCAGGTAAGTATAAAAACGCAAAGTGGGATAACCCCTTTAAGGCAGCAGGGTACTGTGAGGTCACTGTTAAGGGAGCGGGTTACTGGGGAGGTCAATGTTAAGGAGCCGGGCCCCTGAGGAGGTCACTGTCAAGGGAGTGGGGTGCTGTGAAGGTCAAAGTTAAAAGGGATGGGCTACTGTGGAGGTCCCATTTTAAAGTGGCGGGGCACTTAAGGGGAGGTAGTGTTAAGGGGTGGGGGACTGTGGAGTTCACTGTTAAAAGTGGTGCTGTAGAGGTCACTTATGGGGGATACTGTCGATATCTTTTAATGACACACACAAGCATTAAATGAAATAGATTAAATATATCCGTGTGAAGCTGGGTCCTTCTGCTAGTGGTTTATATATGTTGAGCATCAATGTTGCCTTACAAAATTATTTTAAAACAAAAAACATTTTAGTTGAATTACATGACTTGGGCTACATTCAGATCTCTGGCAGGTAAATCCTGTAGTCTCTTCCGGCGGAGGAGCAGACTACAGCAATTACCTTATCCAGCATAGCTGTACACAGCTGCACTTCATCGAATCCCCAATGACTATACTGGAATCCGATGGGGTTCCGGCATCTTTCCAGTATAATGCAATGCAAAAGTGCACTAAATAGCACTAAAAAAACGGAGTGGGAATCCAAGAATTTTAACCACCAAGCTATACAACTACATGTTAACCTGCACTAAAATATGAAATTATACTTCTGCTGTATAGAAATACTTACTACATGACAAACTACTATGAGGTTTTTCTGGCATAGTTTATCATTCAGCTTTATAGCTGAGTGGTTAAAGTCCTTGCCTATAATGTAGAAGGTTGTGAGTTCAAATCCCAGCAGAACCTATTTAGAAATAGAAGCTAAATTATATTTAAATACACTCGGTGTCCCCAAGCACTGACTCCTTATATGGAGTCAGAGCAGGGACTCCTAAACCGTGGACTCACACTGGGGGATTCCATCACTGTACAGCGATCTTCTACATAGACCTCAGTGGGACCCGGCACCCTCCCCTCTTCAGAGTAGGGGGTGCCTGGTTTAATGCTTGGTGACTTCCATTGTGCCCTGTAGAGCACCAAAATATTGCAAAGTGTTCTACCCAAACACTTTGGTGCTTGATCAACACTAATAAAGATGCAACATGCTGCAATTTTTGCTGAATGTACAAATGGTTAGTGACAATTAATGCTCAGGTGCATATAATAATTGAAATTAATGGGTCAGTGTCTAGTCTGGATGCTATCCATTGTAAAAATGGGCCGCAGTAGGAAGAATCGCTTTTTTGAAATAAGCCTAACACATTCAGTAGGTCAGAAACTCCCTGATGTAAGTCCTAATTAGTAAATTATGTTATGAGGTAAGTGAACCTTTTGAGATTTAGCTTGTTTCCGGTTTTGAAAAAGTTGGCTCAGACCTGATTCAGTTCTACCTGAACCAAAGTGGCTCCAATAGGGAAAATTTTTATCTCTTTTCATTAATTTCTTATGCATTTTTGCTCCCACCTCCCTAAGCTTTTGTATGAAATGCTCCCAAAGCTTCCAAAAAATTCTTATTTGAGGCAGATGGTGTTTAAAGAAAAAAAAACTGGCTTGTTGGGGATCCAAGCATCCAAAAATTATACCTTAACAGTGTCAGAATGCCTGTCCAAATGAATCCCACCACACTATCCTGGCCACACCCCATAAAAATTACATGTAGGCCTCATGCTCACTGCCGTTGTGTGGACGTTTCGAGCATTGGGGACCGCAATTTGCGGTCCCCAATGCACGGGCAACATCTGTGCGGCGACTGGGACGGATTGAGACCCATTCAACTTGAATGGGTCCGTGATCCGTTCGCACTGTAAAAAAAATAGAACCTATTTTTTTGCTGTGCGGAGGCACGCACAGAAACACCACGTCAGCACTCCGTAGTGCTTCCATGGGCTTCCGATCCATGCTTCCGTTCCACACTGCACCACATCTTGTGGACACATTCAAGTGAATAGGTGTCACGGCCATGGTCATGGTCGTGACTCCTATCACCGCAAGCTATTGCCTGCGGTCTCGTGTGGTTGTTTCAGCCACAGGTGAGGGCCGCTTGTATGTTGCCTCATTTGTGGTTGCCGTTGGCAACATTCTCTATTTATGTGCTTGGCAGCATAGCAGCCTGAGCTGTTGCTTGGCAGCTTGCTGCAGTCTGCATGCGGTTGCACATGGCAACCTGTCTTTGTAGGTGTGCCTTTTTGTAGTTTTGGTGTGCACGTGGTTTGTGTGTGTGCACTGACACTTCCCTTCGCCTGTGGCTGCCCGTGGCAACGTGTTGTATTGGTTACATGTGCTGGCAGTGTCTCGGCCTTCTGGCCGACTCCCTTGACACGGTTGCCGCGCATGTCGTTGCCTGCGGTAACAGCTGCAGGGTAATTGTGTGTGTGTGTATTTCCCTTTTAGTTGTGGTCTTCCCTTCCCTGGTGTAAGAAGGGTTAATTCCCTTCTTTCTGTGTGAACACTGGGTGTGTCTGAGTGTGGGTGTGGCTACATGGGCTATAAAGCCTCAGTTGAGACCTGAAGTCTGAGGGGTACTCCAGCCTTGTTTGTAAGCTGGAGGCACCCTCCTGGTTTATGCCATCTGCCACTGAGAGCCACCCTTGTGGTCATAAATCTAGTTTGATGTGATGAAGATGTCTCTGTTGTATGTTTCTTATTGCAGCTTATGGTCCTGGGTTCCTGTGTGATGTGTGTTGTGTGCTGTGTCCGTTTCTGTGTTAGGACAGCAGCACTTGCGCATGGGTTCCAGGCTTTGTGTCTGTGGCAGGTGGGTGTTGTGCTTATGGCATTTACCTGCCACTGCCATGAGTTGTATATGTTCCCCTTTATTGTAGCCTGGCCTGTGAGACTCCTGTTCCTCCGTGTCTAGGAGGAACAGGTCGTCTTACCCTGCTCCTAGCTTTAGGGATCTGCGGAGGGCTACTAGGGATCCGAGGTTCCGGAGCATGAGCCCTCCTACCTTCAAGGTCGGCTCATGCAGCTAGGAGTCAGGGTCAGATTAGGGATGCGTTAGGAGGTGACCTGCTCCCTAATTCTGTGCTCCTGGCCAAGCAGTGACCACCATCTTCCGTCATCGCACGGCTGAGGGTTTTCCCCATCTTCAGCCATGACAATAGGTTCTCATCCGTGATGCGAGGTGCACATGGTCGCTTCCTGTGTATTGCGGACCCGCTGTATGGGGGCCACAATACTGCCATGTCTCTTTGCAACGGCTGTGTGTATGAGCCCTTAGGCAAAGGCTTGGAGGTGTGCCTCATTTGACAACCAACAAGAGTTAAATTTGGCATAGCAGCAGTACCCTTTCATCCGTGGCGAGAAGTCCCACAATGACACCACCCGGGTCACACCCCAGAAAAATTATGTTTAGGTGAAGTCATGGCAGTGCGCCTCATTTTCCAAAAGACGACAGTTAAATTTGATATAGCAGCAGTACACTTTTGTGCTTGTGAGAAGTCGTACACCAGGGATGGCCAACCTGAGGCTCTCCAGCTGTTGCAAAACTACAATTCCCAGCATACCCAGACTGCGTATAGCTATCAGCCTACAGCAGGGCATGGTGGGAGTTGTAGTTTTGCAACAGCGGAGAGCCGCAAGTTGGCCATGCCTGTCCTACACCAACACTGCCTGGTTAAGAGGCAAGAAGAATTACATTTAGGCGAAGCATTCCGCTTTCTTTATCAGACACAAAGAAAGTATAGCATGGAGCACAATTTATACAGGTTCAGGTTACATACAAAACCCGGACCAAAAAAAAACCCGAAATGGACAATAAAATATGTATAAAACTATTTTCACATTCAATAACAAATAATAAATGCAAATAAGATAAATGTTAAAAATCTGCAAATAACACAAAAAAAGTTGAAAATATATACCTAATGGACCAGAAGCATTTTTTATAAAAATAAAAAGCGATGGACCAGATCTATTTTACTTTACTACCTGACAAAATACAATCACTTTCGTGGCACTGAGCTGTGCCTAGGCCATGTGACTGATGAACGTGTCGTCATTCGGCCTTGGGAAAGCTGAGCATCCTGGATAACGGAAATCAGACTGATCCGTTATGCTCGCCCATAGACCTCTATTATGACGGATCAAAATTGAATGCCTCTAAAGGTTTCTGTTTTGAATTCCATCTTACAAATTCAGAAATTTTATGTTATAACGGAAAGCAATAAGGGAATTCGTAATGATGATGTGAACCCGCCCTTATGAAAAAAGGTATTTTTAAGTTGTTAACCTACTATGACATTGTTCCTCCCACACCAAACCTTATACATTATAGGCAAGGATGTTAACCACTACACTATAAAGCTACATGTTAACCTGCACAGAAATATAAAATATGTCTTCTGCTGAATAGGAATAGTCACTACATCAGAAACTACTATGAGGTTTTACTGACACAGTTTAGTATTCAGCTTTAGAGCTGAGTGGATAAGGTCCTTGCCTTTAACGTACAAGGGGCTGGGAGTTCAAATCCTGGCAGAAACTTTTCAGAAATAGATGCTAAATTACATTTAAATACACTCGCTTGAGCAAACGCGGTGTTCGGCCGAGCATAGCAATGCTTCGAGCCGAACTAGTGTTCGGCTGAGCATGCTCGATTAACAGTAGCCTGGAGATGACAGATTTGGAGCTACTATTTCAGGTGTTTCACAGAGATTTAAAACGATACCTTCTGGATTGTAAAACATGTGTTGTACACTTATATTGATATTTTTGTAAACCACACCAACACTTGAACTGTCTGAAGAGATGTTATATGTTCATAAAAATATGCAAATTAGTGCTTAACTGTTCTGAAGGTGGGCACCAACCCCTCACTGCATTTTTACTCCTCTGCTATGCATATCTGGATGCTACTCCTTAACGTGATTGACAGGTCCAGGTGGAGAGGAGAGAGAGTCCAGGGAAGGAAAGCAGAGAAGCTATGCAGTACTGAGTGGCTAGGGCCTGCCCTTGGTGTACTTAAAGAGGATGTGTGAGACAAACTCTAAAATGACTTAAGATTAAAAAAAAAACACCTTATAGTAACCCCTTTGTCCATTGCCATTGTCTGCAGTGCTGTTCTGGTTCGTCTGCCACTTTTTTCTTTACAACACCAGTGTTGATGTGCCTGGATATGGTCATAACTGCAGCATGGCACATTTTGACTGAAAGGATTTGGACCTTTCTGGTCCTCTACGAAAACCTTGGTTTGAGACACTGACGTCAGGAGAGATGTTTCTCAGTTGGCAATAACAGACACACACAGGTATCACTGAAAATACTCTAGCTTTATTATGCTATCGCTTGGCCTTATATAGGCAGCAGAAAAGTTTGCATAACAACAGCGTTAAACCAATCATAAAGATAAACATTGGTGCTCATACAGATACTACCGGAACATCCTTTTATGGTATGTGGACGTGCAGTAAGCAAAAATAATAGGTTTTAATCACTCACTATAAGAATGTACGCAGTTGTGCCGAATGACCCTGAATAAGGCAAGAATGTTTGTTCTAGTTCTAGGATATTCACAGAATCTGTCCTGAGACAGATAAGCAAAACTAAACTCACAGCGGGGGAAGGTGAAACAGTGCATGGGTGAGATGTTATAACAATTCTTTACATATTTAGAGAAGACAAGATGGAGTCACATTTCTCTTCATTGACTTGGTAAGATTTGCCCACTCTTCTTTGCAAAAACACTCCAAATCTGTTAGATTGTGAGGGTATCTCCTGTGCACAGCCCTTTTCAGATCACCCCACAGATTTCCAATCGGATTCAGGTCTGGGCTCTGGCTGGGCCATTCCAAAACTTTTATATTCTTCTGGTGAAGCCATTCCTTTGTTGATTTGGATGTATGCTTTGGGTCGTTGTCATACTGAAAAGATGAAGTTCCTCAGCTTTCTAGCAGAAGCCTAAAGGTTTTGTGCCAATATTGACTGGTATTTGGAACTGTTCATAATTCCCTCTAGCTTAACTAAGGCCCCAGTTCCAGCTGAAGAAAAACAGCCCCAATACATGATGCTGCCACCACCATGCTTCACTGTGGGTATGGTGTTCTTTTAGTGATGTGCAGTGTTTTTGCGCCAAACATATCTTTTGGAATTATGACCAAAAAGTTCAACCTTGGTTTCATCAGACCATAACACCTTTTCCCACATGCTTTTGGGAGACTTCAGATGTGTTTTTGCAAAATGTAGCCTGGCTTGGATATTTTTCTTCGTAAGAAAAGGCTTTCATCTTGCCACTCTACCACATAGCCCAGACATATGAAGAATACGGGAGATTGTTGTCACATGTACCACACAGCCAGTACTTGCCAGATATTCTTGCAGCTCCTTTAATGTTGCTGTAGGCCTCTTGGTAGCCTCCCAGACCAGTTTTCTTCCTGTCTTTTCATCAATTTTGGAGGGATGTCCAGTTCTTGGTAATGTCACCGCTGTGCCATATTTTCTCCACTTGATGACTGTCTTCACTGTGTTCTCTCTAAAGTTAATTTACAGACCCTTTTTAAAATATACTTTTTATTATTAATACTTAAAATAAATGCCACTTAATGGTGGCTTGATGTCATACACAGGGTGCTGGCCTCCAGCCGGCTACTCTTATTGTATGATAGCATCCGCCACGGTTATGACATACAAACAATACAGACTTACAAAGTGTATAATGTGAATAGGAAGGTAGATGGTTAGTGTGGGAAATCTTTCCCTAATACACACTCTCTCTCACCTCTGCCCAGGGGTCACCCCTGATGGTGGGGTTCCCTGTCTGCGTACCTTCCCTGTCTGCGTGGAGAAAATGGTTGGCAGCAATTTTCGTGACTGTGAGGAAGCAGCAACTCTCTCTCCTGCATTACCTCCCCCATGATGTCCCTCTCACTGCCAAACAGCAGCAGGGACGAGTCTTGGAGGATGGGGGCTGGTCCTGCTGGAGGTAGAGAGCTGCTGCTGCTCAGAGCCGGGGCAGAGGACTCCGTGCCACTGGCTGTGTCACGAAAGCCAGAACTGCCTTGGCGCCCTGCCACACCCAAAAAAAATCCAGGATGAGGCGGATGCCCTGACAGCTGCACCCACCACTCCGGGGGTAGAGGAGCAGCCAATGCTGGCAGTGATCCAGCACTGGAACCAACTCCCCTACCACGACCACGGCTGCCGGCACACCTAAGGCCGCTCAAGATCAGCAGAAAATGTATTTACAGCAAAAAAAACTATACAAAGAAAATTAAGAGGGACTTTGGGATGACTTTATTGGGTTTGGGACAATGGGGCAAAAATCTAATAAAATAGGGATTCAGAAAAACAGAGCGCAAATTAATTTTTTTTTCAAAGACGAAAGACAAAGACACTAATTTCTATCACAACTCAGTAATCCCTATTACAGCACACTAATCCCTATCACAGCACAGTAATCTTTATCACAGCACACAAATACATTAGATATTATACATTAGTACATAGGAGACGGTAGCAAGGCGCCAAAAGGAAGTGATAATGGCACTCCGGGACATTCCACTTATTTGAACTTACCACCAACATTAAGACTGGAAGCACACAGCCCTGCTACAGCTGTCTCTGATAACATCAGACTATGTGTAGTCAGTGATAAAGCCACAGGGATTGTTCGGCTATATCACAAGCAAATTTCTAGGGATGAGCGAACCGACTTCGGATGAAACATCCAAAGTCGATTCGCATAAAGCTTTGTTTGAATATTGTACGGAGCGGTTGCTCTGTACAGTATTAGAATGTGTTGGCTATGATGAGCCGAAGTTATTACTTCATGAAGTCACGCGAGACTTAGGGTAATAACTAGAGATGAGCGAATTTCTCAAAAATTCAATTCTGCTGGATCGTCGAATTCTCTGAAAAAACTTGGTTCGATCCGAATTTATTTGTGGCGAATAGCATTAAAAATGGCTGTTTAATGGGTGCAGGGCCCTTCCAAGGTGTTATAACGCACGTCCCAGATTAGGAATGCCATAGTGGTGTAATGGCTTATAATTAGGGTTTAGCGAACCCGAACTGTAAAGTTCTGATTCGTACCGAACTTTAGGAATTTTGGACCCCGGACCCGAACCCAAACATTTCCGTAAAAGTTCGGGTTCGGTGTTCGGCGATTTTTTTTTTGGAAGGCTGCAGAGCAGCCAATCAACAAGCGTTTAACTGTGTGACCTTAGAAGCCAGCACAGCCATGCCTACTAAAATTACTTTTATCCGTCTGTTAGTTAGGTGGGCGGCGGCAGCCATTTTATGCAAGCTCAGTGCACCAGCACTGCATCTGTGCTTTTGTGATATTCAAATCCAAGCTTGAAATACTGCAATAATAATCTGGTTTTAAAAAAAACACCCTTTTTTGGCAATATCCTACATCTCGTGCCTTTGCTGCATTAGTCAGTGTGCAATTTAAGCTAGAAATACAGCCAACATTTTCTGGGTTTTAAAAAACACCCTTTTTGTGCAAAATACACCATTTTACAGCCCTTGCTGCATCTGCACGTCTGAAATTCAAGCGTTAGATACGGCTGTCATATTCTGTTATTAAAAAAAACACCCATTTTGGACAAAAAACTAAATTTTGCAGCCTTTGCTGCATATGTCATTGTGAGATACACCATTTAGATACTGTGGTTCTATTCTGCTATTAATAAAACACCCATTCTTGGTAAAAAATCTTTAATTGCGGCCTAGTCTACATCTGTAAGTGTGAGATACACACTTTAGATACTGTGGTTCTATTCTGTTATTTGAAAAACAGCCTGCAGTGGAGTAGACACCTCAAAAACCAAGAAAGTTCTCTGGCTCCTCCTGCTTCCTCTTCTGCTGCAGTCTCGGCCTCTTCATCCACCTCTTGAGTGACACTGCCACCTGCCACCCCGCAAACAGAGGATCTGCCAGCAACACCACCATCTGGGTCACCATGCATCTCCACAATGTTCCACGGAAGCGTTCAGCTCTCCATCTCCCAAACACTGGAGCGAAAGAGGAAGTACCCACCTACCCACCTGCGATCCCTGGACCTGAATGCCAGCATTTCAAAATTACCGGCTTTTGAAATGCTGTCATTCCGATTGGTGGAGACGGAGAGTTTTAAAAGCCTTATGGCGGTGGCTGTCCCACAGTAAGTAGTGCCCAGCCGCCACTACTTTTCCAGGCGTGCTATCCCTTCCCTGCACAACCAAGTGGGGGACAAAATTAGGTGTGCACTGCGCAACACCATCTGTGGCAAGGTCCACCTAACTACGGATATGTGGACCAGTGCATGGTCAGGGACGTTATATCTCTATAACAGCACACTGGGTAAATGCAGTGGCGGCTAGGCCTGAGGCTGATAGAAGTTTGCCGCATGTCCTTCCACCACCGAGGATTGCAGGCGCTTCAGTTTGCCTCCTGTTGCTTCCTCCTCCTACTCCGCTTCCTCATTCTCTACCGGCTCCTCATTCGGTCAGCGTAACACCTTCACCACCAACTTCAGCACGGCCAGGGGTAAACGACAGCAGGCAGTTTTAAAATGTATCTGTTTGGGGGACAAACCCCACACCGCGCAGGAGCTGTGGACTGTCCTTGAACAACAGACCGATGAGTGGTTGGTGCCAGTGAGCCTCGAGCCCGGCCTGGTGGTGTGCGATAATGGGCGAAATCTCGTAGCAGCTCTGGGACTAGCCGCTTTGAGGCACATCCCTTGCCTGGCGCATGTGCTGAATTTGGTGGTGCAAAGATTTCTTAAAAGTTACCCCGATATGTCAGAGCTGCTGCATAAAGTGCAGGCTGTCTGTGCACGCTTTCGGCGTTCTCACCCTTCTGCTGCTCGCCTGTCAGCGCTGCAGCGTAACTTCGGCCTTCCCGCTCACCGCCTCATATGCAACGTGCCCACAAGGTGGAACTCCTCCTTGCACATGCTGGCCAGACTGCATCACGCACGGGTGGGTCACTCTGCAGAACAGCACCACTTCACCACCAATGACTGGGCCTCCATGCGAGACCTGTGTTCCTTGTTGTGCTGTTTCGAGTACTCCACCAACATGACCAGTGCCGATAACGCAGTTCTCAGTGTTACTATCCCACTTCTATGCCTCCTTAAAAAAACGCTGCTGGCAATGATGGAAGAGGATGTGGCACAGGAGGAGGAAGAGGGATCATTTCATAGGGTTTCCGGCCAGTCATTCACAAGTGGCTCTGAGGATGGTTTCCTGCACCCACAAACACAAGGTACGAAATTGTCCAGCCAGGGCACAGTTCTGAAGGATGACAAGGTGGAGGATGAGGAGGAGATGGAGGAGGAGGAACCATGATTACAGCAGGGTGGCACCCAGACCAGCTCATGGCCATCACTGGTGCATGGCTGGGGGGGATACAGAGGACACAGACGATACATCTCCCACAGAGGACAGCTTTTCGTTGCCTCTGGGTAGTCTGGCACACATGAGCGATTACATGCTGCAGTGTCTCCACAACGACCGCCGAGTTGCTCACATTCTAACTTGTGCTGATTACTGGGTGGCCACGCTGTAGGATCCCTGTTACAAGGACAACGTGCCGTCCTTAATTTCCTCACTGGAGCGTGATCGTAAGATGCGCTAGTACAAGCGCACACTGGTAGACGTGCTGCTAGTGGCATTCCCAGATGATTGCGAGGCCACAGTGGAAGCACAAGGCGAAGGCAGTGGAGGAGGAAGAGGTCGCCAATGCAGCTGGGGCACCGCCAGCACCTCAGAAGGCAGGGTTAGAATGGCCGAAATGTGGAAAAGCTTTGTCAGCACGCCACAACAACCAGCACCAACAGCTGATATGGATTGTCTTAGCAGGAGGCAGCATTTGACCAACATGGTGAAGCAGTATGTGTGCACACAACTACACGTACTGAATGACGGGTCTGCCGCCTTCAACTTCTGGGTCTCCAAATTGGGCACCTGGCCTGAGCTTGCCCTTTACGCCTTGGAGGTGCTGGCCTGCCCTGCGCACAGTGTTTTATCTGAACGTGTGTTTAGCACGGCAGGGGGCGTTATCACAGACAAGCGCAGCCGCCTGTCCACAGCCAATGTGGACAAGCTCACGTTCATTAAAATATTTTCCACCTTTTGGGGTGCACCCTAATTGAAAAAAAATTAAAAAATGAAAACAAAAAAACAGTATTGTCTACCTCGTCCTCCTCCAACACCGCTTCCACCTACACCACTATGTCCACCGCCTCCTCAAACTCCTACTCCATATGGACCTCCACCTCATACATCAAGTTTTTTTTGTTTGTTTTTTGTACGGATTTTATTTTATTTTATGTCATTTCACTAATTTGTCTGTTACATTTTAGGGTGAAATTCACAAATGTTTGGGTGGGATATACCACGAGTATACCTAGTAGACAGGTAAAAAAATGCAATAATTTGTCTGTTACATTTTCGGGTGAAATTCACCAATGTTTGGGTGTGATATGTAGTTAAGGCTGCCGTGCAGCCTGTATTTGTGGGAGGGGCATAGGCCCCGCCCCCTTTTGCTATAAGACCCGTGGAGTGCAAGGGACGGGACGTGCAGCCAGTTACCTGGTACTTCCGGTTCGCGTCTGGTTCCTGCACGTCCCGCTCGTTTTTCGTCACGGTGGGTGAGTATCTGTTGGCGTTCGGCTCGTCTCTGGTGTCCTTCAGGTAAGCAGGCGGAATCCGATGCCGGCACGGCGGGTCCGGTCCTCACCCCGGCGGGGGGGGCAGCGCGCGGCTGGTCACGATGTTTCCACGGTACTGGGGCGCTGCAAACACGTGGCGGGGTATACCGTCTTCCATGAGGCAGGCCGGGCGATGCAGGTTCATGCGGGCGGGCGTTCCGGGAGCGGCCGCGTGTGCCGGTTGCTAGGCGCGCTGAGGCTCCGCCCCTAGTAACGCTCGCTCCATGTTCCAACTAGTGTCAACCAAGAAATTGCTAAACATTCACTTTCTATACTGAATGATCTGCGATTTTCGCATTTTATGACAGCAATATTACACTTTGTACCTATTCTGCTACAATATACGTTATTATAATAGTTCAGAATGATGTTAGGATTCCAAACTGAAGAACATGACACTGACACATGCAGCATTGTACAGTTTATATTATTTGATATGGAAGCTTTCTCCTGGAAGAAGGAGTTTTCAAGATGTCATACAGAGGAACAGGCTGGCCACTCTTAAATGCTGCAGTTAGATTAATCTGTTAATAGAAAGAGGGAAATATACATATATGTGTATATTATGTCCGTCAGTGGGATAGAGCGGCTGCAGCACCAACTGTCCACATACATATGCATATAAATGTCCGTCCATCTAGTGTTACCACCTGTGATTCTCCAGGGGGATAGAGCGGCTGCAGCACAGACTGTCCATATATATATATATAGTGTCCGTTCATCTAGTATTACCACCTATGCGCTTCACCATCAATCTAGTACTTATGAGTTATGTCACAAGTGAGGGTGTCAAGTACCGGCTGGTATTTACATATAGGTCGTTTCATAGTTCCTTGTTATGCGGGCCCACGGGTTCCATCAGGCACGTGGCGGATCACCTTTGGGTCTCATCGCCAAAGGCGCATGCACGTCAGCACGGGCGCTTGGGTAAGCACGTGGCTGGCTTCATGAGAACGGTTCCCATTCACCATTTGTTTTCTGTCCTTAAAGGGCCATATTGCATATCTTAAGGTTCTGGAGTCTGTTGCTTTCCTGCGCTAGAAGCGGCTTGTTGCCTCGGCATACGGGAACAGCAGTGCCGGTATTCTGTTTAAAAAAAAAAAAAAAAAAAAAAAAAAAAAACTTATTGTTTTGTCTTGCGTCATCATGTTGCAGTTCTGCTTCTGGTCGGCTATCTGACGCTCCACTCCGGTTCAAGGATTCTTGACTTTTGGTAGGTGGTACGTCCTGTCTTCTATACGGGTATGGTATGTGTCACAGGGGTTTGGCCGCAGGCACCTTCACACGTTTCATCTGTAATGTCCGCCGCACCCATGTCAGGTTGTCTCTTTGTCTATTGTGGTACGTCTGCTTGAAACGTTCAGGCATTGTTGCGTCCGCCGCTCCGGTGGCATGTGGTCCGGCCTTTATTCCCAGGTTGTCATTTGTTTATTGTGGTGCGTCTGCTTGAAGCGTTCAGGCAAAGTCTCGTCCGCCACTTCGTGGCACGGGGTCCTGGATTTCAGGGTGTCTCGTCATCTCATGTGGTACGTCCGCTTGAAGCGTTCAAGCAGTATTATGTTGTTCACTCCTGGAACGTCCAGGTTGCCATGCTCATCTACTGTTGCACGTCTGCTTGAAACGTTCAGGCAAAGTATGTCTGCCACGCTGGTGGATTGTGGTCCTGCCTGGAACGTCCAGGTTGTCATATTTATCTCCGGTGTACGTCTGCTTGAAACGTTCGGGCAATTATGACGTCCGTCACCCCGGTGACACGTGGTCCTGCCTGGTACGTCCAGGTTGTCTTACTTGTTTTTGTTACATGTTTGTCTGAAGCGTTCAGGCGGTGTCGCGTCAGCCGCCCCGGCGGCATGGTGTCCTGTCTAAGTACGTCCTGGGGGTCTTTCTTTCACCATAATTGGCACACCTCCGCCCATAGCAGCTGGCTTGACCCTGCAGCACGCACGGGGGGCACGTCATCCTGGTTAGTGGCTCTTCTGTCCTCATCATTGTTGCCTAAAAACATTTAGGCCATGTTGTCATCCACCCGTAGGGGCAGGTTGTACGGCCTGACGCAACCAGGTGGGTTATTCCCAGTGCATTTAGAGGTTCATTTGTTGTTCTTGTTTATACGGCAGCACGTTGGGTTCTCGGTGCCTTCGGTTTCCCATAAACAAGGCCTCCACCTCGGTCAGTGGTTCGGGCCTCCGGTACGGTATCGTTATCATTGTCGTCAAATTTATTACCAGGTGAGTATCTAGTCAGGTCCGTCAGGCCGGCCATAATCTAGGGGCGGTCTTTCTGGTAGAGGCAAAAAGGGGGAGGGGCCATCGAATGTCCAAAACACGCCTGGTGTCGGCACTAGTAACAAAGGTTTTGTCCTCAGGTGATATCCAGGGCGTAGAGTGTTGCAGCGTGGTCAACATGTCCCAGGCCTCAGACATCGACGATGCCTCGTCCATCTCCGGGTCCGTGGTTTCCGGTCTGGCTGGTCATGGATCCCTGAGGAACTGGACCATTCCAAAATTGGTGGCCGAATTAAATAGAAGGGGCATCAGTCACCCGGCTTCGGCCAGGAAAGCCGAACTGTATAGGCTGCTGGTATCTAGCCCGGGCCCATCCGGCGAGCAACTGGCAGTACCCACTGTCCAGGCATCGCTGGCGCAGTTGAATGCCACTATGGGGAGTCTGGCTGCCTCAGTAGCAGACATCCAGCACAGGGTCATGGAACTGGAGTCCAGGGCTTCCACCTCGTCGCAGTCGGTGCCGCCCGTGACAGCGGTGTCAGGGCCAGTGGCGGTTTCCCCAGGTATGTCGGCTACTCCGCCGGCCATTGTCCCAGCTCATTTTGTGGCGGAAAATATCAGGAGGGATATACTGGCAGGCAAGGAGGTCAACCTGGCTTCTATCCTCATAGCATCCCATGATGCAAGCGAGCATAGAACCATCGATTGCGGGGAGGTGTCAGTGGTGATGAAATCAAAAGACGCCCGACTGAATCGCAAACTGTCCATACCCGAGTTTGTGCTCGCTTTCAGTTTGTTCAGAGACGTCATCTGCTCGGCACAGCCCAATAGGAGGGAGGAGCTGGACGTCTATCTATATCAGGTCACCGATTTGGGCCACAAGTATGGGGGCTCGGCGTTTTACGATTACCATCGGTCCTTCGCGGCTAAAGCTGCAGCCTCCCTAGCGCAGTTTCAATTCATGACCAATTGGGCTGTGCTAGACATGGAGCTTTTCTGCAGGCATTTTGCGGGACTCCGAGCCCCCACTTGTGGTTCGTGCCAGTCCATTTTCCATGACACAGTATGGTGCCCCAACGAGGCGTCTGCCCGTTCAGATAGAGCCATTCCATGTACATCGGGAGTCTCCAGGGGTCCGGCCCTCATGGACAAGTTTGGCAGGCCTATTGTGTATCTGGGCAAAAGCCAGATATGCAATAACTTCAACTTCGGGCACTGCATGTTCAGCGGGTGCAGGGCACTTCACGTGTGCACGGTCTGCTTTCGGGCACATCCCAGGTCTACCTGTCCCAAAAAATCGGCCAAACAAGCATGACTGACCGACGTCAACGTGGATCTCCTGGAAACACTCCTGGAAAGTCATGGCGACCGACAGTTCGTACAGCATTTGATCACTGGCCTGTCATTAGGGTTCCACACAGGTTTGGTGGCCCTGCCACATTCGAATTGGGAGTGTGAGAACCTCCTCTCTGCAAGACAAGATCCTGAAGCGGTGCAAGCGGTATTATCCTCAGAATTAGAAAAAGGCTTCATCATCGGCCCTTTTGACTCAATTCCTTTTGAAGTATGGAGGGTCAACCCAATTGGTGTGGTGTCAAAGAGAGGTTCAAATAAAAAAAGGCTGATCTATGATCTCTCGGCTCCTCATTCCTCACATATTCCTAGTATCAACTCGCTCATACCGTCAGAAGAGTTCAGCATGAAGTACTCCTCTATCGATGAGGCCATTCAGTTCATTCTCAAGGCGGGCAGGGGGGCCTGGTTGTCAAAAACTGATATTGCCGATGCCTTTAAATTACTCCCGATTCTCCCGCAACTGTGGCAATATTATGGCATAAAATGGGCGGGAAGATACTACTTTGCCAATCGTCTTACGTTTGGCTCAAAAAGCAGCCCATGGCTGTTTGACCGGCTGGCCCAGGCCCTGCATTGGGTTCTGGTCGAACATGGGCAGGTTGCTATGTGTATCCACTACCTGGATGATTTCCTGCTGGTAGAGCACCCCGCCAGTCAGCCCTCCGGTTTATCCTCTCTGCTGGAGTTGTTCTCGGCGCTCCAGGTTCCTGTCGCCACGGGGAAGACGGTCGGTCCTTCCTCAACGATCACCTTCCTAGGGGTCATTCTGGATTCTGTGAAGTTGGAAGCAAGGCTCCCGGAGGAGAAGTTGCAGCAGATCCGGTTAGCCATCCAGGAGGCTGCCAAATCCTGCTTCCTGACCAAAACAAGTCTCCAATCCTTACTGGGCCGGCTGAATTTCGCCATGAGGGTCATGCCACAGGGGCGCACCTTCGTGTCTCGGCTCTTGCTGCTCCTGCCATCAGCCCCGGAACAAGACAGTATCATTCGTCTAGACCAACAGGCCATGGCGGACCTGTCCATGTGGAGCATGTTCATGTCCTCTTGGAATGGCGTCAGGTTGTTTATTCCCCCCCGGGGCTCATCCTCTCCCACGGTGTATTCCGACGCAGCCGCATCCAAGGGCTTTGCAGCCATTTTTTGCAACCACTGGCTGGCCGGTGCCTGGCCGTCTCAGATTATGCTGGACGGGCAGGCCCTCAGGTCTTCTCCCTTCTTGGAGTTGTATCCAGTGGTGGCAGCGGCCCATGTATGGGGCCACGTTTGGTCTAACTCAAGGGTATCATTCATCACTGATAGTCAGGACGTGGTCGACATCATCCGCAATGGCAGAGCCAGATCCCCAAAAATCATGGCTCTTATGCGTAGGCTGGTATGGTTATCCATGGTACACAATTTCTGCTTTGAGTGCTCCCACATACAGGGATCCAAGAATACGGCGGCTGATGCGCTATCCAGGTTTAACATCGATGTCTTCTTTCAGAACATGCCGCTCGCGGACGCAACGGGGGCAGACGTTCCAGCGTACAGCGACCTGGTGTGGGTCTGACATCTTTAATCTCCAAGGCAAAGGACCTGTTGCACCAGAGCCTGTCTGAGAATACAGTCAGGAACTATCAGACGGGCTGGAATCTGTTTAAAAAATTCGCCGAGAGTCATCAACAGGGCGACGTGGATGACGTGTCGTTCATCATGGCCTTCATCGCACATTGTCATGCCAACCTCGGGCTCGCTCACAATACCATCCGCCTGTATTTAGCAGGGGTGCAACATCAGTTCACGTTGGACAATCCGGCCCGAATCTCTTTTCTATCTTCACAGGCGATCAAGGCCACACTCCGGGGCATTGAAAAAGCCAGGGTAAGCAGGCCGGTGGTCCGGCAACCCATGACCGGCTCCTTATTTAGGCTGTTGTCCTTGGCTCTGGATGGTGATCCTTTTGGGCCCTTCGTTAGCACAATCATTAAGGCCGCCCTTTACCTGGGGTTTTACGGGTTCCTTCGTCCAGGGGAGTTCACTGCCTCCGTCCGCGGCGGTCGTCATCTCCTGAAGCGGCACTTGACCTGGCATCACGACCAGTTTGCTCTGAGCATTCCATCTACCAAGACCGCTCAGACAGGACCTCCAACCTTGGTGTCCTTCTACCCCTCGCACAACGACTGGTGGCTCTGCGGGCGGCGGCGGCTGATAGTCCCCTACTCCCCTTCAAAGGGGGGCCATTATCCACGCCCCAGTTCATGTCTCATGTACGGTCATTAGTGGCGGGGTTAGGTCAAGACCCAAAGAGCATCTCGGGACACTCTTTTCGTATTGGGGCAGCCTCTGCGGCTTCAAGGCACCAGATTCCTCCTCATGTCATCAGAAGCATGGGGCGCTGGAGGTCGTCATGTTTTGCTAGGTACATTCCTAACCCTCAATCAGAGATCCGGGAGGCTTTCTGTTCTCTTGCCATGTAACCCTGCAATAAAGAATCTGTCCGTATGTTTGTCTCCTTTTTGGCCCCTTTTAGGCCTATCCTCGTTACAGGCTTCCGGCATTTCCAAGCCAGAGGGTGGCGCTAGCTCCTACGTCCAGGGACCGGCGCCCTGACCACAAGTAGTTAAGGCTGCCGTGCAGCCTGTATTTGTGGGAGGGGCATAGGCCCCGCCCCCTTTTGCTATAAGACCCGTGGAGTGCAAGGGACGGGACGTGCAGCCAGTTACCCCCACCCTCCCTTCCCTTTTTCTTAGCTCTTCCTTAAGGGTAGGCCCCCTTTTAGGCCTATCCTCGTTACAGGCTTCCGGCATTTCCAAGCCAGAGGGTGGCGCTAGCTCCTACGTCCAGGGACCGGCGCCCTGACCACAAACAATGGATATACCTAGTAGACTGGTTAAAAAAATTCACTAATTTTTCTGTTACATTTTCTGGTGAAATTCACCAATTTTTGGGTGTGATATACCACTCCTATACCTAGTAGATGGTAAAAAAAATCTATAATTTGTCTGTTACAATTTCGGGTGAAATTAACAAATTTTTAGGTGTGTTATACCACTGCTCTACCCAGTAGACAGGTTAATAAATTTCACTTCTTTTCTGTTACATTCTTGGGTTGACATTTTGGACGTGAATAAACCCCTGCTCTGCATAGCTGACAGGGACCGAAGCTTTTAAAAATAATCTGTTCCATTGGTGGGTGACATTAACCCATTTCTGGTGATGAAAAACCCCTGCTCTGCATAGGTGACAGGGACTTAAATTTAAAAAATTTGTCTTTAATTGGTCCTTTCCTTCGATCCTTCCTTCTGCTTTAATAATTTGTCACACATTTCTGCTTTATCCCATTCTCTGGCGTGGAACCCTGATTCGCCGATAACCGTGATCAACATGGTAAGCTCAGAAAAGAACATCGAAAGTTGATAGAGAAGATATCCAAATGGATGGTGGACGTCACAGGGACGTGCGATCAGGCAGAAGTTATCTAGAGTCAACAAAGCTGCAGCAGGGCCTCTCCTGGCTAACGTTTCCAAATCCAAAATACCCCAGTGACATTCTTTATAATTTTTTTATTAATCATTCCAATAACAGGGCATCTTATGAGTCCTGTATTGTTATTTATCGTCACTACTTCCCCGAGTCGGGAGTGGGTAATTGCCGCATGCCCCCCTCCTTTCTTTCAATTCTTCCGTTTTAATAGCTTCTCCCACATTTCCGCTCGATCACAATTAAATTTCATCCATTGATCTCCGTTTGCTGTGGTCTCTCTTTTTCACGCTACCTCTTCGGGGTGGAACCCTGATTCGCCGCTAACCGTGATCAACATGGTAGGCGCAGAAAAGAACATTGAAAGTTGATAGAGCAAATATCCAATTGGATCGTGAACATCACAGGGACGTGCAACATGGTGGGGCAGTATGTTTGCACACGCCTACACGAACTGACCGATGGGTCTGCCCCCTGCAACTTCTGGGTCTCCAAATTGGGCACATGGCCTGAGCTTGCCCTTTGCGCCTTTGAGGTTCTGGCCTGCCCTGCAGCCAGTGTATTGTCTGGACGTGTTTTTAGCACGACTGGAGGGGGTCATCACAGGTTATATTTCCCAATGTTTTGGGGTGTACCCTAATTTTAAAAAATCTAAATAAATTTAAAAACAAAAAGCAGTGTAGGCTACCTCCTCCTCCTCCACCGCTGCTTCCACCTACACCACCACATCCACCGCCTCCTCAACCTCCTACTCCATATGGACCTCGTCCTCCTAGATCAAGATAATTATTTTTACGTATTTTATGTTATTTAAAGTAATTTCCCTATCCACATTTGTTAGCAGAGCACTTGCCATGCTATTAACCACATTTTGATGCCATTTGCAGCCCTCTAAACCTTTCAATTACATTTTTACAGCCATTTTAGTGCCATAAAGTTAGGGTCACTATTGACTTCAATGGGGTTCGGGTTCGGGTCCCGAACTCGAACTTTTTTGTGAAGTTCGGCCAAACCCGTCGAACCCGAACATCCAGGTGTCCGCTCAACTCTAGACATGTATTATCCCTGACCGTAGTTACAGCTCCACACGTAGTTGCAGCTCCACAGTGCCGTGGACTTTGGCAGACACCGACAGGCTCAAGGACTGCCCCAACCTTCTGATCTACATATGTGTGCAGGGCTGGTACTGCCTTTTTGGCAATGAAATTATGGCTTGGGACTCTCCACCTCGACTCAGCATAAGCTATCAGTTCTCTGAAAGGTGCAGAGTCCACCACCTGGAAAGGGATGGACTGCTGCACCAGCAACTTGGCTAGGAGCACATTCAGCTTCTGCGCCGTTGGATGAGTGCATGAATACCGTTGTCTCTTGGCAATCGCTTTGGTGATCGATTGCTGACGGAATGACTGACGAGGAGTAGGAGGAGGAGCAGGAGCATCAGGACCAGCAGATGATGGAAAGGACAGACAGCTCCCTTTGGCTGAGGTGGTGGAGAATTGACTGCCTGAAATCGGGGGGGTGTGCCACTGGGTGATGCAGCGGTTGCTGCGGCACGCTGGACAACCACATCGGAACCATGGTTCTCCCAGGCCACTTTATGGTGAGGCTGCATATGTTGATGCAGGGCCTTGGTGCCAACATTGGCACCCTGGCCATGCTTCACCTTCTGCCCACAGATTCTACAAATGGCCATGTTCACCTCCTCCGACGGCTTCATAAAAAACTGCCACACCGCCAAGCAGGTGATTTTACCCCCAATACTCTGCACTGACTGACTGATTCTGTCGCTGCGTCCGTGAACCTGTGCACCACTACTTCCTGGGCAAGTAGGCTCCTGCGAAGCGGGTGGTCTACACCGGGTATGTTTGGCTAAAGACCTTCCACTGCTGCCACCCTGCTGACTGACGGCCACGCTAGCGACTTGCTGGCTCAGCCGCTTCCTCACAGGCAAGCTGCCACCCTCTTCTCCCGATGATGATGAAACCCCTAATTCACCCAGCTCTCAAGTGCGATCAGCTACATCATCATCGAGTACTGTCTGCACGTCACTGATGTCCTCTTCGCAACAGCAGCTCCCACGCCACTCTTCTCATCACAACTTGCCCACCTAGCGGAGGAAGCGGCGGATGTCTCCTCCACATCTTGGCTGGGCAGTAGCTGCTGACTGTCCTCTAGTAGATCTTCCTCACTGAAAAGTGGAGCTGAGCCTACAGCATATAATACTTCTCGCGGTGAGGGAACAGAAAAGGACAGAGGCAGGTTGAGGACAGGTGAGGGCACAGTGCCTGCTCCTGGGCCATGCCAACTAAGGCATGTGTCCGACGAACCCACCGACTCTTGGCTGGGTGTGTCTGATGTCACTTGGGATGAAGTGGATGACCGAGTCAACCATCGAAGAACCGCTGGGTTGCTGAATGGACACGACCGCTAGATCACACCTGTAGCTTAGGCCTCTCGCTTCGACTCCTGCTGCCACGCCAGAAACATTTAGGCCTCTGCCAATCCCGTGCAGTGCCTGTTATTTCTCTGTCTGACATACTGTTAGATCAAATAAAGAAAGAAAATTAAAACACCCCAAAAAAGTCTGTAATTTTCTCAATTAAACAAAGAACGCCTAGTAAGCCTTTTTTTTCGCACTAATACACGCCAAAGAAGGCTTTTGAACACCGCTGAACGGCAAATAGGCCCTTACATTTTTTCCATTTAAACATGCCTCCAAAGGCTTTAGAACATATAACTGCACCACTGAACGGCAAATAATATATATTTTTTTGTCACTAATACACGCCAAAAAAGGATTTCAAACATATAACTGCACCACAGAACGGCAAATAGGCCCTTACTTTTTTCCACTTATACACGCCACAAAAGGCTTTAGGACATATAACTGCACTGCTAAACGGCAAATAATATATATTTTTTCACCACTAATACACGCCAAAAAGCACTTTATAACATATAATTGCACCGCTGAACGGCAAATATATATTTTTTGCCACTAATACACGCCAAAAGGGCTGTAATTTTCTCACCTCACCACACAATGGCAAATACTTTTTCTATACCATTGATACATGCCAAAAAGGGCTTTCGAATATATAACGGCATCTCTGAACGGCAAATAATATATATTTTTTTGCCACTAATACACTCCATAAAGGGTTTTAGAACATATAACTGCACCACTGAACGGCAAATAATATATATTTTTAATAAACACTGTTAATGGCTGTATCAAACAGCATTTGCACCCCAATAACAAGAACGGTTTGCTGGAATTACAGAGCTGTATAATGGCAATTTGGATCCGCAGTCAGTGCAGCAAGTTGTAATAGGATTGTTCCTATTACCCAGGCTGTAACCTCCCCTACAGAAACCTGTTATGCTTTAATACTGTGAAATTATTCCTCCCAATTAGTGTTGATGGAGCACCAAAGTGCTCGGGTGGTCGAGTAGAACACCTCGGGATGCTCAGGTGTTTTACCGAGCACCCGAGCACAATGGAAGTCAATGGGAGAACCTGATCATTAAACCAGGCACCCCCTGCTCTGAAGAGGGGAGGGTGTCTGGTTCACAGGAAAAGGTCAGAAATTTATGGAAACACCACTGATATGGTTCGGGAACAGCATGGGGAGGATGTCTGGATGCATCTTGGACTCCCAGGTCGCTGCTGGGAACGATGTTGTCTGAGTAGTACGCCACTTTTACACTTCTGCTGAGCTGACTCTCTAAAACATTAGGGGCGAGTGTCTGCTGCTGATCTGACCATCTAAAACATTATGGGCGAGGGCCTGCTGCAGATCTGACCATGGAAAAAATTATGGGTGAGGGCCTGCTGCTGAGCTGACCATCTAAAACATTATGGGCGAGGGCCTGCTGCCGAGCTGACCATCAAAAACATTATGGGAGAGGCCCTGCTTCCGAGCTGACCATCTAAAACATTATGGTTGAGGGCCTGCCACTCTTTTTTAATATTGGCACCGCATTTGCTATGCGTCAATCCTGTGGGACATTTCCTGTCAGTATAGAGTCCGCAAATATCAGAAATAAGTGTCACGGGGTTCCGAAGGTGCACTCGGTCCCCCATTTCCCGCAGACCTGTTGCTTAGCTTTGGGAATGAGGATCTGTGTTTGACCTCATTCCCAGGGCGGCTTTACTAGCTGGGTGGTTCCCTGCTCCTAGTCTGCCTTGTGACACTTATTTCTGATATTTGCGGACTCTATACTGACAGGAAATGTCCCACAGGATTGGCGCATAGCAAATGCGGTGCCAATATTAAAAAAGAGTAGCAGGCCCTCGGTCCCCCATTTCCCGCAGACCTGTTGCTTAGCTTTGGGAATGAGGATCTGTGTTTGACCTCATTCCCAGGGCGGCTTTACTAGCTGATCACTCGGTGCTCGACTGGTTGGTCTGTCGGTCATGGCCACGTCACATGACCCTCACTCCCCACTATAAATACAGGCAGCCTGCTGGCTACAGGTTGCCTGTTAATTTCTAGGTTCCTGGCTATTTGTTGGACTACTGAATACTTACCTGATCATGTTCCCTGAAGATCCTTTGCCTGCTCCTCCTGTACTGCGCATCCGTCCTGATATTGTGACCTCGGGTCCCACCTGACTACTCTCTTAGGACTCATCATGTACTTCTCTGCTCTCCTGGGATTTGACCCCGGCCTGTCCTGACCATTCTTTGCTTAATCCTTTGTACTGCGTAGCTTTCTTGGTTCTGACCCGGTCCGTTCATGTTCCGTATTTTGTCTTGTCTGTCTTCCCTGCACATATCCTAAGTTAGGGACTGTCGTCCAGTTGGCCCTATCATCAGGACTCGTGAGTAGGGATGAGCGAACCCGAACTGTATAGTTCGGATTCGTACCGAATTTTGGGGTGTCCGTGACACAGACCCGAACCCGAACATTTTCGTAAAAGTCCGTGTTCGGGTTCGGTGTTCGGCGCTTTCTTGGCGCTTTTTGAAAGGCTGCAAAGCAGCCAATCAACAAGCGTCTTACTACTTGCCCCAAGAGGCCATCACAGCCTTGCCTACTATTGGCATGGCTGTGATTGGCCAGTGCAGCATGTGACCCAGCCTCTATATAAGCTTGGGTCACGTTGCGCTGCACGTCACTCTGCTGATTGAAGCATAGGGAGAGGTTGCAGCTGCAACGTTAGGGCGAGATTAGGCAGTGATTAACTCCTCCAAAAGACTTCATTCTGTGATCGATCTGCAGCTGTGGATCATTGAAGTGCTAATATTGACTTGCTCACTTTTTTTGAGGCTGCCCAGAGCGTTTTTAGATCACTTTTTTTCTGGGGTGATCGGCGGCCATTTTGTGACTTGTGGTGCGCCAGCACAAGCTATCACCAAGTGTATTTAACCATCAATAGTGTGGTTATTTTGTGCTATATCCTACATCAGCTGCAGGCTGAGCCTGTGTCACCGAAGTGCATTTAACCATCAACAGTCTGGTTATTTTTTAGCCATATACTACATCAGCTGCAGGCTGAGCCTGTGTCACCGAAGTGCATTTAACCATCAACAGTCTGGTTATTTTTTGGCCATATACTACATCTGGTGCAGGCTGAGCCTGTGTCACCCAAGTGCATTTAACCATCAACAGTGTGGTTATTTTTTGGCCATATACTACATCAGGGGCAAGTTGAGCCTGTCACCCAGCGCCTAAAAAATAGACCTGACATTTCTATTCAACCAAATCTGTACTGTTTTAGCTGGTCAAGTTATTTGTAGTGACCGTAAAAGCACACTTTTTGTTCTGGGTTGAAAAACTATTCCCAAATTTGCCATTCTCAAAATAACTAGTTTCTGGTATATGAGGCCTACTTGAAATCTATCCCAAAAAGGATATCTTACATTGAAGGTACTGATAGTGTCATTCAGAAAAACCTAAGACACACGCTACCGTGCAGATAGAAGTCTGATTCTGAGATTAAACTTAACCTGTCACACAGTGCAAAAAAAAACAGGTCTCACATTTCTATTCAAGCAAATCTGTACTGTTTTAGCTGGTCAAGTTATTTGTAGTGACCGTAAAAGCACTTTTTATTTTCTGGATTGAAAAACTATTCCCAAATTTGCCATTCTCAAAATAACTAGTTTCTGGTATTTGAGGCCTACTTGAAATCTATCCCAAAAAGGATATCTTCCATTGAAGGTACTGATAGTGTCATTCAGAAAAACCTAAGACACACGCTACCGTGCAGATAGAAGTCTGATTCTGAGATTAAACCTTAACCTGTCACACAGTGCAAAAAAAAACAGGTCTCACATTTCTATTCAACCAAAGCTGTACTGTTCTAGCTGGTCAAGTTATTTGTAGTGACTGTAAAAGCACACTTTTTGTTCTGGGTTGAAAAACTATTCCCAAATTTGCCATTCTCAAAATTGTGGTGAACGGGAACAATGAGGAAAACATCTAATAAGGGACGCGGACGTGGACATGGTCGTGGTGGTGTTAGTGGACCCTCTGGTGCTGGGAGAGGACGTGGCCGTTCTGCCACAGCCACACGTCCTAGTGTACCAACTACCTCAGGTCCCAGTAGCCGCCAGAATTTACAGGGATATTTGGTGGGGCCCAATGCCGTTCTAAGGATGGTATGGCCTGAGCAGGTACAGGCATTAGTCAATTGGGTGGCCGACAGTGCATCCAGCACGTTCACATTATCTCCCACCCAGTCTTCTGCAGAAAGCGCACAGATGGCGCATGAAAACCAAGCCCATCAGTCTGTCACATCACCCCCATGCATATCAGGGAAACTGTCTGAGCCTCAAGTTATGCAGCAGTCTCTTATGCTGTTTGAAGACTCTGCTGCCAGGGTTTCCCAAGGGCATCCACCTAGCCCTTCCCCAGGGGTGGAAGAGATAGAATGCACTAACGCACAACCACTTATGTTTCCTGATGATGAGGACATGGGAATACCACCTCAGCACGTCTCTGATGATGACGAAACACAGGTGCCAACTGCTGCGTCTTTCTGCAGTGTGCAGACTGAACAGGAGGTCAGGGGTCAAGACTGGGTGGAAGACGATGCAGGGGACGATGAGGTCCTAGACCCCACATGGAATGAAGGTCGTGCCACTGACTTTCAGAGTTCAAAGGAAGAGGCAGTGGTGAGACCGAGCCAACAGCGTAGTAAAAGAGGGAGCAGTGGGCAAAATCAGAACACCCGCCGCCAAGAGACTCCGCCTGCTACTGACCGCCGCCATCTGGGACCGAGCACCCCAAAGGCAGCTTCAAGGAGTTCCCTGGCATGGCACTTCTTCAAACAATGTGCTGACGACAAGACCCGAGTGGTTTGCACGCTGTGCCATCAGAGCCTGAAGCGAGGCATTAACGTTCTGAACCTTAGCACAACCTGCATGACCAGGCACCTGCATGCAAAGCATGAACTGCAGTGGAGTAAACACCTTAAAAACAAGGAACTCACTCAGGCTCCCCCTGCTACCTCTTCTGCTGCTGCCGCCTCGGCCTCTTCTGCTGCTGCAGCCGCCTCGGCCTCTTCTGCTGCTGCTGCCGCCGCCGCCTCGGCCTCTTCCTCTGCCTCTAGAGGAACGTTGGCACCTGCCGCCCAGCAAACATGGGATGTACCACCAACACCACCACCTGCATCACCAAGCATCTCAACCATGTCACACGGCAGCGTTCAGCTCTCCATCTCACAAACATTTGAGAGAAAGCGTAAATTCCCACCTAGCCACCCTCGATCCCTGGCCCTGAATGCCAGCATTTCTAAACTACTGGCCTATGAAATGCTGTCATTTAGGCTGGTGGACACACACAGCTTCAAACAGCTCATGTCACTTGCTGTCCCACAGTATGTTGTTCCTAGCCGCCACTACTTCTCCAAGAGAGCCGTGCCTTCCCTGCACAAACAAGTGTCCGATAAAATCAAGTGTGCACTGCGCAACGCCATCTGTGGCAAGGTCCACCTAACCACAGATACGTGGACCAGTAAGCACGGCCAGGGACGCTATATCTCCCTAACTGCACACTGGGTAAATGTAGTGGCGGCTGGGCCCCAGGCGGAGAGCTGTTTGGCGCACGTCCTTCCGCCGCCAAGGATCGCAGGGCAACATTCTTTGCCTCCTGTCTCCTCCTCCTCCTACTCAGCTTCCTCCTCCTCTTCTTCCACCTGCTCATCCAGTCAGCCACACACCTTCACCACCAACTTCAGCACAGCACGGGGTAAACGTCAGCAGGCCATTCTGAAACTCATATGTTTGGGGGACAGGCCCCACACCGCACAGGAGTTGTGGCGGGGTATAGAACAACAGACCGACGAGTGGTTGCTGCGGGTGAGCCTCAAGCCCGGCCTGGTGGTGTGCGATAATGGGCGAAATCTCGTTGCAGCTCTGGGACTAGCCGGTTTGACGCACATCCCTTGCCTGGCGCATGTGCTGAATTTGGTGGTGCAGAAGTTCATTCGCAACTACCCCGACATGTCAGAGCTGCTGCATAAAGTGCGGACCGTCTGTTCGCGCTTCCGGCGTTCACACCCTGCCGCTGCTCGCCTGTCTGCGCTACAGCATAACTTCGGCCTTCCCGCTCACCGCCTCATATGCGACGTACCCACCAGGTGGAACTCCACCTTGCATATGCTGGACAGACTGTGCGAGCAGCAGCAGGCCATAGTAGAGTTTCAGCTGCAGCACGCACGGGTCAGTCGCACTGCGGATTAGACACACTTCACCACCAATGACTGGGCCTCCATGCGAGACCTGTGTGCCCTGTTGCGCTGTTTCGAGTACTCCACCAACATGGCCAGTGGCGATGACGCCGTTATCAGCGTTACAATACCACTTCTATGTCTCCTTGAGAAAACACTTAGGGCGATGATGGAAGAGGAGGTGGCCCAGGAGGAAGAGGAGGAAGAGGGGTCATTTTTAGCACTTTCAGGCCAGTCTCTTCGAAGTGACTCAGAGGGAGGTTTTTTGCAACACCAGAGGCCAGGTACAAATGTGGCCAGAGAGGGCCCACTACTGGAGGACGAGGAGGACGAGGATGAGGAGGAGGTGGAGGAGGATGAGGATGAAGCATGTTCACAGCGGGGTGGCACCCAAAGCAGCTCGGGCCCATCACTGGTGCGTGGCTGGGGGGAAACACAGGACGATGACGATACGCCTCCCACAGAGGACAGCTTGTCCTTACCTCTGGGCAGCCTGGCACACATGAGCGACTACATGCTGCAGTGCCTGCGCAACGACAGCAGAGTTGCCCACATTTTAACGTGTGCGGACTACTGGGTTGCCACCCTGCTGGATCCCCGGTACAAAGTCAATGTGCCCACCTTACTTCCTACACTGGAGCGTGATAGGAAGATGCGCGAGTACAAGCGCACGTTGGTAGACGCGCTACTGAGAGCTTTCCCAAATGTCACAGGGGAACCAGTGGAAGCCCAAGGCGAAGGCAGAGGAGGAGCAAGAGGTCGCCAACGCAGCTGTGTCACGCCCAGCTCCTCTGAGGGCAGGGTTAGCATGGCAGAGATGTGGAAAAGTTTTGTCAACACGCCACAGCTAAGTGCACCACCACCTGATACGGAACGTGTTAGCAGGAGGCAACATTTCACTAACATGGTGGAACAGTACCTGTGCACACCCCTCCACGTACTGACTGATGGTTCGGCCCCATTCAACTTCTGGGTCTCGAAATTGTCCACGTGGCCAGAGCTAGCCTTTTATGCCTTGGAGGTGCTGGCCTGCCCGGCGGCCAGCGTTTTGTCTGAACGTGTATTCAGCACGGCAGGGGGCGTCATTACAGACAAACGCAGCCGCCTGTCTACAGCCAATGTGGACAAGCTGACGTTCATAAAAATGAACCAGGCATGGATCCCACAGGACCTGTCCATCCCTTGTGCAGATTAGATATTAACTACCTCCCCTTAACAATATATTATTTTACTCCAGGGCACTTCCTCATTCAATACTATTTTTAATTTCATTTTACCATTATATTGCGGGGCAACCCAAAGTTGAATGAACCTCCCCTCTGCCTGGGTGCCTTGGCCTAAATGTGTCATAGTGGCCTGTTCCAGTGGTGGGTGACGTGATGCCTGATTCTCTGCTATGACATGAAGACAGATTCTGTGCTGACATAAGGCCAGATTCTCTGTTACAGGACCTCTCTCCTCTGTCTGGGTGCCTGGGCCTAAATGTGTGACAGTGGCCTGTTCCAGTGGTGGGTGACGTGAAGCCTGATTCTCTGCTATGACATGAAGACTGATTCTGCGCTGACATAAGGCCAGATTCTCTGTTACGGGACCTCTCTCCTCTGCCTGGGTGCCTGGGCCTAAATGTGTGACAGTGGCCTGTTCCAGTGGTGGGTGACGTGAAGCCTGATTCTCTGCTATGACATGAAGACTGATTCTGTGCTGACATGAAGCCAGATTCTTTGCTATGGCATGAAGAGACTGATTCTCTGCTGACGTGAAGCCAGATTCTCTGCTATGGGACCTCTGTCCAATTGATATTGGTTAATTATTTTTTTTTTTTTTATTCATTTCCCTATCCACATTTGTTTGCAGGGGATTTACCTACATGTTGCTGCCTTTTGCAGCCCTCTAGCTCTTTCCTGGGCTGTTTTACAGCCTTTTTAGTGCCTAAAAGTTCGATGGAGCGCAGTGGTCACTATCCTTCCCCCTCTGTGTGTGTGGACGTGACTGTTACAATAAGGGTCTGGCTATGACATTACTTAATTCCCTTAGGATACAAAGTGTATGCCATACGGTCCTGGCGATTTGTCTATTTTAATCTTTTTAAGTCACTGTTGTATTTTTTCCTGGGTCAAACAGGACACTTTTAATGGGGAATTTATTTTTACATTCAGCATTTCATCTGACAGTTTATTTTCCCCAGTGAATACACTGCAGAAAAAAATACTTAACAGCTTTGCTTTCTCCTCGTCGCTCTCTGCTACTCCCCTCTTATTACTCTTTAAAGGGCCGACACCTTCAGATTTATACTTTTTAACATTTATATAATTGAAGAACATTTTTAGGTTAGTTTTACTCTCTTTGGCAATTATTCTCTTGATCTCTAGTTTGCCACTTTTGACTGCTTTTGTTTTTTACATGTTCTATTTTTTGGGCCCGCGTCTTTGACAGGGCATTGGCCAGCACGTAACACAGGGGAAGAGGAGGCAGTGGTGTGACCCGCAGACACTGTTTGTGGATCCAGGCGTTCAGCCCACCCATTAGGTTGCTTTGATGCCATGTGGCGGATCATGCTGGTGGTGGTGAGGTTGCTAGTGTTCACACCCCTGCTCACTTTGGTACGGCACAGGTTGCAAATGACAATTCTTTTATTGTCCGCACTATTCTCAAAAAAGCGCCAGACTGCGGAACACCTACCCCTTGGCAAGGGAGATTGCTGCAAGGGGGTGATCCGGGGAACAGTTGCGGGCTGTTTGATGTGGCCTGCCCTCTCCCTTTTGCCACCCCACTGCCTCTTCCAGCCTGTTGCGGTTCTTCAGATCCCTCCCCCTCTGTACTGCTGTCCTCGCTCGGCTTGCCACCTTCCCAGGTTGGTTCAGTGATTTCATTGTCCACCACCTCTTTTTTTCACTTCCTCACTCTGGGCATCCTCCTGACTTGTTGACCTAACAACAACCTCACTTATTGACAACTGTGTCTCATCCTCATCATCAACCTCTTGAGACACTAATTGCCGTTGACTTATTGGCAACTGTGTCTCATTATCATCATCCACCTCGTGAAATACTAATTACCGTTCCCCACCATCATCTTCTTGTAACTGTGGATGCTCAAGAGTTTGGGCATCAGTGCACACAATCTCCTCATGTCCCTCTTCAAGCGAGATTGGTGAGAGGCCCAAATCAAGGAATGGCGATGAAAACAGCTCCTCGGAATATCCGAGTGTGGGATCACTTGTTTGGCAAGACTCTCCATGGTGGGAGGAAGGAGCATCAGGTTGAGGATTCTGTTGACCAGACTCTTGGCTACTGAGACTGGACTTTGTGGAAGACAGGGTGGTGCTTAAATGACTGGAAGCATTATCTGCTGCAATCAAATCGACCACCTGGTCACACTGGTCTGACTTCAAGAGCGGCTAACGTTACACAGAAGATGTATTTATATATTGCTGCCAGACATAGCAATAGTCCTTAAAAGGACTTTTGGGTCTATAATAGTGTTGGGTGAGGATGCTCGGCCGAACACTAGTTTGGTTCGAGCATCGCGATGCTCAGCACATCGCGGTGTTAGGCCGAATACAGCGTGTGCTCAAGCGCGATGCTCGAGTCTTCTCCCTGCACATTTGTTGGCTGCTCTGCAGCCAATAAACGTGCAGGTAAGTACTGCCATTCACTGTAATGCCGTAACCATGTTGGCTTCTGGCATTACTGTGATTGGTTGGCCGTAACACGTCATTGGGTGCTATTTGGCACCCGATGACACGTGTTCAGCTCAGTATTAGTCAGGGAGAGCTGGTGAGCGGAAGGAAGAGATAGTGTAGGGATTTAAATAGCAATATTTTAGTTTTTATACTTGCTATAGACCCAAAAGTCCTTTTAAGGACTATTGTGTGTGGCAGCAATATATACAGGGTGGGCCATTTATATGGATACACCTTAATAAAATGGGAATGGTTGGTGATATTAACTTCCTGTTTGTGGCACATTAGTATATGTAAGGGGGGAAACTTTTCAAGATGGGTGGTGACCATAGCGGCCATTTTGAAGTTGGCCATTTTGAATCCAACTTTTGTTTTTTCAATAGGAAGAGGGTCATGTGACACATCAAACTTATTGGGAATTTCACAAGAAAAACAATGGTGTTCTCGGTTTTAACGTAACTGTCATGCCCTGCTCTGACTATGTGCGGAGGTCGGCCAGAATAGCAGCACGTGTTTAGTTTTTTGTTTTGTTTTGGAGTCGTGCTAGATCCACCTCCCTTCAGGTGCACTGGGTGGGGTCATTGGTTTAAATTTCACTCATTCCCAGTGTTCTGTGCGGGTTATAGAAATCAGTCTGGCCTTGGAAGCAAGGAAGGAAGGATTGTCTCTTCCAGCTCAGATAAGATAAGTTTGGTTTCTGTTTTTGTTGTTTGATGTCTAGGCTGTTTGATTGTCGTCTGTCCCCTCCAGGTTCTGAGGGAGCAGGCTGCCCCTATTCCCCTTTCACCATCTCAGGGATTCTAGGATATTTTCATCCCAGGCACGAGGACACATTATTCCTACCTTCAAGGTCTGAATATGGGCTTAGCAGTGTAGGGAGAGAAGTCAGGGATTTGCTAGGAGGTGAACTTTCCCCAGCGTCTTGCCTAGAAACTTGTTTGTTGGTTTATCTGTGTATCTGAGATCCCATCCGCCGTGACATTATAACCCGCCAATACTTTGACTGACTGTCATTGCTCAGCGGTTTTGGGATGGCGTCAATTGATGCGTTAGTTGACCGCATGCAGGGGCTATCCCTAGAGGTTGCGGAGCTACGTAATTCGGTCACACGGAGTCAGAATGCTCTGGCACCAGGTGCAGGTCAAATTTGTGGGGAGCCTAAAGTCGCTCTTCCTGATAGATTTGCAGGGGGTACGAATGACTTTATCCGTTTTAGAGAGTCATGCAAATTGTATTTTCGGCTGCGTCCATCGTCGTCAGGTGATGAAAGTCAGAGGATAGGTATAATCATTTCTCTGCTTAAAGGGGACGCGCAATCCTGGGCCTTTTCTCTGCCGCCCTGTTCTCGGGCCCTCCGGTCAGTGGAAGAATTTTTTAAGGCCCTGGGATTAATCTACGATGACCCGGATCGGTTCTCGATGGCGGAATCGAAATTACGTAATTTATTACAGGGTGAACATACTGCAGAGGCTTACAGTGTTGAGTTTAGGAGATGGGCTACCGAGTCAGAGTGGAATGATCCAGCGTTACGTAGTCAGTTTTGTCAGGGGTTATCTGAGAGATTGAAAGATGCCCTTGCTTTTCATGAGTACCCAGATTCTTTGGAGAATGCAATGTCTTTGGCAGTACGGTTAGATAGACGTATTAGAGAAAGGTGTAGGGCTCCCTCCGCGCAAGGGATCCCTTCTGTGAGTGGTTTCGTCACTACTGCTTCCCAGGATGATGTTACAGGTAACTCTGGGGTAGGGGAGGAACCCATGCAGCTGGGTCAGGTTTCTTACCGTTCTGGTAGTAGAGACTTTAGGAAATTGCACAAACTATGTCACTACTGTGGGAAAAGTGGTCATTTTATTTTTGCTTGTCCTTTTGTTAAATCGCATGTGGAAGAAAAAAAACATTCCTGACTCTTGGTAGCGTGAATGGAGTGGTGGAGCAGGCAGGTATGCAAGCTCCCTGTAATACCCGATTTCTCCTACCAGCTATGGTGGTGCTAGACTCAAGAGAATTTTTTGTTGAAGTATTCCTTGACTATGGTGCTGGGGTAAACCTTATTGACTTTCTTTTTCTTCAAAATCTGGGTCTAAGTACTTGCAATTTAGAAAGAGAGATTCCGGTTTTTGCAATTTATTCTTCCCCTCTTTCTCAAAGGAGTCTCACTCATATTGCTCATGGTATTCACTTAAGGGTGGGTGATTCACATGTTGAGATTATGTCTTGTTTTGTCATGAAGGATTTGCCGGCTCCTATAGTTTTGGGGTTACAATGGTTGACTAAACATAACCCAATTATAGATTGGCAAGCGAGACAAATCATTGGTTGGAGTGAGTTTTGTTCGGATAATTGTCTTGGCACATCTATCTCTGGTGTGTCCACTACGGCTTTACCTCAGTATCTCTCAGATTTTGCGGATGTCTTTTCGGAAGGTGGGGCTCCGGAATTGCCTCCTCATCGTGACTATGATTGTCCAGTTAATCTCATCCCAGTGGCTAAGTTGCTAAAGTCTCGGCTTTACAATCTTTCTCAACCCGAAAGAGAGGTCATGCGAAAGTATATCACCGAGAGTTTGGCAAAAGGTCATATTAGGCCATCTAAGTCTCCGGTGGCAGTAGGTTTGTTCTTTGTAAAAAAGAAGGATGGATCGCTGAAACCTTGTTTGGATTTCCGGGAATTGAACCGTATTACGGTCCGGGATCCATATCCCCTGCCTTTGATCTCTGACCTTTTTGATCAGATTGTTGGAGCCAAGGTGTTCTCCAAGTTGGATTTGAGAGGGGCCTACAATCTGATCAGAATCAAGGAGGGGGATGAGTGGAAAACGGCCTTCAATACGCACGAGGGTCATTTTGAGAATCTGCTTATGCCTTTTGGGTTGACGAACACGCCAGCGGTATTTCAGCGATTCGTCAATGACATTTTCCATCATTTGGTGGGGAGGTTCGTGGTGGTTTACTTGGATGACATTTTAATTTATTCTCCTGATCTGAAGACCCATCAGGATCATGTGAGACAGGTTTTGACGATCCTTCGGGAGAATAAATTATATGCCAAATTGGAGAAATGTGTGTTTTCGGTGCAGGAGCTTCCGTTTTTGGGATATCTGCTTTCTGACTCTGGTTTTCGTATGGACCCCGAAAAGGTCCGGGCGGTTCTGGAATGGGACCGACCAGAGAATCAGAAAGCTTTGATGCAGTTTTTGGGGTTTACTAATTATAGAAATTTTTTTTCGAACTATTCTACCATTGTAAGACCTCTCACTGATATGACTAAGAAGGGCACCGACGTCTCTGTCTGGTCGGATGAGGCATTGCAGGCCTTTTCGGCTATTAAGGAGTGTTTTGCGTCTGCTCCCATTCTGGTGCAGCCCGATGTGTCTCAGCCATTCGTGGTGGAGGTTGATGCATCAGAAGTGAGGGTTGGAGCGGTGCTGTCACAGGGTTCATCTCCTGGCAAATGGGTCCCGTGTGCTTTTTTCTCCAAGAAGCTCTCGGTCGCCGAGAAGAATTATGATGTTGGAGATAGAAAGTTGCTGGCCATCAAGTTGGCCTTTGAGGAATGGCATCACTGGTTGGAGGGGGCGTCTCACCCCGTTACAGTATATACAGATCATAAGAATTTGGCTTACCTGCAATCTGCCAAGCGTCTGAACCCTAGACAGGCCAGATGGTCACTGTTTTTTACTAGGTTCAATTTTGTGGTTACCTTTCGCCCGGGGGTTAGGAACGTCAAGGCAGATGCCTTGTCTCGCAGCTTTCCTGGGGGAGGTGATTCAGAGGATCCTGCTCCGATTTTGGCTGATGGGGTGGTGGTCTCCGCTCTGTACCCCAAATTGGAGATGGAGGTGTTGGGAGCCCAGGAGGGGGCTCCTGGTTCTTGTTCCCCAGGGAGGTTGTTTGTTCCTGATGGTCTGCGATACAAGGTATTCAAGGAACATCACGATATTGTCCTTGCTGGCCATCCTGGTGGTAAGTCCACCTGTGACCTGGTGTCCCGGAGGTTCTGAAAGCCAGGGTTACGTAAGGGCATTGAGGATTACGTGGCAGCTTGTGAAACCTGTGCTCGGTCAAAGGTTGCTCATACTCGACCAGCTGGTTCACTTCTTCCATTGTCTATTCCGTCTCGTCCTTGGACGCACTTGTCTATGGACTTTATTACGGATCTGCCGAGTTCCTCCGGGAGAACAGTAATTTTGGTGGTAGTTGACCGTTTCAGTAAAATGGCTCACTTGTATCGTGATGTTCCTTGAATACCTTGTAATACCTTTACGGTAAGAGCAGTGAGACTATGGAACTCTCTGCCTGAGGAGGTGGTGATGGTGAGTACAATAAAGGAATTCATGAGGGGCCTGGATGTATTTCTGGAGTGTAATAATATTACAGGCTATAGCTACTAGAGAGGGGTCGTTGATCCAGGGAGTTATTCTGATTGCCTGATTGGAGTCTGGAAGGAATTTTTTATTCCCCTAAAGTGAGGAAAATTGGCTTCTACCTCACAGTTTTTTTTTTGCCTTCCTCTGGATCAACTTGCAGGATGACAGGCCGAACTGGATTTTTGTTGATAATATTGCGAAATTGCATGGCATTCCTTCGGATGTGGTTTCTGATAGGGGCACGCAGTTTGTCTCCAGGTTTTGGAGGGCGTTCTGTTCTCGGCTTGGCATTCAACTTTCGTTCTCTTCGGCTTTTTATCTGCAGTCGAATGGACAGACAGAGCGTACTAATCAAAACCTGGAGACCTACTTAAGGTGCTTTGTGGCTGAGAATCAGGAGGACTAGTCTTCATTCTTGTCCCTAGCAGAATTTGCTTGGAATAACCGTAGGCAGGAGTCCAGGGGTAAGTCTCCATTTTTTGGCGCATACGGTTTTCATCCTCAGTTTGGTACCTTTTCTGGGACTAGTTCCTCTGGGATGCCAGAGGAGGAGAGATTTTCTTCTGCCTTGTCTTCTATCTGGCGGAGGATCCAAGGGAATTTGAAGAAGATGGGTGAGATGTATAAGCGAATGGCTGACAAGAGACGTGTGACTGGTCCGGACCTGTGTGTGGGTGATCTGGTGTGGTTGTCCACTAAAAATATTAAACTGAGAGTGCCATCTTGGAAACTGGGTCCAAGATTTATTGGTCCATACAAAATATCTGCAGTGATCAATCCAGTAGCATTTTGGCTGGATCTTCCGCAGACTTAGATGATCCATGATGTGTTCCACTTTACTGAAATAATACTCCTCCTCCTGTTCTGGTCGATGGAAATTTGGAGTTCGAGATCTCCAGGGTTCTCGACTCTAGAGTTCTTCGGGGTTCCCTTCAGTACCTGGTACACTGGAGGGGATACGGCCCTGAGGAGAGGATGTGGGTTCCGTCGCTGGATGTCAGTGCCAGCCGACTGGTGAGGGCTTTTCACAGATCCCATCCGGATAAGGTTGGTCCGGGGTGTCCGGAGGTCACCCGTAGAAGGGGGGTACTGTCATGCCCTGCTCTGACTATGTGCGGAGGTCGGCCAGAATAGCAGCACGTGTTTAGTTTTTTGTTTTGTTTTGGAGTCGTGCTAGATCCGCCTCCCTTCAGGTGCACTGGGTGGGGTCATTAGTTTAAATTTCACTCATTCCCAGTGTTCTGTGCGGGTTATAGAAATCAGTCTGGCCTTGGAAGCAAGGAAGGAAGGATTGTCTGTTCCAGCTCAGATAAGATAAGTTTGGTTTCTGTATTTGTTGTTTGCTGTCTAGGCTGTTTGTGTGTCGTCTGTTCCCTTCAGGTTCCGAGGGAGCAGGCTGCCCCTATTCCCCTTTCACCATCTCAGGGATTCTAGGATATTTTCAGCCCAGGCACGAGGACACATTATTCCTACCTTCAAGGTCTGAATGTGGGCTTAGCAGTGTAGGGAGAGAAGTCAGGGATTTGCTAGGAGGTGACCTTTCCCTAGCTTCTCGTCTAGAAACTTGTTTGTTGGTTTATCTGTGTATCTGAGATCCCGTCTGCAGTGACAGTAACTTTATTCTTTCATGAGTTATTTACAAGTTTCTATTTGTTTACAGCCATCGACATGTCACTGAGGTTAACACGTGAGGAGCGGATAGAAATTGTGTTGATGTCTGGTGAACGCAGTAACCGGGTCATTGCAGCAGATTTCAATGCAAGACACCCTACGAGACCACCCATCTCCCATGCTACAGTTAGCAAACTGCTTGCTAAGTTTCGTGAAACTGGTTCAGTGTTGGATTTGCCAAAATGTGGACGCATGAAATCTGTCTCTAATGAAGAAACATCAGTGGCTGTCCTAGCTTCATTCAGCAAGAGCCCACAGCATAGCACTCGCCGCATGTCACTGGAGAGTGGCATTAGTCGAACATCCCTCGGCGGATATTAGCTACTCACAAATGGCACCCTTACAAACTCCAGCTACTGCAGCATCTCAACGAGGATGACCCAGATCGGCGCACTGAATTTGCAGAATGGGCAAAACAAAAATTGGAACAGGACCCTCATTTTACGCAGAAGATTTTGTTCAGTGATGAGGCAAACTTTTATGTGAATGGTGAAGTTAACAAACAAAACCACCGCTATTGGTCTGACACTAACCCACATTGGATAGATCCCTCCAAGACTGTTGGAACAAAAACATTGATGGTATGGTGTGGTATATGGGGTACAAAGATAGTGGGGCCATTCTTCATCAATGGAAACCTCAAGGCCACTGGATATGCGAAATTGCTACATGATGATGTGTTTCCCTCTTTATGCACTGAAGCTGGCACGTTCCCTGAGTTTTTCCAGCAAGATGGTGCACCACCACATTATGGGTGTCAGGTCCGAACATTCCTAGATGAACAGTTTCCTGGAAAGTGGATTGGTCGTCGTGGGCCAGTTGCATGGCCCCCAAGGTCTCCCGATCTGACCCCCTTAGACTTTTATCTTTGGGGTCATCTGAAGGCAATTGTCTATGCTGTGAAGATACGAAATGTGCAGCACCTGAAACTACGGATACTGGAAGCCTGTGCTAGCATTTCTCCTGTGGTGTTGCTATCAGTGTGTGAAGAGTGGGAGAAGAGGGTTGCATTGACAATCCAACACAATGGGCAGCACATTGAACACATTTTATAAGTGGTCAGAAACTTGTAAATAACTCATGAAAGAATAAAGTTACGTTAAAACCAAGCACACCATTGCTTTTCTTGTGAAATTCCCAATAAGTTTGACATGACCCTCTTCCTATTGAAAAAACAAAAGTTGGATTCAAAATGGCCGACTTCAAAATGGCCGCCATGGTCACCACCCATCTTGAAAAGTTTCCCCCCTCACATATACTAATGTGCCACAAACAGGAAGTTAATATCACCAACCATTCCCATTTTATTAAGGTGTATCCATATAAATGGCCCACCCTGTATTTTTAGTGCAACCTGCACTAAATTGCTAAAACTTGTTAGAGACCCAAAAGTCCTTTTAAGAACTATAGTTGTATTTGGCAGCAATATATATTTTTAGCGCAACCTGCGCTAAATAGCTTGCAGACAGCGACATTATGTGCGCTACATCTTCTGTCTAACATGTGCGCAGCCTAAAAATATCTGTGACATCCAGTGTACTTTTTTCGTAGACGGTGTCCGCTTCGGACAGTTTTACTTGCACTACATCACCTGTATAACGTTTGCGTATCCAAAATATCTGTGACATTCAGGCAATTTTTTTTGCTGCTGGTGGCAGCAACATTACCTGCGCTACATCTCCTGTATAACATTAGCGCATCTGAAATATCAGTGAAATTCTGTGTAATTTCTTTTGCCCTGGTAACAGCAACATTATCTGCGCTACATCTCCTGTGTAACGTGTGCGCAGCCTAAAAATATCCAGTGAACTTTTTCTATAGATAGTGTCGGCTGCAGACAGTTACATTACCTGCGCAACATCTCCTGTATAACGTTTACGTATCCAAAATATCAGTGACATTCAGTCAAATTTTTTTGCTGCTGATGGCAGCGACATTACCTGCGCTACATCTCCTATATAACATTTGCGCATCCTAAATATCAGTGACATTAATTCAGTGCAAATTTTTATTAGCCGCTGGTGACAGCGACATTATTTGCCCTATACCTTTCTTTTAACGTGTGCGCATCCTAAAAATCTGTGACATTAATTCAGTGTAATTTTTTATTAAGCGGTGGTGGCAGCGACAATACTTGCGATATACCTTCTATTTAACGTGTGCCCATCCTAAATATCAGTGACATTAATTCAGTGTAATTTTTTTATTAGGCAAGGGTGACAGCGACATTACTTGCGCTATACCTAATGTATATGCTAAATATGTGCATGCTAAATATCAGTGACATTAATTCAGTGTAATTTTTTATTAGGCGGTGGTGACAGCGACGTTATTTGCGCTATACCTCCTGTTTAACGTGTGCGCATCCTAAAAATATCTGTGAAATTCTGTGTACCTTATTTGCGCATACACCTGCAAAACCTGCGCTACTGTGCGTGTGACATACTTGCAAGCATATTCACCATTTAATATGTGCAAGGCGAGCAGTAAGAGATGGGGAAGTAGCCGTGCTGCTGATGGTGCACGCAGAGGACATGGCCCTGTGCGCAGTGAAACTGTGCCTGCTGCTTCATGTCCCAGTTTGCAGGGCGGCGCAGGTTGGATTGCAGCAGATAATGCTTCCAGTCGGTGAGGCGCCACCCTGTCTTCCATAAAGTCCAGTCTCAGTAGCCAAGAGTCTGGTCAACAGAATCCTCACCCTAAAACCCCTTCCACCCACCATGGAGAGTCTTGCCAAACCAGTGATCCCACACTCTGATATTCCAAGGAGCTGTTTTCATCAACATTCCTTAATTTAGGCCTCTCACCAAGCCCGCTTGAAGAGGGACATAAGGAGATCGTGTGCACTTATGCCCAAACTCTTGAGCATCCACAGTTACAAGAAGATGGTGAACAGCAATTAGTGTTTCACGAGGTGGGTGATGATGATGAGATACAGTTGCCAATAAGTCAACCTGCAATTACTGTCTCAAGAGGTTGATGATGAGGATGAGACACAGTTGTCAATAAGTGAGGTTGTTGTTAGGTCAAGTCAGGAGGATGACCAGAGTGAATAAGTGGAAGAGGAGGTGCTGGACGATGAAGTCACTGACCCAACCTGGGAAGGTGGCTGTAACGGTCACGTCCACACACACACACAGGGGGAAGGGTAGTGACCACTGCGCTCCACCCTCACCCCTGGCCCTGCCTACTTGCCTCACGAGTCCTGATGACAGGGGACAACTGGACGGCAGTCCCTAACTTAGGATATGTGCAGGGAAGACAGACAAGACAAAATACGGAACATGGACGGACCGGGTCAGAACCAAGAGAGCTACGCAGTACAACGGATTAAGCAAAGAATGGTCAGGAGAAGCCGGGGTCAAATACCAGGAGAGTAGCGAAGTACAAGAGGAGTCCAAAGAGAGTAGTCAGGTGGGAGCCGAGGTCACAATACCAGGATGTATGCGCAGTACAGGAGGAGCAGGCAGAGGATCGTCAGGGAACAGGATCAGGTAAATATTCAGTAGTCCAACAAATAGCCAGGAACCTAGAAATTAACAGGCAACCTGTAGCCAGCAGGCTGCCTGTATTTATAGTGGGGAGTGAGGGTCATGTGACGTTGCCAGCGTCACATGACCGACAGACCAACCAGTCGAGCACCGAGTGATCAGCTCGGCGCTCAAGGCAGACTAGGAGCAGGGAGCCACCCAGCTAGTAAAGCCGCCCTGGGAATGAGGTCAAACACAGAACCTCATTCCAAAAGCTAAGCAACAGTTCTGCGGGCAATGGGGGACCGAGTGCACCTTCGGAACCCCGTGACAGTACCCCCCCTTTTACGAGGGGCCACCGGACCCAAGACTTCAGGCGATGGCTTTTCAGGATGTTCTAGATGAAATTTACGAACAAGTCTAGGAGCATGAACCTCCATGGCAGGTACCCAAGATCTCTCTTCAGGTCCATACCCCTTCCAGTGAATCAGGTACTGCAAGGAATTACGCACCTTCAATTAGCTCTATGGCGCAATCATGAGGTCTATGGGGGGGTAGAACCTCTGGAGTAAGGGATGAGAACACATCAGAATATTCCTTAATAACAGAGGGTAATGTATTAGATCTTACTGAAACCCCAGCCTGGACCACGGACAAGCATGAGTCACACTTAGGTCCCCATTTCACCAACTCTCCTTTGGACCAATCAATTGTGGGGTTATGTAAACGGAGCCAAGGCAACCCTAGTACCACCTCAACCGGTAGGTTCTCCAGGACTAGAAGAGAACATCTCTCAGAGTGGCACACACCCACGGACAGAGAAATTTCAGAGGTACATGACCTCACCGTACCACCAATCAGGGAAGTAGCATCAATAGCCATGACATGGATAGGTGTAGGTAAAGCAAACATTGGAATACCCAATTTACAAGCAAACTCAAAGTCAATAAAGCTGGCCGCTGAGCCGGAGTCAATAAAGGCCTTACCCGGCCACTTATTAACCCCCAGAGAAATTGTTATGGGTACCAAAAGCTTACCTTTAGAAAAATCAGGGTGTACCTGGTCTTTAGGTTGTCTTGCCTTAGAAGACTTGTCAGAGAGAACCCTCTTAGGACACTTGTTGATCCAATGGCCAGGATCTCCACAGTAGAAGCACTCTCCGCGTCTGCGGCGAAGATTACCCCGGGTCATGCCAACCTGCATGGGTTCCTCGGTGGAGACCTCAGTGTTGTCCCTGGAAAAGGCCTCTGGCTGGACCACCATTTGAGAACAGAACTGTCGTTCTTGTCGTCTCTCTCTAACTCGTCTGTCAAGTCAGACAACTAGGGTCATCATCTCCTCTAAGGTCTCAGGAATTTGGTAATTGACCAATAGATCTTTTAAATTATCAGATAGACCAGACCTAAACTGACTCTTCAGGGCTGGTTCATTCCATCCTGAGGGGACACACCACCGTCTGAATTGGGTGCAATACTCCTCCGCAGGGAGATGGCCCTGAACCAGTGCCCTAAGAGCTGTCTCGGCTACCAGGGCCCTGTCTGGTTCGTCATAGAGGGTACCCAGGGCCTGAAAAAAAACCTCCACAGAAGTTAGACAACTGGCCCCAGGAGGTAACGAAAATGCCCAGTCCTGGGGATCACCCTGTAGTAGAGAAATGAGAATCCCCACGCGTTGGCTCTCGGGACCGGAGGACACGGGGCGCAAACGGAAGTAGAGTTTGCAATTCTCCTTAAAGGAGAGAAACCTCTTCCGGTCTCCAGAAAAGGGTTCTGGGAGCTTGATCTGGGGTTCAAAATATGGACTGGAGGACAGAGGAGTGGAAGAACCTTGCCCTAACTCACAAGAACGGAGTTTCTCTCCTAGCTCCTGCACCCTCTGTGTCAAATTAGAGACATGGTCAGTCAGGGTAGTAAGAGGATTCATGATACAGTGGTTATTGGGCCTGTTAATCTGTAACGGTCACGTCCACACACACACACAGGGGGAAGGGTAGTGACCACTGCGCTCCACCCTCACCCCTGGCCCTGCCTACTTGCCTCACGAGTCCTGATGACAGGGGACAACTGGACGGCAGTCCCTAACTTAGGATATGTGCAGGGAAGACAGACAAGACAAAATACGGAACATGGACGGACCGGGTCAGAACCAAGAGAGCTACGCAGTACAACGGATTAAGCAAAGAATGGTCAGGAGAAGCAGGGGTCAAATACCAGGAGAGTAGCGAAGTACAAGAGGAGTCCAAAGAGAGTAGTCAGGTGGGAGCCGAGGTCACAATACTAGGATGTATGCGCAGTACAGAAGGAGCAGGCAGAGGATCGTCAGGGAACAGGATCAGGTAAATATTCAGTAGTCCAACAAATAGCCAGGAACCTAGAAATTAACAGGCAACCTGTAGCCAGCAGGCTGCCTGTATTTATAGTGGGGAGTGAGGGTCATGTGACGTGGCCAGCGTCACATGACCGACAGACCAACCAGTCGAGCACCGAGTGATCAGCTCGGCGCTCAAGGCAGACTAGGAGCAGGGAGCCACCCAGCTAGTAAAGCCGCCCTGGGAATGAGGTCAAACACAGAACCTCATTCTAAAAGCTAAGCAACAGTTCTGCGGGCAATGGGGGACCGAGTGCACCTTCGGAAACCCCGTGACAGTGGCAAGCTGAGTGAGGACAGCAGTACAGAGGGGGAAGGATCCGCAGCACCGCAACAGGCTTGAAGAGGCAGTGGGGTGGCAAGAGGGAGAACGCAGGCCACACCAAAAAGCCCAGCAACTGTTCCCCAGAGCACCCCTTGCGGCAATCTCCCTTGCCAAAGGGTAGGTGTTCCGCAGTCTGGCGCTTTTTTGAGGAAAGTGCGGACAATATGGCATCAAAGCACCCTAATAGGTGGGCCGAACGCCAGGATCCACAACCATTGTCTATGGGTCACACCACTGCCTCCTCTTCCCCTGTGTTACGTGCTCCAATCCCCTCTCCAAGATGCAGGCCCGGATGCCTCCCTCCATGCACCTGGACCTTCGCAAGCACCATCAGCTAGCACATCCACTTCTGTGTCCCAGCGCAGTGTACAGATGTCCATACCCCAGGCCTTAAATGAAAGCAAAAATGCCCAGCCACCCACCCACAGGCCATAGCATTAAATGCGCACATCTCCAAATTGCTGACCCTGGAAATGTTGCCATTTAGGCTTGTGGACACTGAGGCTTTCCGCAGCCTGATGGCGGCGGCTGTCCTGCGGTATTCAGTCCACAGCCGTCAATATTTTTCACGGTTGCAGTCCCAGCCTTACAACAGCATATGTCCCGGAACATCACCCGTGCCCTGACCAACGCAGTTATTGGGAAGGTCCACTTAATGACTGACACATGGACAAGTGCTTTTGGACAGGGACGCTACATTTCCCTGACGACACACTGGGTGAATGCTGTGGAGGCCGGGTGCGAGTCGTACCCTGGGATGGCACAGGTGCTACCTCCTCCTCCACCTCTGAATTATCATCTTGCAGCACCAGTCAGACATCAGTCAGTAGTTGGAAGCAGTTTAGTACTGCAGTGGGGAAGCGGCAACAGGCCGGGCTTAAGCTGATATGCTTAGGTGACAAACAGCACACTGCCGCAGAGCTGTGGCAGGGTATAAGGGACCAGATTGAGCTACTCAACCTACAACCAGGCATGCGTCTGATAATGGCCGTAACTTGGTGGCGGCTTTGGAGCTCGGCAAGCTCACACACATACCATGCTTAGCCCATGTGTTCCACCTAGGGGTTCAGCGGTTTCAAAAAACCTACCCCAATTTGCCTGAGCTACTGGTGAATGTGCGCCACGTGTGTGCCCATTTCCGAATATCATCTACAGCTGCTGCCGTCTGGCAACGCTGCAGCAGCGCTTGCAATTGCCAGCTCATCGACTGTTGTGCGACATGAGCATATGCTGGAACTCCACGTTCCGCATGTTGGCTAGGCTTTGTGAGCAGCAAAGGGCAGTAGTGGAATACCAGTTGCAACATGGTCGTCACCTTTCCAATCAGCTTCCGCTCTTCACAAGCGACGAGTGGGCATGGATATTTGACCTCTGTGAGGTTTTACGCAACTTTGAGAAATCAAGACAAATGGTGAGCGGCGATGCCGCTATTATCAGCGTAACTATCCCACTTCTGTGTCTACTAAAACGCTCGCTGCTCACAATGAAAGCGGATACTTTGCATGTGGAAGAGGTGGAAATGGGGGAAGACAGTACACAGGGTGATAGCCAGACCACCCTCAGTTCGTCTTCTCAGCACAAATTGGATGATGAGGAGGAGGAGGAGGAGGAGGAGCAGTAGACGGTTGCCTCCTCTACAGAGGGTAGTACCAATAGCAGATTTATTCAATCTGTTCAGTGTGGATGGGCTGAAGAGGAGGAAGAGGATGAGGAGATTGAGAGTCATCCTCCATTCCTCCTGATGAGGACAGCAAAGTCTTGTCTGTTGGGACTAATGATGAGCGGCAGTGGCTATATTCGAATTTGCAATATTTCACAAATATTTTGTAGAATATTCGGCATATATTCGCGAATTTCAAGAATTCTAATTTATTTTATTGAACGCGAAAAATCGGCAATGTAAAAATCGTGTAATGCAAATTTTTAACGCGAAATACAGGCGTGGGTCACTTTAGCTACATTTTTCAAGCTGGAATAAGTTTCCTGAGACTGGAGAAAATGGTTGATATGGCAGAACATTTGAATAGCTTTATATGCAGATAGAGTCAAGTGCTCCAATATATTCATGATTGTGCTAATCGGCAGTGATTAGAATATTTTTTCCCACTACGTGCAACTTCACTACAGATTACTGATTGGTGCACTAAGTATTGTTGTGAACTTGACATTGCTTCCTCCTCATTGTCCCACAAGCAAGAAGTGGAGAGGAATCATGTGTTCAGATAGCAATAAATGCTGAATATTCAATATAACGAATAGATAGCACTATATTCTAAATATTTGCGAATTCTCAAAGTGTTGATATTTGCTATATAAATTCACTATTCGAATATTTGTGCTCAACACTAGAGTTGAGCGGATACCTGGATGTTCGGGTTCGACGGATTCGGCCGAACTTTGGAAAAAAGTTCGAGTTCGGGACCCGAACTCAAACCGAACTTGGCCCCGAACCCGAACCCCATTGAAGTCAATGGAGACCCGAACTTTTGAGCACTAAAATGGCTGTAAAAATTTTATGGAAAGGGCTAGAGGGCAAATAATGTCAAAATGTGGTTAAGAGCATGGCAAGTGATCTGCAAACAAATGTGGATAGGGAAATAACTTAAAATAACATAAAATACGTAAAAATAAAAATTAATAGACTTGATCTAGGAGGACCAGGTCCATATGGAGAAGGAGATTGAGGAGGCGGTGGAGGAGGAGGAGGTAGCCTACACAGTTTTTGATTTTAAATTTATTTTTTTAAATTAGGGTACACCCCAAAACATTGGGAAATATAACCCTCCAGTCGTGCTAAACACACGTTCAGACAATACACCGGCTGCAGGGCAGGCCAGCACCTCCAAGGCGTAAAGGGCAAGCTCAGTCCATGTGCCCAATTTGGAGACCCAGAAGTTGCAGGGGCTGACCCCTGTCAGTTAGTTCGTGTAGGCGTGTGCATACTTACTGCCCCACCCACCATGTCGCACGTCCCTGTGATGTTCACGATCCAATTTGATATCTGCTCTATCAACTTTCGATGTTCTTTTATGCGCCTACCATGGTGATTACGGGTGGCGGGGAATCAGGGTTCCAGGCCGGAGAGGGAGCGTGAGAAAAAGAGACCAAATTTAAGGGAAATTAATTTATTTAAAAAATTTGGGATCAAGAAGAAATGTGGGAAAAGTTATTGAGGAGCAAATGTGGGACAAATTAGGCTACTTTCACACCTGCGTTAGGTGCAGATCCGTCTGGTATCTGCACAGACGGATCCGAACCTATAATGCAAACGCTTAGATCCGTTCAGATCCGTTTGCATTACCATGAACAAAAAAAATAAAAATAAAAAAATATATATATATATTTTTTTGTTCATGATAATGCAAACGGATCCGTTTTGACTTTACATTGAAAGTCAATGGGGGACGGATCCGTTTGAAAACTGAGCCATATTGTGTCAACTTCAAACGGATCCGTCCCCATTGACTTACATTGTAAGTCTGGACGGATCCGTTTGCCTCCGCACGGCCAGGCGGACACCCGAACGCTGCAAGCTGCGTTCAGGGGTCCGCCTGCTGAGCGTAGCGGAGGACAAACGGTGCCAAACTGATGCATTCTGAGTGGATCCGCATCCACTCAGAATGCATTAGGGCTGGACGGATCCATTCGGGGCCGCTTGTGAGAGCCTTCAAACGGAACTCACAAGCGGAGCCCCGAACGCTAGTGTGAAAGTAGCCTCACAGAAGCCCAAATGTGGGCCAAAAGAGTCAAGCGGAATTGTGGGAAAAGCTATTGAGGCGCAAATGTTGGCCAAAAGAGTATAGCGGAAATGTAGGACAAAGTATTGAAGCTTAAATGTGGTACAACTTGCTTAAGTTTAAGCATTGAATCAAAGGAGGTGGCGCGCATCAATTAATGAAGCATTTCAGAAATTTTATTCCCTGTCACCTATGCAGAGCAGGGGTTTATTCATGTCTAAAATTGTATAATGTCAACCCAAGAATGTAACAGAAAAATTGCAGAAATTAATTAACCTACTTGGTAGAGCAGGTGTAACGGTCGCGTACACACACACACAGGGGAGAAGGGAAATGACCACTGCGCTCCACCCTTACCCCTGGCCCTGCCTACTTGCCTCGCGAGTCCTAATGACAGGGGACAACTGGACGGCAATCCCTAACTTGGAAAAAGTGCAGGGATGACAGACAGACAAACAACAGGACATGAACGGACCGAGTCAATACCAGGAAAGCTACAAAGTACAAAGGATTAAGCAAAGAATGGTCAGGAGAAGCCGGGGTCAAATACCAGGAGAGCAGAGAAGTACAAGAGGAGTCCTAAGAGAGTAGTCAGGTGAGAGCCGAGGTAACAATACCAGGACGGATGCGCAGTACAGGAGGATCAGGCAAAAGGATGGTCAAGGAACAGGATCAGGTAAGTATTCAGCAGTCCAACAAATAGCCAGGAACCTAGAAATTAACAGGCAACCTGTAGCCAGCAGGCTGCCTGTATTTATAGTTGGGAGTGAGGGTCATGTGACGTGGCCAGCGTCACATGACCGACAGACCAACCAGTCGAGCACCGAGTGATCAGATCGGCACTCAAGGCAGACTTAGGAGCAGGGAACCACCCAGCTAGTAAAGCCGCCCTGGGAATGAGGTCAAACACAGATCCTCATTCCCAAAGCTAAGCAACAGGTGTGCGGGCAATGGGGGACCGAGTGCACCTTCGGAACCCCGTGACAGTACCCCCCCTTTTACGAGGGGCCACCGGACCCAAGACTTCAGGCGATGGCTTTTCAGGGTGTTCTAAATGAAATTTACGAACAAGTCTAGGAGCATGAACCTCCCTGGCAGGTACCCAAGATCTCTCTTCAGGTCCATACCCCTTCCAGTGAATCAGGTACTGCAAGGAATTACGCACCTTCCGGACATCCACTATTTTAGACACCACATACTCGACAGCATCATTAACAAGAACCGGCGGAGGCGAGGCTTTTGATGGTACTACCGGTTCAAAATATTTTTTAAGCAGAGATTTATGGAACACATTATGAATGTGGAATGACTCGGGCAGCTCCAACCTAAAAGATACCGGGTTAATCACTTCCGTGATCTTATATGGTCCAATAAAACGAGGAGCAAATTTTTTAGAAGTTACCTTGAGAGATAGATTCTTGGAGGACAACCATACCTTATCCCCAACCTGAAAGTTTACCCCCCTTGAACGTCTCCTATCGGCCTTGAGTTTTTGAGAACATTGAGCCTTTTCTAGGTTCGATTGAACCCGGGCCCAAACTGTGCACAGTTCGGAGGAGAGTTTATCCGCTTCAGGGTTAGAGGAGGAGACGGACGACCCAGAATGAAAACGGGGATGAAAACCATGGTTACAAAAGAAAGGGGAGACCCCAGCGGAAGAATTGACACGGTTATTCAAAGCAAATTCAGCCAATGGAAGAAATTTCACCCATAATTGCTGGTCATCAGCAACATGCGACCTCAAGAATTGTTCGACAGACTGATTAAGGCGTTCAGTCTGCCCATTACTCTCAGGGTGGTAGGCAGAGGAAAAAGACAATGAAATTTTACATTTTTGACAGAAGGCCCTCCAGAATTTGGACACAAACTGCACACCCCTGTCAGAAACAATATTCTCCGGGATACCATGCAATCGAACAATTTCTTTCACAAAAATAGACGCCAGGGTTTTGGCATTTGGGAGTTTAGACAGGGGAATGAAATGGACCATCTTGCTAAACCTATCCACCACTACCCACACTACAGTCTTACCCTCCGCCGGCGGTAGGTCAGTTATAAAGTCCATCGAGATATGGGACCAGGGTCTACTGGGAATGGGTAGGGGTCGTAGGTTACCAGCAGGGCGAGTCCAAGGTGTCATGGACCTGGCACAAACCTCACAGGCTGACACATAGGACTTGACTTTCCTAGTTAGAGTGGGCCACCAATAAGATCTAGAAACCAGATCCTTAGTGCCCTCAACACCCGGATGTCCACAAAAGGCAGAATCGTGACACTCACCCAACAGCTGGAGACAAAATTGTACGGGAACAAACAACTTATCTGTTGGGGTGGATACCGGTGCCAGATGTTGTTCCGACCTGATGCGAGCTGAGATATCCTGGGTAAGAGCTGCTAAGAAGATTTTTGCTGGTAGGATGGATTCAGGTGGTACCTCAGTAGGTTGAAAAGCCTTCACATTTTTACTTCCCGGCCTGAACGTGATGGAAAAATCTAAACGAGTAAAAAACAGAGCCCATCTGGCTTGACGGGGATTCAACCTCTTAGCAGACTCGAGAAACATAAGGTTTTTATGGTCAGTGACAACAGTTACACAATGCCTTGCCCCCTCCAGAAAATGCCTCCACTCCTCAAATGCCCATTTAATGGCCAGCAGCTCCCTATTCCCTATGTCGTAGTTTCTCTCCGTGGGAGAGAATTTCCTGGAGAAGAAGACACATGGTCTCAGATTAGTGAGGCTAGCAGGACCTTGTGAAAGGACTGCTCCTGCGCCGTCCTCGGACGCATCCACCTCCACAATAAAAGGTTTCTCCTGATCAGGCTGGATCAGAATGGGAGCGCTACTGAATGCCTTTTTTAATTTTTCAAATGAAGAAATGGCCTCAGTAGACCAATTCTCCAAATCCGCTCCTTTCTTAGTAAGGTCGGTCAACGGTTTAGCAATTACGGAAAAATTCATAATAAATTTACGATAGTAATTGGCGAAACCTAAGAACCGTTGTAAGGCCTTTAAGGATGAAGGTCTTACCCATTCCTTAATTGCTAGTACCTTACCAGGATCCATCTTGAAGGCGTGAGGAGTCAGAACATGCCCTAGAAACAGAATCTCCTGCACACCAAAGACACATTTCTCTTGTTTAGCGGATAGCTGATTCTCCCTCAACACCTCTAATACTTGTCTAACATGAGACACATGGGATTCGAAGTCAGGAGAGAATATCAAAATGTCGTCAAGATAGACAATAACAAATTTACCTAAGAACTCCCTAAGAATGTCATTTATGAAGTTTTGGAACACAGCTGGGGCATTGCTGAGTCCAAAAGGCATCACCTGATATTCAAAGTGTCCTACCGGAGTATTGAACGCCGTCTTCCATTCGTCTCCCTCCTTGATTTGGATTAGATTGTATGCCCCTTTCAGGTCAATTTTGGAAAACCAGGTTGCCCCCAGGACCTGGTTAAATAAATCCGGAATCAATGGGAGGGAGTATCTATTCTGGACAGTGATTTTATTTAATCTCCGGTAATCGATACATGGCCTAAGACCACCATCTTTTTTCTTAACGAAGAAAAACCCCGCCCCCATAGGAGAGACAGAAGGTCTAATATGCCCTTTACCAAGGCTCTCCTTAATATAATCTTCCATGGCCTTGCGTTCGGGCATAGAAAGATTATAAATTCGTCCTTTAGGAAACTTGGCCCCTTCTACTAGCTCTATGGTACAATCATAAGGTCTATGGGGGGGGGGGGGTAGAACCTCCGGGGTTGGTGATGAGAATACATCAGAATATTCTCTAACAACAGAGGGTAAAGTATCAGACTTTACTGAGACCCCAGCCTGTATAACGGACAGGCACGAGTCACACTTAGGCCCCCATCTCACCAACTCCCCATTGGACCAATCTATTGTGGGGTTATGTAGTCGGAGCCAAGGCAACCCTAGTACCACCTCAGCAGGTAGGTTCTCCAGGACTAGAAGCGAACATCTCTCTGAGTGGCACACACCCACGGTTAGAGAAATCTCCGAGGTACATAAGCTCACCGTACCACCAATAAGAGGAGTAGCATCAATAGCCATGACATGGATAGGAGTTGGTAAGGCAAACATAGGAATACCCAATCTTACAGCATACTCAGAGTCAATAAAGCTAGCCGCTGAGCCAGAATCAATAAAGGCCTTACCTGGCCATTTATCTACTCCCAGAGAAATCGTAATGGGTAGCGAAAGCTTACATTTAGAAAATTCAGGGTGTACCTGGTCTTTAGGTTGCCTTGCCTTAGGAGACTTGACAGAGAGGACCTTTTTAGGACACTGGTTGATCCAATGGTCAGAATCTCCACAGTAAATGCATTCTCCACATCTGCAGCGAAGATTCCCTCGGGTCATGCCAACCTGCATGGGTTCCTCGGTGGAGACCTCAGCATTGTCTCTGGGATAGGCCTCTGGCTGGACCACCATCTGGGAAGAGAACTGTTGTTCCTGTCGTCTCTCTCTAACCCGTCGGTCAAGTCGGACAACAAGGGTCATCATCTCCTCTAAGGTCTCTGGAAGTTGATAACTGACCAGAAGATCCTTTAATTTATCAGACAGACCTGACCTGAACTGACTCTTCAGGGCTGGTTCGTTCCATCCTGAGGGGACACACCACCTTCTGCATTGGGTGCAATAATCCTCCGCTGGTAAATTGCCCTGAACCAGTGCCTTTAGAGCCGTCTCGGCTACTAGAGCCCTGTCTGGTTCATCATAGAGGGTACCTAGGGCCTGAAAGAACCCCTCCACAGAATATAAACAACTGGCGCCAGCAGGTAAAGAGAACGCCCAGTCCTGGGGATCACCCTGTAATCGGGAAATGATAATGCCCACGCGTTGACTCTCGGGCCCAGAGGACACGGGGCGCAAACGGAAGTAAAGTTTGCAACTCTCCTTAAAAGAGAGAAACTTTTTCCGATCTCCAGAAAAGGTTTCTGGAAGCTTAATCTGGGGCTCAAAATGCGGACTGGAGGCCTGAGGAGTGGAAGAGCCTTGCCCTAACTCAAAAGAGCTGAGTTTTTCCCCTAACTCCTGCACCATCTGCATCAGATTAGAGACATAGTCAGTCAGGGTCACCAGAGGATTCATAATACAGTGGTTATTGGGCCTGTTAATCTGTAACGGTCGCGTACACACACACACAGGGGAGAAGGGAAGTGACCACTGCGCTCCACCCTTACCCCTGGCCCTGCCTACTTGCCTCGCGAGTCCTAATGACAGGGGACAACTGGACGGCAATCCCTAATTTGGAATAAGTGCAGGGATGACAGACAGACAAACAACAGGACGTGAACGGACCGAGTCAATACCAGGAAAGCTACAAAGTACAAAGGATTAAGCAAAGAATGGTCAGGAGAAGCAGGGGTCAAATACCAGGAGAGCAGAGAAGTACAAGAGGAGTCCTAAGAGAAGAGAGTAGTCAGGTGGGAGCCGAGGTCACAATACCAGGACGGATGCGCAGTACAGGAGGATCAGGCAAAAGGATGGTCAAGGAACAGGATCAGGTAAGTATTCAGCAGTCCAACAAATAGCCAGGAACCTAGAAATTAACAGGCAACCTGTAGCCAGCAGGCTGCCTGTATTTATAGTGGGGAGCGAGGGTCATGTGACGTGGCCAGCGTCACATGACCGACAGACCAACCAGTCGAGCACCGAGTGATCAGCTCGGCGCTCAAGGCAGACTTAGGAGCAGGGAGCCACCCAGCTAGTAAAGCCGCCCTGGGAATGAGGTCAAACACAGATCCTCATTCCCAAAGCTAAGCAACAGGTCTGCGGCGATGGGGGACCGAGTGCACCTTCGGAACCCCGTGACAGCAGGGGTCTATGACAGAAAACAATTGTTTATTGTCACCCGAAAATGTAAAATAAAAATTATTGAAATTTATTAAGCTGTCAACTAGGTAGAGGAGGGGTATTACACACAACAATTGGTGAATTTGACCATAAAATGTAACTGACAAATGTTATTTTTAACCAGTCTAATAGGTATAGCAGTGGTACTTCACACCAAAAAATTGCTGAATTTCACCATAAAATGTAAGAGACAATTTTTTTTATTGTTTAACCCGTCTACTAAGTATAGCAGTGGTACTTCACACCCAAAAATTGTTGAATTTCAATTGCAAATGTAACTGACAAATATATTTTTTCTGTTAACCGGCCTACTAGGTATAGCAGTCGTACTATACACCCAGAAATTTGGTGAATTCCACCAGAAAATGTTAATGACATAGTAGTGAAATGATATAAAATAAAACACGTACAAAAAAAAAAATGGATTTATGAGGTGGAGTTCCATATGGAGTAGGAGTTTGAGGAGGCGGTGGACGTAGCGGAGTAGGTGGAATCGGCGGTGGAGGAGGACGAGATAGCCAACACAGGTTTTTGGTTTTAATTTTATTTTGTAAAATTAAGGTACACTCCAAAAGAGTGTGAAATATCAAAAATACAAACATGAGCAATTGCGCTGCATTATAACAATGGCTGCTTAGTGCCGGTATACATGTTTATTCTGCACAAGGTACGGACAAGTCCTGAGGGATCCATGCCTGGTTCATTTTAATGAACGTGAGCTTGTCCACATCGGCTGTGGACAGGCGGCTGCGCTTGTCTGTGATGACGCCCCTTGCCGTGCTAAACACACGTTCAGATAATACACTGGCTGCAGGGCAGGCCAGCACCTCCAAGGCGTAAAGGGCAAGCTCAGGCCACGTGCCCAATTTGGAGACCCAGAAGTTGAAGGGGGCAGACCCGTCATTCAGTATGTGCAGGCGTGTGCACACATACTGCTCCACCATGTTGGTGAAATGCTGCCTCCTGCTAAGACGTTCCATATCAGCTGGTGGTGCTGGTTGTTGTGGCGTGCTGACAAAGCTTTTCCACATTTCGGCCATGCTAACCCTGCCTTCTGAGGTGCTGGTGGTGCCCCAGCTGCGTTGGCCACATCTTCCTCGTCATCTACCTTTGCCTTGTGCTTCCACTGTGCCCCCGCTGTCAGGTGGGAATGCCATCAGCAGAGCATCTACCAGCTTGCGCTTGTACTCGCGCATCTTACGATCACGCTCCAGTGAGGGAATTAAGGATGGTATGTTGTCCTTGTAACGGGGATCCGGCAGCGTGGCCACCCAGTAATCAGCACAAGTTAGAATGTGGGCAACTCGGCGGTCATTGCGGAGACACTGTAGCATGTAATCGCTCATGTGTGCCAGGCTGCCCAGAGGCAACGAAAAGATGTCCTCTGTGGGAGGTGTATCGTCTGTGTCCTCTGCATTCCCCCATCCACGCACCATGAGCTGGTCTGGGTGCCACCCTGCTGTGAACATGGTTCCTCCTCCTGCATATCCTCCTCCTCATCCTCCACCTCCTCATCCTCCAGAACTGTGCTCTGGCTCGACAATTGTGTACCTTGGGTTTGTGGGTGCAGGAACCACCCTCGGAGCCACTTGGGAATGACTGGCTGGAAACCCTACTAAATGATCCCTCTACCTCCTCCTTCTCCTGTGCCACATCCTCTTCCATCATCGCCAGGAGCGTTTTTTCAAGGAGGCATAGAAGTGGGATAGTAACGCTGAGAACGGCGTTATCGGCACTGGCCATGTTGGTGGAGTACTCGAAACAGCGCAAAAAGGAACACAGGTCTCGCATGGAGGCCCAGTCATTGGTGGTGAAGTGGTGCTGTTCCGCTGAGCGACTCACTCGTGTGTGCTGCAGCTGAAACTCCACTATCGCCTGCTGCTGCTCGCACAGTCTGGCCAGCATGTGCAAGGTAGAGTTCCACCTTGTGGGCACGTTGTATATGAGGCGGTGAGCGGGAAGGCCGAAGTTATGCTGCAGCACTGACAGACGAGCAGCAGCAGGGTGAGAAAGCTGAAAGCGCGCACAGGAGGCCCGCACTTTATGCAGCAGCTCTGACATGTCGGGGTAATTTTTAAAGAATTTCTGCACCACCAAATTCAGCACATGCACCAGGCAAGGGATGTGCGTCAAATCGGCTATTCCCAGAGCTGCAACGAGATTTCACCCATTATCGCACACCACCAGGCCGGGCTTGAGGCTGACTGGCACAAACCACTCATCGGTCTGTTGTTCAAGGCCCATCCACAGCTTCTGCGCGTTGTGGGGTTTGTCCCCCAAACAGATAAGTTTTAAAACTGCCTGCTGTCGTTTACCCCTGGCTGTGCTGAAGTTGGTGGTGAAGGTGTTACGCTGACCGGATGAGGAAGCAGAGTAGGAGGAGGAAGCAACAGTAGGCAAACTGAGGCGCCCTGCAATCTTCGGTGGTGGAAGGACATGCGCCAAACTGCAATCCACCTCAGGCCCAGCCACCACTGCATTTACCCAGTGTGCTGTTATGGAGATATAACGGCCCTGATCGTGCTTACTGGTTCACGTATCCGTAGTCAGGTGCACCTTGCCACAGATGGCGTTGCGCAGTACACACCTGATTTTGTCCCCTACTCGGTTGTGAAGGGAAGGGATGGCTCGCCTTGAAAAGTAGTGGCGGCTGGGCACGACGTACTGTGGGACAGCCACCGCCATAAGGCCTTTAAAACTATCCGTCATCACCAGACGGAATGACAGCATTTCAAAGTCAAGTAATTTAGAAATGCTGGCATTCAGGGCTAGGGATCGCGGGTGGGTAGGGGGGTACTTCCTCTTCCTCTCCAGTGTTTGGGAGATGGAGAGCTGAACGCTTCCGTGTGACATTGTGGAGATACTTGGTGACCCAGGTGTTGGTGTTGCTGGCAGATCCTCTGTTTGTGGGGTGCCAGGTGGCACTGTCACTCCAGAGGTGGATGAAGAGGCCGCGACTGCAGCAGAAGAGGAAGCAGGTGGAGGCAGAGACCTTTCTTGGTTTTTGAGGTGTCTACTCCACTGCAGCTCGTGCTTTGCACTTAAATGCCTGGTCATGCAGGTTGTGCTCAGGTTGAGAACGTTTATGCCTCGCTTCAGGCTCTGATTGCACAGCGTGCAAACCACTCGTGTCTTGTCGTCAGCACATTGTCTGAAGAACTGCCACGCCAGGGAACACCTTGGAGCTGGCTTTGGTGTGCTCGGTCCCTTGCTGCGGTGGGCAGTAGGAGGCGTACTGTCTAGAGGACAGTGGCTCCGCTTTTGCACCCTGCTCCCTCTTCTGCTGTGCTGGTGGCTCAGTGCGACCACTGCCTCTTCCTCCGAACTACATCGGTCACTCGCATGACCTTGATTCCATGTGTGGTCGAGGACCTCATCATCCTCCAAATCATCTTCGACCCAGTCTTCACCCCTGACTTCCTTGTCGGTCTGCACGCTTTTGAAAGCCCCAGCAGTTGGCACCTGTGTTTCGTCATCATCCGAGACTTGCTGCGATGGTCCTCCCATGTACTCATCTTGAAAAATAAGTGGTTGGGCATCGGTGCACTCAATCTCTTCCACTTCTGGGGCAGGGCTAGATGGATGGCCTTGGGAAACCTTGCTAACAGAGTCATCAAAAAGCAGAAGAGACTGCTGCATGACTTGGGGTTCAGACTGCTTGGCTGATTTGCAAGGGGGTGAGGTGAAAGACTGATGGACATCGGCTGCAGGTGCCAACTGTGATCTTTCAGCAGGAGACTGGGTGGGAGACAGTGTGAAGGAACTGGATCCACTGTCAGCAACCCAATCTACTATCGCCTGTACTTGTTCAGGCCTCAGCATTCGTAGAGCAGCATTAGGCCCGACCAAATACCGCTGCAGGTTTTGTCGCCTACTCGCACCTGAGGAAGGGGTTTCACTTTTGCTTGTAGCTGGCACAGATCGACCACGTCCTCTCCCTGCAACAGGAGCTCAACCAGCAGCACTACGACCTGGGCCATGTCCCTTATTTGACACTCTCCTCATATTTTTTTAATTTAGGATCTTGCCCTAAATGGGTGTTTAATTAATAGTAAAAAAGAACAGTATGTAAAGGGTGTATCTCACACGGCCTGAACCAGACTAGGCCTCAAATAAAGATGTCTTTGCACAAAATGGCTGTATTTAAAATGGCTGTATTTCAAATGCCTAATTCAAACCCCTGTATGTAGGGGGGTATCTCATACAGTCTGAACCTGTGTAGGCCTGAAGTAAATATATCTTTGCACAAAAAGATAGTATTTGTAATGACCGGCGTCACACAAAGGGAGGGAAATGGGAAGGCCCTGTCCAAGGGAGAGGGAAAGATGGTGACCCCTGACTCACCTTGCGGGTTCCTCACCCGTATGCCGATCACGTGCCTAAACCCTGGTTTTCCCTAAGATGAGCCCTATGTAGTGAACGGGGCGGTGGGATCACTAGTCCGCACCACTGACACTAAGAGGAAAACACCAAGGAGAGGACAGACAAACATATAATACCAGGTGGGCGACAACAGCAGACCACTAAGGCCCAACAGGGATCCGGAGGGTAACGTTCTGGAACAACAACCAGGGAACACAGCTACACAGCTCCAGTGGGTCAGTATAGAAGTCCAGGCAGGAAGCTCTATATCTGGCAACCAGAGAAGTGAGAGATGGGAATATAAAGAGGTTGGGATTGCTGGACAAGAAACAGCTGAGGAGGAGAAGCTACGGATCCCTGAGTGAGCCAAAAAGGATTGCAAGGCAAACCCAGAAAGCTACCATTAATAAACAGCACTGTCTTTAGACATAGAGCACGCAGCCACCCGCTGCGACTTCCTGACCCCGGGTATAACGGAGCTGGCGTGGCTCTTGACACCCTTGTGACAGTACCCCCCTCTCTACGAGGGGCCTCCGGACACTCAGGACTAGGTCTCTCAGGATGAGAGGCATGAAAAGCCCAAACTAACCTGTTGGCGTTTACCTCAGACGCTGGAACCCACATTCTTTCCTCTGGACCCTAACCCCTCCAATGCACCAGATATTCAAGAGAGTGGCGGACCCGACGAGAATCAACAATTTTGGATATTTGAAACTCTAGATTACCATCCACAACAACAGGAGGAGGTGGCAGCGGTGACTGTTCTAGAGTTGGAACATACTTCTTGAGTAACGACTTATGGAAGACGTTATGGATTTTAAAAGTCTGAGGTAGCTCCAGGCAAAAAGCCACGGGGTTAATGATGGCTACTATTTTGTAAGGGCCAATGAACCTAGGACTCAGTTTCCAAGAGGGAACCTTTAATTTAATATTCCTAGTATACAACCACACATAGTCATTCACTCCTAGGTCCGGACCTGGCGACCGTCTCTTATCAGCCATGCATTTATATTTACCTCCCATATTTTTCAAATTAGTTTGCACTTTCTGCCATACAGAAGAAAGAGATGACGAAAACCTTTCCTCTTCGGGAACCCCAGAAGACCCCCCTCTTTGAAAGTACAGAATTGGGGATGAAAACCATATGCACCAAGAAATGGTGACTTGCCAGTAGATTCCTGATGGCGATTATTTATGGCAAACTCGGCTAACGGTAAATATGATGACCACACCTCTTGGTTTTCAGACACAAAACATCTTCGATATGTCTCAAGGTTTTGGTTGGTACGCTCAGTCTGTCCATTCGAATGAGGATGGAAAGCTGAGGAAAAGGACAAGTGTACCCCCAAACGGGGACAAAAAGCTTTCCAAAATTTAGAAATAAACTGGGTTCCCCGATCGGAAACAACATCGGAAGGGACCCCGTGAAGCTTCACGATTTCACTGATGAATACCTGAGCAAGAGTCTTAGCATTAGGTAGTGCGGGTAACGCAATGAAGTGTACCATTTTGCTAAACCTGTCCACTACTACCAAGATAACTGTTTTACCCGCAGACAAAAGGTAAGTCAGTGATAAAATCCATTGACAGATGTGTCCATGGCCTATTGGGAATGACAAGTGGCAATAAAGACCCTGCAGGACGTGTATGAGAGACTTTCGCGCGCGCACAAGTAGAACAGGAAGACACAAAATCCATTACATCCTGACGCAACCTTGGCCACCAAAAACGACGAGACAATAGCTCCAAGGTTGCTTTACTACCAGGGTGCCCAGCAAGTGCCGAATTATGATGTTCCTTTAATAATTCGAGACGCAGGTTTAACGGTACAAACAATTTCTCTGAGGGGCAAGAGCCCGGGGCGTCCCCCTGGGCCTCGAACACCTTCCCCTCTAGAACAGAGTGTACCGCAGAGACAACCACTCCTCTTTGTAGAATGGGCACCGGATCACTCACATTACCCCCTCCAGGGAAACAACGAGAGAGTGCATCTGCCTTGGTATTTTTTGCCCCAGGACGATAGGTAATAACAAAGTTAAACCTGGTAAAAAATAGCGACCACCTAGCTTGTCAAGGGGTGAGACGCTTAGCTGATTCGAGGTACAGAAGGTTTTTGTGGTCCGTAATCACAGTGACGGGGTGGATTGCCCCCTCTAAAAAGTGACGCCATTCTTCAAACGCTAGTTTAATAGCTAATAGTTCCCAATTGCCAATGTCATAGTTCTTCTCTGCTGCAGATAGTTTTTTAGAAAAGAACGCACAAGGACGCCATTTGCCAGGAGACGGACCCTGAGACAGCACAGCCCCCACTCCCACCTCTGACGCATCAACTTCAACAATAAAAGGCTGGGAGACATCAGGTTGGATTAGTACAGGTGCCGAGGTAAACCTCTCTTTTAGAGAGGAAAAAGCTTTTTTAGCGGCGTCAGACCATTTAGAAAAGTCAGTCCCCTTCCTAGTCATGTCAGTAAGGGGTTTTACAATCACCGAATAATTTTTAATGAACTTTCTATAGAAATTTGCGAAGCCCAAGAACCGTTGCAGTGCTTTGAGGTTCTCAGGAAGATCCCAATCTAAAATTGCCTGGACCTTCCTAGGATCCATACGGAAACCTGAAGCAGATAATAAATAACCTAGGAACTGTATTTCCTGAATGGCGAAGACACACTTTTCAATTTTAGCATATAATTTATTCGTCCGTAGGACCTGCAGTACCTGTCTGACATTCACCTCATGTGTTTTCAGATCAGACGAATAAATTAAAATATCATCTAGGTATATCACCACAAACCTGCCGATAAGATGACTAAAAATGTCATTAACTAAATGTTGTAAGACAGCAGGAGCATTGGTCAGACCGAAAGGCATGACTAGATTTTCATAATGCCCCTCAGGGGTGTTAAAAGCTGTCCTACACTCATCCCCTTCCTTGATACGAATCAGATTGTAGGCCCCCCTAAGATCAAGTTTGGAGAACCACCTAGCACCCGCAATCTGATTAAACAGGTCAGGAATGAGAGGAAGAGGGTATGGGTTTCGGATGGTTATCCGGTTTAATTCGCGAAAATCTAGGCAAGGACGCAGGCCCCCATCTTTCTTTTTAACGAAGAAAAACCCTGCAGCCACGGGTGAAGAAGAGGGTCTGATGTGTCCCTTAGCCAAGCTCTCGGAGATATAATCTTTCATGGCTTGTCTCTCCGGACCCGAAAGATTATATAAGGACAATCATAAGGACGGTGAGGTGGTACCTTCTGGCAACCCTTTTCAGAAAAAACGTCCTCAAAGTCCGAAACAAATGTAGGTAGGGTAGCTATGGAGGCGACTAAGCAATTGCTATTTAAGCAATTTTCTCTGCAATGCTCACTCCACTCTAATATCTCCCTGGCCTGCCAATCCACCACTGGATTGTGCGCTACCAACCAGGGAAGACCCAACACCACAGGAGTGGGAAGCCCCTCCAGAACATAACATGAAAGCCACTCGTTATGGTGGTCCTCTACCCGAAGGTGTAAGTTATGGACAATGTGAGTGCTCCACTGTCTAGAAAAAAAGAAATAGTCTCCGTCTTAACACCAAAAACAACAACCGCTGGCAACACAAATTGCGATGTTCGTATGGAGGAAACGTATAGCCCCCGGCTGACATCCTCCACACAGCCTGGGGTTAGTAGTTTTCCGACGGTCTTTTGTTTTTGAGAAAGGAAGGACAGACATTAATAAAATGACCCCTCTCCCCACAGAAAAAACAAACCCCACGCCTACGGCGAGCCTCAGGAGGACGGACCTGACGAGTAGTTCCTCCTAGCTGCATAGGCTTGTCTAAGTCCGTACAGACTAACTGCTGCTTGGGAGGGGTTACCAGTTGCTCCGGATTTTTCAATCTGTCCCTAAGACGTCTATCTATCCTGATAGAAAGGGACATAACCGCATCAAGGGAAAAGGGAGTCTCATATAGCGCAAGCGCATCCTTAATCCTTTCGGATAACCCAGAGCAGAACTGACTCCTGAGAGCCGGGTCGTTCCACTGGGTATCCGGAGCCCACCTACTGAACTCTGAGCAATACTCCTCTACTAGCCGCTCTCCCTGTAGGAGTCTCCGTAACTTTGATTCAGCCAGTGTGATTCGGTCAGGGTCATCATATATGAGACCCAAGGCCCCAAAAAATTCATCCACTGACCGGAGAGCCGGGGAATCAGTTGGTAAAGAGAACGCCCAGGATTGCGGGTCCCCCTGAAGCAGGGAAATAACAACCCCCACCCGCTGTTCTTCATTACCAGAGGAGTAAGGGCGAAGTTTAAAATAGAATTTACAGGCCTCACGGAACGTCACAAATTTGTCCCTTCCCCCAGAAAATCTGTCAGGAAGAGCGACCTTGGGTTCCGCAACAACCTGGTTACCTGTAGCAACCGCTGGGCTTGCGGTCTGTAGCAATTGCTGCTGTTGCTGGAGGACCGACGCCTTCAATCCTGCCACCTCCAAACACAGGCCTTGAAGTTGCTTTGACAAAGCAGCAATTATTATTATAATTTTTTTTTTTTTTACCTACACAAAATAAGGGCCAAATATAATGTAATGACCGGCGTCACGCAAAGGGAGGGAAATGGGAAGGCCCTGTCCAAGGGAGAGGGAAAGATGGTGACCCCTGACTCACCTTGCGGCTGGCACCTGACTGCCCTGACGTCCCTAGACGGGTTCCTCACCCGTACGCCAATCACGTGCCTAAACCCTGGCTTTCCCTAAGATGAGCCCTATGTAGTGAACGGGGCGGTGGGATCACTAGTCCGCACCACTGACACTAAGAGGAAAACACCAAGGAGAGGACAGAAAATACAGACAAACATATAATCCCAGGTGGGCGACAACAGCAGACCACTAAGGCCCAACAGGGATCCGGAGGGTAACGTTCTGGAATAACAACCAGGGAACATAGCTACACAGCTCCAGTGGGTCAGTATAGAAGTCCAGGCAGGAAGCTCTATATCTGGCAACCAGAGAATTGAGAGATGGGAATATAAGGAGGTTGGGATTGCTGGACAAGAAACAGCTGAGGAGGAGAAGCTACGGATCCCTGAGTGAGCCAAAAAGGATTGCAAGGCAAACCCAGAAAGCTACCATTAATAAACAGCACTGTCTTTAGACATAGAGCGCGCAGCCATCCGCTGCGACTTCCTGACCCCGGGTATAACGGAGTCAGGCGTGGCTCTTGACACCCTCGTGACAGTATTTCAAATGGCTGTATTTCAAATGCCTGATTCAAACCCCTGTATGTAGGGGGGTATCTCACACGGTCTGAACCTGTGTAGGCCTGAAGTAAATATTTCTTTGCACAAAAAGGCTGTATTTCAAATACCTGATTCAAACCCCTGTATGTAGGGGAGTATATCACACGGTCTGAACCTGTGTAGGCCTGAAGTAAATATATCTTTGCACAAAAAGGCAGTATTTCAAATGCCTAATTCAAACCCCTGTATGTATAGAGGCAGGGCCGGCTCCACCTGTAAGGCGACCTAGGCAGATAAGTTTTAAAACTGCCTGCTGTCGTTTACCCCTGGCTGTGCTGAAGTTGGTGGTGAAGGTGTTACGCTGACCGGATGAGGAGCTGGTAGAGGATGAGGAAGCAGAGTAGGAAGAGGAAGCAACAGTAGGCAAACTGAGGCGCCCTGCAATCCTTGGTGGTGGAAGGACATGCGCCAAACTGCTATCCGCCTGTAACAGTACAGCTTGGATCACAGCGGCTCCCTGTGACGATACGCTGACTTGCGCTCCAGCGTGGAACGCACCAGCCGTCTGCGATGATACGCTGGCTTGCGTTCCAGCGTGGAAAGCAGCAACCGCCTGTGTTGTTACACTGGCTTGCGCTCCAGCGTGGAACGCAGTGGCTGCTGGGCCCTCCTGTGACTCCGCCCACTTACCGTCCGGCCCTTAAATAGAAGACAGGTGCTAAGCAGGGTGTTCCACTAATGGAGTGCGCACCCTGCTAGCTCCACTGCATCTGAGGACTCTGTCCACATATCCAGACCTGGATCCCTAACAACAGCGTGAAGGACTGTCTACCTTCTTGCCACTGGCTTCCCCACTGCTGGCTTCCTAGCCAGGACCAACTAACCGCAAGTATATGCCTGTTACCTGCTCTGATTAATGTCCTGGAACTCTGAGTGGGTGGTTCCTGACTGGTGTGAGACGATACTCCCAAACCAACTCTGAACCTACTGCATACTATATACTAAACTGTGGACATGCTCTGAACCTACTGCATACTATATACTAAACTGTGGACATGCTATACTAACTCTGAACCTACTGCATACTATATACTAAACTGTGGACATGCTATACTAACTCTGAACCTACTGTATACTATATACTAAACTGTGGACATGCTCTGAACCTATGGCATACAATATACTAAACTGAGGATGTGCTATATACTAACCCTGAACCTATTGCATACTAGATACTAACTCTGAACTGTGCACAAGCTTATACTAACTTGTGACTCCTGTAATACTGGGAGACCTTCCTCTCCAGCAGTAATACTAAATAGATGGATAGCAGTAAATGATTTTGTTACCCCAAACTCTCCGCCCAAGACTGAGAGAGACGCCTGGGGTACATACTGAGTAACCGCGAATCCCACAGCCAAGAACAAGGGCAGTGGGATAATAGTGCATGTCCATTGCTTCCGCAGTTGAGATCCTAACTGATCAACTAGGTGCGTTACATATTAGTGGAACCCACATGGATCCAGCGGAGGTTGCAGGTCACCTCGTCACCGTCACTAAGAGGGTGGAGACCCTCAACGTGACTATACAACATCTCCAGCTAGAGAACCAGGCAATACGGCAACTTGTCACTCAGGGGCCAGGACACCCCCGTGATGGACCAGAACCCAAGGTCAGCCCACCTGAGATATTCGCGGGTGACCGAAGGCAGTTCAGGGATTTCCTGAACGCGTGCAAACTAATGTTTGAGCTGCAGCACCGGACTTACCCAACTGACAGAACAAAAGTACTTACCATGATCTCATACCTCAGGGGGGAGCCCAGAGCATGGGCCAATACTTATTTAGAAAAAGAAGACCCAGTCCTCGAATCCTTACCTCTGTTCCTTGAAAAAATGGCCCTTCTCTACGAGGACCATAGTAAACAGCTGACCGCTGAGACCGCTATACGCAGCCTTAAACAAGGGAGACGACCTGTAGAGGACTTTATTGCGGAATACACTCGCTGGGCCCGGGAGACTGAATGGAATGACCTCACCCTTAGGAATCAGTTTCGCCTAGGTCTTCCCGAGGCCCTGAAGGACGAATTAGCCCGAGGAGAATTACCACTTACACTTAATGCCTTGATGCAGAAGGCCACCACCATTGACAGACGGCTGAGGGAACGCAGAGCCGTGAGAGTCTCAGGCTTCACACCCAACCCAAGACCGTCCAGCCAGGGTCCTGCTGTAGAGATGATGGAGATTGGGGCGATCCGAGGTCCTCTGACCGAGAGAGAGAAAGCCAGGAGACGTAACCTCAACCTCTGTTTATATTGTGCGTCTGCTGACCATACCGTTGACTGATTCCCCGCGATACGTAAGAAGTGCGAAGGTAAGAGCGGCACGTCTTGTACCTTAGGCAGTACAAAAAATAGTACTGGTGGTTACATATATACGTCTCTCACCTTACAGTGGGACCAAAACCGGATTATCGTTGAAGCCATGGTGGACACGGGAGCTTCGGGGAATTTTATCGATATGCATCTGGTTGAGCGAAATAAAATTCCCCACATGAGAAAAAACTTTCCGATATCCGTGAGTTTCATTGACGGTACCACTTCTAGTCCTATCCACAGTCAGACTCAACCCCTCATGGTGACATGTGAAAATAACCACACAGAATTCTTATCCTTTGATATCATACACTCTCCATTGTTTCCCGTGATTCTTGGGTTGCCATGGTTGTAAATACACCAGCCAACCCTCCTATGGAAACAGGGGAGAGTTCAGTTTACGTCACCTTATTGTATGGAGACCTGCTTTCCTCTCAAATCTCTCATGCACGTGGGAGTGAACCAGGTCCCCAGCCAATACGCAGACTTTGCTGAGGTATTCAGCGCAAAGAAGGCGGAATCTCTTCCCCCCCATAGATCTTACGATTGCCCCATAGACTTGCTGCCGGGTAGTGAGATACCCACGGGTAGAATTTATCCATTGGCACAACCAGAACTTGTTCACCTCAAACAGTACCTAGAAGAGAACTTACGAAAAGGTTTTATTCAGCCTTCAACCTCCCCGGCAGCAGCAGGGATGTTCTTTGTGAGAAACAAAGACTCAAGCCTAAGGCCCATTATAGATTACAGAGCCTTGAACAAAGTAACAATCAAAAATCGGTACCCCTTGCCACTAATATCCGAACTCATAGAAAGATTACAAACAGCAACAATCTACACCAAGCTGGATTTGAGAGTCGCATACAACTTAATTAGGATCAGAAAAGGTGATGAATGGAAGACAGCTTTCCGCACTCGGTATGGTCTCTTCGAGTATACAGTGATGCCCTTCGGGTTGTGCAACGCCCCTGCCACATTCCAAAATTTTATTAACGACATCTTTAGGGATCTACTGGACGTATGTGTAATCATCTATCTTGATGATATACTAGTGTATTCCGATAACTTACACGATCACAGGAAACATGTCCGTTGGGTTCTCGCACGGTTAAGTGTTCATCGCTTATACGTCAAACAGGAAAAATGTGTATTCGAGACTGCCTCTCTTCCCTTCCTCGGATACATAATTTCACCCAAAGGTATCCAGATGGATCCCTCAAAAATCACTTGCATCCAAAATTGGCCGATTCCGGATTCCAGGAAAGCTCTTCAACGGTTCCTGGGGTTCTCAAACTTCTATAGGAAATTCATTAAAGATTTCTCCGCTACCACTAAACCACTAACCCGCTTAACTAGTGTCAACACAAAGTTCGTTTGGTCCAAGGACGCCCAATCAGCGTTTGAGTTATTAAAGAACAGGTTCACTACGGCACCGATACTGACTCTCCCAAATCCGAACCATCACTACGTGCTGGAAGTAGACGCATCCCAGGCAGCCATAGGAGCTGTTCTGTCCCAGCGAAGCTCTTTTTCAACTCCGTTACACCCTATCGGGTTCTACTCCCGGACGCTAAATACCGCCGAATTCAATTACCCCATAGGCGAAAAGGAACTCCTCGCCATAAAGTGCTCCCTGGAAAATTGGAGGCATTTACTTGAAGGATCAATACACCCCATCACAATATATACGGATCACCGTAATCTACAATACCTGAAAACCAATAAAACATTATCAGGCTGTCAAGTACGGTGGAGTTTTTTTTTCGACAGGTTTAACTTCCAAATTACATACCGACCAGGCTCAAAAAATGGGAAGGCCGACGCCTTGTCACGACTGGCTGAAATTCGCACCTCAGACACGGCCCCCACATGGATCATTCCACCGAAGAAACTCGTCCTTGCCACCATAACGTTGGAAACCCAGCTCAAGGATGCTCTAATTAATGACCATGCTAATACCCCCCCTGGTCTTTCGCAGAACCAACAGGGTCTCCTTTACAAGGACAGCCAACTGTACATACCACCCTCCCTCACCAATCAGGTGATCAAACTTTGCCATGATTTACCCCTCACGGGACATCCCGGCATTGCTAAAACCACAACCCTGATACGCAGGAACTTCTGGTGGCCAAAGATGACCAAACAAATTGAGGAATACGTTTCCACGTGCGAGACCTGTGCCTCATGTAAAACTGACAGAAACCGACCTTATGGTCTCCTAATGAGTCTTCCCATCGCCAACAGACCCTGGGAATGGGTCTCGATGGATTTCATAGTTGAACTTCCCCTTTCCAGAGGAAACAACACCATCATTGTGGTAGCGGATTTGCTGACTAAGATGGCACACTTCGTGCCCCTCAAGAAGCTACCCTCCTCCAAGGAAACGGCCGTGGTATTCCTGTCTAATATTATTAAGTTACATGGAATTCCTAGCCAGGTCATATCAGACAGGGGTTCGCAATTCGTATCCAAATTCTGGAGAGCACTTTGTTCCAGACTTCAAATCGACCACAGAATGTCTACCGCCTATCACCCCCAAACTAATGGGCAGACTGAAAGGGTGAATCAGTGCCTGGAACAGTATCTCAGATGTCACTGCTCATTTCTCCAGGATGACTGGGAGGGCCTACTTCCTCTCGCTGAATTCGCCTATAATAATTCTACGAATTCCTTCACATTACATACTCCATTCTTTGCTAATTACGGATTTCACCCTAGGTCTCTTCCTCAAACCAGCCTTCCCACAAACGTTCCAGCCACAGACGATTATCTGACCACTTTGCAAACTACCCTTAAGACGCTAAAAGACAACCTTCAATGGGCAAAAGAAAGACAGAAGTGTTACTACGACCGTCGTAGGAGAGAAAGTCCTCCCTACCAGGTCGGGGACTCGGTTTGGTTATCAACAAAAAACCTTCGGATGGGCGTACCTTCCAAGAAATTGGGAAGACAATTCCTGGGTCCTTTTCCGATAGAAAGGATTATTAACCCCAACACGGTGAGACTCACCCTTCCTCCGTGATTACAGGTACATCCCACATTCCACGTGTCACTACTGATGCCGTTTAGATCTAGGCCGTTCCCATCAAGTGATCCTCGACCCTTGCCTCCGATAGAGGTCCAAGGAGAAGAAGAATTTGAAGTTGAGCAGCTCATTGATTCCAGAAGAAGACAGGGGAAGATCCAGTATCTCATTAGATGGAAGGGGTATGGTCCCCAGGATGACTCTTGGGAAGATGTGCAAAACGTTCATGCTCCCAGACTCCAAAGATTGTTCCATAGAAGATTTCCCAACCGACCCTCTCCTAGTGGGGTACCCCGGAGGGGTCCCTTAAGGGGGGGGTACTGTAACAGTACAGCCTGGATCACAGCGGCTCCCTGTGACGATACGCTGACTTGCGCTCCAGTGTGGAACGCACCGGCCGTCTGCGATGATACGCTGGCTTGCGCTCCAGCGTGGAACTGTCACGACCGCTATCCCAGCAGCAGTCGTGTCGCACCAGACGGAGGGGAAGGGGGACCCTTATCTACGGATGGGAAATAGAATGGCCACCCCTGATTAACCCTAAGCTGGCACCTGTCTGCCCTGATACCCTAGACGGGGTGTGAACCCGTGCGGCGAGCTGGATGCCTAAACCCTCAGTCGCCCTAACACTGGACTGGGGAACGGCCGATGGGAGCGCTAGTCACCATCACTCACGTCTAGGAAAACAACAGGGGAAGACAACAACAAACAAACAACAGCAGAGATAGACTTATCCAGTCACGAGCAGAGAAGGCGATCCCAAACACGACAGTCCACGCCGGACAAGAGCTCCACAGCAACACCATCAAACGATCTCCTTCCAAGGTCAGAGTAGCACTGGAAGTAAGGACTATATCTGGCAATGACTGCAAGTGAAACTGAAACTAATATAGTAGCTGGGAGTGGCAGACAGGACTCACCTGAGAAGGATGCCTACAAACTCCCAGTCAGGACAAAAAGGTTCACAAGGCAAAACCCAGATGACATACCCTGAACCACGGAGCAAACTCACAAGCTATCGTGAGTAGCAAGTCGCTGCGACCTTCTCCTCCCAGACCTGTCTGGATCAGTCACAGTCGTGACAGGAACGCAGCGACCGCCTGTGTTGTTACGCTGGCTTGCGCTCCAGCGTGGAACGCAGTGGCTGCTGGGCCCTCCTGTGACTCCGCCCACTTACCGTCCGGCCCTTAAATAGAAGACAGGTGCTAAGCAGGGTGTTCCACTAATGGAGTGCGCACCCTGCTAGCTCCACTGCATCTGAGGACTCTGTCCACATATCCAGACCTGGATCCCTAACAACAGCGTGAAGGACTGTCTACCTTCTTGCCACTGGCTTCCCCACTGCTGGCTTCACTAGCCAGGACCAACTAACCGCAAGTATATGCCTGTTACCTGCTCTGATTAATGTCCTGGAACTCTGAGTGGGTGGTTCCTGACTGGTGTGAGACGATACTCCCAAACCAACTCTGAACCTACTGCATATTATATACTAAACTGTGGACATGCTCTGAACCTACTGCATACTATATACTAAACTGTGGACATGCTATACTAACTCTGAACCTACTGCATACTGTATACTAAACTGTGGACATGCTCTGAACCTACTGCATACTATATACTAAACTGTGGACATGTTCTGAACCTACTGCATACTATATACTAAACTGTGGACATGCTCTGAACCTATGGCATACAATATACTAAACTGAGGACATGCTATATACTAACCCTGAACCTATTGCATACTAGATACTAACTCTGAACTGTGCACAAGCTTATACTAACTTGTGACTCCTGTAATACTGGGAGACCTTCCTCTCCAGCAGTAATACTAAATAGATGGATAGCGGTAAATGATTTTGTTACCCCAAACTCTCCGCCCAAGACTGAGAGAGACGCCTGGGGTACATACTGAGTAACCGCGAATACCACAGCCAAGAACAAGGGCAGTGGGATAATAGTGCATGTCCATTGCTTCCGCAGTTGAGATCCTAACTGATCAACTAGGTGCGTTACACCGCCTCAGGCCCAGCCGCCACTGCATTTACCCAGTGTGCTGTTATGGAGATATAACGGCCCTGACCGCGCTTACTGGTTCACGTATCCGTAGTCAGGTGCACCTTGCCACAGATGGCGTTGCGCAGTGCACACCTGATTTTGTCCCCTACTTGGTTGTGAAGGGAAGGGATGGCTCGCCTTGAAAAGTAGTGGCGACTGTGCACGACGTACTGTGGGACAGCCACCGCCATAAGGCCTTTAAAACTATCCGTCTCCACCAGACAGAATGACAGCATTTCAAAGGCAAGTAATTTAGAAATGCTGGCATTCAGGGCTAGGGATCGCGGGTGGGTAGGGGGGTACTTCCTCTTCCTCTCCAGCGTTTGGGAGATAGAGAGCTGAACGCTTCCGTGTGACATTGTGGAGTTGCTTGGTGACCTAGATGTTGGTGTTGCTGGCAGATCCTCTGTTTGTGGGGTGCCAGGTGGCACTGTCACTCCAGAGGTGGATGAAGAGGCCGCGACTGCAGCAGAAGAGGAAGCAGGTGGAGGCAGAGACCTTTCTTGGTTTTTGAGGTGTCTACTCCACTGCAGCTTGTGCTTTGCACTTAAATGCCTGGTCATGCAGGTTGTGCTCAGGTTGAGAACGTTTATGCCTCGCTTCAGGCTCTGATTGCACAGCGTGCAAACCACTCGTGTCTTGTCGTCAGCACATTGTCTGAAGAACTGCCACGCCAGGGAACTCCTTGGAGCTGGCTTTGGTGTTCTCAGTCCTTTGCTGCGGCGGGCAGTAGGAGGCGTACTGTCTAGAGGACAGCCGCTCCGCTTTTGCACCCTGCTCCCTCTTCTGCTGTGCTGGTGGCTCAGTGCGACCACCACCTCTTCCTCCGAACTACATCGGTCACTCGCATGACCTTGATTCCATGTGTGGTCGAGGTCCTCATCGTCCTTCACATCTTCGACCCAGTCTTCACCCCTGACTTCCTTGTCGGTCTGCACGCTTTCGAAAGCCCCAGCAGTTGGCACCTGTGTTTCGTCATCATCCGAGATTTGCTGCGATGGTCCTCCCATGTACTCATCTTGAAAAATAAGTGGTTGGGCATCAGTGCACTCAATCTCTTCCACTTCTGGGGCAGGGCTAGGTGGATGGGCCTGGGAAACCCTGCTAACAGAGTCATCAAAAAGCAGAAGAGACTGCTGCATGACTTGGGGTTCAGACTGCTTGGCTGATTTGCAAGGGGGTGAGGTGAAAGACTGATGGACATCGGCTGCAGGTGCCAACTGTGATCTTTCAGCAATTAGTTTGCACTTCCTTTCAGTCCGGCTGGGTACAGGAAACAAATGCTCCTGTACCGCGGACCGAACAGAGCTTGGCCACGCTACACTAGAGGTGGGGGGGAATGAGAGTGACAAGGGAGGGGGGGAGTAAATGAGAGTGACAAGGGAGGGGGGGAATAAATGAGAGTGACAAGGGAGGGGGGGAATAAATGAGAGTGACAAGGGAGGGGGGGAGTAAATGAGAGTGACAAGGGAGGGGGGGAGTAAATGAGAGTGACAAGGGAGGGGGAAGTAAATGAGAGTGACAAGGGAGGGGGTGAGTAAATGAGAGTGACAAGGGAGTGGGGCGGATAATGAGAGTGACAAGGGAGTGGGGGAATGAGAGTGACAAGGGAGGGAGGGGGAGAAGAGAGTGACAAGGGAGTCCCCAGAGCCAGACCAAGAGCCAGACTGCAGCCAGAGACCAGATCATCCTATTGTCCTGGTGGTAAGTAGACAATGCAATATGTTTATTATTTAATTGTTTAGTTATTAAGACTACATTGGAAACTAATTTACCTCACATTAAGGCTCCATTCATACGTCCGCAACGTGTTTTGCGGATACACAGAGCCATGGATCCGCAAAACACGGAAAGCGACAATGTGCGTTCCGCATTTTGCGGACCGCACATTGCCGGCACTAATAGAATATGCCTGTTCTTGTCCGCAATTGCGGACAAGAATAGGACATGTTCTATTTTTTGGCGGAACGGAAGTGCAGACCCGGAAGTGCAGATCCGCCATTTCGTGTCCGGGCAGCACATCGTGCTGCCCCATAGGAATGAATGGGTCCGCAATTCCGTTCCTCAAAATGCAGAACGAAATTGCGGACGTGTGAATGGAGCCTAAAAGGACACTATAGTCCCAGAACCACTACAGTTTAATTTAGTGGTACTGGTGTCTATAGACTGTTCCTGCAGAGAAAAGACACTGTGCAGTGCAAGTGGTAAAGGAGCACTATAGTGCCAGGAAAACAAGCTCATTTTCCTGGCACTATATAGTTGTTAGGAGTGGGGCACCCTCGTGTCCCCCTCCCACTGGGCTGAAGGGGTTAAAACCCCTTCAGCCACTTACCTTTCTCCAGCGCCGGCACTAGGAACTCTTCTCCCCGATCCTCCTCTCAGCTGCCCATGCGCACGCATTCAAAACTATGTTCCGCGTCTTCCCACTGAAATTTTCACAGTGAGAATCGAGGAAGCACCTCTAGCGGCTGTCAGGAAGACAGCTAAAAGAAGCTTGATTAACCCTAAGGGAAACATAGCAGTTCTTTTAATTTAAATGCTGAGAAAGGGGTGGAACATATGTGATGTCATGATATGGGCAGATCATCTGATAGGGGGGCGGCAATTTTTATCTTGCCTAGGGCGGCAAAAATCCTTGCACCTGCCCTGTAAAGAGGGGATCTCACACGCCCTGAATCAGTGTAGGCCTGAGGTAAATATATCTTTGCACAAAATGGCTGTATTTCAAATGCCTGATTCAAACCCCTGTATGTAGAGGTAGTATCTCAGAGGGCCTGAACCACTGTAGGCCTGAAGTAAATATATGTTTGCACAAAATGGCTGTATTTCAAATGGCTGTATTTCAAATGCCTGATTCAAACCCCTGTATGTATATGGGGGATCACACACGCCCTGAACCTCTGTAGGCCTGAATTCAATATTGGTGCACCAAATGGCTGTATTTTAAATCTCTGAATGTAACACAAATGTATTAAGGTTGTATCTCACAATGACATCTGCATCAAAGGCTGCCAACTACATTTTTGGAGCCCAAACGACTGTTTGTTTAACAACTGAATTTGACAGCAGTATATAAATAAGCCTGTAATTTCACACGTGCTGATGCTGCAAGGCCTGAAAATAGTGTTTTTTGTCAAATAAGTGTGTTTTTCAAACCCCAGAAAATGATGGGTGTATTTCTACCTTAAATTGCACACTGACTAATATAGATGTTGTACATTGCACAAAAAGTCTTTTTTTTGCTAACAGAATATGAATGCTGTATATATTAAACTTGAATTTAACACTTGCATATCTGGAAAATACTGTTTTTTGAAGAAAAAAAAGTGTGTTTTTCAAACCCCAGATAATGATGGGTGTATTTCTACCTTAAATTGCACACTGACTAATCCAGATGTTGTAGTTTGCCCCCCAAAAAATGGTGATTTGCAATGTCCCAAAAGCTCAGATGCAGTGCTGGTGCACTGAGCATGCATAAAATGGCCGCCGCCGCCACCCACCTAGCTAACAGAATACTAAAAGTTAGTTTTTTTGGTCAATGAGCTCAGGGCAGGGTAAAACGATAGTGCCCTGCACCCACACAACTATTTGTCTGTAGATCGCTGAGTTAGATTCTCTCCTTTGCTCTCCCTGAAATCACAAGTCCAGCAGCATCCTCTCCCTACACTTGTAACAGTAGAGTGATGTGCAGCGCTACGTGACCCAAGCTTATTTAGAGCCTGGGTCACATGCTGCCCTGGCCAATCACAGCCATGCCATTAGTAGGCATGGCTGTGATGGCCTCTTGGGGAAAGTAGTATGACGCTTGTTGATTGGCTGCTTTGCAGCCTTTCAAAAAGCGCCAAGAAAGCGCCGAACACCGAATCCGAACTTTTACGAAAATGTTTGGGTCCGGGTTCCAAAAATCCTAAAGTTCGGTACGAACCCGAACTTTACAGTTCGGGTTCGCTCAACCCTACTGATGTGGGCATAATAACTGATAAGCGCATCCGCCTGTCAACTGAAAATGCTGACAGGTTGACTCTTATAAAAATTAACAAGGCCTGGATTTCACCTGACTTCTCTGCTCCACCAGAGGAAAGCGGCTGGACATAAAGGCACTTTAAATGTGTTTTTTATAATGTACTGATTACACTGTATTCCCATGCACCCCTTCCACCACAAAAAAGGGTATATGGTTCAATCTTCCTTTTCTCCTCCTTCTCCTCCTCTTCCATCATATCAACATGCTTATTAGTCTGCCCTCGCTCCTAATGTTGTAGAGGGTCAGATCACCTGCAGGCCCTCGCATATAATGTTTTTGATGGTCAACTCACCAGCAGGCCCTCACCTACAATCTTTTATAGGGCCAGCTCACCTGCAGGCCCTCAAATGTAATGTTGTAGAGGGTCAGCTGACCAGCAGGCCCTCACCTAAAATATTTTACAGGGTCAGCTCACCAGCAGGCCCTCGCATATAATGTTTTTGAGGGTCAGCTCCCCAGCAGGCCCTCAACCATAAAGTTTCACAGGGTCAGCTCACCAGCAGGCCCTCGCCTACAATCTTTTAGAGGGTCAGCTCACCTGCAGGCCCTCGCATAAAAATGTTTCAATGGTCAGCTCAGCAGCAGGCACTCGCCCATAATTTTTTCGATGCTCAGATCAGCAGCAGGCACTTGCCCCTATTGTTTTAGAGAGTTAGCTCTGCAGCAGACCCTCACCCTTAATGTTTTAGATGGTCAGATCAGCAGCAAGCCCTCGCCTGTAATGTTTTGGAGGGTCACCAGCAGGCCCTTGCTCCTAATGTTTTTGAGGGTCACCAGCAGGCCATCAATCATAATTTTTCAAGGGTGTATGAAGCTCTACTTTATGTGTAGCAAAGGGTGTATTGGAGTGCTGATTCCTTGTAATTTTTGGAAGCTCTTTCACTTAGTGCATTGGCTTTATGAGTGTAGGAGTCCCACTACCTGAACAATTGTACCACAATGTGAATGAGGCCCTCCATTATGTGATATACAGGTTGCATCGGAGTGCCTCTTCCTTTAAATTTTTGGCAGCACTTGCACTTTATATACAAGTAAATATACAGGAAAGAATGTTTCCTAACAATTTTTCCTCTAAAATCTATTTTATCTTCGGGTTTGTTCATATTAGTGTCAGTCTGTAAAAGTGGCGTACTACTCTGACAGCACAGCAGCAACCTGGGAGTACAAGATGCATCCAGACATCATCCCCATGCTGTTCCCGAACCATTTGGGTGGTGTTTCCATCAATTTCTGACCTTTTCCTATGAAGTAGACACTTGGGTTCTCCTATTGAGTTCCATTGTGCTCGGATGCTCGGTAGAGCACCCGAGCATCCCGAGGTGTTCGACCCGAGCACCCGAGCTTTTAGGTGCTCGATCAACACTAGTCTTGAACCCATCTGCAAGACATCCTGAAAATGGGCAGGAAACTTTGCATGCACTTCAGCCACTCGTACACTGCAAAGCACACCCTCCTTGAGCTGAAGCGGCAGAACGGCGTCCCCCCAATATGCGAGGTTTCCACCTGTTGAATTTCCACCCTCCATATGTTGGACTGACTATGCGATCAGTGAAAGGCCATCAACGATTTAATGATCCAAACGGGCAGGAGTACTCCCCTGTGTAACTTCGATGTCAGCCAGTGGCAGCTCATGCATGATACCTGCCGTTTGCTCAGACCCTTTGAGGAGGCCAAGTTATTTGTCTGTCCCCAGGACTATGGGATGAACAACGTCATTCCACTGCTTCATGTCCTGGAACAGATGCTGGTAAATCTGGCTGGTCAGGGGACTGGAGACGTGGCGCCTAAATTTCACGACCACATGAGCCCACATTCAGCCCGCATGGGGGCTGAACTGGAGGAGGAGGAGGACATTGGAGCACAAGCAATGTGTAGCGAAATGGGTAGAGGAGGGGCAGGAACAGCCGGAGGAGCTACAGGGCGATGAGGAAGATGAGGCAGAGGACCCAGACACACCGTGGCAGAATGCAGTGGAGATGGAGGCAGGGAGACCCTCTGAGTCACTTGCATAAATGGCCCGCTGCATGCTCACTTGCTTGGGTAGTGACAGCCGAATTATCACCATTCGGCAGAGGGATGACTTCTGGCTCTCCACATTGTTGGACAATCGCTACCGGTCCAAAATGGGGGCCTTTTTTACACCTGCAGAGAGGGAGTACAAACTGAACTACTATAGAGACATCCTATGTAGTCAGTTGGCCACTGCCTATCTGCGCCATCGTCCATCCTCTCGCAGGTATGATTGAGGTGGCCCTCTGCTCTCATGTTCCACTGCGATGGCTGCTGGGGAGGGGTGGGGTGGCAGGAGCAGTTCCAGCTCCATCAGCAGCAGTCTGATTCTAGCGTCACTGATGAGCAGCATTCTTTACCCGCCTTGTGAAGAAACTACTCAACAGCAGCAAGGCATAGAGCAGAACCTGAATCTGCAGGTGGTGGCATACTTGAAGTGCACTATTCCAGCCGTCATTGAAGATCAGCTGGACTACTGGGCAGCCAAACTGGATTTGTGGCCGCAACTGGCCGAATTTGCCCTGGAAAAGTTGTTCTGCCCAGCCAGTAGTGTGGCATCAGAGCTGGTGTTTAGTGCGGCGGGGGCCATAGTTACCCCAAGGAGAACTCGCCTGTCCAAACCTAAATGTGGATAGACTGACCTTTTGTCAAAATTAATCAGGCGTGGATCAGCGAGGACTTCCACCCACCAATGCCTGATGCATCAGACTAGATCATCCATGGTGCCACACCAACATTTTTCATTTTTTGGCTACTTAAAATCCTTATACTATGATTTATCAATATATAGTGCTCTTACTCTTTTTCGTTCAGTATTTTCTTAAAAAAACGGACTTTTATAATATGTAAATTACCCCTCTACCAGCGAGTATGGCGGCTACTTACTGGTAGCAGCCGCATCCTCCTTTCATAAAGACGTCCCCTCCTCATGTTGATTGACAGGGCCAGCGAGCACTCTCGTCCTCTGGCTGGCCCTGTCTGCATTTTAAATCTCGCGCCTTCGCCGTACCGGTCTTCAGTCGGCGCAGGCGCACTGATAGAAGGACGCTGCTCAGCCGCTCTTTCCTCAGTGCGCCTGCGCCGGGTGTAGATGTGACGTCATCGGCGCAGGCGCATTGAGGAAGGAGCGGCCGAGCGAGCGTCCTCCTCTCAGTGCGCCTGCGCCGACTGAAGACCGGTATGGCGCAGGCGCGAGATTTAGAACGCAGACAGGGCCAGCCAGAGGACGAGAGCGCTCGCTGGCCCTGTCAATCAACATGAGGAAGGGGGTATCTTTATGAAAGGAGGATGCGGCTGCTACCAGCAAGTAGCCACCCTACTTGCTGGTAGAGGGGTAATTTACATATTATAAAAGTCAGTTATTTGAAGAAACTACTTAACGAAAAAGAGTAAGAACACTATATATTGATAAATCACAGTATAAGGATTTTAAGTAGCCAAAAAATGAAAAATGACTGTAGGGGGGTGACAGAAGCCCTTTAAGGGAGGAAAAATTCCTTCCCGACTCCAATAAGGCAATCAGAATAACTCCCTGGATCAACGACCCCTCTCTAGTAACTATAGCCTGTAATATTATTACCCCTCTTGAATTCTTTTATTGTACTCATCATCACCACCTCCTCAGGCAGAGAGTTCCATAGTCTCACTGCTCTTACCGTAAAGAATCCTCTTCTATGTTTGTGTACAAACCTTCCTTCTTCTTGACGCAGAGGGTGTCCCCTCGTCACAGTCCAGGGGATAAATAGATGATGGGAGAGATCTCTGTACTGCCCCCTGATATATTTATACATAGTAATCTCCCCTCGGTCATCTTTTTTCTAAAGTGAATAACCCTAATGTTGATAATCTTTCAGGGTACTGTAATTCCAGTTATTACTTTAGTTGGCCTCCTCTGAACCCTCTCCAGCTCTGCTATGTCTGCCTTGTTCACAGGAGCCCAGAACTGTACACAGTACTTCATGTGTGGTCTGACTAGTGATTTGTAAAGTGGTAGGATTATGTTATCATCACAGGCATCTATGCCCCTTTTGATGCAACCCATTATCTTATTGGCCTTGGCAGCAGCTGCCTGACACTGGTTTTTACCGCTTAGTTTGCTGTTTATTAAAATTCCTAGGTCTTTTTCCATGTCAGTGTTACCCAGTGTTTTACCATTTAGTATGTACGGGTGATTTGCATTATTCCTTCCCATGTGCATAACCTTACATTTGTCAGTGTTAAACCTCATCTGCCACTTCTTTGCCCAAGCCTCTAATCTATTCAGATCCATCTGTAGCTGTATAGTGTCCTCTTCAGTGTTAATTACTTTACACAGTTTAGTGTCATTTGCAAAAATTGCTATTTTACTGTGCAAGCCTTCAACAAGATCATTAATAATTATATTGAAGAGAATAGGGCCCAATGCTGACCCCTGAGGAACTCCGCTAGTGACAGTGACCCAATCTGAGTGTGTACCATTAATAACCACCCTCTGTTTTCTATCTTTGAACCAGCTACTTACCAACATACAGATGTTTTCTCCCAGTCCGAGCATTCTCATTTTATATACTAACCTTTTATGTGGTACAGTGTCAAATGCTTTGGAGAAGTCCAGATATACGACATCCATTCATTCGTCGCTGTCAAGTCTAGAAATTACCTCCTCATAGAAACTGATTAAATTAGTTTGACATGACCGATCCCTCATGAAGCCATGCTGATATGATGTTATTTGCTTGTTTTTATTGAGATCCTCGAAGATAGCATGTCTTAGAAAACCTTCAAACAGTTTACCCACAACAGATGTTAAACTTACCGGCCTATAGTTTCCGGGGTCTGTTTTTGCACCCTTTTTGAAGATTGGTACTACATTTGCTGTGCGCCAATCCTGTGGAACACTCCCTGTCAGTATAGAGTCTGTACATATCAGAAATAAGGGTTTGGCTATTACATTACTTAATTATCTTATGATACAGGGGTGTATGCCATCTGGCCCAGGCGATTTGTCTATTTTAATCTTTTTAAGTTGCTGTTGTACTTCTTCCTGGGTCAGACAGGGCACTTTTAATGGGGAATTTACTTTTACATTCAGCATTTTATCTAACAGTTTATTTTCCTCAGTGAATACAGTGGAGAAAAAAATATTTAATAACTTTGCTTTCTCCTCGTCGCTCTCTGCAACTCCCCCCCTCATTGCTCTGTAGAGGGCCGACACCTTCAGATTTATACTTTTTACCATTTATATAATTGAAGAACATTTTAGGGTTAGTTTTGCTCTCTTTGGCAATTAATCTCGCTGTCTCTAGTTTGGCGGCTTTTATTCTTTTTATTTACATATTCTATTTTTTTCCTTATAGTTTTTTAGTGCTTCCTCGCAACCCTCCTGTTTTATCGATATAAATGCTTTCTTTTTGTCATTTATTGCCTTCTTTACAGTTTTATTTATCTACATTGGTTTCTTCTTGTTCCTTAACCTTTTATTCCCATAAGATATGTACCTCTCACAATTAGATTTTAGGATCCAATTTTGTGGCTGTATTTTTATTTTTGAGGACTTTGCTTTTTTGAAGTTTGGTATTTTTGTTCCTCTCTGTAGGGTAATACAGCGCCACATACCTCTCACATCCAGTGACATCTCTTTGATGTAGATGTTCTCTTTCCTCATCTTCTCCTTTCAGACCTTCAGACCAAATCACCATTTTCAGCCATTTCTCGTCTCTGCAGTTTGACAAACAAAATTTTAGTTTACTACTTTTCCATCATCCTACCATCCCCAATACTGTGCCGCTGTGCTCCCCAATACTATACTGCAGAAACAGATAAACTCCCTGATAATAGTAGTACCATGCAGATAGTGCCCTACAATAATTATTGGCACACAGTGCTCTAAAATAACTGCGCCCAGCAAATAGTGCCCCTGACACTAATAGTGTAAGCATAACCTCCCCCAAAAATAATTGTGGTAAGCTGATATTGTGCCAAGGTGCCCCCACAGTAATACTGCTTCCAAAAGTCCCACCAATATGAATAATTCTCTGCTAGAGCACTTATGGTAGTAATAGTGCTCCTACAGTGCCCCCAACATGTCCCCACTGTGCCCCAGAAGTAATAATGTCCCATAGTGCCCATACTAGTAATAATGTTCCCCATAGACCCCCAGTAGTAATAAAGCCCATCATAATGCCCCCAGTAGTAATATTTCTCCTTATAATGTGCCAGTGCAAAAAAATACCCCCTTTTAATCCCCCAGTTGAGCTAATGTCCCCATAGTGCCCCCATAATGTGCCAGTATAAAATACCCCTATATTGTGCCCCCAGTAAATGCCCCATAGTGCTCCTCTCCCCCCTTCTTTCTAGTGCCCCTCATAATGTACCAGTATAAAATGCCCCAGTAGATGCCCTCAGTGTCCCCCATAATTTGCAAGTATAAAATACCCCTTCTTAGTGCCCCTTATTGATGAACCCATAGTACTCCTCTCTCCCCTTCCCCATAGTACCCACCATAATGTGTCCCAGTATAAAATGCCCCTATACAAAGCCCCCATATAAATACCCCTTCTTTGTGCCCTCAGTAGAAGCCCCCATAGTGTTCCTCTTCCCCTTCCCCCATATAAAATACCTCTTCTTTGTGACCTCAGTAGATGCCCCCATAGTGCCCCCAATAATGTGCCAGTAAGAAGTGCCCCCATAGTGCCACCCAATAATGTGCCAGTAAAAAGTGCAACCAATAATGTCAGTAAGAATTCCCCTCATAGATGTCCCCATAGTGCCCCCCAGTAATGTGCCACTAACAAGTGCCCCATAGATGCCCCCAATCATGTGTCAGTAACAAGTACCCTCGTAGATGCCCACCAATCGTGTGCCAGTAACAAGTACCCCCATAGATGCCCCCCAATCATGTGCCAATAACAAGTGCCCCCATATATGCCCCCAATCATTTGCCAGTAACAAATACTCCCATAGATGCCCCCCAATCATGTGCCAGTAACAAGTGCCCCAAAGATGCCCCCCAATCATGTGCCAGTAACAAGTACCCTCGTAGATGCCCACAAATCATGTGCCAGTAACAAGTACCCCAATAGATGCCCCCCAATCATGTGCCAGTAACAAGTGACCCCATAGATGCCCCCAATCATGTGCCAGTAACAAGTGATCCCATAGATGCCCCCCAATCATGTGCCAGTAACAGGTGCCCCCATAGATGCCCCGCAATCATGTGCCAGTAACAGGTGCTCCCATAGATGCCCCCCAATCATGTGCCAGTAGTAGTACCATGTAAAAAAACAAATAAACACTTATACTTACCTCCATCAGACTGGCAACGATGCGATGCAGGCCTCTTTTGGCCTGTGTCCTGTGCTGTACGGCTCAGGCGGCGCAATGACGTCATCGTGCTCCCTGCAACAGCCTCTTAATAGGTTGCAGGCCTAGTGCCTGCAGCTAGTGATGGAAGAACATTGGCCGGGACGATTTGCGAACTCGATCACTTGTACGCGAACCGCAAGTTCGTGGCGGGCCCCAACATCTTTAATGGCAGGCGAACCTGAAAAACCTTCAGGTCATATTTGCAGCCACCAAATACTTACAAGAAGTGCACAAATCATACCACAACATGGACAGTGACATACCAGAGAAGGATCAATGGCAAAAATTCCCCCCAAAAATATGTATTTTAATCAGGGGCCATTCTTATGATTCTTAAAGAGAAATTCTCAGAGGTGTGTCCTGCTGGAGCCTAGAAATTTTTTATTTTAGGCCACGGAAGTACAGTCCTTAAAAATTAGGCATTCACCTGACATAAAAGAAATTGTGATTATGTGGCTAGAGGTACATTATGAGGTCAATGGATAAAAATTTTAATGTAAGCAACTGGAGTACAAGCCCTAAACCTTAGACATTAACCGGACAGAAAAGAACAAGTAATTATTTGGCTGGAGGTATATTAGACGGTCATTGGATATCAATTTTACTGCAGGCCAGTGGTGTACAGGCCCCAAAAATTATTCATTCACTGTACAGAAAAGAACAATTGATATTGTGGCTGGAGGTACATTAGGCGGTCACATTATGACAATTTTACTGCAGGCCAGTTAGATTACAGACCCCAAAAATTATGCATTCACCGTACATAAATGATCAAGTGATAATGTGGCTGGAGGTATATTAGACGGTCATTGGATATCAATTTTACTGCAGGCCAGTACAAATAGATGTCAAATACATACATTTTTAGAAATGTGAGGTAGTCCAGACTGTTGTGAGCTAGGTGAGTGCGCTTATCGGTCATGATCCCCCCCTCTGCTGCGCTGAACGTCCTTTCGGACAGGACACTCGAGTTCGGGCAAGCCAAGAGTTCCATGGCAAATTGTGCCAGCTCTGTCCACATTTCAAGCCTGCACATTTCAAGGGGGTTCCTCGCTTATTAGAATGTCCACATCGGCCGTTAACCCAATGTAGTCGGACAACTGTCGGTCTAGGCGTTCCCTGAGGCTGGATCTGGAGAGCGGCTGTCGATGGGTTGGCTGCAAGAATGATCTCATATCCAAAGTGACCAACACATTTTCAAACCGCCCTCTTCTTGCATGCGCTGTAGGATTGGTACCCGCAACAGCAGAATGCAGCATATCTCACAGCAAGGCCTGGAAATGCTGCATTCTGAGAGCCCTCTGTGATGCTGGTAACGTGTCCACCATTTTGTGTTTGTATTGGAGGTCTAAGTACATTGCCACTCAGTACTGCTCCTTGCCCTTTATGCTTTTTATACGGGGGTCCCTCTTCAAACACTGGAGCATGAAGGCCCCCATTTGCACTAAATTGGAAGCGGTGGAGCGGTCTGGCTTATACCCATCGTCCAGGAGAATGTCGCCTTTGGTCTCCTCTCCCATCCACAGACAACACCAGGTATCCCAGAAAAGTTTAAAGCCTACTCTTCTTGCTCCTCCTCCTCACCCCAGGCACCATCCTCCTCTGACTCCTCTTCAGACTCCTGCTGACTTGACTCTGATGGAGTAGACCCCCTGGGAATTCATTCAGCATTGCGACTTCCTCAGCTTCCTGCTCCTGCTACTCGACGGCTTGATCAATGACACGACGCAATGCGCGCTCCAGAAAAAAGGAGTAAGGTACAATGTCACTTATGGTGCCCTTGCTGCGACTAAACAGTTTGATGATCTCATCAAATGGCCGCAGAACTCTGCATGCATCGCGCATGAGCAGCCACTGACGCAGTGGGGAAAAAAACAAGCTCCCAGAACCTGTCCTGCTGCAGAGTTCGTACAGGTAGTCGTTAACAGCATGTTTCTGCTGGAGAAACCTATCAAGCATATACAAGGTGGAGTTCCAGCACATCGCGCAGTCACAAATCAGACGTCTGATGGGCAAGTGGTGTTGCTGTTGAATGTCAGCAAGGCGAGCCATGGCTCTGTAAGATCTTTTAAAATTGCCAGAGATTTTCCTGGCCTTCCGCAAGACGTCCTGGGTATTTGGCAATGAATCGCTGCACGACTAAGTTCAGGACGTGTGCCATGCACGGCACGTGTGTCATTTTGCCCTGTTTCAGCACGCTCAGCAGGTTGGCACCATTGTCGCACACCACTTTGCCAACTGTCAAATTGAGCGGGGTTAGCCATTGATCGGGCTGTGACCAGAGCTGAAAGCAGTGCAGGACCGGTGTGGCTCTTGGCTTCCAGGCACAACAGCCGCAGCACAGCATGGCAACGTCTCACCGGGCACGTAAAATAGGTTCTGGGGAGCTTGGGGGGTGCAGCGGAAGAGGCGGTAGCAGTGGAAAAGGAAGAGTCAGCCGAGGGGGAGACGGAGGATGGAGGAGGAGGAAAATAAGAGGCAGTCCTGCATGCAATCCGTGGCGGTTCCACCAAATCCACACGGGTGCCACAGGTTACATGCTTGACGGCCGTTAGAAGGTTCACCCAGTGGGCAGTAAAAGTTATGTACCTTCCCTGCCCGTGTTTGCTAGACCACGAGTCTGTGGTCAGATGTATCTTAGCACAGACACTGTGTGCCAGAGATATATTAACTTGCCACTGAACGTAGTCATATAGTTCAGGGATGCCCTTCTGGGAGAAATATTTCCTTCCAGGGATTTTCCATTGCAGTGTGCCAATGGCCACAAATTTTCTAAAGGCCTCCGAGTCCATCAATTTATATGGCAGTAGTTGGCGGGCTAGCAGTTCCGACAAGCCAGCGGTCAGCCGTTGGGCAAGAGGATTATCCGGCGTCATCATTTTATTATGCTCGAACATTTGGGCCATGGAAGCCTGCCTTGTGCCAGATGAACGTGACGACGGCACGGTGGAAGGTGGATTGGAGGACAAATGGGAGGAGAAAGGAGAAGAGGCAGGACGTGGAGCACCTAAAGTGTAGATTTGTGGGTTCTGACGGCATTGCTCCCACTGGGCTTGGTGATAGTAGGCCAGTTGCCTTCTTAAGGCCGTCGTCCCTAGGTGAGTTTTGGGCTTACTGCGACTTATGCGTTGACAGCACAGGCTGCAGATGACAACACTATTGTCAGCAGCTGACACGTTAAAAAAAGGCCACACTGCGGAGCCATGTGCCGGCGTCCTGGGAGCGCAAGATGTGACCGTGCATGGTGGATGGCTCGCTCCAGATACATTTTCAGTCTGCTTTTTGCCGCCTGTGCACTGCGAGTTCTGCCTGCTTCTCCTCCTTATCTGCTGCTCCGTCTCTCCCTCTGAACTCCCCTTCTCTTCCTCTCTTGTGGGCACCCACGTGACGTCCATCGACACATCATCATCGTCACCTTCACCACCACTGACATTAGAGATCTCGGAGTAGGCAGCAACAGCACCTCCTTGGGCTGATCCGGGTACTGTCATCAGATCGCTAGGTGGCGGCCGTTGCTACTGTAGTGTACGGGGACTGTAATACCCGTCACTACCAAAGTGTCACTTGGTGTGCTGTCGTCCCTCCTAATTATGGGGAAGTTGGTATATGTCAGTTTTATAAAATGTCATGTAATGTAATGCATGTATTTCCCTGTTGCTATGAAACTTGCAAGTACAGGCCGGCTAGGGGTGTCATTCCAGCTCTTAGGCATTAGAGGGAGCTAGGGAGCCCTAGTTTATATAAGGCCCAGACAAGGAAGGGAAAGTCAGTGTAACCTGATCTAGTGTGGAGTGCAGAAGTCAGTCTAGACCACAGCTCAGAAGTTTCTAGAGCCTGAGGAAGTGTCCAGAAGCTGAGAGAGACAGAGGCAAAGATCAGGAAAGCAAGAGGTACTCAGAAAGACAGAGGAGGTACTTATTAAAGCTATAGCCAAGGATATAAAGCCAGAATTAGGTTAATGGGCCTTGGTGAAGATATGCTATGTTCCAGGATCAGACAGAATTAGAGTGCAAGCTCCTGTGCTGCAAGTCCTGTGTTCAACACTCTGTAATCACCTTGCTATAACTGAATTGCCTGCATCGACCGAATTGCAAAATCGACTGTATGCTTAGGAACTGCATTTCCTATATTGTCTCTGCTTGCGAAACTACTAAAGTTGGAATTCTGTTTTAAGACTACGTTTCCTCAATTTATTCCTGCATCCGCAAACGGCGTGCCACCGTTTACTTGGCACTGGCGTCACGAACTATCCTTACCTATACCTGCCCTTGCAGAGAGTCAGCTGTACCAGGTTAGTGTATATTGCACTACATCACCCAGAAACACCTATTGCACACAACTTGAGTACGCTGCACCTTCTCTTTTGGCGTCCACGAACAGGATACGCACGCTTTCTAGTGCAAGAAGCGTGAACTTTGTGCCTTATACAGTTGCCCTGTGACCAAAGTGACAATTTGCCTGTTTTATTCAAGTGGACTTTGTGGACTGAAAATCATACCCAAAGTGTACCAAAAACCTCTAAAAAGCGCTGTGCAGTGTTGCGCTACCCAGAGGAAGAAAATCGCCGCATGGGAGTGTGGTTTTGTGGACTTTTTACAATCCTGCTTGCTGTCAGTGAATGGACAGCGTTTTGCTAAAGATGGCCACCGGCTGCCTGGAGTAAAGTTTCCCGCGCCACTGAGGACATTCGTGGGCGGATCCCTGCAAAGACACAGAGAGTCCCGCCCCTCTTCATCATCGCACCGCCGCGGCTCTGCTTCTCCTGCGTCACCGCGGTCTCAGGACGTCCGGAACCTCGCGAGACTTGGCCTGCGCAAGACCAGCGATACCGGTAAGCACTTGTAACCGGAGGGAAGGGGATTGTTCCGGCCCCTTTAGTCGCCAGCGGTCACCTCTCAATAGACTACCATGTCAGAGCCAGGAGTGCCTGAGCAGCCGGCCCCGGGAGAGCTTGCGGCTCCTAATCATCCTACAGCCCCCAGCATGATGCCCTTTACCATGCCTTACTATTTAGGGGCCCCATGGTTCCCCCGCTACAGGGGAGAGACCCATACCCTACGGGACTTTGAAGAAAAGTTGCTGGCACTATTCCGATTATACCCTATAAATGCCGACCAGCAAATGGAAATCATGCTAGCGCAACTGGAGGGGGCTGCCCGCAGGGAAGTGTTATCATGGCCTGCTACTGAGCGGAGTACTCTAGAACAGATCTTCACCCGCCTCAGAGCCACTTTTGAAACTAGGACTGCCTCAGAGATAAAGATGCACTTCTTTAGCAAGAGACAGAAGCCCGGTGAGTCCCTCCGTGACTATGCCCTATCACTTCAGGAGGCTTTAGGGGCTGTAATCCAGATAGATCCCAAAGAGGCTGATAACCAGGACCAGACCCTGAGGGAACAATTTATCAACGGGGTGTCTAGTGAACAAATAAGGACCCAGTTAAAGATGCTGTCCGCCCAGCACCCTAACAGTACCTTTCTGGACTTTAAAGAACTGGCTATAAAAATTCTGGGGTCCACAGTATCTCCTGAGTTGAGCGCCCTATCTGAGTCATCAGCCTGCAAGCCAAAACCGCTTGTCACTAACCGAGCTGAGGCCGGCCAAGCTGTTCAAGTGTCAGCTACTGATACTATTGCCATGCTGACAGAGCAAGTAAATCACCTCACTAAAAGTCTAGAGAAGGTGTGCAGAAAAATAGAGGAATGGGAAAAACCCATAATGACAGAAGAAGAGTTCCTGTCATCTCCTAGGCCGTTCCCACCTCCTTACCAAGAGACTCACCCCAGGGATCCTGGGAGGCGTAATAGAGGTCGCAAGAAGCCCGTGTGTACATACTGCAAAAAGCTGGGACACACAGAATCCACGTGCTGGCAGTTAAACGGGCAACCCCTGAGGCTGAGGACCACCCCTCGGGAGGTAGAACACTAGGTCCAGAGGATCCAAATTGGATGCCACGTTATGTAGGATCCCATCCTAAAATCAATATAGAGATCAACGGGGTCCCCTTTGAAGCCCTATTAGATACTGGGTCTCAGGTCACTACTATTCAGCTGCCTGCATTTGAAAAGTTCTGGGACACCAACCAGTTGACCCAACCGCCTGAATCCTGGGTGGAAATTATCGCCAGCAATGGCAAACCAGTAAAGGTTCATGGATACTGGGAACCCACCCTGCAGGTGGGAGAAGTAACCCTGCCTCAACAGGGAGTGATCGTAGTACAGGCCGGTGACAGAGGAGGACATCCTGTCATTCTAGGCACCAATGTCTTCAAAAACTGTTATTCAGAAATACTTGCTGTATTACATCAGACTTTGCCCACTGCTTCCTCTGCATCCAGGAGGTTGATTCAAAAGACTATTACTGTGTTAAGTGCCCAGCAGAGGTTTGCTAATGGGAAAGGAGAAATTTGTACTGCCAGGATCCGTGATATTAAGCCTGTGACTTTGCCTCCTAATTCTCAAACTCTTTTGTGGTGTCGTGCTGTCCTGGGAGTCGAAGGCCGAGATTATCCAGCCCTGGTGGAACCACTCCAGATGGAGGATTATCCTTATGTGAGAGCTGCCAAGTGCCTGGTGAACGTCTCCCAAGGTAAAGTACCTGTCCGTCTGATTAATCTGAGTAATCATCCTGTTGCGCTTACTAAGCATTGCCCTGTTGCCCAGCTGTCCCAGGTGTCCTTCCAAGACATCATTCGTCTTCCAGTGACAGAAAAGCCGCCAGCTGCAGACAGCAGATGTTCGCCGGTGACCCAGCCACAAGTGCCCTGGTGGGAAGAGCTCCATGTCGGGGACGAGAATACCCCCCAACGGCAACAAGAAGGGATTATACAGCTTGTCAAGGAGCACCACCAGGCCTTCAGTAAGCATGCGACTGATTATGGAGAGGTGAGTGCCATACAACACACCATACCTACTGGCTTTCATCCTCCTATCAAGGAGAGGTACAGACCCTTACCACCTACCTCATATCAGACTGTAAAAGAAATGATCCAAGAGATGAAAGACTCTAATGTAATCCGGGACAGCCGTAGTCCGTGGGCTGCACCCCTGGTCCTTGTAAAGAAGAAGGACGGTGGTGTCCGTTTCTGTGTGGATTATAGGAAAATTAATCAAATAACCCACAAAGATGCATACCCACTGCCCCGCATTGAGGAGTCACTAACTGCTCTGGGCTCCTCTGCCTATTTCTCCACCTTGGACTTGACCAGTGGCTACTGGCAAGTACCCATGGCCCCCGAGGATAGGGAAAAGACTGCCTTCACTACTCCCATGGGCCTGTTCGAATTCAATTGTATGCCGTTCGGGCTATGTAATGCCCCAGGAACTTTCCAGAGACTAATGGAGCGGTGTTTGGGTCACAAAAACTTCGAAACAGTGCTGCTGTATCTAGATGACGTCATTGTGTACTCAAAAACATATGAGGACCATCTGAAACATTTGGCAGAAGTATTTGAAATCCTTATCAAATATGGCTTAAGGGTAAAGCCATCCAAGTGTCACCTGCTCAAACCTGCAGTAAGATACCTGGGGCATGTAGTAAGCGGAGAGGGAGTGCAACCTGACCCTGATAAATTAGCAGCTGTCCGTAATTGGCCGGTTCCTACTACCGTCAAAGAGGTGAGGAGTTTCCTTGGTTTTGCCGGCTACTATAGACGTTTTATCCCCCATTTTGCTCAAATAGCTGATCCTATCCAGGAGCTCTTGAGGGGGCAACCCAAAAAGAGTCCTAGAACTCCTGTGCCCATTGAGTGGAATGAGAAAAGAGAGATAGCGTTCCAATTGCTAAAAAAGAAACTGACCGAGCCTCCAGTGTTAGGTTATCCAGATTATAGCAAGCCCTTCCATCTCTATACTGATGATAGCAAGCGAGGCCTGGGAGCTGTGTTAGCCCAGATCCTAGAGGGAAAAGAGAGAGTGATAGCATATGCAAGCCGCTCCCTGAAAGGAGCTGAGAAAAATGACCAGAATTATAGTTCCTTCAAACTAGAGTTCCTGGCATTAGTGTGGGCAGTGACAGAAAAATTCAAGGATTATCTAGCCGCCACCCCGTTCATTGCATTCACTGACAATAACCCTCTGGCACATCTAAATACAGCTAAATTGGGGGCCTTGGAGCAGAGATGGGCCTCTCGCCTTGCCAACTATAATTTCTCTGTAAAGTATCGGGCTGGACGTACTAATGATAATGCTGATGCTTTATCCAGGCTTCCCACAGAGACAGCTCCTGATGATGTGCGAGATGCTTGGGAAGATGTAGAGATGCCGGCTTTCTATAACAAATTTGCTCAACAGGATCAGGCTCGAGCTACCAATAACAGAGCTGCAGTTCCTTCACCCTCCAGTAGGCCTGATCCTAAAGAAGAAAGGTGGGTGAAACTACAGTCTGAAAGTAGAGTGCTGGGTGAGTTGTTGGACTTCATTACTAGTGGCAGAGCCCCTGAGAGGATTCGGCGGAAGAGTGCAGATCCTGAGCTCATCAAACTGTGGAGACAGCGCCATCAACTCTTTATACAAAAGGGCCTATTGCTACGGAGAAGCCTAGACCCAGTGTCCAACGAGAGAGTGCACCAGGTTCTCATACCCCGACGAGATGCAGGTATGGTGTTGGAGATGTACCACAATCAATCCGGTCACTTTGGGGTCCAAAAGACTGAAGCTACTATCCGCCAGCGGTTTTACTGGGTAGGCATGAGAGAAGACATGGAGAAGTGGTGTCGAGAGTGTGTAGCCTGTGCCTTGAAACGAAGTGAGCACCATGATCAGAGGGCACCACTGAGACCCATTGTAAGTACCCGTCCTCTTGAACTTGTCGCCATCGACCATGTAAAACTGGAGCCTAGTCGCTCAGGGTATGCTTATGCCATGACTATTATTGATCATTTCACAAAGTTTGTTGTAGCAGTGCCTGTGAGAGACCAAACAGCCAAGACTACAGCCGAAATGTTCTGGAAGCACTTCCTCCTGCCCTATGGATGTCCAGAAAAGATCCTCACTGATCAAGGACCTGCTTTTGAGTCCCATCTGTTCCATGAACTGTGCCGCTTACACAACTGTAAGAAGATCCGGACGACGGCCTACCATCCTCAAGGTAACGGATTATGTGAAAAAATGAATCAGACCTTGATAGAGATGCTGAGGGCCGTGCCTCCTGAGAACAGAGGAGATTGGCCCAGTCTGTTGCCACAGCTCATGTTCACATACAATCATACCATACATTGTTCCACCGGGTATACCCCTTTTTACTTGATGTTTGGGCGCCAAGGGACATTGCCTGCTGATCATTCATTGGACATACATGTGCCTGATTGCATTAACCCATTACCTAACACCGACTGGGTTGCTGAGCACCAAAGGCGATTGGATGCAGCCAAAGCCATTGTTCAGGAACGTATGGACCTTGCTAGAGACCGACAGCAGAGAGACTATGATCAGGCAGCCCATGCAGAACCCTTGACCATAGGGGCCGTGGTATGGTTAAAGAATAACCGTCGTACCAGCAAATTGGACAGTAAGTGGGAGCGAAGTCCCTATGTTGTCACTGCAATCCCAAATGTTGGAACTCACACTTATGAGATCACCCGGGAAGACAAGGGATCCCAAATTGTACACCGAAACAGGTTGAAGCTCTGCCTAACACCAGAACCTAGCGACGAGAGTTCTGGATCTAAATATCCTGTGTCAGAGTCAGCAATACAGCCCGAGGATCCTATGCAGGCTGTTAGTAATCTGAGGTATGACGCGGATCCCATGCATTGGCTTCTGACACCTTGGTTGAACTTGCTGGTGCCTGCTCCGGCACCTACTGTAGCTTCACCTCCAGAAGAGCCGGTTCAAGATGCTCCGGATCCAGTACCCCCTCTCGTTGATATTGTTGTTCCAGTTGTTCCTGTTGTTCCAGCTGTTCCTGACCAAGGTCTCACGGATGGAGACCCTCCTGTTGCTCCTCTCCCTCCTACCTCGTTGCTAAGGGAAGAGGAGACCCCTGTTTTGAGAAGGTCTACCCGGATGACCAGGGGACGCCCGCCAGTCCGTTTAGGAGACTTTGATTATTCTGGTGGTGTCTCCTCCCAAACAGTTGCCACGGGCAATACTTTACTTGACATTTGTGCGCAAGAATGGACTCCCCCACGTGAGCCCTTGCCTGTGCTACACCCACAGGAAACCCCTGGGTAGTTCCGTTATTATGCTGTCATTTTATTGTGCAACTTCATACTAAGGAAATGTGCCCAGAGATGGACTCCACCGCATGAGAGCCTCTGTGATTTAATAAGAAATAACCTGGGTACGGACTCATGTTTGTTATTTGAGCCTCCAAGAACTTTTATACCGTTTTCTACTGTTTTATCATGGACTTATTCATTGTCATGGACTATCCTGGTTCTAATGTTACGCTGTGCCAGGTCAGCGCCCCCGTTCCATTCACTATCCTGAGAGAAGAGAACGACGCCCCTTGTCACTACCCTGCACCTTTGCCAATTGGACCTGATGTAAATGTAAATGCAGATTAATTACATGTATGTATGCCTGCATGTCTCTTTTTCTATTTCAGGTAGAGATTCCAGTTGGGCGACCCATGATGGAGTACGAGGTCATACTCAGCTTAAAGCAGTGGGGTATGTAGTGTACGGGGACTGTAATACCCGTCACTACCAAAGTGTCACTTGGTGTGCTGTCGTCCCTCCTAATTATGGGGAAGTTGGTATATGTCAGTTTTATAAAATGTCATGTAATGTAATGCATGTATTTCCCTGTTGCTATGAAACTTGCAAGTACAGGCCGGCTAGGGGTGTCATTCCAGCTCTTAGGCATTAGAGGGAGCTAGGGAGCCCTAGTTTATATAAGGCCCAGACAAGGAAGGGAAAGTCAGTGTAACCTGATCTAGTGTGGAGTGCAGAAGTCAGTCTAGACCACAGCTCAGAAGTTTCTAGAGCCTGAGGAAGTGTCCAGAAGCTGAGAGAGACAGAGGCAAAGATCAGGAAAGCAAGAGGTACTCAGAAAGACAGAGGAGGTACTTATTAAAGCTATAGCCAAGGATATAAAGCCAGAATTAGGTTAATGGGCCTTGGTGAAGATATGCTATGTTCCAGGATCAGACAGAATTAGAGTGCAAGCTCCTGTGCTGCAAGTCCTGTGTTCAACACTCTGTAATCACCTTGCTATAACTGAATTGCCTGCATCGACCGAATTGCAAAATCGACTGTATGCTTAGGAACTGCATTTCCTATATTGTCTCTGCTTGCGAAACTACTAAAGTTGGAATTCTGTTTTAAGACTACGTTTCCTCAATTTATTCCTGCATCCGCAAACGGCGTGCCACCGTTTACTTGGCACTGGCGTCACGAACTATCCTTACCTATACCTGCCCTTGCAGAGAGTCAGCTGTACCAGGTTAGTGTATATTGCACTACATCACCCAGAAACACCTATTGCACACAACTTGAGTACGCTGCACTACCTCCTCTACCTCATCCGATGCCAAGAATGGCTGCGCATCAGTAAGGTCTGGCAATTGATGGGAGAATAATTCCTCTGACTCGAGTGGAGGGGCTATAGTGGTGGTGGTGGTGTCTTTGGGGGTGCACACAGCAGAGAGTGAGGAGGGTACAGATACAGAGGATGAAGAGGGTTCAGAAGCAGAAGGCTCAGTGAGCCACTCAATCAACTCTGGTGCATCCTTTTGATGTAATCTCACGCACTTTCTCCAACTTCCCACATAGGCAGGCTCCAGCCTGGTGCACCTGCCCGACCCCTACCCCCCCCCCCCTCCTGCGGAATGGCCAGCCTCTTCCTCTGCCTGTCATTTTCAAAATGACCCTGTGACAAAGTCACTATAGAAGAGCAGTATTTGTGGAAGCAGGTATATAAAACCCCTTAATCAGCTTTTTGGGGGACAAGTTGAAGGCTGGCCGAAGGTTAGCCTGGATTTGTGGGAGGAGCCTGTGCCTTTATAGACGGCACGGCTCACAGGGGAATAACGGCGGCGGGTCACGTGCATCTTCGCTTCCAGGTCAGGTGACGTCAGTTCCGAGCGCTCCACGAGACGGAGGGTTTGCAGAAGCCGGGCTCTCCCACTTCTACTGCGAGTGTTCTGGAGGATTTATGATTGCACCTTTCGGGTTTGTGGGGCTGAGTGTGGGAAGGTGAGGGAGGGAGGATCTATTTTGGAGGTATTTTCACAGTCAAGAGGGAGATAAACAGGAGGGCAAAATACTTAAAGCAGAGGGGGGTTTACTCCTGCAGCATGTGGAAGGAAAGGGGTGGGGGGCAGGCCAAGCACAGGGCTTGTTAACCCCTTACTGCCAAAACAGCTCCCCATGTAGCAGAGCTAAACCAGCTCAAATCCCATCATGCGTCAGTTCATACAGAACATGCTTATCATAGCTGGTATTTCTCTCACATCGTTTAGCTCTTGACGTAAAAAAACAATCATACGCACATTCAGGGCTGCCATCAGAAATTTTGGGGCCCCTTACACAGCTCAAGGCCTGTACCCCCTAGGCAAAAGCAAATTTTGCCACCCCCCCTTGACTCAGCCCATTGACCACACCCTTTAACCCGCCCCTTTTTGTCGGCCACCTATTTAATGATTGTTTCATGCAACATTTTACTTGACCACCTAATTTTAGATATTCTTGGTGGTCATCTGTGCCATTTTGGCCTCAAAACATTACATGGCCCCCTACACTATATTACATTATTGACAACTGTAAGTTTTTACCTTGACTGGTGGTGGCCTAGGTGTGTTTATCAGCAGGTATGCTCCAGTCACTGTGATGGGGGGGATTTGTGGATGGCACTGTTATGGGGGGATCTGTGGATGACAGGCAGCATCCCATAACTTAGGTCATGGACAGTGCCAAATCTGTGGATGACACACTGTTATGGGGGATCTGTGGATGACACACTGTTATGGGGCATCTGTGGATGACACACTCTTATGGGGCATCTGCGGATGACACACTGTTATGGGGGCATCTGCGGATGACACACTGTTATGGGGCATCTGTGGATGACACACTGTTATGGGGGCATCTGCGGATGACACACTGTTATGGGGGCATCTGCGGATGACACACTGTTATGGGGGCATCTGCGGATGACACACTATTATGGGGCATCTGTGGATGACACACTGTTATGGGGCATCTGTGGATGACACACTGTTATGGGGCATCTGTGGATGACACACTGTTATGGGGGATCTGTGGATGACACACTGTTATGGGGGATCTGTGGATGACACACTGTTATGGGGGATCTGTGGATGACACACTGTTATGGGGGATCTGTGGATGACACACTGTTATGGGGGATCTGTGACTGACACTCAACCACTCTCAAACCCAACTGGTCAAACTTGTTAAATGGATCCCAAACACAATATGCACAATAATGACACCCCCCACCCCCTCCAACACTTAATTAACCCCTCCATGGCCTAAACATTTTTTTCAAAGCAGAACACACAGCTAAATGGGGCTGGGTGGGCTGGCAAGGGAGGGGTTAATAACAATAAGTGATGGAGGATCATGGGCCTGTGGGATAATCCAGCAAACAGCTTTGCAATTTACCCCCGAGCAAAGACCACACAACATAGAGCTGCCTAGCCAAGTAGACAACATAAGGATCAATATGAAAATAAATAATTTGGAGCCTTTGAAATAGCTCAGCTCAGTATGTGGCATGTATGTTGTGTGGTCTTTGCTCGGGGGTAAAATGCAAAGCTGTTTTCTGGATTATCCCACAGGGCCATGATCCTCCATCACTTATTGTTATTAACCCCTCCCTTGCCAGCCCACCCAGCCCCTTATGGAAACAAGTAACCTAATGGACCTTAATGAATCATTGGGGTCCGTCCAAGTGGTCCAACATGTGATGGAGTGGAGGCTGGAGCATGGAGGCGGCACTGACTCCTTCCTGGGCTGGCTAAGTGGGGCGAGCGCACTAGGGCAGCTGGGCAGGCTTCCACAATTCTTTCCAGTCCCAGAACAGAAGTTCCCGCTGCCGCGCCTGGCTGCAAGGCTGCAAACCAGAATTGACTGTCTGGCAGTGGCAGGCAGGCTGCGGCGCGCTAATCTGAAGGCAGCGTCTGACGTCACCTGCGTAGCTGCGTTCCTCTGTGCAGCGGCTCAGAGAGTCAGAGCCTTTTAAAGGGGAATGCAGCCAGGTATAAATTACCAGGTAAACGGGAATCAGCGGGGCGGGGTCGGGGTCGGAATAATCATTTGCCCCCCTCTAGCGACGCAATGAAGTTCAAGTCACTGACAATGGGGGGGGGGGGGAAATAAAAAATACAAATAAAAAAAAAAAAATGGAACTGGCCGGGCCCCTTACTGGGGTATCGGTTGTACCCCCCTGATGGAGGCCCTGCGCACATTAGTTATGTATGTCCTGAGGGAGGACATACATGCTTATTCATGAGGTTGAGTTAATTTCATGCGCACATACAGCCGCACTCACAGGCATATGTTGTCTCATATTTTATAGACTAGTTCCATACGTCATACGGTCAGTTTTCCACAATTCCTATTCTTATACTTTACCTGCCACGTCTGCAGGTACGTTAGCCCACAGTATTAGTTTATAATTGATCTGTCACGTCGCAGATTCAAACTCGCTTTTTCATACGTCAGTGGAAACGACTAACATACTTCGCGTCAGCCTTGTTGGCATTCGCATACGTTCCAAACATGCTGCATGGTGAGGGGGGGGGTTAAGTCTGCCACCTTGTCTGCTTGCACTTGGGCAGCAGGGCGCATGTATTACAATTTTTTTTGTTTGGTTGGTTTAGTGGTCATGTCTCAGCCTTCTGACATTGAGGAGTTCGCGTCCTTGCCTCCATCCCCAGGCAGAGGGTCCGAACAAGGCAGCATCCCATCCCTTAGGTCATGGACAGTGCCAAAGCTGACGGCTGAACTTGTAAGAAGATGCATTCCGTTCGCGGCTACTGCCAGAAAGGCGGAACTGTTCAAGTTGCTTTTCCCTAGTGCAGTACTAGCTAGGCCTTCCACTTGCAACGACAACACTTCCATTAACACTTCGTTGGTGCAGATTCATGCAGTGTTGAACACTCTCACAACTTCCATCCGGGTTTGTAAATCCTGAATGGAGGTGATGGAGAAGTGTTGTGACCCCCCTCAGGTAGTCGGGCCGGCTAGTGATGCGGCACCTCCGGCTGCGGTGGCAGATACCATACCTACTTCATTGGCAGCAGCTAATCCTATACAGGGGGGGGGGGGGGGGGCTACCTTCGGTGGCACCAGTTTATTTTGTCAGGCCAAATATTAAGAAGGATATTTTGGAGGGCAAGGATGTCAATTTGGCATCCTTGTTAATAGCATCCCATGACGTGGCTGTCACGGCGAGGAGTGGGGGAAACCCCCCACCGTGCGGTGTCAAAGGGTAAAGGGGATCAGCCTGGCCAAAAGGAGTGATAAGGGAGCAGGTCACCTCCTACCGCATCCCTAAGCCTCTCCCTGACTCCTCACCGTATGAGCGGACCCCGATGGTAGGACGGCTCATACACGGGATACCTAATATCCTGAGTCGCCCTGGAAATCCCTCACATAGGAGCAGGGGAGAGACTACCTGTTCATCCTCAACACGGAGGAACAGGAGTCTCTAACTAAGGCCAGGCTGCAAGCAGAGGGGAACACATACAGCATATGGAGATGGCAGGTAAGTGAAACCAGACACACTGACTGGAACCCGTGCACAAGTGCTAGTGTCCACACCAACATCAAAGGACACAGCACACACCACAAACCACACAGGGACCCGGGACACTCATAGCTGCAATAAATGATAAACAGGGGAATGTCTAAACAACATGCTGGACACCAAACACTACCAGACATGTAACACCAAAAATAGACATACCAACACAACCAACGCCATACACAAAGGGACAGGAAGGGAAGGAGACACCGTGATAACATTGATGACCACAAGGGTGGCCCTCACTGGACAGATGGAACAGAGAACCACCAGCATACACCAAGGCTGGAGGAACATTGGGCTACAAGCATCCAGCAGAGACTAAATAGCCCAAGCAGCCACACCCACACACACATAAACCCAGTATTCACAAAACACTGAGAAGGGAGTTAACCCTTCCAACACCAGACAAGGGAAGGCTACAAATTAAAGGGGAAGTGCACACACAAGCATACTAAACCACATGTTACCACCGGCAACAGCATGCGTGGCAACCATGTCACGGCAATCACCCAGAAGGCAAAGATACTGCCACCGCATGCTCTCACAGCAACATGTTGCCGCGGGCAACCGCAAATGTGGCAACAGTGTCACAGCACAAACCAAAGGCCGTGGCAGAGAATAAAGCCTTCGCCTGTGGTGAGGTGTCGATGGTACTCAAGACCAAGGATCCCAGGCTTAGTCGCAAGCTGTCACTGGCTGAATTCGAGCTGGCTTTCAGTCTTTTCAGGGATGTGTTGTGTTCCACCAGCCCCCACAGGAGAGAAGAACTTGACACTTACCTTTACAGGGTGGTGGATCTGGCACATAAGTATAGGGGTTCGGCATTTTATGACTATCACAGGTCCTTCTCGGCCAAAGTGGCAGCCATTTGGGCCCAGTTTGAGGTAGTTACAAACTGGATCAACATTGACATGGAGCTGTTTTGCAGGCACTTCGCCAGTTTGAAGTTTCTGGTGTGTGCGACATGTCAGTCTCCTGCTCACACTACCACCTGGTGTCCATTGGCTGACTTTACAGCTGTTCCCAGTACCTCCAGAGGTCAAAGAACTCCGGGTTCCAGTTAGCAGGCAGTACAGTACAACAAACTGGGCAGACCAATTCATTTTTTGGGAAAAGCACAGCTTTGTAACAACTACAATTACTCAGCTTGCAACTACAGTCAGTGCAGGTTACTGCATGTGCAATGAGCAGGACCGTGGTACGGTGGCCAATTATGCAGTGGGTCAGGATATGTGTATAAAAGTCTATGGTTTGTTTGTGACGCCAATTGCAGTTTGCGCAGGGTACTGTTGCAGGGCCCTTTAAGGTGTTGTAACTCACGTACCAGGTGAGGAATGCCAGAGTGGGGATAAGGTCTCTATGTAGTGTCAATGGTTTCTCCTACCTTGGTACGGCTGGACTCCTGGATCCTGGCTCACTTGCAATAAAATGAGTGTTGCTAGTAGGAGTAATTGAGGAACTTTGGTAGCAGTAAATGAGATCCAGACTGGTAATATAATCTAACTTGTCTTTACTGAATGGCAGCATAAATCCATACAAGATACAGCATCAGTCTTAGGTCCCAGCAGGTTTCTGGCATCGTATGGCAGGGATAAATATCTCGACCAACCTATAAGAAAAAACTCGCATATAATGTTTAGATAACACTGGGGTCTAGTATAATATACTGAGCCAACCCAAAAACAAAACCGATAACCCCAAAGAAAAGTGGGAGACACACATATAAAATATATGTAATTTATTAAGACATGATCAAATAACAAATACTATGAGACATAAGGCACAAGTGTACAGGAGGGGGGGAGACCTCATATAAGGAGGTCAGATACAACCTCTCTCCCAAACACCCAGCTGGCAGGGAAAAAGAGGTCACAGCCCTAGGTATGCATGAAAATTGTGAGAACTGTAGGTTCACTCAAAATAACATGTACTGATATGTACTGAAAAATGAAAAACAAAAAAGTACAAACAGCACAAGGCAAACTAGCCCACCCAAAGACCTGGGATGGCCGCATAAAGTATGCACATAGCCATTGAACTGTAAAATACAGACAGCGGCAAGTGTGCCAAGTGCAAGTGGTAATAGAAATATAAAAGGAAAAATAACAACTAACAGAGCAAAACAACAAAACATGTATTACCCATGATATGCTGGACCCAGAGCGCGTGACCAAAAGCTGCACCTCGAGAGGCTTCGTCAGGAGGTAAAGTAACAAACTGAGTTCGTCCTTAAATGGTGTGGTCCACAGCTGGCAGCTGATTAGCGCATCAGCTCAGTGTTGCAGGGATGACATCATAAAGACGCGCCACCCAGCTTACAGAGCAAGGCGAGGCACGCCCACCATGTCACATGACCAGACCAGGAGGAGGGAGGGAGCCGCATCTAACATCGCGCAGCCACACCTCCCCGCCCCGGGTTCGATCACATGACACGCGGGCGCACGTCGGCCGGCCCTGAAACAGCCAGGTATAGGAGCGTCACTACAATGCCAGCCAAACAGCGCACCAGAGCGATGCGCATATGCCAGGTGGAGACAATAGTTAGAGGACAGTGGAAGGATAACCACATATGAAGGACAATATATGGGGGGCACAAAGATCAAAATTATCTGTGTGCTGAGCGCGGCGGCGGGAAGCAGTCGAGAGAGGGGCGCGGCGCGGCCCCTGGAGGTGGGCCGGCGACAGGACTATGGAGCGCCGACTGGTGGGCCGGATTTGCTGCCGCACCCGGTGCGGCGGTGTAGCAGGAATAGTTCAGCAGGAGAGGAGAGGGTGGCGAATGCGGTGGCCGGGGCCAGGAGGTCCTTAGGTGCAGCGGATCAACATGGAGCCAGGGACCAGGAGTCCGGATCCCACACCCTCGCTAGGAGCCCTGGCGGTGGGTCATCATCGGGACAGAGCATGGAGGAGGGAGAGCTGGAAGCAGAGCATTCCCAGGCGGCAGGTGGCCTAGCTGAAGAAGAGGTGCCGGATGCTGTGCCGTTTCCGTGTGGAGGCCCGTCGGCGTCATATAGTGGAGGAGCTGCGGCTGCTGGGTCTTCTTCCCAGGGACGGCCAGGTGAGAAGACATCTGGACATGTTGCTGTGGGGGCGGGTATTGGGGTTGCTGGGCCTAGTCAGGTGGGGGGAGGGGGTCCTGCGGTTTTAGCACAGGAATTGGTATCCGGTATGTTGGCTCTGTTGGCAAAATTGGGACAGGGAGCAGCTGTGTCTCCAGCGGCGGTTTGGGATCCTTTGCAGGGAGTCAGTAGTCCAGGAGCGGTTGCTGGGTCGGAGTGTGTGGGTTCTCAGCCTGGGTTGTCTGCTGGACCTTCGGTGGGGGAGTCAGCTAGGCAAGGGAGTCTGCTGGGGGATGGAGTGCGGTTGGCGGATGCAGCTAAGGGGGAAGTTTATGTGTGCTTCGAGGGTCCGTTGGGTGCGCACCTGAAGCAGGAGGTTAAAGAGAAAATATGGCGGGATGAATATGTGGAGATATTTTCCCTGCTTCCGTTAGAAAAGTTTAATTTGGATAGGGGAAAACTTGACGAAAGTAAGCGGGAGGAGGAGGAAAAGCGGAGGTATAGGCTCATTCCGCGCACATTTCAGAATTGGCTTCAGGAGTTTGCCATTTTTGCTAGTGTGGTAGGGGAAAAGGCTCCGGAACATTGCTCTGCGTTGTTCGGTTATATGGATGCCATCGGAGAGGTTCATCGGGTTTATGGGGGTGTGGCGTGGCTTAGATACGATGAGCAGTTTAGGCAGAGGAAGGCGGTCAGACCGAGCATTAGATGGGATCATAAAGACATTAGTCTTTGGATGAAATTGATGACGGCTCCTAAAGCGGGGTCTATGCCCTTTCGAGGGGGGGGCGGGGGTTTCTCGGCCGGTGAGGGTCAAGGTGTTGGAAGGAAAGGCTGTTGCTGGCAATACAACGAAGGCCATTGTCGGTTCATGGCTGAGTGCCGGTTCAGACATGAGTGCTCCGGTTGCGGAGGCGCCCATAGTTTGTCAAAGTGCTTCAAGAGGGGGAGAGGCAAGGGACCCGAGGTTGGGCAAAAGAGGGGTGACGCCGGTGAAGGTGGGAGAGATGGTGCCTTATTTAGAGAAGTACCCAAATAGGGAGGCGGCTGCATTGTTGCTGGCAGGTTTTCAGTGGGGGTTCAAAATTCCGTGTCAGTCAGTTGGGGATGGTACCATTCCGCGGAACTTGGCTTCGGCGTTGAGTTGTCCAGGGGTGGTGACGGAGAAGATTGCTAAAGAGGTTGCTGCGGGAAGGGTTGTTGGTCCTTTTGTTTATCAGCCGTTGCCAGATTTTTGGGTATCACCGTTGGGGCTAGTGCCAAAGAAAGAGCCCAATAAATTTCGTTTAATACATCACCTGTCTTTTCCGCCGGGTGGGGCGGTGAATGATGGTATAGCGGAGGAGTTGTGTTCAGTTTCATACACTTCTTTTGACGCGGCGGTTCGGTGGGTCCGTCGTTTTGGTCAGGGTGCCCTGTTGGCTAAGACCGATATTGAGGCCGCGTTTAGGCTGTTACCGATTCATCCAGAGAGTTTTCACTTGTTGGGTTTTCAGTGGGAGGGGAGTTTTTATGTAGATTGCTGTTTGCCGATGGGTTGTGCGATTTCATGTTCGCTGTTTGAATGTTTTAGTACGTTTTTGGAGTGGGTAATCAAGGTGGAATCAGGTTGGAACTCGGTGTTACACTATCTTGATGATTTTTTGTTTATCGGCCCTGCGGGTTCACGGGTTTGTTCGGTTTTGTTGAGAACTATGGAGCGGGTGGCGGCTCGTTTTGGAGTACCGTTGGCCCCGGATAAGACTGAAGGACCGACAACGGTTCTTCGTTTTCTGGGGATTGAAATAGATAGCGTGGCTATGGAATGTCGGTTGCCGGTAGATAAAGTTAGGGATTTGTTGGAGGATTTGGCCTTTTTGGTGCAGGCTAGGCGGGTTCAGTTGCGGAAGGTTCAGTCGGTGCTGGGCAAGTTGAATTTCGCCTGCAGGATACTGCCAATGGGGAGGGTGTTCTGTCGCCGGCTGGCACAGGCCTCGGCGGGAGTAGTGGTTCCGTTTCACTATTTGCGTTTGTCCTCGGAGGTGAGGGAGGATTTACGGGTATGGCAGGCCTTTCTGGTGGGTTTCAATGGACGAGCGATGTGGATGGAGGCGCCTGTCTCTAATGTGGACTTGGAGTTATTCTCGGATGCATCGGGTTCCGGCGGTTATGGGGTGTATTGTGGTAGACAGTGGAGTGCGGGGCCCTGGCCGGTGGAATGGCAAGAAGCTGGTTTTCTTGGGAACTTGGTCTTGTTGGAGCTGTTTCCGATAGTGTTGGCTACAATACTGTGGGGTGACAGGTTGCGTAACAAACGGGTGCGTTTTTACTGTGACAACATGGGGGTGGTGCAGGTGATTAATAGTCAATCGGCTTCGTCTCCTCCGGTGGTGAGATTATTTAGGTTATTGGTGTTACAAGGTTTGCGGCTGAATGCTTGTTTTGTTTCTGTTCACCTGCCGGGGGTTGAGAACTCCATAGCTGATTCTCTTTCTCGTTTCCAGTGGGATCGTTTTCGAGGATTGGCACCGGAAGCGGAGGTTCAAGGGTTGTCCTGTCCCCAGTGGCTCTGGAGCGTGGCCTTGGGGTCTCGGCTGACTTGATTCGGCGGTCAGTGAGTAAAGGGACGTGGTCGTCTTACTCGGCAGTGTGGTCGCTTTGGGAAGGTTTGTTGGAGGAAATGGGGGTGGGTGATGCAGTGGAGGAATGGCATACCTTGTTGGTATATTGGTTGGGGGTGTCGTTCAGTGAGGGGTTGTCCTTCTCGGTTGCTTCCAAGAGGGTAGCTGCAGTTTCCTTCTGGTTGCGTTTGCGCGGGTTGGCGGACGTTACCAAGAATTTTTTGGTGCGGCAGGCGTTAAAAGGCTATCGCCGTGGGGCTGTTCGCAGGGATTCGCGGCGCCCAGTGTCTTTTGAAGTGTTGTTGCAGTTATGGGAGCAGGCTGGGGGTATTTGTGTTTCATCTTTTGAGGTTGTGCTGTTTAGGGTGGCGTTTTCCTTAGCTTTCTTTGGGGCGTTTAGGATATCAGAGTTGGTGTCTCCAACTTGGAAAGGGTCCGGGGGTCTTTTGTGGGAGGATGTTAGTATTCAGGATGGAGTATTGCGATGTAGGTTGCGCAGGTCCAAAACGGATCAGGTTGGGAAAGGGGCAGTGTTATGGTTGCGGCCGTTGATTGGGTCTGTGCTGTGTCCGGTGCGGTGTGTGCAGGAATTTTTGGCAGTGCGGCCACGTGGTTCCGCTCCTTTGCTGGTGCATCAAGACGGATCTAGTTTGTCGGTTTTTCAGTTTGTGGCAGTGTTTCGGTCTTGTTTGAAGGCAGCTGGGTTGCCGGCCCAGGAATATGCGTCGCATTCGTTTCGGATTGGCGCAGCAACTGAAGCGGCGCGATGGGGCTTGGGGGATAATGTTATTAAAAGGATTGGCCGGTGGGAGTCGGCATGTTTTCGGTCATATGCAGGGCCGCTGATAGAAATCATGGGGCCCCGTACAGCATACATGACGGGGCCCCCTTCAGCTCCACCCCCTGATCCCTCCTTCAGCCACACCCCTGGCCCCGCCCTTGGCCCCTCCCCAGACGCCGCCTTGAAACAACATGCAGATTTGTCTACAAGTGATATTTATGGCGCTGGGGGGTCGTCTGTGAATGGCGCTGTTATGGAGGGGATCTGTGAATGGCACTGTTATGGAGGGGATCTGTGAATGGCACTTTTATGGAGGGGATCTGTGGATGGCACTGTTATGGAGGGGATCTGTGGATGGCACTGTTATGGAGGGGATCTGTGGATGGCACTGTTATGGAGGGGATCTGTGGATGGCACTGTTATGGAGGGGATCTGTGGATGGCACTTTTATGGAGGGGATCTGTGGATGGCACTGTTATGGAGAGGATCTGTGGATGGCACTGTTATGGAGGGGATCTGTGGATGGCACTGTTATGGGGGGATCTGTGGATGGCACTGTTATGGGGGGATCTGTGGATGGCACTGTTATAGAGAGGGATCTGTGGATGACACATACCGTATATAGCATCTTATGCTATGTGTCATCCACAGATACCCCTCCATAACAGTGCCATTCACAGATCCCCCCCATAACAGTGTCATCCACAGATCCCCCCCATAACAGTGTCATCCACAGATCCCCCCCATAACAGTGTCATCCACAGATCCCCCCCATAACAGTGTCATCCACAGATCCCCCTCCATAATGGTGCCATCCACAGATCCCCCCCATAAGTGTCATCCACAGACCCCCCGGCCCCCCCCATAAGTGTCATCCACATGACAGCCCCCCCCCCCCCATAACAGTGCCGTCATGACGTCATCCATATAGATCCCCCCCCGCCACTCACAGTAGTATACATTAATAAATCGGTGCAGCCGTGCAGGCTGCAGACAGTAACTTTAATTTTAGCACAGGCACATCGCTCATCTCTTTACTAAAATACTACCTTACATTCAGCTCCTGCCTCCTCCCTCCACCCTCCAGCCTCCAGTAACAAGTGCGGGCGGCAGCGCTCACTCACTGACGTCACGCGCCTGCGCCGCCTAGTGGGAGGAGCAGGCGTGTGACGTCAGTGAGTGAGCGCCGCCCCCACACTGCCTGCTGTTACTGGAGCCAGCCCACTGACAGCAAAAAAATTAAAATGGCTCGGGAGTCGGCAGCCCGGGCCCCCCTGCCAGCCGGGCCCGGTACAACTGGGCCAGCTGTACTGGCCTATCAGCGGCCCTGGTCATATGTTCGACCACATTTGTCTTATGGAGGTGCTATATAGATGTGGCCTTAAGAAATGTTTTGCTGGGTTTTAATGTCAGTGGTTTGCTGTTTTGTTTTGTTTTACAGAACCGGTGACAGGATTGGCGTGGATTTTCGGACACTCTTATGTCTACTGGGGTGCCTTGCGGGCGGACGTGCGGCGGAACGGTCGTCGTTTGGGGTTTTCTCCTGAGCAGCTGCAAGTACGGTGGATCGGGCTGCGGGGCCTCATGTGGGGTCGTGTGTTGCCGGAATTTCAGGCTTATGTAGCCTTGGATCGGGCGCCTGATATTGTAGTGATGCATGTGGGGGGGAACGACTTGGGCGTTCGCACGTCGCGTGATGTTATCAGAGATATTAAGCTTGATCTGCTCCGATTGCTGTCACAATTCCCGGACCTGATCGTGGTATGGTCCGATGTAGTAGCCAGGAGATCATGGCGATTTGCGCGGTCGGTGGACCGTATTAATAAGGCTCGGGCCAAATTAAATAAGGAGGTAGGGCGATTTGTTCGTCGACAGGGTGGCTTGGTGGTGCGGCATCAGGAGTTGGAGGCGGCTTCTCCTCAATTTCTGAGGTCGGATGGAGTACATCTGAACGATCTAGGGATTGATATGTGGGCTTTGGGGATTCGGGACGGTTTAGAAATGGCTTTCAAGGTGTGGCGTGACTCCCACAGGTGAGGTTTCACCGGCGGTCGTCGGTGGCAGTTTCTGATGTGGGATCCTGGGGGGCAATTCATGGTTAAGAGATGCGCTAGATGGTGGAATGCGCGTCTATTGGAGTTAAAATAAGCTGGTTAATGCGCTTCCTGTTCGGCCTAAGTTGGCCTAGGGGAGTTGTATACTTGGAATTGGTGGATTTGGTGTCCTTGGGTCGGTGAATGCGGCCAAGGGCAAGGAAAGTCATGAGAAAAGGAGATCGGGAATAAGACGTGTTTTTGGGGTTGCCTCCCAGGATCTCTTGGAGGGGTAACAGCGGAAAAATGTTAAGATAATGTTTTGATATTATTGTTTAAATAATATGCATGTTTGAAAAAGGTTGTAATTTTATATGTTAAATTAATAAAGGTGGCCTTGTACGGCCATATTTTACCAACAAGATTGTGGTTGAGTATTATTAGAAGAACAAAGGGGGTTGTGGTAAGAGTATACGGTAGCCGGAAGAGTTCTGCCATCCCATTAAGTCAGAATAGCAATGTAGCGGGGGCGCAGACCTAGCGGAATGCGGCTTGACTTGGGGGGAGACTTCAGGCAGGTAAGGGTTAAGAAATCGGGAGTGTGTGAAGAAGGGAGGTAGTTAATGGGAGGAGTTAGAGAGCGGTTTGGCGGGCATTATAAAAGAAGGAGAAAGGAGGAGCTTAGGGAGTTGAAGAGAACGAGGAAGTTCCCTCCCACCCGCCCTGGTTTAGGAGTTTAGTTCTTAGTATGCTCGATCAGGGGTGAGTTTGGTTTAGGTGGGGCAGTTTCTGATGTGGGATCCTGGGGGGCAATTCATGGTTAAGAGATGCGCTAGATGGTGGAATGCGCGTCTATTGGAGTTAAAATAAGCTGGTTAATGCGCTTCCTGTTCGGCCTAAGTTGGCCTAGGGGAGTTGTATACTTGGAATTGGTGGATTTGGTGTCCTTGGGTCGGTGAATGCGGCCAAGGGCAAGGAAAGTCATGAGAAAAGGAGATCGGGAATAAGACGTGTTTTTGGGGTTGCCTCCCAGGATCTCTTGGAGGGGTAACAGCGGAAAAATGTTAAGATAATGTTTTGATATTATTGTTTAAATAATATGCATGTTTGAAAAAGGTTGTAATTTTATATGTTAAATTAATAAAGGTGGCCTTGTACGGCCATATTTTACCAACAAGATTGTGGTTGAGTATTATTAGAAGAACAAAGGGGGTTGTGGTAAGAGTATACGGTAGCCGGAAGAGTTCTGCCATCCCATTAAGTCAATACACAGCCCCATAAATATGCCCCTTTTATATTGCTGTAACACAGAAAAAACAACTGTACTGCATAATATTGTAACTTTATAAAAATGGATCCATGGATCCTTAAGTCAAAAAAAGGGTGATAGAAACCTATGCCATCAGTGAGAACATGACCCTAGACCAAAAAAAGATGAATACAAAAAATGTATATATATATAATCAAGCAGCAGTGAACATATAGTAAGGCTGTTACCAGCCTGCATTTGTGGGAGGGGCGTCTGGCTACTTATTCCCCCAGCTATCGCTCAGCCAGGCGCCCGAGTCTCACGCATTACTTGCGATATCGCACTCCTTCCTCTCTGATCCGAAGTCCTTGCTTCCGGTTTCCTGCGCACACGCGCCGCCGACGTCCAGACTGCCGCTCGCCAGCCTTCCAGGTAATCGAGGCGCAGCTGGCTCCGCTCTAGCTGTGCCTCACGCCTGGTCTCCAGCCCCCTGGTCGTGCAAGTTAGATGCCGCTCTCCCCCAGCATGATCCGCTCTCATGGTTACAGGCGGCAGGGTTGGGGGCGGCATCCTGGTTAACTGTTCTGCCGGTCACATGCCGGCACAAATTGGGGGTTAATAAATAAGTTCTATTATTGGTAGGCTGTATGTGCTTTCATTTCGCCACCTATGAACTCACTTAGATCTTAGTTTTCACTCCAGGCTTTCCTAGCACAAGGGGCATTGGCAAAATTCTGGTTCTGTGATACAGGCAGCGCTCCCTTTTTGGGGGGCGCAGTTTCTTTTGTGCCCTCTGCCAGCTTGCTTTGGGGCCCTGCGCGTTGATCTAAGTTATCTGCCTAGGGTTTCCTCCACGGGCTCTCACCAGATTATCTTAGGGCCACAGCACCCGTTCTTAACCATGTGCTCATTTAAACGCAGGGCAACAATACATAAGTAAAAGGGCATCTTTTCAGAATAAGGGACTTTTTCCGCATGCTCATCAACAGTCAGCCTGACTATTCCTTTGCCATAGCATCACAATACCAGAATTTGCTATTCATGTGAAATTGGTGATTTCACTTTACTGCTTAACCGCCTCACGTCCGCCCATAGGACATAAACGTCCTATGGGTGGACGTCTATTTCTGACAGCACGTTTTAAAACGTCCTGTCAGAAATAGCAGCTGCACGCTAATCGTGCAGCTGCTGATCGGGTTGCCCGCTGTCAGTGACAGCAGGGCAACCCTAAGACAAGGCAGGGACAGTGCCCAGGTGTCCCTGCCTTCTAGATCGCTGCAGACACAGCGCTCACCGAGCGCTGTGTCTGCAGAGAAGGAAGCGCTGTGTGTAGTGTACGGGGACTGTAATGCCCGTCACTACGGAAGGGTCACTTGTTGTGCTGTCGTTTCCCCTTATTTATGGGGAAGTTGGTATAAATCGTCTTTATAAAATGTAATGTAATGCTATGTACTTCCCTGTTACTGTGAAATTTGCATGTGCAGGCCTGCTAGGGGTGTCATTCCAGTTCTTAGTCACTAGAGGGAGCTAGGGAGCCCTAGTCTATATAAGGCCCAGTCAGGGAAGGGAAAGGCAGTCTAAGGTTGATAGTCTAGTCTAACCAGAGATTAGACAATGTCAGAGTCAAGTCCAGGCCTGAAGCCTGCAGACTAGGAGAGGGTAATGCAGTCCCTGTAACCGGGTTCCAGATCCAAGGAGAAGGTTCCCCTCCTGAATTCATATACGCAGAAGCAGGAACACTACAGTTAAAGAGCCTGAGGAAACAGAGAGAGACAGAGGCAAGTCCAGGAAAGCAAGAGGTACTCAAGACAACAGAGGAGGTACTTGATAGAGATAAAACCAAGGATATACGCCAGAGCTAGGGCATTGGACCTTGGAGAAGAGTTTCTATGTTCCAGGATCAGTCAGGAATAGAGTGCAAGCTGCCTGTACTGCAAGTCCTGTGTTTAACACTCTAAAGTCACCTTGCTATATATATATATATATATTGCCTGCATCAACTGTATTGAAAATCAACTGTCTTCAAAGGAACTGCGCTTCCGTCAATGTCCCTAAATGATGACTACTAAAGTTTGAATCTGTTTTAACATCACGTGGTTCCTCAGTTATTCCTGCTATCAGCAAACGGCGTGCCACCGTTTAATTGGCACTGGCGTCACGAACATTTCTCATCATCACCTGCCCTTCCAGAGAGTCAGCCGTCTCAGGTTAGTGTCTATTGCACTACAACACCCAGGAACATTTCTAAACCTAACTTGAGTACGCTGCACCTCTCTTTTGGCGTCACGAACAGGATACGCATGCTTTCTAGTGCAAGAAGCGTGAACTTTGTGCCTTATACAGTTGCCCTGTGACCAAAGTGACAAATTGCCTGTTTTATTAAAGTGGACTTTGTGGACTGAAAAACATACTAAAAGTGTCCCTAAAACCTCCAAAAAGCGCTGTGCAGTGTTGCGCTATCAAGAGGAAAGAAATCGCCACACCGGAGTGTGGTTTTATGGACTTTTTACCATCCTGCTTGCTGTCAGTGAATAGACAGCGTTTCTTGCTAAAGATGGCCGCTGAGCTTGCTGAATTTGCTGCTGCGTCATCTTCATCCCGAAAGTGCGGGAAAAGTTGGCGCCTTTTTGATGAAAAAGCGGGAAAAGGTTCAAGGTCAGGCGCCACTGCTTATCTGGACATTTGCATGTCTGCCAGCATGGACTCCGCCTTCCCCATACTGGAATACCTGGGGGGCGGCCTCCCAGTGCAATGGGAGGATCTGGCTGATCTAATTGGCGCCACCCTGTCGCTCTCCGGAGAAGGATCGAGCATGTTGGAGAGTGAGCACTGCTTTGCTGCCACGTCCGCGCCTGACATACCGAAAATGGATAATGTTGGTGTAGAGCCTGAGGGCGCTCCACCGGCCTACTCTCCGGGACCGGAGAAACCCGCCTGCCCGCCACGGGAGAAAGGACCAGAGCCCTGCTATGGCTCTTGGAGAGACTTCTTTCAGCCCTCTTTTAAGTGGTCCTCATTAATGGCAGAGATCCGGGAGGCCGCTATAAAGCGGAATACAAAGACTAAAATATATTATGAGGAACTGACCAAGACTATCCATGAACGACACACCAACACCCAACCCCGCCTGGAAAGGAGAAAGGGGTTGGTGGTGTCCTTTGACAAAACCCGTGGCTACGGGTTCATACAAGACTACCTAACTGGCAGAGACTTATACGTCAACAGGAGATCTGTTAAGAGAGACTACCTCCCTTCGTATCAGCATAGCCTCCGCGAGGGAGAGGAGGTGGAGTTCACCCCTGCCGAGAGCCTGAGGGGCCCATATGCGACTGCTGTGACCCGTCCCAAGCGAGAACCTGAGGACTGGGAGGCAGAAGAAGACTACTCTGGCTGCGAGCGGGAACCTGAACGCTCTCCAGAACAGGCCAACCACGCCTTCCAGGAGCGGGGCTCCTTCATTGGGCCTAATGTCTTCTGGCAGCCAACCGTGTTGGAAAAATGGGTGAGCCCCTATCCTTCCCCCGAGCTGCCTCGACGGGAGAAGACAATCCAGGACTTAGAAAATTTAAAAGGACTCAGCGTTACCCTGGAAAATATCCGTAGAGGTCGGAGACCAGATGCGCCACCGGAGCCTGCAGCGTCCGCGTCCAACGCATCGTGTACTGTACCTGCGCCGGCGGCGCCAGCAGAGGACAGCGATTCCGACACGGAAAGCATCGGTGACCAGATTGTCCGGCTGGAGGAAAAGTTGCGGGAGCTGCGCAAGATTGCCACCGCCAGGATCCAGACGCCGCCTAAAGGAGACGAGGTAAGGGTGCCTGTCACCACCCGTAAACCACCTTCTACTAATGTTGCTCCGGCAAGGTCCCAAAGAAGACCCCCTATTTCTGGGAATTGCTGCACAGAGCCCACCGGACCGCTTGCGGTGGCGGTACCCAATGCAGCACAACCCACAATCATTATGCCGGGACCGGTACGGTCCACAAGAGTGTTTACCCCTAGGCCAATGGGGCCAATACCTATCAGGGGCCCCTTCACCTTGCAGCTGCCCCCTGACACCGTGATGTGGGCACATCCTCCTGTAGAGGACTACTACAGGCCATATTTGCCAGCAGAGCCAGGTGATTATGACATGCCACTGTGAATCAGCCTGCTAGGCCTTTGATTTATTTTGCTAAAGAATGATGTTGAAAGCTTAACCCTTCCAGGACAGGAGTCCTATGTTTCTTGGTCGTTTGTTGCTGCTGCCAGTTTATCCACGGCTCAGTGGTAGGTGTTAACCACTGAAGTATTAAAGTCAACGAAGCCAAGTTTGTTTCCAGGACCTCCTGCCTGCTTTTGCTATCCCACGCCAAGTTGTGCCTGTTCCTTTGTTGCACCTTTTACCCTTAACCCCTTTTCAGGTTGATCAGGGGTATTACAGCACTTGTTTTATATTGTGCAACTTGATACTAAGGAACTGTGCCCGGAGATAGACTCAAAAGAACCTGAGCCTCTGAGATTCTTACTCTTTTTTAAAAGGAAATGTGCCCAGAGATGGACTCCACCGCATGAGAGCCTCTGTGATTTATAGGAAAGTAACCTGGGTACGGACTCATATTTGTTCTTTGAGCCTCCAAGAACTTTTATACTGTTTTACCGTTTCTTGCTGTTCTATTAAGGACTATTTGCACATATGGACTATCCTGGTATTAATGTCACGCTGTGCCAGGTCAGCGCCCCAGTTCCATTCACTATCCTGAGAGAAGAGAACGACGCCCCTTGTCACCACCCTTCACCTTTGCCAATTGGACCTGATATGAATGTAAATGCAGATGAATTACATATATGTATGCCTGCATGTCTCTTTTTCTGTTTCAGGTAGAAATTCCAGTTGGGCGGGCCCTGATGGAGTACGAGGTCGTACTCAGCTTAAAGCAGTGGGGTATGTAATGTACGGGGACTCTAATGCCCGTCACTACGAAAGGGTCACTTGTTGTGCTGTCGTTTCCCCTTATTTATGGGGAAGTTGGTATAAGTCGTCTTTATAAAATGTAATGTAATGTAATGCTATGTACTTCCCTGTTACTGTGAAATTTGCATGTGCAGGCCTGCTAGGGGTGTCATTCCAGCTCTTAGTCACTAGAGGGAGCTAGGGAGCCCTAGTCTATATAAGGCCCAGTCAGGGAAGGGAAAGGCAGTCTAAGGTTGATAGTCTAGTCTAACCAGAGATTAGACAATGTCAGAGTCAAGTCCAGGCCTGAAGCCTGCAGACTAGGAGAGGGTAATGCAGTCCCTGTAACCGGGTTCCAGATCCAAGGAGAAGGTTCCCCTCCTGAATTCATATACGCAGAAGCAGGAACACTACAGTTAAAGAGCCTGAGGAAACTGAGAGAGAGACAGAGGCAAGTCCAGGAAAGCAAGAGGTACTCAAGACAACAGAGGAGGTACTTGATAGAGATAAAACCAAGGATATACGCCAGAGCTAGGGCATTGGACCTTGGAGAAGAGTTTCTATGTTCCAGGATCAGTCAGGAATAGAGTGCAAGCTGCCTGTACTGCAAGTCCTGTGTTTAACACTCTAAAGTCACCTTGCTATATATATATATATTGCCTGCATCAACTGTATTGAAAATCAACTGTCTTCAAAGGAACTGCGCTTCCGTCAATGTCCCTAAATGATGACTACTAAAGTTTGAATTCTGTTTTAACATCACGTGGTTCCTCAGTTATTCCTGCTATCAGCAAACGGCGTGCCACTGTTTAATTGGCACTGGCGTCACGAACATTTCTCATCATCACCTGCCCTTCCAGAGAGTCAGCCGTCTCAGGTTAGTGTCTATTGCACTACAACACCCAGGAACATTTCTAAACCTAACTTGAGTACGCTGCACTGTGCGCTTCCTGTTCCGGCCCGGCGGTCATGTGACCGCCGTGACCGGAGTGTGCAGGAGCTGTGTGAGGTCTCTCAGAGACCTCGATCAGCCCTGCACTGAGGCTGTACAGCGCAGGATTGCTGCTGTACAGCCTCTATAGGGGTGCATTTGTCCTGTAACTGGGGCTACTATGTCAGCCCCAGTTACAGGAGAAATCAACAGTGTAAAAAAAAAAAAAAAGTGAAGTAAATGTCCCCCAGAGGTCTTGTATGACCTTATGGTGGACGAAAAGTGTAAAATAAAATTAAAATAAAATAAAGGGTTGAAAAAATAAAATACAAAAAAGTTTCACATGTAACAAAAAAAAAATCCCAAGTAAGGAATAAAAAAAAAAATTAAAAATAGAAAAAATAAAATAAAATAGACATATTTAGTATTGCCGCGTCCGTAAAAACCAGCTCTATAAAAATATCACATGACCTAACCCCTCGGGTGAACACCGTAAAAAAATAATAAAAAAAACTGTGTCAAAACAAGCAATTTTTGTCACCTTGCATCACAAAAGGTGCAACACCAAGTGATCAAAAACGCGTATGTCCCACAAAATGATACCAATAAAACTGTCACCTCATCCCGCAAAAAATGAGCCCCTACATAAGAAAATCTCTCAAAAAATAAAAAAACTATAGTTCTTAGAACATGGAGACACTAAAACATCATTTTTTTGGTTTCAAAAATGCTGTTATTGTGTTAAAGTGAAACAAATAAAAAAAAGTATACATATTAGGTATTGCCGCGTCCGTAAAAAACAGCTCTATAAAAATATCACATGACCTAACCCCTCAGGTGAACACCGTAAAAAAAAAAAAAAAAAAAACTGTGTCAAAACAAGCAATTTTTGTCACCTTGCATCACAAAAGGTGCAACACCAAGTGATCAAAAACGCGTATGTCCCACAAAATGGTACCAATAAAACCGTCACCTCATCCCGCAAAAAATGAGCCCCTACATAAGAAAATCTCTCAAAAAATAAAAACACTATAGCTCTCAGAACATGGACACAATTAAAACATAATTTTTTGGTTTCAAAAATGCTATTATTGTGTAAAACTTTAATAAATGAGAAAAAGTATACATATTAGGTATCGCCACGTCCGTAACAATCTTCTCTATAAAAATGTCACTTGACTGAACCCCTCAGGTGAACGCTGTAAAAATAAATAAATAGAAACTGTGCTAAAACAACCAATTTTTTGGTCACCTTGCCCCATAAAGTGTTATAATGAATGATCAAAAAATCATATGTACCCAAAAATAGTACTAATAAAACTGGCACCTTATCCCCTAGTTTCCAAAATAGGGTCACTTCTTGGGAGTTTCTACTGTAAGGGTGCATCAGGGGGCTTCAAATGGGACATGGCATCTAAAAACCATGTGGAGTTCCTTATCTTCTGCGCCCTGCCGTGTGCCCATACAGCAGTTTACGACCACATGTGGGGTGTTTCTGTAAACCGCAGAATCTGGGTAATAAATATTGAGTTTTGTTTGGCTGTTAACCATCGATGTGTTAAAGAAAAAAATTGATTAAAATGGAAAATCTGCCAAAAAAGTGAAATTTAAAAATTTGATCTCCATTTTCCTTTAATTCTTGTGGAACGCCTAAAGGGTTAACAAAGTTAGTAAAATCGGTTTTGAATACCTTGAGGGGTGTAGTTTCTACAATGGGGTCATTTATGGGGGTATCCACTATGTAGGCCCCACAAAGTGACTTCAGACCTGAACTGGTCCTTATAAAGTGGGTTTTGGCAAATTTCTTAAAAATTTTAAGAATTGCTTCTAAACTTCTAAGCCTTCTAACGTCCTAAAAAAATAAAATGACATTTCCAAAATGATGCCAACATAAAGTAGACATATGGGGAATGTTAAATAATAAATATTTTATGAGGTATCACTTTCTGTTTTAAAAGCAGAGAAATTGAAATTTAGAAAATTGCGAATTTTTCAAATTTTTGGGTAAATTTGGGATTTTTTCATAAATAAAGGTGAAATATTTTGACTCAAATTTATGACTATCATGAAGTACAATGTGTCACGAGAAAACAATCTCTGAATGACTTGGATAAATAAAGGCGTTCCAAAGTTATTACCACATAAAGTGAGATATGTCAGTTTTGCAAAATTTGGCCTGGTCAGGAAGGGGGCAAAGGGCCCAGATGGGAAGTGGTTAAACTAACGGTTTCTGTGTTTTGTCTCACTCTGCTTCCGTCACCGGGTCTTCCCGTATTGTCAGGGTCCTCTGGATCACCCGGGGTCTCAGTGCCTTCTGGATCACCCATGGTGTCAATGTTTCTGGTTCGCCCAGGTTGTCAATGTTCGTGGATCGCCCAGGTTGTCAATGTTCGTGGATCGCCCAGGTTGTCAATGTTCCTGGATCGCCCAGGTTGTCAATGTTCCTGGATCGCCCAGGTCGTTCAATGTTTCTGGATCGCCCAGGTTGTCAATGTTCCTGGATCGCCCAGGGTGTCTGTCTTTTTATCCAGGGTTATTACATCTGTTCTGTTTTCGTTTGTTCCTTCCATCAGATTGGGCAGTAGTTATTTTTCCTTCTCCTTCGTTTCGTCTAGGAATTCCGAGGCGCTCCCAGGTAAGTCGGTTTAGAGACGGTCACTGGGGCGGGGTTAACGTCAGTTTCGATACTCAGGTCCGTTCTTTCTCATTAGTTCCAACATAAACTATTGAGGTTTTGGAGCCGTGCTTCCAAATCCGTTCGTATCCCGTCAGGTAGGTTCATCCGTTGGTCACTTTCACACGCCTTCAGTCTCTCACATTCTTCCGGCCACTCTCCCCGCATCCGTCTGTGCTTTTTCCGTTATTATAGGTAGCCATAATTCGCCTTTTTTTCTCAGGTCAAACATGTCTCACATGTCCGATATGGATGACAACCTCTCCATGCCAGGAACTTCCATCTCGGGGCACAACAGCAGCACATCCTTAAGAAATTGGACAGTGCCAAAGTTGATTGCCGAGCTTAATCGCAGGGGGATTCGGCATCCCGTGTCTGCCCGCAAGGCCGAGTTATATCGTCTCCTGATGACCACTCCGGGTTCGACAGCTGATCAGTCCAATATCGACTCCATCTAGCTGGCACTAGCTCAGATCCAGTCTTCCATCGTCGGACTCGCTAGCTCGGTCACGGACATTCAGACTAGGGTAGCGGTCTGGAAACCAGGCAAGCAGCCTCGCCGCAATATCCAGGTTCGGCAGTCATTCCTGCCATTCCTCAGGACTTTGCAGGTAGGCCTTCTGCCACCCCCCAAATTGCTCCTTCCCATTTTGTTCCGGAGCACATCAAGAAGGATATCCTGGCAGGCAAGGATGTAAACTTGGCATCCATTCTTATTGCCTCCCAGGATATTTCCGAGAACAGAGTCATTAACTGCGGAGAGGTTTCTGTGGTTTTGAATGCCAAGGATGCTCGGCTAAATAGGATGTTGTCTGTTTCCGAGTTCGCTCTGGCCTTCAGCCTCTACAGGGACGTGGTGTGCTCCGCTCAGCCTAATCGCAGGGAGGAGTTGGACACCTACTTGTACCGGATTACGGATTTGGGGCACAAGTACGGCGGCTCTGCATTTTACGTCTACCATCGTTCGTTTTCTGCCAAAGCCGCCGCTGCCCTGAACCAATTTCAGTTCATATCAAAATGGGCAGACTTGGACATGGAGTTGTTCTGCCGACACTTTGCGGGTCTGAAGGCTCCTCTGTGTGCCATCTGCCAGTCCATTTTCCATTCCACCGAATGGTGCCCTAATCCGGTGCAAGATCCGCAGTCAGCGCCCACGCCAGGTCCTTCCGGGTCCTCCAGGTCTTCCTCTTCTTTAGATAAGCTGGGCAGGCCAATTGTGTACCTCGGTAGTAGCCAGGTGTGTAATAATTTCAATGCCAAGGGCTGTGCCTTCAATGCTTGCCGAGCGCTTCACATTTGCTCTCTTTGTTTTCGGGCCCATCCCCGTCCTTCCTGTCCCAGTAAGACTCCTGACTAGCCAACCTCAATTTGGAGTTACTGGCTGCGCTTCTGCGGGGCCACCCTGGCCGTCCCTTCGTCGCCTTCTTGTTGGATGGGTGCAGAGAGGGGTTCCACACTGGTCTTGTCACGCTCCCCCAGGGCTGCTGGGTGGGCCCCAACCTGCTATCCGCTTCCAGTGACCCTGAGGCGGTGACCAGCCTCATTCAAGCAGAAGTCGACAAGGGGTTCGTCATTGGTCGCTTTCTAGAGATTCCATTCCAGTCATGGCGTATCAATCCTATTGGCCTTGTTACAAAACAATCTTCCAATAAAAAGCGTCTCATCTATGACCTCTCCGCACCTCATATGTCCTCCATCCCCAGTCTCAACTCGCTCATCCCCTCTGAGGAATATTCTATGCAATATTCTTCAGTTGATGAGGCCATTCAGTATATTCTACAAGCAGGTGTCGGGGCTTGGCTGGCCAAGGTAGATATCGCCAATGCCTTCAAGCTGCTTCCAATACATCCACAGCTTTGGAAGTACTATGGCATCAAGTGGACAGATAAATTCTACTTCGCCAACCGGCTTACTTTTGGGTCCAAGAGCAGCCCTTGGCTTTTTGAACAACTTGCCAAAGCCCTGCATTTGATTCTCATCCATCACTGTGGGTTATCCATGGTCGTCCACTACTTGGACGACTTTCTTCTCATTGAAAGGCCCAGTCAGGTCTCATCCATTCCCCATACACTCCTGGACATTTTTTCCCGTCTTCAGGTTCCTGTGGCTACGGCCAAGACTGAGGGTCCGGCCACCAAGGTCACCTTCCTGGGCATCATATTAGATACCGTCAAGATGGAGGCTAGCCTCCCCAGCGAGAAGTTGCTTAGGATCCGCTCTGCTATTTCCCAGGCGGTCCAGTCTCACTCTCTGACCAAGGTGGAGCTTCAATCCTTGCTGGGGATGCTTAACTTTGCCACTAGAATTATGCCTCAAGGCAGGGCCTTCCTTTCCAGGTTGTTATGTCTCCTGCCCTCTGCCCCAGAGCAGGATTCCGTCGTCCATCTGGACAGCCAGGCCATTGCAGACCTTGTCATGTGGAACAGTTTTCTCTCTGACTGGAATGGCATTTCTTTGTTCAATCCGCAGTGGGACTCTTCTTCCCCCATGGTTTTCTCCGACGCCGCTGGTTCCTCCGGGTTCGCCGCCATTTTCAGGTCTCATTGGCTGGCTGCCGGATGGCCGCCAGAATTAGCCTCAGACTCAGCAGCTCTCAAATCCTCCCCCCTTCTGGAACTGTATCCCGTCGTGGCGGCAGCCCAGGTTTGGGGTCACCATTGGTCTAACACGTCTGTGACGTTTGTTACGGATAGTCAGACCTTGGTGGACATTGTCAGCAAAGGCAGGGCCCAGTCCTCCAGGATCATGGCCTTGTTGCGCAAGTTAGTTTGGTTATCACTCAACCACAATTTCCACATGCGTTGTGTCCACATTTCAGGCGAACAGAATAGAGCCGCGGACGCTCTTTCCTGTTTTAATTTTGCGTTTTTTTTTTTTTTTTCTGGAAATGCCCAACGCGGATCAGTCAGGCACGCCCGTGCCCCAATTCAGCACTCTCATTCTGGATTAGATTCGCTCATAGACGAGGCCAAGGGTCTGGTTGCAAAATCATTGTCACGCAATACGGCGAGGAATTATCAGACCGGCTTAAGAGCTTTTGATAAATTTTCCAAGAGTCATCCGAGGGGTCAACACTCCAAAACCTCCCACATCATGGCCTTCTTGGCTATTGTCACTCACATCTATCTCTGTCATATAGTACCATCAGACTTTATTTAGCCGGACTACAACATCACGCTATGCTGGCCACTCCTCATCGCAGGTCCTTTTTTTCATTCAGGCTATTAAAGCCACCCTTCGGGGTATTCAGAAGGAGGGTAAGGGGTCCGTGAGCCACAGGCAACCAGTGTCTAGCAAGTTGTTTAGAGATCTCTCCTCGTCATTGGATGGTAATCCTTTTGGGCCCTCCACTAGCCTGATTCTGAAAGCGGCCATGTATCTTACCTTTTACGGGTTCCTTAGGCCCGGGGAGGTTCTGGCCGGCCCAAATCGTCAAAGCCATCCTTTGAAGCTACATTTGTCATGGGGCCTGGGCCATTACACACTCCTGCTACCCTCCACCAAAACCAATCAGACGGGTCCCCCCACGGAGGTCAAATTCTACCCGACCTCGAACAATTGGTGTCCGGTTCAAGTGCTGCATCAATTTCTAACGCATATCCAAGATTCACTGCCAGACAGCCCGCTCCTGCCGCACGCAGGCAAGCCTCTCAACACCTCTCAGTTCATATCCTATATCCGTGCCCTCTCCCAGGGTCTAGGTTATGACCCCAAAGTAATTTTGGGGCATTCGTTCCGCATAGGGGTGGCCTCCGCTGCATCTCGGCATCAGGTGCCAGACCATGTCATTCGGTCCATGGGGCGGTGGCGGTCCTCCTGTTTTACCAGATATATACCCAATCCTCAAGTAGAGATATCTCGTGCCTTTCGTTCCCTGGCTTTGTAATTCTTATAATAAAGTGTTGTACCTAACTATTGTCTTTTGCCCCCTTTTCCTTGGTGTACCCGCGCCCGTGGCTCCTGGCACAATTCAGCCACTATGTTCAGGGCAGATTTCTCTGCGTACGCCAACTTTTTCCTAGCCCTGACCATAAATAATATTATAACAATCATAATATATACTAAAGTGAATACACTAAATCCCTCTCAACTAAAGAATAGGGATACGGATTCTGACGCATCAAAGGAAAGGGAATAACTCCTCCACACACATATCCCTATAGTGTCAATTCATATACTGGAAACATATTTCATGTGCATACATATGTGCCAAAGAAGTAATAATAAATCATTATACATAATGATAATAAATATAAGTGATAAGATGTGATGTTCATAAAAATTATGAACTCATATAAAGTGCACTGTGCAATGAAGCCCTGAGAAAAGTAGCCTAGGAGCCAAAACAAATACTACCCATACATTAAAGCTAAAGTCACCCACTAATCTGACCGCACAGATCAACCCATACAGAAAATAGAATACAGGATACAACAATATTTTGGAATGAATGTTCTGATGTTGGTAGACAGTTAGTATCCGTTGTTCCATAGGGCATATTCTATTCTGTATCATAACACAAAGAAAGCCTCCAAAAGGACTACACCATCGCAGCAATCAAGTATACTGTGAAAATACAAATAACATCAATGAATACATGATAAAAACAACGAACATATAGTGAAATAAAAAGCACGATTTATAGAAAGGACCTGAAGCTAGCCGTCTCATATAGTATTTGTTATTTGATCATGTCTTAATAAATTACATATATTTTATATGTGTGTCTCCCACTTTTCTTTGGGGTTATTGATTTTGTTTTTGGGTTGGCTCAGGGATAAATATCTCTTCTGCTTCTATACTAAGTGCCTGGAAAATATGGCAAGTATCTGTCTTCTGCTCTATCTTCTGCTTGGTGTGGGCCTGACTAGCTGAGGAGGAATTTGGCTTCTCCTGGTCTCTGGATAAGTTACTCACAGTTCTGCTCACAGGGAATGTTTCGTCCTGGAGATCTATAGTTCTGGAAGTGCTGCTTGCTTGTCAACCAGCTGAGGCTGAGGGCTCAGTCTGGGGTTGGTGATCTTTGGTCTCAGCCGAGACAGATCCTGGCTTGGGATCCCTATTTCTGGGAGCTCCTACTAACACAGCCTTCCCCTAGCAGGGATAGCTGGTACACACCGGATCTAACTGGTTTCTTCCCTCCCTTGCTGCAGGGCGTGGGAAACTCCACTTCCCTTAAGCAGGGGGGCAGAACAGAACTGGAATGTTCCATTCTGAATGGCCATAGCATTAGAACTATGCCTACCAACGATGCCGCCACCTGCTGGTAGACCTGAAACACTATAAAGGAAATATAACATTTAAAGGGTTTCTATTACCTCGTTTTGACATAATTAGCTATCAGACACTAGCGATCCGCTAGTGTCTGCTCTACCAAACAATGCTATTATAATACCTTTGTGTACAGCCGTTTGCCTAAAAAACGAACTTTTATTGATATGCTAATGAGCCTCTAGGTGCTATGGGGGCGTCTTTTCAGCACCTAGAGGCTCGGTCTACTCACACAAAATGCCGCCCAGCGCGTCCCTCCAGCCCACCCATCTCCTCTGGAATGCGATCCTCCCTCTGAGCCAGCGGACGAATTCTCGCGCCTGCGCCGTGCGTGTCTGTATTTGGCGCAGGCGCAGTGAATGTCTGATCGCTGCCTGCACAGACATCTCGGTCATCGGTGCAGGCGCAGTGGAGATGTCTGTGCAGGCAGCGGTCAGACATTCACTGCGCTTGCGCCGAATACAGATGCGCACGGCGCAGGCACGAGAATTCGTCCGCTGGCTCAGAGGGAGGATCGCATTCCAGAGGAGATGGGCGGGCTCAGAGGGACATGCTGGGCGGCATTTTGTGAGAGTAGACCGAGCCTCTAGGTGCTGAAAAGATGCCCCCATAGCACCTAGAGGCTCATTAGCATATCAATAAAAGTTTGTTTTTTAGGCAAACGGCTGCACACAAAGGTATTATAATAGCATTGTTTGGTAGAGCAGACACTAGCAGATCGCTAGTGTCTGATAGCTAATTATGTCAAAACGAGGTGATAGAAACCCTTTAAAATGGTGTCAACTGCACAATAGTGAATGACATGAGGGAAATCACATCAGATGACAATATTAATGCACTTAGCAGATTGTAGCGGGGTAAAAGCGTTAGTAACCCCACTCTTGGGTGTTACATTCCCCTTTACTTTGAATCAAGCAGTCCTCGGCTTGTGCTTGGGATGAGAGGAATGAGCTCTGGGGGTACCCAAATTAATACAAAGGGCTGTCTGAAATACACATAATAACATACATAGAAAAAACATGAAACGGCTTTCTCCAGGTTCCTGCCCGCTAGAGTAAGGTGTCCAACACAGTTTCCTTCTCTTGGTATAACCAGGTAACCTAATACTGCACTAAGCAATCATTACTGACTGACTTTGTAGTGTTCTGGATCCTTTAAACACCAAAGGAAGCATGGGGGTGTCTTTACTCTGTAGTCCCACCATGGTGTAATAAAATACTGGCAAATGAAAGGGTGGCTTTATCCTATATTCCCTTTCCTGCACCAAAGCCTGAGAAATTTGGCTTAAAGCACGATCACTATGGTGACTATGGGGTAGCTAGAATAGGTGGCTCTAAGGTTTTAGGTACCGTACCTTAGGCAAAGGCTCAGAAGGGGAGTTATTTATCGTCTCCGTATACTTCTGGCAATGTCACAGGAGGAGGGTATGATAATCCCATGAATCTCCTGGATATAAGACACCTCAGGATGGGAACAATCCTGAACATGAAACAAGCGGGAAGGAGCAGTCTAGGACTTCTAATGATTCCCGAAGCAGCGGGGGGGTTACCCTTGCTGGACCTGCCTGGACTTACCACTTGGTCCTACCCTGGGTACCCGGGATATATGACTCCAGGTGTAGACCATTAGTATTAAGCTTTCAGATAGGCAGTCCGTGTAAAGAGAACAGAGCTGTAAGTCAAGACACACAAAAGTAAGGTGCTACTGCTCTGGCTAAAGGCAAAAGTTAGTGCAGTTTCACAAACAGTGCATAAATTCACATTGCGGCATCTGTAAAAGAGTCCATACAATGGGCACAAGTGCTTGAACGTTGAATAAAACCTGTAAGCAAAATTAGTGCAATATTTAAACAGTATAAGTCACAAAGAGCTCAGGTACACGTTTGAGTCCTTTCTTTGGGTGCAAGCTTGTAACGTTGCATAACTTGTATCAAGTAGGAAAAACACAAAAATCTAAAATAATTTGTAATCCAATAGAAAGCATGGTTTGGCTGGTAGATGGAGTCCATTAAGTCCAGGCACAAAAAGGTGAGATGAAAAAGGCCAAAAATGTCAACAATAAATAGTAGGAAATGTTTTTTACCAGTCAAAATGTGTCCATGGCTTGGTTCTTGTAGTCTCTGTAGCTAAATATTTACTTTGAGAATTCCCGATAACGGACAGGTGGCACACCCTTGTTGGTCCGTTGGGATCTCCGCAAGGATAATGCAGAGTAGTCGCGGGCTTAAATAGAGTCTGGTCCTTGTGAAGGAGGATCAGCCGATGAACTTGGTTCCATAGGTGCAGTGGTCTCTGCAACTGGCATCAGGACTCGGATTAGAGGCTGAAAGAACCACTGAAGAGGGTCAAGCATGGAAGACAACTCTGTTGGAGTCTCACTTTCTGAAGACAATGGCAGCTCAGGTGATGTATCCTCTTGTCTTAGCTGCTCCTGAACAGGTTCCTGTAGGCATTTCTTAAGCCTGTTACGATGGACTCGCTGAGTACCTTTAACCTCTCTCTGGATTTCGTAGACCTCTGATGAGGGAATGGCCACTATTGTATATGGCTCATGCTCCCAGCGACTATCCAGTTTGCTTAGAGGGTGATTGTTTTTTAGCCAGACCTGGTCTCCAGGCTGTAAGGGCTCAGCATGTGCATGTATATCAAAGTCCTGTTTTTGTTTTTGTTGAGCCTTCTCTATTTTAGAGTCCACTATTTCTTTAGCATCCTCCAGGCGTTTCTGATGCTCTTTGACCCACTCAGATTGGGGAAGGAGTGGTTCAGCGTCCGGCACAGGGACGTCAAGGGCAAGATCTGTGGGTAGACGGCCATGTCTTCCAAACATGAGGTAGTATGGAGTGTACCCAGTGGAGCAATGGGTTGTATTGTTGTACAGGTACACTAATTCAGGGAGGAGTAACGGCCAATCAGACCTCTGGTGAGGCGGCACAGCCTTGAGCATGTTGATCAGCGTCTGATTCATTTTTTCGCACAGTCTGTTTCCCTGAGGGTGGTATGCGATAGTTCTCAGTTTTTTGCAGTTGTATAAGGCACAAAGTTCATAGAATAACTGAGACTCGAATGCCGATCCCTGATCAGTGAGTATTTTGTCAGGACACCCATATGGCAAAATGAAGCTCTTCCACATGGCAGCAGCTGTAGTTTTTGCAGTTAAGTCCTTTACAGGTACAGCCACAACAAATTTGGTATAGTGGTCTATGATTGTCATAGCATAGACATACCCGGATCTGCTGGGTTCCAGTTTTACGTGGTCGATTGCCACAATTTCAGGAGGACCTTTACTCACTATTGGATGAAGGGGGGCTCGCTGATCATGTCTTTCTCCTTTCGCCACTGCACAGGTGGGACATTGTCGGCACCAGGTTTCAATGTCACTTCTCATGCCAATCCAGTAGAAACGTCGTCTGATGGTGGCTTCTGTTTTTTGGATTCCAAAGTGACCAGACCGGTTATGGTGCTGTCATGGTCTTACCTGCTTGCTGCTCTCCTTCGTTTGACATGTGCTGGCGGCCATCTTGGTTTCTGGGTTTCTTGTAGCCTTCCACCCTGCGGCTCCTCCTTCCCCTGGGAGGAGCTGGATGCCTAGCTCATATATATAGGAGGTCTGTGGCTTCAGTTCCTTGCTTGGTCCTCTTGTGTTCACATGCTTCTAAGACTGCTGCTGCTTCTGGTTCCTGATCCTGGCTTCGTCTGACTACCCTGCTGGTTCCTGATCCTGGCTTCGTCTGACTACCCTGCTGGTTCCTGATCCTGGCTTCGTCTGACTACCCTGCTGGTTCCTGATCCTGGCTTCGTCTGACTACCCTTCTGGTTCCTGACCTCTGGCTTCGCAAAGACTCTGCTCGGTTTCACCATCCTTTTGGACTTTTGCTTTACAGCTTTATTTTCAATAAAGCCTTCTTATTTTCACTTATCTCTTGTTGTACGTCTGGTTCATGGTTCCGTGACATTAGGACCAAGCCATGAATTCTGACGGTACAGGGCCATCCTCGCTACCCACGCTGGTTGCCAGACTTGATCAGCAGGATCACCTGTTGGGTCGGTTCGCTGTGGCGTTGCAAACCCTGCTTGAACGCACGGCTCATTTCGCTCCCGTTGCCGATGGGTCGGTTGTCGCTCCTGGGCTCGCTCCTACTGCCGCTCCGGTTGTTGTGCTAGAGTCTACCCCGACACCTGTTGTTGCGCCTGCGGTGTTTCGGGGTATGACCGGTTCTGCCCCTCTTCCACAGCGCTTTGGGGGAGAGCCAACTCAGTCCCGAGGTTTCCTTAACCAGGTGGGCATTTATTTCGAGTTGCTGCCACATGCCTTTCCTACTGAGAGATCAAAGGTGGGCTTCTTGATCTCGCTGCTCTCGGACAAGGCCTTGGCCTGGGCCAGCCCTTTATGGGAGAACAACAATCCGGTGGTTGCCGAGTTTTCCGGTTTTGTTGCTTCTCTTCAGAAGGTATTCGATGTGCCGGCTCGTGCTGCCTCTGCTGCGAAGCTCCTTATGTCCATCAGACAGGGTTCACGATCCGTAGCTGAATACGCCATTGAGTTTCGTACCCTGGCAGCAGAGGTGGGCTGGAATAATGAGGCTCTGGTCGCTGCTTTCTCTCATGGTCTCTCGGATGCCTTGAAGGATGAGGTTGCAGCTAAGGACCTACCAGTTGAGCTCGAGTCTCTTATTTCTTTCCTGATTTTGATTGACACCAGACTCAGGGAGAGACCTTCCTTTAAGGAGAACCTGCGGAGGTCTTCTAACAGATTGGTGCCTACGTTTGCTGTCCCACCCGTGCCTCCCTCTCCTCCCACGCCTCCTGGGGATGACTTGTCTGGGGGTGAACCCATGCAGCTGGGGTTTGCTCGCCTGTCTGAGGGGGAGAGGGCACTCCGGAGACGCGAGGGCCGATGCATGTACTGTGGTCTCGGTGGGCATTTTCAGTTGGCATGTCCGAACCGTCCGGGAAACGCTCGTACCCTGAGATCCTGTCGGGGGCAGATCTTGGGTGGAGTCTCCTCGTCCCCGGTTTCCCGTGTTGACAAACCACTGATCACTGTTGTCCTCTCCTGGGTCGGGGGCTCGGTGACGACCCAGGCGTTGGTGGACTCTGGTGCGGTGGTTTGTTCATTGATAGTGTGTTCGCTGCCGCCAATTCCATTCCTCTGCAGGCTCGAGGTTCCCCACTGGCTCTTGAGGCAATAGACGGCAGACCCCTTCTGCCGCCACACGTGACTCATGAGACCCTTCCAGTGGGGATAGCCATTGGTGCCGTTCACAGAGAGTCGGTCTGCCTCCAGGTTATTTTGTCTCCACACTACTCGGTGGTCTTGGGGTACCCCTGGCTCCAGAAGCATAATCCGACTTTCGATTGGAGATCGGTCGAGATCCTCTCGTGGTCACCGCAGTGTGGGGCTAGTTGCATCCATGGGTCTGTCAAGTTGCTGTGTACTTCCTCGGACTCTCTGTTGCCTCCTGAATACGAGGAGTACCGGGATGTATTCGATAAGGTGCGCGCGGTTGCCCTACCTCCGCACCGCCCATACGATTGTGCCATAGAGTTACAATCTGGTGCCGTTCCTCCTCGTGGCAAAGTCTATCCACTGTCGGTAGCGGAGAATGAGGCCATGGAGGAGTACGTGAGGGAGGCGCTTTCACGCGGACACATTCGCAAATCCGGCAGGGGCTGGATTTTTCTTTGTGAAAAAGAAGGGCGGTGAGTTGAGGCCTTGCATCGATTACAGGGGGCTCAATCGCATCACGATCAAGAACGCTTACCCGATACCCTTGATTTCCGAGCTGTTCGATCGCCTTAAAGGGGCCACGGTCTTTACCAAACTCGACCTGAGGGCGGCATATAACCTGGTAAGGATCAAGGCGGGCGATGAGTGGAAGACCGCGTTTAACACCAGGACCGGTCATTACGAATCCTTGCTTATGCCCTTTGGGTTGTGCAATGCGCCCGCAGTCTTTCAGGAATTCATCAACGATGTTTTCCGTGACCTGTTGCAGCAGTGTGTGGTAGTCTATTTGGATGACATCTTGGTATATTCTGAATCCATGGAGGCCCACATTCTGGATGTCAGACGAGTGTTGCAACGGTTACGAGAGAACAAGCTGTTCGGTAAGCTTGAGAAATGCGAATTTCACCGATCCCAGGTAACCTTCTTAGGTTACATCATTTCCGCTGAGGGGTTCTCCATGGATCCTGAGAAGGTTTCGGCTGTCTTACAGTGGCCCCAGCCCAGTGGTCTTCGTTCCCTGCAGCGCTTTTTGGGCTTCGCCAATTATTATCGGAAGTTCATCAGGGACTTTTCCATGCTGGCCAAGCCTCTCACGGATCTGACCAGGAAGGGCAGTAATTCCCAGGTCTGGCCGCTCGAGGCCATCCGAGCTTTTGAGGCCCTAAAGTCCGCCTTTGTGTCGGCTCCGATTCTGTCGCATCCCAACCCTGGGTTGCCCTTTGTCCTCGAGGTGGACGCGTCTGAGACGGGAGTAGGCGCCCTTCTGTCTCAGCGTAGAACACCAGAGGGTCCTCTGCTTCCTTGAGGGTTTTACTCCGGGAAACTGTCTTCCGCGGAGTGCAACTATCAGATTGGTGACAGGGAGTTATTGGCCATCGTGCAGGCCCTTAAAGAATGGAGGCACTTGCTCGAGGGTTCGGTGGTTCCGGTTCTCATCCTGACGGACCACAAGAATCTGACCTACCTTTCTGAGGCCAAGAGATTGACACCACGTCAGGCCAGATGGGCTCTGTTCTTGTCACGTTTTAATTACGTGGTCTCCTACCTACCCGGTTCCAAGAACATCAGGGCGGATGCCTTATCACGGCAGTACTCCGAGCTGTCCAGGGAGGAGTCGATTCCGACTTCGGTCATACCTCCGAATCAGATCCTGGCCGCCATTCGCACCAGCCTGACCTCTCCCCTGGGTGAGCAGATTTTGGCGGCTCAATCTGGTGCTCCCTCTGGGAGACCCAATGGCAGATGTTTTGTGCCTGAGGAGTTGCGCACTCGGTTGTTGCGAACCTACCATAACTCCAAGACCGCGGGGCATCCTGGAAAGAATCAGCTGTCCTGGGCTGTTTCACTGTTTCTGGTGGCCTTCCCTACGTTCCGACATCGCCGCATATGTAGCGGCATGCTCCGTTTGTGCCCAGAGTAAGTCCCCTCGGCACCTTCCGTTGGGCCTTCTGCAACCCATAGCCACCGGGGAGCGCCCATGGTCACACCTGGGGATGGATTTCATTGTGGACCTCCCTGCATCCCGAGGCCATACGGTCATTCTCATGATTGTGGATCGGTTTTCCAAAATGTGCCACTGTGTTCCTCTCAAGAAGTTACCCTCTGCACAAGAGTTGGCCACGATTTTTGCCAGGGAGGTCTTCCGTTTGCACGGTTTGCCTAAGGAGATTGTGTCGGATCGGGGGAGTCAGTTTGTGTCCAGGTTCTGGCGCGCCTTTTGCTCCCAGTTGGGGATTCATCTCTCCTTCTCCTCGGCCTACCACCCTCAGTCCAATGGGGCCGCAGAACGATCCAATCAGGCCTTGGAGCAATTCCTTCGTTGCTATGTCTCCGATCACCAAGACAATTGGGTTGACCTTCTGCCTTGGGCTGAGTTTGCCAGGAACACGGCGGTGAACTCTTCCTCTGGGACGTCTCCCTTCATGGCCAATTATGGGTTCCAACCTGCCGTGTTACCGGAGGTATTCTCTCCCCAGGATATTCCGGCTGTGGAGGATCACCTTTCCGTCCTACGTGCTTCTTGGGTACAGATCCAGAAGTCCCTTGAGGTCTCTGCGCAGCGCCAGAGACTCCAGGCTGATCGCAGACGAGCGCCTGCTCCTTCCTACCAGGTCGGAGACCGTGTATGGTTGTCCACCCGCAACCTCAACCTTCAAGTGCCCACTCCCAAGCTGGCGCCTCGCTTTGTTGGTCCCTTCCGAGTGCTTCGCAGGGTAAACCCGGTAGCCTATGCCCTTGCGCTTCCTCCTGGCATGCGGATCTCCAACGTGTTTCATGTCTCCCTGTTGAAGCCACTGGTGTGTAATCGTTTCACTTCCTCGGTTCCTCGGCCTCGTCCGGTCCAAGTGGGCAATCGTGAGGAATATGAGGTGAGCAATATCCTGGACTCACGCCTGGTCCGCGGTCGGTTGCAGTTTTTGGTCCATTGGCGTGGTTATGGTCCAGAGGAGCGTTCCTGGGTTCCCTCCGCAGATGTCCATGCTCCTGCCTTGCTCCGAGCCTTCCACGCACGCTTCCCTCAGAAACCGTTTTGTGCTCCGCGGAGGAGGGGCCCTTGAGGGGGAGGTACTGTCATGGTCTTACCTGCTTGCTGCTCTCCTTCGTTTGACATGTGCTGGCGGCCATCTTGGTTTCTGGGTTTCTTGTAGCCTTCCACCCTGCGGCTCCTCCTTCCCCTGGGAGGAGCTGGATGCCTAGCTCATATATATAGGAGGTCTGTGGCTTCAGTTCCTTGCTTGGTCCTCTTGTGTTCACATGCTTCTAAGACTGCTGCTGCTTCTGGTTCCTGATCCTGGCTTCGTCTGACTACCCTGCTGGTTCCTGATCCTGGCTTCGTCTGACTACCCTGCTGGTTCCTGATCCTGGCTTCGTCTGACTACCCTGCTGGTTCCTGATCCTGGTTTCGTCTGACTACCCTTCTGGTTCCTGACCTCTGGCTTCGCAAAGACTCTGCTCGGTTTCACCATCCTTTTGGACTTTTGCTTTACAGCTTTATTTTCAATAAAGCCTTCTTATTTTCACTTATCTCTTGTTGTACGTCTGGTTCATGGTTCCGTGACAGGTGCATGTCCATCACCATCTTGGCATCTCTTCGAGGCACCACTATCTGGTGGAGGCGCTCACAGGTGACTGGATCAAGTGTTCTCCTGAGAAGCAGGTCTCTTTGTAGGAAGAGTAGTTTCCGTTGTCGCCAGAGGCTAACTAGCTCTGAGTCAGCTCTCCGCAGTCGGATTCTCTCCGGTATGCGCCCGCTGTAAAAATAATCCAACAGTTCTCCAATGGCTCTGCTCTCTGATTGTAGTTTAATCCAGAGCTCTTTCTCAACTGGAGGTGAGGGATCACAGGTCTGTGGAAAACAAGTGACTTTAGAGGTCGGGAGCCTACTGTGTAGGGCCTCCTGTCGGGCAAATCGGGAGTAGAATATTGGCATCTCCACATCTTCCCACTGATCATCAGTAGAAATTGGTTCTTTATGGGCAGGTAACCTAGACAAAGCGTCGGCATTGTCATTAGATTTCCCAGTCCGGTACTTAATGGTAAAGTTGAAGTTCGCCAGTCTAAAGGCCCATCTTTGTTCTAGAGCTCCCAGACGTGCAGTGCTCAAGTGAGCTAGCGGGTTATTGTCGGTGTAGACCGTGAAAGGTGTAGCAGCTAGGTAGTTCTTGAATTTCTCAGTGACGGCCCAGACCAAGGCTAGGAACTCCAGTTTGAACGAACTGTAGCTATGGTCATTACGCTCTGGCTATCGTAAAGATCTGCTGGCATAGGCGATGACTCTTTTAGTTCCAGCTTGTGTCTGAGATAGTACAGCTCCCAAACCTTTCTTACTCGCATCAGTATAGAGGCAAAATGGTAGGCTGTAGTCAGGATAACCCAGGACTGGAGGTTCTGTAAGTCTTTCTTTCAACAGTTGGAAAGCAGCTTCTCTCTCTTCATTCCACTCCACTGGTATCTTGGAATTCTGACCTCCTTTAGGGTGACCTTTCACAAGCTCCTGGATAGGTTCCGCAATCTGAGCAAAGTGCGGGATAAATCTACGATAGTAACTTGCAAATCCGAGGAAGCTCTTGACCTCTTTGACTGTTTTGGGAGCTGGCCAGCTTTGTACTGCTGCTATTTTGTCAGGGTCCGGTCTCACGCCTTCTGCACAAACAACATGTCCCTGATATTTCACTTGGTGCTTCAGTAAGGGACACTTTGAAGGTTTCACTTTCAGTCCATGTTGAGTCAAAGTCTGGAACACTTCTGCCAGGTGCTGTAAATTTTCCTCGTAGGTCTTAGAGTAGATGATCACATCATCCAGGTACAACAACACAGTCTCAAAGTTTTTGTGTCCAAGACATCTTTCCATGAGTCTCTGAAATGTCCCAGGGGCGTTGCATAGCCCGAATGGCATGTTGTTGAACTCAAACAGACCCATTGGGGTGGCAAAAGCTGTTTTTGCTTTATCTTCTAGTGCCATGGGAACTTGCCAAAAGCCACTGGTTAGATCCAGAGTTGAAAAGTAGGCAGCGGATCCCAGAGCTGCCAGGGATTCTTCAATTCGTGGCAGGGGATACGCATCTTTGTGCGTAATGTTGTTGATCTTACGGTAGTCCACACAAAAACGGATGGTTCCATCCTTCTTCTTTACCAGGACTAAGGGAGCAACCCAGGGGCTGTGACTATCCTGGATGACATTAGCTGTCTTCATATCCTGCACCATCTTCTTCACTTGCTGGTACATGGCAGGAGGAATTGGTAGGTATCTCTCTTTGATTGGAGGATGAGTGCCGGTTGGAATGGTGTGCTGTATTAAGCAAGTCTGTCCAAAATCCAGAGAATGTTTGCTGAAGACTTGATGGTGTTGTTTGACTAAGTCCAGCACACCGTTGATCTGCTCAGCAGAGGTTGTGGTATCGCCAATGTGTAGTTCGGCCCACCAGGGCTGTTCTGGCGGGTCTTTGGCTTCCTCCACTGTTTGGAGTGATTGTTGAGCCGCAGCAGTGGGATAATCCAGGATATCCTGCGGGCGCATGTGGTATAGGCAGGCCACTGGATAGTGCTTTTTTAATTTCACCGCTTCATCACCCAGATTGACTAAGCGTATAGGTACCTTTCCTTGGGACACGATGACCACGCTCCTGGCGGCTAGGACAAGGGGATGATCCTGAAGATGTATTGGCTCCACAAGTGCCTGATAATCTTGACTTTGGACACCGATGCAAGTCTTGCACCATATCAGAGTCTCTGCTCCAGGCTGGAGTCTGATAGGATAAGCATCCTTGATGCGGACACGGCAGATTTCACCCCGTTGATTGCTGAACTTTTGTTGGGCAGATAGCATTCGAATGGTCTGGTGTATAACCCATTTAGTTTCCGGTGGTGTAGTCAGTAGGGTTTTCTTCAAGGCTTTCAGCGCTTCAGGGTAGCAATTGCTGAGTACATTCATTCCCAGGACCACAGAGCAATTGTCATCATCTGGGACCTGAATCACGATTACTCTTTGACATGAGAGTTCAGTATCTTCAATCTGTAAGATAGGTTCCCAATAACCTAGTATAGGCACTGGTTTGCCATTGGTAGCTATGATCTGGAGCCAAGATTCAGGAGGTTGTATCAGTTGGGCTCCGTTTCGGTATGTGTCAAATGCTGTTTGGCGGATGGTAGTCACTTGACATCTGGTATCAATTAAAGCAGAAAACTTCACTCCGTTGATGTCAACTTCCACCACGGGGCGGGCGCCCACATACCTTGGCATAAAGGCTGGATCTTTGGGACCTAGTATTCTTCCTCCCGAGGGGCGGTCCTCGTCCTCAGGGGATACCCGTTTAACTGACGGCAGTCCTTTGCAATGTGTCCATACCTCTGACAATGCAGGCATCACTGTTCCCTGGTGTTTTGATAACCGGGGTCTGGCAATTTACTGACTGGCTGACGTCGATATGCTTAGGGCAGTCTCTGCTGACGTCGACCGGGCGTAGGGCAGTCTCTGTTTGCAAAAGTTCCTTTGCCCACCTTGGGTTGCTGTTCTAGTCGCTCTAGCTGTATCCTCATCCTCTCCATAGTCTCAGCTAAGAGGGAGACTTGAGCGGTCAGAGCTGCTACAGTATCTGGAACAGGCGCCTGATCTTCGTGCTCAGCTATTTGGCTGTGAGTAGCAGGCCGTAGTGCGGGCCCTGCCTTCTTGTTTTCAGGAGGTTCAGCTTGGTGACTTTCCCCTAGAATGCCAATAGCAAGTTCCTTAAAGTCCAAGAAAGGGGTATCTGGGTGCTGAGCTGAAAGCATCTTCAACTGACGTTTGAGGGATTCATCAAGGACACCTTCAATAAACTGTTCCCTGAGGGTTTGATCTTGTCCCTCAGTTTCACGGGGATCAATCTGAATAACAGCTCGCAGTGCTTCCTGCAGAGACAGGGCAAAGTCTCTCAAGGTCTCCTTTGACTGCTGCTGCTTTCCAAAGAAGTGCATTTTAACCACCTCAGCCCCCAGTGCTTAAACACCCTGAAAGACCAGGCCACTTTTTACACTTCTGACCTACACTACTTTCACCATTTATTGCTCGGTCATGCAACTTACCACCCAAATGAATTTTACCTCCTTTTCTTCTCACTAATAGAGCTTTCATTTGGTGGTATTTCATTGCTGCTGACATTTTTACTTTTTTTGTTATTAATCGAAATTTAACGATTTTTTTGCAAAAAAATGACATTTTTCACTTTCAGTTGTAAAATTTTGCAAAAAAAAACGACATCCATATATAAATTTTGCTCTAAATTTATTGTTCTACATGTCTTTGATAACAAAAAAAATGTTTGGGTAAAAAAAAAAATGGTTTGGGTAAAAGTTATAGCGTTTACAAACTATGGTACAAAAATGTGAATTTCCGCTTTTTGAAGCAGCTCTGACTTTCTGAGCACCTGTCATGTTTCCTGAGGTTCTACAATGCCCAGACAGTACAAACACCCCACAAATGACCCCATTTCGGAAAGTACACACCCTAAGGTATTCGCTGATGGGCATAGTGAGTTCATAGAACTTTTTATTTTTTGTCACAAGTTAGCGGAAAAAGATGATTTTTATTTTTTTATTTTTTTTTCTTACAAAGTCTCATATTCCACTAACTTGTGACAAAAAATAAAAACTTCCATGAACTCACTATGCCCATCAGCGAATACCTTGGGGTCTATTCTTTCCAAAATGGGGTCACTTGTGGGGTAGGTATAATGCCCTGGTATTGGGCCCCTTTGCCCACCTAGGCTGCAAAAAAGTGTCACACATCTGGTATCTCCGTATTCAGTAGAAGTTGGGGAATGTGTTTTGGGGTGTCATTTTACATATACCCATGCTGGGTGAGATAAATATCTTGGTCAAATGCCAACTTTGTATAAAAAAATGGGAAAAGTTGTCTTTTGCCAAGATATTTCTCTCACCCAGCATGGGTATATGTAAAAAGACACCCCAAAACACATTCCCCAACTTCTCCTGAATACGGAGATACCAGATGTGTGACACTTTTTTGCAGCCTAGGTGGGCAAAGGGGCCCATATTCCAAAGAGCACCTTTCGGATTTCACTCGTCATTTTTTACAGAATTTGATTTCAAACTCCTTACCACACATTTGGGCCCCTAGAATGCCAGGGCAGTATAACTACCCCACAAGTGACCCCATTTTGGAAAGAAGAGACCCCAAGGTATTCGCTGATGGGCATAGTGAGTTCATGGAAGTTTTTATTTTTTGTCACAAGTTAGTGGAATATGAGACTTTGTATGAAAAAAAAAAAAAAAATCATCATTTTCCACTAACTTGTGACAAAAAATAAAAAATTCTAGGAACTCGCCATGCCCCTCACGGAATACCTTGGGGTGTCTTCTTTCCAAAATGGGGTCACTTGTGGGGTAGTTATACTGCCCTGGCATTTTCCAGGGGCCCTAATGTGTGGTAAGTAGGTAAATGACCAGTGAAATCCAAAAGGTGCTCTTTGGAATATGGGCCCCTTTGCCCACCTAGGCTGCAAAAAAGTGCCACACATGTGGTATCTCCGTACTCAGGAGAAGTTGGGGAATGTGTTTTGGGGTGTCTTTTTACATATACCCATGCTGGGTGAGAGAAATATCTTGGCAAAAGACAACTTTTCCCATTTTTTTATACAAAGTTGGCATTTGACCAAGATATTTCTCTCACCCAGCATGGGTATATGTAAAATGACACCCCAAAACACATTCTCCACCTTCTCCTGAGTACGGAGATACCAGATGTGTGACACTTTTTTGCAGCCTAGGTGGGCAAAGGGGCCCATATTCCAAAGAGCACCTTTCGGATTTCACTCGTCATTTTTTACAGAATTTGATTTCAAACTCCTTACCACACATTTGGGCCCCTAAAATACCAGGGCATTATACCTACCCCACAAGTGACCCCATTTTGGAAAGAATAGACCCCAAGGTATTCGCTGATGGGCATAGTGAGTTCATGGAAGTTTTTATTTTTTGTCACAAGTTAGTGGAATATGAGACTTTGGAGGAAAAAAAAAAAAAAAATCATCATTTTCCACTAACTTGTGACAAAAAATAAAAAATTCTAGGAACTCGCCATGCCCCTCACGGAATACCTTGGGGTGTCTTCTTTCCAAAATGGGGTCACTTGTGGGGTAGTTATACTGCCCTGGCATTTTCCAGGGGCCCTAATGTGTGGTAAGTAGGTAAATGACCAGTGAAATCCGAAAGGTGCTCTTTGGAATATGGGCCCCTTTGCCCACCTAGGCTGCAAAAAAGTGTCACACATGTGGTATCGCTGTATTCAGGAGAAGTTGGGGAATGTGTTTTGGGGTGTCTTTTTACATATACCCATGCTGGGTGAGAGAAATATCTTGGCAAAAGACAACTTTTCCCATTTTTTTATACAAAGTTGGCATTTGACCAAGATATTTATCTCACCCAGCATGGGTATATGTAAAATGACACCCCAAAACACATTCCCCAACTTCTCCTGAGTACGGAGATACCAGATGTGTGACACTTTTTTGCAGCCTAGATGCGCAAAGGGGCCCAAATTCCTTTTAGGAGGGCATTTTTAGACATTTGGATACCAGACTTCTTCTCACGCTTTGGGGTCCCTAGAATGCCAGGGCAGTATAAATACCCCACATGTGACCCCATTTTGGAAAGAAGACACCCCAAGGTATTCAATGAGGGGCATGGCGAGTTCATAGAAATTTTTTTTTTTTGGCACAAGTTAGCGGAAATTGATATTTTTTATTTTTTTCTCACAAAGTCTCCCGTTCCGCTAACTTGGGACAAAAATTTCAATCTTTCATGGACTCAATATGCCCCTCACGGAATACCTGGGGGTGTCTTCTTTCCGAAATGGGGTCACATGTGGGGTATTTATACTGCCCTGGCATTCTAGGGGCCCTAAAGCGTGAGAAGAAGTCTGGAATATAAATGTCTAAAAAATTTTACGCATTTGGATTCCGTGAGGGGTATGGTGAGTTCATGTGAGATTTAATTTTTTGTCACAAGTTACTGGAATATGAGACTTTGTAAGAAAAAAAAATAATAATTCCGCTAACTTGGGCCAAAAAAATGTCTGAATGGAGCCTTACAGGGGGGTGATCAATGACAGGGGGGTTGATCAATGACAGGGGGGTTGATCAATGACAGGGGGTTGATCAATGACAGGGGGGTGATCAATGACAGGGGGGTGATCAATGACAGGGGGGTGATCAATGACAGGGGGGGTGATCAATGACAGGGGGGGTGATCAATGACAGGGGTGGTGATCAATGACAGGGGTGGTGATCAATGACAGGGGGGTGATCAATGACAGGGGGGTGATCAATGACAGGGGGGTGATCAATGACAGGGGGGTGATCAATGACAGGGGGGTGATCAGGGAGTCTATATGGGGTGATAACCACAGTCATTGATCACGCCCGTGTAAGGCTTCAATCAGACGTCCGTATGCGTTTTGCGGATCCGATCCATCTATCAGTGGATCCGTAAAAATCATGCGGACGTCTGAATGGAGCTTTACAGGGGGGTGATCAATGACAGGGGGGTAATCAATGACAGGGGGGTGATCAGGGAGTCTATATGGGGTGATCACCACAGTCATTGATCATGCCCCTGTAAGGCTTCATTCAGACGTCCGGATGCGTTTTGCGGATCCGATCCATCTATCAGTGGATCCGTAAAAATCATGCGGACGTCTGAATGGAGCTTTACAGGGGGGTAATCAATGACAGGGGGGTGATCAGGGAGTCTATATGGGGTGATAACCACAGTCATTGATCATGCCCCTGTAAGGCTTCATTCAGACGTCCGGATGCGTTTTGCGGATCCGATCCATCTATCAGTGGATCTGTAAAAATCATGCGGACGTCTGAATGGAGCTTTACAGGGGGGTAATCAATGACAGGGGGGTGATCAATGACAGGGGGGTGATCAGGGAGTCTATATGGGGTGATAACCACAGTCATTGATCATGCCCCTGTAAGGCTTCATTCAGACGTCCGGATGCGTTTTGCGGATCCGATCCATCTATCAGTGGATCCGTAAAAATCATGCGGACATCTGAATGGAGCTTTACAGGGGGGTGATCAGGGAGTCTATATGGGGTTATTACCACAGTCATTGATCATGCCCCTGTAAGGCTTCATTCAGACGTCCGGATGCGTTTTGCGGATCCGATCCATCTATCAGTGGATCCGTAAAAATCATGCGGACGTCTGAATGGAGCTTTACAGGGGGGTAATCAATGACAGGGGGGTGATCAATGACAGGGGGGTGATCAGGGAGTCTATATGGGGTGATAACCACAGTCATTGATCATGCCCCTGTAAGGCTTCATTCAGACGTCCGGATGCGTTTTGCGGATCCGATCCATCTATCAGTGGATCCGTAAAAATCATGCGGACATCTGAATGGAGCTTTACAGGGGGGTGATCAGGGAGTCTATATGGGGTGATCACCACAGTCATTGATCATGCCCCTGTAAGGCTTCATTCAGACGTCCGGATGCGTTTTGCGGATCCGATCCATCTATCAGTGGATCCGTAAAAATCATGCGGACGTCTGAATGGAGCTTTACAGGGGGGTAATCAATGACAGGGGGGTGATCAATGACAGGGGGGTGATCAGGGAGTCTATATGGGGTGATAACCACAGTCATTGATCATGCCCCTGTAAGGCTTCATTCAGACGTCCGGATGCGTTTTGCGGATCCGATCCATCTATCAGTGGATCCGTAAAAATCATGCGGACATCTGAATGGAGCTTTACAGGGGGTTGATCAATGACAGGGGGGTAATCAATGACAGGGGGGTGATCAGGGAGTCTATATGGGGTGATCAGGGAGTCTATATGGGGTGATCAGGGGCTAATAAGGGGTTAATAAGTGACGGGGGGGGGTGTAGTGTAGTGGTGTAACATATTACTGAGCTGCCTGTGTCCTCTGGTGGTCGATCCAAACAAAGGGGACCACCAGAGGACCAGGTAGCAGGTATATTAGACGCTGTTATCAAAACAGCGTCTAATATACCTGTTAGGGGTTAAAAAAAACACATCTCCAGCCTGCCAGCGAACGATCACCGCTGGCAGGCTGGAGATCAACTCTCTTACCTTCCGTTCCTGTGAGCGCGCGCGCCTGTGTGCGCGCGTTCACAGGAAATCTCGCGTCTCGCGAGATGACGCGTATATGCGTCCACTCGGAATGAATCAACCACCTCCAGGACGCGTCTGTGTGTACAGCGGTCCGGAGGTGGTTAAGTTCAGAGGCGGTCCTAGTCTCAAAGGTGGTACTGAGTCGGTCTAGGATCTGCTCAGCGGTTTTCCGCTCTGACTGGGGCCAGGACTTGACCTCCCGGAGCGCAGCTCCCTGTAACTGGCCAATTAGGATTTCCACTTTCTGATCCTGTGACACAGGATATAGCTTAAACCTGGCTAGCATTTTATCACGAAATTCCCTGAGTGAATGGGGTTCTCCTGAGTAACTTGGGAGCCAGGGTGCCCCAAAATAGTATGGCATAGTGAGAGGCATAGTTCAGGTGGCTGCCGCTGCTGCTGGCGGATCGCTGCGGTCAAAGTGGGGGCTATCTTCGTTGTCAGACATGTCCCTTGATGCCCAGTACCAGATTAGAGGGATTAGTACTGGCTACAATGCAATTTTAGATGCAGATTGCTATGGGTGACTGCAACAGAATTGGTGCATGGCTCCTTTAAGAGTCACTGCAACTGCTCAATTTCGGGACGTATGGTGCTCTGGCAGACAGATAACAAACTATTAACAGTCTTTAGCAAGGTTATTTGCACAATTGTACTCACTCAGGTTTAATAGCAGACGATTGTCCACCATTCAATGAAGACAATGCTGTTCTTCCCTTTCCTAAAATGGCCGCCGCTTTACTTCCTGCTTCCTGTATGGGCAGCAATCTCTTTGTCCTCCTGGGAACTTGTATTCAACACTTTCGTTCCTGCTGCTGTAGGAATGCTTTCTCTGTGGAGGAAGGCTGTTCGGTTCCCTCCCCTCTGCTGGGTGGAGATATCTGGGATAGTTGCTTAACCCCCCACACTCCTCAGCAATAAGTACATGCAGTAAGGCACAAAGGTAAATCCTGGTGAGGTACACTATTGGATCCGGTTTTGTTGGACAGGGGTAGCCACTTAAATGCAGTGAGCAGGACCGTGGTACGGTGGCCAATTATGCAGTGGGTCAGGTGTATAAAAGTCTATGGTTTGTTTGTGACGCCAATTGCAGTTTGCGCAAGGTACTGTTGCAGGGCCCTTTAAGGTGTTGTAACTCACGTACCAGGTGAGGAATGCCAGAGTGGGGATAATGTCTCTATGTAGTGTCAACGGTGTCTCCTACCTTGGTACGGCTGGACTCCTGAATCCTGGCTCACTTGCAATAAAATGAGTGTTGCTAGTAGGAGTAATTGAGGAACTTTGGTAGCAGTAAATGAGATCCAGACTGGTAATATAATCCAACCTGTCTTTACTGAATGGCAGCATAAATCCATACAAGATACAGCATTAGTCTTAGGTCCCAGCAGGTTTCTGGCAATTTATGGCAGGGATAAATATCTCTTCTGCTTCTATACTAAGTGCCTGGAGAATATGGTAAGTATCTGTCTTCTGCTCTATCTTCTGCTTGGTGTGGGCCTGACTAGCTGAGGAGGAATTTGGCTTCTCCTGGTCTCTGGATAAGTTACTCACAGTTCTGCTCACAGGGAATGTTTCGTCCTGGAGATCTATAGTTCTAGAGGTGCTGCTTTCTTGTCAACCAGCTGTCATGCCTCGTCCTGACGGTGTGCGGAGGTCGGCCAGGATAGCAGCACGAGTTTAGTGTTTTGTTTTGGAGCCGTGCTGGATCCGCCTCCCATCAGGTGCACTGGGTGGGGTTATGAGTTTAAATAGCACTCCACCCCAGTGCTCTGAGCGAATTATATTATTCACTTAGGTCTTGGAAGCTGGAGAGGAAGGTTGTCTGTTCCAGAGCAGCGAGATAAGTGTGGTTTCTTGTTTGATTGTTTGGTGTCATCTTCCCCATCCAGGTTCTGTGCGAGCAGGCTGCTCCTATTTCCCCTCTTCACCATCTCAGGGAATTTAGGGTGTTTCAGTCCAGGCACGGGGACACTTCATATCTACCACAAAGGTATGCATGTGGGCTGAGCAGTGCAGGGAGAGAGGTCAGGGATAAGTTAGGATGTGACCCTTCCCCTGCCTCTCGCCTAGAGCCTGGTTGTGGTTTAACTGTTAGTCTTTGTGCACGTCCGCCGTGACATTATAATCCGCCCAAAACTCTGACTGTCATTGCTCAGCGGTTTTGTAATGGCGTCAATTGAGGCATTAGTTGACAGCATGCAGGGGCTATCCCTAGAGGTTGCGGAGCTGCGGGGTTCGGTCGCACAGTGTCAGAGTACTCTGGCATCAGGAGGAGGTCAAGTTTGTGTGGAGCCTAAAGTGGCTCTTCCTGATCGATTTTCAGGGGGTACGGATGACTTTGTCCATTTTAGAGAGTCCTGCAAATTGTACTTTCGGCTGCGTCCATCTTCTTAAGGTGATGAGGGTCAGAGGATAGGAATAATTATTTATCTGCTTAAAGGGGACGCGCAATCCTGGGCCTTTTCTCTGCCACCTGGTTCTCTGGCCCTCCGGTCGATGGAGGAATTTTTTAAGGCTCAGGGATTGATCTACGATGACCCAGATCGTGTCTCGATGGCAGAGTCGAGATTACGTAATTTATTTCAGGGGGAACATACTGCAGAGGCTTATTGTGTTGAGTTCAGGAGATGGGCTACTGAATCAGAGTGGAATGATCCAGCATTACTGGGCCAGTTTTGTCAGGGGTTATCTGAAAGACTGAAGGATGCCCTTGCTTTTCATGAATACCCAGACTCTTTGGAGAACGCCATGTCATTAGCAGTACGACTAGACAGACGTATCAGAGAGAGGTAGAGGGCTTCTCCTGCACGAGGTATCCCTTCTGTGAGTGGTTTTGTCTCTACTGCCTTCCCGGGTGATGTTACAGGTAACGCGGGGGTAGCGGAGGAACCCATGCAATTGGGTCCCATTTCTTTCCATTCGGATAGTAGAGACTTTAGGAGATCGCACAAACTATGTTACTATTGTGGAAAGAGTGGTCATTTTGCTTTTGCTTGTCCTTATGTTAAACCACAGGTGGTAGAGAAAAAGAAAAAAATAACTTCCCTGACACTTGGTAGCATGAATGGTGTGGTGGAGCAGGCAGGTATGCAAGCTCCCTGCAGTTCCCGTTTTCTCCTTCCAGCTATGGTGGCGCTGGAGTCAAGAAATGTTTTTTAGAGGTGTTTCTTGATTGTGGTGCTGGTGTAAACCTAATTGACTTTCTTTTCCTCCAAGATTTAGGACTAAGTACTTGCACTTTAGAGAATGAGATTCGTGTTTTTGCAATTGATTCTTCCCCTCTTTCTCAAAGAAGCCTTACTCACATTGTTCATGGTATTCATGGTATTCACTTAAGGGTGGGTGATTCACATGTGGAAATTATTTCTTGTTTTGTCTTGAAGGATTTGCCAGCTCCTATAGTTTTGGGGTTGCCATGGTTGACTAAACATAACCCAATTATAGACTGGCAAGCGAGACAAATCATCGGTTGGAGTGAGTTTTGTTCGGATAATTGTTTTGGCACTTCTATCTCTGGTGTGTCCACTTCGGCTTTACCTCGGTATCTCTCAGATTTTGCCGATGTCTTTTCGGAGGGTGGGGCTCAGGAATTGCCCTCTCATCGTGACTATGATTGTCCAGTCAATCTCGTCCCACGGGCTAAGTTGCCAAAATCTCGGCTTTATAACCTTTCTCACTCCGAAAGAGGTCATCCGAAAGTATGTCGCCGAGAGTTTGGCAAAAGGGCATATTAGACCATCTAAGTCTCCAGTGGCAGTGGGGTTGTTCTTTGTGAAGAAAAAGGATGGATCACTGAGACCGTGTTTGGATTTCCGGGAATTGAACCGTATTACTGTCCGGGATCCATATCCCCTGCCTTTGATCTCTGACCTTTTTGATCAGATTGTTGGAGCCAAGGTGTTCTCCAAGTTGGATTTGAGAGGGGCCTACAATCTGATTTAGAATCAAGGAGCGGGATGAGTGGAAAACGGCCTTCAATACGCACGAGGGTCATTTTGAGAACCTGGTTATGCCTTTTGGGTTGAGGTGTTGGGAGCCCCGGAGGGGGCTCCTGGTTCTTGTCCCCCAAGGAGGTTGTTTGTTCCTGACGGCCTGCGATACAGGGTGTTCAAGGAACATCACGATACTGTCCTTGCTGGACATCCTGGTGGTAAGTCCACCTGTGATCTGGTGTCCCGTAGGTTCTGGTGGCCAGGGTTACGTAAGAGCATTGAGAATTACGTGACAGCCTGTGAAACCTGCGCTCGGTCAAAGGTTGCTCATACTCGACCGGCTGGTTCACTTCTTCCATTGTCTATTCCGTCTCATCCTTGGACGCATTTGTCTATGGATTTCATTACAGATCTGCCGAGTTCCTCTGGGAGAACAGTGATTTTGGTGGTGGTTGACCGTTTCAGTAAAATGGCTCACTTTATATCACTAACTAGTCTGCCTAACGCTAAGACTCTGGCGCAGATTTTTGTGGATAATATTGTGAAATTGCATGGTATTCCTTCGGAGGTGGTCTCTGATAGGGGCACGCAGTTTGTCTCCAGGTTTTGGAGGGCGTTCTGCTCTCGGCTTGGCATTCAACTTTCTTTCTCTTCGGCTTTTCATCCGCAGTCGAATGGTCAGACGGAGCGTACTAATCAAAACCTGGAGACCTACTTGAGGTGTTTTGTGGCTGAGAATCAGGAGGACTGGTCCTCATTCTTGTCCTTAGCAGAATTTGCGTTGAATAACCATAGGCAGGAGTCCACGGGTAAGTCGCCATTTTTTGGCGCATACGGTTTCCATCCTCAGTTTGGTACCTTTTCTGGGACTGGTTCCTCTGGGATGCCAGAGGAGGAGAGATTCTCTTCTGCCTTATCCTCCATCTGGCGGAGGAGTCAAGGGCATTTGGAGAAGATGGGTGAGAGGTATAAACGAATGGGTGACAAGAGACGTGTGACTGGTCCGGACCTGTGTGTGGGTGATCTGGTATGGTTGTCCACTAAGAATATCAAGTTGAGGGTGCCTGGATCTTCCGCAGACTTGGAGGATCCATGATGTGTTCCATAGGTCGTTAAAAAAAAAAAAAAGTGAAACCAGTGGAACCATCGCCATTGCCTCCTCCTCCTCTTCTGGTCGAGGGAAACTTGGAGTTCGAGATCTCCAGGATTCTCAACTCTAGAATTCTTCGGGGTTCCCTTCAGTACCTGGTGAACTGGAGGGGATACGGCCCTGAGGAGAGGACGTGGGTTCTGGCGCTAGATGTCAATGCCAGCTGACTGGTGAGGGCTTTTCATAGGTCCCATCCGGATAAGGTTGGTCCAGGGTGTCCGGAGGTCACCCGTAGAAGGGGGGGTACTGTCATGCCTCGTCCTGACGGTGTGCGGAGGTCGGCCAGGATAGCAGCACGAGTTTAGTGTTTTGTTTTGGAGCTGTGCTGGATCCGCCTCCCATCAGGTGCACTGGGTGGGGTTATGAGTTTAAATAGCACTCCACCACAGTGCTCTGAGTGGATTATATTATTCACTTAGGTCTTGAAAGCTGGAGAGGAAGGTTGTCTGTTCCAGCGCAGAGAGATAAGTGTGGTTTCTTGTTTGATTGTTTGGTGTCATCATCCCCATCCAGGTTCTGTGCGAGCAGGCTGCTCCTATTTCCCCTCTTCACCATCTCAGGGAATTTAGGGTGTTTCAGTCCAGGCACGGGAACACTTCATACCTACCACAAAGGTATGCATGTGGGCTGAGCAGTGCAGGGAGAGAGGTCAGGGATAAGTTAGGAGGTGACCCTTCCCCTGCCTCTCGCCTAGAGCCTGGTTGGTGGTTTAACTGTTAGTCTTTGTGCACGTCCGCCGTGACACCAGCTGAGGCTGAGGGCTCAGTCTAGGGTTGGTGATCTTTGGTCTCAGCCGAGACAGATCCTGGCTTGGGATCCCTGTTTCTGTCACCGGATCTAACTGGTTTCTTCCCTCCCTTGCTGCAGGGCGTGGGAAACTCCACTTCCCTTAAGCAGGGGGGAAGAACGGAACTGGAACGTTCCATTCTGAATGGCCATAGCATTAGAACTATGCCTACCAACGATGCCGCCACCTGCTGGTAGACCTGAAACACTACAAAGGAAATATAACATTTAAAATGGTGTCAACTGCACAATAGTGAATGACATGAGGGAAATCACATCAGATTACAATATTAATGCACTTAGCAGATTGTAGCGGGGTAAAAGCGTTAGTAACCCCACTCTGGGGTGTTACACATGTCTGTGCCACTTGTTTTAGGGCGCATCCTGTTACGGCTTGTACTTTGAAGTCCTCGGCATGACTATGCCGGGTGGACGTAGAGCTTTTAGATTGGCTACTGCGGCTTCACCTGGTTCAGTCGTTCCGATCATTCTTGGTGGAAGGGTTTTCCCGGGGATTTCACACCGGGCTCATGACAGGGTACTGGTTATTTTCACTCGACCCCCTTTTTCTCAGGCTGCCCTCCACACCATCCAGCCTCTACTTCTCCTCCAACCTTCCTCCCTTCAAATAAAGACACCGATACCTGGATGGATAAATTGGACACAGCAGCCTTTTATTAAACAAACATACATATAGAATTGACCCCACATTAACCTAACCCAGGGGCAGGTCCTTGAAGCCCAGAAACCTTGGGAACCATGCCGGGGTGGCCAACCTTACCTCCAGCCGTTGCACCTTAGCTCGGAAGCACCACGGTTGACACACCCCAACAATCCCGCCACAGCCGCCAAGCAACCATGGGAGTCCAGCCCCCACCGTGGGGCCCTCCCATCCTCGTCCTCTGATAAACCCACCGACTCCAAGGACCTCCCACCGCCAACCTCAGCCGCCGTGACAATAACCTTCCTTCTTCATCCTTCTACTTTCTTTGTTCTTCCCCTTTTTTTTTTTTTTAAATAGCACCCTCATTATGCAAACCAACACTCAACCCAAAATCCCATACTGACAGCTATTTCCAAAGGGCCCCAGCCCCTTTCCCCTCCCCCCAAAACACAGGGGTGGGTGGGCGGGGGTCAGTCACAGCAAAATGGCCCCTTCCTCCTGCCTCGCCTCCCCTTTTAACCCCTTTGCTTCCCTCCCCACTAAATCAACCCACCAATCCCTAACCATCACCAGGGAGGGGTCTCCTTAAACCACCCCCTGTCATGCTCGCCTCCCCCTATGCTGCGCCCTCAGTCCGGCTCCTTCTTTACCTTGCCACAGCACACGTTTGAATGTCCAAATCTACAGTCTGCTTTCAAACATGCAGGTTTAGTGGACGAACTGTTAAGGAGTGAGTTGGAAAAGGGCTTTATCATAGGTCCTTTTGAGTCCCCTCCATTTCACACATGGAGGGTGAGCCCGGTGGGGGTTGATTTATGATTTGTCTGCTCCTCATTCTTCTCACGTACCAAGTCTCAATTCATTGATTCCGTCAGAGGAATTCTCTCTGAAGTATGCTTCTGTGGACCAGGCTATCCAGGTCATTCTTCAGACAGGTAGGGGTTCTTGGCTGTCCAAAGCAGATATTTATGATGCGTTCAAATTACTTCCCATTAGACCATCTCTCTAGCAATGGCATGGCATCAAGTGGAGAGATGCATATTATTTTGCCACCAAATTGACTTTTGGTTCCAAAAGTAGCCCTAGTCTTTTTGACAAGTTAGCGCAGGCTCTGGAGTGGATTTTGTTGGAAGTACGGGGTTGCCAGAATATCATTCATTACCTTGACGATTTTCTGTTGATTTGAAAGCCCCTCACAGGCGCCTGTTGATTTACAAGTGCTTTGCAAGTTTTCAAGCAGTTAAATATTCCGGTTGCTGACCATAAGACAGAGGGCCCTGCAGAAGTGATCACGTTTTCAGGGATCTCCTTGAAATTCACGCAAGATGTCGGCTAGTCTGCCCCAAGAGAAGCTCGACAGGATCAAATCAGGTGTTCATTCCTTGGTTATTTCACAGGTTTGCTCAAAGAGAGAGTTACAGTCCCTGTTGGGCATGTTACATTTTGCTATGAGGATCATTCCTCAGGGTAGATCGTTCATTTACAGATTGTTGATTTTATTGCAGGAAACTCATGATTTAGATGCATCAGTTCATCTAAATACCAACGCCCGGGCAGATCTGTTCATGTGGGACAGATTTCTGAGCGTGTAGAATGGCATTTCGATATTTGTTCCTAGGGCCACCGTCAATTCTCTACACGTGTTTTCAGACGCGGCAGCCTCGGTAGGTTTCGCTGCCATTTTTGGCTCACATTGGTTGGCTGGCTTATGGCCCACAGAGGTACAACAGATGCCAGGTTTTACCCAGACTTCGTCATTGTTTGAGATTTATCCTATCGTAGCTGCTGCTGTAGTTGGGGGCAAAGGTGGTCGGGTCACACGGTGGTTTTCTACACTGACAACATGGCGACTGCAGACATCATTAACAAAGGTAGATCCAAATCCTTACTCATCATGTCTTTAATGCGCAGATTGACCTGGATAGCTCTGGAGCAGGGGTTTCATTTTCATGCTTTGTTTGTGGAAGGGATGAGCAATGTTTCGGCCGATGCTTTGTCTCATTTTGATTTTTCAAGTTTTTTCTTACAGAATCCAGAGGCAGATACAGTGGGCACCCCGTTACCGGACTGGCGGCTGCTGGTATTGGACTAGAATCTCTAATGGTGGTCACCAGTTCTCTCATTACAAAATATTTGGCCAGCAGTACCTTGAGGGTGTACCGCAGAGTGTGGAAGGTTTTCTCCAAATATCGGGTGACTTGTCCTAGGGGTTATACCAGTCAGGTGGCCTTCGTGTCATACTGTCACTCTGTTCTGGCCCTATCTCACAACATGATCAGGCTATATTTGGCGGGGCTGCAGAATTTTTTGGCGCTTCAGGATCCGGACAGGGCTTCCATATTTGCTGCACACCCGATCAAGGCCATCCTCAGGGGTATACAGAAGAGTCAGGTCACGGTCAAGTCAATCCGTTGGCCTATCACGGGGGACACCTTTCGCAGACTGTCAGAGGTTCTTTCGCTTTCACCTTTCGGGGTTCTTCCCAGTCTGGTGCTCAAGTCAGCCATGTATCTAGCATTCTATGGGTTTTTGAGGCCAGGGGAGGTAACCCAGGCTAGACAGGGGGCGGTGATTCTCTACAAGGGCAATTTAGTTAAGGTGGGTCTTAGCTATCAGCTGTAGTTGCCTCAAGACAAAACCAGGCAGGTGGGTCCCGGGCACTTAGTCAAATTCTTTCAGACCGGTAACGCATGGTGTCCAGTGACGGTTCTTGACAATCTCTTTTTGGCTCTTAGTCTCCACAACGTAAAGGACCTTTTACTCCCATTTCCCATCAGGTCGCTGTCATCTAGCCAATTCGTGAAACACATTTGGATCCTGTTGGCCAACATGGGTTTGAATCCAGCACATTTTTCTGGGCATTCATTCCGCATTGGGGCAGCGTCCGCTGCTTCCAAGCAAGGGGTCCCAGCACACATTATCAAACACCTGGGGCGCTGGAGTTCGGGCTGCTTTGTGCGATATATTCCGGAGCCACAGGCAGAGCTGGCCCGAGCCTGCGGCCAGTTGGTGGACTAGCACGTCAGGCCCAGTTCCTACCCTTATCAGTTGGTTTTTGCCCCCTTTTAGGCATACTGACCTGAGAAGGCCAAGGCACACCACAGGACATTTGGAGGGGGGGGGGGGGGTGGCGGCGGCAGGGTGTCACTTAATTGTTAAGGCTCGGACCACAACTGGTATATATTCGATATAACAAATATATAGCACTACATTAAATATTTTTGCAAATTTTCGAAGTGAAGATATTGGCAATAAAATATTTGTGCTCAACACTATATAGATATTATATTCTAGGTATATCGCACCCCTGCATCAATTCGATTTTTTGGGGGACAACTGTTATATCACACCAGTTGCAATTAGATGTTCCAATGGCGTTTTTCTGTCTGTATAGCTACGGTATCTCAGCAGAACCGCACACAAATGCTGCACAATACAAATGCAATACAGGGAGTGCAGAATTATTAGGCAAGTTGTATTTTTGAGGATTAATTTTATTATTGAACAACAACCATGTTCTCAATTAACCCAAAAAACTCATTAATATCAAAGCTGAATATTTTTGGAAGTAGTTTCTAGTTTGTTTTTAGTTTTAGCTATTTTAGGGGGATATCTGTGTGTGCAGGTGACTATTACTGTGCATAATTATTAGGCAACTTAACAAAAAAACAAATATATACCCATTTCAATTATTTATTTTTACCAGTGAAACCAATATAACATCTCAACATTCACAAATATACATTTCTGACATTCAAAAACAAAACAAAAACAAATCAGTGACCAATATAGCCACCATTCTTTGCAAGGACACTCAAAAGCCTGCCATCCATGGATTCTGTCAGTGTTTTGATCTGTTCACCATCAACATTGCGTGCAGCAGCAACCACACCCTCCCAGACACTGTTCAGAGAGGTGTACTGTTTTCCCTCCTTGTAAATCTCACATTTGATGATGGACAACAGGTTCTCAATGGGGTTCAGATCAGGTGAACAAGGAGGCCATGTCATTAGATTTTCTTCTTTTATACCCTTTCTTGCCAGCCACGCTGTGGAGTACTTGGACGCGTGTGATGGAGCATTGTCCTGCATGAAAATCATGTTTTTCTTGAAGGATGCAGACTTCTTCCTGTACCACTGCTTGAAGAAGGTGTCTTCCAGAAACTGTCAGTAGGACTGGGAGTTGAGCTTGACTCCATCCTCAACCCGAGTCGGACTGGAGCTCTCTGCCCTTTACCAATCCAGCCACGGGCTCATCCATCTGGCCCATCAAGACTCACTCTCATTTCATCAGTCCATAAAACCTTAGAAAAATCAGTCTTGAGATATTTCTTGGCCCAGTCTTGACGTTTCAGCTTGTGTGTCTTGTTCAGTGGTGGTCGTCTTTCAGCCTTTCTTACCTTGGCCATGTCTCTGAGTATTGCACACCTTGTGCTTTTGGGCACTCCAGTGATGTTGCAGCTCTGAAATATGGCCAAACTGGTGGCAAGTGGCATCTTGGCAGCTGCACGCTTGACTTTTCTCAGTTCATGGGCAGTTATTTTGCGCCTTGGTTTTTCCACACGCTTCTTGCGACCCTGTTGACTATTTTGAATGAAACGCTTGATTGTTCGATGATCACGCTTCAGAAGCTTTGCAATTTTAAGAGTGCTGCATCCCTCTGCAAGATATCTCACTATTTTTGACTTTTCTGAGCCTGTCAAGTCCTTCTTTTGACCCATTTTGCCAAAGGAAAGGAAGTTGCCTAATAATTATGCACACCTGATATAGGGTGTTGATGTCATTAGACCACACCCCTTCTCATTACAGAGATGCACATCACCTAATATGCTTAATTGGTAGTAGGCTTTCGAGCCTATACAGCTTGGAGTAAGACAACATGCATAAAGAGGATGATGTGGTCAAAATACTCATTTGCCTAATAATTCTGCACTCCCTGTATATAGAAATTATATTCTAGGTATCAGAGGCGGCTCTAGACTTTGTGAGGCCTTAGGCGAAACTCGAACATGAGGCCCCCACGAACACAAGATATGCAAGCGCTAATAAAGATTAACTACAAACAAAAACACTTGGTATAGTATCCTTAGTCTGTCTATAAGGCTACTTTCACACTAGCGTTCGGGGCTCCGCTTGTCAGCTCCGTTTGAAGGGGCTCACAAGTGGCCCCGAACGCATCGTCCAGCCCCAATGCATTCTGAGTGGAGGCGGATCCGCTCAGAATGCATCAGTCTGGCAGCGTTCAGCCTCCGCTCCGCTCAGTGAGCGGACACCTGAACGCTGCTTGCAGTGTTCGGGTGTCCGCCTGGCCGTGCGGAGGCAAGTGGATCCGTCCAGACTTATAATGGAAGTCAATGGGGACGGATCCGTTTGAAGATGACACCATATGGCTCAATCTTCAAACGGATCCGTTCCCCATTGACTTTCAATGTAAAGTCTGGACGGATCCGCTCAGGCTACTTTCACACTTAGAAAATTTTCTAAGAAGAGATAGAAGACGTATTATTAATATTGTTAAGCAAGCAAAGCAGGAAGGGGACGTGGATGTTCTTGTCCATCTAGGGACAAATGACCTGGCTTGCAATGAAGTGTCAGAGGTGAAAAAATCTTTTATCACACTTGGTAATGACGTACAGGATTTTGCATCCACCATTTCATTTTCTGAAGTTCTGCCTGTGCATAATGTTCAGAATGATAGGCAGAGGCGCATAAAGGAGTTCAACATATGGCTTGGTAAATGGTGTCAAGAGCAAGGATTTGGCTTTGTTTCTCATGATAGCTCTACTTGGAATAGAAAGGAACTGTACAAAAAAGATGGTTTGCATCTTTCTCTCAAAGGAACAAATTTACTTAGTGAACAACTCCAAGAATTTGCGAAAGAGTATTTAAACTAGGAAGGGGGGGCAAAAGAGTGAAAATAAGAGTCCATTTGCCCCCCGAAACAATGCCAGAACAGGTCAGAAGCACAGAGGTTAAGAAATGATAAGCTCAGAGTCCTGTCTACAAATGCTCGCAGTTTAGGTAAAAAAATCAATGAACTTGATTCAATAATGGCATCTGAGAATGTAGATTTAGTGGCTGTTACGGAGACATGGTTTAATGAAAGAAATGACTGGGACATAACCATACCAGGGTACTCTTTATACAGAAGAGACAGAGAAGGCAAGAAAGGAGGAGGAGTGGCCCTGTATGTGAAAGATAGCATTAAATCTAACCTAATACAAGTTGGTGAGGCCAACATAGAGTCAGTTTGGGTTACGTTGCAGTTTGCTAACCATGCAGTAACTCGTGTAGGTGTGATATATAGACCACCTGGTCAAGTTAAAGAACTAGATGATCTACTAGTTGAACAAATAGCTAAAATGACAATGAAAGGAGAAGTTATCATTATGGGAGATTTCAATCTCCCAGATATAAACTGCAAAACCAAAATAGCAAGTTCTACCAGGAGTACAGATATTCTAAATTCCCTACTGGGGTTATCTCTACAACAAGTGGTTGAGGAGCCAACCCAGAGGGAGGCCATTTTGGATTTGGTATTCACAAACGGGGATTCGGTATATGATGTCATTGTAGGCGAAACCTTGGGAACTAGTGATCACCAGTCAGTGTGGTTTAATATAAGAACTGTGAAAGAGTCCCACCACACAAAAACAAAAGTTTTAGATTTTAGAAAAACAGACTTTTCAAAAATGAAATTAGTCATAAATGAGTCCTTATCAGACTGGAACGGATTACATGGAGTCCAGGAGAAATGGGACTACTTAAAAGGTGCATTATTGAAGGCAACAGAAAATTGCATTAGACTTGTCAGTAAAAGCAAAAAAAGGAGGAGACCACTGTGGTACTCAGCAGAAGTGGCCCAAATCATTAAAAATAAAAAGCTAGCATTTTGTAATTATAAAAAAACCCCAGAGCAATTAAGATAAGGAAATCTACAAGATTAGGCAGAGAGAGGCCAAGCAAGTTATAAGAACTTCTAAAGCGCAGGCAGAAGTAAAACTAGCTCAGTCTATGAAAAAAGGGGATAAGACATTCTTCAGATATATAAATGAAAAAAGGAAATTAAAACAAGGAATAACTAAATTAAAAACAAAGGACGGAAGGTATGTAGAATAGAATAAAGGGCTAGCCGACTGCCTTAATGAATACTTCTGTTCAGTTTTTACAAAAGAAAAAGGAGAAGGACCTCCACTAGAAAGAATGACTAATAAATCGTTTGATGCATGTATCTTTACAGAGGAAGATGTTCTAAGTTTGCTGTCTAAGGTGAAGACAAATAAGTCACAGGGGCCTGATGAGATACACCCAAAATTATTATTAAAAGAACTTAGTGGTGAGCTGGCAAAACCGTTAACAGATTTATTTAACCAATCATTAGTAACAGGAGTCGTCCCGGAAGATTGGAAATTGGCTAATGTCGTGCCCATTCACAAGAAAGGTAGTAGGGAGGAATCGAGCAACTATAGACCAGTGAGTCTGACATCAATAGTAGGCAAATTAATGGAAACCCTATTAAAGGATAGGATTGTGGAACATCTAAAATCCCATGGATTGCAAGATGAAAAACAACATGGGTTTACTTCAGGGAGATCATGTCAAACAAATCTTATAGATTTTTTTGACTGGGTGAATAAAATAATAGATGGTGGAGGTGCAGTAGACATCGCATATCTAGATTTTAGTAAGGCTTTTGACACTGTCCCACATAGAAGACTTATCAATAAACTGCAGTCATTGAGCATGGACTCCCATATTGTTGAGTGGATTAGGCAGTGGCTGAGTGACAGACAACAGAGGGTGGTAGTCAATGGAGAACATTCAAAACAAGGTCATGTTACCAGTGGGGTTCCACAGGGATCTGTACTGGGACCGATTTTGTTTAATATCTTCATAAGTGATATTGCAAAAGGCCTCGCTGGTAAGGTTTGTCTTTTTGCTGATGACACAAAGATAGGTAACAGGGTTGATGTTCCTGGAGGGAAACGCCAAATGGAAAAGGATTTAGGAAAACTAGAAGAATGGTCAGAACTCTGGAAACTGAAATTTAATGTGGATAAGTGCAAGATAATGCACCTGGGGCGTAAAAACCCAAGGGCAGAATATAGAATATTTGACACAGTCCTGACCTCAGTATCTGAGGAAAGGGATTTAGGAGTAAGACTTAAAGGTGGGAAGACAATGTAATAGAGCAGCACGAAATGCCAGCAGAATGCTTGGCTGTATAGGGAGAGGTATAAGCAGTAGAAAGAGTGAAGTGCTTATGCCGCTGTACAGAACACTGGTGAGACCTCACTTGGAGTATTGTGCGCAGTACTGGAGGCCATATCTCCAGAAGGATATAGATACTCTAGAGAGAGTTCAGAGAAGAGCTACTAAACTAGTACATGGATTGCAGGATAAAACTTACCAGGAAAGGTTAAAGGACCTTAATATGTATAGCTTGGAAGAAAGAAGAGACAGAGGGGATATGATAGAAACTTTTAAATACATAAAGGGAATCAACTCGGTAAAGGAAGAGAGCATATTTAAAAGAAGAAAAACTACCACAAGAGGACACAGTTTTAAATTAGAGGGGCAAAGGTTTAAAAGTAATATAAGGAAGTATTACTTTACTGAGTGAGTAGTGGATGCATGGAATAGCCTTCCTGCAGAAGTGGTAGCTGCAAATACAGTGAAGGGGTTTAAGCATGCATGGGATAGGCACAAGGCCATCCTTCATATAAGATAGGGCCGGGGGCTATCCATAGTATTCAGTATATTGGGCAGAATAGATGGGCCAAATGGTTCTTATCTGCCGACACATTCTATGTTTCTATGTTCTATGTTATAATGCAGACGGATCCGTTCTGAACGGATTCAACCGTCTGCATTATAGGAGCGGATCCGTCTGATGAAACATCAGACGGACCCGCTCCGAACGCTAGTGTGAAAGTAGCCTAAGATGTGCTGCCAGCCTCATGGAGGGGGACATGTAGCCTTAGGCTACTTTCACACTAGCGTTCAGAACGGATCCGTCTGCATTATAACTTAGGCCTCTTTCACACTTGCGTTGTTGGGATCCGGCGTGTACTCCATTTGCCGGAGGTGCCTGCCGGATCCGGAAAAACGCAAGTGTACTGAAAGCATTTGAAGACGGAACAGTCTTCCAAATGCTTTCAGTGTTACTATGGCACCCAGGACGCTAGTAAAATCCTGGTTGCCATAGTAGGAGCGGGGAGCGGTATACTTACAGTCCGTGCGGCTCCCGGGGCGCTCCAGAATGACGTCAGAGCGCCCCATGCGCATGGATGACGTGATCCATGCGATCACGTGATCCATGCGCTTGGGGCGCCCTGACGTCACGTCTGGAGCGCCCGGGGAGCCGCACGGACGGTAAGTATACCGCTCCCCCGCTCCCCGCTACACTTTACCATGGCTGTCAGGACTTTAGCGTCCCGGCAGCCATGGTAACCACTCTGAAAAAGCTAAATGTCGGCTCCGGCAATGCGCTGAAACGACGTTGAGCTTAAGGCCGGATCCGGATCAATGCCTTCCAATGGGCATTAATTCCGGATCCGACCTTGCGGCAAGTGTTCCGGATTTTTGGCCGGAGCAAAAAGCGCACCATGCTGCGGTATTTTCTCCGGCCAACAAACGTTCTGTACCGGAACTGAAGACATCCTGATGCATCCTGAACGGATTTCTCTCCATTCAGAATGCATTAGGATAATCCTGATCAGGATTCTTCCGGCATAGAGCCCCGACGACGGAACTCTATGCCGGAAGACAATAACGCAGGTGTGAAAGAGCCCTTAAAAAAATTTCTAAGTGTGAAAGTAGCCTGAGCGGATCCGTCCAGACTTTACATTGGAAGTCAATGGGGGACGGATCCGTTTGAAGATTGAGCTATATAGTGTCATCTTCAAACGGATCCGTCCCCATTGACTTCCATTATAAGTCTGGACGGATCCGCTCGCCTCCGCACGGCCAGGCGGACACCCGAACAAGCAGCGTTCAGGTGTCCGCTCACTGAGCGGAGCGGAGGCTGAACGCTGCCAGACTGATGCATTCTCAGCGGATCCGCCTCCACTCAGAATGCATACAGAAATTTTTCTAAGTTATAATGCAGACGGATCCGTTCTGAACGCTAGTGTGAAAGTAGCCTAAGGCTACATGTCCCCCTCCATGAGGCTGGCAGCACATCTTAGGCTACTTTCACACTAGCGTTCGGAGCGGGTCCGTCTGATGTTTCATCAGACGGATCCGCTCCTATAATGCAGACGTTTGCATCCGTTCAGAACGGATCCGTCTGCATTAAAACTTAGAAAATTTTCTAAGTATGAAAGTAGCCTGAGCGGATCCGTCCAGACTTTACATTGAAAGTCAATGGGGAACGGATCCGCTTGAAGATTGAGCCATATGGTGTCATCTTCAAGCGGATCCGTCCCCATTGACTTCCATTGTAAGTCTGGACGGATCCGCTCGCCTCCGCACGGCCAGGCGGACACCCGAACAAGCAGCGTTCAGGGGTCCGCTCACTGAGAATGCATTAGAGCTGAACGGCTGCGTTCAGGACCGCTCGTGAGCCCCTTCAAACGGAGCTCACGAGCGGACACCTGAACGCAGGTGTGAAAGTAGCCTTACACATCCTACCCCCCCCAAATTGCACTGTGCTGCCAGGCAAGCCTCATGGAGGGGGACTGGGACATGTGCAATTTGGTGGGGGGGGGGGTTTCGAAGAGTAAGATGTGCTGCCAGGCAAGCCTCAAGCCTCATGGAGGGGATTTAGGGGACTGAGAAAGGCCCCCCCCATTGCACATTTCTCAGTCCCCTAGACCCCCTCCATCATGAGGCTTGCTGCACATTTCTCAGTCCCCAACTTATTCTCTCTCTTAATATCAGATCAGGCGACAGCCAGGGAGGGGGGACTCGGAGGAGGGGTTAGGGGTACAGCGGCCAGCAGGACAGGGAGTGGGGCACACACCTGACCACCTTGGTCCTTGGAGGATTCTAATTCTTCCACAATCCACAGTGACAGACAGTCCAGTGAGTCCACCACCACTGACACTGTCTTCAGGGCGGCGCTGGCGGCAGCCAGAACAGTTGGGTCGGCGTCGGGTCACCGGAAAACAGACACAGGCACACAGCCGGTGGCGGTGAGGTGAGATGGCGCTTCTTCTCTCCCTGCCTGCGCAGCGCTCTGAGGGAAGGGGTCGTGTCTGCTGTTGCATAGAGACGTGCCTGTGCGGCGGCACGCTCTGAGCCCGGCCAGCAGCCTCTGCTCTCTTAAAGAGGCAGAGAGCAGAGGGGCGCGAGCGGCCTGGCCGCGGCGGCTCGTCTAACTTAGTTACTATTAGTGTGTGTGTTAGGTGACGGAGGAGCAGACAATTAAATTGCGGCGGTGTCAGGTGCTGGTGGGAGCCAGAGCGAGGCCCCCACCAGCGCGAGGCCTTAGGCGGCTGCCTAAGTGGCCTAATGGAAGAGCCGCCTCTGCTAGGTATATTGCACCCCTGCATCAATCAGATTTTCTTGGGGGCAACTGTTATATCACACCAGTTGCAATTAGTGGTTCAAATGATGTTTGTCCCTCTATAAAGCTTTGGTATCTCAGCAGAATCGCACACAAATGCTGCACAATACAAATGCACTATATAGAAATTATATTATAAGTATATCTAACCCCTGCCTCAATAATATTTTTTGGGGGGCCACTGGTATATCGCACCAGTTGCAATTAGTTGTTCCAATGTCTGTATAGCTCCGGTATCTCAGCAGAATCGCACACAAATGCTGCACAATACAAATGCACTATTTATAAATTATATTATAAGTATATCACACCCATGCCTCAATCATATTTTTTTGGGGGCAACTATTATATCATACCAGTTGAAATTAGTTGTTCCAATGACGTTTGTCCCTCTGTATAGCTGCGGTATCTCAGCACACACAAATGCTGCACAACACAAATGCACTAAGAAGAAATTATATATTAGGTATATCACACCCCTGCCTCTATCAAATTTTTTGGGGGAAAACTGGCATATCACACCAGTTGCAATTAGTTGTTCCATAACGTTTGTCCCTTTGTATAGCTGCAGTATCTCAGCAGAACCACACACAAATGATGCACAATACAAATGCACTATATAGAAATTATATTCTAGGAATATCACACCCCTGCCTCAATCATATTTTTTTGGGGGCAACTGGTATATCGCACCAGTTGCAATTAGTTGTTCCAATGTCTGTATAGCTGCGGTATCTCAGCAGAATCGCACACAAATGCTGCACAATACAAATGCACTATATATAAATTATATTCTAGGTATATCGCACCCCTGCCTCAATCAGATTTTTTTGGGGGCAATTGGTATAGCACACCAGTTGCAATTAGTTGTTCCAATAGCATTTGTCTCTCCGTATAGCTGCAGTATAGCAGCAGAACTGCACACAACTGCTGCACAATACAAATGCTCTATAATATACTTTCTATGTTAGAAAGTATATTATAAGTATATTGCACCCCTCAGTATGTCGCACCTATCGATAGCACTACCTATACCAGTCCTTAAAAGGACTTTTGTGGCCCTATTAGCTAGAGTTTGGTGTCTCTATATTCTCTAACAGTGTGTCCCTGCTTTACACAGCAACCTCTCCTTAAACTGGCAAAAAAAAAAAGTAAAATGGCGGCCAGATCGGGTTTATTTATAGGGTAGGGGGTTTGCCGATGTGCTGAAACATCTCAATTGGCTGTCCTGTCCCACCTGATGGATGTGTCATGGGTCAAAGTTCTGCACAATGCAAAGAATATGGCACCGGCGGCCATCGCCATATGTTCGCTTGTTCGGCGACCAGTGAATGAGCAAAGTTTGCTGCAAAATGACCGGGCGAACCGCAAGTCCACCTCTACCTGCAGCCTCTTCCTCCCATGCCTTGCCGCAGCACTTCCATCTGTATCGCTGTCCTGAGGACGGTGATACAGATGGGTATGGAGATGAGCTCTTCCACAATGGAAGCGCTTATCTCACTGTACCCTGCCGACGCCCCCCACGTCACCAATGGCCAGCGGAGCTCAAGAGGCAGCTGCTTTGGGCCATTTTTTAACGAATTTCATCGCGAATATATTCGTATCAAACCAATTTTTTTCAAAAAAATTCTGCGAACTGGCGAATCGAATTTTGAAAAAAATTTGCTCATCTCTAATCTTTACCTCTAAGGCATCTGCGTCAGCTGAATATTCACTTGCTTCAGTCATTTCAGAATTCTCTGAGGATGAGGGGTCTTCATGAACAGTTGTGTTGCATTCAAAAATGTCGTGTTGAATGTGACACTTTTTGGTCTTTGGTAAATGACAGCAAATCAAAGTACAACAGGCATGGAACATACACTTAAATGGTTTCTGTCATGACAAATAATGTTATGTAGCTGACTGATATTAGTGATGTGCTAATGTCAGCAGTACATAATATTATACTTTATAACTCCCTTCCTGCCGCCGTTATCTTAAAATAAAGACTTTAAAAATATGCCAATGAGCCTCTAGGTGCTATTAGGGCATTGCTTCAGCACCTAGAGGCTCGGTCTACGCACCCTTTGGCACACCCAGGTCCAGTTGATTGATTTTCGAGTTCTCCTCAGTGTCCCGTAAATCCCGCACCTACGCTGTCCCATTTAGTATTCGGTGCAGGCGCAGTGAGTGAAGGATACGCTCCTGCTGCCGGCTTCCTCACTTTTCCTGCGTCAAAGGAAGGAAGCCAGCAGCAGGAGCGCGTCCTTCATTTGCTGCACCTGTGCCGAATACTAAAAGGGACAGTGCAGGTGCGGGATTTACGGGACACTGAGGAGAACTCGAAAGTCAATCATCTGGACCTGGGCATGCCAGAGGGTGCATAGACCGAGCCTTTAGGTGCTGAAGCAACACCCTAATAGCACCTAGAGTATCATTAGCATATTTTAAAAGTCTTTATTTTAAGAGAACGGTGGCAGGCAGGGAGTTATAAAGCCCACTGTTATGTACTGCTGACATTAGCACATCACTAATGTCAGTCAGCTACATAACGTTATTTCTCATGACAGAAACCCTTTTATCTGTTCCTGCTTTAGATTATTTAGACACCTCCACTTCATTTAATTGTTTTTTGTATACTGTATGTAGAATTTGAATTTTGACTTTAACAAATTTCCACTTCAGCATGTTCATAATAATTCTTTGACATTTCTTTGACACTTCTACCAACTTTGCATAGGCCTCTCAATTTTTTTTATGATTAAAGTACTTTGTGTTTTTCACTTACCAGAATCAAGTCAATGAGTGATAAGTTTCTAAGAAGTCTTTTAGAAATTCTTCACACTGGCTTTACATACTAATTTCCATAAAAGAAAAAAAAATGCACATACTTTGAAATAGCTAATAATTTGAAATAGCGAATGCTTGCACCATTCATATTGACTCAATATCCCTATACGGAAGCAATATGAAAAATCTTTGTGGTGATTATAAAATACATAAAAAAAACACTATCTTGACCAAAATGCACAATAAACATCCTTAATTGTCTGAAGTTATGTAAAGGAAAGGAATACACACTCGTGTTTTACATAGGTAATAACGAATATTCTTACCTACACAAAAGTATAACTGGAGGCAGTTGTATTTCATATGTTCATTTGCTGGAGGATTGTGGTGTTTGAGGTTTGGTGATTTTCTTCCCTCTTCAATTTGACCAATAAGAGAACACTTGAAGTAAAGAACTATTTTCGAAATTCACATCCTTTTGTGATTTGTGCATGTATTTATGGCTGCAGTTATTATTATGGCATCAGTGGTGTAACAATTCCACACTTTCTGTGGATTTGTCAATGATCTAAACGATATTCTGGAATGGAACAGAATTCTGGTGAAGAACGATGATTTAGGTGTCTACATCAGCGATTGCAAGAAAGACCAACTAGACTAGTTGGTAAGGCTGATTAGTCAGCCTGCATTTGTGGGAGGGGTGGAGGCTCTTCATATACGAGCCACAGCCTCACTCACAGGTGTGTGTTCTCAGGTGCACAGCTGCCGCTGGGTGTCATTAGTAAACTAGCTTCTCTGGTGGTAGGAGTCTTTCTTTGCAGCATGGAGCTTGTTATTTTGCTTTCTGCTACCGTAGCATGCAAGCACCATACTATCTAAGTAGGTTGGGCCGGGGCCGTCTCTCCTGGCCGGTCGGAACCGACTTTGCTAGCGAACGGGAGGCTTTGCCTCAGAATCTGCTACCTCAGGTTTGCTCGTTGGGGCTAAATACTTCTATTTCTTTTCAACTTTGTTTGTTGGTAATAGGAGTTAGTTCCTATATATAATATTTACAAATGATCCACTGGACCCAGGAGGTCAAGAGTATGGTTTCAATAGTCTAGAGACTATAGTTCCTGTTTCTGGCCTTTTCTCTAATTTTTATTAAAATATAACTTTTATTTCTCTTTAATTAAATAATAGCCACAAAAAAACATATACATTTAAAAACTCTATGTGGAGGGCAATTGGTGGGGAGCTATAGGCTTGACACCCACTACTTGTCTGGTGGGTAGCTCAGATCTATATTATCTCCTGCAAGGAATTGCGTGGTACTTGTCTGTAATGACAGCCGACATCAGACACCTTGCAGCTATCGGTTTATAGGGTTATTACCCTACCTAAAGTGCTTTATTTCACCAAGTGCAATGTTTTAACACTCGTAGCGGCTCCTACCGCCCACACTTATACCTATTGGCTGCCCCTATAACAAAGTATCTATGCGGCGTCTGCAGATCGCCGTTCCGTAGTCATTCTTTGCTCTGCCTTACACATTTAAAAGCTATTGATGTAGCTCCCCCGACATGTTTCACCGCGAGATGCGGCTTCTTCAGGGGGGTAAGGAGCTACTAACAAGACGAGTGTTTCGTTTGCGGTAACTTATATATCCATGGGGCGGGTTTCCGCTCAGTGATATCCAATGGAATTATCTCATGTCACATGAGATAATTCCATTGGATATCACTGAGCGGAAACCCGCCCCATGGATATATAAGTTACCGCAAACGAAACACTCGTCTTGTTAGTAGCTCCTTACCCCCCTGAAGAAGCCGCATCTCGCGGTGAAACATGTCGGGGGAGCTACATCAATAGCTTTTAAATGTGTAAGGCAGGGCAAAGAATGACTACGGAACGGCGATCTGCAGAGGCCGCATAGATACTTTGTTATAGGGGCAGCCAATAGGTATAAGTGTGGGCGGTAGGAGCCGCTACGAGTGTTAAAACATTGCACTTGGTGAAATAAAGCACTTTAGGTAGGGTAATAACCCTATAAACCGATAGCTGCAAGGTGTCTGATGTCGGCTGACATTACAGACAAGTACCACACAATTCCTTGCAGGAGATAATATAGATCTCAGCTACCCACCAGACAAGTAGTGGGTGTCAAGCCTATAGCTCCCCACCAATTGCCCTCCACATAGAGTTTTTAAATGTATATGTTTTTTTGTGGCTATTATTTAATTAAAGAGAAATAAAAGTTATATTTTAATAAAAATTAGAGAAAAGGCCAGAAACAGTTCCTATATATCTTGCAAGTTTCACTTTGCTTTGTTCATCTCGTATGAAAAGTTACTTCAGCCGGTTTGCTGTAAAGGAAGAGTTACCCGGGCTGCACGTGACGTCATGTTTGGAGATCGGACGCAGCGTTTATTGTTTAGGCCTCTTGCTGTAGCTGTTCCTTGCCACGTGTCTCCCCCTCCCCCCGCTACCATCATCCTTAGACTTCACGTATTTCACTGCTCCATGTACTTAAAAACCCTGCCGCACTTTTATGCTCTGCTGTTATCCTGAGCAGCATTTACACTTTTGGCTTTTATTTCATGTCTTTATGCTGCATCCGCACGTCTTTACTGTCCTGCACTTTACTACTCTTGGTTCGTATTCACTCAGATTGGTCTCACATTCAAGCTGCGATCACCTGTTGGCTGTTACATATCATTCCGTACCCAGCCAACAGCCGGATCCGTATTACACTCCTGTTATTACACGTTGTATACTCGGCTTACAGCCATAGCTGATACTGTTACTCCATTTTTATTCTCTGGACGCACCACCCTAGTGTTCCCACCTTGCTCACTCAGAACCAGAGCTGCGTTCATGCGTCGACTGATATACCATGTTTGCTTTGCACACTGTGAGATCTGTGTTTACACGTCCGCTGTCACAACATGTTCATACTAGGCTTGTTTCAGAGCTGCATTCACTTTCACTGTTACATCATGTTTATGCTCCACTCACATTTAGAGCTTCTGTTCTACCAATTTCATTCTCGGCCACACCCAGAGGTGCATTCACACTACGCTGTCAAATCATTTTTTGCACTCCACCCTCGACCAGAGTTGCATTCCTCCGTCTATCGATATATCAGGTTTACTCTACTCGCACCCAGAGCTGCGTTCACACGTCCTATGCTACTACAGGTTCTTTCCATGTCTGCTGTCACATCAAGTTAATATTCAGTTCACATCCAAAGCTGCGTCCGCATGTCTGCTTTTACATCTTGTCCTATTCTGCATTCCCATACTCAGAGCTGCGCCCATACCATGTTTTTTAGGTACCACTCACATCCAAAGCCCCATTTGTTGTTACATCATGTGTTGTACTCTGCTTCCACTCAAAGCTGCATTCTCCTGTTCATTGCTACGTCATGGTTTTACTCAATAATCTCACCGGGGAAGTCTGCACCCACCGCTCTGGTACCTCTCTCCCGACAAACATAACTGCGTTTTTTTCAGGCTTACGTTCCTTTCCTCGTTGGTCTGTTACATTCCATAGGCCTACTTTTCTGTTCACCTCAGGGAGAATTTTTTTATTTATTTTTTATCTACTTTAATTCTGGTTCATATTCACTCAGACTGGTCTCCTTTAAAAAAAAACAAAAACTTGCTTTCACTACTGCAGTCCGAGTCGTCCGCCGCTTGTACACCGCCTGTACGCATCTCCAGGACTTTCCCTCAGTCCATCCCCTCCACAGGGCTCCTCCGATCAGCGCTCATGTGTTTCCCTGCTTCCGGTCGCGGGGTCGGCGTGCGTTTCAGGGTGGAACTCACGTGGAGAATCGCTGCCGGATTTGTATGTTCACCACCTATACGCGTCTCCAGGACGGGTAAGCTCCTTTCCTTAGTCCATCCCCTCCACAGGGCTCCTCCGATCAGCGCTCATGTGTTTCCCTGCTTCCGGTCGCGTGCTGGAACGCACGTTGAGAACCACTGCCGGACTTGAGTGTTTTGAATTACAGGTGGTGTCCTGGTTAGTACTGTGTCATTGCTGCCCAAACTTACTGGTGCTCGCTCCTGTCACTACCAGAGCTTTGAGACGTTCTCACAGCTCTGTTTCTCCACCCCTGTGATGATGTCACTACCAGAGCTTGGAGGAGTTCTCAATGCTCTGTTTCTCCGCCCCTGGGATGAGGTCATTACTTTCTGTTTCCTTCCTTCCAGCTGTTCCTCATCAGTGGTCATCAGTCTTAGGTTCGCGGGCATGCCTCGTTCCACCATTAGGATCCGGGTATGTGCTTAGCAGCATAGGGAAAGCTTTGAGGGTCTGACAGGGATCACCCTTTATCCTCCCTAGTTTGGGTCCGGTCAGTGGCTCTATTTTCTGTGTATGCTCTAGTTGCTCACTTACAGCCGTGACATTATAATCCACCAAAACCGTCTTTTTTTGACATGGATCCGCTTTCTGGCCTGGTTGACCGCATGCAGGGTCTTTCTTTGGAGGTAGCGGATCTCCGTCAATCTATGACTCAGCTTCAAGCATTGGGCTCTGCTCCGGCCCATGGAGTCTGTTGCGAGCCAAAGGTCTCACTTCCGGAAACGTTCTCCGGGGGCAGTGAGAATTTTGTTCTCTTCAAAGAGGCATGCAAACTCCATTTTTGCTTGTGTCCCCATTCCTCTGGTAATGAAGAGCAGAGGGTGAGGATTGCCATCTCCCTGCTCAGGGGTAATGCTCAGACTTGGGCATTTTCGCTGCCATCAGGGGATCCCTCCCTTCGATCCGTGGAAAGATTTTTTGTGGCCCTGGGGCAGATATATGATGACCCGGATCGTGTTGCGCTGGCCGAATCGAACTTATGTTTTTTATGCCAGAACAAACTGTCTGCGGAGTTTTATTGTTCTGAATTTCGGAGATGGGCAGCTGATTCAGGTTGGAATGATGCTGCACTCCGGAGTCAGTTCTGTCATGGTCTCTCAGAGAGATTGAAAGATGCGTTTGCTTTCCATGAGAGACCAACGTCCTTAGAGTCTGCCATGTCATTGGCTGTACGCCTTGACAGGCGTCTAAGAGAAAGAAACGAGACCTCTCTGTCCAGCCATTGTCAGTCTAGGGGCAGTGGTGCGGACTCATTCAGTGTGCAAGGGCCTCATCCTGTCTTGGTCCCCTCTGAGGAGGAGCCCATGCAGCTAGGTCGACTTGCCCCTGATAAAAGAGGATTTAGTCCTCAGAGTATGGTGTGTTTTTGTTGTGGGGGCATAGGTCATTTGGCAAATGTTTGTCCATCTAGGAGATTCTTGAACTGTACTAAGAGCGATAATAAGAGAAAAACCTCAAAAGGTAAATCATCAAACTCTGCTTCATCTGCTACTTTGGGCAAAGTTGATGTAGGAATTGATGCTTTTCCTCTGACCTGCAGTTCCCGTTTTCTCCTGTCTGCCAGGGTGGCGCTAGAGAGCAAAGTCATTTCTTGTGAGATTTTTGTCGATAGTGGAGCGGCCGTCAATCTTGTTGACACTCAATTTGTAGCCATGCATGGTTTTCAGGTTTGTACATTAGAAAAGGATATACCTGTTTTTGCTATTGACTCTGCTCCACTCTCACAGAGATCTCTGAAGGGCATTGTTCACAATATCCGGTTGGCTGTGGGTGACACTCATGTGGAGGATATATCTTGTTTTGTCCTTAACGGATTGCCTTCTCCTCTAGTTTTGGGGTTACCCTGGCTCACTAGACATAACCCCACTATTGATTGGCAAGGAAGGCAAATAAATGAGTGGAGTGACTTTTGTAGAGAGAATTGTCTCACAGCGACTTTTGCAGAGGTGTCTACTAAAACTGTGCCATCATTTCTCTCTGATTTCTCGGACGTGTTTTCCGAGAGCGGTGTTCAGGAGCTACCTCCTCACCGGGAGTTTGACTGTCCCATTAACCTCATTCCCGGCACCAAGCTGCCAAAAGCACGCCTCTACAATCTCTCACAACCGGAAAGAATCGCAATGCGAACCTATATCTCCGAGAGTCTCGATAAGGGGCATATTCGTCCCTAAAAATCACCTGTTGCCGCTGTTTTTTTTTTTTGTTAAAAAAAAAGATGGCTCTCTGAGACCTGGCCTAGATTTTAGGGAGCTGAACCGTATCACGATTCGCGATCCCTATCCCCTTCCTCTGATCCCGGACCTCTTCAACCAAATTGTTGGGGCCAAGGTTTTTTCCAAATTGGATTTGAGAGGCGCGTACAACCTGGTCAGGGTCAGAGAGGGGGATGAATGGAAAACGGCCTTTAATACCCCTAACGGGCATTTCGAGAATCTCGTTATGCCTTTTGGCCTGATGAATGCTCCGGCCGTCTTTCAGCATTTTGTTAACAGTATTTTCTACCATTTAATGGGGAAATTTGTATTGGTGTATCTTGATGATATTTTGATTTTTTCCCCTGATGTTCAGACCCATCAGGATCATCTTTTTCAGGTTCTGCAGATTCTGCGGGAAAATAAATTGTACGCCAAGATGGAGAAATGTGTTTTTATGGTATCAGAGATTCAATTTCTGGGTTTTCTCCTCTCTGCTTCTGGTTTTCGCATGGATCCGGAGAAGGTCCGTGCTGTATTTGAGTGGGAGCTTCCCGAGAATCAGAAGGCATTGATGCGCTTTCTGGGTTTTGCGAACTATTACAGAAAGTTCATTTTGAATTATTCCTCTGTTGTCAAACCCCTCACTGACATGACAAAAAAGGGGGCGGATTTTTCCTCTTGGTCGGAGGAGGCGCTTGCAGCTTTTTCTAAGATTAAAGAGAGTTTTGCGTCTGCTCCCGTCTTGGTGCATCCCGATGTTTCCTTACCTTTTATTGTTGAGGTGGATGCTTCCGAGGTGGGTGTGGGTGCGGTTTTGTCCCAGGGCCCTTCTCCTGCCAAATGGCGACCCTGTGCCTTTTTCTCTAAAAAACTCTCCCCGGCAGAGAAAAACTATGATGTGGGAGATAGGGAGTTGTTGGCCATCAAGTTGGCTTTCGAGGAATGGCGCCATTGGTTGGAGGGGGCCAGGCACCCTATCACCGTTTTTAACGACCATAAGAATCTGGCATACTTGGAGTCGGCCAGGCGTATGAATCCGAGACAGGCCAGATGGTCTCTGTTCTTCTCCAGATTCAATTTTGTCGTTACATTCCGCCCAGGGATCAAAAATGTGAAGGCTGATGCTCTCTCTCGCTGTTTTCCGGGAGGAGGAAACTCCGAGGACCCGGGTCCCATTTTGGCGGAGGGGGTAGTTGTTTCTGCTCTATATTCTGATTTGGAGGCCGAGGTCCAGGCTGCCCAGACTGAGGCACCTGCCCGTTGTCCTTCTGGGAAGTTGTTTGTGCCTCCTGAGCTACATCACAAACTCTTTAAGGAGCATCATGATTCTGTTCTTGCTGGTCACCCCGGGAGTAGAGCCACGGTAGATCTCATTGATCGGAGATTTTGGTGGCCGGCTCTTCGTAAGTCGGTGGAGGGTTTTGTGGCTGCTTGTGAGACGTGCGCTTGCGCTAAGGTCCCTCGTTCACGGCCTTCAGGTTCCCTTCTCCCGTTACCCATACCTTCCCGTCCTTGGACACACCTGTCCATGGACTTTATCACGGATCTTCCTCGTTCCTCAGGGAAGTCGGTGATCCTGGTGGTGGTGGACCGTTTTAGCAAGATGGCTCATTTCGTACCTTTCCCTGGTTTACCCAATGCTAAAACGTTGGCGCAAGTTTTTGTCGACCATATTGTTAAGTTGCATGGCATTCCCTCTGATATTGTTTCCGATAGAGGCACACAGTTTGTGTCCAGATTCTGGAAGGCTTTCTGTTCTCGCCTGGGGGTTCGGCTGTCCTTTTCTTCTGCTTTTCACCCGCAGTCGAATGGTCAGACTGAGTGCCTCAATCAGAATCTGTTTTGTGGCAGAGAATCAGGAGGATTGGTGTTCATTTCTCCCTCTTGCTGAGTTTGCTCTGAACAACCGTCGTCAGGAATCTTCTGATAAGTCACCATTCTTTGGTGCATATGGGTTCCATCCGCAGTTTGGGACATTCTCGGGAGGGGCTCCTTCTGGTTTACCTGAGGAGGAGAGATTTTCCTCGTCTTTGTCTACCATTTGGCAAAAGATTCAGAGTAATCTTAGAAAGATGAGTGAGAAGTATAGGCGTGTGGCTGATAAGAGACGTGTGCCTGGTCCGGACCTGAATGTGGGTGATCTGGTGTGGTTGTCTACAAGAAATATTAAACTGAAGGTTCCCTCCTGGAAATTGGGTCCCAAGTTTATTGGGCCTTATAAAATCTTGTCAGTCATCAATCCTGTTGCCTTCCGTCTTGATCTTCCACGGGTTTGGAAGATACATAATGTATTTCACAGATCTCTCTTAAAACCATATGTCCAGCCCACGGTACCCTCCTCTTTGCCTCCTCCTCCGATTTTGGTTGATGGCAATCTGGGGTTTGAGGTTTCCAGAATTGTGGACTCTCGCATTGTCCGCGGTTCTCTTCAGTACCTCGTTCATTGGAGGGGTTATGGTCCTGAGGAGAGGATGTGGGTTCCGGTGTCGGACATTAAAGCCACTCGCCTCATCAGGGCATTTCATAGGGCTCATCCTGAGAAGGTGGGTCCTGGGTGTCCGGAGTCCACCCGTAGAGGGGGGGGTACTGTCACTACCAGAGCTTTGAGACGTTCTCACAGCTCTGTTTCTCCACCCCTGTGATGATGTCACTACCAGAGCTTGGAGGAGTTCTCAATGCTCTGTTTCTCCGCCCCTGGGATGAGGTCATTACTTTCTGTTTCCTTCCTTCCAGCTGTTCCTCCTATGTTTGATTTCTCTGCCTTTATATCACCCCTCCTCCTTTTGTAGAGTGTGGATTATATTTCTCATTTGAGTTGTAGCTCTTGCTTGAGTCTCTTCACTTGTATGCTATCTTTTCACTGGACCTTTGTTCTGCTGCAGCAAGTACTCCGGATATTGCCACCTGTCTTTGGATCCGTCTTCTCTGCTGCCGCAGCACCTTCAGCTAAGTGTGCAGACATTGTAGTGTTTCTGTTTGTTTTCTGACCGGATCCGAGGCGACCACGGTTCCCTCCATATACTGAGCAGGGCACCGGTGGCCGTGCCCCTTCCACTATTGTAGGTGTTACAGTGGTCATCAGTCTTCGGTACGCGGGCATGCCTCGTTCCACCATTAGGATCCGGGTATGTGCTTAGCAGCATAGGGAAAGCTTTGAGGGTCTGACAGGGGTCACCCTTTATCCTCCCTAGTTTGGGTCCGGTCAGTGGCTCTATTTTCTGTGTATGCTCTAGTTGCTCACTTACAGCCATGACAGCTCCTCCCGGTTCATCTATGCTTCCTACAGCGGCATTTTGCAGATCAGGTTCACACACACTGACATCGCTCTTGATAGTGGCTTGCAGCTAAACCAGCTCCTCTATTCCTTGTTGTGGTTGCTAGGAGCTGATATTACAGTGCAAAATCCTCACGTTGGAGCGCATGCTGGGCTGTATTTTACATGAATACGACTCACCTGGGTTGGAAATACACAGCTTCAGCGTAGACACTATGCACAGTCACTGCATGCTGACCATTTGCCTGCCGTCATCTGTACTGATATGTAGTGGTAACAGGGCCGTTCTGTATGTGTATGTTCATTTATTCATATGCTATGTTTTTTCCTGTTTCCCACTGGATCGCCCAGGCTCGTACCTACCTCTGTCTCCTGGTTCGCCCAGGCTCATACCTACCTCTGTCTCCTGGTTCGCCCAGGCTCATACCTACCTCTGTCTCCTGGTTCGCCCAGGCTGTCATCTCCTCAGTTATTCCTCATTCTGACTCGACTAGATTTTGTTCTCCTGGGAACAGGTACGTTTGGTTTATTTTTTATGTATCATTACCCCGGGTCCGTCCAGGCCCTGTTCTTCCTTCTCTGCCTGGTACGTTCAGGTCTGGTCTCTCTGCATGTCTACTATTCCGGGTTTTTTCCAGGGTTTCCCGCTGTTGTTCCCTCTCCTCCAACACGTCCCGGAATTATCAAGCCGGCTATAAAATATATAAAGAATTCTCGGCCCCATGGCTTCGGAGGCCCGATGACGGCTTCGGGGGCCCGATGACGGTTTTCAGTCCTGCTGGGCTGATTGCCTGGTTGGTTGTCCATCTGTGCATCTGGGCTGACTTGGCACGTATGTATCACAGATGCTTCCCTAATTTCCTAATAATCCATGTTGATCGCTCACTTTATGTTTTGACCGCAAACTGGTCCGGTTCGCCCTACAGCATCATTGTCATGTCTTACGCAGATATTTCGTCTTGCTTTAATTGTTCATGCTTTCGTTCAGGTCCTGCTAGAGGAGGAACAAGTAGGGTAATTCCCTCTAGCATTTCAGTCTCTGATCGTAGTCGATCATATCTTGCCAACCAGGTCCCCGCGCAAAGTCTTTGCCTTTTTACCACGACTAGGAATTAATTTTTGCTGGTAGCTTCATTGCAATTGCATTCCCTCACTCATGGGAGGGCATAGACAGAATCTTGTATATTATGGCTTCGTAGCTTCTTTCCGCACTAACCTCAGACTCCCTACAACCACACTGAATCGCGTTTTGGACAAAGTTCAGCATTTCCTCATGGTAGAAGATTCAGATAGTAGGTCTGTCTTCTCGTCTCAAGCGTTAAAACAATTCTCAGGGGCACACACTAGAACAACGCGCGGACCACGGCTAGCAGATAGCTGTTGTCTGGGGAACTATTCAATGATTCTCTTCCTATCTACATAGTTCTTTTTGGCCCTCATTCCTGCATAGTCTAGGCAGTTAGGTTTCGGTCCCACGATCTCCTGAGGCTAGGGCATTGCCAGTACTCCGTAGAACCAAAACTTTACAAGGTTCATTTGGTTTTCATGATCCATTTCACAACGTATTCCCGGTCCTCCATTCCGCTTTGGGGCAGTATCCGCAATATTGAGCATCATGTCTCTGGCCTTGTCATCCACAAGATGGGTTGTAGGTCTCCTTCTGGCCTTGCCTCATACACCCCAAATTTTTCGCTCTAGATCCCTGATGCCTTGCAGTTGGCTTGGGGATTAGTTTGCACATGCCATTCGAGTTCCTTTTCTACCCTACTTGGCTTAGTTTTTGCCCACTTATAGGCCTACCCACGATCATGGCTTAGGGCACACAACAAGCCATTTAGTCAGGTTAGCTAGGACACACCTAGCTGGGTTAGGTTGTTCCCGTTGTTTCTCTCCCCAGGGTTCTTCGGATATCTCTTGGCCGTAGCCATGACCACAAGTTGGTAAGGCTGATTAGTCAGCCTGCATTTGTGGGAGGGGCGGAGGCTCTTCATATACGAGCCACAGCCTCACTCACAGGCGTGGGTTCTCAGGTGCCCCACCCTCCCTCCCTTATCTTCTCATTTCCACAGGGTATGCCCACTTATAGGCCTACCCACGATCATGACTTAGGGCACACAACAAGGCATTTAGTCAAGTTAGCTAGGACACGCCTAGCTGGGTTAGGTTGTTCCCGTTGTTTCTCTCCCCAGGGTTCTTCGGATATCTCTTGGCCGTAGCCATGACCACAAATATTGCTTGCTTTTCAATCATTCAGTCCTTTTACACTACTCAATAATTGATCATTTTCACTCAATTTTACAATTTTGGAAATGATTATCTACCTGTATAAAAGGGCCTTAAGGCACAGAAAAGTGGAAATAACATGTACAGTATGTTGTGAAGAAGGTGCTACTAATTCTTACAGATTTCACAATGATTCAAAATGCTTTTATATCTGTATACAAATAAAAAAAACTAGTACAGAATTTCATGTGTGCTATAATGTAGTAGGTGAATTGCATTCATGTTCACAACTGTCTACTCTACAGCCATTTATTTTATTACAAGAAAATAATAGGATGCAGTATCAAATTACAGATAGGCTATATCATTATTTAATTTTTTTCTTGCTATGACATGCAGGGGGATGTATCATACAGAAAATTGATGATACACATGTAAGCCAATATCTTCTCAAATTATCTCTTATTACCAAATGGGTAGTGATGCTTCTTATTCAAGAGTTGAGCTTTCCTTTCAGTCTGCTATGCTCAATCTGACACTGAAAATAAACAGCGTAAGTCTGAAAAGGTTGTCGCAAGGGAAAAAGAGAACTTGTCAGGCGAGAGTGTGTGAGCTGGCCTGATGATAATGTGGCATGACATCTCTGAAATGAGACACTGGTTGCCATGGAGAAGTGGAGGGGGGGACAAGTTCTCCAGAGGCCAAAATAAAACATGCTTTAAATTATGTTTGATTAGAATTTAGATCATGTAACTCTGTGACTGGACCTTTTTTCTTTCAGCGGTAGACAAATTACACTTTGCAATAGCCTTGTGTCTCTATGATTTATTTTGCATAGCATGTTGAGTAGTTAAACATTTAAGCTTCAGTTTTTGCTATCTAAACTTTAAATTGTTGCTACAGAATCTAGTTTTCCTAAAATTGTATTCTTCAGTGGGAATTATTTATTAAACATCATACCACTTGATTACATTTGTATCGCTACCTATCTGACATATATTCAACCTGAATTTTTTTAATTTTTTTTCCTGTTTTTCATTTACTTTCTTAACATGGTATATATAGAAATCACCTGCCAAAATTGAATATTGTTATAAGTGCAGCTATAGTTCCTCATTGCCACTTGAGTGTAACAGATCATTTAGTAGAGATTCACATTTGACAATTAGTGATTATGTTGACAAATGAACTGTGACATGATGTTGCTTTTATTTTCAATTGCAGGCAACGTGAACAAAATGGTTGTAATACAAATTTTTACCTGGAAATTAGATCCTGATAGAGCTTTTGTCTATAGTAAAGTCTTATACAGCATTTACTTTTTAACTAGGGATGATAGAAGTCAAACTTCTTATTTGAAAAACACTGGGAAAAAAGCTAAGAAATGCAGTAAAAATAACATTTATAGGCAGGTGTAGGCAATTAAGGTTGCCGGGTTTGTGAGAGGGCATGGCCTATTTATGCCGACCTCTCCTGCTCACACTCGTCGGTTCGAGCGCTTCGGATCGACACGTGTGGATCGTCACCTCAGAGCGACGAGAGTTTGAGGCTCATTCGCGCACTGGTCTATTTTCATTGCGGCATAGGTAGGTCTCTGCAAACTGCTTGACCGACGCTCTGGCTCACGCTGAGCATACTACGATTTCCTCACAGGTCCGCCCGGCGCAGCTGCTGCCCTCACCCTCCTCCCCGTGTTTCATCTGCAGCGGTCCGGTCCGTCCGGGCTGCACAACATGTGTAACGGCATCTACCCCCTCACCTGCTCTCGGCCTGCAGTCGGCACATGCACCTTCTGGCCGCCCTCACCGGCACCTCGTCGCTCCTCCAGCGCGCCATGTGTTTGTCAGCTCCTCATGCGTCGGGTCTAGTTCAGCTGGGTCCAACGTGATGGCGGGAGCGCTGGTTGGTGGCACGCATATGATGATCGCCACCTACCGGCCACTGTTGGTATTGCACCTGTCTAGTGGTGCCTCATGATTCAGTAGGATCTGTTAATCCAGTTTAGGGTTGCCGGAGTGGTAGGGTGTTTGGGGGAGGTAGTTGTCCAGCAGGGAAAATAAATGAATTGACATTTGTTAGAAAAAAAACAAAAAACACAGCGTTTAGCCATACTTATACTTGGGTAGCAGGCTTCTGTTGGTGAGTGCAGCTTCCGTGTCCTTAAGTAGTATCGGGGGTTGAGACGAGCCACTTAGCGTTGGCGTCAGTCTGTGCTTACACACGCGTGGTTCAGTGGGTTACTTTCGTCATGCAGCATCGGCAGGGGTTGTGAGGAGCGCTATTAGGTCAGGGTAGGGGTGCCGCAGCAGTGATACGTTTGGTCACCTATTTGTTATTACTTGTTTAGGTTTCAGTTCGGCCAGGTACTCTGCTGTGACACTGCCGGGGTAGGCTGCTGACATGGCCGCCAGGTGAGTTAGGCGCGATTCTCACATATGGGCTCCCTTTTGTGCTTCTTGGGGTTGGCAGGGGTGGTTGAGGCCACCGTCCTGGGCATACGGGCACGCAGCCCCACTTTTGCTAGTTCCGCGTGGTGGCGCCTACTGTCGTGACCACTGGGGGGGTTTTGAAAAAAAAAAAGATACATTTTTATTTTTTTCTCCAAGCAGGTACTGCCAGGTCTGTCACGTCTACATACTCGTTATAAAGCCCTGCCACGACTGCAGGCATTAGTCTGTCATGACTACATACTCGTTATAAAGCCCTGCCACGACTGCAGGCATTAGTCTGTCATGACTACAGATTCGTTATAAAGCCCTGCCACGACTGCAAGCATTAGTCTGTCACGACTACAAACTCATTATAAAGCCCTGCCACGACTGCAGGCATTAGTCTGTCACGACTACAGACTCGTTATAAAGCCCTGCCACGACTGCAGGCATTAGTCTGTCACGACTACAGACTCGTTATAAAGCCCTGCCACGACTGCAGGCATTAGTCTGTCACGACTACAGACTCATTATAAAGTTCTGCCACGACTGCAGGCATTAGTCTGTCACGACTACAGACCCGTTATGAAGCCCCACCACGACTGCAGGCATTAGTCTGTCACGACTACAGTCCCGTTACGAAGCCCTGCCACGTATAGTAGAACACCAAAAGAGAAGACAGAGCTAGCACTCAATAATATTATATATAAACTTTATTACCGTCTCCATACGAGACAAATGAACAATAAAATACACATAGAAAACAGTATGATGGTGAAAAAAGAGCACACAAGATGACATGGAGCACGACTAAGGAACAATCCTGGAATGGCGAATAGATTCAAACAATGAATATGTGAATATAGCATATATTATGCGTATGGGCCAAACAAGATGTTACAAATACATATATTCAGGCAGAACTATGAAGACTCAGTAAAAATATCATACACTGTACAGAAGATATAAATATAAAGTGCATAGTGCAAATGTCATAGAGTACATAAATAACTAGAGCTAGATAGTAACTACAAAGCCATAAAAAGTATACCTATGTGGTGCTCCAGCAACCCCAACGTACGTTTCACGCAAGGCTTCTTCAGGGGGAAGTGTTCGTCAGGGCCTTCACGGGGGCAGATCGGTTGCCAACGCCAACTCCTCACCAGTCCCAGTTGCGGTTGGACTGGAGATGTATCTGCACTGGCCGGAGGATCAGTAAACTGATTGACCCGAGGAACCGGAACAGTCTCTCATCTCCCTGGCTACTGAAATTTAGATCGAAGTCAATTCATTTGACTTCAATTCGCATAACAATACTTGTCTCAAACTTACCGATCAGGGTCCCAGCGGTGATCTCTTCAGCTTCCGCGCATCTGTAATTTATCCAGTAGGTTTTCATCTTCAGCTGGCTTCATTCAGAATACATGATGTCTTTCATAAGTCCTTGCCTAAAAGATATGTTCCTCCTGCAATTTCTCCACTTAAACCACCTGATCCAATGGTTATTCTGGATAAGATTAAGTATAAGGTAAATTCTAGAGAATTCTTGATTCCCAGAAAGTTCAAAGTTAGGTCCAGTGCTTAATCCATTGGAAGGGCTATGGTCCTGAGGAGAGAACAAGGATTCCTGCTAAGGAAATCCATGTTCCTCACCTAATTCTTAGGAAGGTACGTGTCACCAAGGTTCCTAGGCTCGGTGAGATAGGAACCGGTAGTTTAGTGTGTCAGCAGCAGCTAGGCTTACTGTGGCTGTAAGTGCAATCCGGGGCGGTTCTTATTGGGAGCAGCCAAAGAGCAGGGTGGCTGTTCCCCACGTTCCAGGCCAGGTTTTGGGCTGGGAATTAAAACCCAGGGCTTTCTAGGGACAGTGAGTTTCATCAGGACCCTGTCCGCACGAAAGTGTGATCTGTGGAACTACAAGACGTTACCCAGGTGACTCCGATCCACTGGTAAGAATGTTCCTTTTATCAAGCGGAATATACCAGATTTTGGGAGATCGTGCTATTTTGATTATTTGGTTGTGACCGGCAATGTACGGCACCCGTGGCAATATTATTAGCTTTTTGTGGATTTAGTTTGTGGCACGGTTGTGGTGTGTACACAGCTGGCACTAAATGTTATGTTTGTATCCTTTTATCATTGTATTCATTAAACGTTAAGTTTTAGACTGAACTACCTCCGCTTCTCTCGAATTAAAACGCAGCCAGCAGTCACAGCTGTGTGTGGATTACCCTGCATTTTCATAGTGGAGCTGTGAAGCACTGTGATCTTGGGTTCCAACCAGTTGGAGCCGCACGCTGAAAATCAGGCGCCATAAAGCCTGCTGTGGACGGCTGTGGATTGCTATGGACAAAACAGTCTGCCAGGTGACACGTTTGTGCTGTGGACTTTATGTGGTGTGAATTAACACCAGGACTCTGCACAGTGTTGTTTTTGCTTTATTGCTTTTTGTGTGAATAAACACTGAACTTTTGCTTTACCACCGTGTTCTTGCCTCTGTACCACGTCCGCTTACCCTGCCTACCAGAACAAATCCCTACAATTGGTGGCTTGGAGCGGGCAAGCGCAGTGAGGCTGGCATGAACGCCAAAATATTTTTGGTTCGCATTTTTGGGCACGATTGTATGTCAGTTATCAAACCAGCTAAATTCCAACCTGTGTCACAAGACAAAATGGAGGCTGTTGTGAAGGTCCTCATGGAGGCTAATTTGCAGCAGCAAGAGACCAACCAGTTGCTGCTACAACACGTGATGGCTTTACAGACAGCTGGAGAACCCCAAGCGTCCACGATGCCCGGAAAGCAGTCCGTGCAGCGATCCCTAAGATGACACCCACAGATGACATCGAAACCTACCTAGGCGATGTATGAGAAAGTGGCCACCAGGGAAAGGCTGCCCCAGGACCAGTGGGCTGAGGTCGTCGCTCCTTTCCTGGCATCAGAGTCTCAGCAGGTGTATTTCGACTTGCTGGATGATCAAGCGGCCGACTACCCAAAGGTAAAGGGTGAGATTTTGGCAAGACTGGGGGTGAATGTGCTGGTCCTGGCCCAGCAGGTGCATCAGTAGGGGTTCAACCTGGCTGAGCCCATGAGACCCCAGTATTATAACCTGCTCAACCTTTTGCAAAAGTGCACTGCTATGCTGGACCGGTTGTTAGCAGATATGTTCTGGAGGGCTCTGCCACCCCCTCTTCAGCAATGGATTGGCCAGGTCTCTCCAGGTAATGCGTTTGAGATGGTCGACTTGGTGGAGCGCTATGAGACGACCAGGAACTTGCAGGGGGGTTCTTTTGGGAGGGGGCAGTCAAATCCCGTAACTCTCCACCCCGGACCTGACGACTGGTGCCCACCAAACCCGCCCGGGATGTAACCCCTGTGAACCCCACTCCAATAATCTGCTGGCGGTGTCGGGAGCCTGGCCATGTTTGAGCTGACTGTCCACATCAGGGGGAACCCATGGACATGAACTATGGCTTCCGTCAATCAGTGTATGCCAGGATAACTGTGTGCAGTGGGTGCTCCAGAGTCTCTGAACCACCTGTGCCAGGTGGAGGTGGGAGACACTCTAGCGGAGGCTGTGTTTGACTCAGGGAGTCTAGTGTCATTTGTATATATGGGGACTTAAAAGACTACCCTACTGCTATGGTGACTCTGTCCACGGTTTCTGGCAGGTGGACCCACGAGGTGGCTGTCGCAACCAACCTACATTATGAACATATAATAGGGAGAGACTTCCCGGGCTTCCCGGTACTGTGGCCGGTTACGAGAGTGACTGATACGGGGATAATTTTGGTACTGCACAACACCGGGATCCAACCTTATCCTGAGCCTGGGAAAATGTACTAATAATAGTTGGTGAACAACAACAACCAGGGGCAGAGTCGGTGTTCCCCCGTTTTGTGGTTCATCAGGATATGTTGTATCGGGTAAATCAGCTGCAAGGTGAATCCATTGAACAGTTGGTGGTGCTCCAGGCTTATCGCAAACTCGTGTTAGAGTTAGCCCACCAGCATGTTCTCGAGGGTCATCTGGGAATGCAGAAAACACAGGACCGGATACTACAATGGTTTTACTGGCCCAGTGTGTTTAAAGAGGTGGACGAGTTCTGTAATTCTTACCTTTTTCGCAGTCCCTTGGTACCTCTCCCGAACATCATGGTACCGTTTGAGTGAATCGCTATGGACTTAGTAAGTTCAGTACCGAAGTCCGCTAGTGGACACCAACACATCTTGGTTGTCCTTGATTACGCCACTCGGTACCCGGAGGCAGTGCCACTGCGACATACATCAGCAAAACTTATAGCTAAGGAGCTAATGGATATGTTCTCCCAAGTGGGGCTTCCAAAAGAGGTTCTGACTGACCAGGGGACCCCTTTTATGTCCAAGTTCATGAGGGAACTCTGTAAGTTGCTGCATATTAAACGCGTCCGTGTACCATCCACAAACGGACGATCTGATGGAAAGGTTTAATAAAACTCTAAAAAAAATGTTAAAAAGGGTGGTGTCCAAAGATGGGAAGGATTCCCAGATCTTCTGCCCTATCTCATGTTTGCAGTGCGAGAGGTGCCCCAGGCCTCTATTGGGTTCTCTCCCTTCGAATTGTTATATGGCAAACATCCTCGTGGCTTTTTGGACGTAGCAAAAGAGGCATGGGAACAACAGCCCACTGCGCATAAAAGCATCCTTGAACAGGTTACCAAGATGCAACAGCGAATAGAGACCATTTTGTCTCTTGTCAGGGAGCATATGGAGACCGCTCAGCGAGCCCAGAGTCGGATCTATAATCGGCAGGCTCGGGTCCGGATCTATAACCCGGGTGATCGGGTTTTGGTTCTGGTGCCGACCGTGGACAGTAAGTTCCTAGCCAGGTGGCAGGGGCCCTACGAGGTACGGGAAAAAATTGGAGAGCTAAATTACAAGGTGCAGCAGCCGGGGAGGCGAAAGCCGGAGCAGGTTTACCATGGTAATGTCACAAGGGTGTCAAGACCCACGCCTGACTCGTTATACCCGGGGTCAGGAAGTCGCAGCGGTTGGCTGCGTGCTCTATGTAAGATAGGGCTGTTTCCTTATGGTAGCTTTCTGGGTTTGCTTTGCAACCCTTTTTGGCTCACTCAGGGATCCGTAGCTCCTTCTCCTCAGCTGTTCCTTGTCCAGCACTCCCAACCTCCTTATATTCCCCTCTCACACTTCTCTGGTTGCCAGATATAGAGCTTCCTGCCTGGACATCTATTCTGACCCTCTGGAGCTGTGTTGCTGCGTTCTCTGGTTGTTGGTCCAGAACGCTACCCTCCGGATCCCTGTTGGACCTTTGTGGTCTGCTGTGGCCGCCCACCTGGGTGTATGTGTTTGTCTGTATTGTCTTTCCTCTCCCTGGTGTTTCCCTCTTAGTGTCAGTGGTGCGGACTAGCGATCCCACCGGCCCGTTCACTATCTAGGGCTCATTCTAGAGAAAGCCAGGGTTTAGGCACGTGATCGCCGCACGGGTGAGGAACCTGTCTAGGGACGTCAGGGCAGTCAGGTGCCAGCCGCAAGGTGAGTCAGGGGTCACCACCTTTCCCTCTCCTTTGGGCAGGGCATTCCCTTTTACCTCCCTGTGCGTGACGCCGGTCATTACAGGTAATTTACTGAAACCTTGGAAAGATAAGGAAACCTGTACAGAAGACAGCCCGTGACCGGGTTTTCTAGGGGAACAGGTTCTGGCTCCTCTGTCTGATGCAAGGGAAGTGGTTGCCACAATAAAAATTGCTGACAGCCTCTCCTCTAAACAGGCTCAGGAGACCAGGGAGTTCGTTAGTCGGAACACGGATGTGTTCTCGGACCTCCCTAGACGCACTTCCGCAATCCAACATGACATTGTCACTGAGCCTTAGGCAAAAGTCCGGTTAAAGCCATACCGGGTGCCCGAGGCTCGGCGAAAAGCCATCTCGGAGGAAATGCAACTCATGCTGCGGCTAGACGTCATTGAGGAATCTAAAAGTGAGTGGGCCAGTCCTATAGTCTTAATTCCTAAGCCAGATGGGACATTGCGATTTTGCAACGATTTTATGAAGTTGAACGAAATATCTAAATTCGATGCATATCCCATGCCTCGGGTGGATGAACTAATTGAGAAGTTAGGCCAAGCCAAGTATTTTTCATTCTTTTTTTTTTTTAATTAACAATTTTTTGTGTTTTGTCAGGTAATTAAGTATAGCCATACATTGTGTAGTATCAAATAAAGTAATACAAATAGTAGCCACATATGAAGGTAATAGATACATATCATGATCGGTGTAAACCGAAGAGCATAGTGTCACGGCCATGGCTATGACCGTGACTCCTGAACCGCATGCGGTTGTCAGCGGTTTTCTTTGGTGTTCAATCACAGGTGAGGGCTGTGGTATTTGCCTCACCTGTGGTTGCCGCTGGCAACAGTGTGTATGTGGCAGCGTAGCAGGCTGAGCTGTGCCATTGCAGCTCGCTACGTTGTGCATGCGGTTTTGAGTTATGTGTGTATGTGTGCACTTCCTTTTTATGTTATTGTGTGCACGTCTCCTTTAAGTGGTGTTTTCCCTTCCCTGGTGTTGGAAGGGTTAATCTCCTTCCTAGTGTGTGTGTGCACTGGGTGTGTCCGACTGTGGGGTGTGGCTTCTTGGCCTATATAGCCTCACTGCTTTTGCAGGCCTGCAGGTTGCTTCAGCCATGCTTAGCTGAGAGCAGCCTCATGTCTTTACTACCTGCCAGTAAGAGCCACCCCTGTGGTCATAACCATAATGTCGCTTTAAGTTATTTCTAGTTATGTGTGATGTCCGTGTGATGTTTTATATGTGATTTTGTGCAGCTATGGATCTGGGTCCCTGTGTGGGGATGCGTTTGTGATCTGCACCCTGCTAACACAGGGATCCAGTCAGCAAGGCTGTGGCAGGTAGGTGGAACTCTTTGTTCACCTGCCATATCCATAGAGCTGTTTATGTCTCCCCTTTTCCTGCAGCTTGGCCGTTGAGACTCCTGCTCCTCCGTGTCTAGGAGGAGTGGGCTTGTCTTACTCAGCTCCTAGGTGAGGGTCATCTTGAGGGCTAGCAGGGACTTTTAGGTTCCGGAGCATGGGCCCTTCTACCATCAAGGTTGGCTCATGTAGCTAGGAGCTAGGGTCAGGTTAGGGATGCGTTTAGGAGGTGACCTGCTCCCTAATCCTGTCTTCATGGCCAAGCAGCCGTAACATCACCGGGCTCCACACGGCTGAGGATTTCCCCCATCCTCAGCCGTGACACATAGGCAAAGTGGTGTATATAGACAATAACATAACCGTAACAACAGTTAGACATGGGATTTTTTGGAGTGATTGCTTTAGTAACTGTACGACTTGTGGTAAAGCAAGTTTCCTGTATCTCAGGTGAGGTAGAGAGGGGGGTCATGGGTAGTGATGAGCGGGAGGTGCCATATTCGGTTTCGCGATATTTCGCGAATATTCGCATGAATATTCGTGTTATATTCGTCGAAATCGAATATTCGCAATTATTCCAATTATCGCGAAATTATTTTTCGCATATTGCGAAAATTTATCTTGATAGTATAAGGCAACGTTCCTATGCTAATGACTATGGCTAGGCTAATATGTGTATATTACGAAATTTTGTAATATTGCTCTAACTTCGTCTCTTAGAATATTACGAATATTCTAAAAGACGAAGTTAGAGCAATATTAAGAACATTTGCAAAAGTCGAAATTGCGATGCGAGTAATATAACACGAAATAGTCGCATGAAGATTTAAACTTAGCACTGCTATATTCCATATTCTAGCCTAATATGGAATATAGCTGTGTTAAGTTAGCACTGCTATATTCCATATTAGGCTAGAATATGGAATATAGCTGTGCTAAATTGAAATCTTCATGCGACTATTTCGTGTTATATTACTCGCATCGCAATTTCGACTTTTGCAAATATTCTTAATATTGCTCTAACTTCGTCTTTTAGAATATTCGTAATATTCTAAAAGATGAAGTTAGAGCAATATTACGACATTTCGTAAAATACACATAGATTGTATTTAAGCTAATATACTGCTATAGTAATAATTTTTAATAGTGTACATATTTTACAAAACTTAAGTTCAGAAGAGGCAAAAAAAATTACAGGAAAAAAAAGGGATTATAGCACTATATTAGCTAAATTACAATCTATATGTGTATTTTACGAAATTTCGTAATATTGCTCTAACTTCGTCTTTTAGAATATTCGTAATATTCTAAGAGACGAAGTTAGAGCAATATTACGAAATTTCTAAAAGACGAAGTTAGAGCAATATTAAGAACATTTGAAAAAGTCGAAATTGCGATGCGACTAATATAACACGAAATATTCGCATGAAGATTTCAACTTAGCACAGCTATACTCCATATTCTAGCCTAATATGGAATATAGCAGTGCTAACTTAGCACAGCTATATTCCATATTAGGCTAGAATATGGAGTATAGCAGTGCTAAGTTGAAATCCTCATGCGAATATTTCGTGTTATATTACTCGATGCGTTCTATTAAATTGCGATGCGACTAATATAACACGAAATATTCGCATGAAGATTTCAACTTAGCACTGCTATACTCCATATTCTAGCCTAATATGGAATATAGCTGTGCTAAGTTAGCACAGCTATATTCCATATTAGGCTAGAATATGGAGTATAGCAGTGCTAAGTTGAAATCTTCATGCGAATATTTCGTGTTATATTACTCGATGCGTTCTATTAAATTGCGATGCGACTAATATAACACGAAATATTCGCATGAAGATTTCAACTTAGCACAGCTATACTCCATATTCTAGCCTAATATGGAATATAGCAGTGCTAACTTAGCACAGCTATATTCCATATTGGGATAGAATATGGAGTATAGCAGTGCTAAGTTGAAATCTTCATGCGAATATTTCGTGTTATATTACTCGCATCGCAATTGCGACTATTGCGAAATTTCGTAAAATACACATATAGATTAGATTGTAATTTAGCTAATATGGAATATAGCAGTAAGTTGAAAGCGCCACTGACTGGAGCAGCCAGGAAGCCAGGAATCCAAAGGACAGGTAAGAACAACTTTAGGGAAGTGGGAAAGAAAAAAATATAATAAAAAAAAAAAAGAAAAAAAACGAATATTCTATTTCGCGAATATATAGAACGATATTCTAAATATTCGCGAAATCTCGAAATTGCGATATTCGAGAAAAAAATTCGCAATTCGAATATTCGCGCTCAACACTAGTCATGGGAGGTTCCTATAACTTTTCCAGGGCGACCATATCTGGAGGAAGGTAGACCTTGACCTTAATTCCGAGTGAGAGATTTCCTCAAATCTATATATCTGGTCGACCTTATTTACCCAATGATCTAACTTTGGGGTTTCAGGGGAGAGCCAGTGGGAGGGCAAAAGCAATCTGGCCGCTGCCAATAGTAGAGAGAAGAGAGAAACCTTATGTGAGTTTGTTCCTCCCACCCCGAGAGTAAGCAAGACCAGTTCTGGGGTGCAGGGAAAGGAGGTTTTGCAGATCCGATTGCTAACTTTTACTATTTCAGACCACCAGGCCTTGATAGGCTCACAAGACCACCAGACATGGAAGTAGGTACCTTTTTCTTTGAGGCATCTCCAACAAACATCTGGAGATCCTGGTCTATAAAGACAGGTCTTGTCAGGGGTTCTGTACCAGCGTAGTAGAATTTTGTAACTGTTTTCTTGGATGCGGATGCATCTAGAGATCTTGTGTGGTGCGAGCAAGATTTTAGCTGTTTCAGAGATCGAGAAGGTCCACTTTAAATCCCTCTCCCAAAGACCTAATGCAGAGGGTTTTGGACAAGAAGGAGATGTCTTAAGAGACTTAGGCCTCTTTCACACTTGCGTTGTCCGGATCCGGCGTGTACTCCATTTGCCGGAATTACACGCCGCATCTGGAAAAACGCAAGTGAACTGAAAGCATTTGAAGACTGATCCGTCTTCAAAATGCATTCAGTGTTACTATGGCACCCAGGACGCTATTAAAGTCCTGGCTGCCATAGTAGTGGTGGGGAGAGGGGGAGCAGTATACTTACAGTCCGTGCGGCTCCCGGGGCACTCCAGAATGACGTCAGAGCGCCCCATGCGCATGGATGACGTGTCCATGCGATCACGTCATCCATGAGCGTGGGGCGCCCTGACGTCACTCTGGAGCGCCCGGGGAGCCGCACGGACGGTAAATATACTGCTCCCCCGCTCCCCACTACACTTTACCATGGCTGACAGGACTTTAGCGTCCCGTCAGCCATGGTAACCATTCAGAAAAAGCTGAACGTCGGATCCGGCAATGCCCGAAACGACGTTTAGCTTAAGGCCGGATCCGGATTAATGCCTTTCAATGGGCATTAATTCCGGATCCGGCCTTGCGGCAAGTGTTCCGGATTTTTGGCCGGAGCAAAAAGCGCAGCATGCTGCGGTATTTTCTCCGGCCAAAAAACGTTCCGTTCCGGAACTGAAGACATCCTGATGCATCCTGAACGGATTTCTCTCCATTCAGAATGCATGGGGATAATCCTGATCAGGATTCTTCCGGCATAGAGCCCCGACGACGGAACTCTATGCCGGAAGAAAAGAACGCAAGTGTGAAAGAGCCCTTAGATATTGTTGATATTGTTTTGGGAGATGGCAGCAGATTGCTTATCAGCCTCTCAAACCAGCTAACCTCTCTCGGGGGGGGAGTGTTTTTTATGAGAAGAAGTGTTTTCGACCTAAAAAAATGCGTAGGCATATAATTTTGGGTGGTTAATCCCAGCTTCATGTGAAGCTCAGCTTCAGTAGGCATACAGCCTTCTGGATCCAAAATGTTGGATAGGGGGAGCTTGGAGTACCTTAAGGAAGTAGGACAGCTTTCCCTTAACTCTTTAGGGGCTAGAGCAAAAACATCCTTAACAAGTAAGAGAGGAGAGGGTAGTGCCAAAGCCCCGCTACTGGCCGAGAACCACCTCCAAACCTTCAATGTATTACGGATCATGGAGTTGGGTATCAAGCTAGATGATGGAGGTGGTCTGTCAGCCAGCAGGAGGGCCCGGGCAGGGGTGTGGAGAAAAGTGTTCTCCAGGACAATCCATGTTTTATGGGAGGGGCTTCTAATCCAGTCCGTGGCCCTGGAGAGTTGGATGGCCTTCATGTAGGTTTCAGGATCAGGCAAACCAATACCTCTGTGAGCTCTAGGTTTGGTAAGCGTGTCAAATGAAACATAGAAACATAGAAACATAGAATGTGTCGGCAGATAAGAACCATTTGGCCCATCTAGTCTGCCCAATAATGAAATACGTGAGCTTTTCCCCTGCCATATATATCTGCGGATCATCTTATTCAGGGTGATAAAATAGGTTTTGGGGATTTCAATAGGGAGTACTTGCATCAGGTAAGTTAGTCTTGGGATTACCAGAGACATGAGGATGTTCTTTCTCCTGAACCAGGACAGGTATGGGAAGTCCAAAGAGTCCAGCTGGGCGGCCATTGAAAGTAGAAGGGGTTTGTAATTTATTTAAAATAAATCCGATAAATAGGGAGTGAGCTTCACCCCAAGGTATGTTAGTTGTTGGGTGTGCCAGTTAAATGGGGAGTTCTTCTGGAGGGACGAGAGAGCAGGGGGTGAGAGGCCAACATGTAGCACCTGGGATTTGGAGGGGTTTACTTTAAAGTTGGATAGAGAGCCAAACTGGCTAAGTATCGAGAGGATGGTGTTCATAGCTTTACAGGGGTTAGTTGTAAGGATCAGTAAATCATCTGCAAAAGCAGCAAGTTTGAACTCACAACCTTCCACAGATAGGCCTCTGATTTTACTTTCTTGTCTGAGAGTTTGTAAGAGGGTCTCCATCACTAGGACAAAGAGGAGGGGGGAAAGTGGGCATCCCTGTCTTGTTCCATTCCTTATTGGGAATGGAGAGGATAAGATTCCATTGACCGACACAGACGCCGAAGAGTGGGTGTACATAGAGAACATTGCATTGATATAGGGTTCGGGGATCATAAATCTAGACAAAGTCAACTTGATGTAGGACCAGTCTACCCTGTTGAATGCTTTTTCGGCGTCCGTGCCGATCAAGACCAGTGGGGTGGATTTGTGAGTAGCATAGTATAGGGCATTTAAGACTTTTGTGGTGTTGTCTTTCCCTTCACGACCCCTGACAAATCCCACCTGATCAGGGTGAATCAAGCTGGGTAGAAGGTCTTGTAATCTAGTGGCAAGCATCTTGGCTAATTATTTAAGATCTATATTGAGTAGTGAAATGAGACGGTAATTGGAACACATTGATTGTGATGGTGGCTCTAGTCATATCAGTGGAGATGGAGTGGTTTGACAAAGAGAGATTACATATGGGTAGAAGGAAGGGAAGGGGGGAGTTTCTAAAAGCCGAATAATATGATAAAGGGAGGCCGTCAGGGCCTGGGCATTTACCTTTGGGGTGGAGTTAACAGCCAATGTCAATTCAGAGATTGTAAATGGTTTAATTAGGGAGTCCCGCTGGGATATTTTAAGGGTCGGGAGTCTGAGGGAATTCAGGAATGAGTTGATATTGGCCTCTCTCTCCCCTGGGAGGGATCTGGGGGTTTAAAGGTAGGTAGATTATACAGTGACTCATAGAAAAGTTTGAACTGCTCGGCAATTTCTTCTGCTTTGAATAAAAGATCTCCCTGGGGGGATTCGATGCTCTGGACGTGGTGGGAGACCCTTCTCTGTTTGATTCTCTGCATCATAAATTTTGATGCTTTGTTACCCTGGACGAAGAACTTCTGTTGGGTAGACAGAAAATACTTGGCCGAACGTTCATTCAGAAGGTTCTTCAATTCGGTTTTGAGGGAAGAGAGTTCCGCCAGCTGCTGAGCAAGTAGGGATTGCTTATGGGCTTTTTCTAAAATGTGTATTCTTGACAACAGAGTTGTGTATTATTTTTTTTTATTCCTTTTTAAGGAAAAAGCAGAGGCCAATTAATCTACCTCTAATATAGGCTTTGTGGGCATCCCACAAAACCTGGGGGGATATGTCTGGGGTGTGGTTGGTAGAGAAGTAGTCGTCTAGTGTCCTGTCCTCGTTACCACGTGTACCCCTGGGGTGTGTATGGACTTGGCAGGCAGATAAACACCCTCCTACTACTCAGTAAATTGAGACCAGGTAATGATCTGTAGCTTTAATGAGCTGAAGTAAGTTGGTGTGAAACTGTGAACCAGTAACATAAAGAATACAATAAGTACATGAACTGCAAATATACATATCATAGAACAGCATACAACATGTCTGCAAGGTTAGCTGACTAGGCCCTTACTTTACATCTGAACTGCTAACTAGCTGCCTACACAGAAATACACATAATGCATGTCTATAGCTAGTAATAATCACATAGGTATGAAAGAACAGCAAGAAATAATGCCTTACCGGCTATGCAGCCTATAGTAGAAGTTTAGTTAATCTTGTACAGCAGAGCATGTGAAGGAACATGGCAAGTTCTAGAAACTACTTCCCTTCTTGTAATAAGTGAGGTCACAAGGGGGAGGAGTAACAAAGAGGCTGAACATACACAGAGAACAATATGGAAGTGGTCAGAAGGTGGCGCTAATTGACCATGTTTTAATACAGGACAAACCCTATATGAATGAATTAGCACACATTTATAAGAAGCTGTATGGAGACATGACACTCCCCGTCTGGTATTGATTAATACCACTATCAGTCATCAGGAGATAACAGGAGAATGAGTTCACACACTGGTCTAAGGAACAGCTTGGTCTCTTGTGATCTGCAGACCTTTACTTCCACTTTACGGACATTCCCATCCTCGCTTGGAAATGTCTTTGTGACAAGTCCTGGGGGCCACTCATTTCTTTGCAACTGACTGTCCTTTAGAAGAACAACATCCCCAAGTTTCAGGTTGGGCCTAACAGCCTTCCACCTATCCCAAAATGTATTGGCAAGGCACTGGACCTGTCTCCATTGACGTTTATAAAGATCTTTGGTGCTGAACTCACCAGGAGGAGTACTCACTTTCCCAATCTTCTGGGTAAGGAGGGTTGCAGGAGTGAGAAGGAATGGTTCCTCTAGATCGCTCAGAACTAGAGTCAAAGGTCTAGCATTGATGATGGCTGTGACTTCAGCCATGAAGGTTACAAGGCTCTCGTGAGTGAGTCTAGCAGTTCCTACTTGTAAGAAGATGGCATCCAGGATTCTGCGGGCTATACCAATCATCCTCTCCCAAGCTCCACCCATATGAGAGGAGTGAGGTGGGTTAAAAGTCCAAGTGCAATCCTGGTCTCTCAGGTATCTCTCCACACTCTTGCCATCAATATTGGAGGAGATCTGTAGTTCTTTAGCTGCTCCAACAAAATTGGAGCCTCTGTCAGAGCGAATGTGCTTTACAGGACCCCTGATTGCAATAAAACGTCTAAGAGCGTTGATAAAGCTTGAGGTATCCATCGATTCGATGACTTCAATGTGAACAGCTCTGATGGTCATACACGTGAATAAGACTGCCCAGCGTTTGCTGTTTGCTTGGCCTCCTCTAGTTTGACGTGTTGTGACAGACCAGGGTCCAAATACATCAAATCCAACGTTGGTGAAAGGAGGATCCATACTGAGTCTATCAACAGGTAGATTTGCCATCTTCTGTGTCTGCAACATACCACGAAGTTTACGACACACGACGCATCTGAAGATAATGCTACTCACACGTCTCTTTGCCCCAACTATCCACAATCCAGCAGTATGTAGAGCTCCTTCTGTAAACAGTCTTCCTTGGTGCTTCACTTGGATGTGATAGTATTGTACAATCAAAGTAGTAACGTGATGATTCCCAGGAATTATCAGAGGGTTTCTTTCCTTGAGCTCGAGACTTGAGGCTTGTTTAAGACGACCTCCGACTCTCAGTAGACCGTCCTCGTCCAGGAATGGGTCAAGCTTTTTTAAAGAGCTACTTTCAGGGATAGACTTATGGTTGGTGATGCAGTCAATCTCTTTGGTAAAGACTTCATGTTGTATGGTATGAATAATGATTTTCTTTGACTGCTGGAATTCTGTCACAGTGTAAACCTCTTGGCAGTGGTGCCAGCCTTTACACTGCCTAACATCATTACAATTGGTCTCTTTAAAGGCACGAGCTATGTGGGCTAGACAAGTAATGGCTCGTACGAGCGATTTCCAAGTAGAGAATCTTTTGAAGCGATGAGAACCAAGGGAGTCGAAGGATGTCACTGAGTGAAGTGCAGACACTTTGGGACGGATCTCAGTGTCCGAGTCTTCGTCCACTAGTTTGCATATGTTGTTCTGGTGAACAACTGAACCTGGATTACGTAAGAATGCAGGACCAGTGAGCCAGGTTGTGTTTTTGAGACTTGCTGCAACAGCTCTTGTACCATGGTCTGCAGGATTATTGTCGGTAGGCACATAATGCCATTGTTCTGGACGGGTGGATTTCCTAATCCGAAGCACTCTGTTATTGACATAAACATAGAATCGTCTGGATTCATTATAGATGTAACCCAAGACCACCTTGCTGTCTGTGTAGAATTCAACCTTTTCAAGGTCAATGTCTATCTCAGACGTGATTAGCTCGGCCATCTCGACGGCCAAGACTGCAGCACAAAGTTCAAGTCTGGGTATAGTGTGTTCAGGTTGTGGTGCGAGTTTTGCCTTGCCCATGATAAACCCAACGTGGTATTGTCCGTTAGTGTCCACGGTTCTGAGATAGGCTACAGCAAATATAGCTTTAACAGAAGCATCGGAAAATACGCAGAGTGTATGGTCTTGGACATCAGTAGATGGCACAGGAGCATATGGGCGTGAGACATTAAGGCTAGACAGAGATGTCAGGGAGTTTCTCCATTCTACCCACATATTCTTCTTTTCAGGGGATAATGGAACATCCCAGTCAGTAGTTTCACGGATTAAATCTCTAAGCAAGGCCTTACCTTGGATAGTGACAGGAGCTACAAAACCCAAAGGATCATACAGGCTGTTGATTGCAGACAGGACGCCTCTGCGGGTGAAAGGTTTTTCTTCCTTGCTAACTTGAAAGGCGAAGGTATCGGATTTTAAGTCCCATAGAAGTCCAAGGCTGCGTTGGACAGGTAAAGTATCTGACCCTAGGTCCAAATCTCTTAGGTCATTAGAATGGTCTTCAGTAGGGAAGGCTTCCATAACCTCTTTGCTGTTTGAAGCAATCTTGTGGAGTCTCAAATTCGAACAGGCGAGCATGTCCTGGGCTCTTTTGAGGAGACTGATTGCAGAATCACTGGAAGGTAAAGATTTCAAACAGTCATCTACGTAGAAGTCATTTTCTACAAACTGTCTTGTATCTGATCCATATTCTCTCTCTCCTTCCTGAGCAGAACGTCTGAGACCGTAAATGGCAACGGCAGGTGAGGGGCTGTTCCCGAAAATGTGTACCCTCATGCGGTACTCTATGACATCTTTTAAAGGGTCATTGTCTTTAAACCAGAAGAATCTGAGGAAGTTTCTATCCTTCTCTCTAACAAGGAAGCAATGAAACATCTGTTGGATATCAGCAATCAGACCGACAGAATCTTTGCGGAAACGGAAGAGTACCCCTAGCAGTTTGTTATTCAGGTCAGGGCCTGTCAGGAGTACATCGTTTAAGGAGATGCCTTCATATTTAGCACTAGAGTCAAACACGACTCTGATCTGACCTGGTTTTTTTGGATGATATACTCCGAAAATTGGGAGGTGCCAGCATTCTTCATGAGCTTCAAGGGGTGGTGCAATCTCTGCATGATTGTTCTCAAATATTCTCTGCATGAAAGAAAAGAAGTGTTCTCTCATCTCTGACCTTCTTTGGAAGTTACGTCTAAGAGAAGAGAAACGTTTAAGTACTTGTACCTTGTTGTTAGGTAGGCGTGGCCTCTGAGTTCTGAAGGGAAGAGGCGCAACCCAACTGTTAGTGCTGTCCTTCACAAAATCTTGTTCCATTATTTCCAAGAACAGCTTGTCTTCGATGGATAGTGCTACCTGATTGTCATCTTTTGTCCTTTGGAAGACAGTGCATCCTAAGTGGTCTTGGTCGCTGTCACTAGAGACATCTGTAAAGGAACAAGGTAGATGGGAAGCACACGGTAGCTCCTTTATAAGGAAGTTGTTGACACATGGTTGGAAAAGTGAGTGGCGTTCACTGGCTAGTGTGCTTGTAAACATATTATGAACTGACTCTGGCTTGTGCACACTCCCAAGGCAGACTTCTCCTATTAAGACCCATCCTAGATCCAGCTTTTGAGCATAAGGAGCGTTGCCAGGACCATTTATGTGCTGTCTCACTTTATGGACTCATAGAATGTCTCTCCCGAGTAGCAATATTATCTTAGCCTGTGGGTCAAGTTCTGGGATCAGGTGAGCTATATGCATTAGGTGTGCATGATGCATTGCGACATCTGGAGTAGGAATTTCAAATCTGTGATCAGGGATTTGATTGCACTCTATTAGAGTTGGTAAGGGCAAGCTGATCTCGCCGTTCATCGCTTCAACTTGGAAACCGGATGCTCTTCTCCCCGCCGTCTCCACAAATCCTGCACAAGTCCTTAGTGAGTATGGGAAGCTGGGGCTTTTAATGTTGAATATGTCAAAATAGGTTGAGGTGGCTAGAGACCTATTGCTTTGGTCATCTAGAATGGCATACATTTTGACTGCTTTGTCTCTTTGTCCTGTTGGGTAGACTCGGACTAGACATATTTTGAAACAGGATTTTCCACTTATGGATCCTTTGCAGATCTCAGTGCACTGTGGAGTGACCTCCAGGGTAGTGATAGCAGTGTTACCCTCCTCTCCACCATGCTGAACGGTATTGTAAGCGTGTTGTAAAGTCCATGGAGCTGGTCCAGGATGTAATGCTGTACTATGGTCTGTGCTATCACATTCTTTACACTTTTCACTAACCTTGCAGTCTTTGGCTAAATGAGCGGTTGAAGAACAGCACTTGTAGCAGATGTTATTTTCTCTAAGGAAGGCTTTACGCTCCTCGATGGGTTTTTCTCTAAAGCCCCTACATGTCAAGAGAGAATGTGGTTTTCGGTGTATAGGACACTGCTTACCAGGGTTTTTAACTTTGTTTGTAGCATGGTAGGAACCAGCAGACCTGTGGAGAGAGTCTAAAGGGAACAGTTCAGTCTTGTGAACCGCCACTGAAACTCTACGTGAAGGAAGACCTGGAACAGAAGTACATGCCAGTGTAAAATCAAAACTAGGATCATTTCTTATCTTAGCCTGGTCACGTATGAAGTCTACAAACACAGAAAATGGAGGAAATGAAACATGGTGTTTTTTCTTATAGTTAGAACCACATTTGACCCACTCATTTTGTAAGCTGGGGGTTAACTTTTGTACTATGAGGTTAACGCCCCTGGCAGTGTCAAAGAATGTTAGTCCCGACAGATCACCTTCAGATTTGGCTACTTGAAGTTCCATTAATAAGTCACTAAGTTCCCTAAGTTTCTGGAAGCCTTTGGGAGCTATTCTAGGGAAATCTTCTATCCTTTTAAAGAAAGAGTTTTCTATTGCCTCTGCTGAACCATAACATTCGTCAAGTCTGTCCCAAACCATTTTTAGTCCGATCTCTGGGTTTCTTATATTAATGGACTTGATTCTTTTTACATGCTCAGCAGATGCAGTCCCTAGCCACTTAGCTAAGAGGTCTCTCTCTTCGCTGGGGGATAGTCCAACGTCTTTGATTGTGTTCTTAAAGGAAGAACGCCAGGCCCTATAACATTCAGGGTGATCATCAAACTTCCCAAGTCCCTTGGCAACCAGCTCACGCCTTGTGAGGAACTTAACAATGTCCATGCTGGTTTGATCAGGAGGAGAGTAAGCTGGCAGTGTGTTGCGATAGTGAGAAAATGGTGTATAATCATACCTGTCAGTAGTCTCTCTTTTAGGTTGGACTGTATCATGCCTTCTAGGAACTGGAACATTATGCGCAGGCTGGAACTCCTGATCAGAAGGCGGGTGGTCCCTACTTAGTTCATTTCCTGGATTGTCCTCTGGCCTGCGGGTTAGAGACTTATCCTGGACTTCCGGGGTTGCTGTGAGGCGAGTCCGATGAAATCCGTCGATGAGGTCTTGTTGAAGATCTTCTGTCGGCTGGAGAGTGTCGATCATTCTGGAATGTCGATGGACATACTCTGAAGTGCGCTGCAGGGAATCTTGATGGATGAGATCTAGGTTGGCTGGACCGCTGCATCTTTCATCGTCTGGGTAAAAGAGTGCTTCCAGGGCCTCTGCTTTGGCAATGGCTGCGGCAGATTCCTTCTGTGCTGAGAGCTTCTCCAGTGCTGCTTGCTGACTTGCCTTCTCAGCTTCAAATGTCGCTTGACGTAGCTTTAGTTGCATCTCTTGCTCTGCAAAGGCAGCGCGTGCTTTTGCTGCCTCCGCTTCTGCACGTGCAATGGCGGTGGCATTGCTGATTGATGAGGATCTTGCAGAGCGACTGGCTTTAGACCTTGTCTTGTAAGAAGTTTGGCTTTGTGACATGATGCTGCTGTTCAGGATCTTGACTGTGAGGAGACTGCTGTGTTCTCATATGCAGGTAGCTGCGTGGTGGGATAGCGGCCTCTGAAGTCTGTATCTTATTTTCCACTCGCCAGGTCGCAGCCGTTTCACTGTCCTGTCCTCGTTACCACGTGTACCCCTGGGGTGTGTATGGACTTGGCAGGCAGATAAACACCCTCCTACTACTCAGTAAATTGAGACCAGGTAATGATCTGTAGCTTTAATGAGCTGAAGTAAGTTGGTGTGAAACTGTGAACCAGTAACATAAAGAATACAATAAGTACATGAACTGCAAATATACATATCATAGAACAGCATACAACATGTCTGCAAGGTTAGCTGACTAGGCCCTTACTTTACATCTGAACTGCTAACTAGCTGCCTACACAGAAATACACATAATGCATGTCTATAGCTAGTAATAATCACATAGGTATGAAAGAACAGCAAGAAATAATGCCTTACCGGCTATGCAGCCTATAGTAGAAGTTTAGTTAATCTTGTACAGCAGAGCATGTGAAGGAACATGGCAAGTTCTAGAAACTACTTCCCTTCTTGTAATAAGTGAGGTCACAAGGGGGAGGAGTAACAAAGAGGCTGAACATACACAGAGAACAATATGGAAGTGGTCAGAAGGTGGCGCTAATTGACCATGTTTTAATACAGGACAAACCCTATATGAATTAATTAGCACACATTTATAAGAAGCTGTATGGAGACATGACAGTCTAGGAAGGAGGAGATTTGTGATTTGTGATTGGGGTTACCCAGCAAGGACTCATTGAACCTCCAATTAATATTCTTACCTGACCTGGAAGCAGGACGAACATCACAGAATACTGGGGAGTGATCCGAGAGAGTCAGATCACCAATCTTGGCTGAAGAGCAGGATTGCAGGTGTTCTCTTGAGATAAAGATGTAGTCTATCCTGCTATATGAATTATTTGCTGAGGAATAGAAAGAGTCAAGTGAGTTAGGATTGAGACAGCGCCAAGTATCCAGTACCCCCAGATTAAAAAGTTTGGCTTGTAGTAATTTGAGAGGTCTTGAGGGGATAGAAAATCTCTTGGAGGAGGTATCTATGAGAGGATGGAGGGCCAAGTTAAAGTCACCTGCTATAATCAATATCCCTTCTCTGTAAGCTTCTATTAGTGAAAAGAGGGAGGAGAGCCAGGTAACTTGTTCCTTTTTTGGAGCGTATATATTAACCAATGTGAATAAGGTCTGCCCTATTAGGCCCTTTAGGAGAAGGTATCTACCTTCAGGGTCCTGGATGTGTGATTTATATTGGAAAGCTAGCCCTTTATGAAAGCAAATACTAACCCACCTCGAGGCAGCACCCCCATCCCCACAATGATACTAACCAGGAAATTTGGAGAAGGAGAGATTTGGATAATTGCCATGTTTAAAATGAGTTTCCTGGAAGAAACACCTCTCCTTATTCAAAAGTGAGAGAATTTGGCATCTCTTTGATGGTGACCTCAGCCCTGGTATTTTTCTGTTTTGGACCTCACCAAAGGGTACTGGCAGGTACCCTTGACAGGGGCTGCCAAAGAGAAAACTGCCTTCATCACACTAGAGGGGCTATACCAATATAAGGTATTACCCTTTGGCCTGCATGGCGCCCCGCCACTTTTCAACGTCTAATGGATATTGTACTTCGTCCACATCGGCGGTACACCTCGGCTTACCTGGACGATATTATCATTCACAGTACCGACTGGGAAAGTCACCTGCCCAAAGTACAGGCCGTAGTGGACTCCCTTCGAAAGGCGGGACTAACAGCTAACCCAAAGAAATGTGCGATAGGGTTAGAGGATACTAAATACCTTGGGTATGTCATTGGGCGGGAAGTCATCAAACCCCACCTGGCACCTCTAGACAAGTAAAGTTGTTCCTGAGAATGGTGGGCTATTATATGAGGTTTGTCCCCCATTTTGCCACTTTAGTGGCTCAGTTGACAGGGCTCTTAAAGGGATGGAAGTCCGTGATAGTCCGCTGGAATGACCAGGCGGAAGAGGCTTTCTCCGCTTTGAAGATGGCCCTGTGTGGGTCCCCGGTTTTGGTGACACCCAACTTCAAGAGGGAATTTGTGATACAGACCGATGCCCCCAAAGTAGGCCTCATTGCGGTACTGTCTCAGGAAGTCAACGGGAAGGAGCATCCTGTTGTCTTACTCAGCCGTAAGCTCACTCCAGCGGAGACCCGGTACAGTATAGTGGAGAGAGTGCCTGGCCATCAAGTGGGCACTCGAGTCTCTCCGCTATTATCTGTTGGGGAGGAAGTTCCGTCTGGTGACCGAGCACTCCCCTCTCAAGTGGATGAGCCAGGCCAAAGAGAGGAATGCTCGGGTCACCAGGTGGTTCTTGTCTCTACAAAACTTTAAGTTTACAGTAGAACACAGGGTAGGCCGGTTACAGGGAAACATGGATACCCTGTCCCAAGTACACTGTCTGGTGTGTGTTCACCCCCTCAGGGTTGAACAAAGGCGGGAGGTAGGTAGGAAGGCGCAGGGGTTCGTCATTGACGGAAGTTACGTGTCACCGAGGTTCCTGGCTCGGTGAGATGGGAACCGGTAGTTTAGTGTGTCAGCAGCAGCTAGGCTGGCTGACACTGCTTTTTACTTAGTGTGGCTGTAAAGCCGATCCGGGCCGGTTCTTATTGGGAGCAGCCAAAGAGCAGGGTGGGTGGCTGTTCCCCACGTTCCATGCCAGGTTTTGGGCTGGGAATTAAAATCCAGCCAGCAGTCACAGCTGTGTGTGGATTACCCTGCATTTTCATAGTGGAGCTGTGAAGCACTGTGGTTTTCGGTTCCAACCAGTTGGTATCGTGCTGGAGAGCCGCACGCTGAAAATCGGGCGCCCTAAAACCTGCTGTGGACGGCTGTGGATTGCCATGGACAAAACAGTCTGCCAGGTGACACGTTTGTGCTGTGGACTTTGAGGTGTGAATTAACACCAGGACTCTGCACAGTGTTGTTTTTGCTTTATTGCTTTTCGTGTGAATGAACTTTTGCTTTACTACCGTGTTCTTGCCTCTGTACCGCGTTCGCTTACCCTGCCTACCAGAGCAAATCCCTACAGTACGGTAGTTGAGAAAAAAAGGTTCTTTAAATCCATGTTGTGCAAACACACGCATTTGAATCACTTCTGTTACATGTACAATGACTGTGCATCGCTATTAGGTTTAGTTCATACTTCATATATTTGGTCAGTAATAGGGATAAGCAGACCCACGGATGTTTGGGTTTGCCAAGTTCGGCTAAATTTCGGGTTCAAGACCCGAATTCGAACCCCATTGAAGTCAAAGGGGACCCGAACTTTGGTGCACTAAAATGGCTGTAAAATAGTCGTAGTAAGTAGTGTTTAGCCTCTATTTCTATGCAGAAGATCACTGTACAGTGAGGGAATCCCTCAGTGTGAGTCCTCGGCTTAGGAGTCCCAGCTCTGACTCCATATATAGCTATGTCCATATATGGAGTCAGTGCTTGGGGACACCCCACTGTATTTAAATCTAATTTACCCTGTATTTCAGAAAAGTTTCTGCCGGGATTTGAACTCACAACATTTTGCATTAGACGCAAGGCACTTAACCACTCAGCTATAATAGCTGCATAGCCAGCCACTTAAAAAAAAAAAAAACGGGGCTTCTTCTGTACTGTACTTCTACTGAGACATATACAGTAGAAGTCAATTTTTTTTATTTTTTTTGTGTGACTGGCTATGCAGCTATATAGTGTAGTGGTTAAAGTGCTGGGCTATGATGCAGAATATTATCTATATTAATGATTGCTGCATATTATATAGCTGCCGTGCTAGCGCGACCTATCCAACCTGTGCCTGTTTGTTTTTACACTTGTTTTTTACACTTGTCTGTGTGATTTGTCTTGTTCCCTTTTGTCATGTGTTTTTCGTCATTCACTGGCGGCGCACAGCTGCTGCATATGATGCCGGCTGTGGAGCGTCGCGTATATATGGCGCAATACTGCGCTCTGACGATTAGTGCGGCCAGAAGAAGCGCAATCTATAGCGCGAAACGGCCGTAGCCGCCATTCACCTGCAGGAGCCTGTCCGCCCCAGCACCCTACCTACTTGTCCTGTATGAAGGACTAATAAAGAGCATACCTTGTGAAGATTCCGGTGAGTGCCGCATATTTCTTCTGACCTCTCTACATGCCTACTAGCCATACAACCTTTACCCAATGCTGAGCACCACATACGGAGTGTATGTTTTGCTGCGGTGCCGTTATCTGAGCCAGTACAGAGCACCGGCTTGACTTGCCTGATCCTTGCAGTGCCGCTTCGTTCTTTTTCTTGTTCGTACAGCTTGATTCATTGTATCCACATGGCTGAGCACGCAGAAGATTCTCAGGCACCGGCCTCCCTGGCCACGCAAGATACCGCATGCAGCTTAACACAGGGAAGAGAGGGGGCGGACACGTTCTTTGCAGCTTGTGACGAGGGAGACTACACGCACACTATCAGCACTAAGGCTTTGGAGTTAAAAATCTTCCAGCTGGCGGATAAAGAGGTGCGGTTATTCTGGACAATCAAGTCCCTGAAATCTTATCAGGACTGTGAATGGGTCGTATGTGCATGGAAGGACGCACACCAGCAATTCTCTATGCAGATCATGGGTCTTGTATTAACCCGAGATGAGAAGGAGTATGCAGCAGTGACAGAGGAATTAAACAGAGCAAGAGAGGAGTTACAAAAGAGACTGATGGAGTCTCAATTTGTCAATTTTGAGAAACGATTGAATAAAAAGCTTTCGGCCACCCAAATGGAGGTTCAAGGAGAAGAAAAGAGACAAATTTATTAGAGATAAAAATGACTATGAACTTGACCGAGTTTTCGACTGGGGTAAAAAGAGAATACGCCCCAAGCGTACCCCACGGCGAGGACGTAACAACTTCTGGGCTACCGACTCGGACTCTAGTCCGTCAGAAGGAAATGAAACCTATTCACCAAGCAATTGTACCCCTTTAGAAAGAGAACGAGAAGGGGCGTGGCAGACGCTCAAGAAAAACCGAAAGAAACACGCAAATCGACGAGGCAGAGACGCCAGGTTTCGTGGCGGCAATAGGAGAACCCACGAATACCATTTCTGCCGATATAGTGGTGAACCTCACAGGCTTAGAACTGCCCCCGGGCTGCATCCCCCTCCTCAATCGAGGGTTGGGATTCAGCCTAGCTGAGCAGTTCAGCCCTGCGGACTTTGAGATCGACTTGTTTTTGTCTATCCGCAAATTGTTTTTGAAAAAAATGTTTGCTGAGACCCCCCCGAGCAATGCCGTACCATTGCCAGGAGAAATCCCGGCGACAATTACAGGAGCTGACTTCCATCTTAAGGGTCGCTACAGTGAAGAGGAGATACAGGTTATCCAGTTCCTAGCCAATATGGAGTCAGACACGCCAGTCAGTAGTGGTAGTAGTAAGATTGATAAGTATACCGGTGGCATCAGTTCCACCTTCCTTCCTCCCATGCCGGCCGGCTCAGCAGTAGACCTGTTCCACAAAAGGGTGTTAAGAGAGATACGTGCGCTGATTTACCCAGCAGCACCCCCAAATGTTACTGGGGAAGAGTATCGAGCCCTTTTGTGGTTGAAACAACAGGATAGCATTGTCATCAAGCCGGCCGACAAGGGAGGGAATGTGGTTCTGATGACCAGGGAGTACTATAGGGAGGAGGCGGGGAGGCAATTGGGAGACGGCACAGTTTACCTCAAATTGAAGGGAGACCCCATACAGGGAATTCTTGTTAGACTTCAGGCATTTGTTGAGAAGTACATAGGGGCCGGTTTCTTACCTAAGGGCATGGCCAAACGGCTTATCCCCACCCACCCCAAAGTCCCCGTCTGGTACTTCGTACCCAAAATCCACAAGTCACTGACCCAGCCCCCTGGTCGCCCTATAGTGGCTGGGATTGGGTCAGTGACGGAGCCACTATCGGGCTATGTGGACTGGCTCCTCAGGCCACTCCTTGTGGGGACTCCGACGTATCTCAAGGACACTGGGGACTTCCTCCGAACACTCCAACATTTTGAGTGGCGGAGGGAGTTCTGCCTGGTGTCCTTGGACGTCGAGAGTCTATATACCAGGATCCCTCACAAACTAGGGCTCCGTGCTGTTGACACAGTATTGAGTAGGAGTAACAAAGAGGCCTTTTTTAATAGCTTTATTATGGAGGCACTGGATCTGGTTCTCACCAGCAATGTGTTCCAGTTTGACGGTCAGTGGTACCGCCAGGTACTAGGTACCGCAATGGGCACGCCCGTGTCGTGCACATTTGCGAACCTGTACCTGACGGTATTTGAAGAGACCTACATATTCTCGGTGGGTAACCCCTTCCTACGGTTCATGCATTTATTTCTACGCTATGTGGATGACGTTTTCATGGTCTGGTCGGGTGGCGAGGAGTCATGCCGCAGATTTGTGGAGTATCTCAATGCGCACAACAGGATGAACATGCGGTTTACCCTCAATTTTGGGGGTGAATTGCTTGACTTCCTGGATGTGTGTATTACAGTGAGAGATGGTGTATTACATACCACGGGCTTCCGCAAGCCCACAGCGACTAACTCGCTACTTCACCAGACCAGTTTCCACCCGCCATCGGTGAAAAAAGCCGTCCCATACGGACAATTCGTCCATTTGAGGAGGATTAATGACACCGACTCCGGGTTCCACAGGCAAGCTGATGAGCTTAGTAAACGTCTCATAGATCGGGGTTACCCACCGGGAATAGTCTCAGCAGCCCTTCGAAAAGCTGACACACTGGACCGTAACACATTGCTGGTGGAGAAGGACAAAAGCATTGAGCGACCCCGTTTTGCTTTTGCATTCAAGTACAGCCCTGCCGCAGACATCATCAAACGGGTGATATATGAGAACTGGGATCTCCTCAAGGGGGACCCGGCTCTAAGCAACCTCTCCAGTCAGCGACCACTTGTCACATTCAGAAAATGCGCAACTCTCAAAGATAAATTGGTGAATAGCGTATTCCGCACGCCACAGGCGGAGACATGGCTCACCAGCAAAAAACCCGCAGGCAATCATAAATGTGGGCACTGCTCCTTTTGCGCACTAAATAATTGTGGCAAGTGGTTACAAATAGGAGGGGTACAGCATGTGGTACGAGATTTCATAACATGCCGGACACCCTACGTTGTGTACGTCGTTTTCTGTCCATGCAATAGATACTATATCGGTAAAACGATCCGCCCGCTTTTTGAGCGAATACGGGAGCATGTCAGTTCCATTCATTCAGGTAGAGGATGTCCCCGCCTGATTGAACATGTCAGGGCCGCACATGGTGGCCGTCCGCGTTGTCTTTCCTTTGCGGGAGTGGAACAGGTCCGATCCATCCCTAGGGGAGGGGATCGTCACCGGCTGCTCCTGCAGAGGGAAGCAAGGTGGATCCTTCTCACTAAAGCCACTGGTGCGGCAGGACTGAACGATAGGAACGACATGTCCGTGTTCCTTTAAGAGAGGGATGTCAAATAGCCTATTTGCAGGCGTGAGCCAGCTTTCTTAAAATGAACCCCAGGTCCCTTTAAGGGATTAACTCCCCTTTGCCCAGTTTCCCTCCCAACGCTGCACCGTACATTATTATTATCTATATTAATGATTGCTGCATATGATATAGCTGCCGTGCTAGCGCGACCTATCCAACCTGTGCCTGTTTGTTTTTACACTTGTTTTTTACACTTGTCTGTGTGATTTGTCTTGTTCCCTTTTGTCATGTGTTTTTCGTCATTCACTGGCGGCGCACAGCTGCTGCATATGATGCCGGCTGTGGAGCGTCGCGTATATATGGCGCAATGCTGCGCTCTGACGATTAGTGCGGCCAGAAGAAGCGCAATCTATAGTGCGAAACGGCCGTAGCCGCCATTCACCTGCAGGAGCCTGTCCACCCCAGCACCCTACCTACTTGTCCTGTATGAAGGACTAATAAAGAGCATACCTTGTGAAGATTCCGGTGAGTGCCGCATATTTTTTCTGACCTCTCTACATGCGTACTATCCATACAACCTTTACCTAATGCTGAGCACCACATACGGAGTGTATGTTTTGCTGCGGTGCCGTTATCTGAGCCAGTACAGAGCACCGGCTTGACTTGCCTGATCCTTGCAGTGCCGCTTCGTTCTTTTTCTTGTTCGTACAGCTGTGAGTTCAAATCCCGTCACAAACTTTTTCAGAAATAGAGGTTAAATTAGATTTATATATATATATTTTTTTTAAGCAATTGTAAAATATGAATGGCACTAAATAAATGTGTAATTACTAGAAAAAAAATATATATATATACAGTATATACACTCACCTAAAGAATTATTAGAAACACCATACTAATACGGTGTTGGACCCCCTTTTGCCTTCAGAACTGCCTTAATTCTACGTGGCATTGATTCAACAAGGTGCTGATAGCCTTCTTTAGAAATGTTGGCCCATATTGATAGGATAGAATCTTGCAGTTGATGGAGATTTGAGGGATGCACATCCAGGGCATGAAGCTCCCGTTCCACCACATCCCAAAGATGCTCTATTAGGTTGAGATCTGGTGACTGTGGGGGCCATTTTAGTACAGTAAACTCATTGTCATGTTCAAGAAACCAATTTGAAATGATTCGAGCTTTGTGACATGGTGCATTATCCTGCTGGAAGTAGCCAGCAGAGGATGGATACATGTTCTCATTCTGTTTACGCCAAATTCGGACTCTACCATTTGAATGTCTCAACAGAAATCGAGACTCATCAGACCAGGCAACATTTTTCCAGTCTTCAACAGTCCAATTTTGGTGAGCTCGTGCAAATTGTAGCCTCTTTTTCTTATTTGTAGTGGAGATGAGTGGTACCCGGTGGGGTCTTCTGCTGTTGTAGCCCATCCGCCTCAAGGTTGTGCGTGTTGTGGCTTCACAAATGCTTTGCTGCATACCTCGGTTGTAACGAGTGGTTATTTCAGTCAACGTTGCTCTTCTATCAGCTTGAATCAGTCGGCCCATTCTCCTCTGACCTCTAGCATCCACAAGGCATTTTTGCCCACAGGACTGCCGCATACTGGATGTTTTTCCCTTTTCACACCATTCTTTGTAAACCCTAAAAATGGTTGTGCGTGAAAATCCCAGTAACTGAGCAGATTGTGAAATACTCATACCGGCCCGTCTGGCACCAACAACCATGCCACGCTCAAAATTTATTAAATCACCTTTCTTTTCCATTCTGACATTCAGTTTGGAGTTCAGGAGATTGTCTTGACCAGGACCACACCCCTAAATGCATTGAAGCAACTGCCATGTGACTGGTTGACTAGATAATTGCATTAATGAGAAATAGAACAGGTGTTCCTAATAATTCTTTAGGTGAGTGTGTGTGTGTGTGTGTGTGTATGTATGTATATGTGTGTATATATATATATATATATATATATATATACATACACAAAATCATACTTCTGATATATATGAATGCATAATATTTGGGAAACTACTACTGATGTTTTAGCCATAATATATTTACATATATTAATATATATGATATATTCTTAATATATAATAATGTGTAAATATAATATGGCTAAAATTAAGTTTAGCCTCTATTTCTGAAAAATTTTGCGACAGGATTTGAACTCTCACAGTTTCCGCATCATGAAGTAGAAATATTATCTGATGTAGAAATATTAATATTAGAAATCTGCTCTCCAATGTCTTTGTGTAAGGAAAGGTAAAAATCTCAATCGCCGTCAGAATCAGACACAGGTGTTACCATACTGAATTCTTGCTGAGCACTTCCTCCTCCTCCTGCCCAGTCTGTTTCTTTTATTTACTAACAAAAGGTGTAAAAGGGGCTGGCCCAAAACAAGGATACAGGAAGTGATGACATGGGAAGATTAGAATATAGCCAGCTCACAAACACATGTATCCTATAACCACTGGAGCGAACCTTATCTAGCCTTGCTCAGTGATCAATGCCAGATAAAATTACTATGATCCTCATACATGTTTATTTACAGGACAACGTCATTATCTCCAGCGGCTGATCAGGCGCACTAGAGACAACAAACGCACGTTCCTTTCATATATTGTTCTCTTATCAAATGCATCCACGCCAAGCCAATAAATCCACGTCTTGTGTGGGGACCCTAGCCGGCGTCCATACATCAGCCAACAAAACACTGCTCTGCTGAACACATCAGTCTCCCCCGGCCCACAGCCCAGTGCTTAGCACATGGACCATTCGCCGACGGAGACCTCTGCGCCCAGCAGCTGTGACAGGAAATACACAGGAAGATATCCACTCCAATGGTTTACCCTGACACTGAGAGACATGATGACAATACACAATATATTAAATACACATCATAATAAAATTTCCACAACAGTCCCTCCTCTTTGTCATATGCTCCCCAGTGTCCCTCAACGAATCTCGATCTTCTTTTTTGAAAAAAACAGTCTTGTCTACGAAAAGTCCTGACTCCATAAAACAAAACATGATGGAAAACAGAAAGTCAATCTTGACACGTAGCTTAAAACAAATCTTGACTCGGAGATTCTTTTCTTCGGGAGCTGACTCAGGAGGTGGTGTTTCGCGCTGGTCGCCGGCTGGTTTGGAATCCTCTGCATCTGGTCCATGGTTTGGTCTTCAGGGCATCTTGTCTGTTCGGGCTTCGGTAACTCAGTCGATTAGACATCAGGAACTTCTCACTCCGGCGTATAGAAGGAATGGAAACAAAAAACATAAGTACATGTCCTATTTCCTTTCGCCCGGATCCAATGGAAAACCAGTGAGCCCCAAGACCTCCCAAAACTTTAAAAAGGATTCCAACCCTCACTAGTCATAGCTCCGCCTCTGCCCTGCTCCTGTCAGTATGGGCCCGACCCTTGTCAATGGTGTCTGCTAGCCAGGCATAACCGTCATCTAATTCACAGAAACCCTCCTCTGGACGCTCTACTGATGTTTCTCGGTGATCTCTCTCACTGCCTCAATGGTTTCATTGAACATCTCATCCACTATGGACGAGAAATTGTTCAATCTCTTCATAAGTCCAACTCCCCATTCCGTCCAGCCACAAAACAAATCCCTTCCAGCTCTCCCTGCCCTTCTTTCCTCCTTCCACACCATCAGTTTCTCCCAATCGGCTGCAACGTAAGATACAGGGACAAGTTTCACCAGGACACATGAACCTCTGGAATTAGGGGGAATTACCTTATAAGTGGCTAAACCGCATAGGAAATAGTACGGACCCGTCAACTCCACACAAGAACTCCTGACAGTCACGGGCCTCCAGTAATAACTGAATAGACTGAGAGATTGAACGTTCAGACTCAGGGAGCAATCTCTCAGTCTATTCAGTTATTACTGGAGGCCCGTGACTGTCAGGAGTTCTTGTGTGGAGTTGACGGGTCCGTACTATTTCCTATGCGGTTTAGCCACTTATAAGGTAATTCCCCCTAATTCCAGAGGTTCATGTGTCCTGGTGAAACTTGTCCCTGTATCTTACGTTGCAGCCGATTGGGAGAAACTGATGGTGTGGAAGTCAGGACTGCAGCCGATTGGGAGAAACTGATGGTGTGGAGTCAGGACTTCTTTCCAGCAGATATAATCTGGTCTATGGGTGTTATGGTAGAGATCAGGGTTTTCATTAGTAAGGTTGACCGTTATACCTTCCTTGCAACTGGAGGATCCCACAAACTTATGCCCTTTATCACATCTACGGGCCGCATAGCTGCCCGGACACCCATACAGGATTAACAAGCGAGGAGCAGGAGCCAGAGCTATTATTAAACCTATAGCTGATATTACCCTATAGAAATGTAAAACCAGTGCTATCAAAAAACGTCTCCTTGTGGCCCTCGCTAGTTTGAGGTGCGTTTCCCTCCCTAAACATTAAACTAAACAAATAAACAAAAGTGATACTCTTCCTTTTTGATGTAGTTGAGCAGCTTCTTGCAGTGACCCGTGTGGATCCAGTTGTCTCGTCCCTCTAACTTCAGAGAGGTTGGTGTCATCAGCAGCACCTGAAATGGCCCAAGATATCTCGGCTCTAGTCCCGTCCTCAGATGTTTCTTTAGCACGACCCAATCACCTGGTTGACTAGAATGAACACTGGTTATTGAGTATGGGTCCGGGAGAAACTCCCGAACCCAGTGGTGGACATAGGGTGATAACCCGTGGGGCTGCCTGTGGGCATACCTGATGTAATAAAGGGTTACAGCGGAACATTCAGGCCTTTTTACCTTCTTTGCAAAAATCTGACCCAAGTACCGTCAAAGAAAAGGCAGTCATGATGGTTCTCGACGTAATTTTCTACTAGGTTAGAAAAATTATTGAAATTTGAGAGGTTAGAATGGTTAGTAAAAAGTTTGAAGATTGTTGTTTTCTGCACCACTTTTCCCCCCTTCTCATCGTCCTTAAAACCAGGACGAAGAGAAGCTGGATTAAACATGGTGCATCGTCTCAAGATTATATAGAGGAATGAGGGAGGGATGAGAGAGAGAGAGATAGAGAAAGAGAAAAGCGACCCTGTCAGTAGTGGAGGTGGAAGTGACAGTTAGGGACTCACTTACCTCGGGTACTGGTTGTTTCAGTAGGCCCGGGTTTAGTGGATCCGGCCTGTTTCAGCAAAGTCAGCCCAGATAGAGCCTCCTCTTCTTCCTGCATCGGGTAATGAAACTCAGTTTAACCCTCAGCCAGGCGTACATCACTCGGTTCTTCCGGATTAAAACTGGGTTCTGTACGCCCTGCTTAATTACCATGATTGACTTTTGCAGCCACAATTGCGCTACCTAACTTCCAGAGGGATACTCCAATTAGTTCCCTTGGACCACCTACTCCATTCTTTAAGGGGCTTTGTGGCCTTCACCCCATAACTAGATCTCATGTACTGAGCAGCCGTCTGACCCCACGAGGGGAACTATGTTTTCCCCCCCGAAAATGGATCTGCCACAACCCATCCTTGGTTAACCAAGCCTTACCAGTGTTGCCTGCGTCCAGGGACACGCTTTTGACCGTACATGGAGGGTACCGCCCGGCTCATTCTTATGGTACGTCTGTCCGACCCCGACTTTTGCACAGCCTATGTCGGACAGCTAGAAATCTCTTGCACTGAGGGTGGCCTATTGCTACTCTCAATGCTATTTCCACTCCCACAGGGCATTTAAGCCAGAGCTCCTTTTTCTGGATTCCCAGTATGCCTCCTAAAGGGCTATACACACAGCTGAGCTACGCCTGTGTTTGGCCAGCGACGGCTAGCCAATAAATGAGACCCACTTTTCTCCAGCTCAATGTGGCTCCTCCAGTCAATCTCCTGCTGATAAAGTAAAAATAAATACGGGGTTAACCTCTGGTTGTTAAAGACAGAAGAGTCCTGGTGTGGAGAACCGTCACTTGGAAAAGAGAAATAGAAGGAAAAAAGTATGCTAAGATTGAATATAGAACTGCAGAAAAATGTAAATATAAATTAATCAAAGACAAAAATAACTGAAAATAAAACCGAAAAAGATGACCTGTAAAAAGGAAAGAAAAAACAACATAGAAAACTTCAGTTACAGAAAGTCTTGCTATATACATTGAGATTCAGTAAAAAGTAAATTTTAACTTAAAAAACGAAACTCAAATACAAAAACAAAAACCCTAGGAACAAATACAATTGTATAGGACTGAATTAACAAATCATTTTTCTTGTGCAGCTCAGTATTACACCTCACAGTAGATTCATAAATAGCGCTAGCTTCAGCTGCCTGCCGGACAAGAGTTCTCAATTTACACTTTTAAATCTTCCACTTCTCCTTCCAAACTCAGCTTCAGCCTACAAGACTCCTGATATTTATCCGCTATCCACCCAGCAGCAAAAATCAGAGCATACTTGCCTTTCTTTTTGCGCCATTTTTTGGTACCGATCAGGTTTGCTACACAATTCTGAGCCTGCAGCCATGGATCAGTAGATCCCTGCATAGCCTGAAGAATGGCCGCCGTGTCCTTCAACTTTGCAACTTCTTTAAAAATACTTTCCATTGCACAGCTACAGAAACACTACAATGGTTGCTACAATAAACAAAACACTAGTACCAATTTCTAGGAGTTGTCCCATTACTTTTGGCACAGAACCTTTCTACACTGTAGTACCCGTATTAATTATGCCAAACAAGTCTACAATTCATTGTAACAGCCACAGATATACAAACATTAAGCAGAATCATCAACTATAGGACAATTTCACCGCTAAACTGCTACTAATGCTCACACAATGATTCCTGTATCAGACTGGTCACTGAGCTATACCGTAACCGAACACTCCACTGATATCCAGCATAAAACTTATCAAAACAAAATCAAACTGTACATAGGTTACAAAAAGACAAGATAACTATTCTGAACAAAACTAACATTTCAGGCAAAAACAACCAAATCGCTTTCCATAGCAAACTAACCAAGATGGCCGACAAACCACATGTCTTAAAGATGGCTGAAAAACCACATGGTCATCACACAAAGGAAATCAAGATAGTGTCTACAAAGTCCAGCAATAGAAACAGTTTTTATATTCCCTGTTCCCCACCCCCGAAGCCAGAGCAAAACCTCCACTCTGTGGGTGATTTACAGGTTAACAATATAAAAATACTCTCTAAATGCTGTCTCTAATGTACAAACACTAAAACCAATTGCTGCCTCTATAAACCTCTATAAAATCGCCTCTTACAAAATCACAGTAATATAAAAGTTAAGAAGTTACAAAAAAAACACAATATCCTGTACTGCTCAGCACACACATCTCATCATACAATCTCTGTACAATCAACTCAGATCCACCAAAAACTACACAACGGAAAAACTCTTACCTTATCCTTACACAAATAGAGCAAAAAATGTTCTTTTAACAAGCAGAAATTTTCTCTGACGCAGCAGACAAAACTACAGTTTACTATTCTCTCCCTTTTACCTGCTGTGCAGAGAAAAAACCTGTTGAATCCTTTCAAGCTCGCCATCTGAAGTAGAAATATTATCTGTTGTAGAAATATTAATATTAGAAATCTGCTCTCCAATGTCTTTGTGTAAGGAAAGGTAAAAATCTCAATCGCCGTCAGAGTCAGACACAGGTGTTACCATACTGAATTCTTGCTGAGAACTTCCTTCTCCTCCTGCCCAATCTGTTTCTTTTATTTACTAACAAAAGGTGTAAAAGGGGCTGGCCCAAAACAAGGATACAGGAAGTGATGACATATAGGAAGTGATGACATAGGAAGATTAGAACATAGCCAGCTCACAAACACATGTATCCTATAACCACTGGAGCGAACCTTATCTAGCCTTGCTCAGTGATCAATGCCAGATAAAATTACTATGATCCTCATGCATGCTTATTTACAGGACAACGTCATTATCTCCAGCGGCTGATCAGGCGCACTAGAGACAACAAACGCATGTTACTTTCATATATTGTTCTCTTAACAAATGCATCCACGCCAAGCCAATAAATCCGCGTCTTGCACGGGGGCCCTAGCCGGCGTCCATACATCAGCCAACAAAACACTGCTCTGTTGAACACATCAGTCTCCCCCGGCCCACAGCCCAGTGCTTAGCACATGGACCATTCGCCGACTGAGACCTCTGCGCCCGGCAGCTGTGTCTCCACATACACGGGAAGATATCCACTCGAATGGTTTACCTTGACACTGAGAGACATGATGACAATGCACAATATATTAAATACACATCCTAATAAAATTTCAACTACAATCACAGCCCAGAACGTTAATCACTACACTATATAGCTGCATAGCCAGTCACTTAAAAAAAAATTTTTGGACTTTTACTGTGCCAACAGATGCCCCATAGTGCCGCTCTCCCCTATCGTGCCCCCATAGTGTGCCAATAAAAACAAGCCTCGTTAGAACCCCCAGATGCCCCCATAGTGCCCCTCTCATCCATGGTGCCCCCTCATAATGTCCCAGTTAAAAAATGTCCCCATAGTGCCCCTCCCTAACATTGGCAAGAAATAAATGCCCCCAGAGTGCCACCCAAAAAAAATAATGGGGCTGTAAGAAATGCCAGATGCCCCCATAGTGCCAGCTCCCCGCACAAAGGTAAAAAAAAAACAAAAAAACACATACTTCCCTCCATCAGCAGTGATGCGATGCAGGCCTCTTCCGGCCTGTGTCCCTGCTGTGTGCTGCCCGACTCAGGTGAAACGATGATAATGACATAATCGCACCGCCTGAGCCGGCCTCTGACAGGCCGCAGGCATTAGTGCCTGCAGCCTATCAGAAGAACAGGGAAGGGAGACGCCTCTCCCTCCCCTGCCCTGCCGCAGCACAGGCATCTGTATTACTGTCCTGAGGACGGCGATACAGATGAATATGGAGATGAGCACTTCCACAATGGACGCGCTCATCTCCTACTGCCCCCTTACCACTGCTGGCAACTAGAACCAGGGCCACTCCACCTGTGTTGATCGGCGGTGCAGCCCTGAGGAATAAAAAAAAAAAAAAAAATTGTTTGTTAAAGACGGCCCAGTGTCCGTTTTTAATATGCTTTAGGGCGGCCTGGGGGGCAATTGCCTCACTGCCCCCTGTCCCAGCCCGCCCCTGATTAGAGCCCTGGTTCCGAGTGGTAAGTTTTGGGCAAGAGAGTGCCAATATGTTTATTAGGGTATGGGCACGTCGAAAGGTAATACAGGGTTTGGTCGGGATCGTCTTCCTAATAATTGGATCTTGAAGAAAAATAGGCCAATGTTTTTACATAGTAACATAGTACATAAGGCCGAAAAAGGACATTTGTCCATCCAGTTCGGCCTGTCATCCTGAAAGTTGATCCAGACTTCCTCTGGATCTGTAAGGTAGAAGTAAATTTTCCCCACTTTAGGGGAATAAAAAATTCCTTCCCGACTCCAATCAGGCAATCAGAATAACTCCCTGGATCAACGACCCCTCTGTAGTAGCTATAGCCTGTAATATTATTACACTCCAGAAATAAAACCAGGCCCCTCTTGAATTCCTTTATTGTACTCATCATCACCACCTCCTTATGCAGAGAGTTCCATAGTCTCACTGCTCTTACCGTAAAGAATCCTCTTCTATGTTTGTGTACAAACGTTCTTTCCTACAGTAAATAACCCTAATTTTGCTAATCTTTCAGGGTACTGTAGTTGTCCCATTCCAGTTATTACTTTAGTTGCCCTCTTCTGGACCATCTCCAGCTATGCTATGTCTGCCTTGTTCACAGGAGCCCAGAACTGTGCACAGTACTCCATGTGTGGTCTGACTAGCGATTTGTAAAGTGGTAGAACTATGTTCTTATCACGGGCATCTATGCCCCTTTTGAGGCAACCTATTATCGTATTGGCCTTGGCAGCAGCTGCCTGACACTGGTTTTTGCAGCTTAGTTTGCTGTTTATAAAAATTCCTAGGTCCTTTTCCATGTCAGTGTTACAGAGTGTTTTACCATTTAGTATGTACGGGTGACTTGCATTATTCCTTTCCGTTAAACCTCATCTGCCACTTATCTGCCCAAGTCTGCAATCTATCCAGATCCCTCTGTAGGAGTATACTGTCCTCTTCAGTGTTAATTACTTTATACAGTTTAGTGTCATGTGCAAAAATTTATATTTTACTATGCAAGCCTTCTACAAGATCATTAATAAATATATTAAAGAGAATAGGGCCCAATACTGACTCCTGAGGTACTCAGCTAGTAACAGTGACCCAATCTGAGTGTGTACCGTTAATAACCACCCTCTGTTTTCTATCTTTGAACCAGCTACTTACCAACATACAGACGTTTTCTCCCAGTCCGAGCATTCTCATTTTATATACTAACCTTTTATGTGGTACAGTGTCAAATGCTTTGGAGAAGTCCAGATATACGACATCCATTGATTCGCCGCTGTCAAGTCTAGAACTTACCTCCTCATAGAAACTGATTAAATTAGTTTGGCATGACCGATCCCTCATGAAGCCATGCTGATATGGCGTTATTTGCTTATTTCCGTTGAGATGCTCGAAGATAGCATCTCTTAGAAAACCTTCAAACAGCTTACCCACAACAGATGTTAAACTTTCCGGCCTATAGTTTCCAGGCTCTGTTTTTGGACTCTTTTTGAATATTGGCACCACATTTGCTATGCGCCAATCCTGTGAGACATTCCCTGTCAGTATAGAGTCCGCAAACATCCGAAATAAGGGTCTGGCTATGACATTACTTAATTTGCTTAGGATACAGGGGTGTATACCATCCGTTCCTGGCGATTTGTCTATTTTAATCTTTTTAAGTCACTGTTGTACTTCTTCCTGGGTCAGACAGGACACTTTTAATGGGTAATTTAATTTTTACATTCAGCATTTCATCTGACAGTTTATTTTCCTCAGTGAATACATTGGATAAAAAAAATATTTAACAGCTTTGCTTTCTCCTCGTCGCTCTCTGCGACTCCCCCCTCATTACTCTTTAAAGGGCCGACACTTTCAGATTGATACTTTTTAACATTTATATAATTGAAGAACATTTTAGGGTTAGTTTTACTCTCTTTGGCAATTAATCTCTCGGTCTCTAGTTTGGCCACTTTTATTTGTTTTTTACATGTTTTATTTTTTTCCTTATAGTTTTATAATGCTTCCGTGCTACCCTCCTGTTTTAATGATTTATATGCTTTCTTTTTGTCATTTATTGCTTTCTTTACAGTTCTATTTATCCACATTGGTTTCTTTTTGTTCCTTAACCTTTTATTCCCATACGGTATGTACCTCTCACAATTAGATTTTAGGATGTTTTTAAAGATATCCCATTTTGTGGCTGTATTTTTATTTTTGAGGACTTTGTCCCAGTTAGTTAGGCCTATGGCCTCTCTGCCTATGGCCTCTCTTAGTTGGCTAAATTTAGCTTTTTTGAAGTTTGGCATTTTTGTTCCTCCCTGTAGAAACGCTCTTTTGAATGATAATTGGAGGTTATTACTTTATGACCACTATTTCCCAGTAGAGATGTCCCGAACTATTCGCCGTCGAACAGTTCCCGGCGAACATAGCTTGTTCGCCGCGGCGGGCGAACATATACGATGTTCGGTCCGCCCCCTATTCGTCATCATTGAGTAAACTTTGACCCTGTACCTCACAGTCAGCAGACACATTCCAGCCAATCAGCATCATACCCTCCCTCCCAGACCCTCCCACCTCCTGGACAGCATCCATTTTAGATTCATTCGGAAGCTGCAGTCTTAGTGAGAGGAGGGACAGTGTAGCTGCTGCTGATTTAATAGGTAAATTGATAGCTAGGCTAGTGTATTCAGTGTCCACTACAGTCCTGAAAGACTCATCTGATCTCAGCTGTAAGGACAGCACCCCAAAAAGCCCTTTTTAGGGCTAGTTCATGAGTCTGCTTTCTTTTTTTTTTTCCTGTGTAATCTAATTGCAGTTGCCTGCCAGCGTGTGTGTCAGGCTCACAGCGTATACTGTGCCCAGTGCTACCACTCATATCTGGTGTCACAGTAGCTTGCATTTAAAAAAAACAAAAACTTTTTTGACTGTAATATAATAGCAGTCAGTTGCCTGCACGCCTGTGTGTTTCATGCCCTGCAAGTGCACAGTGTCACCAGCGCAACTCATATCTGGTGTCACAGTAGATTACATTAAAAAATAAAAATACAATTTTGACTGTAAAATAATAGCAGTCAGTTGCTTGCACGCGTTTTTTTTTACAGGCCCTGCAAGTGCACAGTGTCACCAGCGCAACTCATATCTGGTGTCACAGTAGATTACATTTTAAAAAAAATAAAAAATTTGACTGTAATAGATTGAATAGCAGTTAGTTGTCTGAAAGCGTGTGTGTCAGGCCTACAGCGTCTACTCTGCCAACTTCTGCCAGTGCACAGTGTCACTCATATCTGGTGTCACTGTAGCTTGCACGCATAGTACAACTAAACTAATCTAAAAAAAATGACAGGCAGAGGCAGGCCATCCCGCAGGGGCCATTGTGGTTGTGGTGCTGTGATTCAGTTTGGCCCTAGAATAATGCCCAGTGTTCAGAGGCCACGTACCCTGAACTCGAAAAGGTTCTGAGGACATAGTTGACTGGCTAACACAGGACACCCAATCTTCTACAGCTTCCGCTCGGAACCTTGATGCACCATCCTGCTCCAGCTCAGCTTCGGGCACCTCTCAAGTTAACACTCGCCTGCCTGCCGCCATCACTAACACTAGCACCACAGCTGCTTCACTTGATCTGTCAGAGGAGTTATTTACACATCAGTTGGAAGAAATGAGTGATGCGCAACTATTATTGCCAGAGGATGTAGATAACAGGGATATGTCTCAGTCAGGCAGCATTACACAAATGGAAGTACGGTGTGATGATGATGATGTTGTACCCGCTGCTGCTTCCTTTGCTGAGTTGTCAGATACAAGTGAAGCGGTTGATGATGATGATGTGTCCGTGGATGTCACGTGGGTGCCCGCTCGAAGAGAAGAAGAACAGGGGGAAAGTTCTGATGGGGAGACAGAGAGGAGGAGGAGACGAGTTGGAAGCAGAGGGAGGTCGTCGCAAGGAGCTAGTGGCACAGTCAGACAGCATGCATTGGCACCCGGGGTCAGCCAGACAGCACGCCAATCAACGCATGCTGTTGCCACCACCAGAATGACGTCATTGCAGAGATCAGCAGTGTGGCATTTTTTTTGTGTCTGCCTCTGACACCAGCGATGCCATTTGCAACCTGTGCCAAAAGAAACTGAGTCGTGGGAAGTCCAACACCCACCTAGGTACAACTGCTTTGCAAAGGCACATGATCTCAAATCACAAACGCCTATGGGATCAACACATGAGTACAAGCACCACGTCAACCACTGCTGTCCTCCTTGCCCCCTCTCAACCATCCACCACTCCGTCTCTCGCCTTGAGCAGTTCCTGCTCATCTGCCCACAGTCAGGTGTCTGTCAAGTACATGTTTGAGCGTAAGAAGCCAATATCACAAAGTCACCCCCTTGCCCGGCGTCTGACAGCTGGCTTGTCGGAACTCTTAGCCCGCCAGCTTTTACCATACAAGCTGGTGGAGTCTGAGGCCTTCCAAAAATTTGTAGCGATTGGGACACCGCAGTGGAAGGTACCCGGCCGAAATTTCTTTGCACAAAAGGCAATCCTTAACCTGTACTCGATTGTGCAAAAGGAAGTCATGGCATGTCTGGCACACAGTGTTGGGGCAAGGGTCCATCTGACCACTGATACCTGGTCTGAAAAGCACGGTCAGGGCAGGTATATCACCTACACTGCGCATTGGGTAAAGCTGCTGACGGCTGCCAAGCATGTAATGCGAGGCTCTGCAGAGGAGTTGGTGACACTGCCACGACTTGCAGGCAGGCTTGCTGCTACCTCCTCTACTCCTCCTACTCCATCCTCTTCCATAACCTCCTTGGCTGAGTCCTCTTCTGCTGCTGCGTCTTGCTCCACATCAACTGCACCCCCCCAGCTCCCCAGGGGCTATTCCACATCCCGAATACGACCGTGTCACGCCGTCTTGGGGTTGACTTGCCTGAAAGCAGAGAGTCACACCGGACCAGCACTCCTGTCCGCCCTGAACGCACAGGTGGATCAGTGGCTGACTCCGCACCAACTGGAGATCGGCAAAGTGGTGTGTGACAACGGAAGCAATTTGTTGGCGGCATTGAATTTGGGCAAGTTAACACATGTGCCGTGCATGGCACATGTGTTGAATCTGATTGTACAACGCTTTGTGCCTAAGTACCTAGGCTTACAAGACCTCCTGAAGCAGGCCAGGAAGGTGTGTGGCCATTTCAAGCGTTCCTACACAGCCATGGCGCACTTTTCAGATATTCAGTGGCGAAACAATTTGCCAGCGAGGCGCTTGATTTGCGACAGCCCGACATGTTGGAATTCAACACTCCTAATGTTCGACCGCCTGCTCCAACAAGAAAAAGCCGTCAACGTGTATTTGTATGACCGGGGTGCTAGGACATTCTCTGCGGAGCTGGGAATTTTTTTTGTCACGTTACTGGACGCTCATGCGCAATGCCTGTAGGCTCATGCATCCTTTTGAGGAGGTGACAAACCTAGTCAGTCGCACCAAAGGCACCATCAGCGACATCCTCCCATTTGTTTTCTTCCTGGAGCGTGCCCTGCGAAGAGTGCTGGTTTAGGCCGTTTATGAGCGTGAAGAGGAAGAGTTGTGGTCACTATCACCACCAGAAACAGCCTTATCAGCATCGCTTGCTGGACCTGCGGCAATGCTGGAAGAGGAGTGTAAGGAAGAGGAGTCAGAGGAGGAATGTGGCTTTGAGGAGGAGGAGGAAGACCAACCACAGCAGGCATCCCAGGGTGCTCGTTGTCACCTATCTGGTACCCGTGGTGTTGTACGTGGCTGGGGGGAAGAACAGACTTTCAGTGAGATCACTGAGGACGAGGAATGGGACAGGAGTAGCTCGGCATCCAACCTTGTGTAAATGGGGTCTTTTATGCTGTCGTGCCGGTTGAGGGACCCTCGTATAAAAAGGCTGAAGGAGAACGACCTGTACTGGGTGGCCACGCTACTAGACCCCCGGTATAAGCAGAAAGTGGCTGAAATGTTACTGAATTACCGCAAGTCGGAAAGGATGCAGCAGTTCCAAAATAAATGTAAAAGTATGCTTTACACAGCGTATAAGGGTGATGTCACAGCCCAACGGGAATCTAACAGGGGAAGAGGTGAAAGTAATCCTCCTCCTACCACGACCACGCCGGCAAGGACAGGACGCTTTACAGACGTGTTGTTGATGGAGGACATGCGGAGCTTTTTAAGTCCTACGCATCGCCACAGCCCTTCGGGGTCCACCCTCAGAACGACTTGACCGACAGGTAGCAGACTACCTCGCCTTAACTGCAGATATCGACACTCTGAGGAGCGATGAACCCCTTGACTACTGGGTGTGCAGGCTTGACCTGTGGCCTGAGCTATCCCAATTTGCGATGAAACTTCTGGCCTGCCCCGCTTCAAGTGTCCTGTCAGAAAGGACCTTCAGTGCAGTAGGAGGTATTGTCACTGAGAAGATAAGTCGCCTAGGTCAAAAAAGTCTAGATTACCTCACCTTTATTAAGATGAATGAGGCATGGATCCCGAAGGGACTGACAGTGGGTGATACATTTGACTAATAAAGGCCTGGTGATGAGATGAGCTGCCTTGGGCTATGACTTGCGTGACTTTTCCGCCACCAACTAGGGTTCAAGGCAAAATGTTTTAGTGCACTTTCTGCCTGGAAAACATCAATTTTTCTGGCCGCTGCTACAGCAGCAGCTGCAACAATACCTAATTTTTCAGGCATGTGTACATGCCTAATTTTTATGGCCTCTGGTGCTGCACTGTGGCTGCAAAAACAAAACAAAAAAAAAGGCACATACATGTGTCAATTCCCCTTCGTGATCGTTACCTTGTTGTGGTGAAGGGGCTTGCGTATCACAATGAAGCGACCACCTCTATGAGTGTGTTGGCAATGGCAATGTTGGCACACCCCAGATAAGGTCGTTGCTTCATTGTGAACAGACCAAAAGCAATCGACTGGATAATTTTGCATAGAAAAAACATTAATTTTCTTTGTGATCATCTAAGGTGATCATTAAAGCCTACTAGGCCAACAATGGGCCCACACTGCAGAATCATTGTTTTCTGGGTCACTTAACTGTCACTGAACTACCTCAGCACGACCATAGACTTTGAAAAAACCCCATCGCCTGCAATCTCCCAAACATGCGCATGAGCACAGTCATCACTACACCAAGATTGACGCATAGAGGAATAACATTTATGTCATGAGTGTGTCAACTATTGACAACTCTTTGCGGTTATCTAAAATCTATTCCATACACATCCCCTGATAGGTGACGTAACAGGGATTAAACTGATAGGAATAGTACTACTTAACACACCACTCATATCTGGTGTCACAGTACATTGCAAGGCATACGCGCAGTGCCCCAAATTGGAGGTAAGAGGACCGACCAAGCATCTTTTTCCATCTCCCGGTTCCTAAAATCTATTCCATACACATCCCCTGATAGGTGACGTAACAGGGATTAAACTGATAGGAATAGTACTACTTAACACACCACTCATATCTGGTGTCACAGTACATTGCAAGGCATACGCGCAGTGCCCCAAATTGGAAGTAAGAGGACCGACCAAGCTTCTTTTTCCATCTCCCGGTTCCTAAAATCTATTCCATACACGTCCCCTGATAGAAACATAGAAACACAGAATGTGTCGGCAGATAAGAACCATTTGGCCCATCTAGTCTGCCCAATATACTGAGTACTATGGATAGCCCCTGGCCCTATCTTATATGAAGGATGGCCTTATGCCTATCCCATGCATGCTTAAACTCCTTCACTGTATTTGCAGCTACCACTTCTGCAGAAAGGCTATTCCATGCTTCCACTACTCTCTCAGTAAAGTAATACTTCCTGATATTACTTTTAAACCTTTGCCCCTCTAATTTAAAACTATGTCCTCTTGTAGCAGTTTTTCTTCTTTTAAATATTCTCTCCTCTTTTACCTTGTTGATTCCCTTTATGTAGGGGACGTAACAGGGATTAAACTGATAGGAATAGTACTACTTAAACACACCACTCATATCTGGTGGCACAGTACATTGCAAGGCGTACGCGCAGTGCCCCAAATTGGAAGTAAGAGGAAGGACAGACCAAGCATCTTTTTCCATCTCCCGGTTCCTAAAATCTATTCCATACACCGGCCCCTGATAGGGGACAAAACAGAGATTAACCACCTCAGCCCCCAGTGCTTAAACACCCTGAAAGACCAGGCCACTTTTTACACTTCTGACCTACACTACTTTCACTGTTTATTGCTCGGTCATGCAACTTACCACCCAAATGAATTTTACCTGCTTTTCTTCTCACTAATAGAGCTTTCATTTGGTGGTATTTCATTGCTGCTGACATTTTTACTTTTTTTGTTATTAATCGAAATTTAACGATTTTTTTGCAAAAAAATGACATTTTTCACTTTCAGTTGTAAAATTTTGCAAAAAAAACGAGATCCATATAGAAATTTTGCTCTAAATTTATAGTTCTACATGTCTTTGATAAAAAAAAAATGTTTGGGTAAAAAAAAAATGGTTTGGGTAAAAGTTATAGCGTTTACAAACTATGGTACAAAAATGTGAATTTCCGCTTTTTGAAGCAGCTCTGACTTTCTGAGCACCTGTCATGTTTCCTGAGGTTCTACAATGCCCAGACAGTACAAACACCCCACAAATGACCCCATTTCTGAAAGTACACACCCTAAGGTATTCGCTGATGGGCATAGTGAGTTCATAGAACTTTTTATTTTTTGTCACAAGTTAGCGGAAAATGATGATTTTTTTTTTTTTTTTTTTCTTACAAAGTCTCATATTCCACTAACTTGTGACAAAAAATAAAAAGTTCTATGAACTCACTATGCCCATCAGCGAATACCTTGGGGTCTCTTCTTTCCAAAATGGGGTCACTTGTGGGGTAGTTATACTGCCCTGGCATTCTAGGGGCCCAAATGTGTGGTAAGGAGTTTGAAATCAAATTCTGTAAAAAATGACGAGTGAAATCCGAAAGGTGCTCTTTGGAATATGGGCCCCTTTGCCCACCTAGGCTGCAAAAAAGTGTCACACATCTGGTATCCCCGTACTCAGGAGAAGTTGAGGAATGTGTTTTGGGGTGTCTTTTTACATATACCCATGCTGGGTGAGATAAATATCTTGGTCAAATGACAACTTTGTATAAAAAAATGGGAAAAGTTGTCTTTTGCCAAGATATTTCTCTCACCCAGCATGGGTATATGTAAAATGACACCCCAAAACACATTCCCCACCTTCTCCTGAGTACGGAGATACCAGATGTGTGACACTTTTTTGCAGCCTAGGTGGGCAAAGGGGCCAATATTCCAAAGAGCACCTTTCGGATTTCACTCGTCAATTTTTACATAATTTGATTTCAAACTCCTTACCACACATTTGGGCCCCTAGAATGCCAGGGCAGTATAACTACCCCACAAGTGACCCCATTTTGGAAAGAAGACACCCCAAGCTATTCCGTGAGGGGCATGGCGAGTTCCTAGAATTTTTTATTTTTTGTCACAAGTTAGTGGAAAATGATGATTTATTTTTTTTTTTTTTTTTTCATACAAAGTCTCATATTCCACTAACTTGTGACAAAAAATAAAAACTTCCATGAACTCACTATGCCCATCAGCGAATACCTTGGGGTCTCTTCTTTCCAAAATGGGGTCACTTGTGGGGTAGTTATACTGCCCTGGCATTCTAGGGGCCCAAATGTGTGGTAAGGAGTTTGAAATCAAATTCTGTAAAAAATGACGAGTGAAATCCGAAAGGTGCTCTTTGGAATATGGGCCCCTTTGCCCACCTAGGCTGCAAAAAAGTGTCACACATGTGGTATTGCCGTACTCAGGAGAAGTTGAGGAATGTGTTTTGGGGTGTCTTTTTACATATACCCATGCTGGGTGAGATAAATATCTTGGTCAAATGACAACTTTGTATAAAAAAATGGGAAAAGTTGTCTTTTGCCAAGATATTTCTCTCACCCAGCATGGGTATATATAAAATGACACCCCAAAACACATTCCCCACCTTCTCCTGAGTACGGAGATACCAGATGTGTGACACTTTTTTGCAGCCTAGGTGGGCAAAGGGGCCCATATTCCAAAGAGCACCTTTCGGATTTCACAGGTCATTTTTTGCTGAATTTGATTTCAAACTCCTTACCACACATTTGGGCCCCTAGAATGCCAGGGCAGTATAACTACCCCACAAGTGACCCCATTTTGGAAAGAAGAGACCCCAAGGTATTCGCTGATGGGCATAGTGAGTTCATGAAAAAAAAAATTTTTTGGCACAAGTTAGTGGAATATGAGACTTTGTATGAAAAAAAAAAAAAAAAATCATCATTTTCCACTAACTTGTGACAAAAAATAAAAAATTCTAGGAACTTGCCATGCCCCTCACGGAATACCTTGGGGTGTCTTCTTTCCAAAATGGGGTCACTTGTGGGGCAGTTATACTGCCCTGGCATTTTCCAGGGGCCCTAATGTCTGGTAAGTAGGTAAATGACCTGTGAAATCTGAAAGGTGCTCTTTGGAATGTGGGCCCCTTTGCCCAGCTAGGCTGCAAAAAAGTGTCACACATCTGGTATCTCCGTACTCAGGAGAAGGTAAGGAATGTGTTTTGGGGTGTCATTTTACATATACCCATGCTGGGTGAGAGAAATATCTTGGCAAAAGACAACTTTTCCCATTTTTTTTATACAAAGTTGGCATTTGACCAAGATATTTATCTCACCCAGCATGGGTATATGTAAAATGACACCCCAAAACATATTCCCCAACTTCTGCTGAATACGGAGATACCACATGTGTGACACTTTTTTGCAGCCTAGGTGGGCAAAGGGGCCCAAATTCCTTTTAGGAGGGCATTTTTAGACATTTGGATACCAGACTTCTTCTCACGCTTTGGGGCCCCTAAAATGCCAGGGCAGTATAAATACCCCACATGTGACCCCATTTTGGAAAGAAGACACCCCAAGGTATTCAATGAGGGGCATGGCGAGTTCATTGAAAAAAAAAAATTTTGGAACAAGTTAGCGGAAATTGATTTTTTGGATTTTGTTCTCACAAAGTCTCCCTTTCCGCTAACTTGGGACAAAAATTTCAATCTTTCATGGACTCAATATGCCCCTCAGCGAATACCTTGGGGTGTCTTCTTTCCAAAATGGTGTTATTTGTGGGGTGTTTGTACTGCCCTGGCATTTGAGGGTCTCCGCAATCATTACATGTATGCCCAGCATTAGGAGTTTCTGCTATTCTCCTTATATTGAGCATACGGGTAATGAGATTTTTTTTTTCCGTTCAGCCTCTGGGCTGAAAGAAAAAAATGAACGGCACAGATTTCTTCATTCGCATCGATCAATGTGGATGAAAAAATCTCTGCCAAAAAAAGAAAAAGGAGGGGAAAGGCGTCTGCCAGGACATAGGAGCTCCGCCCAACATCCATACCCACTTCAGCTCGTATGCCCTGGCAAACCAGATTTCTCCATTCACATCAATCGATGTGGATGAATAAATCATTGCCGGGATTTTTTTTTTTATATATACAAAGTGTTTGCCAAAGTATATGAACACCGCCACCTCCTCAGCTCATATGCCTCGGCAAACATATCTTTTACTGCTGAGGAGAAATCTCGTCTTGCAGCGCCGCATACACCGACTTGCGTGTAATCTGACAGCAGCACAATGCTTCTGTCCGAATGCACATCAGTGCTGCAGCTGGTCGATCGGTTGGTCCACCTGGAAGGTAAAAAAAACAAAACAAAAAAGAAAAAACCAGGCCGCAAAGCAATAACTTTATTAACTTTAGAACAGAACATATTAACTTTTTTAAACTTTTTTAACTTTTTTACTTACCGGTAATTTTTTTTTTGTTTAGTTTTTTTTACCTTTATAGAACAAACCTCTCCTTCCCCATGGGACAATGTGCAAAGCGCAAATCGCCCAAAGATGTGGCGAAGTACGTTATGCACTTTATCCCAGGTGAAAGGAGACGTTTGCAGCAGCTGAGAGTAAAAGGGCCCTAATAGCCCTGTGTGCCTGTCCTGTGAGATGCAATCCCTATGCTAGGTGTACCTGTGTGTGGTACTTCCGGAAACACTCTCCATAGCATAGGGCAGGGTGGTCAGCACAGTCAGGACAGAAATAGCGGGTGTCACGCCTTATTCCACTCCTGCTACAGACACGACATCTTTTTCGGGGTGACGGTTGGGTTGAGGTACCAGGAACGACACTGGGGAAATGTCGCTCGTGTAGACGGCTAACTACACTGGGGGATGGGGCCACGGAACCTCCTGGGTAAAGGAGGTTCTCGATGATCTCTTCCTGGAATTTGAGGAAAGATCGTGTTCTCCCAGCCTTACTGTAGAGAACAAAACTATTGTACAGCGCCAATTGAATTAAATATACAGACACCTTCTTATACCAGCGTCTGGTTCTGCGGGAAACTAAATACGGAGACAACATCTGGTCATTGAAGTCCACCCCTCCCATGAGCGCATTATAGTCGTGGACACAGAGGGGCTTTTCAATGACACGGGTTGCTCGCTCAATTTGGATTGTCGTGTCTGCGTGAATGGAGGAGAGCATGTAAACGTCACGCTTGTCTCTCCATTTCACCGCGAGCAGTTCTTCGTTACACAAGGCAGCCCTCTCCCCCCTTGCAAGACGGGTGGTTACAAGCCGTCGGGGGAAGCCCACGCGACTAGTTCGCGCGGTGCCACAGGCGCAAATCCGTTCTAGAAACAAATGCCTAAAGAGGGCCACACTTGTGTATAAATTGTCCACATAAAGATGGTACCCCTTGCCGTATAAGGGTGACACCAAGTCCCAGACTGTCTTCCCACTGCTCCCCAGGTAGTCAGGGCAACCGACCGGCTCCAGGGTCTGATCTTTTCCCTCATAGACACGAAATTTGTGGGTATAGCCTGTGGCCCTTTCACAGAGCTTATACAATTTGACCCCATACCGGGCACGCTTGCTTGGGATGTACTGTTTGAAGCCAAGGCGCCCGGTAAAATGTATTAGGGACTCGTCTACGCAGATGTTTTGCTCGGGGGTATACAAATCTGCAAATTTCTGGTTGAAATGGTCTATGAGGGGCCGAATTTTGTGGAGCCGGTCAAAAGCTGGGTGGCCTCTGGGACGGGAGGTGGTGTTGTCGCTAAAATGCAGGAAACGGAGGATGGCCTCAAATCGTGCCCTGGACATAGCAGCAGAGAACATGGGCATGTGATGAATCGGGTGCGTTGACCAATATGACCGCAATTCATGCTTTTTTGTCAGGCCCATGTTGAGGAGAAGGCCCAAAAAAAATTTAATTTCGGAAACTTGGACTGGTTTCCACCGGAAAGGCTGGGCATAAAAGCTTCCCGGGTTGGCGGATATAAATTGTGTGGCATACTGGTTGGTCTCTGCCACGACTAAGTCCAAGAGCTCCGCAGTCAAGAACAGCTCAAAAAATCCCAGGGCCGAACCGATTTGAGCCGTCTCAACCCGAACTCCAGACTGGGCGGTGAAAGGGGGAACTACAGGTGCGGCTGAAGTTGGTGACTGCCAATCAGGGTTTGCCAGCACCTCAGGGATTCTAGGGGCTCTACGGGCCTGTCTTTGCGGTGGCTGCGACGGGGTAACTAGTGCACGTGCCACCGTACCAGCTTCAACTGCCCTTCTGGTGCTCGCCACGTCACCATGTTGTACGGCAGTGCTGGTACTAGGTCCAGGGAGGGCTGCGCTGCTGGTGTATGCCTCACCACGTGATCCGGCAGCGACAGCCCCACTCTGCTGCTCTTGAAGCGGATCCTGCATAACCTGTGGTCTAGCGACATGGGGCCGGGTACGCCTGGTGCTGCCAGGGACCTCCACCTCCTCGTCCGAACTTTGGGTCAGAGAGCCACTGCTTTCCACAGGTTCATATTCTGACCCGCTAGATTCATCAGATGAGGGTTCCCACTCCTCATCCGACTGGGTCAGAATCCTGTAGGCCTCTTCAGAAGAATACCCCCTGTTTGACATTTTGGACTACTAAATTTAGGGGTATTCCCTGAGACTACCCAAGAAAAAAAGCAAACCTGTCTTACAAAGGGGAGGCTAGCGAAGTACCGGAGGCCGCTGCGGTTGATAAAAAATATCAAAACTGATTTTTTTATCGCCGCAGTGCGTGTAAAATGAATGTGCAGTGATCAAAAAATATATTTTTTTTGTCACTGCGGTGGGGCGGGCGTGGGTGAACGCACGTGTGGGCGACCGATCAGGCCTGATCGGGCAAACACTGCGTTTTGGGTGGAGGGCGAACTAAAGTGACACTAATACTATTATAGATCTGACCGTGATCAGTTTTGATCACTTACAGATACTATAAAAGTACAAATGCTGATTAGCGATACGCTATTCAGCGAATAAAAGTGACTGCGGTGCGGTGGGGTGGGCGCTAACTGACGCTAACTACCTAACCAAGGGGCCTAAACTATTCCTAAAACCTAACAGCCAATACTAGTGAAAAAAAAAAAGTGACAGTTTACACTGATCACTTTTTTTCCTTTCACTGGTGATTGACAGGGGCGATCAAAGGGGTGATCAAAGGGTTAATTGGGGTGCAGGGGGGTGATCTGGGGCTAAGGTGTAGTGTTGGTGCTACTCACAGTTCAGTCTGCTCCTGTGCTGGATCCAACCGACGAAAAGGACCAGCACAGGAGCAGAGAAGCCATATAACAGATCATATTTACTAATATGATCTGTTATATGGCTTGTGATTGGATTTTTTAAAAATCGCCAGCCTGCCAGCCAATGATCGTTGCTGGCAGGCTGGTGACGAACTTGTTCTTTAACTTTTGCCGGCCCGCGATGCGCATGCGCGGGCCGGCTTGGAGCGAAATCTCGCGTCTCGCGAGATGACGCGTATATGCGTGACTGTGCGCAGCGCTGCCACCTCCGGAACGCGAATCTGCGTTAGGCGGTCCGGAGGTGGTTAAAATGTTAAGAACAGATTTTTTTTTTATTTAAAAAAAAGAGAACAACCTCTGCGGAGCTGAGTATTGTTTGGCCGCGTTACTGAACGCTCATGCACAATGGCTGTAGGCTCATGCATCCTTTTGCGGAGGTGACAAACCTGATCAGTCAAACCCAAGGCAACATCATCGACCTCATCCCATATGCGTTTTTTCTGGAGCGTGCCCTGCGAAGAGTGCTGGATCAGGCCGTAGATGATCATGAAGAGGAAGAGTTGTGCTCACCATCACCACCAGAAGCAGCCTTGTCGTCGTCGATTGCTGGACCTGCGGCAAAGCAGAGAGAGGAGTCTGAAGTAGAGGAGTCAGAGGAGGAAGTTGGCTTTGAGGAGGTGGAAGACCAACCACAGCAGGCGTCCCAGGGGGCTTGTTGTCACCTTTCAGGGACCCTTGGTGTTATACGTGGCTGGATGGTGGAAGAGACCTTCAATGACGTCAGTGAGGACAAGGAACGGGACATGGCTAGCTTGGTATCCAACCTTGTGCAAATGGGGAGTTTGCTGTTGTGCAAATGGACTGTTTGGTCTGTCACTGTGAAGCGGGCGTAACCCTTACACTACCTGATCGATACAACATCATACCTGATGTTTTAAAGCACGTTATTCCAAACAATTTAGGAATGTTATGTGATTTATGCCCTTTATGGATTAAAACCCGACTTTGCGTCAACTACGTAATTTTCCATGGGAGTTTTGCCATAGATTCCCCTCCGGCATGCCACAGTCCAGGTGTTAGTCCCCTTGAAACAACTTTTCCATCACTATTGTGGCCAGAAAGAGTCCCTGTGGGTTTTAAAATTCGCCTGCCTATTGAAGTCTATGGCGGTTCGCCCGTTTGCAAACATTTGCAAAAATTTGCGTTCGCCGCTCGCGAACGGAAAATTTTATGTTTGCGACATCTCTATTTCCCAGGTGTCCCCCAACCTGCACGTCTGTTGTTCTGTCAGGCCTATTGGTTAATACTAAGTCCAGTATGGACTTTTTGAAGTAACATTTTTATGGAATTGTGGAGAGAATTGTTCCTAGTGAAGAAATTAAACTGTATGTTCTGTGGTGCAGTTTCAGGTAGCGGTACGGGATCTCAGGCAGTCTACCTGACTCTCTTTTAAAATTTTTGATCTTGAGTCCCGTATAAGATTTTTGGGGTACCCCTTATCCCTGAATCTCTTTGTAGTGTATCTAGTTGGTCGGCCAGAGTCTTATCATCTAAACAATTTTTATGAACGCGTCTGTTCATTTGTGGAAATGGCAGCTACTGAAGTCCAGATAACTATTTGCATCTACTTCCTTGAAATGCGTACTGGTCGTGATTCAGCCCTCATTAATTTGATGGTGGAGATCTAAAAAAACTATAGAGTTTGGATCTGAATGGGCAGTGAATGATAGATTCCAGTTGTTATGGTTTAATTGTTGAATGAGTGTGGATATGGAGGATGGGCTCCCTTTCCATATAAAGATGATATCATCAATTTATCGTTTGTAAAAGATGATGTCATCATCCATGAACATAATAACAAACGATACTTTGACGATATTAATGTAATCTGCTTTTATAGAGATGCATATATATATATATATATATATATATATATATATATATATATATATAGAAAAATAAAAATCTGCAGCACTCCTTCAAGTAAAAAATGTGCAATTTATTCACACATGTCAGCAAAGACAACGTTTCGGTCCTCTCACAGGACCTTTCTCAAGTCAAGATTTGAAGGAGTGCTGCGGATTTTCTTTTTCTACTGATTCCGTCCTATATCGAGGGACCACCGCGGGCACCCATACAATTACAGCTGTATCTGAAGGAGTGCTGCCTGACCTTCTCCATGTGTGTGTGTATATATATATATATATATATATATATAAAAAAAGAAAAACAATGGCGGCACCGGAGAAACAACACAGGAAGGGTGCTATGTCCAGGGATGTAGCAGCTTACCCCGTCAAATATAGATGAAAAACGGACAGCACTCCAGGTAAAAGTTGATGGTGTTTATTCACCCATGTGGATGGCAACGTTTCAGCTCATACAAGAGCCTTTGTCAAGCAATGAACACAATACAAAAGGGGGTATATATAGGCCAACCCCTATGACATCACAATGTGATCAATTATCAGCCAAATACAATAAAGTGCAAATAGTGCATATGTGATACATAAAAACATAAGTATATCAGTGTACAAAATATCAATAGATCAGTGGTATATATCAAATATATTATAAAATCAATGCGTAATCGCAATAAAGTGCATAAAGGTAAATTGATAAATCAATAAACATCAGGTGTATCCTGGAATATATAATGAGTGGGAAGAACAAAACGATGCTGCCAAAGGGAGGAGGAGCAATGACATACCCGATGTCGCTCGATGCCACACATGTCGATAGCCGCCACGTCCGGCGTTCAGGTGGATGCAATGCGCAGGCGCCGAGTCGCATGAGGGATAAGATGTAGCTTCCTCAAATGACGTAACTGGCGCATGCGCATGCGCATGAGTGTCAAAAGCTGTGTCGGCCATCTTGAAAGTGGTAAAAACCTCACATGGGAAAAAACGCAGACAATAGACCGCAACAAAAACGCAATATAGTGTGATCTCCTCACAAATCACAGTGGGAGTATGCGCAGAATGGCACTACTTAAATCAAACAGAAAAAAGGTAACTAATGATGATCACTGTGTGTGCGCATAGTCTGACAATGAACAGAGTAGCGCAAAACGGAAACAGTGCCGTTCACCTAATTGTGTATCCATAAGGAACAGAGAGAAACGAGTGCATAACAAAATGCAACATGCTTCCCCAAGTGAGCCATCTGAAGCAATATACCCAGCAGCAATCATGCTGCGGGCATGCCACAAAAAGGCCCACAGTTCCCCATGGACACACATGTCATATAGGACACACAGTATACAGCGCAATATACCAATTATATAAAAATCTGAAAAAAGTATAACCACAGCAAAAAACAACAAAAACTCTGTATGGAAACATGTAGGCAGATACGGGACATCTCGGGTACGTCTCACTTCTCCAACCTGCAGCATCATTCGTGTCTGTGAGTGAAAGAAGAAAGAATAGAAATAAGAAACTGGCTTAATAGTGTTCAAAATACACTAAATACCCTCAAAAGATAGACACATATCGCATATATGACAATTGTGGGGCAAACTACTCCACTAAACATATAACCCCGGGTTATAATCCGCATTGAGACCATTGGGTCTCAAGCTGTTGAGGGTATAAATCCAAAAAAGCTCTCTTTTTCTCAGGATCAACACCCTGTTGCCCCCACGTCTGGGCATGGGAATGTGGTCAATGACCCAACATTTGAGATCTCTTTCGGAGTGTTGAAGCTCCGTAAAATGTTTGGCAACAGGGAGGTCCTTTCTTTTTTTGCGTATTGACAATCGATGATTGTTCAACCGCGTTCTGAGATCCGTCGACGTTTCACCCACATATAATAATTTACACAGACAGATCAACACATAAATTACATAGTTTGAATTGCATGTAAGGTGAAATCGGATAGGGTAAGAAACTCCAGTGGTAGGATGGACAAAGGTAGAACCCCTACCCATGTATTTGCAATCAATGCAACACAAGCAGGGGAAACTACCCTTGCCATGTGTAGTTAAAGAAGTTTGAACAGACTTGGACCTAGGCCCAATGTCCGCTCTGACAAGTTGATCACATAGATTCCTAGATCGACAGAAAGAGAAGAGGGGAGAGATCTAAATTCTAAGATCTCACTATGACACCCACCCAGAATACCCCAATGACGCTTGATGATGCGATTAATGGCCTCACTTTGTTCCGTATATTTCGAGATGAAGGGTATTCGACTGACGGACCTATCGGACACCCTCCTCTCCAAAGTGCTGCTCCTGTCTATATCACGGACCTTTTGTATGTGAGAATCCAGGAGCTGGGTGGGATACCCCCTATTCTGAAATTTCTTGGACATGTTGTCCAAGGCCAGGTCAACCTGTTCAGGTTCAGAAACGATGCGTTTAACTCAGAGAAATTGAGAAAAAGGCAAACTTTTAAGCATACTCCGGGGATGCCCACTATTAAAGCAAAGAAGGGTGTTTTTATCTGTGGGCTTGGTGTATAACCGTGTATGCAGCTTGCCCTGATTGAAAATGACCGTGGTGTCCAGGAACTGCAATTCAGTCTCAGAGTGTACCAAGGTGAATTGAAGGTCCCTATTGACACTATTGAGAAATAGAAGAAAATCATCAAGTTGGGCAACACTACCTGTCCATATGAGGAAGATGTCGTCGATGTATCTCCACCACCGCAGCAAATGGCTGCGGTGGTGTGATACAAGGACGACATCTTCCTCAAAGCACCTCATAAAGATATTAGCATACGTAGGTGCTACGTTAGATCCCATAGCCACACCCCTTTGTTGTTGAAAAAACGTGTCCTGAAAAAGGAAATAGTTGTATCTCAAGATGATCTGTAATAGATCAATGATAAACTGTCTAGCAGCCGTGGAGTAAGATGAAGAACCCAACATACGTTCAATGGCACCAATACCCAAATCATGGTCAATCGAGGTATATAATGAGGTGACATCGAAAGATGCCAGGTGGACCTCATGGACACCAGTAAAATCAATTTTATCCAGCCTACACAGGAAATCAGTCGTATCCTGTATATACGACTCCGCCCCTGTAGCAAAATCATGCAGGACTTTATCAAGGAAGATGGCAATGCAACTAAAGATGGAGTCCGAACCGGACACGATCGGGCGTCCGGGTGGATCAACAAGCGACTTGTGCACTTTAGGAAGAATATATAAAACAGGTGTGACCGGATGGTCAACAGTAAGAAAAGTGCACAAGTCCTCATCACCCAATGGTCTCAATGCGGATTATAACCCGGGGTTATATGTTTAGTGGAGTAGTTTGCCCCACAATTGTCATATATGCGATATGTGTCTATCTTTTGAGGGTATTTAGTGTATTTTGAACACTATTAAGCCAGTTTCTTATTTCTATTCTTTCTTCTTTCACTCACAGACACGAATGATGCTGCAGGTTGGAGAAGTGAGACGTACCCGAGATGTCCCGTATCTGCCTACATGTTTCCATACAGAGTTTTTGTTGTTTTTTGCTGTGGTCATACTTTTTTCAGATTTTTATATAATTGGTATATTGCGCTGTATACTGTGTGTCCTATATGACATGTGTGTCCATGGGGAACTGTGGGCCTTTTTGTGGCATGCCCGCAGCATGATTGCTGCTGGGTATATTGCTTCAGATGGCTCACTTGGGGAAGCATGTTGCATTTTGTTATGCACTCATTTCTCTCTGTTCCTTATGGATACACAATTAGGTGAACGGCACTGTTTCCGTTTTGCGCTACTCTGTTCATTGTCAGGGTATGCGCACACACAGTGATCATCATTAGTTACCTTTTTTCTGTTTGATTTAAGTAGTGCCATTCTGCGCATACTCCCACTGTGATTTGTGAGGAGATCACACTATATCGCGTTTTTGTTGCGGTCTATTGTCTGCGTTTTTTTCCCATGTGAGGTTTTTACCACTTTCAAGATGGCCGACACAGCTTTTGACACTCATGCGCATGCGCCAGTTACGTCATTTGAGGAAGCTACATCTTATCCCTCACGCGACTCGGCGCCTGCGCATTGCATCCACCTGAACGCCGGACGTGGCGGCTATCGACATGTGTGGCATCGAGCGACATCGGGTATGTCATTGCTCCTCCTCCCTTTGGCAGCATCGTTTTGTTCTTCCCACTCATTATATATTCCAGGATACACCTGATGTTTATTGATTCATCAATTTACCTTTATGCACTTTATTGCGATTACGCATTGATTTTATAATATATTTGATATATACCACTGATCTATTGATATATTGTACACTGATATACTTATGTTTTTATGTATCACATATGCACTATTTGCACTTTATTGTATTTGGCTGATAATTGATCACATTGTGATGTCATAGGGGTTGGCCTATATATACCCCCTTTTGTATTGTGTTCATTGCTTGACAAAGGCTCTTGTATGAGCTGAAACGTTGCCATCCACATGGGTGAATAAACACCATCAACTTTTACCTGGAGTGCTGTCCGTTTTTCATCTATATATATATATATATATATATATATACACTGCTCAAAAAAATAAAGGGAACACTTAAACAACACAATGTAACTCCAAGTCAATCACACTTCTGTGAAATCAAACTGTCCACTTAGGAAGCAACACTGAGTGACAATCAATTTCACATGCTGTTGTGCAAATGGGATAGACAACAGGTGGAAATTATAGGCAATTAGCAAGACACCCCCAATAAAGGAGTGGTGCTGCAGGTGGTAACCACAGACCACTTCTCAGTTCCTATGCTTCCTGACTGATGTTTTGGTCACTTTTGAATCCTGGCGGTGCTTTCACTCTAGTGGTAGCATGAGACGGAGTCTACAACCCACACAAGTGGCTCAGGTAGTGCAGCTTATCCAGGATGGCACATCAATGCGAGCTGTGGCAAGAAGGTTTGCTGTGTCTGTCAGCGTAGTGTCCAGAGCATGGAGGCGCTACCAGGAGACAGGCCAGTACATCAGGAGACATGGAGGAGGCCGTAGGAGGGCAACAACCCAGCAGCAGGACCGCTACCTCCGCCTTTGTGCAAGGAGGAACAGGAGGAGCACTGCCAGAGCCCTGCAAAATGACCTCCAGCAGGCCACAAATGTGCATGTGTCTGCTCAAACGGTCATAAACAGACTCCATGAGGGTGATATGAGGCCCTGAAGTCCACAGGTGGGGGTTGTGCTTACAGCCCAACACCGTGCAGGACGTTTGGCATTTGCCAGAGAACACCAAGATTGGCAAATTCACCACTGGTGCCCTGTGCTCTTCACAGATGAAAGCAGGTTCACACTGAGCGCATGTGACAGATGTGACAGAGTCTGGAGACGCCGTGGAGAACGTTCTGCTGCCTGCAACATCCTCCAGCATGACCGGTTTGGCATTGGGTCAGTAATGGTATGGGGTGGCATTTCTTTGGAGGGCCGCACAGCCCTCCATGTGCTCGCCAGAGGTAGCCTGACTGCCATTAGGTACCGAGATGAGATCCTCAGACCCCTTGTGAGACCATATGCTGGTGAGGTTGGCCCTGGGTTCCTCCTAATGCAAGACAATGCTAGACCTCATGTGGCTGGAGTGTGTCAGCAGTTCCTGCAAGACGAAGGCATTGATGCTATGGACTGGCCCACCCGTTCCCTAGACCTGAATCCAATTGAGCACATCTGGGACATCATGTCTCGCTCTATCCACCAACGTCACGTTGCACCACAGACTGTCCAGGAGTTGGCACATGCTTTAGTCCAGGTCTGGGAGGAGATCCCTCAGGAGACCATCTGCCACCTCATCAGGAGCATGCACAGGCGTTGTAGGGAGGTCATACAGGCACGTGGAGGCCACACACACTACTGAGCCTCATTTTGACTTGTTTTAAGGACATTACATCAAAGTTGGATCAGCCTGTAGTGTGTTTTTCCACTTTAATTTTGAGTGTGACTCCAAATCCAGACCTCCATGGGTTAAAAAATTTGATTTCCATTTTTTTATTTTTGTGTGATTTTGTTGTCAGCACATTCAACTATGTAAAGAACAAAGTATTTCAGAAGAATATTTAATTAATTCAGATCTAGGATGTGTTATTTTTGTGTTCCCTTTATTTTTTTGAGCAGTGTATATATATATATATATATACAGTTGCAAGAAAAAGTATGTGAACCCTTTGGAAGTATATGAATATCTGCACAAATTGGTCATAAAATGTGATCTGATCTTCATCTAAGTCACAACAATAGACAATCACAGTCTGCTTAAACTAATAACACAAAGAATTAAATGCTACCATTTTTTTATTGAACACACCATATAAACATTCACAGTGCAGGTGGAAAAAGGATGTGAACCCTTGGATTTAATAACTGGTTAAACCTCCTTTGGCAGCAATAACTTCAACCAAACGTTTCCTGTAGTTGCAGATCAGACATGCACAACAGTCAGGAGTAATTCTTGAGCATTCCTCTTTACAGAACTGTTTCAGTTCAGCAATATTCTTGGGATGTCTGGTGTGAATCGCTTTCTTGAGGTCATGCCACAGCATCTCAATCGGGTTGAGGTCAGGACTCTGACTGGGCCACTCCAGAAGGCGTATTTTCTTCTGTTTACGCCATTCTGTTGTTGATTTACTTCTATGCTTTGGGTCATTCTCCTGTTGCAACACCCAGACTGTGATTGTCTATTGTTGTGACTTAGATGAAGATCAGATCACATTTTATGACCAATTTGTGCAGAAATCCATATCATTGAAAAGGGTTCACATACTTTTTCTTGCAACTGTATATACAAACCGGATTCCAAAAAAGTTGGGACACTAAACAAATTGTGAATAAAAACTGAATGCAATGATGTGGAGATGGCAAATGTCAAAATTTTATTTGTAATAGAACATAGATGACAGATCAAACGTTTAATCCGAGTAAATGTATCATTTTAAAGGAAAAATACGTTGATTCCAATTTTTTTAACGGTGTCAACAAATCCCAAAAAAGTTGGGACAAGTAGCAATAAGAGGCTGGAAAAAGTAAATTTGAGCATAACGAAGAGCTGGAAGACCAATTAACACTAATTAGGTCAATTGGCAACATGATTGGGTATAAAAAGAGCTTCTCAGAGTGGCAGTGTCTCTCAGAAGCCAAGATGGGTAGAGGATCACCAATTCCCACAATATTGCGCAGAAAGATAGTGGAGCAATATCAGAAAGGTGTTAACCAGCGGAAAATTGCAAAGACTTTGCATCTATCATCATCAACTGTGCATAACATCATACGAAGATTCAGAGAATCTGGAACAATCTCTGTGCGTAAGGGTCAAGGCCGTAAAACCATACTGGATGCCCGTGATCTCCGGGCCCTTAAACGACACTGCACCACAAACAGTAATGCTACTGTAAAGGAAATCACAGAATGGGCTCAGGAATACTTCCAGAAACCATTGTCAGTGAACACAATCCACTGTGCCATCCGCCGTTGCCAGCTGAAACTCTACAGTGCAAAGAAGAAGCCATTTCTAAGCAAGATCCACAAGCTCAGGCGTTTTCACTGGGCCAGGGATCATTTAAAATGGAGTGTGGCAAAATGGAAGACTGTTCTGTGGTCAGACGAGTCACGATTCAAAGTTCTTTTTGGAAATTTGGGACGCCATGTCATCCGGACGCTCAGTTCAGAAGCCTGCATCTCTGATGGTATGGGGTTGCATGAGTGCGTGTGGTATGGGCAGCTTGCATGTCTGGAAAGGCACCATCAATGCAGAAAAATATATTCAGGTTCTAGAACAACATATGCTCCCATCCAGACGTCATCTCTTTCAGGGAAGACCCTGCATTTTTCAACAAGATAATGCCAGACCACATTCTGCATCAATCACATCATCATGGCTGCGTAGGAGAAGGATCCGGGTACTGAAATGGCCAGTCTGCAGTCCAGATCTTTCACCTATAGAGAACATTTGGTGCATCATAAAGAGGAAGGTGCAACAAAGAAGGCCCAAGACGACTGAACAGTTAGAGGCCTGTATTAGACAAGAATGGGAGAGCATTCCTATTTCTAAACTTGAGAAACTGGTCTCCTCGGTCCCCAGACGTCTGTTGAGTGTTGTAAGAAGAAGGGGAGATGCCACACAGTGGTGAAAATGGCCTTGTCCCAACTTTTTGGGGATTTGTTGACACCATGAAATTCTGATTCAACATATTTTTCCCTTAAAATGGTACATTTTCTCAGTTTAAACTTTTTGTTCCGTGATTTATGTTCTATTCTGAAAAAAATATTAGAAGTTGGCACCTCCACATCATTGCATTCAGTTTTTATTCACGATTTGTATTATTGTCCCAACTTTTTTGGAATCCGGTTTGTGTATATATATATATCTTATCTTTTAGATATATAAAAATTAGTTTGTCTGTCTGTTCTTTATGCACGACCAAATGACTGAACCGATCTTCACCAAATTTGGCACACAGGTACATCAGGTGTCCGGGAAGGTTTTAGAATGGGCCTGAGCTCTAGGACATACCGTTCCTGAGAGATCCCCAAAAAATGACCTGCATTCGCCAATAGAAGCCTGGTCTAGTCTTTCTCTTCTTTCTCTTCAAATCCCAACTGACATACACAGTTTTACTCCAGGTTTCCATAACAACCCAGCCATTTTTCTTCACTGTAGTAGGTCAGCTTTAGGCTAGGGCTACAGGACGACAATAAGTCGCACAACACATAGGGCACAACTACGTTGCTACATGCATCCATCTTGGATGGATTTTTTGTGACTGTCATGTCGCAGTTGCAGCATGTCGCAGTGTGACACAATAGTCTATTATTAAAAATGTTGCTAAGACAAAATGTTGTACAACATATGTCGTCGTGTAGCCCTAACATTAAAGGGGCAGGGCACTGTGGAGGTCACTGTTAAATGGGCGGGCGCTGTGGAGGTCACTGCTAAACGGGCATGCATTGTGGAGGTCACTGTTAACAAAGCGGGCACTGTGGAGGTCACTGTTAAAGGGGAAAGCACTTTCGAGGTCACTGTTAAAAAGGTGGGCGCTGTGGAGGTCAGTGTTAAAGAGGCGGGAACTGTAGATGTTACTGTTAAAGGGGCAGCGCTCTGTGGAGGTCACTGTTAAAGGGGCAGGCACTGTAGAGTTCACTGTTAAGGGAGTAGGGTGCTGTGAAACTCAATGTTAAAGGAGCGGGCTGCTAAGAAAGTCAAATTTAAGGGGATGGGCTGCTGTGGAGGTCCCATTTTAAAGTGGCGGGACACTGTGGGGGGTCAGTGTTAAGGGATGGGGAACTGTGGAGTTCACTGTTAAAGGGACAGGGTGCTGTAGAGGTCACTGTTATGGGGAATACTGTCTATATCTTTTAACGACACATAGAAACATTAAATGAAATAGATGAAATATACCCATGCAAAGCCGAGTCCTTCTGCTAGTATCTTTTATATATATATATATATATATATATATATATATATAGTTGCAAGAAGAAGTATGTGAAACTTTTGGAATGATATGGATTTCTGCACAAATTGGTAATAAAATGTGATCTGATCTTCATCTAAGTCACAACAATAGACAGTCACAGTCTGCTTAAACTAATAACACACAAAGAATTAAATGTTTTTATTAAACACACCATGTAAACATTCACAATGCAGTTGGAAAAAGTATGTGAACCCTTGGATTTAATAACTGGTTAAACCTCCTTTAGCAGCAATAACTCCAACCAAACGTTTCCTGTAGTTGCAGATCAGACGTGCACAACGGTCAGGAGTAATTCTTGACCATTCCTCTTTACAGAACTGTTTCAGTTCAGCAATATTCTTGGGATGTCTGGTGTGAATCGCTTTCTTAAGGTCATGCCACAGCATCTCAATTGGGTTGAGGTCAGGACTCTGACTGGGACACTCCAGAAGGCGCATTTTCTTCTGTTTAAGCCATTCTGTTGTTGATTTACTTCTAAACGTTGGGTCATTGTCCTGTTGCAACACCCATCTTCTGTTGAGCTTCAGCTGGTGGACAGATGGCCTTAAGTTCTCCTGCAAAATGTCTTGATAACCTTGGGAATTCATTTTTCCTTCGATGATAGCAATCCGTCCAGGCCCTGACCAAGAAAAGCAGCCCCAAACCATGATGCTCCCACCACCATACTTCACAGTTGGGATGAGGTTTTGATGTTGGTGTGCTGTGCCTCTTTTTCTCCACACATAGTGTTGTGTGTTTCTTCCAAACAACTCAACTTTGGTTTCATCTGTCCACAGAATATTTTGCCAGTACTGCTGTGGAACATCCAGGTGCTCTTGTGCAAACTGTATACGTGCAGCAATGTTCTTTTTGGACAGCAGTGGTTTCCTCTGTGGTATCCTCCCATGAAATCCATTCTTGTTTAGTGTTTTACGTATCGTAGATTCGCTAACAGGGATGTTAGCATATGCCCGAAACTTTTGTAAGTCTTTAGCTGACACTCTAGGATTCTTCTTCACCTCATTGAGCAGTCTGCGGTGTGCTCTTGCAGTCCTCTTTACAGGACGGCCACTCCTAGGGAGAGTAGCAGGAGTGCTGAACTTTCTCCATTTATAGACAATTTGTCTTACCGTGGACTGATGAACAGCAAGACTTTTGGAGATACTTTTATAACCCTTTTAAGCTTTATGCAAGTCAACAATTCTTAATCGTAGGTGTAACGGTCGCGTACACACACACACAGGGGGGAGGGAAGTGACCACTGCGCTCCACCCTTACCCCTGGCCCTGCCTACTTGCCTCGCGAGTCCTAATGACAGGGGACAACTGGACGGCAATCCCTAACTTGGAATAAGTGCAGGGATGACAGACAGACAAACAGGACGTGAACGGACCGAGTCAATACCAGGAAAGCTACAAAGTACAAATGGAGCAAGCAGAGAATTGTCAGGAGAAGCCGGGGTCATAAATACCAGGAGAGACGTGAAGAACCAAAGGAGTCAGCAGAGGATCGTCAGGAGGAGGCCGGGGTCAAATACCAGGAGAGCAGCAAAGTACACAAGGAGCAGGCAGAGGATCGTCAGGAATTCAGCAGGAGGTAAGTACGCCAGGAAAGACCAAATCACAGGTGGAACCTAAATTAACAGGCAACCTGTGGCCAGCAGGCTGCCTGTATTTATAGTGGGGAGTGAGGGTCATGTGAAGTGGCCAGCGTCACATGACCGACAGACCAACCAGTCGAGCACCGAGTGATCAGCTCGGCGCTCAAGGCAGACTAGAAGCAGGGAGCCACCCAGCTAGTAAAGCGGCCCTGGGAATGAGGTCAAACACAGATCCTCATTCCCAAAGCTAAGCAACAGTTCTGCGGGCAATGGGGGACCGAGTGCACCTTCGGAACCCCGTTACAGTAGGTCTTCTGAGAGCTCTTTTGTGCAAGGCATCATTCACATCAGGCAATGCTTCTTGTGAAAAGCAAACCCAGAACTGGTGTGTGTTTTTTATAGGGCAGGGCAGCTGTAACCAACACCTCCAATCTCATCTCATTGATTGGACTCCAGTTGGCTGACACCTCACTCCAATTTGTTCTTGGAGATGTCATTAGTCTAGGGGTTCACAAACTTTTTCCACCTGCACTGTGAATTTTTACATGGTGTGTTCAATAAAAACATGGTAACATTTAATTCTTTGTGTGTTATTAGTTTAAGCAGACTGTGATTGTCTATTGTTGTGACTTAGATGAAGATCAGATCACATTTTATGACCAATTTGTGCAGAAATCCATATAATTCCAAAGGGTTCACCAACTTTTTCTTGCAACTGTATATTAAAATGAGTTTCTTTCTGTCTGTTCTTTATGCGCGACCAAACGACTGAACCGATCTTCACCAAATTATGCACACAGATACATTCGGTGTGCGGGAAGGTTTTAGACCAGGTCTCTAGGACGTACTGTTCCTGAGATATTCCCAAAAAATTACCTATATTAGCTAATTCAAGCCTTCAAGTCTTTCTCTTCTGCCAGACACACGGCCACATGTCCCTTATCAGCCAATAGAAGCTCGCAGGTTCTTGGTCTACACATACACACAGTTTTACTCTAGGTTTCCATAACAGGTAGGTCAGCTTTAGGCTACACAACGATAATAAGTCGCACGACACATAGGGCACAACTACACTGCTACATGCATCCATCTTGGATGGATTTTTTGCGACTGTTGTGTCGCAGTCGCAGCATGTCACATGTTGCAGGGCGACTTCATAGCCTATCATTATAAAAAAAAATGTGCCACATTGGTACGACTAAATGTTGCGCAACACATGTCGTCATGTAGCCCTAGGCTTAAAGGGGCAGGGCGCTGAGGAGGTCACTTTTAAGGGGAAGGGGCCACTATTAAAGGGGCAGCAGCTGTAGATGGTCAATCTTAAAGGGGCGGGCTGTTTGGATATTAATGTTAAAGAAGCAGGCCACTGAAGAGGTCACTTTTAAAGGGGCGGGCACTGTGGAGGACACTTTTAAGGGGGCAGGGGAAGTATTAAAGGGGCAGCTGCTGTGGAGGTCACATTTAAAGGGGCGGATACTGTGGAGGTCACTGTTAAAGGGGAGTTCACGTGGATATTACTGTTAAGGGGCAGGCGGCTGTGGAGGTCACTGGTAAAGAGGCAGGCACTGTGGAGGTCACTGTTCAGGGGCAGGGGCCACTATTAAAGGAGCAGTTGCTGTGGAGGTTTATGTTAAAGGGGCGTTCACTGAGGATGTTACTGTTAAGGGGGCAGGCTGCTATGGAGGTCACTGTTAAAGAGGCTGGCACTGTGGAGGTCACTGTTAAGGGGCAGGTCGCTGTGGAGGTCACTGTTAAAGGGGCGGGCACTGTGGCATTCGCTGTTAAGGGGGCGGGTGCTGTAGAGGACACTGTTATGGGGGATTCTGTTGATATCTATTAACAACATTAAATGAAATAAATGAAATATACCCGTGTGAAGCCGGGTCCTTCTGATAGTCTCTTATATATATATATATATATAAAAATGAATTTCTGTCTGTCTGTATGTCTGTCTAGATGTCTGTCTGGACGTTCTTTATGCGCGACCTGCGCGACCAAACAACTGGACCGATTTACAACAAATTTGGCACACAGGTACATCAGGTGTCCGGGAAGGTTTTAGACCGGGTCTCAGCTCTCTAGGACTTACCGTTCCTGATATATTTTCCAAAAATGACCTGCATTAGCCAATAGAAGCCAGCAAGCCTTTCACTTAAATCCGAACTGCCATTTACATGGTCACATGTCCCTTATTAGCCAATAGAAGCTCGCAATTCCTACTCCAGGTTGCCATAACAACTGATCACAGGTTTTAGCAGTTCGCAGGTCCTTAAATATTCAGTCATTTGATGTATGACGGCACAACTACACTGCTACATGCATGGGGGGCAGGGGCCACTATTAAACGGACGGCTGCTGTGGAGTTCACTGTTAAAGGGGCTGGTACTGTGGAGGTCACTGTTAAAGGGGCAGGTACTGAAGAAGTCACTGTTAAAGGGCAGCCACTATTGAAGGGATGGGCACTGTGGAGGTCACTGTTAAAGGGGCGGTCACTGTTAAAGGGGCAGGCATTATGGAGGTCACTGTTAAAGGGGTGGGAACTGTGGAAGTCACTGGTAAAGGGGAGGGTACTGTGGAGGTCACTGTTAAAGGTGCAGCCATTATGAAGGTCACTGTTAAAGGGGTGGTCACTGTTAAAGATGTGGTCACTATTAAAGGGGTAGGCATTGTGGAGGTCACTGTTAAAGGGGTGGGCACTGTGGATGTCAATGTTAAAGGAGCAGCCACTGTGGAGGTCACTGTTTTAAAGGGCGGGCACTGTGGAAATCACTGTTAAAGGGGCGGGCACTGTGGAGGTCATTATTAAAGAGGCTGGGTATTGTAGAGGTCACTGTTATGGGGGATACTGTCTATATCTTTTAACGACACATAGAAACATTAAATGAAATAGATAAAATATACCCATGCGAAGCTGGGTCATTCTGCTAATATATATATATATATATATATATATATATATATATATATAGTGGGGGTTTTAACTCCCTCACTGTGCACACATCCACACGTGCCAGTTAAGTCTTCCCCACATGCAGTGTTTATTTCAGCAAACAAAAGTAAACATGTCCAAACTTTAGCTTTTAACTTTCTTCAGCCCACTCATATTGCATAACATAAAGGTCCCACATTTTGTGTTCAGTCCAAATCGGGTAACAAAATAATATGATCTCACCACTCTCTCGGGTCTTTCAGAGACCAATTCCTCCCTCTCAGCTTGTTCAGCTTTCAGTTAGCCTGTGCACACTTGATCTCTCCAGCTGAGATTCCCATAGCCTTTTTAACCATACCTTAGGAAAACCCTGGATGGAGTAAGGGAGTGAACTGTCCCACCCAAGCTCTCTGGTCACTCCTAAAACCCGGACCCAAAATCCACTTTAATGAAAACCTCCCAGCAACCTAATGTTACTGGCATACTTATTTCCGGGAATTACATCACTGAGGCATACATCCTCAGTGAGACGTACCGACCATCCATGATTCTCCCCTCTGGGCTACTATCTATATCTATATCAAGAGCGACGAGGAGAAAGCAAAGCTGTTAAATATTTTTTTTCTCCAATGTATTCACTGAGGAAAATAAACTGTCAGATGAAATGCTGAATGTAAAAATTAATTCCCCATTAAAAGTGTCCTGTCTGACACAGGAAGAAGTACAACAGTGACTTTAAAAGATTAAAATAGACAAATTGCCAGGACCAGATGGCATACACCCCCGTATCCTAAGAGAATTAAGTAATGTCATAGCCAGACCCTTATTTCTGATATTTGCGGACTCTATACTGACAGGGAATGTCCCACAGGATTGGTGCATAGCAAATGTGGTGCCAATATTCAAAAAGGGTCCAAAAACAGAGCCTGGAAACTATAGGCCGGTAAGTTTAGCATCTGTTGTGGGTAAACTGTTTGAAGGTTTTCTAAGAGATGCTATCTTAGAGCATCTCAACGGAAATAAGCAAATAACGCCATATCAGCATGGCTTCATGAGGGATCGGTCATGCCAAACTAATTTAATCAGTTTCTATGAGGAGGTAAGTTCTAGTCTTGACAGCGGCGAATCAATGGATGTCGTATATCTGGACTTCTCCAAAGCATTTGACACTGTACCACATAAAAGGTTAGTATGTAAAATGAGAATGCTCGGACTGGGAGAAAATGTCTGTATGTGGGTAAGTAACTGGCTGAGTGATAGAAAACAGAGGGTGGTTATTAACGGTACACACTCAGATTGGGTCACTGTCATTAGTGGGGTACCTCAGGGGTCAGTATTGGGCCCTATTCTCTTCATTATATTGATTAATGATTAGTATTAATTTTCACAGATGACACTAAACTGTGTAAAGTAATTAACACTGAAGAGGACAGTATACTACTACAGAGGGATCTGGATAGATTGGAAGCTTGGGCAGATAAGTGGCAGATGAGGTTTAACACTGACAAATGTAAAGTTATGTACATGGGAAGGAATAATGCAAGTCACCTGTACATACTAAATGGTAAAACACTCTGTAACACTGACATGGAAAAGGATCTAGGAATTTTAATAAACAGCAAACTAAGCTGCAAAAACCAGTGTAATGGGTTGCATCAAAAGCGGCATAGATGCCCGTGATAAGAACATACAGTAGTCCTACCACTTTACAAATCGCTAGTCAGACCACACATGGAGTACTGTGTACAGTTCTGGGCTCTTGTGAACAAGGCAGACATAGCAGAGCTGGAGAGGGTCCAGAGGAGGGCAACTAAAGTAATAACTGGAATGGGGCAACTACAGTATCCTGAAAGATTATCAAAATTAAGGTTATTCACTTTAGAAAAAAGACGACTGAGGGGAGATCTAATTACTATGTATAAATATATCAGGGGTCAGTACAGAGATCTATCCCATCATCTATTTATCCCCAGGACTGTGACTGTGATGAGGGGAAATCCTCTGCATCTGGAGGAAAGAAGGTTTGTACACAAACATAGAAGAGGATTCTTTACGGTAATAGCAGTGAGACTATGGAACTCTCTGCCTGAGGAGGTGGTGATGGTGAGTACAATAAAGGAATTCAAGAGGGTCCTGGATATATTTCTGGAGTGTAATAATATTACAGGCTATAGCTACTAGGGAGGGGTCATTGATCCAGGGAGTTAATCTGATTGCCTGATTGGAGTCGGGAAGTAATTTTTTATTCCCCTAAAGTGGGGAAAATTGGCTTGTACCTCACAGTTTTTTTTTTTGCCTTCCTCTGGATCAACTTGCAGGATGATAGGCCGAACTGGATGGACAAAAGTGTGTGATCTCCATTGTGACTGGAAACTCAGGCCTATCATAGCCCAGGTACCAGTCACTGCACCACCGTTCTGTGGACAGGCCCGGGGCTGTCTACCCAACTTGGGCCCCCCCCCTCCCCCTCCTATTTAGTTTTTTTTTTTTTTTTTTTTTGTATGAAGAGGCTGCGGTGCTTCATGAGCGCCACAGTCTCTTCTTAGGCTATATGACATCTTCAGACTAAAAAAAAAATACCCCAAATTGGATCCTAAACTGAAAAATTTGGTCACCAAATTTAAAATACATATAATTGTAATAAAAAAGACATGGAGGAGAATACAGCATTACATACCTCTTACATCCAGTGACATCTCCTGTCATGTAGACCTTCTCTTTCCTCTTCTCCTCCATTTGACCCAGACCACCATGGCAAATTCTTTCAGCCGCATCTCGTCTCTACAGTTTGTAACACAGACACGTTAGATTTCTCAATTTTTCCATCAACCTCCCCATCCTGGTGTCCCCACAGTGTCATCCTGCCACCCCCAATACTGTGCCCGTTGTGCTCCCCAATGCCCCAGGAACTGTACTGCTGAAAAAATAGTGACCCTAATAGACATAATTGGGGTAATTTATCAAACTGGTGTAAAGTAGAACTGGATTTCCAAAAGAGCTGTCAAATATGAAAGGTGGAATCTGATTGGCTGCTATGGGCAACTAAGCCAGTTCTGCGTTACACCAGTTTGATAAATTACCCCAAATGTTCCTATAGTGTCCACAGCAGCTATAATGTCCTCTAGAGTGCCCCCAGTACTAATAACACCCTCTATTGTGCTCCAGGCAATAATCCCTGTATAGTGTCCCCAGAAATAATAGAATTGCCCCTACAGTGCGTCCCCAATAGCAACACCCCCATATAGTAATTTCCACCACACTGCCCCCACATAGTAATCCCCCCATAGTAATTTGCCCCCACACAGTAATTTCCCCCAAACTGCCCCCATATAGTAGTTTGCCCCCCACACAGTAATTTTCCCTACACTGCCCCCACATAGTAATTTCCACCACACTGTCCCCACATAGAAATTACCCCACACTGTCCCCACATAGAAATTACCCCACACTGTCCCCACATGGCAATTTCCCCCACACTGTCCCCACATGGCAATTTCCCCCACACTGTCCCCACACAATAGTTTCCCCCACACTGCCCCCACATAGTAATTTGTCCCCACACTGCCCCCACATAGTAATTTGCCCCCACACTTCCCCATATAGTAATTTTTCCCCACACTGCCCCATATAGTAATTTTTCCCCACACTGCCCCATATAGTAATTTGTCCCCACACTGCCCCATATAGTAATTTGTCCCCACACTGCCCCCACATAGTAATTTGTACCCACACTGCCCCATATAGTAATTTGTCCCCACACTGCCCCCACATAGTAATTTGTCCCCACACTGCCCCCACATAGTAATTTGTCCCCACACTGCCCCCACATAGTAATTTGTCCCCACACTGCCCCATATAGCAATTTGTCCCCACACTGCCCCATATAGTAATTTGTCCCCACACTGCCCCATATAGTAATTTGTCCCCACACTGCCCCATATAGTAATTTTTCCCCACACTGGCCCCACATAGTAATTTGTCCCCACACTGCCCCATATAGTAATTTGTCCCCACACTGCCCCCACATAGTAATTTGTCCCCACACTGCCCCCACATAGTAATTTGTCCCCACACTGCCCCCACATAGTAATTTGTCCCCACACTGCCCCCACATAGTAATTTGTCCCCACACTGCCCCCACATAGTAATTTGTCCCCACACTGCCCCCACATAGTAATTTGTCCCCACACTGCCCCTATATAGTAATTTGTCCCCACACTGCCCCATATAGTAATTTGTCCCCACACTGCCCCCACATAGTAATTTGTCCCCACACTGCCCCCACATAGTAATTTGTCCCCACACTGCCCCATATAGTAATTTGTCCCCACACTGCCCCATATAGTAATTTGTCCACACTGCCCCCACATAGTAATTTGTCCACACTGCCCCCACATAGTAATTTGTGTCCACACTGCCCCCACATAGTAATTTGTCCCCACACTGCCCCATATAGTAATTTGTCCCCACACTGCCCCATATAGTAATTTGTCCCCACACTGCCCCATATAGTAATTTGCCCCCACACTGCCCCCCCCAAGTAGGCACATGAAATAAAATAATAAAAAATGAACAAAAAAATGAAAAGATAAATACTCACCTATGTCCAGGGCCAGGCGCTTGCTCGCAGAGGAAGCCGGGATGAGTCAGGCGCGTCACAGTGCTGCGTCCCGGCACAGACGCGCGATGACGTCATCACGCACGCCTGCGCCGGGATTTCTCTACCGCATAGGCCTCAGGCCTACAAGGCCTGAAGCCTATGGCGGTGATCGCGGACGGGACAGGGAGCTATGCGCTCCCGTGCCCCGCCGCAGTATGTGGGCGTTCGGGTCAGCGTTGGGCCCCCCAGCGGTGCTGGGGCCGGGGCTGCCGACCCGAACGTCCCTATTGTAATCCGCCACTGGTGCTGACAAAGCTTTTCCACATTTCGGCCATGCTAACCCTCCCTTCTGAGGTGCTCCTGCTGCATTAGCGACTTCTTCCTCCTCCTCCTCCTCTGCCTTCGCCTTGTGCTTGCACTGTGCCCACGCTGTCAGGTGGGAATGCAATCAGCAGCACATCTACCAGCGTGTGCTTGTACTCGCGCATCTTCCGATCACGCTTCAGTGACGGAATTAAGGACGGCACGTTGTCCTCGTAGCGGGGATCCAGCATAGTTGCCACCTAGTAATCAACACTGGTTAGAATGGTGGCAATTCGGCGGTCGTTGTGCAGGCACTGCAACATGTAGTCGTACATGTGTGCCAGGCTGCCCAGAGTCAACGACATGCTGTCCTCTGTGACAGGTGTATCGTCTGTGTCCTCTGTATCACCCTAGCCACGCTCTAGTGATGCCCATGAGCTGCTTCGGGTGCCACCCTGATGTGAACATGGTTCCTCCTCATCATCATCGTACTCCTCCTCATCCTACAGATGGCTGGACAGTTGTGTACCTGGCCTCTGTTGGTACCCACCCTTCGAGCCACTTGTGAATCACTGGCCTGTTAACCATGGAAATTATCCTTTTTCCTCCTGCTCTTCCTCCTGTGCCACATCCTCTTCCATTATGACCTGAAGTGTTTTTTCAAGGAGACATAGAAGTGGGATAGTAACGCCGAGGACGGCGACATCGGCACTGACCATGTTGGTGGAGTACTTGAAACAGCACAACATGGCACACACGTCCCTCATGGTGAAGTGGTGCTGTTCTGCAGAGCGATTCACCAATGCGTGCTGCAGCTGAAAGTCCACTATCGCCTGCTGCTGTTCGCAGAGTCTCTCCAGAATGTGCAAGGTGGAGTTCCACCTTGTGGGTACATCGCATATTAGGTGGTGAGCGGGAAGGCCAAAGTTATGCTGCATTGCAGACAGGCGAGCAACAGCAGGGTGAGGAAGAGGCCGAGACTGCAGCTGAAGAGGGAGCAGGAGGGGCCTGAGATCTTTAGTGGTTTTTCAGGTTTGTACTCCACTGCAGCTCGTGCTTTGCATTTAGATGCCTGGTCATGCAGGTGGTGTTCAGGTTTGGAACATCTATGCTTCACTTCAAGTTCTGATTGCACAGCGTGCAAACCACTTGCTTCTTGTTCTCAGCACAATGTCTGAAGAACTGACACACCAGGCAACTCCATGGAGCTCGCTTTGGTGTGCTCAGTTCCTGGGTGCGGTGGGCAGTAGCAGGCGTACTGGCTAGGGGATGTCCACCCTGCTTTTGAACCCTGCTCCCTCTTTTGCTGTGAGGCTGTCGCTGTGTGACCACGACCTCTGAACTGCACACATCACTCACATGAGCTTGATTCCATGTGGGGTCTAGGACCTCATCATCCTCCACATCATCTTCCAGCCACTCTTCACCCCTGCCCTCCTTGCCGGTCTGCACACTGCAGAAAGCCGCAGCAGTTGGCACCTGTGTTTTATTATCATTATCATCAAAGACGTCCTGCGGTTGTCCTCCCATGTCCACATCCTGAAACATAAGTGGTTGGGCATCAGTGCACTCAATCTCTTCCACTTTTGAGGCAGTGCTAGGTGGATGGCCCACAGAAACCCACTGTCACGGTCCCTCAGCTGACGTGTCAGGAAATCAGAGAGACTGGCTGAGCGTGGAGGAATCTAACTGCCTCCTTGATTTCTCTTTATTCAGTGTTGATAGGGTTAATGACCACTTCCCTTTTCTCAGCTGTTGCTTAGTGGTCATCACTTCTACACTTTATAGTCTAACTCCACCCTTCTGACTATGCGGGAGATAGCTTCATTTGCTAATAAACCTTCACCTAAATACAAAGGCGCCTAGAGCCTACAATAATGGCTATTGTCCTTCCTTTTTCTTTCCACAATAAACATAGCAAAATCCACTTGACACTCCAGAAGAGTAGATGGTAGAATACAGATTTCACCTCTGCCTATTTTCCTGGCTTAACACTGAGATATAAATTGGCTCCTCTGGGCCGTGGAGCCCAAGAGAGAGCTGAGATGAGAGGGGTCCTCTCCTTCCCCCTTGCTCCTCACTCCATCGCCTTCTTCCTCCAAACTCTAACTCCAACCCCCTTAACTAGGCCTGAACTGTGCTATATATACTGTGGTGCTGCCCCCATCTAGTGGTGGAATGTATGTAATGCACCTAACAGCCTGGTAGCAGGGATTTCACATAAGAATGAAATACAGCATGATATCACATATGACATAACAAGCTTTTGCAGTGCCCACGTACACTAGTGCGACGCTGCAGAGACTCATCAGGATCATGTGAGACAGGTTGTTAAAGATCCTATGATGGAAAGGTGTCGAGGGGGGAGGTTAATGAGGGTTGATGGCGGGGGGGAGGTTTGGAGGAAGGAAAGAGGTTGATGGGTATCGCGGAATGCACTGTCAACCAAGTAGGGGGGGGTTTTGGGGTGGGAGTAAGGGAGGGATTGGCTGCCGTCGTTTGCTTCATAGTTATGCGTGCCTCTCTGTTAAGATGGGGGACTTGGAATTACCTCTATTTATAGGACATGCCGTGTAATATTCTATTCTGGAATGTGAGAGGGCTGGGAGACAGAGTGAAGAGGATGGTGGTGTTTGATCTTGTGGTTCGTCATCTGCCCGCGATTGTGGTACTATTAGAGACTCACGCAACATTAGATAGGATCTATACACTGAAAAGGAAATGGGCTTCTCCTGAGTACCACGCTTGCTACTCTTCTTATGCAAGAGGTGTCAGCGTATATATTCATCGTGGGATGGAGTTTCAAGTTAGTGTGATTGATAAAGAAGGGAGATATGTATTCCTTCACGGGTATTGGAAAGGGCAGGAGATGATATTGGCCTTTATTTATATCCCCCCACCATTTAAATCAACGGTTTTTTCACAGTTAGCTAAATATATATCCACAAAAAATCAATGTGCGTTACTAGTGGCAGGTGACTTTAACGCAGTACATGACCCTGAGTTGGATCAGTTCTCTTCGCTTTCTGGGCGCGGTCGCACTGGGTCCCCTTTGACTGCTGTGTGCCAGGAGCTGGCGCTGGTTGATATCTGGCGCCACCTCTATGGCAATAAAAAAAACTTTTCATGTTTTAGCCAGTCATACGGGTCAATGTCCCGCATTGATCTGGCTTTTGCAAGCCGGGATTTGTGCGGCCGCGTCCTGAGGATGAGGTATGAACCTCTTGGAATCTCGGATCACTCCCCAGTTCTGATCGCGTTTGAGTCTACGCGCCGCATTAATTGACTGCCATAAGGAGCAATACATTAATCAGTTAAAGGAGGCTAATTCACAGCTTAAGACACTCTTGTATAAAAAAAAGCACAACACAAGCTCCTGTTCCAAGGCCAGAACCGCTTCTGTGAATCTGGTAAAATGGGCAGGTTTCTGGCTCGTCTGGTGGCCAACCAGAGAGAGGCTACCAGTATAAGAGAAATTAGGAATTCACAAGGAACTGGGGTGAGATCCGCAGAGGAGATTAGGGAGGAATTTGTGAAATATTACTCTACCCTCTATAAATCTGACTCTATGCTTAGCCGTACTGATATCGATCAATATCTTCAACAATTAGAGCTCCCCCAGCTATCTGTACAAGATAGAGAGATGTTGGACTCCCCCATGCTTTTGGAGGAACTCCAAGCGACTCTTCCATCCCTAAAATATAATTAATCTCCTGGCCCAGATGGATTGCCGTTTGAACTGTATAGGTACCATGCCAAATCACTCCTGCCGATCCTACTGCCAGTTTTGAATGAATCCTGTGTATCCGGCTCTTTACCTCCATCATTTAGAGAGGCAGTGATTATCCTGGTCTTAAAAAAGGAGAAGGATCCACGCGATATGGGGTCATATAGACCTATATCGCTCCTAAATACGGACTATAAGATTTTTGCAAAAATTTGGGCTAATCGCCTGAAGAGGGTTATAGCTTGTCTGGTACACCCCAATCAGACGGGCTTTATCCCGGGCCGCCAAATACAGATGAGTCTATATAGGGTCTATCTGAATTTGTCTGTTGGGGGTAGTATAGACCACTCCATCCTGTCCTTAGACGCCGCAAAGGTGTTTGACAGGATGGAGTGGCCTTTTTTGTGGGCTACGATGTCTCACTTTGGCCTTGGGAATTTATTTCTGGAAATGACCCAAATGTTATATGAACAGCCAGTTGCATGTATTAATATCAACGGTATTAGTTCTCCCCCTGTTATGATGCGGAGAGGGATGAGACAGGGTTGTCCCCTGTCTCCCCTCCTCTTCGCTCTTTTTATTGAACCGTTGGCTTGTCGGATCCGTTCAGATAATTGTATAGATGGCTTCAGGGTGGCGGGAGTGAGCGATAAAATAAGCCTATATGCTGATGATGTGATTCTGTTCTTGGATCAGGGTTGGAAAATTCTCCCGTACGTGATAGAGGTAATAGAAGACTATGGTAAACTATCGGGCTATATGATCAACTGGACAAAGTCATCGCTCCTCCCGCTGAACCGGAAAGCTGTAGATGAAGGGAAGCGAGTCCGTGTTTTGTTCCCTAACGATACCTTGGATTATTTGGGGGTTAGGTTTTATGAGCTTAATCTCGCCCCGGTTCTGAATAAAGTTAAGGCCAAGATAAGCGCTTGGCGGAAATTGATACTGGCTCAGACAGATTAAATAGCACTGATTAAGATGATTATTTTACCTATAGTCTTGTTTCCGATGAGTGCTTCCCCCATTTGGATCGATGATATCTTCTTTCATAGACTGGAGACCTTGATTAAGGATCTAATTTGGGGAAGGAAGAGGGTGCGTATAAAGCAGAGATATTTATGATTCTCGCAGGCATATGGTGGGCTGTCACTACCTTTTTTTCAAGGTTATTATTTATGTGCACAGATTCAACGTTGTTGTTATATGAAAGAGAGTTTACTTTCACGGTATTTGACTAAAGTTATCGATAAACCAATAGAGAATATTTTTGCATGTTTGGAGACTGGGTATATGGGAATGAGGAAGTCTTTGCTGATCCCTTGCTCACTACAGAGGGTGTGGAACAAGCTGAAGGAGATCCTTAAAGTTTCCGGTCCATTTGCTTTCACCCCTCTGTGGGAGAACAGAGGGCTGGAGGAATTCTGCAAAATTACAGATTTTGGTTATTGGTCACGTAAGGGTATCAACAGGGTGTCTCACCTTTTTTATTTGGGTCGTTTTAAATCACTTTCGGAATTTGGTTTTACCTATAGTTCACCATTAGATTTATTTATGTATGCACGCTTGAAACATATATTTGAAGCCTCTAGGAATAGGGGTCGTATTTTTCCACGAGAGAATATATTCTTTGATTATTGTGACGCTCAGAAGTATGAGAAGGTGAAGATATCTAGATTATACGCTAAACTCCGAATGGCACTGGCAACTGTAACGCCTTTTAAAAGCCCAAGTAAGTGGGAGCAAGAGTTGAATTGCTGTCCACTATCTATAGGAACGTGAGAAAGGCGACAGTTTCCAATGCTCATAGATTAATCCAATTTAAGATCCTCCATCGATTGTATTATACGCCCAAAATCCAAGGAAAATATCCCCAAAATAAAGCCCGGGATTGTTGCTGCCCTAAATGTGGATATGTTAATGCAAACTATGTCCATCTGCTTTGGACCTGCAGTAAAATAAGAAAATATTGGGATGAGGTCTTCTCTACCCTACAAATGAAAAGAAGGAAAAAAAGGAGGAAGTTTATTCAGACACTAAAGGATCTAGAGAGAAAAATCCCCTTGTGTCTGACAGTAGGCGCCGACAGTGGTGGTGACTGAAGTATCGCAAGGGTGGCACCCAAAAAAATGTCCAAGCAGGGCACTCAATGTAGATTTTGAAAAAACAAAAATAGGGGTGGAGGGGAGGTATAGAAAAGGCGCCAAACCGAGCAAAAATGCACTAAATTTTTTTTTTATATCATGGTGCTAGTGTGCTAGCATAATAAACAAAAAAAGCTTCTATATATAAAACCACAAAATAAAATAATGATAATAAGAATTATTGATAATTAATAATGAAAAATGAAAAAATTATTAATAAAAAGAATTAATAAAATGAATTAATAAAATTAATAATGAAAAAAATATTAAAAAAATATATAATAATAAAAAAATATATAATAAAAAATAATAATAATAAAAAATATAATTTTTTTTATTTATTTATATATATATATATATATATATATTTTTTTTAAATGAATGCGGTCCCTGCTGTGGTGAACACAGAGGGTTAAAGGTGGAGGTTAAAACCAAGGTTAAAAGAAAGGAATAAAATGGATGAATGAACATCCAGTGAGGCACTTACTTCACTGGGGGGTCGTCAGCAGGATAAGCATAAAACACCTGTGACGATTCCCCCCTGGCCAGGATTGTGTGTAGAGTCTTAGTGAATGTTGGCAGCAAGGCAGTGTGCTTCTGATCAAATCACCTTTATTGGATAAGTGGCTTGGATAATTTTTTTAGTGCATTTTTGCTCGGTTTGGCGCCTTTTCTATACCTCCCCCCCACCCCTATTTTTGTTTTTTCAAAATCTACCCTACAAAAGGAGTCTTTAACGAACTATAACCCGGGGATCTTGATAGTGATTTTTGGAGATTATGGCTCAGAAATGGAAGTCCCGCCCCAGGTCAGACAGATTTGGATGAGGGGATTGATGGTGGCTAAAGCAATATTGATCAAGTATTGGGGTTCTGTCTCCCCGCCCTCGACAAGGGAGTGGGGTTTATACTTTCAACAAATTAGAATATATGAGGATATTGAAAGGAAACGGAGAGTTGCACACAGAACTACGTAGCTATACCTAATATAATTAATATTGATACTATTTTATATTTAATTGAATGGAGTGGACGACAGCCAATGGGGGGGTGGATATACTTAGACTTTTTACTATCTTCGGTGTGAATTTAGGATGATTTGTATAATTTGTTTATAATGATGTTCATGATTGTCATACTATGTACACCGATGTTATCAATATTGGTTCATGTATTAATATTATGATTTCTAAAATAAAAATAAATATAAATAAAAAAAAAAAAGATCCTAAGAGAGAATAAATTGTGTGCGAAGATGGAAAAATGTGTTTTTGCTGTTCAGGAAGTACAATTCCTGGGGTACCTGCTCTCATCTCTCATATGCTGTTTTGGGGATTAGCCAACTACTACCGTAAATTCATCTTGAACTATTCAACTGTGGTTAAACCTTTAACAGACATGACTAGGAAGGGGGTCGATTTCCCTGTTTGGTCTGAGGCGGCATTACAAGCCTTTTCTGCTGTGAAGGAATGTTTTGCTTCAGCCCCTATTCTGGTGCAACCGGACGTGTCTCAGCCATTCATTGTAGAGGTTGATGCATCCGAGGTGGGGGTGGGAGCAGTTTTGTCGCAAGTTCCTTTACCTAGTAAATGACGCAGATCTGCTTTTTTCTCTAAAAAAACTCTTAACTGCTGAAATAAATTATGACGTGGGTAATAAGGAATTGCTGGCCATTAAGTTGGCTTTTGAAGAATGGCACCATTGGTTGGAAGGAGCAATTCATCCTATTATGGTAATTACTGATTAGAAAAATCTGGCTTAACTTGAATCCGCTAAATGACTGAATCCAAGGAAGGCCAGATGGTCGCTGTTTTTCACCAGATTTAACTTCATTGTCAACTACCGCCCTGGGGTTAAGAATATCAAGGTGGATGTTTGTTGCGCAGCTTTCCTGGGGAGGGAGGGGGGGGTTATTCTAAAGATCCTAGTCATATTTTGTCTGAAGGGGTAGTCATATCTGCCCTATATCCTGATCTTGAGGATAAGGTGTTGGAGGCCCAAGAGGATGCACCGGACTCTTGTCCTCCAGGGAAATTGTTTGTTCCTTTAGACTTATGTCACAAGTTATTTGAGGAACATCACTGTACTGTCTTGGCTGGACACCCTGGGAGTAGATCCACTGTCGATCTCATCTCGAGCAGATTTTGGTGGCTGGGGCTGCATAAGTTTGTTGAGGACTATGTGTCAGCCTGCTGTACCTGTGCTCATGCTAAGGTGACACAAACTCGGCCTTCTGGATCTTTTCTTCCGCTAACCATCCTGTCCAGGCCTTGGATGCATTTGTCCATAGACTTTATCATGGATTTACTAAATTCTTCTGGAAAAACCGTGATCCTGGTGGTTGATCGGTTTAGCAAAATGGCACATTTTATAGCATTGCCTGCTGTACCTAATGCCAAAACTCTTGCACAGGTGTTTTTCGATAACATTGTGAAACTACATGGCATTCCCTCTGATGTGGTGTCTGATCGGGGGACTCAGTTTGTTTCCAGATTCTGGAAAGTGTTCTGTACTCGAGTGGGGATACAATTGTCCTTTTCTTCGGCTTTTTATCCTCAGTCGAAATGACAGACGGAGTGCACTAATCAGAATCTGGAACTTCCTTGAGATGTTGTGTTTCATAGAATCAGGAGGAGTGGTCTTCATTCTTGTCGTTAGCTGAGTTTGCAATTAATAACCGTAGACAGGAGTCCACTGATAAGTCACAGTTTTTTGGGGCATATGGATTCCTTCCGCAGTTTGGAACATTTTTTGGTTCTCAAACTTCCGGTTTTCCTGAGGAGGAACGATGTTCCTCTTCTTTGTCTTCAATTTGGCGGAAAATTCAAAATAACCTGAAACAGATGGGCAACAGGTATAAGCATGTGGCTGACAGGAAACGTATGAATGGTCCGGACCTGAGAGTGGGTGATTCTGTGTGGTTGTTCACAAGAAACATTAAGCTTAAAGGTACCTTCTTGGAATTTGGGCCCAAGATTTATTTCCTCCATATAAGATCACTGCCATTGTTAATCCTGTAGCCTTCCATCTTGAACTACCTCAGGCTTTGAAAATTCATAACGTATTTCATAAGTCGTTATTGAAGAAATGTGTCGAACCTGTTGAGCCGTCCCCCTTGCCTTCTGCTCCTGTCATGGTGGACGTAAATTTAGAATTTCAAATCAGCAGGATTGTGGACTCCCGAGTTCTATGTAGATCCCTCTAGTATCTCGTCTACTGGAAGGGTTACGGACCAGAGCTAGAGGATGTGGGTTCCAGCAGCCAATATTAATGCAAATAGTCTGGTGAAGGCCTTTCACAGAGCCCATCCTGACAAGGTCGGTCCTGGGTGCCCGGAGGTCATCCGTAGAAGGGGGGGGGGTACTGTCACGGTCCCTCAGGTGACTGGTGTCAGGAGATCAGAGAGACTGGCTGAGCGTGGAGGAATCTAACTGCCTCCTTGATTTTTATTTATTCATTGTTTATAGGGTTATTGACCACTTTCCGTTTTCTCAGCTGTTGCTCAGTGATCATCACTTCTACACTTTATAGTCTGACCCCACCCTTCTGACTATGTGGGAGATAGCTTCATTTGGGTTTGGCTGAGCTGGTGTGAGGTCTTCTCTGGTTTTCCTGTTCTTCCATCTCTACAGAAGTTAAGTGTTGCGTTTGTTTGTATTTGTTATACTCCCTGTTGTTGTATCTGGGCCTGAGATAGAGATTTCCATTCGTCCATCTGGGGAGGAATGGATTGTCTCTGGTCCTAAACTTATTCCAGGGCATTATAGGGAAATCAGGGCCTAGGTATCCTGCATATGAATATTCCTACCTTTAAGGTCTATTCATATTGATAGGTAGTCAGGGCCCAGATTAGGGTTGTCTAGGAGGTGACCTGTTTCTTCCCTAGTTTCCAGTTCCCCTTCCCTCCTGTGTTCAGTGTGGAGTTTCCCCCCTACACTGATCGTGACACCCACCAGCAGAGTCATCAAAAATCATAAGAGACTGCTGCATGACTTGGGACTCAGACTGCTTGGCTGATTTGCAAGGGGGTGAGGTGAAAGACAGATGCCCATGGGCTGCAGGTGCCAACTCTGCACTTTGAGCAGGGGACTAGGTGTAAGACAATGTGAAGAAACTGGAGGCATTGTCAGCCATCCAATCTAATACCACCTTTACTTGTTCTGGCCTCACAATTCGTACACCGGTATTGAGGCCTACAAAATCGACCACGACCTCTCCCTGCAACAGGAACTCCACCAACACCAGAAGCACCACGACCAGGGCCACGTCCTTTATTTGATGCCCTCCATATTCTTTGAGGTCACCCACCGAACTAACAGACTGATTAACCATATTAATCACTTCATGACCGCTGTGGTAATGGGAACAGTGCTAGTAGGCGTGTATGTCCTGCTCGGGTACCTCAGCTGGATGAGACAGCTAAAATCCAGAGAGCGGCAGTCGTCTCAGCAAAGCATAGTTTGCTGAGACAGATTTGTTTATTAATTTTGGGCTGGATTTTACAAACCGGATTCCAAAAAAGTTGGGACACTAAACAAATTGTGAATAAAAACTGAATACAATCATGTAGAGATGGCAAATGTCAATATTTTATTTGTAATAGAACGTAGATGACAGATCAAACGTTTAATCCGAGTAAATGTATCATTTTAAAGGAAAAATACGTTGATTCCAATTTTCACGGTGTCAACAAATCCCCAAAAAATTGGGACAAGTAGCAATAAGAGGCTGGAAAAAGTAAATTTGAGCATAACGAAGAGCTGGAAGACCAATTAACACTAATTAGGTCAATTGGCAACATGATTGGGTATAAAAAGAGCTTCTCAGAGTGGCAGTGTCTCTCAGAAGCCAAGATGGGTAGAGGATCACCAATTCCCACAATGTTGCGCAGAAAGATAGTGGAGCAATATCAGAAAGGTGTTACCCAGCGAATAATTGCAAAGACTTTGCATCTATCATCATCAACTGTGCATAACATCATCCGAAGATTCAGAGAATCTGGAACAATCTCTGTGCGTAAGGGTCAAGGCCGTAAAACCATACTGGATGCCCGTGATCTCCAGGCCCTTAAACGACACTGCACCACAAACAAGAATGCTACTGTAAAGGAAATCACAGAATGGGCTCAGGAATACTTCCAGAAACCATTGTCAGTGAACACAATCTACCGTGCCATCCACCGTTGCCAGCTGAAACTCTACAGTGCAAAGAAGAAGCCATTTCTAAGCAAGATCCACAAGCTCAGGCGTTTTCACTGGGCCAGGGATCATTTAAAATGGAGTGTGGCAAAATGGAAGACTGTTCTGTGGTCAGACGAGTCACGATTCAAAGTTCTTTTTGGAAATCTGGGACGCCATGTCATCCGGACCAAAGAGGACAAGGACAACCCAAGTTGATATCAACGCTCAGTTCAGAAGCCTGCATCTCTGATGGTATGGGGTTGCATGAGTGCGTGTGGCATGGGCAGCTTGCATGTCTGGAAAGGCACCATCAATGCAGAAAAATATATTCAGGTTCTAGAACAACATATGCTCCCATCCAGACGTCATCTCTTTCAGGGAAGACCCTGCATTTTTCAACAAGATAATGCCAGACCACATTCTGCATCAATCACAACATCATGGCTGCGTAGGAGAAGGATCCGGGTACTGAAATGGCCAGTCTGCAGTCCAGATCTTTCACCTATAGAGAACATTTGGCACATCATAAAGAGGAGGGTGCAACAAAGAAGGCCCAAGACGATTGAACAGTTAGAGGCCTGTATTAGACAAGAATGGGAGAGCATTCCTATTTCTAATCTTGAGAAACTGGTCTCCTCGGTCCCCAGACGTCTGTTGAGTGTTGTAAGAAGAAGGGGAGATGCCACACAGTGGTGAAAATAGCCTTGTCCCAACTTTTTTGGGATTTATTGACACCATGAAATTCTGATTCAACATATTTTTCCCTTAAAATTGTACATTTTCTCAGTTTAAACTTTTGTTCCGTGATTTATGTTCTATTCTGAATAAAATATTAGAAGTTGGCACCTCCACATCATTGCATTCAGTTTTTATTCACGATTTGTATAGTGTCCCAACTTTTTTGGAATCCGGTTTGTAGTTGGATTGGCAGATAGGTCTGGAAGTGGGATCTGCCAATCCACACCCTTTCAGGATGGATATTCCCTTCTACCTGAGGTGATCGCAGGTGAGGCCTGCTATAATCAGGCTGACATGAAGCACCTCCCAGTATATCTATCAGTCTGGGACAGAGAGAGGGATTTGGAAAAGATACCTACAGAGGCTCTAAGTGGTCTCAGCCAGGAAGGTTGAGGGGCCATGAGGCTACGTGATAGCCTGAACTTTGGGGGACCCAGTGATGCCTGTGGAGCAAGGGTCGCACGGCCAGAGTCATGAGGACTACTGGCTAATAATACTCCAAAAGGTACTGGAGTTGTCACAGCCTGGAGGCTGCTGAACTGTTTGACTGAGGAAAGCCGCATTTGATTTCCGTGTGTGAACAGGGCTCTTTAGGTGAGTCAGGGATACGTTTTTTGTATTAGCAAATGCCTAGATGGGCAGGTGTTTATTTTGTATCATCTATGTTTGTGCTGGTGCCAAGAATAGACTATTCCAAGAATAGTTTCTTGGAAACTATTTCCTATTATTTTACTGCTAACAGGCATATTGTATAGTTATTAAACTTAATTTATAAATTTTTTAAGTTACACTTCCTTTTAACTCTTAGAAGGGCCAGAATAAGTTTGTTTCCAAAATTCATACATCTGATTCCACTTTTAAATCATCTTTTAATTGTAAATTACAATACATTTGGGTAAATAGTTTTATAATTCACCACCTAATAGTTTTTGCCACAGAGATCTTTTTCACTGCATCTCCATTATCCCACTGTTGAGCAGGCAACTCTGAAGACATGCTATTCTGGCCCTCTGCATTATTATTCCCCTCTCCATTGTATGTATATTTACTGTATATTTCTCATTTGTAGTTGTTTGCTACTTATTTGTTCCTTAGAGCTGCCACATTATGATACATATATTTTATTTAAATTATTATACATTGTTTTACTTCATATTTGGGTGTGATCGAGTCAAAGCACTGACAAGGGAACACCTTAATAAATGTATGGCAAGAATAAAGCACTAGGTAAGGGTATGCTAGCAGTTGACGTTTCACATCTGGAGGACCACAGGTTGCACATCACAGATTTAAAGGGAACATGTCAGCACTGATAACATGACATTTCCTCCTTGGTGCAAACAAAAATTCTAATATTATGGGACATTTCCTCCTTGGTGTCCACCACCCATTAAAGCAAACTTTATAGGTCATGTGACATTTCCTGCACTGCGATCCACTCCCCTTGCATGTAAGATCACAAAGGAAGTAGCCAGGAAGCTACATTGAATACTAGTGTTGGACAGAGTTACTAATATCACATTGATATGATACCATACTATACACAACCATTCTGATGATTACTATAACCAACATGTCTGTGAAGGTTCTCATTTATCCAGGTTATGGTATATCTGTAAAGAATAAATCAAGGCAACTGGACTTACTGTGGCTTTCTTGAAAACGTTTCACTCGTTCTTCCAACGAGCTTTCACAATTCTTATGTACCCGAGTCTGACCTTCCACTGAGGTCACTGTATTATCATAAAAAGTAAAGTGCTTGACATATGCACAAGATGCTAATATAACTAGTTGAAATCCTAGCAGGGCTGAATTGGAGGAGGAAAGGTGTAGATATAGGATAGTGTATGAATGGTGCCCAACTCTACACTTTGCAATTACTTAGTAAGATAGGACAGTGGCACAAACAATGAAGAATTATAAGGAAAGAAAGTCATCTGTGAGAGAAAGATTGAAAATGCTTCTTGTAGCCTAAATGCCCCCAAAACAAGACTCATGGAGGAGAGGAGAGACTGGTAAGAAATCTCACCTTCAGCAACTTAGTCTCTCCCATAGATCATCCTCTTTGGGTCACTTGCAATGAGGCTAGAGGTTGCTGGACATACCCATATTCTCCAGCAAACAGTGGTGGTGGTGCTTGCACACTATGGGAAAAAGAATCAGCCTTTCTAGTGGCCACGACCATGGGAGTGCACATAGGCTAGTGATTATTACTATATTCCAAAACGGATGGATTGCAGGGTGGTCTGTAACCATGCAAACAAGCAGTGTATAATGTGATACAAAAATGAATCCAGCCAGCAAAAGAAGCAATATGGACAATATTAGTAAGTAGCTTGTATTAACTTTCTCTACATGATAAATGCCACTTACTGAAGTGAGACAACCCCTTTAATAAGATAGTTATAGAAGATACTATCAAATGGATTTTCCTCTAGGATTTGCCTTCTCCTATCTTATTACTCCTAGAATTCTGGAAGTATTTTAACCAACCACAATGTTCTTGACTACCAATCTTCAAGTGGGTTGTGAATCTGCCTATCCTGACAATGCTATGTATATATTCCTAATGTATTTCAATATCTTTATTCCTGTATATTTATTAAAATTGTTAAAAATTAAGCAGAAAATTCACAAAAAGACATTAAAATAAGTGAATAAAATTTCACGTATACTCCAGGGTGGTTTTAAAAATGAACTTTGTCCATAGAGGGTAGAAAATGTTATCTCACAATATAAATGTTCTTTTCATTCCAGCACAAAATAATTATAAATAATAATGAATTTAAAAAAAATAAAAATAAAAAACAGAAACATACAAGTGCGATGTTACACACCTTTACCACAGTTCACATAAATTAATATTAGTTCTGCTGAAAGGACAGCTGCATATATAGATTATTATTTGTGTCTTAAACCCTTCATTGATATTTGTTCCTATGGTGTCTTAGTTTTGCAATGTATAAAACCATACAGGACCAAAGGGATTTATTTTTTATGCTTAAGGTCTGATTCAAACACTAAAAGGTGATAGAATAAAAGGTTCTCACATAAGGATACATAATAGTCTTAGTCCCCCACGAGTTTTGCTCATTAAAACAAAAATCTCAATTTAAATGCAAATTTGAGTTTTAGCTAGGGACTCTCCCAAAAGATGCAATGGAAACACAAGGGAAATAAAAATAAAGCATGTAAGTTGGCTGATTGCAGTTGAATGCCCACAGAAAATGTTTGCCACCATTTTAAAAATACATAGAATATCCAGAAATGTTTTCTTTAAATACCTACTTTGAGATGTTAAAGAAATTCTATAATAAATGACGCATACAGATAAATTGCATCAACTTAAGTCACAAGATATACATTTATTGTTTCACTTATTGTATAATTCACAAACATGAATTATTTTACTATTATAAATGATAGTTTTCATAGACATTCACACATATGATTACTAAAGCATAGAAAAAAAATTGGAATAAAACATAACGGTTAATAGGTTCATTAAAATACACAACCAAGGACCAAAAAAAACAGCCTAGCAATAATCAGGCCAGGCTAATTTGTACAGACAGGACAACAAACCACAGGTAGATATATAGGTGAGGACAGAAAGTAAGGAGGAAATGTATGCCTACAATGTCCCTGTCTAGCCCTGACAACAGGGAACCACCCTGATGGTGGGTGGACCCTGCACAGGAACCTACCCCTGTTTGTACCCTGTTATACCCTAAAGAGTCCCAACGCATATCACCCTATCGGGTTCCTCAGGGGACAAAATAAAAAATAGGCTATAATAAAGTAAACAAAACAAGCAAGAGTTGCTGTTGTAATGGTGGCCACAGAGTCAACTCGGCTCAATCAACTAACAATAATAATCAGTAATAAGCCTGTGGTTGTGTATGATCATATTGTAACACATATATTTGTGGCCGAGCAAAAATAATCCCAGACCAAATATATAGCCCACAAAGATACCGTGAATAGGATACAAAAATGTTATCAGGAGTACTATAGAGAAGAAGTCTGATGGATAATTGTAATAAGACAAACTGTAATGTCTTGCAGATTCCTTACCTACCTATTCTCTGTCATCACCTATATATCTACCTCTGGTTTGGCCCTTGGTTTATTGTATTGTCTCTGTACAAATTGGCCTGGCCTGATCATTGTTTTTTTTTTTGGCCTGTGTTGTGGATTTTAATTAAAAGGAAAAAAAAAAAGGAAAAAAGATGTGTGTGCTAGGTGTTCTCCTAAGTGGCTTGGTGGTAGTGGAGGGGGGGGGATTAGAACTGGGGTGCCAGGGGGGTGGGGGTGGGATTGCCAAAATCTTATGTTAAAATCTTATTAAAGAGGAAAAATATAGGTATAAAAATATATGTATAAAAATATATATATGTAAAGTTATAAAAATGAATATGCAAACAAATGAAAAAAAATGAATAAAAACAAATGAAGAGAAAAAAAGAAAGAAAAATCTTTAAAAGAATTAACAAGGAAATATATATATGTGTATATTTTCCTATAACAAGAAGTCTCAGGTTGTGGATATTAAAATCTGAAATAGGAGGTATAAAAACAATAATAACAGTACGATATTGTAGTACTGGAGAGTAGTGCAATATATATGCGTATATATATACACTCACCTAAAGAATTATTAGGAACACCATACTAATACGGTGTTGGACCCCCTTTTGCCTTCAGAACTGCCTTAATTCTACGTGGCATTGATTCCACAAGGTGCTGATAGCATTCTTTAGAAATGTTGGCCCATATTGATAGGATAGCATCTTGCAGTTGATGGAGATTTCAGGGATGCACATCCAGGGCACGAAGCACCCGTTCCACCACATCCCAAAGATGCTCTATTGGGTTGAGATCTGGTGACTGTTGGGGCCATTTTAGTACAGTGAACTCATTGTCATGTTCAAGAAACTAATTTGAAATGATTCGAGCTTTGTGACAGGGTGCATTATCCTGCTGGAAGTAGCCATCAGAGGATGGGTACATGGTGGTCATGAAGGGATAAACATGGTCATAAACAATGCTCAGGTAGCCCGTGGCATTTAAACGATGCCCAATTGGCACTAAGGGGCCTAAAGTGTGCCCAGAAAACATCCCCCACACCATTACACCCCCACCACCAGCCTGCACAGTGGTAACAAGGCATGATGGATACATGTTCTCATTCTGTTTACGCCAAATTCGGACTCTACCATTTGAATGTCTCAACAGAAATCAAGACTTATCAGACCAGGCAACATTTTTCCAGTCTTCAACAGTCCAATTTTGGTGAGCTCCTGCAAATTGTAGCCTCTTTTTCCTATTTGTAGTGGAGATGAGTGGTACCCGGTGGGGTCTTCTGCTGTTGTAGCCCATCCGCCTCAAGGTTGTGCGTGTTGTGGCTTCACAAATGCTTTGCTGCATACCTCGGTTGTAACGAGTGGTTATTTCAGTCAACGTTGCTCTTCTATCAGCTTGAATCAGTCGGCCCATTCTCCTCTGACCTCTAGCATCCACAAGGCATTTTTGCCCACAGGACTGTCGCATACTGGATGTTTTTCCCTTTTCACACCATTCTTTGTAAACCCTAGAAATGGTTGGGTGTGAAAATCCCAGTAACTGAGCAGATTGTGAAATACTCAGACCGGCCCGTCTGGCACCAACAACCATGCCACGCCCAAAATTGCTTAAATTACCTTTCTTTCCCATTCTGACATTCAGTTTGGAGTTCAGGAGATTGTCTTGACCAGGAGCACAACCCTAAATGCATTGAAGCAACTGCCATGTGATTGGTTGACTAGATAATTGCAATAATGAGAAATAGAACAGGTGTTCCTAATAATTCTTTAGGTGAGTGTGTGTGTATATACATATATATATATATATATATATATATATATATATATAAATAAGGCGGAGATGGGGGACTTACTTCACCAAGGAGGGCGGTATAGGATAAGCATATGACACCTATACCCTTCCCTCCCCCGCCGAGATACAACTTTTTTCCTTTCAATTACAATTACCTGCAGTGCACGGGAGTGCACTGCATACGTAAGGGTGCTGCCTCGGGAACAGTCATACGCCTCTCTTTCATCTTTTTCCACCACTCAGTCTCCCTGGCGCTTCTGTAACCTCCTTCTTCATCATCCTCATTTTTTTGTTTCTTTTTTCCTCACTTATATATTGTGGATTTTAATGACATTAAAGATTTTATTCCATGCCTTTTGTGATGAGTCTTAACTAGTATGGTCCTTGATCATCTTTGATACCAAATTATCTGTGAATGTATAGAAAAGAAATGGTTGACTAATGCTGGGTAAGGCTACTTTCACACTGGCGTTTTGGCTTTCCGTTTGTGAGATCCGTTCAGGGCTTTCATAAGCGGTCCAAAACTGATCAGTTTGGCCCTAATGCATTCTGAATGGAAATGGATCTGCTCAGAATGTATCAGTTTGCCTCCGTTCCGTCTCCATTCCGCTTTGGAGGCGGACACCAAAACGCTGATGTCCGTCTGACGAAACTGAGCCAAACCGATCCGTTCTGACACACAATGTAAGTCAATGGGGACGGATCCGTTTTCTACGACACAATAGAAAACGGATCCGTTCTCCATTGACTTTCAATGGTGTTCAAGAGAGATCCATCTTGGCTATGTTAAAGATAATATAAACGGATCCGCTCTGAATGAATGCAGACGTTTGAATTATCTGAACGGATCTGTTTGTGCAGATCCATGACGGATCCACACCAAACGCGAGTGTGAAAGTACCCTTAGACATATTTGCCTTATCTGTGATATTTTCCATTTGAATCCATTCAAACCATTTATTTACGTATCAGACTGATTATTCAATAATTGCACTTAAAGGGGTGTCACTTACTAATACTAATAATAATATGGTAATGCCCCAATAAATGTCACTCAATCTCGGTCATCTGACATTTTTGCTGTGTTGATTCCCTGTCCCGATGAAATCACATTTATACCTGATGTGTGGAAAGGCTTATAAGATTCTGCCTTGTAGAGACATCATCAATGACCTTGCCTCTGAGGGTAGTGTTCTGCTTATTCTACTGGACCTTTTTCTCCCGATGTAATGTCAGCAATGATGCTGTGTCTTAGGGTGGGGCTTCTCCAGCAGGGCTTCAAAATGGCTTGGAAGGAAAGGCAGTGAGCCATCACATTACACACTGCTCGTTTCTATGGTTACAACCACCCTGTAATCCAGCAGCGGTGGTCGTGCTTGCACGCTATAGGAAAAAACACTAGCCTATGTGCGGCCCACAGTTCTGGCCACTACTACTTCAGGCCAATACTTTTTTCCTATAATGTGCAAGCACGACCACCCATGGTCATAACCATGGAAAAGAGCAGTGCATATTGTGATGGAAAAATGAATCCAGACAGCAAAGGAAGCAATATGGACAATCACAATACATTAGAAAGTGGCTTGTATTAGCTTCCTCTACATAGGAAGTTGAGAGGTGGGACCAGCACCAATCAGACATTGGGGGCATAGCCTAGCGATATGCCCCCAGTGTCTGAGATGGTGCAATCCCTTTAAACAGGGGCATGGTTACATTATTAGCAAGAACTATGGTATAATTAATCACCAAAAACATAGTGAATATTGTGGCAGTGGAGCTGCCAGAGTGCCATAGGAAGACCATTCAAGTGGTGTATCTCACCCGGAGAAAGCTGGGTGAGAAAAAGAAAGGCTGGGAAAATAGGTTTCTCCCACTGTCTGCAGCAGCTAGGCTGGTAATGAATGTAATTAGCAGACAGCTGAGGAGCTCATAAAAATGTGGGCTGAGCTCCTCAATCAGGGCTCCCTGTCTGAGGAAGTAACAGGCTACGGCAAGGCCTGTGGGAGCCAGAATCCTCTGTGGGGTGAGCACTGCTGTGTTTTGGGGAGCTGGGTGGTAGACCCAGATCCTGCTAGAGAGGGAGATTATACTGTGTAGTCAGTGGCCAGACAGCTGAGGAGCTCGTATAAATGTGGGCTGAGCTCCTCAATCAGGGCTCCCTGTCTGAGGAAATAACAGGCTACGGCAAGGCCTGTGGGAGCCAGAACCCTCTGTGGGGTGAGCACTGCTGTGTTTTGGGGAGCTGGGTGGTAGACCCAGATCCTGCTAGAGAGGGAGATTATACTGTGTAGTCAGTGGCCAGACAGCTGAGGAGCTCGTATAAATGTGGGCTGAGCTCCTCAATCAGGGCTCCCTGTCTGAGGAAGTAACAGGCTACGGCAAGGCCTGTGGGAGCCAGAATCCTCTGTGGGGTGAGCACTGCTGTGTTTTGGGGAGCTGGGTGGTAGACCCAGATCCTGCTGAGGAGCTCATATAAATGTGGGCTGAGCTCCTCAATCAGGGCTCCTTGTCTGAGGAAGTAACAGGCTACGGCAAGGCCTGTGGGAGCCAGAACCCTCTGTGGGGTGAGCACTGCTGTGTTTTGGGGAGCTGGGTGGTAGACCCAGATCCTGCTAGAGAGGGAGATTATACTGTGTAGTCAGTGGCCAGACAGCTGAGGAGCTCGTATAAATGTGGGCTGAGCTCCTCAATCAGGGCTCCCTGTCTGAGGAAGTAACAGGCTACGGCAAGGCCTGTGGGAGCCAGAATCCTCTGTGGGGTGAGCACTGCTGTGTTTTGGGGAGCTGGGTGGTAGACCCAGATCCCGCTAGAGAGGGAGATTATACTGTGTAGTCAGTGGCCAGACAGCTGAGGTTTATGTTTACGATTTCTTTGCTTTGCTGGTGTCAAAATAAAAGCACAGTTTGGACACTAAATCCTGTCGTCTGTAAGGAAGTCTGTGATGGCGACCTGCTAAGAGTAGACGATCCCTTACATATAGTGGAGGATGTGGGCAAAAGCAACAACAGTGGGTTGCTAAAAGATTGTTTGCTTGGGGCAACGACAGCTCAGAAAGAGAAGCTGCTGCTGAATACTGCTGTGTGGATTTAAAGGGCCAGCAGCCCTGTGAAAGAAACTGTAAACGCTGAAATTGTCTCTAGAGAGTGAGACACCTGTTTGTCCAGTGGAGCAAGTGCTGCGCAGGTTATGCTGGACATTTCTACTGTGTTTGCAAGTAAAAGTGTGCGGGGAATTAAAGGGCCAGTAGCCCAGCAAAAGTGGACTTGTTGCTGAATATTTTTCCTGCTGCCATGGGTCTCATTGAAGATAATGTCCGACGGACGTGGGAGATAAAAAAGGAAGGAAAAACTGGCCAAACAAATGGGTTGTAACCCAGGTGAAATGGCAAGATTTGATGCAGAGAGAGAGGCTTTGAAGGCACAACTGCAGTTGGCCCTGAAGAGAGATTCCTCGACGCTGAATGGACACTTTGTAAAAGTCCAAGGAGACGGTGGTGTGCCTGGAGTTCCAGAGGAAAAGCGGATGTATGCCGTTGCCAATGGCAACTGTCAGGAAGACAAAAAGGTGGAGAGTGGTGCGGTTCTCAGGAGCTCATATCTTCCCTGCGACTGTGCTCAGAGTCCTAAAGGGTGCAGCTGGAGTAACCGTCTGGGAAAGGTCTGGACTCCAGGCCATGCCGGTGGCAACGGTTGCAGTAAGGAGTCTGCCGGTGTTCGGGATACCAGGAACCAAGAGAATGCTGGTGAACTCGGTAGAGATGTCCTGGGAATATCTTCATCTCCCGAGACTAACGAATCCACGACGTCCGGCAGTAAGACTGTTCCTGTTGATAATTGTGTGGCAGTTCCAGTGACAGTGAGCCGGCCACAGTGGAAACCGGCTGAGCCGGTGACTGATAAATCACTGAGGCGAGAAACTGTCTCGGAAGTGTGTGACATTGGGAAAAACGCAATTGCGGGTAGCCTGTTGCAATTGCTCCCTCGCAGGAACCTGCAGGGTAGAAGGTCTCTGTGTCTCCCAAACAGCCTGTGATTAAGGTTAGATTTGGGGTGGTGAAAGTCAGAGATCCCATGCTAGCCCGGGTAAGAGGTAGCATGATAGCCGCCCCAGAGACTGATAGAATGTTAAATGTTTGGGATAATTATGTGGATAATACAGACTATCAGGTCACGTGGTTCTCACTGAGGGGGAGACTCCAGTGAGAACGGGGTCTTGTGAACTTGATGTTACAAATACGCTCATACTTGAGGGAATGTTGGGCCGTAATTTCCCCTTATGCTTGGAGGTTTTGAGTAATGGAGACACTTCTGCAGAGAATGACAAAACTCCTGCAGAACCTGTACCTGTCCCTTTAAATGATAATGTGAAGGAGCTGCACATTGAAAACAAGGTTGCAGATAAGATGCAAAGTAAAAGTGTCAAGCCCTTTTTGGCGTGTATTAGTGACCAAAAATATATATTTGCCATTCAGCGGTGCAGTTATAGGTTTTGAAGCCCTTTTTGGTGTGTAGCAGTGCAGTTATATGTTCTAAAGCAGGTATGCTCAACCTACGGTCCTCCAGCTGTTGTAAAACTACAACTCCCACAATGCACTGCTGTAGGCTGATAGCTGTAGGCTGTTCGGGCATGCTGGGAGTTGTAGTTTTGCCACAGCTGGAGTGCCGCAGGTTGAGCATGCCTGTTCTAAAGCCTGAAATGAGAAAATTACAGCCCTTTTTGGCATATATTAGTGACAAAAAAATATACACTGAGCAAAAATATAAACGCAACACTTTCGGTTTTGCTCCCATTTTGCATGAGCTGAACTCAAAGATCTGAAACATTTTCTACATACACAAAAGACCCATTACTTTCAAATATTGTTCTCAAATCTGTCTAAATCTGTGTTAGTGAGCACTTCTCCTTTGCCGAGATAATCCATCCCACCATACAGGTGTGGCATATCAAGGTGCTGATTAGACTGAATATGAATATTGCACAGGTGTGCCTTAGACTTCCCACAATAAAACCCCACCGCCACCATGGGCCACTCGATCCACAACATTGAAGTCAGCAAACCGCTCACCAACACGACGCCACACATGCTGTCTGCCATCTGCCCTGAAAAGTGAAAACCGGGACTCGTCCATGAACAGAACGCCTCTCTAACGTGCCAGACACCATCGAATGAGAGTATTTGCCCACTCAAGTCGGTTACGACAACGAACCGCAGTCAGGTCCAGACCCCAATGAGGACGACAAGCATGCACATGAGCTTCCCTGAGACAGTTTGACAGTTTGTGCAGAAATTCTTTGACTATGCAAACCAATTGTTGCTGCAGCTGTTCGGGTGGCTGGTCTCAGACGATCATGGAGGTGAACATGCTGGATGTGGAGGTCCTCGGCTGGTGTGGTTACACGTGGTCTGCGGTTGTGAGGCCAATTGGAGGTACTGCCAAATTCTCTGAAACGCCTTCTGAGACGACTTATTGTATAGAAATGAACATTCATTGCACGTGCAACAGATCTGGTAGATATTCTTGCAGTCAGCATGCCAATTGCACGCTCCCTCAAACGTTGCAACATTTGAGTGGACTTTTATTGTGGGCAGTCTAAGGCACACCTGTGCAATTTTGCAGATTTGAGAACAATATTTGAGAGTAATAGCTCTTTTGTGTATGTAAAATATGTTTCAGATCTTTGAGTTCAGCTCATGCAAAATAGGAGCAAAACTGAAAGTCTTGCATTTATATTTTTGCTCAGTGTATATTTGCCGTTCAGCGGTGCAGTTTTATGTTCTAAAGCCCTTTTTGGCGTGTATTAGTGGCAAAAAATATATATTATTTGAGGTTCAGCAGTGCAGTTGTGTGTTCTAAAGTCCTTTTTGGCATGTATTAATGGAAAAAAATATAATATTAGCCGTTCAGTGGTGCAGCCCTTTTTGGCGTCTATTAGTGGCAAAAATATATATATATTATTTTTGCCGATCAGCGGTGCAGTTATATGTTCTAAAGCCCTTTTTGGCGTATATTAGTGGACAAAATATATATTATTAGCTGTTCAGTAGTGCAGTTATATGTTCTAAAGCCTTTTGTGGAGTGTATATGTGGAAATAAGTAAGGGCCTATTTGCCGTTCAGCGGTGCAGTTATATGTTCTAAAGCCCCTTTTTTGCGTGTATTAGTGGCACAAAAAAAAATATCTTTGCCGTTCAGTTGTGCAGTTATATGTTCTAAAGCCCTTTTTTGCGTGTATTAGTGGCACAAAAAAAAATATCTTTGCCGTTCAGTTGTGCAGTTATATGTTCTAAAGCCCTTTTTTGCATGTATTAGTGGCAAAATAAAAATATCTTTGCCATTCAGCGGTGCAGGTATATGTTTTGAAGCCCTTTATGGGGTGTATTAGTGGCACAGAAAAAAGTATTTCCGTTGTGTGTTGAAATGAGAAAATTACAGCCCTTTTTGTCGTGTATTAGTGGCAAAAAAATATATCTTTGCCACTCAGCGGTGCAGTTATATGTTCTAAGGCCCATTTTGGTGGGTATTAGTGTCACAGAAAAAAGTATTTCCGTTGTAATGAGAAAATTACAGCCCTTTTTGGCGTGTATTACTGGCAAAAAAATATATATTTGCCGTTCAGCAGTGCAGTTACCGTATATATGTTCTAAATACCTTTTTTGTTATGTGTTAGTGGCAAAAAATATATATCATTTGATGTTCAGCGGTGCAGTTGTATGTTCTAAAGCTCTTTAGGTGTGTATTAATGGAAAAAAATATATTATTAGCCGTTCAGTGGTGCAGTTATATGTTCTAAAGCCCTTTTTGGGCTTTTTTTGCGTGTATTATTGGCAAACGTTTACAAAAAAAGTGGAGGGGGACCTAACCTGGGTAAAGGTATTTGTATACACATATATATTAATGCCTAGACTTATCTTGACCCATAACAAACAATTAAAACACTTTGTTTCCACCCCAAAGAGTTGACGACTTAGTTGAAGCCAAGGTGAGGGAAATGTGCACTATCTCCTATTCACCACTAGTGTTGGGCGCGAATATTCGCGATGCGAATATTTCGCGCGAATATCGCATATTCGCGATTTTGCGAATATTTCGAATATCGTTCTATATATTCGCGAAATCGAATATTCTTTTTTTTTCTTTTTTTTTTTATTATATTTTTTTCTTTCCCACTTCCCTAAAGTTGTTCTTACTTGTCCTTTGGATTCCTGGCTTCCTGGCTGCTCCAGTCAGTGGCGTTTTCAACTTACTGCTATATTCCATATTAGCTAAATTACAATCTAATCTATATGTGTATTTTACGAAATTTCGCAATAGTCGCAATTGCGATGCGAGTAATATAACACGAAATATTCGCATGAAGATTTCAACTTAGCACTGCTATACTCCATATTCTAGCCTAATATGGAATATAGCTGTGCTAAGTTAGCACTGCTATATTCCATATTAGGCTAGAATATAGTGTATAGCAGTGCTAAGTTGAAATCTTCATGCGAATATTTCGTGTTATATAAGTCGCATCGCAATTTCGACTTTTTCAAATGTTCTTAATATTGCTCTAACTTCGTCTTTTAGAACTTTCGTAATATTGCTCTAACTTCGTCTCTTAGAATATTACGAATATTCTAAAAGACGAAGTTAGAGCAATATTACGAAATTTCGTAAAATACACATATAGATTGTAATTTAGCTAATATAGTGCTATAATCCCTTTTTTTTCCTGTAATTTTTTTTTGCCTCTTCTGAACTTAAGTTTTGTAAAATATGTACACTATTAAAAATTATTACTATAGCAGTATATTAGCTTAAATACAATCTATGTGTATTTTACGAAATTTCGTAATATTGCTCTAACTTCGTCTTTTAGAATATTACGAATATTCTAAAAGACGAAGTTAGAGCAATATTAAGAACATTTGCAAAAGTCAAAATTGCGATGCGAGTAATATAACACGAAATAGTCGCATGAAGATTTCAACTTAGCACAGCTATATTCCATATTCTAGCCTAATATGGAATATAGCAGTGCTAACTTAGCACAGCTATATTCCATATTAGGCTAGAATATGGAATATAGCAGTGCTAAGTTTAAATCTTCATGCGACTATTTCGTGTTATATTACTCGCATCGCAATTTCGACTTTTGCAAATGTTCTTAATATTGCTCTAACTTCGTCTTTTAGAATATTCGTAATATTCTAAGAGACGAAGTTAGAGCAATATTACGAAATTTCGTAAAATACACATATTAGCCTAGCCATAGTCAAGTCATTAGCATAGGAACGTTGCCTTATACTATCAAGATAAATTTTCGCAATATGCGAAAAAATAATTTCGCGATAATTGGAATAATTGCGAATATTCTATTTCGACGAATATAACACGAATATTCATGTGATCACTATTCACCACAACTATATCTGCAGAGCTTGAACATAGGGGGGCAATGTGTGGACAGACTAATGTAAGCAAACTACCTGTAGTTGCCTGCAAAAACGGATTAAATGGAATAGGTAACTGCTCCTACACACAAACGTTCACAGCACAGCACACTTGTCTGACACTACGTCAGTAGCTGTCAAGACGCATTCACACACTGCACACATGCTGCTAAGCGCTCCACCTAGCTCAAAAAACCTTGCTATATTGAATGAAATGTCCTACACAAGGGCTCTAATAAGCAACATTGGAGTGGACAACAATTGTTTAAAACAATCAACTGCCCCCCAACATGTTTCACCAGAATACTGGCTTCTTCAAGTGTTTGGGCAGATTTGAGGACAATAGACATGATGGTGCTATATATGCTGCAATTCTGTGATTGATTTGTGTGGTAGCCAATTGCTGTTAAGCAAGCTACACCAAGTGACAAATGAGAACGCAAGAGATTTGGAATAGCTGCCCTCCCTATTTTGCTGTTGACAAGTGAAAGCAGGGCAGAGGAGGTCTCTAGTGATGAGCGAGCACCAAAGTGTTTGGGTGTTCGGGTACTCTGTCCGAAAACATAGCGATATTCGTGCGCTGTGCCGAGCACTCGAGTATAATGGAAGTCAATGGGAGACAACCAGGCACCCCCAGCTCGGAAGAGGGGAGGGTGCCTGGTTCATAGGAAAAGGTCTGAAAGTGATGGAAACACCTCTTAAATCGATCAGGAACAGCAGGGGGACCATGTCTGGATGCATCTTAGACTCCAATGTCTCTGCTGGGAACCATGTTGTACGCAACTTTTACAGACCGACAAAAAAACGCCCAACTTCCCCCCTCCCAAAAAAAAAAAACTTTTTAGAGGGAAAATTGTTAGGAAACATTCTTTCCTGTATATTCAATTGTATTTACAGTGTAAGTGCTGCCAAAAATTACTAGGAAGAAGCACTCCGATACAGCCTGTATATCACATAAAGGAGGGCCTCATTCACATGGTGCTACAATTGTTCAGGTACACTGCTACACTCCTAAAGCCTATGCACTAAGTGAAAGGGCTGCCAAATATTACAAGGAACCGGCACTCCAATACACCCTTTCTTACACATAAAGGAGGGCATCATACACACCCTTGAAAAATTATCCTTGATGGCCTGCTGGTGACCTTCCAAAACATTCGGAGCAAGAGCACACTGGTGACCCTATAAAAAATTAGGGGCGAGTGCCTGCTGCTGAGCTGATCTTCTAAAACGTTATATGAGAGGGCCTGCTGTTCAGCTGACGCTCTAAAACATTATATGTGAGGGCCTTCAGGTGAGCAGACTGCATAAAACATTACAGGTGAGGGTCTACAGGTGAGCAAACCGTATAAATCATTAGAGGTGAGGGCCTACAGGTGAGCATACCGTATAAAAGATTGGAGGTGAGGGCCTGAAGGTGAGCGGACCCTATAAAAAATTGTAGTGAAGGCTAGAGATGTCGCGAACATAAAATTTTCCGTTCGCGAACGGCGAACGCAAATTTTTGCAAATGTTTGCGAACGGGCGAACCGCTATTGACTTCTATAGGCAGGCGAATTTTAAAACCCACAGGGACTCTTTCTAGCCACAGTAGTGATGGAAAAGTTGTTTCAAAGGGACTAACACCTGGACTGTGGCATGCCGGAGGGGGATCCATTGCAAAACTCCCATGGAAAATTACATTGTTGACGCAGAGTTGGGTTTTAATCCATAAAGTGCATAAATCACCTAACAATCCTATTTTTTTTTTAACAACGTGGTTTAAAACATCCAGTGTGTGTATACGATCAGGTATGATGTTGTATCGATCAGGTAGTGTAAGGGTTACGCCCGCTTCACAGACATTGACAGACCAAACTCCCCTTTTAATGCACGCAAACAACCGCAAACAGTCCATTTGCCCAACCGCAAACTCCCCATTTGCACAAGGTTGGATACCAAGCTAGCCTTGTCCCGTTGATGTCATTGAAGGTTTCTTCCTCTACCCAGCCACGTACAACACCAAGGGTCCCAGAAAGGTGAATTGAATAGATTTTTAGAACGGGGAGATGGTTAAAAAAACGCTGGCTCCCTCCCCTTTGTTTGAATCCACGGTCACTGCGTCTGCGCCGTGCAATTTACTCTCACACCCGATATGAGTGTTATTTTCTGTAGTTCTCTTCTCATCAGTTTAATCCCTGTTACGTCCCCAATCTGGGGTCCATTTATTGAATTGATTTTTCGAACGGGGAGATGGTTAAAAAAACGCTGGCTCCCTCCCCTTTGTTTTAATCCACGGTCACTGCGTCTGCGCCGTGCAATTTACTGTCACACCCGATATGAGTGGTATTTTCTGTAGTACTATTCTCATCAGTTTAATCCCTGTTACGTCCCATATCAGGGATTGCCTTTTGTGAAAAAAAATTTAGGCCGGGTACCTTCGACTGCCTTCACAGTGACAGACCAAACTCTGATACACCAAACTGAATTGATTTTAGGAACCGGGAGATGGAAAAAGCAGCTTGGTCGGTCCTCTTACTCCCAAGTTGGGGCACTGCGCGTGCACAGAGCAATGTGCTGTGACACCCCATATGAGTGGTGTCTTAACTAGTACTATTCCTATCAGTTTAATCCCTGTTACGTCCCATATCAGGGATTGCCTTTTGCGAAAAAAAAATTCGTCCGGGTACCTTCCACTGTGGTGTCCCAATAGCGACAAATTTTTTGAAGGCCTCAGACTCCACCAGCTGGTATGGTAAAAGCTGGCGGGCTAAGAGTTCCGTCAAGCCAGCTGTCAGACGCCGGGCAAGGGGGTCACTTTGTGACATTGGCTTCTTACGCTCAAACATGTCCTTGACAGACACCTGACTGTGGGCAGATGAGCAGGAACTGCTCAATGCGAGAGACGGAGTGGCGGGTGGTTGAGAGGGGGCAAGGAGGACAGCAGTGGTTGACGTGGCTGAAGATGCTGGACCAGGAGGAGGATGGCGGCTTTGAGTTTGTGTGCTGCTTGTACTTATGTGTTGATCCCATAGGCGTTTGTGATGTGTGATCATGTGTCTTCGCAAAGCAGTTGTACCGAGGTAGGTGTTGGACTTCCCACGACTCAGTTTCTTTTGGCACAGGTTGCAAATGGCATTGCTGTTATCAGAGGCAGACACACACAAAAAATGTCACACTGCTGAGCTTTGCAATGACGACATTCTGGTGGTGGCAACAGCATGCGTTGATTGGCGTGCTGTCTGGCTGACCCCGGGTGCCGATACATGCTGTCTGACTGTGCCACTAGCTCCATGCGACGACCTCCCCCTGCTTCCAACTCGTCTCCTCCTTCTCTCTGTCTCCCCTTCTGAATTTTCCCCCTCTTTTTCTTCTCTTCGAGCAGGCACCCACGTGGCATCCACGGACACATCATCATCATCAACCACTTCACTTGTATCTGACACCTCAGCAAAGGAGGCAGCAGCGGGTACAACATCATCATCATCATCACACTGTACGTTCATGTGTGTAATCCTGCCTGACTGAGACATATCCCTGTTATCTACATCCTCTGGCAATAATGGTTGCGCATCACTAATTTCATCCAACTGATGTGTAAATAACTCCTCTGACGGATCAAGTGAAGCGGCTGTGGTGGTAGTGGTGGTGGTGGCGGCGGGCGGGAAAGTGGTAACTTGAGAGCAGGTGACCAAAGCTGAGCTGGAGGAGGATGGTGCGTCAAGGTTCTTAGCGGAAGCTGTTGAAGATTGGGTGTCCTGTGTAAGCCAGTCAACTATTTTCTCAGAATTTTTCAGGTTCAGGGTACGTGGCCTCTGAACACTGGGCATTATTCCAGGGCCAGTTGAAATCACAGCACCACGACGGCTTTTAGATAAGTGGTACTATGCATGCAAGGTACTGTGCCACCCTATATAAGTGGTGGGCAGTGGACACAGTACAGTCTGTGAGCCTGCAGCCTCTCGCTGTCTGGCAACTGCGATTATATCACAGAGAACAAATAAATTGGCTTTTTTTTATCTGCCAGGTATTGTGAGTGTGACACCCTGGACTGTGGAGAATGAAACACCTGAACCCCATAACCCTTAGCAGCTAGAAATAAAGACATGACAACCTTCTTTTGTTGGGTGAGAGTCGGTCACAGCTTTATTACTCATTTCTTATTAACCACCTTTTATTTTATAACTGACCCAACATCAACAAATTTTTGGAGTCTCCAGAAGCAGTATGCCCCACAGACTCCCTCTGTGGGAAAGTCCGCCTTCATCTCCATTTTGCTTTTAGCACCGACCTCCGCTGTGACTTTACATCGTAACCTAAAATTGAAACCAAACTGTAACAACCAATCACAAAACCAGGGCGGGAGGGAGGGGAGCTGCCAGCTGGAGCCGTAGAGGAAGAGGCAGAGCCCTGTCGCCTCCCCCATTTAACCCTGCAGTGCGTACCACTTTGCTTAACCAATCACTGGAAGGGGGGGGGGGGTAAGCTAAACAACCCTAACCTGTGGCAATCCGCCCACCCATACAGGGGAGAGACACCCCTATAATAATGGCACATCTAGCCTCGCTGCTAACTGCAAGCCCCTTAACCCTTTGTCTCCGTCTCCCCAGTCCATGCCGCCGTCGCTTAACCCCCTCGGCGCCACACAGACTGTGGAGAATGAAACACCTGAACCCCATAACCCTTAGCAGCTAGAAATAAAGACATGACAACCTTCTTTTGTTGGGTGAGAGTCGGTCACAGCTTTATTACTCATTTCTTATTAACCACCTTTTATTTTATAACTGACCCAACATCAACAAATTTTTGGAGTCTCCAGAAGCAGTATGCCCCACAGACTCCCTCTGTGGGCAAGTCCGCCTTCTTCTCCATTTTGCTTTTAGCACCGACCTCCACGGAGGGGCCCGTGTATTCCTACACGGCGCACCGACCCCCACCCAACAAGAACTGGGCCTGCTCGACACCATCCTGTAAACCGGATAAGAAAATATCTAACCCTATGTCGTTTAAATGGACACCATCGGGCCGCATCAAGCACCCGTTGTCACCTTCTAACTGGCGATGGCGCACCACAACACCGGCTCTGGAGCGGATAAAACGAGAAATGCGATTATTAACCGTGCGTCTGGCCCTCTCTATGGCAGAGGCGTCCCTGGCCTCCTGCCATGTGACCCTGGGAATAATTTCCGACCATACAATGACCGCCTCCTGGAAGAAAGAGGGAAGTCTCTCTAGGTCAGCCCTTATCAATGTGATCAATTCCGCTATCTTAAGCAGACACAGATCATTGCCTCCAGCATGTATGACCAATATCACCGGGGATCGCACTAGATGACTACACTCGACCACTTCAGGAAGGACCTGGGACCACCGTAAGCCCCGGATCCCCCGCCAGCGTGCTTGGATATTCCGGAACCCCAGGCATCAACCGCCCGGGCGACTCTCCGCTCTCTGTCCAGCCCAAAAAATATATGAGTGACAGATGAAGCAAACCGTGATCTGGGCAGCATCTAAAAGAAAATCAGATTAATAAATGAGGTCGTACATAGGAAGCAAAGCAAGCAGATTTCCAACGGCCAATCCTCTGCACCTCAGACTCTGGCAACCCAGCGCGAGCCGCCTCGGTGGCAGCTCCAATTCTAAACGAGTGTGTGCCAAATTCTGAAACAGGTAAGTGCAGATAAAGAAGGCACCGGCGAAATATGGATCTGAACTGAAAACGGGTAAGGGGAGAGCCATCGGCATGTATCAGAAAGGAAACCCCCTCTGGACGAGCAGCCACGAACTGCGACACAGCGAAATGAGGACAAACTGGGCCACCGATTTTGCGCAATGGAAGCCAGGCCCCCCACGCAAAACCACCTCGTAAGGAGATGAACAAATGGAAGGCAACAATCGACAAATGGTTGTTAACAAGGCAACTGACACCGGGCGGCGACATTCGCGGCGGACATGCTCTTTGCGCCAACCCCTGATAGCTTGCCTAATCAAGAAATGTTGCGTCGCGTCAGGCCAACCTCGAATTTTAAGGTAAAACGAAACTCCCCACAATTTACGCTGCGCAACCACGGCACTCACCCCTCTGTCTTTTAGGGACAATATATAAGCTACCGTCACCTGTAAACATGCAGTTGGCAATATCACATTTGGCAACTCCTCCGCCACCGCCCACCATTCCGCCCACGCCTTACCATGTGCTGACCATGTGGCTGGTGCCACAGATGCTTGTACCATACTCATCACTCGCTGATCGGTAACTCCCAAAGTGTTGTCGGGCACGGGATCCCATCTTGGATTGCCCCCGGTAACAGGAACCTGAATTCCTGCCAACGAAAACGAGAGAGAGCGTCAGCTATAGGATTGTTGACGCCTGGCACATGCCGAGCTCGAAACCAGACATTAAGCTCCAAGCAACAGAGGACCAGGTGGCGGAGTAGCGAGAGAACTGGCAGGGAGGAAGAGGTCAATGAATTAATACAGCAGACTACCGCCATGTTACCTGTATAAAAACAGACCCGCTTATTTCGAAAAAGGGGGGCCCACACGTTGACGGCCACAATAATAGGGAATAATTCCAGTAGAGTGATGTTGGCACAGAGACCACGAGTCCGCCAGGAGTCAGGCCATGGAGCAGCGCACCACTCTAAGCCTAATATGGCACCAAAACCGGTGGACCCAGCAGCGTCCGTAAATAATGACAAATCCGGAGATGAAATCTCAACAGATTGATAACATGTGTGGCCATTATACTGGGACAAAAAGGATACCCAGACCTGCAAGTCCAATTTTAGCTGCTTGGACAACCGGATGTGGTGAGACGGCTTTTTAACCCCGCACGTGGCTAGGGATAATCTACGGGAAAAAACATGCGCCATCGGCATAATGCGACATGCGAATACTAATAATCCTAGCAACTCCTGCATTTGCCTTAGCGTCACAGACTTTACTGACATGAATCCCGATATCAAAGCAGTCAATTTCTGTAATTTGTCGTCCGGCAGGCGAAAAACCATCAGGTTGGTATCGATTTCAATACCTAAAAACGTGATGATTGTTGCCGGGCCGACCGTTTTATCCTCTGATAGGGGAACACCAAAACGAGCCATGAAAAAACGGAACGTATCCAAAAGGAATTGACATTGTTTTGAATTGCCAGGAGAGACAAATAGAAAATCATCTAAATAATGGATAATATCCTGGGAGGCCGTTTCAAAACGGATGACCCATTCCAAAAAGGTACTGAACAATTCAAAATAATGACATGAAATAGAGCAACCCATCGGTAGACATGTGTCATAGTAATAGGCGCCATCCACCATACAACCTAATAGGTGGTAACAATCAGGGTGTACAGGGAGCAAGCGAAAAGCTGCTTCAATGTCAGACTTAGCCAGCACTGCGCCCTTTCCGGCGCGGCTAACCAAAGCTACTGCCCTATCAAATGACACATACGACACCGAAGATTCCTCCTTGGAAATACCGTCGTTCACAGACGCGCCCTTTGGAAAGGACAAATGGTGTATCAATCTGTATGAACCTGGCTCTTTTTTCGGTATCAGGCCTAAAGGGGAAATACGTATGTTTTTAAACGGGGGGGACATAAATGGCCCCAGTATGCGCCCTAAAGAGACCTCTTTACCTACTTTGCTTCTTAATTGTTCCGGGTTCTCCTTTGCGGACTTCAAATTATCAGACATTGTGGGTAGTGAAGAGAAATAAAACGGAATTAAAAAACCATACGTGAAACCATCGCGCAGCTGGGCAGCAGCACGCTCATTGGGGTACTGATTTAGCCATGGGGACATCGCGTGAACGTTCACCGGGGTCTTTCCCTCCGGCAGCGGCGTGGGCCTTATGTGCTGGAAGCTGGCGCTGGCATCGGATCGCAGCATGTGCTCCTCCACAGACGGAACACTCATGCCTGTACTTACAGAGGGCGAAAAATTTGCAATGCCCTTCGTTATATAACCAGCAGGCCCCTGGCCTGCGCACGGCCACTGCGCCAAACGCATTTGCTGACGGAGCAGTGGCCGCGGAAGGAAAGGGTTGCGGTCTCTTTGACATCATAAGCCGAAGCCATAAGTCCGCTGCTTTAACCCCCATCCTATCTCAGGCTGTAAGGCTAACCGTCGACGGAACTCTTCGTCATACCGCCACCATGCGGAACCGCCATGCGCCTTAAACGCACTATAGATAGAGTCCATGTAGACGAAAAGGTCCGCCGAGAGTTCAGGCCGACGCTGCGCCATAGTGTAACCTAGAACCGCAAATGCTTGAATCCAATTACCTATGGTACGCGCAACCTTCGGCCTACGATCAATAAATCGCTCAGCATTGGGGCGCCTCTCCTTATCCACCGTATGCTGGTCCACAGAAATGAGCGACCATATGTCAATATACTGGTTAGCCCAAATTTTATTTCTCGTATCTTCATCTAGGTGAGCTCCCAACGGCGTTAAGCCGCAAAATATGGAGTCCTTACAATCACTGGGACCGGGTTTGTTTCTGGACAAAGAAGCCTCCGTGGCGGACTGAGTTATAGCAGTGCCGGGGTCTAACTGTACTAGCAACGCCCTAAGCGCAGGGACCACACCCTTGGCAACAGTATCCGCACCCCAAGCCCCCGTAAAATTGTACTCACCGGAAGCTGTATTCTGAAGTGGAGTATTGACCAAACTCGCCTGAGGAACCGTTGTTGGAACCGCGCTGACGGGCTCCGCCCCGCGGGAAGGCCTTCTTGACTGACGTCTGGGGGCCCGCCTACTCCGAGAATGTGACCTGCCGGAATCCGATCCGCAGGAGCTCAACTCTGAAGACGAAGGCGACCTCCATCTTGCCGATCTAGACCGTGTCGAACGGCTACTACGGCTATGGGCTCTGGAAGTATGACGGGAGCAGCGGCATCGGTGAGAACCCGACCTGCGCCTTTCTCGGCGGTCGTGGGAATCTGAAGGTGATCTTCGTTGAGAAGGATGGCGTGGGGCCGCAACTTGTACCGGAGCGGTAGCCGGTATGGCCATTTGTACACTGGCCGTTGATATTGGTGGGAGCAAAGGGGGGTTAGGCTGCGATGGCAGCTGGGGAGTAAGAACCCCACTAGCCAGCTGCTGCGTAGGAGGGCTTGAAAGGGGGACACTCTGTGACCTGAGCTGCGACTCTTGGGGTGATACAGCAACAGCATTATTTTCAACAGCTTCCCCAGGCTGAACTACAGCCGTGGGGACAGGTGTCAGCTCAATAAGTCGATTCTCCTCAGCAGAGGAGCGCTCGCTGTGCCTGTTTCCCATGGTGAACTGTGCAGAGGGGGCAGGGAGGAGGGGCTGAAGCTCTGCCGGCGGGAACTGCAGTTGGTCCCGTAGCGCCGGAAGCTGGTGAGTGATGGGCGTGGCCTGAACGTGAGTCGGCCGGATCGCAGGAGCGCTCCTAACCCTGGCTGCTGGAGGAACCACACGCTGCTGCTGCCACCGACTCCTGGTGCGGCGAGGTACAGAGGCAAGGGAGGGACTGAGACGGGAGGGTGGGCGGGTGTTCCGGTGAGGCCGCCTGCCACCCGGCCGCTCCGGTAATAATGTCTCAGCAACGGGCGGAGGGTTAGGCGGCTGGGGCGCTTGTAAGCCCGCAAGCATGCGGGCAAGAAAAGCCGGGCCCTCGCTTCTCAAGTGGGCAGCAAGTGCTGCCAATAGCTGCTCCTCTGTGGCCATACCTGCTGCTGCTGAGCTGCCAGCTGGAGCCGTAGAGGAAGAGGCAGAGCCCTGTCGCCTCCCCCATTTAACCCTGCAGTGCGTACCACTTTGCTTAACCAATCACTGGAAGGGGGGGGGTAAGCTAAACAACCCTAACCTGTAGCAATCTGCCCACCCATACAGGGGAGAGACACCCCTATAATAATGGCACATCTAGCCTCGCTGCTAACTGCAAGCCCCTTAACCCTTTGTCTCCGTCTCCCCAGTCCATGCCGCCGTCGCTTAACCCCCTCGGCGCCACACATAACGGTATGAGTGGTGGCCTGGCCAGTGGACACAGTACAGTCTGTGAGCCTGCAGCCTCTCACTGTCTGGCAACTGTGATTATATCACAGAGAAAAAATAAATTGGCTTTTTTTTATCTGCAAGGTACTGTCTGTGACACCCTGTATGAATGGTGTGCACACAGTACAGTCTGTGAGCCTGCAGCCTCTCACACACGGGCAGGCAACTGCAATCTATATATATATATATATATATATATAATATATATGGAAAAAAAAGCAGACTGATGTACCAGCCCTAAAAAGGGCTTTTTGGGGTGCTGTCAGGACGCTGTCCTTACAGCAGATGAGTCTGTGGACACAGAACAATGCCCTAGCTAACGCTTTCCCTATTAAATCAGCAGCAGCAGCACTGTCCCTCCTCTCACTGAGAATGCAGATTCCGAATGAATCTAAAATGGATGCTGTCCAGGAGGTGGGAGGGTCTGGGAGGGAGGGTATGCTGCTGATTGGCTGGAATGTGTCTGCTGACTGTGAGGTACAGGGTCAAAGTTTACACAATGATGACGAATAGGGGGCGGACTGAACATCGCATATGTTCGCCCGCCGCCGCGAACGCGAACAAGCTATGTTCGCCGGGAACTATTCGCTGGCGAACTACTAGTGAAGGCCTATCGGTGAGCAGACCATATAAAACATTGGAGGTGAGGGCCTGAAGGTGAGCGGACCCTATGAAACATTGTAGTGAGGGCCTACAGGTGAGCAGACGTAGAAAACATTAGAGGTGAGGGCCTACAGGTGAGGTTTGTGGATTGAACGCACACACACAGATGTGCCCAAAACTAATTAAATTTGCCCAAAAATATAAATAATTCTCTGCTGGAGTACTGAATATAACGGTTGTGGATTGAATGCACACACAGATGTGGCACATATTAGGTTAATTCCCCCCCCCCCAAAAAAAAAAAATCTATGATGGTGCGGTGGTGTCTCTAGTGAATAAGCCCCTTTTTTATAATGTCTGCTAAACACAGTGCTTTCTGATGGCATACTGTAGATCTCACTTGCAGACACACTGTAGTGAATAAGCCACTTTTTATAATGTCTGCTAAAGACACTGCTTCTTGATGGCGTACTGTAGATCTCACTAATATCAAATATTTCTGTCTTTTAAAAGCTTTTGGGTCCTCAAAAAAGTGATTTTCCAGCCCTGCACTATCTGTCCCTTCCTGAAGACGCCTGTCCCTGATACTGCTGAATTTAACCCCTGGTTAAAAAATAAATAAAAATTGTGCTGCACTGCTGTCAAACACACACTGTAGTCCTTAAGAAGACTGTTTGGTCTTTCAATAGTTTTTTGGGAGTTAAATCTGCGGTACGCCAGACCTGCAGGGTATTGCGAATGTGAGGTCACGGTCAATGGCAAGCGAGGGTTACTCACCGTTATGTATGGAAACCCTGGGCAGGCATACAGCAGTGAAGGAGAGGCTGGCACAAAAGTCCTCTGGGGCACACTCTGTATTTAGGGACCAGGCCTGATGTTGGGTGAGGTGCCCTGGATGTTGCAGGTGTTTTATGTGCCTGGGGGGCAAGGTCCCTTTAAGGTTTGTGACGCCAGTGCCAATTGAACAGTGGCACACCGTGTAGTGACAGATGGAATAATGGAGGAATCAGTAGATAAACCAAATGTCTTTTTACTGGAAACTCACAGTGCAAACTTTACACATACAGTTCAATTTATGGATGGTTGTAAGGCAATTCCTCAAACAGTTCTTTCTCAAACAGGTAGACTTCAGATGGTGGCAGGAAATAAACAGGCAAGATACTTGGAGGAACACAATGATGATTGCTTTACAGTGCAACCCTGCTCTATCCCCTTCAGCTATTCTAGCTGGCTGGACCCCAAGGCCCGGATGCCTAGATGCTGGCTTTTATCCTTGGTATATCGTTCCTTCTCCAAGATCGCACTTGCTGCATTCTATATAACTCTGCCCATCATGGTACTTATCTGACCTGGTGTTGACTGGAATGGAAGGGAAGATAACTGCTGGTTTTCCCCAGGAGGCGTTTTCCTGCTACTGGGGTGTCTTCAGAGCTAACCTAGGCTCTCTTTATCCACAGGTAGGCTAGGATCCCTCTACTAGCCCCCTGGTTACAGCTAACAGCCTGGGCTGTCCAGCTGCATGTCGGGAGAAGGCTCTGACTGGTCTCTGCAGACTCCTGACCTTGAACTCGAACCCCGAGCTGACTCCCTTTCCCTGTCTGGACCTGAATACTTATACTAAGGCAACTCTAGCTCCCTCTAGCGTCTAGGATGACTAACTACAGAGACTAGGCCTGATACCACATAATACAGGGAAAACATCACATATAAAACAATACTTTACAATTTACATAACATATGCACAGTTGGAAATGACACTCCTGTCCCTTGTGAAGAGAAGTCACGCACACCCCAATTGACCCTCGTGTAGTGCCCACGCTTAGTCCGTGAGGCCACTACAAATCAGTGAATTTCCAGCAAAACGCTATCTGTCCCTGCCTACTGTCTGCTCTCCCTGATGCTGAATGATCCGAGCGCGGGACATCGGCTCCTATATAAACTGGTATCACGTGTTCCGGCCAGCCAATCAGTGTAAGGCTAATAGCTAACATGGCTATGGCATTACACTGAAGGGAATTACTTACCTGAACGTTAATTGGCTGCTTAGGAGGTGCCAAACGTGCGGGGAGGAGACTCAAACAATGCGACGAGCACATGTGGAATTCAGCCGAGTACCGCCAAGTGCCGAGCATAGCATTGCCCTAGCCGAACCGGTACTCGGCCGAGCATGCTCGCTCATCACTAGAGGTCTCCTTATGACATCATGTGCAAGCTGTCACTGCGCTCCAACTTAGAAAATCAGCGAGATTATGCTTTCCAAAGCGCATGTCCTGCGCAGGCGGCGGGTGCGTGAGCACTCAGTCTCTAGTAGCCGAGAGTGCTTTTACCCATTCGCACCAACTAAAAAGTAAGGGGAATCAAGACATGCCCGGTGCGCATGTCCTGTGCCAGCAGCCGATGCGTGAGCACTTGGTTAACAAAAAAAATTAAAATACAATTCTTTTAAAAAAGTGCTCTGCTGCCAATGCGTGCCGACTTAGAATATGATATCGATATGAGGTGGCCGATGCGCATGGCCTGCGCTATCAATAGATGCGCTGACACTTTAACTACGAAACTACGGTAAGGGATAGATATAATGTCACTAACTGAGGGGAAAAAAAGGGGGACATTTGATATCCATCATCCACTGGTGCCAAATACCGTATTTTTTGCCCTATAAGACGCACTTCCCCCCCCCCCCCCAAAAGTGGGATGAAAATGGCAGTGCGTCTTATGGGGCGAAGGCTGCCATTTTTACACTGATACACCGCCGACCGCAAGCTGCACAGCGCGGCCGGCGTGTGTATCAGCGAGGAGCGGCTTGGGGCCGGCCTTTAGTTTTGTAATGTCAGCTGGAGGCAGGAGAAAGGGCGGGCGGGCACTGGCAGCGTAACTTCCTACGTCAATTGCCTGCTCCGCCCACTTTATGAATGAAGCATACTGCGCAGGCACGTGACGTAGGAAGTTACGCTGCCAGTGCCCGCCCGCCCAGCCTCCTGCCTCCAGCCTGCTATGATCGTAAGTACATGCTGCTCAGTGCTGGATCGAACGTATCTATAGTTAACCATTGCCTGACTGCAGTTACAGTAGATAGCATTAGTACAGTGAGCGGGGCCCGGTGCAATGGAATACAATGACTGCACTGGGCCCCCGCTGCCATTTAAAAACTAGTGTAGATGCCAGCCCCCACCCCCTGTATTGGGGGTCATTCACAGTGGCTGACACTGTTATGGGGGGGATCTGTGGATGTGAAATAGCATAAGATGCTATTTCTGTCATCCACAGATCCCCCCCATAGAAGTGTCATGCCATCCACAGATGCCCCCATAACAGTGCCATCCACAGACGCCCCCATAACAGTGTCAGCCACAGACCCCCATAACAGTGTCATCCACAGACCCCCATAACAGTGCTATCCACAGACCCCCATAACAGTGCTATCCACAGACCCCCATAACAGTGCCATCCACAGACCCCCATAACAGTGCCATCCACAGACCCCCATCATAGTGTCATTCACAGGCTACAATTAGTTCAAAGCCCACCAAAAGCACACCTTTTGGTTCAAAATATTTTATTTCTTATTTTCCTCCTCAAAAACCTAGGTGCATCTTATGGGTCGGTGCGTCTTATAGGGCGAAAAATACGGTATATAAAAATGCATTTTAGTATTGACTGCCACAGTATAACTCAGGCAAATTGTGCTGCCAGCACAAACTGCATAACTGTGGCTATCCCACCATGCCAACCACTAGCTGTCAACTATGTTTATTTGCTCACTAAACTGACAACTAACCATAAATATGTATTCCAACTAAGATTGCCTCCCTAAACGGTCTATAAAAATGAGGAAAAGGTGAATCCTTCATTGAGTCCCTACGGATGGAGACTATCCAAATGGTATATCCATTTAGTTTCTTCTTATAGGAGGAGTGCATCCAGATCACCCCTCCTTACCCCCAGCGTCTTTTTGCAGATCCCCAAAAAGGTCATGCATTTGGGGTCTCCCCCATGATGAAATATAACATGTTTAGAAATTGCAGTGTTCGCCTTTGTATTAATGCTGCTAATATGTTGGCAGATACGTCACCTAGATCTTACGACAGGGACATTGTGCAATATAAATGATACCCTTAGTTTTGCAATTGATAAACTGTCTAATTTGATATTCCTTTTGGTCCACAGGGTTGACAAATGTCCTAGATTTTTTGATAACCGGACAAAAAACACAGTCTCCACAGGGAAAGGTGCCAACAGTCCCCGACCTGGAGGTTCTGACCGAAAGAGACTATGGACCAAAATGTCCTTGAGATTTTTTCCCCTCCAGTAAGTGATACTGGAATGTTCAGTTGTAACTGAAGATCGTTGTCAGCCCTCAACACATGCCAGTCCTTTTTTTAAGATCTGAAAAATCTGTTGATTTTGAGCATCAAAGGTACCGATACATCTGGGGGGACGGCCGGTTCCGTAGTCAGCAATTCCTCATGCCTCACACCCTTTGCACGCGCAAAGGCCCTATGTAGGACTTTTTGGGGATATCCTCTAGCTCTAAATTTGTTATACAGGTTATTACTTTCCTGTATAAAACTTGAATCCTCTGAGCAGTTCCTGCGCGCCCTAATATATTGGCCTATAGGTATCCTCTTTTTTAGGGGGTGTTGGTGGTGACTATTCCAATGCAACAGATTAGTTGCTGTAGGTTTTCGGTATCTCAGTGAGGATGTGGCCACCAGGGTCCAAGGTAAGTCTGAGATCCAAAAAAGTGAGAAGAGAGTGTTGTCATTGATCTCTGATGTGACTCTCATTCCTATATCATTAGCGTTGAGTGCCTCCACGAATTGGTGAAACATGTCATGGGGCCCTTCACAAAGTATAAGTACATCATCAATGTACCTACCCCAAAATAAAATGTGTTTGGTGTAATTATGGAAATCATTATTGAAAACTATAGTGTCTTCCCACCACCCCAAAACGAATTAGCATAATTAGGTGCACATTTACTGCCCATAGTGGTCCCGACTAATTATAAATAGAAGTGTCCATCAAAAAGAAAAAAAGTTGTGAGTAAGAAGAAAGTGTAATAGGGTTAAAATGAACCTATTGTGCCCGTGAAAAAGTGTACTATTAGTGGAAAGAAATGAACAAACTGCCTGAATTTCTAAAAAATGTCTGATGTTGGTGTACAGCACCTCAACATCAAGACTAGCCAGTTTTGTTTCTGGAGTGACCTGCAGCTTCTGGAGCCTGGTGACCACATCCTTGGTATCTTTAATGAAAGAAGGCAAGCTCAGAACAAAGGGTGCGATGAATACATCTACATATTGGCTAATATTCTCTGTCAGGCTATTATTGCCCGAGACAATCTGTCTCCCTGATACAGGTTGTCTTTGTTTGTGTACCTTTGGGATGGCATATAGGGTTGCTATCGTGGGATGTGCTTTATAAAGAAATCTATACTCATCCTTGGAAATCAAATTGTCAGCTCTCGCTTGAGTAAGCAGGATTTTTAATTATCACAGATAAGTTTCGGTAGGGTTACTGTCTAATTTTTTATAGGTGTCTGTCTTATTCACCAGGTCCCCCACCATCTCCTGATAGGCAGACCTGTCCATGAGTACAACACTGCCTCCTTTATCAGAAGGTTTTATAACTAAGTTATCATTCTGATATAGTTCCTGTATCTCATCTCTATCCAAATTAGAGGCACCAAGCGATGACTTCTTAGTCATCAGTTTTAGGTCACGGGTCACCAGCTGGAAGAAGGTGTCAATATTCTAATACTGGGAAAAAGATGGGGTAAATTCCGACTTAGGCTTAAGTGAGGACAAAGGTGGCTCAATGACATCTGGAATTCTGGGGTCCAATGTGTCCAAGGATTCCATAATAGTCAAAGCATCATTTTCTTGTCTTAGTAGGCGTTGATGATCCCTGTCTTGTTGCTTAAATGACTTGTGTAGGGCCAACTTGCGGGTGAAGAGAATTATATCTTTTACCCACATGAAACATTCAAAGACAGGGGTAGGGGTGAACGAAAGACCCCTACTAAGTAATTTAACATGTCTTTACTCCAGGGAGGCACTGGAAAGATTTACAATCCTAAGGGTGTCCGCTAGGTCTTGGCATTGTATGCCCATTTGTCCTTGTTTCTCAGGGAGGGGCCCTGACCTAAAAAAGGTACAGATGTGTTCATTGGCACTGATGTTACTGGTGTGGTAGAGGCAAAGCTGAAGCCATATGACGAGGAGGAGGGTTGCGTACTGGACAAAAGGTTGGTTTGTGTGACATTCCCTTGCAGGTGCATCATACCACTCGTGTTGGAAACCCCTTTCAAGGGCTGTGTGCCTTCCCATGTTTGTGGGGCGAATGTCATTAATGTAGCTTGAGGGACAGGTGCCTTCCTCTTTGTATAGGTACTTCGCCTCTATTCTTTCACTTAGTGCCTGATGTCGTGTTAGATGGGTTTCTGACTGATCTACCTTCAGAACATGACCAATCAGACTCAGATAAGTCAGTCTGTGAAACACTTGGACGGTTGCCACCACTCCTTTTAGGCTGGAAAGTGCCTGAATTAATTTTTGAAAGATAGATTTGACCTGTATCAAAGTCCCTTCTGTCCCTAATATACTTCCTATGTTTTCTTTCCTTTAGTACTATCTGAAAGGATTCAATATGCTTCTGAAGGCGTGATTCATGTTGGGTGTACTCCGCTTGTGATCTAAACGTTTGAATTTGCACAATTTCTTCTTCTAATTGTTTGGTGGTTTTAGAAAGGGCTTCTCTCTCATAATCTAACGCATGGAGTTCTCTGTTAGTAACTGCTGCCAGCCTTTTATAAATAAAGCGTCCTCCTGATGTGCATGGTGGACAATATTAATTCTCATGCCATGATAGACTATGCCCTGCTGCAGATAATTTTCTAGACTTGCAACCTCCCAGAGAGACCTGACATATTGCTTATAGGTCTTGTTGATCTCCCTAAATGCAGTCTGTATATCACTGGTATTAATCGGGAGGTTGCCAGTAGAGAAAACCTGTGTGGCCTCTCTTGAAACTAGACAGGAGGATGGTTTATTAGAGAGGAAACCCACCATAAACAGACCAACCAAGCACAATAAGACCAAAAATGAAGAGGAGGGAGGACTTTGTTCCACATATAATGTGGCTGTTTAGCCACAGAACTACTATCATTTAGAAAAAAGGGGGAGGAGACTTAACCTGGGTAAAGGTATTTGTATACACATACAGTTAGGTCCATAAATATTGGGACATCGACACAATTCTAACATTTTTGGCTCTATACACCACCACAATGGATTTGAAATGAAACAAACAAGATATGCTTTAACTGCAGACTGTTAGCTTTAATTTGAGGGTATTTACATGCAAATCAGGTGAACGGTGTAGGAATTACAACAGTTTAAAGTGTCAGCGCATCTATTAATAGCGCAGGCCATGCGCACAGGCCATCTCATATCGCTATCATATTTTAAGTCGGCCTGCATGGGCAGCAGAGCACTTTTTTAAAAGAAAATATATTATTTATTTTTTAAAAAAGTATTTCCGTTGTGTGGTGAAAGTAGAAAATTAAAGCACATTTATTAGTGGCAAAAAAATATGTATTTGTCGTTCAGTGGTGCAGTTATATGTTCTAAAGCCCTTTTTGGAGTGTATTTGTGGCACAAAAAAAATCTTTTTGCCTTTTGTGTGGTGAAGTGAGAAAATTACAGCTCTTTTTGTCATGTATTAGTGGCAAAAAAATATATACTATTTGCCGTTCATTGGTGCAGTTATATGTTCTAAAGCTCTTTTTGGCGTGTATTAATGGCAAAAAATATATATTATTTGCCGTTCAGTGGTGTAGTTATGTTCTAAAGCCTTTTGTGGCGTGTATAAGTGGAACAAAAATAAGAGCCTATTTGCCGTTCAGCAGTACAGTTATATGAAGCCCTTTTGGGGTGTATTAGTGGCAAAAAATATATATACTATTTGCTGTTCAGTGGTGCAGTTACAGTCAGGTCCATAAATATTGTGACATCGACACAATTCTAACATTTTTAGGTCTGTACACCACCACAATGGATTTGAAATGAAATGAACAAGATGTGCTTTAACTGCAGACTGTCAGCTTTAATTTGAGGGTATTTACATCCAAATCAGGTGAACGGTGTAGGAATTACAACAGTTTGCATATGTGCCTCCCACTTGTTAAGGAACAAAAAGTAATGGGACAATTGGCTTCTCAGCTGTTCCATGGTCATGTATGTGTTATTCCCTCATTATCCTAATTACAATGAGCAGATAAAAGGTCCAGAGTTCATTTCAAGTGTGCTATTTGCATTTAGAATCTGTTGCTGTCAACTCTCAAGATGAGATCCAAAGAGCTGTCACTATCAGTGAAGCAAGCCATCATTAGGCTGAAAAAACAAAACAAACCCATCAGAGAGATAGCAAAAACATTAGGCTTGGCCAAAACAACTGTTTGGAACATTCTTAAAAAGAAGGAACGCACCGGTGAGCTCAGCAACACCAAAAGACCCGGAAGACCACGGAAAACAACTGTGGTGGATGACCGAAGAATTCTATCCCTGGTGAAGAAAACACCCTTCGCAACAGTTGGCCAGATCAAGAACACTTTCCAGGAGGTAGGTGTATTTGTGTCAAAGTCAACAATCAAGAGAAGACTTCACCAGAGTAAATACAGAGGGTTCACCACAAGATGTAAACCATTGGTGAGCCTCAAAAACAGGAAGGCCAGATTAGAGTTTGCCAAACGACATCTAAAAAGTCTTCACAGTTTTGGAACAACATCCTATGGACAGATGAGACCAAGATCAACTTGTTCCAGAGTGATAGGAAGAGAAGAATATGGAGAAAGAAAGGAACTGCTCATGATCCTAAGCATACCACTTCATAAGTGTAGCATTGTGGTGGTAGTGTCATGGCGTGGGCATGTATGGCTGCCAATGGAACTGGTTCTCTTGTATTTATTGATGATGTGACTGCTGACAAAAGCAGCAGGATGAATCCTGAAGTGTTTCGGGAAATATTATCTACTCATATTCAGCCAAATGCTTCAGAACTCATTGGACGACGCTTCACAGTGCAGAAGGAAAATGACCCAAAGCATACTGCAAAAGCAACCAAAGAGTTTTTTAAGGGAAAGAAGTGGAATGTTAGGCAATGGCCAAGTCAATCACCTGACCTGAATCCGATTGAGCATGCATTTTATTTGCTGAAGACAAAACTGAAGGGAAAATACCCCAAGAACAAGCAGGAACTGAAGACAGTTGCAGTAGAGGCCTGGCAGAGCATCACCAGGGATGAAACCCAGCGTCTGGTGATGTCTATGTGTTCCAGACTTCAGGCTGTAATTGACTGCAAAGGATTTGCAACCAAGTATTAAAAAGTGAAAGTTTGATTTATGATTATGATTCTGTCCCATTACTTTTGGTCCCTTAACAAGTGGGAGGCACATATGCAAACTGTTGTAATTCCTACACCGTTCACCTGATTTGGATGTAAATACCCCCAAATTAAAGCTGACAGTCTGCAGTTAAAGCACATCTTGTTTGTTTCATTTCAAATACATTGTGGTGGTGTATAGAGCCAAAAATTTTAGAATTGTTTATGTCCCAATATTTATGGACCTGACTGTATATGTTCTAAAGCCCTTTTTGGCATGTATTAGTGAAAAAAAAAAAAAATGCTTATTAGCCGTTGTGTGGTGACGTGAGAAAATTAAAGACTTTTTTGGGGTGTTTTAATTTCCTTTTTACTTATTTATTTGATCTAACAGTATGTCAGACAGGGAAGTGCAAGGCCCTGCACAGGGGATTGGCAGAGGCCTAAATGTTTCTGGCTTAGGCACAGGTCGCAGCAGAGTAAGGGCCACAAGAGAATTTAGACTAGAACCTTCAGAATCACAGGTGCATATCCATGAAGCAAACATAATTATAAAAAAACAAAATGGCTGCACACCATTATACATACAAATAATAGAGCTAAGAAATGGGGGTCATTCTAAATAAAAGTGGTACAATACCGACTATAAATGAGTTAATGGAAGATCTTAGTGCACATATTTGCTCAAACATGTGTCGGGCCCATCTACCAGGCGTCAAGGTGGGTTCCGCAGATGGGTCCCTTACACTCAATATACTTCCTCTCTTTGCACTTACTTAAGCCTACAATATTCAGGGCAGTGTAGAGACCAGCTACATATGTACTCTGCTCAGAAGTCCCAGGTAGATGGGCGTGTTCTGAGCAGAGTACGTAAGGCCTCTTTCACACGAGCATGTCCGGATAAGGTCCGGATGTGTTGCGGCAAACCCGCGCGAGTAGGTACCCAATTGCAGTCAGTTTTGACTGCGATTGTGTTCCGTTGTTCAGTTTTTATCGCGAGGGTGCAATGCGTTTTGCACGCGCGTGATAATAAACTGAATGTGGTACCCAGACCCGAACTTCTTCACAGAAGTTCAGGTTTGGGTTCAAGGTTGTGTAGATTGTATTATTTTTCCCTTATAACATGGTTATATGGGAAAATAATAGCATTCTGAATACAAAATGCATAGTACAATAGGGCTGGAGGGGTTAAAAAAAATAAAATAATATTATTTAACTCACCTTAATCCACTTGTTCGCGCAGCCGGCTTCTCTTCTGTCTTCTTCTTTGAGGAATAGGACCTTTGATGACATCACTGCGCTCATCACATGGTCCATCACATGATCTTTTACCATGGTGATGGATCATGTGACGGACCATGTGATGAACGTAGTAACGTCATCAAAGGTCCTATTCCTCAAAGAAGAAGACAGAAGAGATGCCGGCTGCGCGAACAAGTGGATTAAGGTGAGTTAAATAATTTTTTCTTTCTTTTTAACCCCTCCAGCCCTATTGTACTATGCATTCTGTATTCAGAATGCTATTATTTTCCATTATAACCATGTTATAAGGGAAAATAATATTGATCGGGTCCCCATCCCGATCGTCTCCTAGCAACCGTGCGTGAAAATCGCACCGTATCCGCACTTGCTTGTGGGTGCTTGCGATTTTCACGCAGCCCCATTTACTTCTATGGGGCCTGCGTTGCGTGAAAAACGCACAAAATAGAGCTCGGTGCGATTTTCACGCAACACAAGTGATGCGTGAAAATCACCACTCATGTGCACAGCCCCATAGAAATGAATGGGTCCGGATTCAGTGCAGGTGCAATGCGTTCACTTCACGCATTGCACCCGCGTGGAAAACTCGCCGGTCTGAAAGGGGCCTAAGTAAGTCCAAAGAGAGGCAGTATATTTAGTGTTAGGAAACCATCTGCTGAAGCCACCTTGATGCCTGGTAGATGGGACTGACACATGCTTGAGCAAATATGTGCACTAAGAGCTTCCATTAACTCATTTATAGTCGGTATTGTACCACTTTTATTTAGAATGACCCCCATTTCTTAGCTCTATTGTTTGTATGTATAATGGTGTGCAGCAGAGTTAGGCGGGCGTGGCAGCAGGAGTCGCAGTGAGAGGCCTTAGCTCCTGGTGTCATCTAGAGGTCGTGTCTTGACCAGCAACCCAGCAGTTCTTGAATAGTTGACTCGGTCATCCACTTCGTCCCAAGTGACATCAGACACCCCCAGCCAAAAGTCGGTGGGTTCGTCAGACACAACCCTTAGTTGGCATGGCCCGGGAGCAGGCTCTGTGCCCTCACTTGTCCTCAAACTGCCTCTGTCCTTTTCTGTTCCCTCAGCCGGAGAAGTATTGTATGCTGTGGGCTCAGCTCCACTATACAATGAGGACGAGCTACTAGAAGACAGTCAGCAGCTACTGGCAAGCCAATATGTGGAGGAGACATCCGCTAATGCTTCCACGAGAAGGGCAAGTTGTTATGAGGAGAGTGGCGTGGGAGCTGGTGTTGCGAGCGTTCACGCTCCTGACCCAGAGACGGTTGAGGAGGACATCAGTGACGTGCAGACAGTAATCGATGATGATGATGATGTAGCTGATCGCACTTGGGAGCTGGGTGAATTAGGGGCTTCATCATCATTGGGAGAATAAGTTGACAGCTAAACCGTGAGGCAGCGGTTGAGCCAGCAAGGCCTGGAGTCAGCAGTGGGAGGTCAGGAGCCAAACGTGCCTACAGTAGACCACCGGCTTCACAGGAGCCTACCTTCTCAGGAAGTAGCGTTGCACAGGTGCATGTAGGCAGCGACGGTAGCAGTCGGTCAGTGCGTAGTGTTGGGGGTAAAATAAACTACTCGTGGTGTGGCAGTTTTTTGTTAAGCCGCCGGAGGAGGTAAACATGGCCATATGTAGAATCTGTAAACAGAAGGTGAAGCGTGGCCAGGGTGCCAATGTTGGCACCACGGCCCTGCGTCAAGATATGCAGCATTACCATACAGTGGCCTGGGAGAACTGTGGCTCCGATGTGGTGGTCCAACCTGCTGCAGCAACCGCAGCATCACCTCCTGGCAGGCACCCGGTTTCTGGCAGTCAAGGTTCCACCACCTCAGCCAAAGGAAGCTGTCCGTCCTTCCCATCATCTGCTGGTCCTGATGCTCCTGATCTTTGCCCTCCTACTCCTCGTCAGTCATTCCGTCAGCAATCGGTCACCAAATCGATTGCCAAGATACAACAGTATGTGTGCACTTATCCAACAGCGCATAAGCTTCTGTCCAAGTTGCTGGTGCTGCAGTCCCTCCCATTCCAAGTGGTGGACTCTGTACCTTTCAGAGAACTGATGGCTTGTGCCGAGCCAAGGTGGAGAGTCCCAAGCTGTCATTTCTTTGCCAAAAGGCAGTACCAGCCCTGCACACATATGTAGAACAAAAGGTGGGCCAGTCCTTGAGCCTGTCGGTGTCTGCCAAAGTGCACGGCAGCACCGATGTGTGTAGCTGTAACTACAGTCAGGAACCAGGGGCGTACATAGAAATCACTGGGCCCCATAGCAAGAATTTGAATTGGGCCCCCTTGTGAGTGACCCCCTTAGGGTATGGGCACATCTACTGCAGAGGTTCCAGCAAAAGCCTCCGCTGCAGATTCTATCAAAAACGAAGGGCAAAACAATCTTGAATGACGCTATTATTGTGAATGGGATCCGGCAGGTGCCAGCAGTGTTTGGCATATGCTGGATCTGGCGATTCTGGTATTCTGCTGGTATGCTGGAACAGAATACCAAAATCTGATCGCAAGTGATTACCAAGCCTTACCCGATGAATTTTGCCTGCTGCTGCTATTTTTTATATAGTGTCACCCTTCCCCATGGACTGTGCACGCTGCTGCTTCACCTCCTCCCCGATGCTGACTTAGGCTGAGTTCACACGGGGCGAGATTTTTCGTGCTGGTGCAATGTGGGAGGTGAACGCATTGCACCTGCACTGAATCTGGACCCATTCATTTCTATGGGGCTGTGCACATGAGCGGTGATTTTCACGCATCACTTATGCGTTGCGTGAAAATTGCAGCATGCTCTATATTGTGCGTTTATCACGCAACGCAGGCCCCATAGAAGTGAATGGGACTGAGTGAAAATTGCAAGCATCCGCAATCATGTGCGGATGCGGTGTGATTTTCACGCATGGTTGCTAAGATGACAGTCTATTCACTGTATTATTTTCCCTTATAACATGGTTATAAGGGAAAATAATAGCATTCTTTAATACAGAATGCTTAGTAGGTGGTCAATTGAGGGTTAAAAAATAAAAAATTATTAACTCACCTTCTCCTCTTGATCGCGTAGCTGCCGGTCTCTTCTTACTTCTTTAATCATGAGCTGCCGGCTAAAGGACCTGTGGTGACGTCATATCACATGGTCCAATCACATGATCCATCACCGTTAATTATTTTTTATTTTTTAACCCTCAATTGACCACCTACTAAGCATTCTGTATTAAAGAATGCTATTATTTTCCCTTATAACCATGTTATAAGGGAAAACAATAGCATCTATACAAAACCGAACCCAAACTTGAACTTCAGTGAAGAATTTCGGGTCTGGGTACCACAATCAGTTTTTTATCACGCGCGCGCGAAACGCATTGCAACCGCGCGATAAAAACTGAACAACGGAACGCAATCGCAGTCAAAACTGACTGCAATTGTGTACCTACTCGCGCGGGTTTGCCGCAACGCATCCGGACCTTATCCGGACACGCTCATGTGAACTCAGCCTTACTGTTTGTGCTGCCTGGGGCAGATCTTCACAGCACTAGTCTGGAGTCTGCACTGGTGACGGTGCCGGATCAGGTCAGGTCAGGTCTGGACTGGTCAGTCAGGTCACAGTGTGACGCGTGCTGGCAGAGGAAGAGGACAGGGTCATTTTCCAAAGTGCAGACACAGAAATCTAAAGGATTTTATCCAGTCACAACTGATGTTTTTCTGACTGCTGCAGAACCTCCTAATACACACCTCAGCTGCTGCAGAACCTCCTAATACACACCTCAGCTGCTGCATAACCTCCTAATACACACCTCAGCTGCTGCATAACCTCCTAATACACACCTCAGCTAATGCAGAATTTTCTAATACACACCTCAATCACTACAGAACCTCCTAATACACACCTCAGCTGCTGCAGAACCTCCTAATACACACCTCAGCTGCTGCAGAACCTCATAATACACACCTCAGCTGCTGCAGAACCTCCTAATACACACCTCATCTGCTGCAGAACCTCATAATACACACCTCAGCTGCTGCAGAACCTCATAATACACACCTCAGTTGATGCAGAACTTCCTAATACACACCTCAGTCACTACAGAACATCATAGTACACACCTCAGCTGCTGCAGAACCTCCTAATACACAGCTCAGCTGCTGCAGAACCTCCTAATACACACCTCAGCTGCTGCAGAACCTCCTAATACACACCTCAGCTGCTGCAGAACCTCCTAATACACACCTCAGCTGCTGCAGAACTTCATAATACACACCTCAGCTGCTGCAGAACCTCATAATACACACCTCAGCTGCTGCAGAACCTCTTAATACACACCTCAGCTGCTGCAGAACCTCTTAATACACACCTCAGCTGCTGCAGAACCTCCTAATACACACCGCTGCTGAAGAACCTCCTAATACACACCTCAACTGATGCAGAACTTGCTAATACACACCTCAGCCACTACAGAACATCATAGTACTGTCACGACAGGTAGGTAGGCGGGGAAATAACCAAACACGGGAAAACAAACGACTAGGCCCAAAAGCTAGGGAGAAAAGGGTCACCTCCTAGCGATACCTAAAAGCTTTCCTCGTGCCTAAAACCTAAACACCCTGGGCAAATCCTAAGCAGCAGGAAAAAGGGAAGAGGCTACCTGCTTCTTCAAACCAGGAGGAAGCAAGTGTCTCCCTAGAAGCCTAGACAAAACACACAAAGGGAAATGAAGGAGAGGACTTATCTTGAGCAGACAATCCACCACAAATCAAGAGCTCCCAGGAAAGAACAGTATCCCGCACAGACCACTGGGGGGGAAGGAGCGATAAATAGCCTCACTAACAATGAAACCCAGTACACCTGAGGGAAGGTGGATCCAGCTCAAACCCAAATCAAAACAAACCAAGAAGTCAGACATGTGCAGCCAGTCTGACAGATCTCTGCACAGTCACAGGGCAAGGCGTGACAGTACCCCTCCTTCTACGGGTGACCTCCGGACACCCTGAACCAACTTTATCCGGGTGTGCCCTGTGAAAGGCCCTCACCAGGCGGCTAGCACTGACATCAGTAGCCAGAACCCACATTCTTTCCTCGGGACCGTATCCCTTCCTGTGCACCAGGTAATGGAGGGAACCCCGTAGAACACGTGAGTCGAGAATCTTAGAGATTTCAAACTCCAAATTGCCATCCACCAGGACAGGGGGAGGTGGCAATGGAGATGGTTCCACAAGTTCCACATATTTCTTTAATAAAGACCTGTGAAACACATTATGGATCTTTCAGGTTTGCCGGGTTGACAATCGCAGAGATTTTGTAAGGGCCAATAAATCTTGGACCTAATTTCCAAGATGGTACCTTCAGCTTAATGTTTCTAGTGGACAACCACATCGAGTCACCCACACACAGGTCCGGACCAGTCATACGTCTCCTGTCAGCCATCCATTTAGATCTTTCACCCATCTTTTCCAAATTAACTTGGATCTTCCGCCAGATAGATGACAAGGCGGAAGAGAATCTCTCCTCTTCTGGCATCCCAGAAGATCCAGTCCCAGAAAAAGTACCAAACTGTGGGTAAATACCATATGCGCCCAAAAATGGCGACTTATCAGTGGACTCCTGTCTACGGTTATTCAAGGCAAATTCGGCTAGAGACAAGAACGAGGACCAGTCATCCTGTTTTTCGGCAACAAAACACCTCAAATAGATCTCCAGGTTTTGGTACGTGCACTCTGTCTGACCATTTGACTAGGGATGAAAAGCTGAAGAAAAAGACTGAATTCCCAGACGAGAGCAGAACGCCTTCCAAAAACTGGAAACACATTGTGTCCCCCTATCAGACACCACATCAGAGGGAATGCCATGTAGTTTCACAATGTTATTGATAAAAACCTGAGCGAGAGTTTTGGCATTGGGCAAGCTAAGCAACGTTACAAAGTGGGCCATCTTACTGAAGCGGTCTACTACTACCAAAATGACAGTTTTCCCAGAGGAACTTGGTAAATCGGTAATAAAGTCCATGGACAAATGCTTCCAAGAAAGGCCGAGTGTGAGCCACCTTCGCGCGTGCACAGGTCTCACAAGCTGTCACATAACCCTCCACACCCTTGCGCAACCCTGGCCACCAGAATCCCTGGGAATTAAGATCTATGGTGGATTTGCTTCCAGGATGTCCTGCAAGGACCGTATCATGATGTTCCTTGAACACCTTGTATCGCAGTTCAGCAGGAACAAACAACTTGTCTGGAGGACAAGAATCAGGAGCCTCCTCCTGGGCCCCCAACACCTCCATCTCCAACTCGGGGTACAGAGAAGAAACCACCACCCTATCAGCCAAAATCGGAGCGGAATCCTCCGAATCACTCCCCCCAGGAAAACTACGTGACAACGCATCTGCCTTGACGTTTTTGAACCCAGGGCGAAAGGTGACCACAAAATTGAACCTAGTAAAAAATAGTGACCATCTAGCCTGTCTAGGATTCAGGCGCTTAGCAGACTGCAAGTAAGCCAAATTCTTGTGGTCAGTATATACCGTAATAGGATGAGTAGCCACCTCCAACCAATGACACCATTCCTCAAAGGCCGATTTAATGGCCAGCAACCCTCTATCTCCTACATCATAATTTCTTTCAGCAGCCTAGAAATTTTGGGAGAAAAAAGCACACGGACACCATTTGCTAGGGGATGGACCCTGCGACAGAACTGCTCCGAACCCCACTTCTGATGCATCAACCTCCATGATAAACGGTTGAGACACATCAGGTTGCATCAGAATGGGAGCAGACGCAAAACATTTCTTAATAGCAGAAAAGACCTGTAATGCCTCATCTGACCAGACAGAAAAGTTGGTGCCTTTTTTTAGTCAGAAAGCAGGTATCCTAAAAACGGTAGCTCCTGGACAGCAAATACACATTTTTCCAATTTTGCATACAATTTATTCTCCCGAAGGATCGACAACACTTGTCTCACGTGATCCTGATGGGTCTCCAAATCGGGTGAGTAAATTAGTATATCATCAAGGCAAATAACAAAAGGGCATGACAAGATTCAAGAAATGACCTTCGGGTGTATTGAAGGCCGTTTTCCACTAATCTCCTTCCTTAATTCTGATCAGATTATAAGCTCCTCTTAAATCCAACTTGGAGAACACCTTGGCTCCGACAATTTGATCAAATAGATCAGAAATCAAAGGAAGGGGATACGGATCACGAACCGTAATGAGATTCAATTCCCGGAAATCTAAACACGGTCTAAGTGATCTGTCTTTCTTTTTTACGAAAAAGAAGTCGGCAGCCACAGGGGACTTAGATGGCCTAATATGTCCCTTTGCCAAACTTTCTGCAATATACTTCCGCATAGCTTCTCTTTCGGGTTGGGAAAGGTTGTATAGTCGAGACTTTGGCAGTTTAGCTCCAGGGATGAGATTGACCGGACAATCATATTCTCGATGTGGAGGCAGCTAGTGAGCTTCACCCTCAGAGAATACGTCCGCAAAATCAGAGAGAAACTGAGGTAGGACTGTAGTTGACACCCCTGAGATAGAAGCACAAAAACAGTTGTCTGAACAAAATTCACTCCAGTCACTGATCTGTCTTGTTTGCCAGTCAATAGTAGGGTTATGCCTTATCAACCACGGTAAACCCAGAACCATCGGAGCAGGCAAGCCCTTCATAAAAAAACAAGAAATGGACTCAACATGTGAATCACCCACCCTTAACTGAATGTCATGAACGATATGAGTAAGACTCTTTTGTGACAGAGGGGAGGAATAAATAGCAAACACTGGTATCTCTTTATCTAAAGTGCTAGTTCTAAAACCAAGATTTTGGAGGAACTAAAAATCAATAAGGTTTACCCCCGCACCACTGTCAACAAATACCTCAAAATCTAAATTTCTAGCGCCACCATGGGAGACAGGAGGAAACGGGTATTGCAGGGAGAATGCATATTTGCTTGCTCAGACTCCCCATTCACACTACCAAGAGTCAGGGAAGTCTTTTTTTTTTACTCTTTATGTGAATACCTAAGTAGTTTTTCATTACTGCTTTGAGGTTTAACAAAAGGACATGCACAAACAAAATGACCTTCTTTTCCACAGAAGTAACATAGCTTATTCAGCTTCCTAAAATCCTTATCACCTGAGCGAAAGGAAACCTGGCCCAACTGCATAGGCTCCTCTCCTGCCCCAGATTCAAAAGTCATATTACCCCGGGGACTAGGTGGGACGGATCCACTTACAGATGGGACCCCCCGCTCAAGAGGAATCTTATACCTTTCTCTAAGACGTCTATCAAGCTGCACTGCCAAAGACATGGCCATTAGAGATGTCCCGAACTATTCGCCGGCAAACAGTTCCCGGCGAACATAGCGATGTTTGGTCCGCCCCCTATTCGTCATCATTGAGTAAACTTTGACCCTGTACCTCACAGTCAGCAGACACATTCCAGCCAATCAGCATCATACCCTCCCTCCCAGACCCTCCCACCTCCTGGACAGCATCCATTTTAGATTGATTCGGAAGCTGCATTCTTAGTTAGAGGAGGGACAGTGTAGCTGCTGCTGATTTAATAGGGAAATCGATAGCTAGGCTAGGGTATTCAGTGTCCACTACAGTCCTGAAAGACTCATCTGATCTCTGCTGTAAGGACAGCACCCCAAAAAGACCTTTTTAGGGCTAGAACATCAGTCTGCTTTTTTTTTTTGTAATCTAATTGCAGTTGCCTGCCAGCGTGTGTGCCTGCCAGCGTGTGTGCCCAGTGCCACCACTCATATCTGGTGTCACAGTAGCTTGCATTTAAAAAAATAAATATTTTTGACTGTAATATAATAGCAGTCAGTTGCCTGCACGCGTGTGTGTGTTTCGTGCCTTGCAAGTGCATAGTGTCACCAGCGCAACTCAAATCTTGTGTCACATTAGATTACATTTAAAAAAAAAAACAATTTTGACTGTGAATAAATAGCAGTCAGTTGCCTGCACGTGTGTGTGTGTTTCGTGCCCTGCAAGTGCATAGTGTCACCAGCGCAACTCAAATCTTGTGTCACATTAGATTACATAAAAAAAAATAAAAAAAATTTGACTGTGAATAAATAGCAGTCAGTTTCCTGCACGTGTGTGTGTGTTTTGTGCCCTGCAAGTGCATAGTGTCACCAGCGCAACTCAAATCTTGTGTCACATTAGATTACATTTAAAAAAAAAAAACTATTTTGACTGAAAATAAATAGCAGTCAGTTGCCTGCACGTGTGTGTGTGTTTCAGGCCCTGCAAGTGCATAGTGTCACCAGCGCAACTCATATCTGGTGTCACATTAGATTACATTTTAAGAAAAACTAATTTTTTGACTGTGAATAAATAGCAGTCAGTTGCCTGCACGCGTGTGTGTGTGTTTCAGGCCCTGCAAGTGCATAGTGTCACCAGCGCAACTCATATCTGGTGTCACAGTAGATTACATTTTTTTTTAAAACAACAATTTTGACTGTAATAGATTGAACAGCAGTTAGTTGTCTGCAAGCGTGTGTGTCAGGCCTACAGAGTCTACTCTGCCAACTTCTGCCAGTGCACAGTGCCACTCATATCTGGTGTCACAGTAGCTTGCACGCATAGTACCACTAAACTAATATAAAAAAAATGACAGGCAGAGGCAGGCCACCCCGCAGGGGCTGTCGTGGTCGTGGTGCTGTGATTCCCTTTGGCCCTAGAATAAAACCCAGTGTTCAGAGGCCACGTACCCTGAACTTGAAAAGTTCTAAAGACATAGTAGACTGGCTAACACAGGACACCCAATCTTCTACAGCATCAGCTCGGAACCGTGAAGCACCATCCTCCTCCAGCTCAGCTTCGGGCACCTCTCAAGTTACCACTCGCCCGCCTGCCGCCACCACCAACACTAGTACCACAGCTGCTTTACTTGATCTGTCAGAGGAGTTATTTACACATCAGTTGGAAGAAATGAGTGATGTGCAACCATTATTGCCAGAGGATGTAGATAACAGGGATATGTCTCAGTCAGGCAGCATTACACACATGGACGTACGGTGTGATGATGATGATGTTGTACCCGCTGCTTCCTTTGCTGAGTTGTCATATACAAGTGAAGCGGTTGATGATGACGATGTGTCCGTGGATGTCACGTGGGTGCCCGCTCGAAGAGAAGAAGAACAGGGGGAAAGTTCAGATGGGGAGACAGAGAGGAGGAGGAGACGAGTTGGAAGCAGGGGAGGTCGTCGCAAGGAGCTAGTGGCACAGTCAGACAGCATCGGCACCCGGGGTCAGCCAGACAGCACAAATTCAACGCATGCTGTTGCCACCACCATAAAGTGCAGGCCGGATTCAGGGCTGCAAGGCTGGATGGAGGCCTGGCATGACTGGGGCTTGGAGGGAGAGGATTCGGGGTTACAAAGGGTTAAGGAGGAAGGATAGTGATGGAAGGGATGGAGGTGTGGCTAAGGGCATAAAAGGGTTAACAGGGGCGGGAAAAGGGGCCATTTTGTGAGGACAGCAGTGTGGCAGCAGCCCCAGCCCATCCACCTCTTTTTTGTTGTTATTTTGGCTGCTGTTTGCCTGGGTAGGTTGGGGTCCTCGAGTGTTGCTTAGTGTTGGGGTTAGGCTGGGGGGGTTGTGAGTGGATTACGGATGGTCCGGCAGTGATTGGAGGGTAAGCTTTGTCATAGCGGCCTGAGGCGGTGGGGGGTCCTTGGAGTTGGTGGTTATGGTGGCTCTGGCGTGGTGGGGAGGGAGCCAAAGGAGGCTCTGGACTCCCCAGGTACTGGTTTAAGGTGTGATATTGGCGGGTAGCGGCCCAAGTTGGTTGCCCTTGGTTACCGGTTCCTGCCTCTGAGCTGGCGTTTATCGGCTAGAGGTAATTTAACTGAGGCGAGGCCAGTTATCCGTCATTTATGGGGCTCCAAGGACCCTCCCCGTGTTGGGTTCTTGGTAAGGTTTTAGGGTGGGGCCTTCAGGTGGGAAGGCCAAGGGTTAAGTTATGTATTTATGATATTTATTTGTATTTATGTTATTAAGGAAAGGCTGCTGTGGCCATATAATCCACTTGCTTAGTCTGTCATTATTGGGAGGGGGAGTGGAGTTTAAGAGGTAAGCGACTCGACAATACGGCGGTCATGCCGTCATTGCAGAGATTATCAGTGTGGCATTTTTTGTGTGTGTCTGCCTCTGACAACAGCGATGCCATTTGCAACCTGTGCCAAAATAAACGGAGTCGTGGGAAGTCCAACACCCACCTAGGTACAACTGCTTTGCGAAGGGATCAACACATGAGTACAAGCAGCACACAAACTCAAAGCCGCCATCCTCCTCCTGGTCCAGCATCTTCAGCCACGTCAACCACTGCTGTCCTCCTTGCCCCCTCTCAACCATCCACCAGTTCCTGCTCATCTGCCACAGTCAGGTGTCTGTCAAGGACATGTTTGAGTGTAAGAAGCCAATGTCACAAAGTCACCCCCTTGCCCGGCGTCTGACAGCTGGCTTGTCGGAACTCTTAGCCCGCCAGCTTTTACCATACAAGCTGGTGGAGTCTGAGGCCTTCCAAAAATTTGTAGCTATTGGGACATCGCAGTGGAACGTACCCGGCCGAAATTTCTTTGCACAAAAGGCAATCCCCAACCTGTACTCGATTGTGCAAAAGGAAGTGATGGCATGTCTGGCACACAGTGTTGGGGCAAGGGTCCATCTGACCACTGATACCTGGTCTGCAAAGCACGGTCAGGGCAGGTATATCACCTACACTGCGCATTGGGTAAACCTGCTGACGGCTGCCAAGCATGGAATGCGTGGCTCTGCAGAGGAGTTGGTGACACTGCCACGACTTGCAGGCAGGCCTGCTGCCACCTCCTCTACTCCTCCTACTCCATCCTCTTCCATAACCTTGTCGGCTGAGTCCTCTTCTGCTGCTGCATCTTGCTCCACATCAACTGCACCCCCCCAGCTCCCCAGGGGCTATTCCACATCCCGGATGCGACAGTGTCACACCATCCGCCCTGAACGCACAGGTGGATCAGTGGCTGACTCCGCACCAACTGGAGATCAGAAAAGTGGTGTGTGACAACGGAAGCAATTTGTTGGCGGCATTGAATTTGGGCAAGTTGACACATGTGCCGTGCATGGCACATGTGTTGAATCTGATTGTACAACACTTTGTGCATAAGTACCCAGGCTTACAGGACGTCCTCAAGCAGGCCAGGAAGGTGCATGGCCATTTCAGGCGTTCCTACACTGCCATGGAGCCCTTTTCAGATATCCAGCGGCGAAACAACATGCCATTGAGGCGCTTGATTTGCGACAGCCCGACACGTTGGAATTCAACACTCCTAATGTTCGACCGCCTGCTCCAACAAGAAAAAGCCGTCAAGGAGTATTTGTATGACCGGGGTGCTAGGACAGCCTCTGCGGAGCTGGGAATTTTTTTGCCACGTTACTGGACGCTCATGCGCAATGCCTGTAGGCTCATGCGTCCTTTTGAGGAGGTGACAAACCTAGTCAGTCGCACCGAAGGCACCATCAGCGACATCATCCCATTTGTTTTCTTCCTGGGGCGTGCCCTGCAAAGAGTGCTGGATCAGGCCGTAGATGAGCGTGAAGAGGAAGAGTTGTGGTCACCATCACCACCAGAAACAGCCTTATCAGCATCGCTTGCTGGACCTGCGGCAATGCTGGAAGAGGAGTGTGAGGCGTCAGAGGAGGAATGTGGCTTTGAGGAGGAGGAGGAAGACCAACCACAGCAGGCATCCCATGGTGCTCGTTGTCATCTATCTGGTACCCGTGGTGTCGTACGTGGCTGGGGGGAAGAACAGACTTTCAGTGAGATCACTGAGGACGAGGAACGGGACATGACGAGTAGCTCGGCATCCAACCTTGTGCAAATGGGGTCTTTCATGCTGTCGTGCCTGTTGAGGGACCCTCGTATAAAAAGGCTGAAGGAGAACGACCTGTACGGGGTGACCACGCTACTAGACCCCCGGTATAAGCAGAAAGTGCCTGAAATGTTACTGAATTACCGCAAGTCAGAAAGGATGCAGCAGTTCCGAAATAAATTAAAAAGTATGCTTTACACAACGTATAAGGGTGATGTCACAGCACAACAGGAATCTAACAGGGGAAGAGGTGAAAGTAATCCTCCTACCACAACCACGCCGGCAAGGACAGGACGCTTTACAGACGTGATGTTGATGGAGGACATGCAGAGCTTTTTAAGTCCTACGCATCGCCTTAGCCCTTCGGGGTCCACCCTCAGAGAACGACTCGACCAACAGGTAGCAGACTACCTCGCCTTAACTGCAGATATCGACACTCTCTGAGGAGCGTTGAACCCCTTGACTACTGGGTGTGCAGGCTTGACCTGTGGCCTGAGCTATCCCAATTTGCAATAGAACTTCTGGCCTGCCCCGCTTCAAGTGTCCTGTCAGAAAGGACCGTCAGTGCAGAAGGAGGTATTTTCACTGAGAAGATAAGTCGCCTAGGTCAAAAAAGTCTAGATTACCTAAACTTTTTTAAGATGAATGAGGCATGGATCCCGAAGGGACTGACAGTGGGCGATACATTTGACTAATAAAGGCCTGGTGATGAGATGAGCTGCCTTGGGCTAAAAATGGTCCACACGCTGCTGTATTTTATCTCTGCATGCCGGATGACTTGCGTGACTTATTTGCCACCAACTAGGGTTCAAGCCAAAATGTTTTAGTGCACTTTCTGCCTGGAAAACATCAATTTTTATTATCAATCTTATTGATTTTTTTGATTGGGTGACTAAAATAATAGATGGAGGAGGTGCAGTAGACATCGCTTATCTAGACTTTAGTAAGGCTTTTGATACTGTCCCACATAGAAGGCTTATCAATAAAGTGCAGTCATTGGGCTTGGACTCCCATATTGTTGAATGGATTAGGCAGTGGCTGAGGGACAGGCAACAGAGGGTTGTAGTCAATGGAGTATATTCAGACCAAGGTCTTGTTACCAGTGGGGTACCTCAGGGTTCTGTTCTGGGACCCATATTGTTTAATATCTTTACCAGTGAAATTGCAGAAGGCCTCAATGGTAAGGTGTGTCTTTTTGCTGATGACACAAAGATTTGTAACAGGGTTGATGTTCCTGGAGGAATACACCAAATGGAAAAGGACTTAGGAAAACTAGAGGAATGGTCAAAAATCTGGCAACTAAAATTTAATGTTGATAAGTGCAAGATAATGCACCTGGGACGTAAAAACCCAAGAGCAGAATATAAAATCAGTGATACAGTCCTAACCTCAGTATCTGAGGAAAGGGATTTAGGGATCATTATTTCAGAAGACTTAAAGGTAGGCAGACAATGTCACAGAGCATGCTTGGGTGTATAGCAAGAGGAATTACCAGTAGAAAGAGGGAGGTGCTCATGCCGCTCTACAGACCACTAGTGAGACCTCATTTGGAGTATTGTGCTCAGTACTGGAGACCATATCTCCAGAAGGATATTGATACTTTGGAGAGAGTTCAGAGAAAAGCTACTAAACTGGTACATGGATTGCAGGATAAAACTTACCAGGAAAGATTAAAGGACCTTAACATGTATAGCTTGGAAGAAAGACGAGACAGAGGGGATATGATAGAAACTTTTAAATACATAAAGGGAATCAACAAGGTAAAAGAGGAAAGAATATTTAAAAGAAGAAAAACTGCTACAAGAGGACATAGTTTTAAATTAGAGGGGCAAAGGTTTAAAAGTAATATCAGGGAAGTATTACTTTACTGAGAGAGTAGTGGATGCATGGAATAGCCTTCCTGCAGAAGTGGCAGCTGCAAATACAGTGGAGGAGTTTAAGCATGCATGGGATAGGCATAAGGCCATCCTTCATATAAGATAGGGCCAGGGGCTATCCATAGTATTTAGTATATTGGGCAGACTAGATGGGCCAAATGGTTCTTATCTCCCGACACATTCTATGTTTCTATGTTTCTATAATAATAATAATAATAATAATAATAATAATAATAATAGGGGACGTTACAGGGATTAAACTGATAGGAATAGTACTACTTAACACACCACTCATATCTGGTGGCACAGTACATTGCAAGGCGTACGCGCAGTGCCCCAAATTGGAAGTAAGAGGACCGACCAAGCATCTTTTTCCATCTCCCGGTTCCTAAAATCTATTCCATACACGTCCCCTGATATGGGACGTAACAGGGATTAAACTGATAGGAATAGTACTACTTAAACACACCACTCATATCTGGTGGCACAGTACATTGCAAGGCGTACGCGCAGTGCCCCAAATTGGAAGTAAGAGGACCGACCAAGCATCTTTTTCCATCTCCCGGTTCCAAAAATCTATTCCATACACCGGCCCCTGATAGGGGACAAAACAGAGATTAAACTGTTAAGAACAGATTTTTTTTAATTTAAAAAAAAGAGGACAGCCTCTGCGGAGCTGGGCATTTTTTGGCCGCGTTAATGAACGCTCATGCACAATGGCTGTAGGCTCATGCGTCCTTTTGCGGAGGTGACAAACCTGGTCAGTCAAACCCAAGGCAACATCATCGACCTCATCCCATATGCTATTTTTCTAGGGCGTGCCCTGCGAAGAGTGCTGGATCAGGCCGTAGATGAGCATGAAGAGGAAGAGTTGTGGTCACCATCACCACCAGAAGCAGCCTTGTCGTCGTCAATTGCTGGACCTGCGACATTGCAGAGAGAGGAGTCTGAAGAAGAGGAGTCAGAGGAGGAAGGTGGCTTTGAGGAGGTGGAAGACCAACCACAGCAGGCTTCCCAGGGGGCTTGTTGTCACCTTTCAGGGACCCTTGGTGTTGTACGTGGCTGGGTGGAGGAAGAGACCTTCAATGACGTCAGTGAGGACAAGGAACGGGACATGGCTAGCTTGGTATCCAACCTTGTGGAAATGGGGAGTTTGCAGTTGTGCAAATCGACTGTTTGCGGTTGTTTGCAGTGTGTTAAACGGGGAGTTTGGTCTGTCACTGTGAAGCGGGCGTAACCCTTACACTACCTGATACAATTTATGAATGTTAGGTGATTTATGTCCTTTATGGATTAAAACCCAACTCTGCGTCAACTACGTAATTTTCCATGGGAGTTTTGCCATGGATCCCCCTCCGGCATTCCACAGTCCAGGTGCTAGTCCACTTGAAACAACTTTTTCATCACTATTGTGGCCAGAAAGAGTCCCTGTGGGTTTCAAAATTCGCCTGCCTATTGAAGTCTATGGCCGTTCGCCCGTTCGCGAACATTTGCGGAAATTCGCGTTCGCCGTTCGCGAACGGAAAATTTTATGTTCGCAACATCTCTAATGGCCATTTCCAATGAATCGGGATACTCATGAAAAGCAAGGGCATCTTTCAACCTCTCAGATAGCCCCTGACAAAACTGACTCCGGAGTGCAGGATCATTCCACCCCGAGTCAGTTGCCCATCTTCTAAATTCTTCATAATACGACTCTGCAGTACGTTCTCCCTGTAACAAGATTCAGCCATAGAGACCCGGTCTGGGTCATCATAAATCAAGCCTAAGGCTCTAAAAAATTCATCCACCGACTAGAGGGATGGTGAACCATTTGGCAGAGAAAAAGCCCAGGACTGTGCGTCCCCTTTGAGCACAGATATATTGATCCCCACTCTTTGATTCTCGTCACCATATGACATCGGCCGCAGACGAAAATACAACCTGCAGGACTCCCTGAACCAAATAAAGTCATCACCACCCCCTGAGAACCTATCAGGGAGAGAGACTTTTTGGCTCTAAGCGGACCTGATTTCCTCCAACGGCGCCAAACACCAGAGCATTCTGACACTGTGCAACAGAACTGCTGAGATCAGCAACCTCCAGCGATAATCCCTGCATGCGATCAACCAAGGCATTCATAGCCTCCATTTTGCAAACAGCAATGTAAATGACATTTTTTTCTTTAGGGGGGTTATAATGTCACGACAGGTAGGTAAGCGGGGAAATAACCAAACACGGGAAAACAAACAGAACAAACGACTAGGCCCAAAACCTAGGGAGAAAAGGGTCACCTCCTAGCGATCCCTAAAAGCTTTCCCTAAACTGCTGTGCCATGTGCATACCCTAAGGGTGGATATGCACATGCCCTCGTGCCTAAAACCTAAACACCCTGGGCAAACCCTAAGCAGCAGGGAAAAGGGAAGAGGCTACCTGCTTCTTCAAACCAGGAGGAAGCAAGTGTCTCCCTAGAAGTCTAGACAAAACACACAAAGGGAAATGAAGGAGAGGACTTATCTTGAGCAGACAATCCACCACAAATCAAGAGCTCCCAGGAAAGAACTATAACCTGCACAGACCACTGGGGGGGAAGGAGGGATAAATAGCCTCACTAACAATGAAACCCAGTACACCTGAGGGAAGGTGGATCCAGCTCAAACCCAAATCAAAACAAACCAAGAAGTCAAAAATGTGCAGCCAGTCTGTCAGATCTCCGCGCATTTACAGGGCAAGGCGTGACAAGTACACACCTCAGCTGCTGCAGAACTTCCTAATACACACCTCAGCCACTACAGAACCTCATAACATACACCTCAGCTCCTGCAGAACCTCATAACATACACCTCAGCTGCTGCAGAATTTCATAATTCACACCTCAGCTGCTGAAAAACCTCCTATTACACACCTCAGCTACTGCAGAACCTCCTAATACACACCATAGCTGCTGAAGAACCTCCTAATACACACCTCAGCTGATGCAGAACTTCCTAATACACACCTTAGCCACTACAGAACATCATAGTATACACCTCAGCTGCTGCAGAACCTCCTAATACACACCACAGCTGCTGAAGAACTTTATAAAACACACCTCAGCTTCTGCAGAACCTTATAATACACACCTCAGCTGCTGCAGAACCTCATAATCTGATGCTAGAGAACATAAAAGGCTTTGACCACATCTGTGTTGGCGCCTCATTCGCAGATCAGGTCATAAATTCTGGACACAATTTTATAGCCTGGCAGATGGAAACCCGTCAGATGTCATCATAGTCAGCTGGATCCGTCGGTTTTTGTTGTCCATGTTGTGCCAGATCTGTAACTGCAGTGATTTACATTGATTTGTTCCTACGACTGAGAAGAACAGAGAACGTCAGCAGCACAGATGTGAACAAAGCCTAATACACACCTCAGCAGCTGCAGAACATTATAATAGTGACAAGGGAACTATAAGTCTCATCATCACCAGATTGTTATTATTGGAAATTAGGGAGGAACACAGGAAGAGGTAAAATGGAGAGAACTACAACTCCAATCATGTCCAGGCTGTTATTATCGGATACAAGTAGATATTACACAGAGAGAGTTTAAGTTTTCCGTTCTTCTGAACAGAAAAGTAAAGAAAAAACAGATCCTGTATTTCAAGCATCAGTTTTGCACATTTGCCATCCATTTAAGCCATTTCTGTCGGAGCTCCGTTATTTTAGACGGAAAAAAGTCCTGCACACAAATCAGAAAACTAAACGGTGATGTGAACCCAGCCTAAGAAGAGAGCACTACAACTTCCAGCATGTCCAGATTATTATAGGACATCATCTAGTTGTACTAGGTGAGAGCTTTAAAAAGAAATAACTATAACCTCCAGTATGGCCAGACTAAGGCCTCATGCACACGACCGTATTTTTTTGCGGTCCCCAAAAACGGGTTCCGTTTTTCCATGATCCGTGACCGTTTTTTCATCCGTGGGTCTTCCTTGATTTTTGGAGGATCCACGGACATGAAAAAAAAGTCGTTTTGGTGTCCGCCTGGCCGTGCGGAGCCAAACGGATCCGTCCTGAATTACAATGCAAGTCAATGGGGACGAATCCGTTTGACGTTGACACAATATGGTGCAATTTCAAACGGATCCGTCCCCCATTGACTTTCAATGTAAAGTCAGGAGTTAATATACCATCGGATCAGAGTTTTCTCCAATCCGATGGTATATTTTAACTTGAAGCGTCCCCATCACCATGGGAACGCCTCTACGTTAGAATATACTGTCGGATATGCGTTAGATCTGAAACTCAAATCCGACAGTATATTCTAACACAGAGGCGTTCCCATGGTGATGGGGACGCTTCAGGTTAGAATACACTAAAAGAACTGTGTACATGACTGCCCCCTGCTGCCTGGCAGGTGCTGCCAGGCAGCAGGGGGCAGCCCCCCCCTGTAGTTAACACATTGGTGGCCAGTGCGGCTGCCCCCCCCTCCCCTGTAGTTAACGCATTGGTGGCCAGTGGGCCCCCCTCCCTCCCCTGTAGTTAACTCGTTGGTGGCTAGTGGGCCCCCCCCTCCCTCCCCTGTAGTTAACTCTTTGGTAGCCAGTGGGCCCCCCCCTCCCTCCCCTGTAGTTAACTCGTTGGTGGCCAGTGGGCCCTCTCCCCTCCCTCCCCCTCCTAATTAAAATCTCCCCCCCTATCATTGGTGGCAGCGGAGAGTACCGATCGGAGTCCCAGTTTAATCGCTGGGGCTCCGATCGGTAACCATGGCAACCAGGACGCTACTGCAGTCCCGGTTGCCATGGTTACTTAGCAATTTGTAAAAGCATTATACTTACCTGCGAGCTGCGATGTCTGCGTCCGGCCGGGAGCTCCTCCTACTGGTAAGTGACAGGTCTGTGCGGCGCATTGCTTAATGACCTGTCACTTACCAGTAGGAGGAGCTCCTGGCTGGACGCAGACATCGCAGCTCGCAGGTAAGTATAATGCTTCTACAAATTGCTTAGTAACCATGGCAACCGGGACTGCAGTAGCCTCCTGGTTGCCATGGTTACCGATCGGAGCCCCAGCGATTAAACTGGGACTCCGATCGGTACTCTCCGCTGCCACCAATGATAGGGGGGGAGATTTTAATTAGGAGGGGGAGGGAGGGGAGAGGGCCCACTGGCCACCAACGAGTTAACTACAGGGGAGGGGGGGCCCACTGGCCACCAACGAGTTAACTACAGGGGAGGGAGGGCGGCCGGATGCACTGGCCACCAACGAGTTAACTACAGGGGAGGGAGGGGGGCCCACTGGCCACCAATAAGTTAACTACAGGGGAGGGAGGGGGGGGGCCGGCCGCACTGGCCACCAATGTGTTAACTACAGGGGGGGGGCTGCCCCCTGCTGCCTGGCAGCACCTGCCAGGCAGCAGGGGGCAGTCATGTACACAGTTCTTTTAGTATATTCTAACCTGAAGCGTCCCCATCACCATGGGGACGCCTCTGTGTTAGAATATACTGTCAGTTCTGAGTTTTCACGAAGTGAAAACTCAGCTATGAAAAAGCTTTTATGCAGACGGATCTTCAGATCCGTCTGTATAAAAAGTAACCTACGGCCACGGATCACGGACACGGATGCCAATCTTGTGTGCATCCGTGTTCTTTCACGGACCCATTGACTTGAAAGGGTCCGTGAACCATTGTCCGTCAAAAAAATAGGACAAGTCATATTTTTTTGACGGACAGGATACACGGATCACGGTCTCGGCTGCAAAACGGTGCATTTTCCGATTTTTCCACGGACCCATTGAAAGTCAATGGGTCCGCGAAAAAAACGGAAAACGGCACAACGGCCACGGATGCACACAACGGTCGTGTGCATGAGGCTATATTATGGGGCATCAGTATACATTACAGAGAGGGGGTATAAGAGGAGAAAACTACAACTCCCAGCATTGCCAAACTGTACTAGGGCAAATATTGAAATTACATGGAGAGGGATACAATAGGACAGAAGAACTACAACTCCCAGTATTACCAGACTGTACTAGTGCATACATTTAAATTACATGAAGAATGATATAATAGGAAAGAACTACAACTCCCAGCTTTTCTAGGATGTTATGGGTTATCCCAGAACACCACTAACTTCCCCTCCAGGCACCACACAGAAGCTCTGCCCCCTCACAGGGATATGCCACAGGTCTTTCATCAGTCCTTTGCACTGGTCACATGATGATGACATCACCAAAGGTCCTTTAGACTTCTGCTGCTCTGCTATTCCTTGGCTTCCTGCACTGGTCACATGGTTGATGACATCACCAAAGGTCCTTCTCCACATCTTACATTCTCAGGTAGCCATACAAGCGTAATTAGTGCAGCTGCGTGGTCTGCCTCCATTGGAGGTACGCCACTGTCAGGAACAATACATGTCTTTTACGGCCCACTGGGTGAATGTGGTTCCTGCATAGCCACACCAGCAACTTGGCCAGATGACGCCGCTTCTGCCTCCACGTTCTCATGCCGTTGGTCCTGCAACAATGTCCGCTTCAGCCTCCTCATCTTCAACCGTGTCCTCAGTCTCCACTGCATGGACAATTCACAGTGCCTCTCCAGCATACCACATGTCCAGGGCACGGCGGTGTCACGCTGTTCTGCACCTCGTTTGCCTGAGGGAACTGAGTCACACAGGGGAGGAACTGCTCTGTGTCCTTCATCAAGAAATCGAATTTTGGCTTTCTCCACGACTACTCAAAATTGGAACCATGGTGACCAACAACAGGAAGAATATGGTGTCGGTGCTGTGTCAAGGAGGGCTGAGCCACGCACCCTGCATGGCACATGTGTTCAATCTGGTTATCAAACGGTACCTGAAGTCTTCCACCCATCTGCAAGGCACCCTAAAAATGGCCAGGAAATTTTGCATGTACTTCAGCAACTGGTACACCGCAAAGCACATGCTCTTTCAGCTGCAGAGCCAGAACGGCATCCCCCAACATAGGCTGATATGCGACGTTTCCACCCATTGGAATTTCACCCTCCATATGTTGGACCGACTATACGAACAGAGAAAGGCCATAAACACTTTCTTGATGATCCAAGCAGACAGGAGTACTCCCCTGTGTAACTTTGAAGTGAGCCAGTGGCAACTCATGCGTGACACCTGCTGTTTGCACAGGCCCTTTGAGGAGGCCACATTATTTGGCATTCGCCAGGACTACGGGATGAACAATGTCATTCCACTGCTTCATGTCCTGGAACAGATGCTGGTAAACCTGGCTGGTCAGGGGACTGGAGACGTGGTGCCTACATCTCACAGCCACATGAGCTCTGTGGGGGCTGAACTGGAGAAGGAAGAGGAGGAGGACATTGGAGAACAAGCAATGTGTAGTGAAATGGGTGGTTTTTCTACACAGGTGACAGGAGAAGAGGAGCAGGCAGAGGAACTACAGGGCAATGAGGAAGACAAGGCAGAGGACCCAGACACACTGTGGCAGTATGCAGTGGAGATGGAGGCAGGGAGTCCCTTCGAGTCACTTGCACAAATGGTCCGATGCATGATCACTTGCTTGAGTAGTGGCAGCCGAATTGTCCCCATTCGGCAGAGTGATCACTTCTGGCTCTCCACTTTGTTGGACCCTCGCTACCAGTCCAAAATGGGGGCCTTTTTTACACCCGCTAAGAGGGAGGACAAACTGAACTACTATAGAGACATCCTATGCAGTCAGTTGGCCGCTGCCTATATGCGCCATTGCCCATCCTCTCGCAGGTCTGACCGGGGGAGCCCTCTGCGCTCACGTTTCACTGCCATGGCTGCTGGGGAGGGGTGGGGTGGCAGGAGCAGTACCAGCTCCATCAACAGCAGCTGGACTCTAGAGTCGCTGATGAGCAGCTTTCTTCACCCGCAAAGTGAATAAACTACTCACCAGCAACTAGACATAGAGCAAAACCTGAACCAGCAGGTGGTGGCATATTTGGAGTGCACCCTGCCAGCTGTCATTAAAGATGTGCCGGACTACTGGGAGGCCAAACTGGATTTGTGGCCACCACTGGCCGAGTTTGACCTGGAAAAGCTGTCCTGCCCGGCCAGTAGTGTGGCTTCAGAGCAAGTGTTTAGTGCGACGGGGGCCATAGTTACCCCAAGAAGAACTCGCTTGTCCATCCAAAATCCCAAAATGTGGAGAGACTGACCTTTGTCAAAATAAATCAGGCGTGGATCAGCCAGGATTTCCACCCACCAATGCCTGATGCATCAGACTAGATCATCCATGGTGCCAACACTTTGAAAAAAGAGACCATTTTTTTTCTGGTTACCTGCCTCAGCTACTATTCTGATGCTGCCACCCATCTGATGCCACCCATCTAATGCCAAGTGCTCCTTATTTCACCCACCATCTTCAGCTGGTACTGGTATTGCCACTCACCTCCCCTCTCTGTCACTAGGTCGCTCTGTGGTCTCCTGATGCTGCTGCCACCTCCACACTATGTCACCTTGCCACTCTGTGGCCTCCTACTGCTGCCTCAACCTCCACACTGTCATTGTGCCACTCTGTGGCCTCCTGATGCTGCTGCTCCCACCTCCACACTGTCATTGTGCCTTCTGTGGCCTCCTGATGCTGCTGCCACCTCCACACTATGTCACTCTGCCACTCTGTGGTCTCCTCATGCTGCTGCCACCTCCACACTATGTCACCTTGCCACTCTGTGGTCTTCTGATGCTGCTTCCACCTCCACACTATGTCACCTTGCCACTCTGTGGTCTCCTGATGATGCTGCCGCCATCTCCACACTGTCATTGTGCCACTCTGTGGCCTCCTCCTGATGCTGCCGCCACCTCCACACTATCATTGTGCCACTCTGTGGCCTCCTCCTGATGCTGCCGCCACCTCCACATTGTCATTGGGCCAATCTGTGGTCTCCTCATGCTGCTTCCACCTCACCACTATGTCATAGAGACACTCTGTGAACTTCTCATGCTGTTCCCTTTTTCTCCACTTTATGACTAGGCCACTATTTTGCCTTTCCACCTGGCTGACATCTTCATTTATTTGACCCTTCTTCTGATCTGTCAGAAGGAAGGAATAATGAGACGCATAACGGATCCTGTCTGTGTAGCAGCTGTAAGGCCTGTATGGTCTGGTATGGTATGTAATGTATCAGAAGTGGCTTGTGATTTGGTAGCCAAAAGCAGGAGTGGGTACAAAATACAAAAGACTTGCAAATATTTTATTCACATGTCATCTTTGTTTTGCATCCACTCCTGTTTTTATTGGCATTAGCAATACTGATGGATTACTGACCAAATGCTGACCGAGTGAAGGCGGATGCTCAACAGATAGGATTCGTTTTTTGGGGCCTATTGTTCTGACGGATCAAAGGAAGGGCAAAATAATCAGTGACGTCAACACAAACTTACTGCTGACACCCTCTTCACTCTTTTGGGGGGCTCTACTTGTATAAGCGTTTAATCGAACAGGTTCTGTAGACATCAATGTGAAATCAGCTGACGACGGTGTAAAAGGAGTGCGCTTCTTCTTGGCGCTAACATTGACCTGTAAGGCTGAGTTCATTCCTGAGTTATTTGGTCAGTTTTGGCCCCATGACTGCCCAAATAAGTGAAGTGTGCAGTGAATTTAAGAGTGACGCCTGTTATCTGAATGTCATGCTGACTCACAGTATTATTTCACTAACAGCAGAGTAGTGAGCAGACTCCTTATGCATGTTACTGCAAGGCACATTGTTCTACACCACTATAAAGGCTCTCTGTAGCCAGGAAATTGACATTTTTCAACACGATTCGCCGCAAATAAATTCGGATTGAACCAAAAAAAATTTAAAGTTCGGTGAACTGGCTGAAACGAATGTTTGAAAAATTTGCTCATCTCTAGTAATTATATATCCATGTCCCCCTATGCTGTCATGGAGAAGTATACAAGTGAAACTCGAAATTTTTTTAATATCGTGCAAAAGTCCATTTATTTCAGTAATGCAAATTAAAAGGAATTACATTAATGCAGCTTAAAATTAGAATTTTGTGAAAAGGTTCAATATTCTAGGCTCAAAGTGTAGCACTCTAGTCAGCTAATTAATCCATACCCCCTAAGCAAAGGGTACCTCAAAATGGTGACTTTGGGGTTTCATAAGCTGTAAGGCTACTTTCACACTAGCGTTCGGGTGTCCGCTCGTGCGCACCGTTTGAAGGGGCTCACGAGCGGCCCCGAACGCATCCGTCTGGCCCCAATGCATTCTCAGTGGAGGCGGATCCACTGAGAATGCATCCGCCTGCCAGCGTTCAGCCTCCGCTCCGCTCAGTGAGCGGACACCTGAACGCTGCTTGCAGCGTTCGGGTGTCCGCCTGGCCGTGCGGAGGCGAGCGGATCCGTCCACACTTACAATGTAAGTCAATGGGGACGGATCCGCTTGAAGATGACACTATATGGCTCAATCTTCAAGCGGATCCGTTCCCCATTGACTTTCAATGTAAAGTCTGAACGGATCCGCTCAGACAACTTTCACACTTAGAAAATTTTCTAAGTTTTAATGCAGACGCATCCGTTCTGAACGGATGCGAACGTCTGCATTATCGGAGCGGATCCGTCTGATGAAACATCAGACGGATCCGCTCCGAATGCAAGTGTGAAAGTAGCCTTAGCCATAATCATCCAAATTATAACAAATAAAGGCTTGAAATATCTCGCTTTGCATGTAATGAGTCTATCTCATATGTTAGTTTCACCTTTTAAGTTGCATTACTGAAATAAATTAACTTTGCACGATATTCAAATTTTTCGCGTTTCACCTGTAGGTTCTCTTTAGGCCTCAGTTTAGAAAGTGTAACCTGGTAGAAACCTAAACAGGCCTACAACCTGATCCTAATGGTAGATGAAACAGCACCAATAACAAAACTGGAATACCTCTAAAAGGCCTGGGAATTTATTTTATCTTCTTAAATTTTTAATATCTTGGTGTAGATGGAAATATCGGTAATTTGTTATTTCTGTGGTGAAATTTCTCATTTTCATTTTTTTTGTGAACGGGAACATTTTAAGTCCACCAAAAATGAACAAAAAATAAGCAATGTTATTATTCTGACAACCATTATAATGGATTTTATATTTTATTCTTTTGACACAAAAAAAGGTATCTTCAGTAAATGGATGATATTTACACAGTCAAGTCACAGTATTATGACCACCAGCTAATATCTAGAGTAACTGCTCTGTGCAGCACAGACAGAAGCTAGACAGGCTAGGAGTGACTCAATAAGATCTTATTGAGTTGTCACAGGTGTCTGGAGCCATGCTGACTGCAGTGGATCCTACAGCTGCTGGAGAGTGCATCGAGGAGGATCCATAGAGCGAACACCATGATTGAGGTGGTCCCACAGATGCTAAACTGGGTTCAAGTCTGGGTAATTGGGGAGCCAGTGTAGTACTTGGAAGTCTTGGAAATGCTCTTCCAACCAGTGTCCGACATATCAAGCTGTGTGACATGTCACATTGTTTGGCTGGAAGTTCTCATCCATCCCATTGAAGACAATCAGCATGAATGGGGGAACATGATCTACAAGGATGGCACTGTTATGGGGTGGGAGGTGTCTGTGGATGGCACTGTTATGGGGTGGGGGGGGTCTGTGGATGGCACTGTTATGGGGTGGGGGGGTCTGTGGATGGCACTGTTAAGGGGGGTCTGTGGATGGCACTGTTATGGGGTGGGGGGGGTCTGTGGATGGCACTGTTATGGGGTGGGGGGGTCTTTGGATGGCACTGTTATGGGGTGGGGGGGTCTGTGGATGGCACTGTTAAGGGGGGTCTGTGGATGGCACTGTTATGAGGTAGGGGGTCTGTGGATGGCACTGTTATGGGGTGGGTGGGTGTCTGTGGATGGCACTGTTATGGGATGGGGGGTCTGTGGATAGCACTGTTATGGGGTGGGGGGTCTGTGGATAGCACTGTTATGGGGTGGGGGGGTCTGTGGATAGCACTGTTAAGGGGGGGTCTGTGGATGGCACTGTTAAGGGGGGTCTGTGGATGGCACTGTTATGGGGTGGGGGTCTGTGGATGGCACTGTTATGGGGTGGGGGGTCTGTGGATGGCACTGTTATGGGGTGGGGGGTCTGTGGATTGCACTGTTATAGGATAGGGGGGTCTGTGGATGGCACTGTTATGGGGTGGGGTGGTCTGTGGATGGCACTGTTATAGGATGGGGGATCTGCGGATGCCATCCCCAGATCCCCCATTAACAGTGCCATCCCCAGATCCCCTATTAACAGTGCCATCCCCAGATCCCCCATTAACAGTGCCATCCCCATCTGGGGGGTTTCTTTGCTGGGCTGGACTTTTATAGTCCCCCCAAACTTTACTTGAATCCCTGTTCTCTAAAGGGGTGGTTTTAGGGGGCGGTCCTAGGGGTGGGTAGGGGCGTGGCCAGGGGAGGGGGGCTGAGTTCCACCACCTTTTCTCTGAGAAAAAAAGCCCTGGATTTGATCCTTGTCACACTCTGTTATTGTTGCTTGGAGTAGGGTTCCCACCCCATAAGTAATACATAAAATAAACTCCAGCACCAAATGCAATTTGATTGTTGTTTATTTGATAGTTATTGGGGCTGCATTAGTGACGTTTTGGCCATATGGCCTTCTTCAGACTAATGCCGCTTGTAGGAGGAAAGAAGAAGATATAGAAGGTTCAAGCGCTATGGTAAAGCAGTAGATTGCACCGCATCATAAGAGGGTGCCATTCTCTTATGATGCAGTGCAATCTTTCCTCCTACAAGCGGAATTAGTCTGAAGAAGGCCATACCGCCGAAACGTCACTAACGCAGCCGCAATAACTATCAAACAACAATCAAATTGCATTTGGTGCTGGAGTTTATTTTATGTGTACTCTGCCAATATAAGAAATAATAATATTTAGCCAGGAGATGGAGGTCCGAGTGGAGGAGAAGGTGGACCGGGCTGTGTAGGTGAAAGAGACGGACTAGGTAGCCAACTTTGTTTTTATTGAAATTTTTTGTTGGTTTGTGGAGGACCCAAAACATTTTGAAATGGCAAAGAGAACACACAAACTGCACTGGAATATAACAATCGCTGGGTGCATCTGGTAAACTTCTCTACTATGCCAATATAAGACATGAAAATCTTGAACCAGGAGGTGGAGGTCCAAGTGGAGAAGGAGGTGGACGTGGAGCTGTAGGCGGAGGAGATAGACAACTTTTTTTGGGGGGGTTTGTGGAGGCCTCAAAACTTTGGGAAATGGCAAAGAAAATGGACAAACTGTGCTGGAGTATAACAATGGCTGGGTGCGGCCGGTATACCGCTCTACTCTGCCCAAGGTACCGACAATTCCTGTGGGATCCATGCCTGGTTCATTTTAATGAACGTGCACTTGTCCATGTTTGTTGTAGACAGGCGGATGCGCCTGTATGTGATCACACTCCCTGCCGTATTAAAAACACGTTCAGACAATACACTTGCCGCAGGGCAGGCCAGCACCTCCAAGGTGTAAAGGGCAAGCTCAGGCCATGTGCCCAATTTGTAGACCCAGAAGTTAAATGGGGTAGACCCATCAGTCAGTATGTGCAGGTGTATGGACACATACTGTTCCACTATGCTGCTGAAACGCTGCCTCCTGCTAAGACGGTTCATAGCAGATACTAGTGCTGGTTGTTGGGGCGTTCTGACAAAGCTGTTCCACATTTTGGCCATGTTAACCTTCCTTCTGAGGTGCTGGTGCTGCCCCAGCTGTGATGGCGACTTCCTCATCCTTGTGCTTCCATTAAGTCCCCTCTGTGAAGTGAAAATGCCATTAGTAGTGCCTCTACCAGAGTGCGCTTGTACTTGCGCATCATCCAATCACACTCCAGTCATGGACATAAGGATGGCACATTGCCCTTGTAGTGAGGATCCAGCAGAGTGGCCACCCAGTAATCAGCACTGGTAAAAATGAGGGCAACTCGATGGTCGTTGCACAGGCACTGCAGCATGTAGTTGCTCATATGTGCCAGGCTGCCCAGAGGCAAAGACAAGCTATGCAAAATGAGAGGTGTATTGTCTGTGTCATCTGTATCCACTCAGCCACGCTCCATTGATGCCTGTGAGCTGATTTGGTTGCCACCCTGCTATAACAGCGGTTCCTCCTCCTCATCCTCCAAAACTGTGCCCGTGCTGGACAGTTGTGTACCTGGCCGCTGTTGCTGCAGGAACACACCATTCAAGCTACCTATGGACGACTAATCTAATAACCGTAGAAATGATCCTTGTTCCTCCTCCTATACTTCCTTAAAAAGACACAGGGGGAAGAGAAGTGGGAAAGTAATGCTGAGGACAGTGTCATCGGCACTGGCCGTGTTGGCGAAGTACTCAAAACAGTGCAACACACCACACATGTGACGAAATGGAGGCTCACTCATTGGTGGAAGCAACTCACACTTGCGTTCTGCAGCTGAAACTCTACTACTGCCTGCTGCTGCCGCACAGTCTCTCCAGCATGTGCAAGGTGGAGTTTCACCTTGTGGGTATGTCGCATATGAGGCAGTGAGCGGGAAGGTCGAAGTTACAGTGCAGCACAGACAGACAAGCAGCAGGGTGAGAAAGCCGAAAGCACGCACAGATGGCCCACACTTTCAGCAGCAGCTCTGATATCTCTTGGTAACTTTTCAGGAACCTCTGCACCACCAAATTCAGCAGATGCACCATGCAAGGGATGTGCGGCAGACTGGCTAAGGCCAGACCGGCTATGAGATTTTGCCGGTTGTCGCACACCACCAGGCCTGGCTTGAGCCTCAGGGGCACCAACCACTCATCAGTCTGTTTTCAATGACTGTCCACAGTTCCTGCGCGGTGTTGGGTTTCCCCCCCCCCCCCAAACAGAAGAGTTTCAGAGCAGCCTGCTGTCATTTCCGCCTGGCTGTGCTGAAGTTGGTGATGCAAGTGCTACACTGAATGTATGAGGAGGCGGAGGAGGAGGAAGTGGAGTAGGAGACAACAAGAGGCATCGAGAAACATCCAGCAATCCTCGGTGGCAGTAGGACGTAAGCCAAACCGCATTCCACCTCAGACCCAGCCTCAACTACATTTACCCAGTGGGCAGGTAGCGAGATACAGTGGATATAAAAAGTCTACACACCCCTGTTAAAATGTCAGGTTTCTGTGATGAGACAACGATAAATCATTTCAGAACTTTTTCCACCTTTAATGTGACCTTTAAACTGTACAACTCAATTGAAAAACAAACTAAAATCTTTTAGGTAGAGGGAAGAAAAAATATTAAAATAAAATAATATGGTTGCATAAGTGTGCACACCCTTAAACTAAATCTTTGTTGACGCACCTATTCATTTTATTACAGCACTCAGTCTTTTTGGGTATAAGTCTATCAGCATGGCACATTTTGATTTGGCAAGATTTGCACACTCTTCTTTGCAAAAACACTTCAAATCTGTCAGATTGCGAGAGTATCTCCTGTGCACAGCCCTCTTCAGATCACCCCACAGATTTTCAATCGGATTCAGGTCTGGGCTCTGGTTGGGCCATTCCAAAACTTTAATCTTCTTCTGGTGAAGCCATTCCTTTGTTGATTTGGATGTATGCTTTGGGTTGTTGTCATGCTGAAAGATAAAGTTCCTCTTCTTTCTAGCAGAAGCCTGAAGGTTTTGTGCCAATATAGACTGGTATTTGGAACTGTTCATAATTCCCTCTAGCTTAACTAAGGCCCCAGTTCCAGCTGAAGAAAAACAGCCTCAAAGCATGATGCTGCCACCACCATGCTTCACTGTGGGTATGGTGTTCTTTTGGTTATGTGCAGTGTTGTTTTTGCGCCAAATATATCTTTTGGAATTATTGGAATATCTTGCGCCATATGTTTTGGAATTATGGCCAAAACGTTCAACCTTGGTTTCATCAGACCATAACACCTTTTCCCACATGCTTTTAGGAGACTTCAGATGTGTTTTTGCAAAATGTAGTCTGGCTTGGATGTTTTTCTTCGTAAGAAAAGGCATTTGTCTTGCCACTCTACCCCATAGCCCAGACATTGTCACGCCTTGCCCTGTGAATGTGCGGAGATCTGTCAGACTGGCTGCACATGTCTGACTTCTTTGTTTGTTTTGATTTGGGTTTGAGCTGGATCTACCTTCCCTCAGGTGTACTGGGTTTCATTGTTAGTGAGGCTATTTATCCCTCCTTCCCCCAGTGGCCTGTGCGGGTTATAGTTCTTTCCTGTGAGCTCTTGATTTGAGGTGGATCGTCTGCTCCAGCTCTGCTCAAGATAAGTCATCTCCTTCATTTTCCCTTCGTGTGTTTTATCTAGGCCTCTAGGGAGACGCTTGCTTCCTCCTGGTTTGAAGAAGCAGGTAGCCTTTTCCCTGCTGCTTAGGGTTTGCCCGGGGTGTTTAGGTTTTAGGCACGAGGGCATGTGCATATCCACCGTTAGGGTATGCACATGGGCACAGCAGTTTAGGGAAAGCTTTTAGGGATCGCTAGGAGGTGACCCTTTTCTCCCTAGCTTTTGGGCCTAGTCGTTTGTTCAGTTCGTTTTCCCGTGTTTGGCTATTTCCCCTATTACCTACCTGTCGTGACAGACATATGATGAATACGGGAGATTGTTGTCACATGTACCACACAGCCAGTACTTGCTAGATATTCCTGCAGCTCCTTTAATGTTGCTGTAGGCCTCTGGAGGGACGTCCAGTTCTTGGTAATGTCACTGTTGTGCCATATTTTCTCCACTTGATGATGACTGTCTTCACTGTGTTCCATGGTATATCTAATGCCTTGGAAATTCTTTTGTACCCTTCTCCTGACTGATACCTTTTAACAATGAGATCCCTTTGATGCTTTGGAAGCTCTCTGTGGACCATGGCTTTTGCTGTGGGATGAGACTAAGAAAATTTCAGGAAAGACCAACTAGAGCAGCTGAACTTTATTTGGGTTTAAACAGAGGCACTCTAAATGCTGACTCCAATTTAACATGCTGGCTGACTCCTATTTAACATGATTTTGAATGTGATTGCTTAATTCTGAACACAGCTACATCCCCAGTTATAAGAGGGTGTGCACACTTATGCAACCACATTATTTTTTATTTTTATTTTTTCTTCCCTTCAGATTTCAGTTTGTTTTTTAATTGAGTGGTACAGTTTATAGATCACATTAAAGGTGGAAAAAGTTCTGAATTGATTTATCTTTGTCTAATTTTTTACATCACAGAAACCTGACATTTTAACAGGGGTGTGTAGACTTTGTATATCCACTGTATAATGTCCCTGCCAATTCTTACTGGTCCACATAACGATGGGGGATGTGAGGTGTGGAAACAGCTCTCATTGCCTGAACACTGTTTGTGTAAATTAAGTTAAATGATCTGTACTGACATTCTGCTGTTTGGCCACAAGATGCCGCCGTTTACCTAAACACTGTTAACAGACTGCATATTTTCCATATTCATGAGAGGTGGAGTTACAAAAGCCTGAAAAGGAAGAGATAGCGCAGCTGTCTTGAGGAGAGCTTGGAAGAGGATCCAGGAACTGTGTGAGGAGAATCCATCGCCATCCGAGGCCCTGATCCTATCCAGAAGAATGAGGATTGCTTTCAGGAATGCTGATAAGAGCTGAGAAGAAAATTTAACATGCTCTGCAGCACCGCATGCTTGTTGAAGAAGCTTTTGTTTGGTCCACAGCCATCAGCGGATGCAGAGCAGACCTGGGTCAGTAAGATTGATCCTGCACGCACCTCACCACAGTGTTGGCGCCTAGAATCCTAGAGACTGAGAACAGGCCTGTAGTTAGTTAGATAGGATTTCTGTTTGTGTCAGGCCACAAGTGTTGCTGGCTGTTCATAGCAAGGACGCCACAATTTAAAGTGACATTTCACACTGAAGAGCTGATAAACTTCCCCACAAACTCAAGCCAGGCTGGCGATTTGCTCAGAAGGAATACTCTGGCACGTGCTACAAGACCAGTTATGGGAGGGGGAATACTGTGGAGCACTGTAAGATTGTAAGCTGTTGTGCTGCACTGCAGGCTAGCCCGTACCACACACCCAAACAGTTGATCTTGATTTTGTTTGGGTAATAATAGGTAAGGTGTGGCTGTTTAGTTGTGCCCGCCAGTAGGTTAATTACCACAGTTTCCTCCTGCCTCCATTGGAGGGTGCCACACTGTACAGCACAATGGTCTCAGCCTTTGGGCTGGGTGTATGTTGATTTATTGTGTGTTTCCAGAGTTTTGGTTGTGCTCATTGCCACGTTTTTAGTAAAATATTTTTTGGGCAAAAGCTGGTGTTGGAGTTGCTTTCCTCATTCCTGACTTTGCTGTATCCTGGGGAGCCTACCCCGGTACACGGCTTACAGTTATGTGGACCTTGCCTCCAGTGGCGTCGCTACAGGGGGGCAAGGGGGGGCAATTGCCCCCCCCCCAGGTCATTCCTTGCCCCCCCGGGTGCCCCCCTTGCTGAATCGCTAACTCTAATATATAATAGTAATAATCGGTCGCTGCGGCTGCTGCTGCGCCGGCACTACTGACTTCAGTGTCAGTGAATCAGTGATTAAAGTTAAAGTGTACAGTGTACACTACACACCGGCACAGATACATACAAGTTAGTCGGCGTCTACTCGAGTCACAGGGGGGCGGACTCGGAGGCAGAGCGTGCAGGGCGGGCGCAGGCTGGCTGAGTGTGGCAGCCGCAGAGACGAGTTGACGACTTGACGTCACGGTCGTCAACAAGTAAAGCTGCGCTGCTGCGTGCCTTCCCAGTTCCCGCCCGCGCGAACAGACTTTGGAAACTGCTGCGCTCGCGCCTGTCAAGTCGAGTGCTGCCTCCATCCATAGTGTGTGAGTAGTGACTGTGAGTGAATCGTGATAGATCATAGATAGAATAGAGTCTAATGTCTATTCAATAGTAGACTAAAGTTCTAACTGAGTGCCTGCCTGGCATGTTCTCTCTGCTCCTGGACGGTCAGGACCTTTGCTGCGTCACTCTGCTAGGCTAGCTAGTGCCTACTAGTGACTTCTTCTTAGACTGTTGTGACTTGAGCTAGCAGCGGCTGTCTGAGCCTCAGGCCCTCAGCCTGGCCCTGACCTCACCTGGCTGTCTTCTACAGGTGCCCGGCCCCACTGTCTATTGCTAGACGGCCTAGCCCCAGCTTGGACTGTCAGGAGAGGAGGAGGACAGCAGGACTGGAGACTGGAGACAGGAGTGGACTCGACTGTGGCTGCTGTGGCATTGCAACCTCTCAACTCCGTCTGGCCTGGCCCTATAGAAAAGAAAAAGTAAGAATAAAAACAAAGTTTTTTTAAAAAAATATGTACCCTTACCCCCACTACCTCGACTTATGGCCTGCCCTGAGCCCTCCCTCCTGCTTGGCTTGCGCCCAGCCCCTCCTCTACCCTGATACCCCTATAACTTAGGGGTATCAGGGTACATTATACAGGGGTAATATAACTAAGGACCCCTGTATAATGTCCCCTGATAGCACTGAGTCCTCCTCAGTTATATTACCCTTGTATAATGTACCCTGATACCCCTTAGTTATAATATTACCCATAATGTCCCCTGACTGATGCAGCGTACTCAAGTTGTGTGCAATAGGTGTTTCTGGGTGATGTAGTGCAATATACACTAACCTGGTACAGCTGACTTTCTGCAAGGGCAGGTATAGGTAGAAATAGTTCGTGACGCCAGTGCCAAGTAAACGGTGGCACGCCGTTTGCGGATGCAGGAATAAATTGAGGAAACGTAGTATTAAAACAGAACTCCAACTTTAGTAGTTTTCAAGCAGAGACAATATTGGAATCGCAGTTCCTTGGCATACAGTCGATTTTGCAATTCGGTCGATGCAGGCAATTCAGTTACAGCAAGGTGATTACAGAGTGTTGAACACAGGACTTGCAGCACAGGAGCTTGCACTCTAATTCTGTCTGATCCTGGAATATAGCATATCTTCACCAAGGCCCATTAACCTAGTTCTGGCTTTATATCCTTGGCTATAGCTTTAATCAGTACCTCCTCTGTCTTTCTGAGTACCTCTTGCTTTCCTGATCTTTGCTTCTCTGTCTCTCTCAACTTCTGGACACTTCCTCAGGCTCTAGAAACTTCTGAGCTGTGGTCTAGACTGACTTTTGCTTCCCTGTCTGGGCCTTATATAAACTAGGGCTCTCTAGCTCCCTCTAGCGACTAGAAGCTGGAATGACACCCCTGCAGGCCTGTACATGCAAGTTTCATAGTAACAGGGAAACACATAGCATTGCATTACATGACATTTTATAAAACTGACATATACTAACTTCTCCATAATTAAGGAGGGACGACAGCACACCAAGTGACACTTTGGTAGTGACGGGTATTACAGTCCCCGTACACTACATACCCCACTGCTTTAAGCTGAGTACGACCTCGTACTCCATCATGGGTCGCCCAACTGGGATCTCTACCTGAAATAGAAAAAGAGACATGCAGGCATACATACATGTAATTCATCTGCATTTATATTTACATCAGGTCCAATTGGCAAAGGTGAAGTGTGGTGACAAGGGGCGTCGTTCTCTTCTCTCAGGATAATGAATGGAACGGGGGCGCTGACCTGGCACAGCGTAACATTATAACCAGGATAGTCCATGACAATGAATAAGTCCATGATAGAACAGCAAAATAACGGAACTACCCAGGAGTTTCCCGTGGGTGTATCACAGGCAAGGGCTCACGTGGAGGAGTCCATTCTTGCGCACAAATGTCAAGTAAGGTATTGCCCGTGGCAACTGTTTGGGAGGAGACACCACCAGAATAATCAAAGTCTCCTAAACGGACTGGTGGGCGTCCCCTGGTCATCCGGGTAGACCTTCTCAAAACAGGGGTCTCCTCTCCCCTTAGCAACGAGGTAGACGAGAGAGGAGCAACAGGAGGGTCTCCATCCGTGAGACCTTGGTCAGGAACAACTGGAACAACAGGAACAACTGGAACAACAATATCCACTAGAGGGGGAACTGGACCCGGAGCATCTTGAACCGGCTCTGCTGGAGGTGAAGCTACAGTAGGTGCCGGAGCAGGCACCAGCAAGTTCAACCAAGGTGTCAGAAGCCAATGCATGGGATCAGCGTCATACCTCAGATTACTAACAGCCTGCATAGGATCCTCGGGCTGTATGGCTGACTCTGACACCGGATATTCTGATCCAGAACTCTCGGCACTAGGTTCTGGCGTCAGGCAGAGTTTCAACCGGTTTCGGTGTACAATTTGGGATCCCTTGTCTTCCCGGGTGATCTCATAAGTGTGAGTTCCAACATTTGGGATTGCAGTGACAACATAAGGACTTCGCTCCCACTTACTGTCCAATTTGCTGGTACGACGGTTATTCTTTAACCATACCACAGCCCCTAAAGCCTCCTGAAGTGATAGGGCATAGTCACGGAGGGACTCACCGGGCTTCTGTCTCTTGCCAAAGAAGTGCATCTTTATCTCTGAGGCAGTCCTAGTTTCAAAAGTGGCTCTGAGGCGGGTGAAGATCTGTTCTAGAGTACTCCGCTCAGTAGCAGGCCATGATAACACTTCCCTGCGGGCAGCCCCCTCCAGTTGCGCCAGCATGATTTCCATTTGCTGGTCGGCATTTATAGGGTATAATCGGAATAGTGCCAGCAACTTTTCTTCAAAGTCCCGTAGGGTATGGGTCTCTCTCCTGTAGCGAGGGAACCATGGGGCCCCGAAATAGTAAGGCATGGTAAAGGGCATCATGCTGGGGGCTGTAGGATGATTAGGAGCCGCAAGCTCTCCCGGGGCCGGCTGCTCAGGCACTCCTGGCTCTGACATGGTAGTCTATTGAGAGGTGGCCGCTGGCGACTAAAGGGGCCGGTACACTTCCCTTCCCTCCGGTTACAAGTGCTTACCGGTATCGCCGGGCTTGCGCAGGTCAAGTCTCGCGAGGTTCCGGACGTCCTGAGACCGCGGTGACGCAGGAGAAGCAGGGCCGCGGCGGTGCGATGATGAAGAGGGGCGGGACTCTCTGTGTCTTTGCAGGGATCCGCCCACGAATGTCCTCAGCGGCGCGGGAAACTTTACTCCAGGCAGCCGGTGGCCATCTTTAGCAAAACGCTGTCCATTCACTGACAGCAAGCAGGATTGTAAAAAGTCCACAAAACCACACTCCAATGCGGCGATTTTCTTCCTCTGTGTAGCGCAACACTGCACAGTGCTTTTTGGAGGTTTTAGGTACACTTTGGGTAGGATTTTCAGTCCACAAAGTCCACTTGCAATAAACAGGCAAATTGTCACTTTGGTCACAGGGCAACTGTATAAGGCACAAAGTTCACGCTTCTTGCACTAGAAAGCGTGCGTATCCTGTTCGTGACGCCAAAAGAGAAGTGCAGCGTACTCAAGTTGTGTGCAATAGGTGTTTCTGGGTGATGTAGTGCAATATACACTAACCTGGTACAGCTGACTCTCTGCAAGGGCAGGTATAGGTAGAAATAGTTCGTGACGCCAGTGCCAAGTAAACGGTGGCACGCCGTTTGCGGATGCAGGAATAAATTGAGGAAACGTAGTATTAAAACAGAACTCCAACTTTAGTAGTTTTCAAGCAGAGACAATATTGGAATCGCAGTTCCTTGGCATACAGTCGATTTTGCAATTCGGTCGATGCAGGCAATTCAGTTACAGCAAGGTGATTACAGAGTGTTGAACACAGGACTTGCAGCACAGGAGCTTGCACTCTAATTCTGTCTGATCCTGGAATATAGCATATCTTCACCAAGGCCCATTAACCTAGTTCTGGCTTTATATCCTTGGCTATAGCTTTAATCAGTACCTCCTCTGTCTTTCTGAGTACCTCTTGCTTTCCTGATCTTTGCTTCTCTGTCTCTCTCAACTTCTGGACACTTCCTCAGGCTCTAGAAACTTCTGAGCTGTGGTCTAGACTGACTTTTGCTTCCCTGTCTGGGCCTTATATAAACTAGGGCTCTCTAGCTCCCTCTAGCGACTAGAAGCTGGAATGACACCCCTGCAGGCCTGTACATGCAAGTTTCATAGTAACAGGGAAACACATAGCATTGCATTACATGACATTTTATAAAACTGGCATATACTAACTTCTCCATAATTAAGGAGGGACGACAGCACACCAAGTGACACTTTGGTAGTGACGGGTATTACAGTCCCCGTACACTACACTGATACCCCTCAGTTATATAACTGAAGGTAATCAGGGTACATTATACAGGGGGTAATATAACCAAGGGGTATCAGGGTACATTATACAAGGGGTAATATAACTTATATTACCACCGTATAATGCCTGATAGGCCTCCTGAGTTATATTACCCTTGTATAATTATGTACCCGGATACCCCTTAGTTATATGATCCCGGCGGGGTCATATAACTAAGTGGTATCAGGGTACATTATTATATGGGGGTAATATAACTCAGGAGGCCTATCAGGCATTATACGGTGGCAATATAGCTTACATTACCCCTGTATAATGTCCCATGATAGCCCTCCTCAGTTATATTACCCTTGTATAATGTACCCTGATACCCCTCAGTTATATTTCCCCTGTGTAATGTACCCTGATACCCCTTAGTTATATAATATAACTAAGGGGTATCAGGGTGCATTATACAGGGGTAACATAACTGAGGAGTGCTATCCTATCAGGGACGTAATACAGGGGTAATGTAAGCTATATTACCCCTTTATAATGTCTGATAGCCCTCCTCAGTTATATTACACCCAATGTACCCCTTAATTATATTACCCCGGCGCCAGGGGCGTAGCTGCAGGGGAAGCGGCTGCTTTAGTATTTTTCAGTAGTATGATTAACTGGTGAAAATTATTAGTGCCCCCCCATTTTTGACTGTGTATCTTCTGTGCCCCCCCTATATATTGATCCTAGAGTCGCCACTGCTTGCCTCTGATGGCATTGCGCAGTGCACACCTGATTTTTTTTCCTCCACTTGTTCGTGCAGTGCAGGGATGGCCTGCCTGGAAAAGTAGTGGCGGCTGGGAACCTCGTACGGTGGGACAGCCACCATTATCAAGTTTTTAAAACTGTCTGTTTGAACCAAACGGAATGGCAGCATTCCAAAGGCCAGGAATTTTGAAATGCTGGCATTGAGTGCCAGGGCTCATGGGTGGGTAAGGGGTTCTTCCTCTTTCTCTCCAGTGTTTGGAGGATGGACAGCTGAATGCTTCCATGGGACAGTGTGGAGATACTCAGTGACACTGGTGGTGGAGGTGTTGCTGTCTCATCCTCTCTTTGCAGGGTGCCAGGGGGCCCTGTCGCTTTAGAGGGGGAAGAAGAGACAGAGACCGTGGCAGAAGAGGGGGCAGGAGGAGCCTAAGAACTTTAGTGTTTTTTTTGTTAATTATATACTCCACTGTAGCTTGTGCTTTGCAGTTAGATGTCTGGTCATGCAGGTGGTGCTCGGGTTTAGAACAATCATACCTCGCTTCAGGCTCTGTTTGCACAGCTTGCAAACCACTCATGTCTTGTCGTCAGCACATTGCCTAAAGAACTGCCATGCCAGGGAACTCCTTTGAGCTGGCTTTGGTGTGCTCTGTCCCTCAGTGCATTGGGTAGTAGCAGGTGTCTTGGCTAGGGGCCTGTCACTTTGGTTTTGCACCCTACTCACTCTTTTGCTGTGCGGCTGCTGCGTGACCACCACCTCTCCCTGGCACATCGACAACATCCTCTCCCTGCAGTAAGAGCTCCACCAACACCAGCAGCACCACGGCCACATCCCTTTTTTGATGCTCTCCTTTTTTTACGGTCATCCACATTATTGGCTGACAGAAGAACAATTGTATTTCTATGTCACGGGTGCAAATGAGGTATTTTGCTCCCCAAAAATAGCTATAGGTCACAGACAGATTAACTATTGTAATTCCGTGTCACGGATGCAAATGAGAAGTATCTCTCCCATAAAAATGGGTTTATTTCACCAACAGAATGCAAATACGGAGTTTGGAACCCCCAAAAAATGGCTTTATGTCACTGACACAAAAAGGCTACATGCACACAAACATATTTTGTTTCAGTGTCCTATTTTTTTTGCGGATTGGATGGGGACCCATTCATTTCAATGAATCCATAAAAGAAAAAAAAGGATGCAAAACAGATGCCACAAGGACATCATCCGTACTTTTTGTCAATCAGTGTTTTGCAGACCACAAAACAGATACGGTTGTGTGAATGTAGCCTTAACAGACTGATTAACTCTCCTATTACAGTAAGGGCTCATGCACATGACTGTATTTTGCAGTCCGCAAAAAACGGATCCGCAATAAATATGGATGATGTCCGTGTGCATTACGTATTTTGTGGAACAGAACAGATGGCCCCTAATAGAACAGTACTATTCTTGTCCGTAATGTGGACAATAATAGGACATGTTATATTTTTTTGCAGAATAGAAATATGGACATACGGAAACAGAATGCACAAGTGACTTCTGTTTTTTGCGAACTCATTGAACTCAATCTGCATACGGTCCGCAAAAAAAAAATGGAACGGACACGGAAAGAAAATACGTATATGTGCATGAACCGGATGCAAATACGTTTGGAACCCAAAAAAATGGCTTTATGTCACTGACACAATTAACAGACTGATTAACTCACTTATTACAGTAAGACAGATTCAAAGGCAGACTTTGGAACCCCAAAAAATGTCTATAGGTCACCCACAGAATTAACAGCCCAATTAAGTATTGTATATTGTATATTGTCAATAGTGCAAAGGAGGTGTATTGTACCAATCAAAAATGTCTATAGGTCACCCATAGACTGAACAGCCATATTCAAACCTTAACACTGTCACTCACTTCAGCAGCGTCCTGTCCCTACACTAGTCAAAGCAGAATGGCGGCTCCACAAATGATCTGGCATTTATGCATGCATGGTCTCATGGTGCACCAGCCAATCACAGCCATGCCAATACTAGGCATGATTGTGATGCTTCCAAGTGCCCAAAGCTTTAGCTTGTTGATTGGGTGTGTTGCGCTCTGAACATGGACTTTTGCGCCAATTTCAGTGTTCGGGTGACCGGACACTGTAACGTTCGGTACAAATGCGAACATTCTGGCCCAGGTTAGCTCATCCCTAGAGTGCCTCCATGCATCTGCTTCAGAGCCCCATATGTAGGAGGTTCGCTGAACTGTTGTTTTACACACACATCTGGTAGCCCCCTGGTTCATTCTGGTGGTGATCTGCTACACTGTAGTGTGTCACTCGGTCCTTGCACACCTTTATAGCAGACGTTCACCTTTCACATCACATTGCTTATTCACAATGGTGCAATTTGTCCAATTACAATACGCTTTTACCACAGCAGCAGCACACGAAAAGTGTTGGGCGCGAATATTCGAATGGAGAATTTTAATCCCGAATATTGCCACTTTGAGAATTTGGAAAGATTTAGAATATATATTCGTATTCTTGAATATTCTAGATTATAATTTTTTCATCAGTAACCTCCCTTCTTGCTTGTGGGCCAATGAGAAGGCTGCAATGTCTTAGCAACCAATAGAAAAGTTGCCTACCCCTTACTATATAAGAGCATCCCCAACCATTTTCTGTAGTTTTATGGAGTTCTGAGAGAGACAGCAGTGCCATTGCTGTGCTCTGTGCTTAACTGTTTAATTACATTAGATAGTTAGTTAGTTAGTTAGTTAGCTTATATATATATAATGCACATAGTGGGAGATTGTCAGTGTAGGTTAGATCGTGATATAGTGTAGCTGATAGGTTTTGCTGTCCATTAGTGATGATCGAGCACCAAAGTATTTGGGTGTTCGACCCGAACACATTGCTATATTCGTGTGCTCGGCCGAGCACCCGAGTATAATGGAAGTCAATGGGAGACAACCAGGCACCCCCTGCTCTGAAGAGGGGAAGGTGCCTGGTCCATTGGAAAAGGTTAGAAAGTGACAGAAACCCCACTGAAATGGATCAGGAACACCATGGGCACGATGTCTGGATGCATCTTGGACTCCTAGATCGCTGCTGACTGACAAAAATACGCACAAAACTCCCCAAAAAAATCTATGTAATCATTTTACATGAAAAATTGTACGGAAACATTCTTTCCTGTATATTCAATTGTATATAAAGTGCAAGTGCTGCAAAAAATTACAAGCAAGAGGCACTCTGAAACAGCCTGTATATCACTTAAAGGAGGGCCTCATTCCCATTGTGGTACAATTGTTCAGGTAGTGGGACTCCTACACTCATAAAGCCTATGCACTAAGTGAATGGACTGCCAAAAATTACAAGAAATCGGCACTCCAAAACACCCTTTGTTCACATAAAGGAGGGCATCATACACACCCTTGAAAAATTATGATTGATGGCCTGCTGGTGACGCTCAAAAACATTTGGAGCAAGGGCCTGCTTATCTGACCATCTAAAACCTTAGGGGTGAGGGCCTGTTGCCGTATTGGTGACTCTAGATAACCTCTGGGCGATTGCACGTCCCCGTGACGGCGACGATCCATTTGGATGTCTGCCCTATCAACTTTCGATGTTCTTTTCTGCGCCTACCATGGTTATCACTGGTAACGGGGAATCAGGGTTCAATGCCAGAGAGGGAGCTTGAGAAAGGGATACCACATCCAATCGAGGTCAATGGCTGAAATGTAGCGTTCATGGCCACCAGCACTTGTCCATGTGTCCGTGGTTAAATGGACCTTCCCAGTAAATGCATTGGTCAGAGCATGGGTGATGTTCTGGGACACATGCTGGTGTAAGGCGGGCATGGCACACCATGAAAAATTGTGGCGGCTGTGGACTGCGTACAGAGAGAAGGCCACCAACATCAGACTGCGGAAGGCCTCAGTGTCCACAAGCCTAAATGGCAACATTTCCAGGGCCAGTAATTTTGAAAGTTGCGCATTTAGTGCTATGGCCTGTGGGTGGGTGGGTTTTTGCGCTTGCCTTTAATTGACTGTGTTATGGACATTTGGATGCTGCGCTGGGACAGGGAAGTGGATGTTGTTGCTGATGGTTCATGCGAAGTTCAACGTGCAGGGCGAGGGGCATCTGGGCCTGCGCCTTTAACAGGGGATTGGCCAGCAGTGCGTAACACAGGGAAAGAGGAGGCAGTGGTGTGACCCGCAGACCCAGATTGTGGACCCAGGCGTTCGGCCCACTTATTAGTGTGCTTGGATGCCATGTGGCGGATTATGCTGGTGGTGGTGAGGTTGCTAGTGTTCAGGCCCCGGCTAATTTTGGTATGGCACAGGTTGCAAACTACCACTCTTTTGTCGTCTGCACTTTCCTTAAAAAAGCGCCATACTGTGAAACAACTACCCCTTGGCAAGGTAAATTTATGCATGGGGGTGCTCGGTGTAATGGTTGCGGGCTTGTTTGTGGGCCGACTTTTTTATTTTGCAACCCCACTGCCTCTTCCAGCCTGTTGCGGTGCTGCGTAACCCTCCCCCACTTCCTCACTCTGCTCATCCTCCTGACTTGACCTAACCACAACCTCAGTGATTGACAACTGTGTCTCATCATCATCCACCTCGTGAACGAATGATTACCGTCATCTTCTTGAGACTGTAAAGGCTCAAGAAGTTGGGAATCGGGGCACAATATCTCAGGTCCCTCTTCAAGCATGCAGGGCGCGATGACCGAATGTAATAGTGGTGCTGGAAAGAGTTCCTCAGAATATCCGAGTGTGGGATCACTCGTTTGGCAAGCCTCTCCATGGTGGGAGGAAGGATGATCAGAGAGAGGATTCGGTTGACCAGACTCTTGGCTACATTTTCTTCAGCAATCCAACCGACCAACTGTTCGCACTGGTCCGACTTGGACAGTGTTGTCCTGCGCCTCCCAGCTAAGTTGGACATGAAGCTGGGTACGGTGGATATTATATATTTTTTTTTTTTTTCGGGTGCACTGGCCTCTGCGTGCACCATCAGCATCACGCCCACTTCCCCGTCCCTTAGTGCTCGCCTTCTTCATATTAATGGTTTTGTCACTAGAGATTGTTTTACAGTCCGCTAAAGACACAGTTTTCGGATGCAGGACAGTATATGTCACAGAAACACACAGAATATGGACACTATATTAGGCCCAGATTATTGGAATTTTCCCTAAAGAAACAGTTTTCGGATGGTGTACTGTATATTTCACAGAAACACACTAGATTAGGCCCAGATTATTGGAATTTGCAATACAAACTCAGTTTTCGGATGCAGGACAGTATATGTCACAAAAACACACAGAATATATGGACACTATATTAGGCCCAGATTAGTTAAATTTGCCCTAAAGAAACAGTTTTGGGATGGAGTACTGTATATGTCACAGAAAGCCACACACTATGGACACTAGATTAGGCCCAGATTTTTGGAATTTGCAATACAAACTCAGTTTTCGGATGAAAGACAGTATACGTCACAGAAGACCACACACTATGGACAATAGATTGGGCCCAGATTATTTAAATGTACGCTAAAGAAACAGTTTTCAGATGAAGTACTGTATATGTTACACATGTGTATTACACGAACACACTACAGAGACAGTAGATGAGTGCTGGCCCCTGATTATTTAAATTTACGCTAAAGAAACAGTTTTCGGATGGAGTACTGTATATGTTACACATGTGTATTACACGCACACACTACAGAGACAGTAGATGAGGGCTGGCACCTGATTATTTAAATTTACTCTAAAGAAACAGTTTTCAGATGGCGTACTGTATATAGTAACATAGTAACATAGTAACATAGTACATAAGGCCGAAAAAAGACATTTGTCCATCCAGTTCGGCCTGTTATCCTGCAAGTTGATCCAGAGGAAGGCAAAAAACCCTGTGAGGTAGAAGCCAATTTTCTCCACTTTAGGGGATTAAAAAATTCCTTCCCGACTCCAATCATGCAATCCTTCCCGACTCCAATCTCAGAACACCACAGAATATAGACACTATTTTAGGCCCAGATTATTGGAATCTGTGGTACAGACACAGTTTTCTGTTGTAGTTTATATTTATATTTTTCACTATATCTGAGCCTGCCATTGAAGCGCAGGTCACACAAATCACGGATTACACCGTTGACAGAAAAAATGTGGATAGTTTATGGGAAAGAAAATAGTGTTTTCTGTATTATAATTTTTTCCCTATATCTGGTTCTGACAACCACACAAGGTATTGAAGCGCAGATCACACAATTCACAGATTGCACCGTTGACAGTAAAAATGTTGATTAAGGGAAAATAAATTGTTTTCACAAATATTCTTCCTATCTCTGCTCCTGATACACAGAAGGTATTGCTGCACAGATGTCACAAGTCACTGCAGACACCTTCTATATAGCAAAAGAATCGCTATTTTGCAAAGTATAAAAAAAAAATATTTTATACAACTTTGCACAATGAAATGGGTCTTTGAAACGGTATTCACTGGAATATATTGCGATCACAATCTCCCTACAATATCTGTCCCTTCCTAAGCGCAGCTCTCCCTGACTCACAATGAGCCGAACTCGCGTCATCGGGTGCTATATAGCACCCGATGACGCGTTCCGGCCAGCCAATCACTGTAATGCCAGCAGCCAACATAACATGGCTACTGGCATTACAGTGATGGCTGTACTTACCTGCATGTTTATTGGCTGCTTAGCAGCCGCGAAACGTGCAGGGAGGAGACTGGAGCATGGCGCTCAAGCACATGTGGTACTCGGCCGAGTACCGCCATGTGCCGAGCATAGCGATGCTCGAGCCGAACAGGTATTCGGCCGAGCATGCTCGCTCATCACTACTGTCCATACATACATAGTCAGGTCTATAAATATTGGGACATCAACACAATAAAAAATTTTTTGGCTCTATACACCACCACAATGGATTTGAAATTAAACTAACAAGATGTGCTTTAACTGCAGACTGTCAGCTTTAATTTGAGGGTATTTACATCCAAATCAGGTGAACGGTGTAGAAATTACAACAGTTTTCATATGTGCCTCCCACTTGTTAAGGAACCAAAAGTAATGGGACAATTGTCTTCTCAGCTGTTCCATGGCCAGGTGTGTGTTATTCCCTCATTATCCCAATTACAATGAGCAGATAAACGGCCCAGAGTTCATTTCAAGTGTGCTATTTGCATTTGGAATCTGTTGCTGTCAACTCTCAAGATGAGATCCAAAGAGCTGTTACTATCAGTGAAGCAAGCCATCATTAGGCTGAAAATACAAAACAAACCCATCAGAGAGATAGCAAAAACATTAGGTGTGGCCAAAAAAACTGTTTGGAACATTATTAAAAAGAAGAAACGCATTGGTGAGCTCAGCAACACCAAAGACCCGGAAGACCACAGAAAACAACTGTGGTGGATGACCGAGGAATTCTTTCCCTGGTAAAGAAAACACCCTTCACAACAGTTGGCCAGATCAAGAACACTCTCCAGGAGGTAGGTGTATGTGTGTCAAAGTCAACAATCAAGAGAAGACTTCACCAGAGTGAATACAGAGGATTCCCCACAAGATGTAAACCATTGGTGTGCCTCAAAAATAGGAAGCCCAGATTAGAGTTTGCCAAACGACATCTAAAAAAGCCTTCACAGTTTTGGAACAACATCCTATGGACAGATGAGACCAAGATCAACTTGTACCAGAGTGATGGGAAGAGAAGAGTATGGAGAAGGAAAGGAACTGCTCATGATCCTAAGCATACCACCTCATCAGTGAAGCATGGTGGTGGTAGTGTCATGGCGTGGGCATGTATGGCTGCCAATGGAACTGGTTCTCTTGTATTTATTGATGATGTGACTGCTGACAAAAGTAGCAGGACGAATTCTGAAGTGTTTCGGGAAATATTATCTGCTCATATTCAGCAAAATGTTTCAGAACTCATTGGACGGTGCTTCACAGTGCAGATGGACAATCACCCAAAGCATACTGTAAAAGCAACCAAAGAGTTTTTTAAGTGAAAGAAGTAGAATGTTATGCAATGGCCAAGTCAATCACCTGACCTGAATCCGATTGAGCATGCATTTCACTTGCTGAATACAAAACTGAAGAGAAAATGCCCCAAGAACAAGCAGGAACTGAAGACAGTTTCAGTAGAGGCCTGGCAGAGCATCACCAGGGATGAAACCCAGCGTCTGGTGATGTCTATGCATTCCAGACTTCAGGCTTTAATTAACTGCAAAGGATTTGCAACCAAGTAATAAAAAGTGAAAGTTTGATTTATGATTATTATTCTGTCCCATTACTTTTGGTCCCTTAACAAGTGGGAGGCACATATGCAAACTTTTGTAATTCCTGCACCGATCATCTGATTTGGATGTATATACCCTCAAATTAAAGCTGGCAGTCTGCAGTTAAAGCACATCTTGTTTGTTTCATAGAATTGTGTCAATGTCCCAATATTTATGGACCTGGCGTTACATGCTGCAGACATAGTGCTGTGATGTCACATGTTCACAACAATACTTAGTGCACCAATCAGTAATATGTAGTCAGACCTGCTAAAATGAGAAGTTGCATGTATTGCGCAAAAATATGCGCATCATTAATTGACAATTTTCGCAATCGCGAATATATTGGAGCACTTTATCTGCATATAAAGCTATTGTAATGTTCTGCCGTGCCAACCATTTCCTCCAGTCTCAGGAAAATTCTAGCAGCTTGAAAAATGTAGCAACAGTGACCCACGCCTGTATTGCGCACGCATTACGCGAATATTACATTGCCGGTTTTCGAAATCAAGAAAATAATCGCAAATTCTCAAATTTGCAAATTTATGACAAATATTCCCCCACATATTTGAAAAATATCGCAAATTTGAATATTGCCCCTGCCGCTGTCACGACTGTGACTGATCCAGACAGGTCTGGGAGAAGAAGGTCGCAGCGACTTGCTACTCGCGATAGCTTGTGAGTTTGCTCCGTGGTTCAGGGTATGTCATCCAGGTTTTGCCTTGTGAACCTTTTTGTCCTGACTGGGAGTTTGTAGGCATCCTTCTCAGGTGAGTCCTGTCTGCCACTCCCAGATACTATATTAGTTTCAGTTTCACTTCAGATATAGTCCTTACTTCCAGTGCTACTCTGACCTTTGAAGGAGATCGTTTGATGGTGTTGCTGTGGAGCTCTTGTCCGGCGTGGACTGTCGTGTTTGGGATCGCCTTCTCTGCTCGTGTTCTCTGATAAGTCTATCTCTGCTGTTGTTTGTTTGTTGCTGTCTTCCCCTGTTGTTTTCCTAGACGTGAGTGATGGTGTCTAGCGCTCCCATCGGCCTTTCCCCAGTCCAGTCTTGTTAGGGCGACTGAGGGTTTAGGCATCCTGCTCGCCGCACGGGTTCACACCCTGTCTAGGGTATCAGGGCAGACAGGTGCCAGCTTAGGGTTAGTCAGGGGTGGCCATTCTATTTCCCATCCGTAGATAAGGGTCCCCCTTCCCCTCCGTCTGGTGCGACACGACCGCTGCTGGGATAGCGGTCGTGACAGCCGCTCATCACTACACACGAATAGTTCACAAACTGTGCAGTTTCAGAAATACTGCCACCCTTGCCCCTAAAGCCAATAATCATCCCTTGAGCAGACAGCCTATCACACACCTTATATATTCACCAAACCAGCTCACATGTGACTTCCTTCATTAGCTACACGCTGCCAATGTTTAAAGACTTCACTGTGTATAAAATATATTAATAACACTTGGTTCACATGACCCTTTGTCACTACGTCAGATGTACATACATATTAATTCCAAAGGAGCATGTATGGCCTATAAGTCTCCAAAAGCCGATTAAGGCGCTCTCTTCCCAAGGAGAGATAGTAACCCCCCCAAAAAAGATGTACTGTACATATTTATGTACTGTATTAATAAACATTTGGCTTCTATTGTACAAACATATATCAAAACTGTCATTTAGGAATGCATTTCGGGTTAACCTAGAGCTAACCTTTTTACAATATTATCACAGGAAAAAGTGAAGTCCAACAGCAGATGGCATAGGAAAATGGTTATATATGATTTCATTGCATTTAGCAGTACACTTTTTTCCTAAATATATACTGTAACAGTAGTACATTGTAAGCTTTTGTAAAAAAAATTGCATATGATATGCATACGTTGACAAAAACTATACTTTTTTTTTCTAAAGGAAAGACTTTATTTTGTTACATTTTAGAAGAATGTATGGAGGAGGAACGTAAACATGTTAAATCATTAGAGCTTCTCCACATTTTTTATTTTATTTTAACCCCTTCAGGATCTTGTGTTTTTGTTTTTACATTTTTGTTTTTTTACTTCCTACCTGCCAAGAGCCATACATTTTTTATTTTTCCATTCACATAGATGTATGGGCTTTGTTTTTTTATGGGACAATACCACATTTATTAAGTATTTATTGTGTTTTAATACTGAAACAAAATTAGAACCTTGGAAAAAAATGTATTTTTTTATTTTCATCACCATATTCTGACTGCATAACTTTTTTATAGTTAAGTCTACGGAGCTATATGAGGGTTTATTTTTGTGGGACGATCTGTAGTTTTTATTGTTACCATTTTGGAGTGTATGACTTTTTATAAAAAAATTTGGGGAGGTAAAGTGATGAAAAAATAGGGAATTGGCCATTTTGATTTTTTTCCCATTATACTGTTTGCCATCTGGAATAAATATTTTTTATATTTTAATAGTACTAGCATTTTCAGACAATGCAGTGATGTTTATTTTCTTTTATTCTGTGGGAAGGGGGAGTTAAATACATTTTTATGTTTTTTGTTTTGTTTGTTTTTTACTCAATTTTTTTACCAAGGTGACTATAACATGCATTTGTTATATTGCCACTTGGTTTCTGTAATGATTTTCTATCGACTACAGAATACAGGATTACTTTTATTTCAATGCAGTGCTGCCATCTGCAGGATAGCCTTGGAATATACTAGTAATATGCCTGGAAGCCTTGTACAGGCTCAGGCCTATTACAGAACAACTTCTCCTGGCTGATATCAGGCTAGAAAGCGAGAGGCTCAGATTCCGTGGTCACATTTGACCACAACATCTGGGAGGTTAAATGTCTGAGATCGACATTATAGCAGAAACCCAGCGGTTATGGCACCTGTTGTGCTCATGAGAGGCTGGACTTTAATCGTTTTTATTTTTATTTTGCTAGGCCTAAAGAAAATGCCATAGCAAGAACATGTTGCTTTTAGATAAAATTGTCATAGACTCAAAGACTCCATAAACCAAAACACTGTGTAAGTAGACAGTCATATTTTAACTTCAGAACACAGTATTTTAGCAAAAGGGGAAAAAAACACAAAAATACAGCTAAACTCTGCATGGGTGCACAACACCATTTCATCACTCTTACAAAATAAGGAGGCAATTCAGGAAAAAAAAAGTTATTGAATAGTTATATACAGTACAGACCAAAAGTTTGGACACACCTTCTCATTCAAAGAGTTTTCTTTATTTTCATGATTATGAAGGCATCAAAACTATGAATTAACACATGTGGAATTATATACATAACAAACAAGTGTGAAACAACTGAAAATATGTCATATTCTAGGTTCTTCAAAGTAGCCACCTTTTGCTTTGATTACTGCTTTGCACACTCTTGGCATTCTCTTGATGAGCTTCAAGAGGTAGTCCCCTGAAATGGTCTTCCAACAGTCTTGAAGGAGTTCCCAGAGATGCTTAGAACTTGTTGGCCCTTTTGCCTTCACTCTGCGGTCCAGCTCACCCCAAACCATCTCGATTGGGTTCAGGTCCGGTGACTGTGGAGGCCAGGTCATCTGGCGCAGCACCCCATCACTCACGTGCGCTGTGTCACTGTGTTATTTGATATTTCACATTCAGTCTGATGGATTTATTTTGTTACTCACAACCACGTTGTTTTCGTGTCTTTCCCTGCTGTTCTGTTAATCGGGTTTGCGTGGTTTCCAGTCGGCTTGTGATCGGCTTTACGACTCCACTCTTTGCCGTCTCAGGACACTTAGCGCACTCCTCCGAAACCTCCCAAAGCACCGTATGTCAGTTTGGTAATGTTCTAATTGTTTAAAAAGTAGGTTTCCGTCCACACTATCTTTCTGTCGTCATTCACCTTTCACCAGACGAGTTTCGAAACAATCCTGTTTCTTCCTCAGTGGTATATAATCAAATGAATATAAACCTGGGACTCCATATTGGATCCTTTTAAATCTTTTTAAACAAAGTAAAATCAAATACCCGGCCTGGATCACTTGGATAGGTATAGGTTATTGAATCAGCAGTTAACCGTGTTGTATCTTGCATTAATGCTATGTGATAAAAGCAACATGCAAAATTATTCATATATATATATATATATATATATATATATATATATCGCATTTGGCAGTGGCTGAGGGACAGACAACAGAGGGTTGTAGTCAATGGAGTATATTCAGACCATGGTATTGTTACCAGTGGGGTACCTCAGGGATCTGTTCTGGGACCCATATTGTTTAATATCTTTATCAGCGAAAATTGCAGAAGGCCTCGATGGTAAGGTGTGTCTTTTTGCTGATGACACAAAGATTTGTAACAGCATATATGTGTAGCTTTAAAAAGACCAATGGACATGCATGTTTAGTTTTACAATATTTTACTATCCAATTAGATATCCTCCCATGTTAGGGTACTTTCACACTAGCGTTAGAAGAATCCGGCAGGCAGTTCCGTTGCCGGAACTGCCTGCCGCATCCGGAAATCTGTATGCAAACTGATATAATTTGTTTCCGGAAAACAGACCGCAGACCGGAAAACCGGATCCATCAATGCAGCAATTTCCTGAACACTTGGTACCGGATCTGGCATTAATACATTTCAATGGAAATTAATCCAGCAAGTGTTCCAGAATTCTGGCCAGAGAAAATACTGCAGCATGCTGCGGTATTTTCTCTGGCCAAATACCGTAAAAGGGATGGAACGGAAGACATCCTGATGCATACTGAACGGATTGCTTTCCATTCAGAATGCATTAGGACAAAACTGAAGTGTTTTTTTTTTTCTGGTATTGAGCCTTTATGACGGAACCCAATACCGGAAAACTTTAACGCTAGTGTGAAAGTAGCCTAAGTCAATGTATAAAACAGTATTAGAAAGGAAAGAATGACGGTGAGAAAAAAAGAAAAAGGGAAGGCAAGAATAAAGGCTGGAGAGGTTGGAATATGGATAAATAGAGGTAGCATCACTCTGAGTATTGGGTATATTCATCCTTGCCTCATTGAGACAATATACAGTATATTACTTACTATGGGAGTGGCTGGCCTCCGATGACCTCCGAGTGGGCTCTTTTCAGTTCATTTGTATATCAGAACAAAGACCTTTTTTTGGGGAGACAAAATTTATTTATCAACAAAAAAGTATGTTTGGGACACAGTAGTGGTTTATAATGGGAAAAGGTGGTGACAGACTCCCTATAAGCTGATAGACTGTGCATTCAGTAAAGTGGTGTCTAGCTTTGAACTTCTTTCTCACATTGTATTGATTTATGAAACTGATTTTTTTTCCATATATGTCAGGATTTTCCTCTCCATCTGTAAGTTTTAAATTAGATTTATTTGGGTTTTGTTCTGCCTTTCTCTAAACCAACACATTGAGTACTTTTGTGGACTATACACCCATTATCAACAATTAACAAACTGTAAATGTGTAAAGGAGAAGAAAAAGCTGAAAATATAAAAGCTAGAAAAATGCAAACGTTATATTTTTCTTTAGGTTTCAAAAGCAGATGTATTATATGATTTTCGCTGATATAATTTCAGTACAAATTATTGTACTGTAAAATTTTCCAAATACAGATGATGATGACAGACTTTAAAATGTGATGCTGTACAGGGTCATGAAAAAGAAAATTAGTTTCTCAGTAGTGTAATAAATTGTGAAATTGTAAAGGATACCTAAAATAGACCAGCTAGAGTGCCTATTTTTTGGCAACGGGGCTTTGCAAAAACTAAAATTATTAGTATCACCCCCTTATATAGTAGATTAGATTATGACATTATATGTATGTCTCCTGATCATGGTTATATTTATTGTAACATAGCGAAAATTGATGAAGACATTTTTAACCTGTATTTGTAGATAGGGTATCTATGCATGGATTTGTATTTGGTTGAAATGTCATTACATTTGTTAGAGAGTGATGAGAACTCTTGCAATTAAAACTGTGACGTGTTAAACAAAACTTATAGTATAAGAATAGTTTTAAATGACATGATACAATGTCACACTGATTAATGTATGTACTGTGATAGTGGTGGTGTTGCTATTAGTCTTATTATTGCTGCTGTCTCTTTATTATGCTGTTGTTACAATGCAATTCATCTCATCAAAGTTGGCGACTAAGGTAGGAGGAAATGTGGTGCTGAAGTTCAGTCTCTCGCTGATAGCAGAGCAAGGATCATATCTAGCTGCAGTTCCATTTCTATTTATTAGGTTTGGAAGGAGAGGAGAATAATTGAAAACTGCTTGGAATCCGAATGAGTTGTCAGAAAGTTTGTACTGCCATCTATTGGTCTGCACAGGCATTTTTTCTTTAGAAGCTAAACTATGTAAAGAGTTGCTGCTTAATATCATATTGAATCACAACTATTTTAAAAATGTATTATTTAAAAGTCAGGATATGATTGTTATATTCCTTAAAAAAATATTAGGGTGTTTACATTTAGGAATCAGAAGAAATTGCACATCTTGTACATTTTTATAAATGCTATGAATCACAAATATCTTGAAGATTTTTTGTCTTTGTTAATCTTTTTTTTTTTTTTTCAGGCAGAAATGGTATGTTATTTTGTTTTATTAATTATAATAATGTAGTTCCTTCATAATACATAAGGCCAATTAAAATCCTGCTATTAACCAATATTTAAATAGTCTCCTTTTATTCTACACATGCAATAGTACAGTATGCTTTATATTTCTTCAGTTTTTCAAATTTCCCAACAAATTTAAATTTAGAAAGAAGAAAGGGGAATGCTAAAAGTAAAATTATTAGGATGCATCCACTGGCATTCTATATACTCACATGAACTCATGAGGAAGATTTATCAAAACTGGTGTAAAGGAAAACTGGCTTAGTTGCCCATAGCAACCAATCAAATTCCACCTTATATTTTCCAAAGAAGCTCTGAAAAACGAAAGGTGGAATCTGATTGGTTGCTATGGGCAACTAAGTCAGCTTTCCTTTACACCTGTTTTGATAACCCCATGGTGTCTATGCAATGTCATAAAGTCTTAATAGGGATGTTGCTAGACTAATATAAAGGCACCTGACCACTGAACTAATCAGAACAAATGTAATAAAGAATAACACTTTTGGCATCAATGACAAACCAATGATTATTTTGTGTAAATCAGAAGTCAAGTCTTTTTGTGCAAGTCTATGAGAGACTCACATAAACTTACTGTTATGTACTTAACTGTCCGTGCTCCAGCAGCAAGCCTGACCTCTCTGTTTCCGCATAGCCAGGGTTGTCCCTTTGCAACCAGCCCCTTTGACAGTTAGGCTTATCATAGAGCAAGGACACCGGGCCAATCAGACTCAATGCCGCTGTCACATGCTTCCTGTCAATGGGATATTTAACCTCTTCCGGACATAGGGCGTACAGGTACGCCCTGATGTCCCGGTACTTAAGGACACAGGGCGTACCGGTACGTCCTATGTATTTCCGATCACCGCTGATCGGAACCTGGTGCCTGCTCAAATCATTGAGCAGGCACCTGGGGACAATGCGCTGGGGGGTCCTGTGACCCCCCCGTATCGGCGATCGCTGCAAACCGCAGGTCAATTGAGACCTGCGGTTTGCAGCGCTTTCGGGAGGTTTCTGATCCCCGCGGTCTGTGACCAAAAAACTGAAAAAACTATTCTTTTTGATTCTCAGACAATGGAAACACTAAAACATGATTTTTTTTTGTTTCAAAAATGATATTATTGTGTAAAACTTAAAAAAATAAAAGAAAGTATACATATTAGGTTTCGCCACGTCCGTAACGACCGGCTCTTTAAAAATATCATATGACATAACCCCTCAGGTGAACACTGTCAAAAAAATAAAATAAAAACTGTGCTAAAAAAAACATTTGTTTTGTCACTTTACGTCACTAAAAGTGCAACAACAAGCGATCAAAAAGGCGTATGCCCCCCACAATGGTGCCAATCTAACCGTTACCTCATCCCACAAAAAAATGATACCCTACATAAGACAATCGCCCAAAAAATAAAAAAAACTATGGCTCTCAGACTATGGAGACACTAAAACATGATTTTTTTTTGTTTCAAAAATGATATTATTGTGTAAAACTTAAAAAAATAAAAGAAAGTATACATATTAGGTTTCGCCACGTCCGTAACGACCGGCTCTTTAAAAATATCATATGACATAACCCCTCAGGTGAACACTGTCAAAAAAATAAAATAAAAACTGTGCTAAAAAAAACATTTGTTTTGTCACTTTACGTCACTAAAAGTGCAACAACAAGCGATCAAAAAGGCGTATGCCCCCCACAATGGTGCCAATCTAACCGTTACCTCATCCCACAAAAAAATGATACCCTACATAAGACAATCGCCCAAAAAATAAAAAAAACTATGGCTCTCAGACTATGGAGACACTAAAACATGTTTTTTTTTTGTTTCAAAAATTATATTATTGTGTAAAACCTAAATAAATAAAAAAGGTATACATATTCGGTATTGCCACGTCCCTAATAACCTGCTCTATAAAAATTTGACATGATATAACCGGTCAGATGAACGTTGTAAATAATAAAAAAATAAAACGGTGTCAAAACAGCTATTTTTTGGGAAATTTTCCATTTTAATCCTTTTTTTCCCGTAACAAAGCAAGGGTTAACAGCCAAACAAAACTCAATATTTATGGTCCTGGTTCTGTAGTTTACAGAAATGCCCCATATGTGGTGGTAAACTGCTGTATGGCCACACGGCAGTGCGCAGAAGGAAAGTAACGCCATGTGGTTTTTAGAAGGCAGTTTTTGCTGGACAGTTTTTTTTGACACCATGTCCCATTTGAAGCCCCCCTGATGCACCCCTAGAGTAGAAACTCCAAAAAGTGACCCCATCTAAAAAACTACACCCCTCAAGGTATTCAAAACTGATTTTACAAACTTTGTTAACCCTTTAAGTGTTCCCCAAGAGTTAATGGCAAATGGAGATGAAATTTCAGAATTTCAATTTTTTGTTACCTTGCCTCAAAAAAGTGTAATATAGAGCAACCAAAAATCATATGTACCTTAAAATAGTACCACCAAAACTGCCACCTTATCCCATAGTTTCCAAAATCGGGTCACTTTTTTGGAGTTTCTACTCTAGGGGTGCATCAGGGGGCTTCAAATGGGACATGGTGTCAAAAAACCAATCCAGCAAAATCTGCCTTCCAAAAACCAAATGGGGTTCCTTTCCTTCTGCGCCCTGCTGTGTGCCCGTACAGCAGTTTACGACCACATATGGGGTCGTAAATAATAAATGTTGAGTTTTGTTTGGCTGTTAACCCTTGCTTTGTTACTTGAAAAAAATTATTAAAATGGAAAATCTTCCAAAAAAGTGAAATTCAGAAATTTTATCTCCATTTTCCATTGAATCTTATGGAACGCCTAAAGGCTTAATAAAGCTTGTAAAATCAGTTTTGAATACCTTGAGGGGTGTAGTTTCTTAGATGTGGTCACTTTTATGGAATTTCTACTCTAGGGGTGCATCAGGGGTTCTTCAAATGGGACATGCTGTAAAAAAAAAAGGCCATCAAAATCTGCCTACCAGAAACCATATGGCGTTCCTTTCCTTGTGAGCCCTGCCGTTTGGTCATACAGCAGTTTATGACCACATATGGGGTGTTTCTGTAAACTAGAGAATCAGGGCAATAAATATTGAGTTTTTTTTGGCTGTTAACCCTTGCTTTGTTACTGGAAAAAATTTATTAAAATTGAAAATTTTCCCAAAAATTTTAATTCTGAAATTTTATCTACACTTTCCATTAAATCTTACGGAACGCCTAAAGGGTTAATAAAGCTTGTAAAATCAGTTTTGAATACCTTGAGGGGTGTAGTTTCTAGAATTGGGTGGTTTCTATTATGTAAGCCTCACAAAGTGACTTCAGACCTGACCTGCTCCTTAAAAAGTGGGTTTTTGAAAATTTCTGAAAAAAGTCAAGATTTGCTTCTAAATTTCTAAAGGAATCGTTCTCTGCTGGCTTTGCCTGTTTTCATTCAATATCTGGCGCCTGCGTACCTATCTTCAATCTGTGCAGGCGCACTGAGAGGCGGCCACGTCACATCTACACCCGGCGCAGGCGCATTGAGGAGCGAGTGGCCGAGTGAGTGGCCGCCTCTCAGTGCGCCTGCGCAGATTGAAGATAGGTACGGCCGCGGCGCAGGCGCCAGATATTGAATGAAAACAGGCAGGGCCAGCAGAGAACGATTCCGTTCCCTGGCCCTGTCAATCACAATGCGGAGGGGGCGTCATTAGGATCGGAGGAGGCGGCTGCTACCAGCAAGTAGCCGCCCTACTTGCTGGTAGCAAGGTAATTTACATATTATAAAAATAGCGTTTTATAAAATTCTACTGAACGAAAATTATTATTTTACTTATGTATGCAGAGATCGCAGTGTAGGGATTATTATTAAACAAAAAAAAACGGTTTAGTGGGCTGACAGAAGCCCTTTAACTGCAGACTGTCAGCTTTAATTTGAGGGTATTTACATCCAAATCAGGTGAACGGTGTAGGAATTACAACAGTTTGCATATGTGCCTCCCACTTGTTAAGGAACAAAAAGTAATGGGACAATTGGCTTCTCAGCTGTTCCATGGACAAGTATGTGTTATTCCCTCATTATCCTAATTACAATGAGCAGATAAAAGGTCCAGAGGTCATTTCAAGTGTGCTATTTGCATTTAGAATCTGTTGCTGTCAACTCTCAAGATGAGATCCAAAGAGCTATCACTATCAGTGAAGCAAGCCATCATTAGGCTGAAAAAACAAAACAAACCCATCAGAGAGATAGCAAAAACATTAGGCTTGGCCAAAACAACTGTTTGGAACATTCTTAAAAAGAAGGAACACACCGGTGAGCTCAGCAACACCAAAAGACCCGGAAGACCATGGAAAACAACTGTGGTGGATGACCGAAGTATTCTATCCCTGGTGAATAAACATCCTTCACAACAGTTGGCCAGATCAAGAACACTTTCCAGGAGGTAGGTGTATTTGTGTCAAAGTCAACAATCAAAAGAAGACTTCACCAGAGTAAATACAGAGGGTTCACCACAAGATGTAAACCATTGGTGAGCCTCAAAAACAGGAAGGCCAGATTAGAGTTTGCCAAACGACATCTAAAAAAGCCATCACAGTTCTGGAACAACATCCTATGGACAGATGAGACCAAGATCAACTTGTTCCAGAGTGATGGGAAGAGAAGTGTATGGAGAAAGAAAGGAACTGCTCATGATCCTAAGCATACCACTTGATCAGTGTAGCATTGTGGTGGTAGTGTCATGGCGTGGGCATGTATGGCTGCCAATGGAAATGGTTCTCTTGTATTTATTGATGATGTGACCACTGACAAAAGCAGCAGGATGAATCCTGAAGTGTTTCGGGAAATATTATCTGCTCATATTCAGCCAGATGCTTCAGAACTCATTGGACGACGCTTCACAGTGCAGAAGGAAAATGACCCAAAGCATACTGCAAAAGCAACCAAAGAGTTTTTTAATGGAAAGAAGTGGAATGTTATGCAATGGCCAAGTCAATCACCTGACCTGAATCCGATTGAGCATGCATTTTATTTGCTGAAGACAAAACTGAAGGGAAAATACCCCAAGAACAAGCAGGAACTGAAGACAGTTGCAGTAGAGGCCTGGCAGAGCATCACCAGGGATGAAACCCAGCGTCTGGTGATGTCTATGTGTTCCAGACTTCAGGCTGTAATTGACTGCAAATGATTTGCAACCAAGTATTAAAAAGTGAAAGTTTGATTTATGATTATGATTCTGTCCCATTACTTTTGGTCCCTTAACAAGTGGGAGGCACATATGCAAACTGTTGTAATTCCTACACCGTTCACCTGATTTGGATGTAAATACCCCCAAATTAAAGCTGACAGTCTGCAGTTAAAGCGCATCTTGTTTGTTTCATTTCAAATCTATTGTGGCGGTGTATAGAGCCAAAAATGTTAGAATTATGTTCATGTCCCAATATTTATGGACCTGACTGTATGTCTGTGTCCTTAAGGAGTTAAACAGGAAGCTGCTGGCAACAGGTGCTAGCTATTGGCCTTCTTAGCCTCACTACTGTGGATTGTACTATTGTTTGGATTCCTGGTATTTTGACAGATAGGCAGACTTTCTACCTCTGGGACCTGTTTGTATCTCCAAAATGGGGCTCCCGCAGTGATTTGAAAGCAGTGAAATACCAGAAATAGCTGAGCCCATTCAGCTGCTCTTAGGCCATGTGACTGGTGTACATAACGTCAATGGCTTTAGAGGAGGCCATAGCACTTTCTAAAGCACAGTATTCTCTTTGAGCAACTCCCACCAATCAGATATTGATGACCTATCCTGAGGATAGGCTATGTAATGTAGACATCTAGCTGATGAGTATGTTCACTCATCGCTCAGTTCCTTCCTTCAACTTCCACCAGCCATACCTATTGTTAGAAGCTGTAGTCTTTACAGGGAGAGAACTGCAGCATAAATTCAGTGGACTGCTGTACAGAGGAGAGCAAAGGCAATATCAGGACCAAGCTAGATAGCTGCTAGAAAGTAATCTCCCTACACAGGCTAACAGGACAATTTTAGAATTGTAAAATAAAAATAAAGTAAATCACTGACCATACAGCATTGCATACAATACAAAATACAGAATTATTAGGGAGTAGTTAGTGTTGATCGAGCACCAAAGTGCTCGGGTGCTCGAGTAGAACACCTAGCGATGCTCGGGTGCTCTACAATGGAAGTCACCGAGCATTAAACCAGGCACGCCCTGCTCTGAAGAGGGGTCCCACTGAGGTCTATGCAGAAGATCGCTGTACAGTGAGGGAATCTCACAGTGTGAGTCCAGGGCTTAGGAGTCCCTTCTCTAACTCTATATACGTATAGCTATGTCCATATATGGAGTCAGTGCTTGGGGACACCCAGTGTATTTAAAACTAATTTAGCCCTATTTCTAAAAAGTTTCTGCCGGGATTTGAACTCACAACCGTCTACATTAGAGGCAAGGATGTTAACCACTCAGATAAAGCTGAATGATAAACTATGTCAGAAAAACCTCATAGTAGTTTGTCATGTAGTAAGAATTTATATACAGCAGAACTGCAGGTTAACATGTAGCTATATAGTGTAGTAGTTAAAGTTCTTGGCTCTAATACAGAAGGTTGTGAGTTCAAATGCTGGCAGAAATGTTCCAGAAAGGGATATATACACTCACTAAGAAGACAGGTTGGCATTAGCAGGAGGTGCTCAAACCCACATGCAGTTGTGCATATATATAGGGGAGCAAATCCTGCACTTGTGGCCCGTTGCTAATGGCAATCCCCAGCAAAATGCATACAATGGAGGATGCCCGCGGCGAACCACAAGTACCACAATAGACATCCTACACAAGGTAACAAGTGCGGATGTCATAATTAATATAACAATATAACAAAACAATAACAAACACAGGTGCACTCTGCAGTCTCACTAAATCCTCGAACTGATTTTAAAATTGAGAGATTAGTCAACATGTCCTACGGTGTAGAACATGTCTAAGCCCGGACACCACGACAAGGTTTCTCAAGTAGCCCGGGACCCTACACTCTCCTACCTGAGCCGTATGGGCGATACCAGGAGCCAGTGGGCAAATTACAGGAGCATAAGGCCGACTCACAAACAACTCACCAGTTACCTCCAGCATGTGGCCATGCTTGCAATGGGAGGAGGGAGGAGTCTGTGAGTCCCACTCAAGACTTGCTGATATGTCCCAGGCCTCACAGGTGCACCTAAATGTAGCCTGTAGATGGAAAACAGGCACATTTAAAAAGGAGTCTATACACCTCCAGGAATCTATATATACAAACTAAGAAGACAGGTTGGCATTAGCAGGAGGTGCTCAAACCCACATGCAGTTGTGCATATATATATAGGGGAGCAAAATCCTGCACTTGTGGCCCGTTGCTAATGGCAATCCCCAGCAAAATGCATACAATGGAGGATGCCCGCGGCGAACCACAAGTACCACAATAGACATCCTACACAAGGTAACAAGTGCGGATGTCATAATTAATATAACAATATAACAAAACAATAACAAACACAGGTGCACTCTGCAGTCTCACTAAATCCTCGAACTGATTTTAAAATTGAGAGATTAGTCAACATGTCCTACCGTGTAGAACATGTCTAAGCCCGGACACCACGACAAGGTTTCTCAAGTAGCCCGGGACCCTACACTCTCCTACCTGAGCCGTATGGGCGATACCAGGAGCCAGTGGGCAAATTACAGGAGCATAAGGCCGACTCACAAACAACTCACCAGTTACCTCCAGCATGTGGCCATGCTTGCAATGGGAGGAGGGAGGAGTCTGTGAGTCCCACTCAAGACTTGCTGATATGTCCCAGGCCTCACAGGTGCACCTAAATGTAGCCTGTAGATGGAAAACAGGCACATTTAAATAGGAGTTTATACACCTCCAGGAATCTATATATACAAACTAAGAAGACAGGTTGGCATTAGCAGGAGGTGCTCAAACCCACATGCAGTTGTGCATATATATATAGGGGAGCAAAATCCTGCACTTGTGGCCCGTTGCTAATGGCAATCCCCAGCAAAATGCATACAATGGAGGATGCCCGCGGCGAACCACAAGTACCACAATAGACATCCTACACAAGGTAACAAGTGCGGATGTCATAATTAATATAACAATATAACAAAACAATAACAAACACAGGTGCACTCTGCAGTCTCACTAAATCCTCAAACTGATTTTAAAATTGAGAGATTAGTCAACATGTCCTACGGTGTAGAACATGTCTAAGCCCGGACACCACGACAAGGTTTCTCAAGTAGCCCGGGACCCTACACTCTCCTACCTGAGCCGTATGGGCGATACCCATACTCACCTAAAGAATTATTAGGAACACCATACTAATACGGTGTTGGACCCCCTTTTGCCTTCAGAACTGCCTTAATTCTACGTGGCATTGATTCAACAAGGTGCTGATAGCATTCTTTAGAAATGTTGACCCATATTGATAGGATAGCATCTTGCAGTTGATGGAGATTTGAGGGATGCACATCCAGGGTACGAAGCTCCCGTTCCACCACATCCCAAAGATGCTCTATTGGGTTGAGATCTGGTGACTGTGGGAGCCATTTTAGTACAGTGAACTCATTGTCATGTTCAAGAAACCCTTTTTCCAGTCTTCAACAGTCCAATATTGGTGAGCTCGTGCAAATTGTAGCCTCATTTTCCTATTTGTAGTGGAGATGAGTGGTACCCGGTGGGGTCTTCTGCTGTTGTAGCCCATCCGCCTCAAGGTTGTGTGTGTTGTGGCTTCACAAATGCTTTGCTGCATACCTCGGTTGTAACAAGTGGTTATTTCAGTCAACGTTGCTCTTCTATCAGCTTGAATCAGTCGGCCCATTCTCCTCTGACCTCTAGCATCAACAAGGCATTTTCGACCACAGGACTGCCGTATACTGGATGTTTTTCCCTTTTCACACCATTCTTTGTAAACCCTAGAAATGGTTGTGCTTGAAAATCCCAGTAACTTTGCAGATTGTGAAATACTCAGACCGGCCCGTCTGGCACCAACAACCATACCACGCTCAAAATTGCTTAAATCACCTTTCTTTCCCATTCTGACATTCAGTTTGGAGTTCAGGAGATTGTCTTGACCAGGACCACCCCCCTAAATGCATTGAAGCAACTGCCATGTGATTGGTTGACTAGATAATTGCATTAATGAGAAATAGAACAGGTGTTCCTAATAATTCTTTAGGTGAGTGTATATATATATATATATATTTAAATTTAGCCTCTATTTCTGCCAGGATTTGAACTCATAACCTTCTACATTAGAGCCAAGAATCTTAACCACTACGCTATACAGCTACATGTTCACCTGCTTTGAAATATGAAATGATACTGCTGCCGTATAGGAATACTTACTACATGACAATCTACTATGAGTTTTTTCTGCCAAAGTTTATCAATCAGCTTTGTAGCTGTGTGGTTAAAGTCCTTGCTTCTAATGTAGAAGGTTCTGAGTTCAAATCCTGGCAGAAACTTTTCAGAAAAAGAGGCTAAATTGGATTGAAATACACTCGCTCGAGCATATGAGGTATTCGGCCGAACACTGCGATGTGCCGAGCATCGTGATGCTAGAGCTGAACTGGTGTTCGGCCGAGCATGCTTGCTGAACACTAGTAGTAGTCTTTAGATGGCATCTTCTTTAGAAATATGTGCTAGAAATGCTACATATGTATTTTATTTAAAAAGACAATATTATAAAGCGTACTTAAATTGCTATTTCCAAATAAATATATTGTATACAGTATGAGGATGTATGTTCATTTTGGTGCACACTGCATTTGAGTCTTTTGTCAGAGATCTACAGTACAGACCAAAAGTTTGGACACACCTTTTCATTCAAAGAGTTTTCTTTATTTTCATGACTATGAAGACATAAATGTGGAATTATATACATAACAAACAATTGTGAAACAACTGAAAATATGTCATATTCTAGGTTCTTCAAAGTAGCCACCTTTTGCTTCGATTACTGCTTTGCACACTCTTGGCATTTTCTTGATGAACTTCAAGAGGTAGTCCCCTGAAATGGTCTTCCAACAGTCTTGAAGGAGTTCCCAGAGAGGCTTAGCACTTGTTGGCCCTTTTGCCTTCACTCTGCGGTCCAGCTCACCCCAAACCATCTCGATTGGGTTCAGCTCCGGTGACTGTGGAGGCCAGGTCATCTGGCGCAGCACCCCATCACTCTCCTTCATGGTCAAATAGCCCTTACTTTTAAAGTTTTCCCAATTTTTCGGCTGAATGACTGACCTTCATTTCTTAAAGTAATGATGGCCACTCGTTTTTCTTTACTTAGCTGCTTTTTTCTTGCCATAATACCAATTCTAACAGTCTATTCAGTAGGACTATCAGCTGTGTATCCACCTGACTTCTCCTCAACGCAACTGATGGTCCCAACCCCATTTATCAGGCAAGAAATCCCACTTATTAAACCTGACAGGGCACACCTGTGAAGTGAAAAACATTTCAGGGGACTACCTCTTAAAGCTCATCAAGAGAATGCCAAGAGTGTGCAAAGCAGTAATCAAAGCAAAAGGTGGCTACTTTGAAGAACCTAGAATATGACATATTTTCAGTTGTTTCACACTTGTTTGTTATGTATATAATGTGTATATACATGTGTTAATTCATAGTTTTGATGACTTCAGTGTGAATCTACAATTTTCATAGTCATGAAAATAAAGAAAACTCTTTGAATGAGAAGGTGTGTCCAAACTTTTGGTCTGTACTGTACATTGGGAAGCTTTCTTGACATGTACATCCAAAGGAAGGCTCCAACACAAGCATGAGTTTATTTTGCCCATTTACTCCAATTGTAAATTTAAGGCCCCCAAGTGGCATTACCACTTCTACACCCTGCTTAAGTCTGTATATGCAATAACTATTTCATCTTATGTCTTTATTCCAGGTCCTCCATGTAGTGTGCATTTCATCTTATGCATTTGTATTGTTCATGTAATAACCTGGTTTCTCAGCGGGTGGCAGCAGACTTGGCAGTGCTACTTTACAGAGGGTGGAACCTGGCTTTCCAGCTCTAGGAGACACTACGGTCTAGAGAGAACTAGTTGGTTCCTGAACTCCATGCTGTAGGGATAAACAGCAGACTCTCGTCCCTGAGGGACTGAGCTCTCCATGAAATCCAGCCAGGACAGCGGTCGTTTCGCAGAGAACTTTGCTCGTTTAATGTTCGCTAAAAAGGCGAACAAATGGTGATGTCCGCCAGTGCCATATACTTTGCATTGTGCAGAACTTTGACCCATGACACACCCATCAGGAGGGACAGGACAGCCAATTGAGATGTTTCAGCACATGAACACACCCCCTACCCTAAAAATAAACCCGATCTGGCCGCCATTTTACATTCTGTTTTTTGCCAGTGTAGGGAAAGGTTGCTGTGTGGAGCAGAGTCAGAATGTTATAGAGTATAGAGACACCAAACGCTAGCTAATAGGGCCACAAAAGTCATTTTAAGGACTGGTATAGGTGTGCTATCGATAGGTGTGACATACTGAGGGGTATAATATACTTATAATATATTTTCTAACATAGAAAGTATATTAAAGAGCATTTGTATTGTGCAGCAGTTGTGTGCGGTTTTGCTGCGATACTGCAGCTATACAGAGGGATAAACGCTATTGTAAGAACTAATTGCAACTGGTGTGATATACCAGTTTCCCCACAAAAAATCTGATTGAGGCAGGGGTGTGGTATACCTTTAATATAATTTCTATAGAGTGAATTTGTATTGTGCAGCATTTGTGTGCGGTTCTGCTGAGATACCGCAGCTATACAGAGGGACAAACAATATTGGAACAACTAATTGCAACTGATGTGATATACAAATTACCGCCCAAAAAATCTGATTAAGGCAGTGGTGTGATAAACCTATAACATAATTTCTATATAGTGCATTTGTATTGTGCAGCATTTGTGTGCGGTTCTGCTAAGATACCGCAGCTATACAGAGAGACAAACGCCATTGGAACAACTAATTGCAACTGGTGTGATATACCAGTTGCCCCCCCAAAAATCCAATTGAGGCAGGGGTGTGATATACCTATAATATAATTTCTATATAGTGCATTTGTATTGTGCAGCATTTGTGTACAGTTCAGCTGAGATACCACAGCTATACAGAGGGACAAACGCCATTGGAACAACTAATTGCAACTGGTGCGATATAACAGTTGGTCCCAAAGAAATCTGATTGAGGCAGAGGTTTTATATACCTAGAATATAAATTCTATGTAGTGCATTTGTATTTTGCAGCATTTGTGCGCGGTTCTGCTGAGATACCGCAGCTATACAGATGGACAAACATCATTTGAACAACTAATTGCAACTGGTGTGATATACCAGTTGCCCCCCCAAAAATCCAATTGAGGCAGGGGTGTGATATACCTATAATATAATTTCTATATAGTGCATTTGTATTGTGCAGCATTTGTGTACAGTTCAGCTGAGATACCACAGCTATACAGAGGGACAAACGCCATTGGAACAACTAATTGCAACTGGTGCGATATAACAGTTGGTCCCAAAGAAATCTGATTGAGGCAGAGGTTTTATATACCTAGGATATAAATTCTATGTAGTGCATTTGTATTTTGCAGCATTTGTGCGCGGTTCTGCTGAGATACCGCAGCTATACAGATGGACAAACATCATTTGAACAACTAATTGCAACTGGTGTGATATAACAGTTACCCCCAAAAAAAATCAGATTGAGGCAGGGGTGCGATATATCTAGAATATAATTTCTATATAGTGCATATGTACTGTGCAGCATTTGTGTGTGGTTCTGCTGAGATACCGCAGCTACGCAGAGTGATAAACGTCATTGGAACAACTAATTGCAACCGGTGTGATATACCAGCTACCCCAAAAAAAATCTGATTGTGGCAGGGGATAGATATACCTATATTATAATTTCTATAGAGTGCATTTGTATTGTGCAGCATTTGTGAGCGGTTCTGCTGCGATATCGTAGCTATACAGAGGGACAAACATCATTGGAACAACTAATTGCAACTAGTGTGATATAACAGTTGCCCCCAAACAAATCTGATTGAGGCAGGGGTGGAATATACAGGGAGTGCAGAATTATTAGGCAAGTTGTATTTTTGAGGATTAATTTTATTATTGAACAACAACCATGTTCTCAATGAACCCAAAAAACTCATTAATATTAAAGCTGAATATTTTTGGAAGTAGTTTTTAGTTTGTTTTTAGTTTTAGCTATTTTAGGGGGATATCTGTGTGTGCAGGTGACTATTACTGTGCATAATTATTAGGCAACTTAACAAAAAACAAATATATACCCATTTCAATTATTTATTTTTACCAGTGAAACCAATATAACATCTCAACATTCACAAATATATATTTCTGACATTCAAAAACAAAACAAAAACAAATCAGTGACCAATATAGCCACCTTTCTTTGCAAGGACACTCAAAAGCCTGCCATCCATGGATTCTGTCAGTGTTTTGATCTGTTCACCATCAACATTGCGTGCAGCAGCAACCACAGCCTCCCAGACACTGTTCAGAGAGGTGTACTGCTTTCCCTCCTTGTAAATCTCACATTTGATGATGGACCACAGGTTCTCAATGGGGTTCAGATCAGGTGAACAAGGAGGCCATGTCATTAGATTTTCTTCTTTTATACCCTTTCTTGCCAGCCACGCTGTGGAGTACTTGGACGCGTGTGATGGAGCATTGTCCTGCATGAAAATCATGTTTTTCTTGAAGGATGCAGACTTCTTCCTGTACCACTGCTTGAAGAAGGTGTCTTCCAGAAACTCGCAGTAGGACTGGGAGTTGAGCTTGACTCCATCCTCAACCCGAAAAGGCCCCACAAGCTCATCTTTGATGATACCAGCCCAAACCAGTACTCCACCTCCACCTTGCTGGCGTCTGAGTCGGACTGGAGCTCTCTGCCCTTTACCAATCCAGCCACGGGCCCATCCATCTGGCCCATCAAGACTCACTCTCATTTCATCAGTCCATAAAACCTTAGAAAAATCAGTCTGATATTTCTTGGCCCAGTCTTGACGTTTCAGCTTGTGTGTCTTGTTCAGTGGGGGTCGTCTTTCAGCCTTTCTTACCTTGGCCATGTCTCTGAGTATTGCACACCTTGTGCTTTTGGGCACTCCAGTGATGTTGCAGCTCTGAAATATGGCCAAACTGGTTGCAAGTGGCATCTTGCAGCTGCACGCTTGACTTTTCTCAGTTCATGGGCAGTTATTTTGCGCCTTGGTTTTTCCACACGCTTCTTGCGACCCTGTTGACTATTTTGAATGAAACGCTTGATTGTTCGATGATCACGCTTCAGAAGCTTTGCAATTTTAAGAGTGCTGCATCCCTCCTCAAGATATCTCACTATTTTTGACTTTTCTGAGCCTGTCAAGTCCTTCTTTTGACCCATTTTGCCAAAGGAAAGGAAGTTGCCTAATAATTATGCACACCTAATATAGGGTGTTGATGTCATTAGACCACACCCCTTCTCATTACAGAGATGCACATCACCTAATATGCTTAATTGGTAGTAGGCTTTCGAGCCTATACAGCTTGGAGTAAGACAACATGCATAAAGAGGATGATGTGGTCAAAATACTCATTTGCCTAATAATTCTGCACGCAGTGTACCTATAATACAATTTCTAAAGAGTGCATTTGTATTGTGCAGCATTTATTTGTGGTTCTGCTAACATACTACAGCTATTCAGAGGGACAAACGTCATTGGAACAACTAATTGCAACTGGTGTGATATAACAGTTTCCCCCAAAAAAATCTGATTGAGGCAGGGGTTTGATATTCCTATAATATAATTTCCATAGAGGGCATTTGTATTGTGCAGCATTTATTTGTGGTTCTGCTAACATACTGCAGCTATTCAGAGGGACAAACATCATTGGAACAACTAATTGCAACTAGTGTGATATAACAGTTGCCCCCAAACAAATCTGTTTGAGGCAGGGGTGCAATATACCTATAATACAATTTCTAAAGAGTGCATTTGTATTGTGCAGCATTTATTTGTGGTTCTGCTAACATACTACAGCTATTCAGAGGGACAAATGTCATTGGAACAACTAATTGCAACTGGTGTGATATAACAGTTGCCTTCAAACAAATCTGATTGAGGCAGGGGTGCAATATAACTATAATACAATTTCTAAAGAGTGCATTTGTATTGTGCAGCATTTATTTGTGGTTCTGCTAACTTACTACAGCTATTCAGAGGGACAAATGTCATTGGAACAACTAATTGCAACTGGTGTGATATAACAGTTGCCCCCCAAAAAATCTGATTGAGTCAGTGGTTTGATATACCTATAATATAATTTCTTTAAAATGCATTTACAGTCAGGTCCATAAATATTGGGACATTGACAGAATTCTAACATTTTTGGCTCTATAACCACTGATGGGATATATGTGACTCCATTTTGTCTCATTTAGCCACGTGTATTACATTTGGTTAAGTGCACTACAAAACCTCCCTTCCCCCTTAAGGAATGTGTGTGACATATCCTGGGCTGTTTCAAGAAATCCATACATTCCTTAGTTTGAAAGTATGAACAGTCCTAGCCATATAAGGCCATCTGGCTCAACTGTATGCTAGCTTATGTGTATATACCTGATTGGTCAAATGCTGTTTCTATGAGTCAGCTATTATGTTAATGCAGAGCTTATGTGTGACCATACTATTGGTCAAATACTAATGCTAACATATGATTGGATGTAAAGGAAGCTCAACCCCCTCTATTAAAACTGTTTGCCAGCTATGAATAAACCAGAATGGATTGGAAATAGACATGTGTTCATGTGGTCAATCTAGTTCATTCTCCCGGTACCGGTTTAGACTTAATTCAAGCTGATCGCCGAAATCTGAAGACAGGGACAAGTTAGGTAAAAGAGAGTAAATTTTCCTAACAGCTTGGGGACTCAGTCCGGGATTGGGAGGGTCCTCTTCAGGTCTACAGTGAAAGACATCAATTTTTGTCCTGTTGGACCTGGAGCAATGACCAAAATCCCATTCAAGTAAGTCGAACCATCTATTTATGATTTCAGTGATGCGATGTCTGGGACACGCAAATGTTGATTTTAAGCGGCTCATATCATTGAGTCCATATCGTTGGGTATAAAATGTTGATTGTAAGAGGCTCATTTGGGTCCGTATCGTTAGATAGTGCACTATATATAAGAATAATCTGTTCCGGGAACAGAAGGATACAAGCTTGAATTAACTCTTATGTATATATAGTATAAGTATTTTAGAAGTATTAAGATTATCTGTCTGTGTGAGATGTTGGCCGGGTGGTAAGTTTACGGTTGCATCCCGCTTTGAAATCATTCTGTTTCTATCACTGCCAACATGTAAACTTTGTTGCACGGTCTAGTCCCACAAATTATTTCCTAGTTAACACATGAGTAGACAATTGGGCTAGGGTGAGTGACAAGACACAGCAGAGTCAGGAAGTTAATTCATGGCAAGGGAAAAAGTGTTTCAGTGTTTGCAATTAGAAAGGGCTTGTGTTAAACGTTCAGAAATGAACTGGTTAAGTTTTGTTGCCCTAATGATCTGTGTGTGTTTAAATAGTGACGATTTATAGTCCTAGAATTAGAGATTACAGCACTAAAAGATGGATAGTTAATGCATAAGTGTATTGATAATTGAAGTTAGAGAAATGAAATTAGCAGCATTTCTTATTTCAAGATGGAGGATTTTGAATCCTTTATAGAGAACAAAGAAGTTGCCATGAGGCATTCCCCCCCCCCCCCCACCACCACATCTGCTTAAACTCCAAAATGTCACTTGTAGTTCCACAAAAAAAAAAAAACTTCTTCCTGTTCTGTCTGAGATGTGTTTTCAGAGAGAGCCCCCTCCCATCTCACCCCCCTCCTCTGCTCAGGAATTTCATATGGGGGTTGAGGGGGGAGGGGGGCTGCTAATTGGTAAATGCATTGGCAGAATGTGAAGATGCTAACCTGTGTTATCTATAAGATATTCCAGACAGGGCTCCAGTATTGGATTAGATCTTTCCCAATTGTATGTTCCAATGGTTTAAAATGTGCCTGCAGTGATGATGCTAATTGGAAGTGTCCAATCCTATCAATCTAAGGTTGCACCCATTTTAAGTCCTTATTCAGATATGAGTAAAAGTTTGAGGAACATGTGGTACAGCTGAACGTCTTGATGTATTGCTTTACTTCCCCTGTTTGAACACTCCTGAAATAAGAGACGCAAGACAAGAGGAAGTAGAAGGGGTAGTTATATAGAATAAGGGGCGATGTGTATAACACTAAACAAAAAAACTACATGGCATATAAGATGATTTGTTAATTTTAACAAAATGACTGTATGATTAACATGTATATTGTTTTACAGTGACAGACCATCAGCAATTCTGGGTGTGGTATGAATATCTGCTTCCCGGAAAGCTGTGTTTGTCTGTGCTGCAAATTTTGGAATGTAACAAAGAGATTGTGTGATTGGGTGAAAGATACATGATTCAGTGGAATGTGAATGGGTGTGGCTCTGAGTTGTATGTACGTAGCAGAGCTGTGTGTGCAATTCATATTTTATGTGTAAGGGCGTGGTTATGAGCTGGTTTGTGAAGATGAGTACATGAAAATGTATATGAATGCGTATGGAATACGGTATTTGTTTTTAAATATGTGCATTAAGAATTTTATTTTATTTTCTTGGAAGTTTTTTGTTTTTTTATTGGTACCAACAGCATTGATCAAGCTGTACATTTTTATTTCAATGAAAAGTTTTTATGGGCCCTTTGTGTGTTCATGTCTGTATTGTCAGATCTGTTTGTTTCAATGTTTGCAGTTACATGTTACATGTTCAGTGTTGTGCTTAACATCAGAGCTCTGCTCGTATGGACAGCTAAGATACTAATGGCAGAACAGAGGACAGACCAAAGCGTGCGACCAAAAGGGGTGGATTAGGTGACTCAGAATGAGAGGAAGGAAATGTGAGCCCTCTATGGGAATAAATGGGGTACTGACAAGGACATACAGAACAGATTCCTTACCAGTAGAAACCATGGACAGGGAATACATCATGTCATGTATTTAGCATTATACTAGATTGCCCAGTCAGCCTATTAGGGAGAGATTTGTTCATTAAGCTTGACTTGCAGGTATCAGCAAAGACTCAGGGCATTAGAATACACTCAGATCTCATTCCAGTCTCTACACCAGTGCCACTGATTCTTGCAAACATACAGGACCACCCAGAACTTAACATTAACCCTGCATTATGGTCTTCAAATGAATATGACACAGGATTCATAGATTTGCACACATTACAAAGCTACTGTGAAACCAGGTGTCATCTCAGTGTTCCAGAAACAATACCTGCTGTAAAAAAAAAAAAAAAAAAAAAGAAACTTGATGGACTTAGGCCAATGATAAAGGAATTCCTACAAAAGGGAATCCTGGAAGAGGTGATTTCACCCTACAGCACACCCGTGAATCCAGTGACAAAGGCAGATGGTGCTGCCCGCTTTGTACAGGATTTAAGGGCCATCAACAACATCATTGTGCCAATAGCCCCTGTTGTACCTGATGTCACTTAATTATTATCTGCCATTCCAGCAGACGCTGTTTGGTTCAGTGTGATAGATCTGAAAAATGCTTTCTTTTCTATCCCAGTTGATAAGATAACCAGACTACTTTTTGCTTTTTCCTTTGACAGACGCCAACTGACCTGGTGCAGAAATGCCCCAGGGATATGCTGATTCACCTGTAGTGTACAGCATAGTCCTCCAAGCGATGTTAGAGTCATGGTACATCCCCCCAAGGTTCTGTGCTGCTGCAATATGTCGATGATTTATTACTGTGTAGCATGTCAGCGGAGGCCAGCATTCAGGATGGTTTATCACTGTTATAATGATTGTCAGGATGTGGTCACTAAGTGACACTTAAGAAAATGCAATGGTGTAAAATGCAGGTTGAATACTTGGGCTTTGTCCTCACAAAAGGTGAACGGAGAATCAGCGTAGAAAGAGTCCAGTCTATTGCGGGTTTGGTCGCCCCGCACACCAAGAAGGAAATGTTATCTTTCCTTGGTATGATAAACGGTAGACAATGGATTACTGATTGCTCCCACTATTGACAATGTTTTGAGGCAAGCCACTCTGGATGGAAATCCAGATTTGATTAAATGGTTTTCTGAAATGTACAATGCATTTGATTATTTGAAATGTTTACTCATGTCAAGCCCAGGGCTGGGCCTCCCTGACTATAATATGCCCTTCCACATGTTTGCACGCCAAAATTGTAAAACCATGGCGGGTGTACTGACACAAGAAAACGGAGGCAAGTTGCGTCCTTGTGTGTTTTTCTCAAAGGTAATGCCCACCTCTGTTCAAGGGATGCCGGCATGTCTGTGTTCTCTTGCAGCCTGTGCTATGATGGTTGAATTGACAAATTCTTTCACAATGTGACATTACACCATTTTGCACACCACTCATGATGTTGTAGGCCTACTCAAGGACATCCGCACTCAACACAGCAGGCAGCTGAGCTTATTGCACTCACTAGGACATGTATTTTACATACTGATATACCTGTCACCATTTATGCTGAGAGTAGGTACACACATGGGGTAGTGTGGGACCATGGTATGATCTGGCAGAGGAGAGGATTCACGGCAGCAGATGGTAAGGATCATGTCTCACAGGGCAATGCGCTGGCAGTTAAGATGGCGAAATGAGTGGCCAAAAGCAACCTCACAGGTTTGTATAACCATTGGGAGATGCCATGTTTGGCACCTCCAACCCCTGAGATGTTGCAAATGCTTACTGATCTTCAGTGGTATGCCACTGAACAGGAACAGCAAGACTGGTGTTATCCAGTATTGCAGAAAAATCCTAAGACAGGATTAGAATTAGTCTGCAAAGAGGGGAAGTTATGCATTCCCCCAACATAGTGCTTCCATCTTAAGTAGCACATTTCCACAGAGTAGGACATAAACAGCATTGAGATACTCATGGGTAGGCCTTTCCCCACACCATGGGCAAGACGCCCCCTGGTAGTACAGGAAGGGGACTTGGACCTGATCAGGGAGGAGTATGTTACTAATCTGATCAAAGTCCTCAGTAAAACTGAAGAATAAGTTGCTTGTAAGTCTCCTTCTCTTTCACAGGAATCAACCCGTCCATTCCGCATAGGCGACCAGGTGATGATCAAGATCTTAAAGAAGGGAAAGGAACCAGGAAGCTTCACCTACGGACAACCCACCGAGGTAGTCGTGATCACCAGAACAGCAGTCCTCACTGAACAATCGCCCACGTGGATCCACGCCACAAGGATTAAGGTGGTGAAGAAAAGAGAGGTACTAACGGGGGCAGACAGCCCTGACCTCCAACGAGGCCCAGAGGTACTAACGGAGGCAGACAGCCTTGACCTCGAAGAAGATACAGAAGGGGTACTAACGGAGGCAGACAGCCTTGACCCCCAACGAGATGACGCAGTCGGGAAATTCCTCGAGATGGCTGAGATGTAGTGCCTTAATAATTGTAGTTTTGTGTCTCCTACTTACTGTCCCATGGCTGTGGAACAGACAGATATACCTGAAAACAGAATGCAGAGAGGAAGACAGTCTATGCAAGACAAAGGAGAACTTATGGCTGTACCTGGCCAAAACTCTGAACTTAACTGACTTTTGTCTCCAAACCACTTTATCGGCATCTAACATTTTGGAGACATGTCTGGTAGCAGTCCCCACCCCAGTAGATGTATGGACGGAGCTACTACGTTCCCAATGGAATGACGCAGATATGGAGGATCATGATGTTAAATATGGATATGTAAATCCTTATCATGCTTGTTATGACTGTCCTACATATGAGACTCTGCAAAGTAATATGATAGAAGTAATTACAGGTCTTGTCACAGCAGCAGAAATATGTTATAACTTCACCTGTGATGAGACACTATTGCCTCCCTGCATACAAGCAAAAATGCAGAATAAGACTAAACCAAATATTTGTGATAGAGATTTAGGTAGTTGTAAAAAGATAGTATCAGAAAAAAATATGCAATGTAATATTATAAAAACAGTACCATACCTAGACAAACATGTACCTCTACCTGCAGGATGGGTATTGGCCTGTGGGAATACTAGTTACACATACATACCGGCCAATATTACAGAGGGACCCTGTACAATAGCTGGGTTGACATTAGCAATGATACCACTATTCCCAGCAATGCAGACACGACACACGAGAGACACTTCCCTACAGTTACCAGAAAATTGTGATTATAATGTGAATCTCCTCTCTAGATCAGAATATATGAGTTTAGGGGTATCTTTGATAGGGGTACCAGGGTTGGTCATATATAACCACAGGACAATATCAAAACTTGCCTGTTTTATGGTAAAACAGATAAATGTCACTAGTGCAGTTCTGCAAGATATGCTGCTGGATATACAATCGTATGAAAAGGCTATCTTGCAGAATAGGGCAACTATTGACTATTTATTGTTCCAACATGGTATAGGATGCTCAGCGTTCGCAGGGATGTGTTGTTTCAATTTATTAGATCACTCCCGTGGAATAAAAGATAAAATAGGCCAATTAGAGGAGATGAGAAAACATATAAAACAAGATGTTGACCAAGGTTGGTGGGACTGGCTTTTTGGCTGGATACCTGACTTTGGTCAAATAAGGTATGTTTTAGGAGTGGCATTTGCCGTGGTCGCTGCAATAGTGGGTCTCTGCTGTTGTCTGCAGTGTGTGCCCTCCCTTCTAGCCATATGTCAAAAGGTGGCTGAAAGAGGGGTACACTCAACATCCCTCTATACTCCGGTAGAGGTAGAAGAGGTAAACCCAACCTCAACAAAGCCTGAGGATTATACTCCTGAAGGGTACATGGAATACCTAAAGGCTTATAAGCAAACCAAGGAAGAGCAGAGAAAGAACCATATAGTATATATATATATATATATATATATATAAGGTTCTAAGAGGGGATTTGATGGGATATATGTGACTCCATTTTGTCTCATTTAGCCACGTGTATTACATTTGGTTAAGTGCACTACAAAACCTCCCTTCCCCCTTAAGGAATGTGTGTGACATATCCTGGGCTGTTTCAAGAAATCCATACATTCCTTAGTTTGAAAGTATGAACAGTCCTAGCCATATAAGGCCATCTGGCTCAACTGTATGCTAGCTTATGTGTATATACCTGATTGGTCAAATGCTGTTTCTATGAGTCAGCTATTATGTTAATGCAGAGCTTATGTGTGACCATACTATTGGTCAAATACTAATGCTAACATATGATTGGATGTAAAGGAAGCTCAACCCCCTCTATTAAAACTGTTTGCCAGCTGTGAATAAACCAGAATGGATTGGAAATTGACCACATGAACACATGTCTATCTAGTTCATTCTCCCGGTACCGGTTTAGACTTAATTCAAGCTGATCGCCGAAATCTGAAGACAGGGACAAGTTAGGTAAAAGAGAGTACATTTTCCTAACAACCACCACAATGGATTTGCAATGAAACGAACAAGATGTGCTTTAACTGCAGATTGTCAGCTTTAATTTGAGGGTATTTACATCCAAATCAGGTGAACAGTGTAGGATTTACAACAGTTTGCATATGTGCCTACCACTTATTAAGGGACCAAAAGTAATGGGGCAATTGGCTTCTCAGCTGTTCCATGGCCAGGTGTGTGTTATTCCCTCATTATCCCAATTACAATGAGCAGATAAAAGGTCAGAGTTATTTTCAAGTGTGCTATTTGTATTTGGAATCTGTTGCTGTCAATTCTCAAGATGAGATCCAAAGAGCTGTCACTATCAATGAAGCAAGCCACTATTAGGCTGAAAAAAACAAAACAAACCCATGAGAGAGAAAAAAAGAAAGAACGCACCGGTGAGCTCAGCAACACCAAAAGACTCGGAAGACCATGGAAAACAACTGTGATGGATGACTGAAGAATTCTTTCCCTGGTGAAGAAAACACCCTTCACAACAGTTAATCAGATCAAGAACACTCTCCAGGAGGTAGGTGTATGTGTGTCAAAGTCCACAATCAAGAGAAGACTTCACCAGAGTGAATACAGAGGGTTCACCACAAGATGTAAACCATTGGTGAGCCTCAAAAACAGGATGGCCAGATTAGAGTTTGCCAAACGACATCTAAAAAAGACTTCACAGTTCTGGAACAACATCCTATGGACAGATGAGCGCAATATCAACTAGTACCAGAGTGATGGGAAACAGAAGAGTATGGAGAAGGAAAGGAACTGCTCATGATCCTAAGCATACCACCTCATCATTGAAGCACGGTGGTGGTAGTGTCATGGCGTGGGAATGTATGGCTGCCAATCGAACTGGCTCTCTTGTATTTATTAATGTTGTGACTGCTGACAAAAGCAACAGGATGAATTCTGAAGTGTTTTGACAATATTATTTGCTCATAATAAGCCAAATGCTTGAGAACTCATTGGACGGCGCTTCACAGTGCAGATGGACAATGACCCAAAGCATACTGAAAAAGCAACCAAAGAGTTTTTTAAGGGAAAGAAGTGGAATGTTATGCAATGGCCAAGTCAATCACCGGACCTGAATTTGATTGAGCATGCATTTCACTTGCTGAAGACAAAACTGAAAGGAAAATGCCCCAAGAATAGAGTTGAGCGGACCCCTGGATGTTCGGGTTTGGCCGAACTTCACAAAAAAGTTCGAGTTCGGAACCCGAACTTGACCCCGAACCCGAACCCTATTGTAGTCAATGGGGACCTGAACTTTTGGGCACTAAAATGGCTATAAAAATGTCATGGAAAGGGCTAGAGGGCTGCAAATGCCAGCAAAATGTGATTAAGAGCATGGCAAGTGCTCTTCAAACAAAAGTGTATAGGGAAATGACTTTAAATAACATAAAATACGTAAAAATTATAATCATGATTTTGGAGGACGAGGTCCATATGGAGTAGGAGGTTGAGGATGCGGTGGAAGTGGTGGTGGAGGAGGAGGAGGTAGCCTACACAGTTTTTTGGTTTAAAATTTTATTTTATTTTTTTTAAATTAGGGTACACCCCAAAACATTGGGAAATATAACCTGTGATAACCCCCTCCAGTCATGCTAAACACACGTTCAGACAATACACTGGCTGCAGGGCAGGCCAGCAACTCCAAGGCGTAAAAGGCAAGCTCAGGCCATGTGCCCAATTTGTAGACCCCTGTCAGTCAGTTCGTGTAGGTGTGTGCTCACATACTGTCCCACCATGTCACACGTCCATATGATGTTCACGATCCAATTGGATATCTGCTTTATCAACTTTCGATGTTCTTTTCTGCGCCTACCATGTTTATCAGGGTTATCGGCGAATCAGGGTTCCACCCCGGAGAGGGAGCGTGAGAAAGAGAGACCACATCCAAGGGAGATCAATGGATGAAATTTAATTGTGATCGAGCGGAAATATGGGAGAAGCTATTAAAACGGAATAATTTTGAGGAAAGTAGGGGGTTCGCGGCAATTACCCACTCCCGACTCGGGGAGGTAGTGATGATAAATAACAATACAGGACTCTTAAGATGCCCTGTTATTGGAATGATTAATAAAAAATTTCAGGGAATGTCACTGTGGTATTTTGGATTTGGAAACGTTAGCCAGGAGAGGCCCTGCTGACGCTTTGTTGACTCTAGATAACTTCTGCCTGATCACACGTCCCTGTGACGTCCACCATCTATTTGGATATCTTCTCTATCAACTTTCGATGTTCTTTTCTGAGCCTACCATGTTGATCACGGTTATCGACGAATCAGGGTTCCACGCCGGAGAGGGAGCGTGAGAAAGAGAGACCACATCCAAGGGAGGATTAATTGTTTCAAATAAAAAATGATAGAGCGGAAATATGGGACAAAGTATTAAAGCGTAAATGTGGGACAACTTTTTAAAGTTTAAGCATTGAATGAAAGGATGTGGCGCTCATCAATTAATAAATAATTTCTTACATTTTATTCCCTGTCAACTATGCAGAGCAGGGATTTCTATCCGGCAAAATTTGAAAAATGTCACCTGACAATCTAACAGACGATTTTTATTTATTTATGTTCCTGTCACCTATGCAGAGGTGCCCCGGTGACATCCACCATCCATTTGGATATCTTCTCTATCAACTATCGATGTTATTTTCTGAGCCTACCATGTTGATTACGGTTATCGTCGAATCAGGGTTTCACGCCGGAGAGGGAGCGTGAGAAAGAGAGACCACATCCAAGGGAGATAAATGTAACAGAAAAATTACAGAAATGTATTAACCTGTCTACTTGGTAGAGCAGGGGTCTATGACAGAAAAAAATTGTTTATTGTCACCCGAAAATGTAAAATAAAAATTTGTGAAATTTATTAAGCTGTCAACTAGGTAGAGGAGGGGTATATTACACCCAAAAATTTGTGAATTTCAGCCAAAAATGTAACAGACAATTTTTATTTTATTTTTTTACCTGTCTACTAGGTATACCAGTGGTACATCACACCCAAAAAATTTTGAATTTCAACAAAAAATGTAACTGACAATTTATTTTTATTTTGTTTTACCGGTCTAATAGGTATAGCAGTGGTACATCACACCCAAAAATTGGTGAATATCACCCGAAAATGTAACTGACAAAGTATTGAAATGACATAGGTTGAGGAGGGGGTGGATGTAGCGGTGTAGGTGGATGTAGCGGTGTAGGTGGAAGCGGCGGCGGAGGAGGACGAGGTAGCCAACACTGTTTTTTTTTTGTTTTTTTAAATTAGGGTACACCCCAAAAGAGTGGGAAATATAAAAAATACAACAATGAGCAATTGCGTTGTTGTATAACAATGGCTGGGTAAGGCCGGTATACATGTCTATTCTGCACAAGGTACGGACAAGTCCTGTGGGATCCATGCCTGGTTCATTTTAATGAATGTGAGCTTGTCCACATTGGCTGTGGACAGGCGGCTGCGCTTGTCTGTGATGACGCCCCCTGCCGTGCTAAACACACGTTCAGATAATACACTGGCTGCAGGGCAGGCCAGCACCTCCAAGGCGTAAAGGGCAATCTCAGGCCATGTGCCCAATTTGGAGACCCAGAAGTTGAAGGGGGCAGACCCATCATTCAGTACGTGTAGGCGTGTGTACACATACTGCTCCACCATGTTGGTGAAATTCTGCCTCCTGCTAAGACGTTCCATATCAGCTGGTGGTGCTGGTTGTTCTGGCGTGCTGACATTTCGGCTTTTCCACATTTCGGCCATGCTAACCCTGCCTTCTGAGGTGCTGGCGGTGCCCCAGCTGCGTTGGCGGCCTCTTCCTCTGCCTTCGTCTTGTGCTTCCAATGTGCCCCCGCTGTCAGGTGGGAATGCCACAAGCAGCGCGTCTATCAGCGTGCGCTTGTACTCGCACATCTTATGATCATGCTCCAGTGAGGGAATTAAGGACGGTACGTTGTCCTTGTAACGGGGATCCAGCAGCGTGGCCATCCAGTAATCAGCACAAGTTAGAATGTTGGCAACTCGGCGGTCGTTGCGGAGACACTGCAGCATGTAATCGCTCATGTGTGCCGCACTGCCCAGAGGCAACGAAAATCTGTCCTCTGTGGGAGGTGTATCGTCTGTGTCCTCTGTATCCCCCCAGCCATGCACCAGTGATGGCCATGAGCTGGTGTGGGTGCCACCCTGCTGTGAACATAGTACCTCCTCGTCCATCTCCTCCTCATCCTCCACCTACTCATCCTCCAGAACTGTGCCCTGGCTGGACAATTGTGTACCTGGCGTTTGTGGGTGCAGGAACCCACCCTCGGAGCCACTGGCCGGAAACCCTACGAAATGATCCCTCTTCCTCCTCCTCATCCTGTGCCACATCCTCTTCCATAATCGCCAGCAGTGTTTTTTCAAGGAGGCATAGAAGTGGCATAGTAACGCTCAGAACGGCGTTATCGGCACTGGCCATGTTGGTGGAGTACTTCGAAACAGCATAACAAGGAACGCAGGTTTCGCATGGAGGCCCAGTCATTGGTGGTGAAGTGGTGCTGCTCCACATTGCGACTCACCCATGCGGGCTGCAGCTGAGACTCCACTATCGCCTGCTGCTGCTCGCACTGTCTGGCCAGCATGTGCAAGGTGGAGTTTGTGGGCATGTCGAATATGAGGTGGTGAGAGGGAAGGCCGAAGTTACGCTGCAGCGCTGACAGGCGAGCAGCAGCAGGGTGAGAACGCCGAAAGCGCGCACAGATGGCCCGCACTTTATGCAGCAGCTCTAACATATCAGGGTAATCTTTAAGGAATCTCTGCACCACCAAATTCAGCACATGCGCCAGGCAAGGGATATGTGTCAAACCAGCTAGTCCCAGAGCTGCTACGAGATTTCACCCATTATCGCACACCACCAGGCCGGGCTTGAGGCTCACTGGGAACAACCACTCATCGGTCTGTTGTTCAAGGCCCGTCCACAGCTCCTGCGCGGTGTGGGGTTTGTCCCCCAAACTGATAAGTTTGAAAACTGTCTGCTGTCGTTTACCCCTGGCTGTGCTGAAGTTGGTGGTGAAGGTGTTACGCTGACCGGATGAGGAGCCGGTAGAGGATGAGGAAGCGGAGTAGGAGGAGGAAGCAACAGGAGGCAAACTGAAGCGCCCTGCAATCCTCGGTGGTAGACGGACATGCGCCAAACTGCTATCCGCCTCAGGCCCAGCCTCCACTGCATTTACCCAGTGTGCTGTTATGGAGATATAACGTCCCTGACCATGCTTACTGGTCCATGTATCCGTAGTGAGGTGCACCTTGCCACAGATGGCGTTGTGCAGTGCACACCTGATTTTGTCCCCCACTTGGTTGTGCAGTGAAGGGATGGCTCACCTGGAAAAGTAGTAGTGGCTGGGCACGATGTACTGTGGGACAGCCACCGCCATAAGGTCTTTAAAACTATCCGTCTCCACCAGACGGAATGACAGCATTTTAAAGGCCAGTAATTTAGAAATGCTGGCATTAAGGACTAGGGATCGCGGGTGGGTAGGGGGGTACTTCCTCTTCCTCTCCAGTGTTTGGGAGATGGAGAGCTGAACGCTTCCGTGGGACATTGTGGAGATGCTTGGAGACCCAGGTAGTGGTGTTGCTGGCAGATCCTCTGTTTGCGGGGTGGCAGGTGGCACTGTCACTCCAGAGGTGGATGAAGAGGCAGAGACTGCAGCAGAAGAGGAAGCAGGAGGAGCCAGAGACCTTTATTGGTTTTTGAGGTGTCTACTCCCCTGCAGCTCGTGCTTTGCACTTAAATGCCTGGTCACGCAGGTTGTGCTCAGGTTGAGAACGTTTATGCCTCGCTTCAGACTCTGATTGCACAGTGTGCAAGTCACTCGAGTCTTGTCATCAGCGCATTGTCTGAAGAACTGCCACGCCAGGGAACTCCTTGGAGCTGGCTTTGGTGTGCTTGGTCCCTTGCTGTGTTGGGCAATATCAGGTGTTCTGTCATGGGGACGGCCACTCTGCTTTTGCACCCTGCTCCCTCTTCTGCTGTGCTGGTGGCTCTGTGCGACCACCACCTCTTCCTCCGAACTACATAGGTCACTCGCATGACCTTGATTCCATGTGGGGTCGAGGACCTCATCGCCCTCCACGTTATTTTCCACCCAGTCTTTACTTCTGCCCTCCTTGTAAGTCTGCACACTTTCGAAAGCCTCAGCAGTTGGCACCTGTGTTTCGCCATCATCCGAGACGTGCTGCGATGGTCCTCCCATGTACTCATCTTGAAACATAAGTGGTTAGGCATCGGTGCACTCAATCTCTTCCACTTCTGGGGCAGAGATAGGTGGATGGCCTTGGAAAACCCTGCAAACAGAGTCATCAAAAAGCAGAAGAGACTGCTGCATGACTTGGGGCTCAGACTGCTTGGCTGATTTGCAAGGGGTCGAGGTGAAAGACTGATGGACATCGGATGCAGGTGCCAACTCTGATCTTTCAACAAGAGACTAGGTGGGAGACAATGTGAAGGAACTGGAGGCACTATTAGCAACCCAATCTACTATCTCCTGTACTTGTTCTGGCCTCACCATTCATAGAGCCGCATTAGGCTCGACCAAATACTGCTGCTACTCGCACCTGAGGAAGGGGTTTCACTTGTGCGTGTAGCTGGCACAGATCGACCACGTCCTCTCCCTGCAACAGGAGCTCCACCACTAGCACCACGACCTGGGCCACGTCCCTCTCCTCATATTTCTCAAATTTAGGATCTTGCCCTAAATGGGTGTTTAATTAATAGCAGAATAGAACGACAGTATGTAAAGGTTGTATCTCACACGTACAGATGCAGACTAGGCCGCAATTCAAGTTTTTTTGCCATAAAAGGGTGTTTTATTAATAGAAGAATATAACCACAGTATCTAAAGGGGGTATCTCACACGGACTGATCCAGACTAGGCCGCAATTAAAATTTTTTGCACAAAATGGCTGTTTTTTAAATAACTGAATAGAACCACAGTATCTAAAGTGCGTGCTGATGCTGCAAGGGCTGTAAAATTGTGTATTTTGCCAAAAAAACTGTGTTTTTAAAAACCCAGAAAATTATGGCTGGATTTCTAGCTTACATTGCACACTAAATAATCCAGATGTTGGATAATTGAAAAAAACTGTGTTTTTTCAAAGCCAGAAAATTATTTAAATTTTAAAACTTGTTTTTAACAATCACAGATGCAGCAAGGGCTGCAATCTTAAAGGGACACTGACAGGGCCAAAAAGCATATTAAGGTATATATATGACCGTACAGGTCTTATAAAGTGTATAAGAATCATGTAAGTACCCCCCTGTCCACCTTATAACTACAGTAATGTGAAGTTTTATAACCTGCTGGAATCGGGTTCAATCTGCCCAAGGGGCGGTGCTTCACCTCAGCTTGCACCCAGCCAGCCTCGCCACAACTGCCGTTTGAAGCGCCGCCCAGCTCATCAATATTCACTTCGCTGGGCGGTGCTAGGCGGCTACTAGTGTCCCCGGCTATCTTCAGCGCATACGCCCGGCACCCTCACTGGCCGGGATCGCATCGCGCCAGCGCACAGTCTCATTCTCAGAGGCTGCCTCTGAGAATGAGACTGTGCGCAGGCGCGATGCGATCCCGGCCAGTGAGGGTGCCGGGCGCATGCGCTGAAGATAGCCGGGGACACTAGTAGCCGCCTAGCGCCGCCCAGCGAAGTGAATATTGATGAGCTGTGCGGCTCTTCAAACGGCAGTTGTGGCGAGGCTGGCTGGGCGCAAGCTGAGGTGAAGCACCGCCCCTTGGGCAGATTGAACCCGATTCCAGCAGGTTATAAAACTTCACATTACTGTAGTTATAAGGTGGACAGGGGGGGTACTTACATGATTCTTATACACTTTATAAGACCTGTACGGTCATATATATACCTTAATATGCTTTTTGGCCCTGTCAGTGTCCCTTTAAGTATTTTTTTAAGCTGTAAAAAACGATTGAATTTCACACGTGCAGATGCAGCTAGGGCTGTAAAATAGTGCATTTTGCACAAAAAGGGTGTTTTTAAATACCCAGAAAATTATGGCTTTATTTCTAACTTAAATTGCATACTGACTAATCCAGATGTTGGATATTGCCAAAAAAGTGTGTTTTTTTTTGTAACAGAATATGAATGCTGTATACAACGCTTGAATTTCACACGTGCAGATCTGTAAAATAGTGTATTTTGCAAAAAAAGGGTGTTTGTAAAAACCCAGAAAATTATGGCTGTATTTCTAGCTTAAATTGTACATTGACTAATCCTGCAAATACACCAGATGTTGTATATTGCCAAAAATGAGTGTTTTTTTTTTAAACCAGATTATTAGTGCAGTATTTCAAGCTTGGATTTGAATGTCACAAAAGCTCAGATGCAGTGCTGGGGCACTGAGCTTGCATAAAATGGCCGCCGCCGTCCACATAACTAACAGACAGATAAAAGTAAAAAAATTTCTGTCACTGGGCTCGAGGCAGGGTAAAAAGATTGTGCACTGCACCCACACACCTAAATGTATGTAGATCGCTGAGTTATATTCAAATTCTGATCACAGATTCTGTCCTATTCTCTCCCTGAAATCACAAGCAGCATCCTCTCCCTACACTAGTAACAGCAGAGTGACGTGCAGCGCTACGTGACTCCAGCTTATATAGAGGCTGGGTCACATGCTGCACTGGCCAATCACAGCCATGCCATTAGTAGGCATGGCTGTGATGTCTTCTAAGGTCACACAGTTAAACGCTTGATGATTGGCTGCTCTGTAGCCTTTCAAAAAGCGCAGAGAAATCGCCGAACAACTAACTCGAACCCAAACTTTTACTGAAATGTTCGGGTCCGGGGTCCAAAAATGATAAAGTTAAGTACGAACCCGAACTTTACAGTTCGGGTTCTCTCAATCCTACCAAAGAACAAGCAGAAACTAAAGACAGTTGCAGTAGAGGCCTGGCAGAACATCACCAGGGATGAAACCCAACGTTCCAGACTTCAGGCTGTAATTGACTGCAAAGGATTTGCAACCAAGTATTAAAAAGTGAAAGTTTGATTTATGATTATTATTTCCCATGACTTTTGGTCCCTTAACAAGTGGGAGGCACATATGCAAACTGTTGTAATTCCTACACCGTTCACCTGATTTGGATGTAAATACCCTCAAATTAAAGCTGACAGTCTGCAGTTAAAGCACATCTGGTTCGCTTCATTTCAAATCCATTGTGGTGGTGTACAGAGTCAAAAATGTTGGAATTGTGTTGATGTCCCAATATTTATGGACCTGACAGTATATTGGGCAGCATTTGTGTATGGTTCTGCTGAGATGCAACAGCTATACAGAGGGACAAAGGTCATTGGAACAACTAATTGCAACTGGTGTGATATACCAGTTACCCCCAAAAAAAATTCATTGAGGCAGCGGTGTGATATAACTAGAATATCATTTCTATAGAGTGCATTTTTATTGTGCAACATTTGCGTGCGGTTCTGCTGAGATACCGCAGCTATACAGAGGGACAAACGTCTTTGAAACAACTAATTGCAACTAATTTTATAAACCAGTTGCCCCCAAAAGCATCTGATTGAGGCAGGGGTTTGATATACCTATAATATAATTTCTATAGAGTGCATTTGTATCGTGCAGCATTTGTGTGCGGTTCTGCTGAGATATTGCAGCTATACAGAGGAACAAACATCATTGGAACAACTAATTGCAACTGGAGTGATATACCAGTTGCCCCCCAAAAAATCTGATTGAGGCAGGGGTGTAATATACCTAAAATATAATTTCTATATAATGCATTTGTATTGTGCAGCATTTGTGTGCGGTTCTGCTGAGAAACCGGAGCTACACAGAGGGATAAACGTCATTGGAACAACTAATTGCAACAGGTGTAATATAACAGTTGCCCCCAAAAGCATCTGATTGAGGCAGGGGTGTGATATACCTAGAATATAAATTCTATAGAGTGCATTCGTATTTTGCAGCATTTGTATGCGGTTCTGCTGCGATACCGCAGCTATACAGAGGGACAAACATCATTGGAACAACTAATTGCAACTGGTGTGATATACCAGCTACCCCCAAAAAAATCTGATTGAGGCAGGGGTTTGATATACCTTCTATAGAGTGAATTTATATTATGCAGCATTTGTGTGCGGTTCTGCTAAGATATTGTAACTATACAGAGGGACAAACGTCATTAGAACAACTAATTGCAACTGGTGTGATATACCAGTTGCCACCCAAAAAATCTGATTAAGTCAGGGGTTTGATATACCTAGAATATTATTTCTATATAGTGAATTAGTATTTTTTAGCATTTGTGTGTGGTTTTGCTGAGTTACCACAGCTATACAGAGAGACAAACATAATTGGAACAAGTAATTGAAACTGGTGTGATATACCAGTTGCCACAAAAAAAATCTGATTGAGCCTGGGGTGCGATATACCTATAATCTAATGTCTATATACTGCATTTGTACTGCGCAGCATTTATTTGCGGTTATGCTGAGATACTGCAGCTATTCAGAGGGACAGACTTCATTGCAACAACTAATTGCAACTGGTGTGATATGACAGTTGCCCCCCAAAAAAATCTGATTGAGGCAGTGGTGCGATACACCTAATATATAATTTCTTTATAGTGCATTTCTATTGTGCAGCATTTGTGTGCAGTTCTGCTGAGATACCGTAGCTATACAGAGGGACAAACGTCTTTGAAAAAACTAATTGCAACTGGTTTGATAAACCACTTGCCCCCAAAAAAATCTGATTGAGGCAGGGGTGCAATATACTTATAATACAGTCAGGTCCATAAATATTGGGACATCGACACAATTCTAACATTTTTGGCTCTATACACCACCACAATGGATTTGAAATGAAACGAACAAGACATGCTTTAACTGCAGACTGTCAGCTTTAATTTGAGGGTATTTACATCCAAATCAGGTGAACGGTGTAGGAATTACAACAGTTTGCATATGTGCCTCCCACTTGTTATGGAACCAAAAGTAATGGGACAGAATAATAATCATAAATCAAACTTTCACTTTTTAATACTTGGTTGTAAATCCTTTGCAGTCAATTACTGTCAGGGAACCAGGGGGGCCGTTTCGCTTCAGGTTCGCAGGCGCGGGCTACGGGTGCAGATGGCTCCTCCTATTCCTCCTGGCAGGACACCTGACGTCCATGTGGCCAGTGCACCTGCGCGAGTCGGACGCCGGGTGCGCATGCGCGGTACACAAGCCGCGTGTGCGGGGATACGAACGTAGTGCGCACGTGCCATCTCAGACTACAGGTGCTACTCAGGCTGGGGGAGGGCTTCGGCCTCCGTCACTTGCCCTCAGCCTTATGATTGGCTTCTGACTAAGGAAGCCTCCTGGTTGCCCGGCAACCAGGGGAGGCGGTCCTGGGTTCACTGTGTACTTAAAGCCAGTCAGAGCCTTGACTCATTGCTGAGTTATTCAACCTTATGGTGAACACCCAGCTCTTCCCTGTGAATCCGCTGTTTATCCTGACTTCCCAGCTACCGACTCCTTTCCTGTTCTCTCGATTACGATTTCTACTGCCTGCCACGACCCGGAACTGGAACCGACTACCCGATTGGATTGACCTCTTGTACTACGTTAATCTTTGGGATTATTTCATCCCTGCCAAGGGGTTCCACACCTGATCCACTTTTCCAGTCCTGACATAATAATTCAGCCAGAACCATGGAAACCGCAGGACCTGTGGACGGTGCCCCTTCTTTGTCCGAACAACTGACGATGGTGGCGCAAGCCCTTCAGGACATGTAGGCCAGCCATGCACACCTATTAGGGAGAATGCGTGCCCAGGAGCTGCGCCAGGCCCAGTTCACTGCACTACCACCCTCACCTCCTCCCGCTCTACGCACCTCACTAGAAGTAGTGAACAGTGAACCCGCCGTAGCCCTACCAGAACGCTTTGCTGGAGACAGGAGGAAATGCAGTTTGTTTATTATTTCTTGCGAGCTACTGTTCTCCTTGAAACCCCGCACTTACTCCTCGGACTACGTCAAAGTACGGACAGCTATCTCCCTGCTCACGGGACCCCCACAGACCTGGGCCCATCAGCTCCTGCAAACTGATAGCCCAGTGCTGTCCTCTTGGAGCTCCTTTGTTTCCACCATGCAGGCACTCTTTGATGACCCCCTGCGTGCTTCTACCTCTAAGGACACTCTCCATTCCTTTCGACAAGGAAGGCGTCCAGTGGAGGACTACATTACGGAGTTCCGGGAGATCGCACCAGATACCGGACTCAATGAAGTGGCCCTTATCGAACAGTTCTGGATCGGATTGTCGGACCAGTTAAAAGACGAACTCGCCCGTATCGGGGTCCCGGAGGTCCTGGAAGGGCTGATGAGCACGGTTACCCAACTGGACCGCCGTTTCCGGGAACGAAGGACGGAGAGACAGCACGCTCTGCCTCCTCCTGCACGGCGATCCAATCCTCTTCCAGTTTTAGTTCTTGGGCAATCCTCCACAGTGGGAGACCTCACCCCGGATGAACCAATACAGGTCGGAGTAGTCAGGGGTCCACTCTCAGCGGTTGAGAGGTCCAGAAGGCGGACTCTCAATCTCTGCCTCTACTGTGCCAAATTCGGGCATATGTTGAGGGTCTTTCCTGTCAAACCACCTACAGGTAGGACTGTCAGTTTCGCTGTGTTCTTGAACGTACCTGTATACAACGGTTCTTCTCATCTAACTCTATGTGTTTCTCTGCAGCTGAATGGAACTGGCCATGAACTTACGGCCCTAATCGATTCGGGCACCAGCAGCTGTTTCTTTGATTTCAAGCTTGCCACGCAGCTAGGAATAACCTTGCACCCAAAGGAACACCCATCCCGACTCCACATGGTGGACGGCAGTACATTAAAAACCGGACTTGTCTCCATGGAATCACACCCTCTTATCCTTTCCGTTGGTCGCCACCACCGTGAAGAAATCGTGTGGGACATCATACCCTCTTCTTTGTTTCCAGTTATCCTGGGCATCCCATGGCTTAGAAAGCACAACCCCCAAATAGACTGGGCCCTGGGACGTGTCACATTTCAGTCCTCCTATTGCATTTCCCACTGCATTTCCTCCACTCCTGACTCTCTGCTGGTCCTGGCCTCATCTCCTCGGGTATTACCCGATAAATACGAGGAATATGCGGATGTCTTTGAGAAAGCGGGGGCAGACACCTTACCTCCCCACAGACCCTACGACTGCCCCATTGATCTACTCCCCGGGGTCCCACTGCCATACGGACGGTTATACAACTTGTCTGAGCCCGAAACCCAGGCGCTGAGGGATTACATTGAGGAGAGCCTGGCGAAGGGCTTCATCCGCCCGTCCACCTCCCCAGTCGGTGCAGGTATCTTTTTTGTGGGGAAGAAGGATGGGGTCTTCGGCCCTGTGTGGACTACTGGGGCCTTAACAACATCACCAGGAAAAATAAATACCCTCTCCCTCTCATCCCTGATATCCTGGACCGAGTGAAGGATGCCAGAGTGTTCTCCAAGATCGACCTCCGAGGGGCCTACAATCTTTTGTGGATCCGTGAGGGCGATGAATGGAAGATGGCTTTTCGTTCCAGATTCTGTCATTATGAGTATCTGGTGATGCCCTTCGGGATGTGCAACGCCCCAGCTACCTTCCAAAGCTTTATCAACTATGTCTTCCGCAACCTTCTAGACACATACGTGGTAGTGTATCTGGATGACATCCTTATTTTTTCCCACACACTCCAGCAGCATGAGAGACATGTGAAGGTAGTCCTCCAGCGCCTTCAGACACATCGACTCTATGGGAAGTTGGAGAAAAGCATCTTTGAGGTTCCTTCTATTGAATTCTTGGGATACATACTGTCCCCCGGAAAAGTGGAGATGGATCCCAAGAAGGTTCAGACCATCCTAGAATGGCCTATCCCACGAAACCGACGAATGGTCCAACAGTTCATCGGTTTCGCAAATTTCTACCGTCGCTTCATCCGGAATTTCTCGGCCATATGCGCTCCTATTACGGTCCTAACCGGGAACAACGTTCCATTTGTATGGACCCCTGCCGCTCACTAGGCCTTCCAAACCCTCCAAAGGCTCTTCACACAAGCTCTGCTACTGGCGCAGCCTGACACTGCTCTCCCCTTCTACCTGGAGACAGATGCATCAGAGAAAGCCGTCGGGGCAGTTCTCTCCCAAAGACAAGGGGAGAAGCAACTTCTACACCCAGTGGCGTTATACTCCCGCAAGTTAACCAAGGCGGAACGCAACTACGATGTGGGCGAGAACGCACTGGAGGAGTGGCGGCATCTACTGGAGGGAGCCAAGCATCCGGTAACCGTCTATACTGATCACTGTAACCAAGAATATCTTTGTACTGCTAAGAGGTTATGGCCCCGGCAAGCCAGGTGGGCCCTCTTCTTTTCCCGCTTCACCCTTCAGATAAAATATCGTCCTGGATCAAAGAACGGGAAGGCCGATACCCTCTCCTGTCTTCATGACTCCAGTGCCGTGTTTTCGCCTCCAGAGACCATCCTTCCAGGCACCTATTTTCTGGCCACACAACATTCATTACTCGAAGAGATCTGACAAGCCGGCATGACCGTACCATCAGAAGCAGCACACCTGCCACAAAGGCAGGGTCTACGTTACCATCAGGGAAAGGTCTACGTGCCTACTTCCCATCAGGTGCCGATCCTGCAACATCATCACGACCACCCAGCCGCAGGTCACCGAGGAATACGCAATACCTTAGAGTACGTGCAGAGGCAGTTCTGGTGGCCTTCCCTAGCGGCGGATGTACGGTCCTTTGTGGGCTCATGCACTATCTGTGCCATGCACAAGAGACCCCACACCCGGCCAGTCGACCCACTACAACCTTTACCCGTGGCAACGGTGCCCTGGAGGGACCTCGCCATGGACTTCGTGGTGGACTTACCTCCTTCACAGGGCCACACTACGATCTTCGTTGTAGTAGATAGATGCACCAAGATGGCCCACTTTATCCCGACTACCGGCTTTCCAACGGCCCAACGTACCTCAAAATTGTTCCTACAGCACGTGTTCCGACTACATGGACTTCCCTTCTCTATTGTGTCTGATCGGGGTTCGCAGTTCACCTCCCATTTCTGGAGCCAATTTTGACGCTTCCTCCACATCACCCACAAACTGTCCTCTGCTTATCATCCGAAGTACAACGGACAGACGGAGAGGACGAACCAAACCTTGGAGCAGTATCTCCGCTGCTATTCGTCATACCTACAGGACGACTAGGTGGACCTTCTACCTCTGGCAGAATATGCATACAATCAACAGCAGCATACCTCTACGGGACTCTCACCCTTTTATGTGAATTACGGGTACCATCCCTTGATGCTTCCGGACCTTCCGGTGGACATTCCTGTACCTGAAGTAGCCCAGTGCCTCCGTCGTCTCCGGGGTTTGCTACGTATCCTAGTGCGGAAGCTCCGCACTACCCAGCAACAGCAAAAGACTCAGGCCGATCGGAGACGCACCGAGAGCCCCAAGTAATAGGGTATGGTTATCCTCTCAGCACCTCAAATTGACCTGCCCATCCAAGAAATTGGGTCCTCGCTATTTAGGACCATTCACCATCTCCTCAATGGTCAACGACGTCGCGGCGAGACTAAGCCTGCCCACTTCATTTAACATTCATCCGGTGTTTCATATATCACTACTGAAACCCTACCATGCCAACACCATTGTGGGCAGAGTGCCGGTACCACCCACTCCCATTCAGGTGGATAACAATGAATATGAAGTCCAGGGGATCTTGGACTCCCACAGGCGCCGTGGAGTCTTGAAATACTTTGTCCACTGGAAGGGATATGGGCCAGAGGAGCGTTCCTGGGAACCAGCAGGTAACCTTCATGCAGACGCCAAGATCCGCGCATTCCACAGGGCTCATCCTGATCGGCCATCCCAGGTTCGCATCCGGCGGCCGCTCCTTGGTGGGGGGCTCTGTCAGGGAACCAGGGGGGCCGTTTCGCTTCAGGTTCGCAGGAGCTGGCGGCAGGTGCAGATGGCTCCTCCTCTTCCTCCTGGCAGGACACCTGATGTCGATGTGGCCAGTGCGCCTGCGCGAGTCGGACGCCAGGTGCGCGTGCGAGGTACACAAGCCGCGCGTGTGCGCAGGGATACAAACGTAGTGCGCGCGCGCCATCTCAGACTACAGGTGCTACTCAGGCTGGGGGAAGGGCTTCGGCCTCCTTCACTTTCCCTCAGCCTTATGATTGGCTTCTGACTAAGGAAGCCTCCTGGTTGCCCGGGAACCAGAGGAGGCGGTCCTGGGTTCACTGTGTACTTAAAGCCAGTCAGAGCCTTGACACATTGCTGAGTTATTCAACCTTATGGTGAACACCCAGCTCTTCCCTGTGAATCTGCTGTTTATCCTGACTTCCCAGCTAGACATCACCAGACGCTGGGTTTCATCCCTGGTGATGCTCTGCCAGGCCTCTACTGCAACTGTCTTCAGTTCCTGCTTGTTTTTGGGACATTTTCCCTTCAATTTTGTCTTCAGCAAGTGAAATGCATACTCAATCGGATTCAGGTCAGGTGATTGATTTGGCCATTGCATAACATTACACTTCTTTTCCTTAAAAAACTCTTTGGTTGCCTTTGCATTATGCTTTAGGTCATTGTCCATCTGCACTGTGAAGCTCCGTCCAATGAGTTCTGAAGCATTTGACTGAATATGAGCAGATAATATTGCCCGAAAAACTTCAGAATTCATCCTGCTGATTTTGTCAGCAGTCACATCATCAATAAATACAAGAGAACCAGTTCCATTAACAGCCATACATGCCCACGCCATGACACTACCACCACCATGCTACACTGATGAGGTAGTATGCTCAGGATCATGAGCAGTTCCTTTCCTTCTCCATACTCTTCTCTTCCCATCACTCTGGTACAAGTTGATCTTGGTCTCATCTGTCCATAGGATGTTGTTCCAGAACTGTGAAGGCTTTTTTAGATGTCGTTTGGCAAACTCGAATCTGGCCTTCCAGTTTTTGAGGCTCACCAATGATTTACATCTTGTGGTGAACCCTCTGTATTCACTCTGGTGAAGTCTTCTCTTGTTGTTGACTTTGACACACATACACCTACCTCCTGGAGAGTGTTCTTGGTCTGGCCAACTGTTGTGAAGGGTGTTTTCTTCGCCAGGGAAAGAATTCTTCGGTCATCCACCACAGTTGTTTTCCATGGTCTTTCCCGGGTCTTTTGGAGTTTCTGAGCTCACCGGTGCGTTCCTTCTTTTTAAGAATGTTCCAAACAGTTGTTTTGGCCACGCCTAATGTTTTTGCTATCTCTATGATGGGTTTGTTGTGTTTTTTTAGCCTAATGATGGCTTGCTTCACTGATAGTGACAGCTCTTTGGATCTCATCTTGAGAGTTGACAGAAACAGATTCCAAATGCAAATAGCACGCTTGAAATGAACTCTGGACCTTTTATCTGCTCATTGTAATTGGGATAATGAGGAAATAACACACACCTGGCCATGGAACAGTTGAGAAGCCAATTGTCCCATTACTTTTGGCCCCTTAACAAGTGGAAGAACATATGCAAACTGTTGTAATTCCTACACCGTTCACCTGATTTGGATGTAAATATCCTCAAATTAAAGCTGACAGTCTGCAGTTAAAGCGCATCTTTTTGTTTCATTTCAAATCCATTGTGGTGGTGTATAGAGCAAAAAATTTTACAATTGTGTCAATGTCCCAATATTTATGGACCTGACTGTATAATTTCTATATAGTGGATTTGTATTGTGCAGTATTTGTGTGCGGTTCTGCTGAGAAACCGGAGCTATACAGAGGGACAAACGTCTTTGACACAACTAATTGCAACTGGTGTGATATACCAGTTACCCCCAAAAAAATCTGAATGAGGCGGGGGTTTGATATAACTAGAATATAACTTCTATAGAGTACATTTGTATTGTGCAGCATTTGTGGGGTTCTGCTGAGATACCGCAGCTATACAGAGGGACAAAAGTCATTGGAACAACTAATTGCAACTGGTGTGATATACCAGTTACCCCCAAAAAAATCTTAGACAGGGGTTTGATATATCTAGAATATAATCTCCATAGAGTGCAATTGTATCGTGCAGCATTTGTGTGCGGTTCTGCTGAGATACCGCAGCTATACAGAGGGACAAACGTCATTGGAACAACTTATTGCAACTGGTATGATATAACAGTTGCTTACCCAAAAATCTAAGGGAGGCAAAGATATATACCTAGAATATAAATTCTATATAGTGCATTCGTATTTTGCAGCATTTGTGTGCGGTTCTGCTAAGATACCGCAGTTATGGGGGGGGGGCGGAGCTAGCGCCGGACTGTGATGGTCGCATAGTCAGGAGCTCTCCGTACTGATTCCTGCACAGCACCAGCTAACGCTAGCCGACAGACGAGACGATGGTTAAAATCGGTAACCCAAGATCCGGGGATAACCCTAGTGCCCCCAAACCTCTAAATATAAGTGGAGACATGGACAAATTTATAAAAAAGGCTGCCGCTACAGTAGCGGCCAGAGAAACTAAAATGGCGCCGGCCGCATCACATAGGGCGCGAGATCGTTCCCCTGAAATGTCCGAGGGGGAAAGCGATACGGAGGACTCCCATGGCAAGACAGCTCTCCCCATCACCCGTCGCTTTTTGAAACAATCTCTCAGTAAGGCGATGGAACCGATACTGAGTGAGTTAACGGCCCTCCGCCATGATATGCACCACATTGGTGACAGAGTTGTAGCCCTAGAGTCCCGCCAAACTGCAGTTCTGGAACACCAGTCAGCCACGGCCTCCTCCCTACAGAAATGCCGCACTTACCTGAACGAGCTCCACAATGCTGTGGAAGATCAGGAAAACAGGGGGCGCAGAAACAACCTGCGCTTCAGGGGAGTGCCGAAGACCGTTGATGCAGCTAACATCCCGGCAGCGGTGATTGAGATATGCAGCTCTATTTTGGGCCCAGATATGCCCATAGAGATTACAGTGGAAAGGGCGCATCGGGCCTTGCGACCCAAACCCAAAGCTACAGAGCCACCAAGAGATATCATATGTCGGTTCCTCAATTTCCAAACCAAGACGGCAATACTGGAAGCCGCAAGAAATACATCCGATATGTCTTATGAGGAAACTCCTATATCAGTCTACCAAGACCTGGCCCCATCAACCCTCAAGAAAAGGAGAAGTATGAAACCCCTGACGGATTGGCTCAGAACAAAGAAGACGCCATATAGATGGACCTTTCCATTCGGGATATCATTTTTCTATGAGGGACGCCGCCTTACCATTTCTTCCTTTTTGGATTTAGCTGGAGCATATGAGCATCTGCAGATTCCTCCGCTCCCTATAGAAAACTGGGAACTCTACCAAGATCTCACTGACTTGCCAGAAGTGCCTAGGATTTCGCCCTTTGAGCCACCACACACTCCGAGATCCCAGAAGATCAAGCGCAAGACCAATCAGTTGACGCCATAGCTCTGGGTTAATCAACTAGAACCTGTTTGTCAGAGATCTCGTAACTGCTTAAGTAACCTATATTAATTCCTTTTCTCTCTTATCCGATACCTCTTACCGTGCATAATGTTCTCCCTTCTATATCTTTTCCCTTCCCCCCCCCCTTGTATGAGTCTTCTAATTCCCCCTGATATCTTGATTCTATCTGTCTCCTTGCCTCACGGTTGAGGCTGTATCAATGTGCTGTGAGGATCACAATAGGGTTGATAATCCTTTTCCCCCTTTGCGATCCTTATTATGCCTCTTAAAACGACCCACACAAATGGGCCTTATTGTTCTAAAGTTCATTTAACATTCTTCTGTTATTTTGTTTACTTTTGGTTAAAGGTACTTATGTCTGTCAGACCAACTCGCACGACATTACGGAAAAACTCTCTGGCTCCTGCCTCACCTTCCCGGATATATAGCTTCAGCAGAAATAAAGAGCAATATCAAGAGCAATAGATTGGCTTAGAACACCCAATCCTAAATCTTGGGTAGCGATGGAGCAAGACTTTGTAGGTCAACCCTTTCGGTCACTTCTGTTAGGGAACTCCAGTCTGAATAAAATCCCCTCCTGTTCATTTCCAATAATACAAGCTTCCCTTAATGCATGGAAGCATCTCCAATCCTCGCATTGCGCAATACCCTTCCCATCACCGACTCTATCGGTGGGGGATGTTTTAGGCACTTCTCTCCCAGTAATAAGAGACTGCACTCCACGAGACATTAGAGAATCTACTATCTCCATTTTTGCCCTTCATCAGTCTGAGGATACCCTCCCCACAATTAAAGAGATCCAAACTAAACTTAACCCCCGTAAACAGTTTTTACCAGCCATCCTATATCTTCACTCTTATGTTTCACTACACATTTCTAGTAGGGATCAGCTTAGACCCTTGGTTTGGGTTGAATCGCTTTTCGCCCACCCTAACCCACCAAAAAAGTTAATCTCACAATTATACAGAAAACTTAACAACCCTCCGTCATTAGTCAAACCAGCTTTTATTAGAAACTGGGAAAAAGACCTGAGCCTTGATTTCACATTGCCCAACTTACCAAAGATACTTCTTTCTCCGCACAAGTCATATCGCTGTGTGCGTATACAGGAGAATGGGTATAAACTCTTAACCAGATGGTACAGAACGCCAGATGTGACATCTCTTTACTCAGACACAGCGACGGACCAATGTTGGAGATGCCTTGAGGATAGAGGGTCATTCTTTCACATATGGTGGTCCTGTCCCATAATCAACAAATGGTGGAAATCCATATTTGACTTAAGCAATTTGATTTGTCACACAAATATACAGATGTCCCCTTCACTAGCTTTACTCAATATAGATATCAACACAACGCCCCCACATCCCTCCTTTCTATTTAGACAATTATTGATTGCTGCACGCTTATTAGTACCTAAACTCTGGTTATCAACCTCTACTCCATCTTTGGAACAATGGAAACTGAAGGTTGACCAACTATTCAGGTTTGAGGAGATTTCCTCTTGGAAACTCGGACTCACAACACATTCTCTAAACAATGGAAGAAGTGGTCTGAATACAGACACCCTAGCCGAGATAACTAATTTTACGACTATACAAACTTTCATTAACATAGGTGCCCTGTCCCCTGTTAAGACTCCTCATGTAATGCGAAAGGTTGAGAAGACTTCTACCACTTACTAGATGGGTTATACAGGGAGTGCAGAATTATTAGGCAAGTTGTATTTTTGAGGATTCATTTTATTATTGAACAACAACCATGTTCTCAATGAACCCAAAAAACTCATTAATATCAAAGCTGAATATTTTTGGAAGTAGTTTTTAGTTTGTTTTTAGTTTTAGCTATTTTAGGGGGATATCTGTGTGTGCAGGTGACTATTACTGTGCATAATTATTAGGCAACTTAACAAAAAACAAATATATACCCATTTCAATTATTTATTTTTACCAGTGAAACCAATATAACATCTCAACATTCACAAATATACATTTCTGACATTCAAAAACAAAACAAAAACAAATCAGTGACCAATATAGCCACCTTTCTTTGCAAGGACACTCAAAAGCCTGCCATCCATGGATTCTGTCAGTGTTTTGATCTGTTCACCATCAACATTGCGTGCAGCAGCAACCACAGCCTCCCAGACACTGTTCAGAGAGGTGTACTGTTTTCCCTCCTTGTAAATCTCACATTTGATGATGGACCACAGGTTCTCAATGGGGTTCAGATCAGGTGAACAAGGAGGCCATGTCATTAGATTTTCTTCTTTTATACCCTTTCTTGCCAGCCACGCTGTGGAGTACTTGGACGCGTGTGATGGAGCATTGTCCTGCATGAAAATCATGTTTTTCTTGAAGGATGCAGACTTCTTCCTGTACCACTGCTTGAAGAAGGTGTCTTCCAGAAACTGGCAGTAGGACTGGGAGTTGAGCTTGACTCCATCCTCAACCCGAAAAGGCCCCACAAGCTCATCTTTGATGATACCAGCCCAAACCAGTACTCCACCTCCACCTTGCTGGCGTCTGAGTCGGACTGGAGCTCTCTGCCCTTTACCAATCCAGCCACGGGCCCATCCATCTGGCCCATCAAGACTCACTCTCATTTCATCAGTCCATAAAACCTTAGAAAAATCAGTCTTGAGATATTTCTTGGCCCAGTCTTGACGTTTCAGCTTGTGTGTCTCGTTCAGTGGTGGTCGTCTTTCAGCCTTTCTTACCTTGGCCATGTCTCTGAGTATTGCACACCTTGTGCTTTTGGGCACTCCAGTGATGTTGCAGCTCTGAAATATGGCCAAACTGGTGGCAAGTGGCATCTTGGCAGCTGCACGCTTGACTTTTCTCAGTTCATGGGCAGTTATTTTGCGCCTTGCTTTTTCCACACGCTTCTTGCGACCCTGTTGACTATTTTGAATGAAACGCTTGATTGTTCGATGATCATTCGCTTCAATTTTAAGAGTGCTGCATCCCTCTGCAAGATATCTCACTATTTTTGACTTTTCTGAGCCTGTCAAGTCCTTCTTTTGACCCATTTTGCCAAAGGAAAGGAAGTTGCCTAATAATTATGCACACCTGATATAGGGTGTTGATGTCATTAGACCACACCCCTTCTCATTACAGAGATGCACATCACCTAATATGCTTAATTGGTAGTAGGCTTTCGAGCCTATACAGCTTGGGGTAAGACAACATGCATAAAGAGGATGATGTGGTCAAAATACTCATTTGCCTAATAATTCTGCACGCAGTGTAAAGGGTAGTATAGTACTTATATTTGCTTATCTTTATATGTAAGTAACCCTATTTATAGGGATATTGCTTTGATGTATAATGGCACTTATGTCGTGCTTGAGATATATATGTATGATGCATTCATATGTTCCTTGATATATATGATACATTTATATGTACCTTGTTATGTTATGTTTTATTATTTTAAATAAAAAATTTTGAACAAAAAAAAAAAGATACCGCAGTTATAAAGAGTGACAAACATCATTGGAACAACTAATTGAAACTGGTGTGATGTAACAGTTGCCCCCCAAAAAATCTTATTGAGGCAGTGGTGCGATATACCTAGAATATAATTTCTATGTAGTACATTTGTATTGTGCAGCATTTGTGTGCGGTTATGCAGAGATACTGCAGCTATACAGAGAGCCAAACGTCATTAGAACAACTAATTGCAACTGGTGTGATATAACAGTTGCCCCCCAAAAAATCTGATTGAGGCAGGGGTTTGATATACCTGTAATATAATTTCTATAGAGTGCATTTCTACTGTGCAGCATTTGTGTGCGGTTCTGTTGAGATACTGCAGCTATACAGAGGGACAAACGTCATTTGAACAACTAATTGCAACTGGTGTGATATAAAAGTTGCCCCACAAAAATCTGATTGAGGTAGGGGTTATATATACCTATAATATAATTTCTATAGAGGGCATTTATATTGTTTAGCATTTGTGTGTGGTTCTGCTGAGATACCGCAGCTATACAGAGGGACAAACGTCATTTGAACAACTAATTGCAACTGGAGTGATATAACAGTTGCCCCCCAAAAAATCTGATTGAGGCGGGGGTGCAATATACCTATAATATAATTTCTATATAGTGCTTTTTTTATTGTGCAGCATTTGTGTGCGGTTCTGCTCAGAAACTGGAGCTATACAGAGGTACAAACATCATTGGAACAACTAATTGCAACTGGTGTGCTATAACAGTTGCCCCCCAAAAAATCTGATTGAGGCAGAGGTACTATATACCTAGAATAAATTTTCTATGTAGTGCATTTGTATTGTGCATCCAATTGTGTGCGGTTCTGCTTAGATACCGTAGCTATATAGAGGGACAAACATCATTTGAACAACTAATTGCAACTGTTGTGATATACCAGTTGCCCCCAAAAATCTGATTGAGGCAGGGGTTTGATATACCTCTAATATAATATCTATAGAGTGCATTTATATTGTTTACCATTTGTATGCGGTTCTGCTGAGATACCGCAGCTATACAGAGGGACAAACATCATTTGAACAACTAATTGCAACTGAAGTGATATAACAGTTGCCCCCCAAAAAATCTGATTAAGGCAGTGGTGTGATATAACTATAATATAATTTCTATATAGTGCATTTGTATTCTGCAGCATTTGTCTGCGGTTCTGCTGAGAAACCGGAGCTACACAGAGGGTTAAACGTCATTGGAACAACTAATTGCAACTGGTGTTATATACCAGTTACCCCAAAAAAATCTGATTGAGGCAGAGCTTTGATATACCTTGAATATAAATTCTATATAGTGCATACGTATTTTGCAGCATTTGTGTGAGGTTCTGCTGAGATACCGTAGCTATATACAGAGGGACAAACATAATTGGAACAACTAATTGCAACTGGTGTGATATACCAGTTGCCCCCAAAAAAATCTGATTGAGGCAGGGGTTTGATATACCTATATTATAATTTCTATATAGTGAATTTGTATTTTGCAGCATTTGTGTGCGGTTCTGCTGATACCGCAGCTATACAGAGGGACAAACGTCATTTCAACAACTAATTGCAACTGGTGTGATATAACAGTTGCTTCCAAAAAAATCTGATTGAGGCAGGGGTGCAATATACTTAGAATATAATTTCTATATTGTGCATTTGTATTGTGCAGCATTTGTGTGCGGTTCTGCTGAGAAATCGTAGCTACACAGAGGGATAAACGTCATTTGAACAACTAATTGCAACTGGTGTGGTATAACAGTTACCCCAAAAAAAAATCATATTGAGGCAGGAGTTTGATATACCTAGAATTTAGTGCATTTGTATTTTGCAGCATTTGTGTGTGGTTCTGCTGAGATACCGCAGCTATACAGAGGGACAAACACTTTTGGAACAACTAATTGCAACTGTTGTGATATAACAGTTGCCCCCCAAAAAATCTGATTGAGTCAGTGGTTTGATTTACCTATAATATAATTTCTATAGAGTGCATTTACAGTCAGGTCCATAAATATTGGGACATTGACAGAATTCTAACATTTTTGGCTCTATACACCACCACAATGGATTTGCAATGAAACGAACAAGATGTGCTTTAACTGCAGATTTTATTGCAACAGGAGGCTCTCTGTCACCGCCAGCTCTCTGAGAAGGTCTGACAGACGTTCTTCTGTACCTCTTGCATGATGTTCTTTGTTTTGGTTTCACTTTGTCATTTCCTTTCCTTCTCCCAGCTGTCATCTATTTACACTGATTGCCTCCCTTTATATTCCCTCCCATACTGCCTCACTTTGAGGTTTATACTACTTCCTGGATTGTGTTCACTGCTGGAGGCTTCAATTGCTGATTCCTCAGATAAGTCTTTTTCCTTCATTTGTGTTTCCGTGCTGGCTTGATTTTAGGTGACTGGCAATAGAAGATTGGCACACTCATACATGCGGAGCCCCACGGAGTCTAAACACTTTATTATAACTGTATCTAATATAATACAATAAAATACAATAAAAATGTACATGTAATAAAATATAAAAAAATAAAATTGGATTAAACAGTAGATTCAGTTACTCCCAATGTAATTCGGGTTTAGATATTGATATAAACAGGTATCTGCAAAGGTTGCAAATGCCCTGGGTATTTCTTTAATATAGCCTACTCTGCTGGTATACAGGCGGCTATGATTGCACATAGATTATGGCTACTATCTTAACAAACGTGTTGTTTCTATATCTGGTTGTTATATGTCACAATAGTTGAAATAAGAATACACTCAGTTGTAGATATCTATTGTATCTCAGTAGCGAAACAATGGCACACAAATATATGCTGCTACTTATCGATGCAGTCCATATGTTTCCCAAATGCTCTGTAATTAGTTCTCATGAGAATGTTCGCAAAATTTCACATAGACTTTCGTTTAAATTTTCGTTCGAAAAAAAACGGCATGAAAAAATCGGCACAAAAAAATCACATGAGATAGTCTCCTACAGGCAGGAACCTTACTGGTAGTATTTCGCAGGGTGTAAATCAAAGTCAGTACTAATAACCCACACTCGTGGGCTTACCTTCCCTTTTATTCGGCTGTTTTTTTCGAGTTGTTGTTAATTCCGATTGCAGGCCGGCGTCCCGGTTTTTGCTATGTCGGCATCTCGATAGTCTGTGTGTCACATGGGTTGTGTTCCCAGTGATAGTTTCCAGCTGATTTGAGGTAGGTATGTGCAAAGCGTCTTTTTTTCGAATCCTCGATATCCTTTATGGTTAACAGTGCCTGTCCAATCAGAGTTCAAATCTTTAAGGGGTGAAGCAGTCACCAGACGCGTTTCGGGGATAACTCTCCCCTTCCTCAGTGGCAATCTTCTATTGACAGTTACTTAAATTGAAGGGTGAATTCATCAGATTGTGCACCTCCCGTGACTGTGTGGCTAGTGAGCTATTTCCAAGATAATTTACCTTGATTCCAGGGGACCCTGACTCCCTCCGTATTTAGTGCAGGGAGCCGGTGGTCGTGTCTAGAGATGTCGCAAACATAACATTTTCCGTTCGCGAAAGGCGAACGCGAATTTCCGCAAGTGTTCGCGAACGGGCGAACCGGGCGAACCGGGCGAACCGGGCGAACCGCCATAGACTTCAATAGGCAGGCGAATTTTAAAACCCACAGGGACTCTTTCTGGCCACAATAGTGATGGAAAAGTTGTTTCAAGGGGACTAACACCTGGACTGTGGCATGCCGGAGGGGGATCCAAGGCAAAACTCCCATGGAAAATTACGTAGTTGACGCAGAGTCGGGTTTTAATCCATAAAGGGCATAAATGACCTAACAATCCTAAAAAAAATTTTAACAACGTGGTTTAACCCCTTAAGAACTCAGCCCTATTTCACCTTAAGGACTTGGCCATTTTTTGCAAATCTGACCAGTGTCACTTTAAGTGCTGATAACTTTAAAACACTTTGACTTATCCAGGCCATTCTGAGATAGTTTTTTCGTCACATATTGTACTTCATGACACTGGTAAAATAAAGTCAAAAAAATTGATTTTTTTTCATAAAAAAATACCTAATTTACCCAAAAATTTGAAAAATTTGCAAATTTAAAAGTTTCAGTTTCTCTACTTCTGTAATACATAGTAATTCCCCCAAAAATTGTGATGACTTTACATTCCCCATATGTCTACTTCATGTTTGAATTATTTTGGGAATGATATTAAATTTTTTTGGGATGTTACAAGGCTTAGAAGTTTAGAAGCAAATCTTGAAATTTTTCTGAAATTTACAAAAACCCAATTGTTAGGGACCACTACAGGTCTGAAGTCACTTTGCGAGGCTTACATAATAGAAACCGCCCAAAAAATGACCCCATTCTATAAACTACACCCCTCAAGGTATTCAAAACTGATTTTACAAACTTCGTTAACCCTTTAGGTGTTGCACAAGAGTTATTGGCAAATGGGGATGAAATTTGAGAATTTAATTTTTTTGCCTAATTTTCCATTTTAGCCCATTTTTTCCACTAACAAAGCAAGGGTTAACAGCCAAACAAGACTGTATCTTTTTTGCCCTGACTCTGCCGTCTACAGAAACACCCCATATGTGGCCGTAAACTACTGTACGGGCACACGGTAGGGCGTAGAGGGAAAGGTGCGCCGTATGGTTTTTGGAAGCCAGATTTTGCTGGACTGGTTTTTTGACACCATGTCCCATTTGAAGCCCCCCTGATGCACCCCTAGAGTAGAAACTCCATAAAATTGACCCCATCTAAGAAACTACACCCCTCAAGGTATTCAAAACTGATTTTACAAACTTTGTTAACCCTTTAGGTGTTGCACAAGATTTAATGGAAAATAGAGATACAATTTCAAAATTTCACTTTTTTGGCAGATTTTCCATTTTAATATATTTTTTCTAGTTACAAAGCAAGGGTTAACAGCCAAACAAAACTCATTATTTATGGCCCTGATTCTGTAGTTTACAGAAAGACCCCATATGTGGTCGTAAACTGCTGTACGGGCACACGGCAGGGTGCAGAAGGAAAGGAATGCCATACGGTTTTTGGAAGGCAGATTTTGTTGTTGTTTTTTTACACCATGTCCCATTTGACGCCCCCCTGATGCACCCCTAGAGTAGAAACTCCAAAAAAGTGACCCCATTTTAGAAACTACGGGATAGGGTGGCAGTTTTGTTGGTACTAGATTAGGGTACATATGATTTTTGTTTGCTCTATATTACACTTTTTTGTGCGGCAAGGTAACAAGAAATAGCTTTTTTGGCAAGTTTTTTTGTTGTTATTTACAACATTCATCTGACAGGTTAGATCATGTGGTAATTTTATAGAGCAGGTTGTCACGGACGCAGCGATACCTAATATGTATACAATTTTTTTTTATTTATGTAAGTTTTACACAATGATTTCATTTTTAAAACAAAAAAATGTTTTAGTGTCTCCATAGTCTAAGAGCCATAGTTTTTTCAGTTTTTGGGCGATTATCTTAAGTAGGGTCTCATTTTTTGCGGGATGACATGGCGATTTGACACTATTTTGGGGTGCATATGACTTTTTGATCGCTTGCTATTACACTTTTTGTGACGTAAGATGACAAAAAATGGCTTTTTTTACACCGTTTTTATTTTTATTTTTTTACGGTGGTCATTTATTTAAGTTTTACACAATGATTTCATTTTTGAAAACCTAAAAAATCATGTTTTAGTGTTTCCATAGTCTAAGAGCCATAGTTTTTTCAGTTTTTGGGCGATTATCTTGGGTAGGGTATGATTTTTGCGGGATGAGATGACGGTTTGATTGGTAATATTTTGGCGTACATGCGACTTTTTTGATCACTTTTATTACCTTTTTTGGGAAGTAAGGTGGGCAAAATTTCAATTTCCTCATAGTTTTTATTTTTTTATTTTTATGGCGTTCACCGTGCGGGGAAAGTAACATGACCGTTTTATAGATCAGGTCGTTACGGACGCGGCGATACCAAACATGTGTAGGGAATTTTATTTTTTTCATTTTTAATCAGTGATAAATGTGTTTTTTGATTTTTACTTTTTTTACTCTGCACAGATGTCAGCCGTTTATACCAGGGTGTCAGCAATGTGCTGACACCCTGGTATACCCACTGGACACAAACGAATTTTCAAGAGGAGACGGGCAGGGGATCGCGATCCCGCCTCCCGCACCGCCCCCACCGCCCACAAACAACCCCCCCTGCACCACCCGCCGGCAAAAAATCATGCAGGGGTGCAGGGGGCGTGCAAAATCAATATTTTAGGCACACTAAAGTTTCTGATCCCGCGGGGATCAGAAACTGCAGAAAGCGCAGCAAACTGCAGGTCTGAATTGACCTGCGATTTGCGGCGATCGCCGATACGGGGGTCACATGACCCCCCCTGGCATTGTGACAGGATGCCGGCTGAATGATTTCAGCCGGCATCCTGTTCGGATTAACCCCCGCAGCTCCGCAATCTCGATTTAAACTTATGACGTACCGGTACGCCCTGAGTCCTTAAGGATTCGGGAAATAGGGCGTACCGGTACGCCCTAATTCCTTAAGGGGTTAAAACATCCAGTGTGTGTATACGATCAGGTATGATGTTGTGTCGATCAGGTAGTGTAAGGGTTACGCCCGCTTCACAGACATTGACAGACCAAACTCCCCTTTTAATGCACCGCAAACTCCCCATTTGCACAAGGTTGGATACCAAGCTAGCCATGTCCCGTTGATGTCATTAAAAGGTTTCTTCCTCCACCCAGCCACGTACAACACCAAGGGTCCCCGAAAGGTGAATTGAATTGATTTTTCGAACGGGTAAATGGTTAAAAAAAACGCTGGCTCCCTCCCCTTTGTTTGAATCCACTGCATCTGTGCAATTTACTGTCACACCCGATATGAGTGGTATTTTCTGTAGTACTATTCTCATCAGTTTAATCCCTGTTACGTCCCCAATCTGGGGTCCATTTATTAAATGGATTTTTCGAACGGGGAGATGGTTAAAAAAACGCTGGCTCCCTCCCCTTTGTTTGAATCCATGCCACGGTCACTGCGTCTGCGCCGTGCAATTTACTGTCACACCCGATATGAGTGGTATTTTATGTAGTTCTCGCTTCTCATCAGTTTAATCCCTGTTACGTCCCCAATCTGGGGTCCATTTATTAAATTGATTTTTCGAACGGCGAGATGGTTAAAAAAACGCTGGCTCCCTCCCCTTTGTTTGAATTTACGCCACGGTCACTGCGTGTAACGGTCGCGTACACACACACACAGGGGGGAGGGAAGTGACCACTTGCATTCAGAAGCGCCATCTCACACTGAACGCCGTAATCTCAGATATCGTGAGATTTCGGGCGCTCTGCTTAATCTGTATGGTAATTCGCGCGCGCTCCCGATTTTTCCTCAGAGTGTGTCTCTTCACCTCACAGAGCATACTCCACACCTCTCACTGAATACACTCGACTAATTAATTAATTACATAACTTACCTCATTTCCTCTGTAAGTATACCTAATACAGTCATTTATATATATATATATATATATATATATACCGTATTTTTCGCTTTATAAGACGCACCTGTTTATAAGACGCACCTAGGCTTTTGAGGAGGAAAATGAGAAAATAAATAATTTTTTAACCAAAAGGTGTGCTTTTGGTGGGTTTTGAACTAATGGTGGTCTGTGGATGACACTATTATGGGTGATCTGTGGATGACACTTCTATGGAGGGGATCTGTGGATGACGCACTGTTATGAGGGATCTATGGATGACACTTATGTGATTATACCCCCATCATCCTAGAGAATACACTGATGTACTGTAGGTGCTGTACATTGGTGTATTCTCAAGGATGAGGGGGGTTATAGTCAGATTAAATAGAAACACTATCCAGGGACTGTTCTGTAATTGGCATGTGTTTATATTAAATATGACTATAACCACCCTCATCCATAGAAATCCACTCATATACTGCAGCACATGCGTGGATTCCTATGGATGAGGGGGGTTATAGTCATATTTAATATAAACACATGACAATTACAGAACAGTCCCTGGACAGTGCTTATATTAAATATGACTATAACCCCCCTCATCCATAGGAATCCACTCATATACTGCAGTATCTGGGTGGATACCTATGGATGAGAGGGGAGGGGGGAAGGGGGGGGGTTGTAGTCATAGATGACACATTTGCAGTAATTTTTATATTGTCCTGAGCTCCACTCACCCGGGGACTGGGTACACAAAACCGCTGTACACAGCAGGAGCAGAGCTGGTACAGCGGGAAATTGGAGGGAAGCTGATGGAGGTGAGGGCAGCACCACTGCGCTCACCACTAATCAGCAGGACTAAAGAAGTGCGGGCTGACGGCAGCAGAGCACATTCATTGAAGCTGCCAGCCCGCCCAACGGTTTACTGTAATATCTCTTCAACTTCATTCACCTTCTCCTGGTACAGAGATTTCAGAGACTTCCACTTCTGTTTTACCTCTTCTACCTCTTGAATCAGTAACTCTGGGCTTGTCTCCTCCGTTTTGACAATGTCCGCTTCTTGTATGAATTCAGGAAGGAAACTCAGGACTTGCAGCTGGCTGCACAGCATCTAATGCTTTCTGCGTCGCTCGATGGAATAATCCACCAGGACTTTGGCTGGGATCTTGCCATCACCTTCTTCTTTACACCGCACGTCCAGACAAGTAGTTCGGGAGCAGGAAGCAGTGACAGGATGGCGGAGGGCTTTTGGATTCCCTCTCTAACCGCCCTTGTCTGGACGTGCAGCGTAAAGAAGAAGGTGATGGCGAGATCCCAGCCAGTCCTGGTGGATGATTCCATGGAGCGACGCAGAAAGCATTACGGTAGATGCTGTGCAGCCAGCTGCAAGTCCTGCACTTCTTTCCTGAATTCATACAAGAAGCGGACATTGTCAAAAGGGAGGAGACAAGCCCAGAGTTACTGATTCAAGAGGTAAAACAGAAGTGGAAGTCTCTGAAATCTCCATACCAGGAGAAAATTCTGTTCAGTTTACTATAATAGCGGGCGGGCTGGCAGCAGCGGAGCACAATAAGTGAAGCCGCCAGCCCGACAATCCCTGGTGCAGTCTTTTTAAGGAAGCGCGGGCTAGCGGCAGAAGCCTTTAGTGAAGCCGCCAGCCCGCCCAACAGTTTTATGGCAGGCTCAGGAGTTGTTAGTGAGAGCTCCTGAGCCACCTAATTTTAGTTCTATTCGTTTTATAAGACGCAGTGACTTTTCCCCTCCACTTTGGAGGAAAAAAAAGTGCGTCTTATAAAACGAAAAATACGGTACATATATTTCTATATATATAATATATATACATATATATATATATATATATACACTCACCTAAAGAATTATTAGGAACACCATACTAATACGGTGTTGGACCCCCTTTTGCCTTCTGAACTGCCTTAATTCTACGTGGCATTGATTCAACAAGCATTCTTTAGAAATGTTGGCCCATATTGATAGGATAGCATCTTGCAGTTGATGGAGATTTGAGGGATGCACATCCAGGGCACGAAGTTCCCGTTCCACCACATCCCAAAGATGCTCTATTGGGTTGAGATCTGGTGACTGTGGGGGCCATTTTAGTACAGTGAACTCATTGTCATGTTCAAGAAACCAATTTGAAATGATTCGAGCTTTGTGACATGGTGCATTATCCTGCTGGAAGTAGCCATCATAGGATGGATACATGTTCTCATTCTGTTTACGCCAAATTCGGACTCTACCATTTGAATGTCTCAACAGAAATCGAGACTCATCAGACCAGGCAACATTTTTCCAGTCTTCAACAGTCCAATTTTGGTGAGCTCGTGCAAATTGTAGCCTCTTTTTCCTATTTGTAGTGGAGATGAGTGGTACCCGGTGGGGTCTTCTGCTGTTGTAGCCCATCCGCCTCAAGGTTGTGCGTGTTGTGGCTTCAGAAATGCTTTGCTGTATACCTCAGTTGTAACGAGTGGTTATTTCAGTCAACGTTGCTCTTCTATCAGCTTGAATCAGTCGGCCCATACTCCTCTGACCTCTAGCATCCACAAGGCATTTTTGCCCACAGGACTGCCGCATACTGGATGTTTTTCCCTTTTCACACCATTCTTTGTATACCCTAGAAATGGTTGTGCGTGAAAATCCCAGTAACTGAGCAGATTGTGAAATACTCAGACCGGCCCGTCTGGCACCAACAACCATACCATGCTCAAATTTGCTTAAATCACCTTTCTTTCCCATTCTGACATTCAGTTTGGAGTTCAGGAGATTGTCTTGACCAGGACTACACCCCTAAATGCATTGAAGCAACTGCCATGTGATTGGTTGACTAGATAATTGCATTAATGAGAAATAGAGCAGGTGTTCCTAATAATTCTTTAGGTGTGTATATATATATATATATATATATATATATATACACTGCTCAAAAAAATAAAGGGAACACTTAAACAACACAATGTAACTCCAAGTCAATCACACTTCTGTGAAATCAAACTGTCCACTTAGGAAGCAACACTGAGTGACAATCAATTTCACATGCTGTTGTGCAAATGGGATAGACAACAGGTGGAAACTATAGGCAATTAGCAAGACACCCCCAATAAAGGAGTGGTTCTGCAGGTGGTGAGCACAGACCACTTCTCAGTTTCTATGCTTCCTGGCTGATGTTTTGGTCACTTTTGAATGCTGGCGGTGCTTTCACTCTAGTGGTTGCATGAGACGGAGTCTACAACCCACACAAGTGGCTCAGGTAGTGCAGCTTATCCAGGATGGCACATTAATGCGAGCTGTGCCAAGAAGGTTTGCTGTGTCTGTCAGCGTAGTGTCCAGAGCATGGAGGCGCTACCATGGAGCATGGAGGCGCTACACTAATTGCCTCCCTTTATATTCCCTCCCATACGGCCTCACTTTGCGGTTTATACTACTTCCTGGATTGAAGTGTTCACTGCTGGAGACTCCTGTTACTGCTTGATCAGATAAGTCCTTTCATGTATTGTGTTTCCTTGCGGGCTTGATTCTAGGTGACCCTGACTCCCTCCGTATTAAGTGCAGGGAGCCGGTGGTCGTGTCCCCTCACTATTATAGGGTTTTCAGGTGTCACACAGTCTAGGTACGAGGGCATGCAATCGTCTACCTCTGAGACCCTTGTATGTGCTTAGCAGTCAGGGTGAGCTCTTAGGGTTTTATAGGGGTCACCTTTATGCTCCTTAGTTTGGGATCAAGCCAGTCAGATGTTTATCCATAACTTCCAGCTATCTGCAACATCATCCATGACATTGGAGAGCTGCAGGTTGAGCATACCTGTCATAGGAGAATTGGATCTCAAATGGGTCCCTAAGACTCTAGAAGTAGAAGCAGTTGGACATGTTTCCATTCTTCTCACTGCCATAGCTCAAACTCTCCCTCCTGGCAGGAAGCAGGACCAGCCCACTCCTACCAATATGTGTGTGGGTGGGAGGGCAGATTGGCTAACACTGTCCCTTCCAACCATACCATCTATACCTCAACTGCTGGTGTACATACATAACAGAACAACATATAACATAACATTTGCAGATACCCCCAGTTCTGGAGTACTGGACTCTAATCTTCTGCATTACAAGGAAAGTGTCATCAGATTTCATGAGTTAAGGACCCATTTACATGGGCTGGTGTACAGGGTGATGATTAAGAAGGAACTGTTCGCTGCCAGTCATTGCCTGATCTCGAAGCTGCAGGAGAGCTGCATTTAGATGCAGCCATCATCCAGATACAGATTCAATATTTGTAGTAGTACACCTCTGTTTACACAGGGCGATGTGCTATACACAAACAATGATTTTTATGTATTGCATGAAAAATGAGTTTACCTGATGAAAATGTGCTTGTTCATCAGGTTAACTGCAGTAGTTCACATGGGTAATTATGGAACAAACATTTGCACAAATGTTCGTCCCAATCTTCAGCTGGTGCAAGAGGCAAATAAGACTACATTCACATGATAGTTTAAAAAAAAATAAAGTCTACTAAAATTGAATAAGCTTTCAGTCTTTCATTTACATTTTGCATCAGGCTATGTAAAGTTTTTTTTTTTTTCAGAACTATTGCAGTCTATGGGTCTGCTCACATGGCTGTTTTTTTAAACGGCTGGTAAATGGAGTGTCCCACTCAAGTGACCTTGCGCCCCTCAAACGTGTTTTAGTTATGTATTAATGTCATGTGATATGCCTGTATTTTGTATTTTATCTCCTGTCATATTCTCCATGTCACAATGTGATTCCATATGCAAATATCCTTTACACAGGCCTAGTCAGGGTGCACTACACTTGTTTCTCCACAAGATGGAGCAGTGTTAGTGTGTATAAATAGCTTAGCTCAGACCTAAGTTAGGCAGTTCAATCGAGTTAAGTTGTTGCCTGGTTGAGGTCAATCCAAACCAGTGCATATGAGCTCAGGTCAATCCAAGTGAGAGTTCAGTTCAATGCAGTTCTCTCATGAGCCTACAAGAAAGCAACAGCCATGTAGCTGAATATCTGGAGGGAGGCCCCTTCCTAGCCTCTCTACTCTGTCCCTGTCGGCTCCCTAACCCAGGGTTAAGGCCTGCAAGTATTCTACCTAGAGGTGAGCAATCCACTCCTATAGATCGCTCTTCCAGAGTGATCAATGTCTAAACTGTACGCAGCCGAGTATTTAAGGAATTATCACGTTTATGCAAGACAAAGGATTAGCAAGATAATCATTACCTGAGGACTTATTAGGCACCTTTGTAGTAGGTGTAGGAGATCGCTTGGAGCATCTACATCTCCAGTTCAGATCCTGAGGACAGTTAGGCCAACTGTCAGAACAACATTGGATTTGAAGTTTCAGGATTCAGAAAAGCACCTTTAATCAAGGATTAGGATCAGGCCGGAGTTGTGACCAGTGTAAGACTTTCTTCATCATTACAAGCCTAGTCTGAGCAGTAGATTTCTTATGTATTACAATATCCTGTACTTCATTGAGGATTTGCATTTCCCTTTTCCCCATATGCATGGGAGATTGTGCTTAATGCCGGATTGTATCAAGAGACAGTTTAATGCCAATGGATGTATTGTTATCAAGAGTGATCATCAGTAGAGTTGAGCGAACACCTGGATGTTCGGGTTCGACGAGTTCGGCCGAACTTTCGAAAAATGTTCGGGTTCGGGATCCGAACTCGACCCGAACTTCATCCCGAACCCGAACCCCATAGAAGTCAATGGGGACCCGAACTTTTGGGCACTAAAAAGGCTGTAAAACACACCCAGAAAGGGCTAGAGGGCTGCAAAAGGCAGCAAAATGTAGTTAAATCCCCTGCAAACAAATGTAGATAGGGAAATGATGAGTTAACATAAAATAAATAAAAATTAAACAATATTAATTGGAGTGAGGTCCCATAGCACAGAATCAGGCTTCAAGTCACCCACCAATGGAGAAGGTCACTTACTATTATTTTGACCACAGCACCCAGACAAAGGAGAGAGGTCCCACAGCAGAGAACCAGGCATCATATCACCCACCACAGGAGTAGGCCACCATTTAGTTACTTTGACCCCTACACCCAGACGGAGGAGAGAGGTTACACAGCAGAGAATCAGGCATTTAGATCACCCACCACAGGAGTAGGCCACCATTGAATCAGACCCCGGCAACCATGTCAGATGGCACAAGCATAAGCTTTATATCAATCAGCACAGGAGAAGGCGACTTTGACAGACTTTGACCCCTACACCCGGACGGAGGAGAGAGGTTTCAAAGCAGAGAATCAGGCATTTAGATCACCCACCACAGGAGTAGGCCCCAATTTAATGGGACCCCGGCAACCATGTCAGATGGCACAACCATCAGCTTCATATCAATCAGCACAGGAGAAGGCGACTTTGAAAGACTTTGACCCCTACACCCAGACAGAGGAGAGAGGTTTCACAGCAGAGAATCAGGCATTTAGATCACCCACCACAGGAGTAGGCCCCCATTGAATCAGACCCTGGCAACCATGTCAGATGGCACAACCATCAGCTTTATATCAATCAGCACAGGAGAAGCCACCATTGAGTTACTTTGACCCCTGCACCCAGGAAGAGGAGAGAGGCCCCACAGCACATATTCTGGCATCATATCAGCCACCACAGGAGAAGCCACCATTGAGTTACTTTGACCCCCGCACCCAGGAAGAGGAGAGAGGCACCACAGCACATATTCTGGCATCATATCAGCCACCACAGGAGAAGCCACCATTGAGTTACTTTGACCCCTGCACCCAGGAAGAGGAGAGAGGCCCCACAGCACATATTCTGGCATCATACTAACCACCACAGGAGAAGCCACCATTGAGTTACTTTGACCCCTGCACCCAGGAAGAGGAGAGAGGCCCCACAGCACATATTCTGGCATCATATCAGCCACCACAGGAGAAGCCACCATTGAGTTACTTTGACCCCCGCACCCAGGAAGAGGAGAGAGGCACCACAGCACATATTCTGGCATCATATCAGCCACCACAGGAGAAGCCACCATTGAGTTACTTTGACCCCTGCACCCAGGAAGAGGAGAGAGGCCCCACAGCACATATTCTGGCATCATACTAACCACCACAGGAGAAGCCACCATTGAGTTACTTTGACCCCTGCACCCAGGAAGAGGAGAGAGGCCCCACAGCACATATTCTGGCATCATATCAGCCACCACAGGAGAAGCCACCATTGAGTTACTTTGACCCCCGCACCCAGGAAGAGGAGAGAGGCACCACAGCACATATTCTGGCATCATATCAGCCACCACAGGAGAAGCCACCATTGAGTTACTTTGACCCCCGCACCCAGGAAGAGGAGAGAGGCACCACAGCACATATTCAGGCATCATATCACACACCACAGGAGAAGGCCTCTTTCAGTGATTTAGGCCTTTGGACCCAGACAGAGGAGAGAGGCACCACAGCACATATTCTGGCATCATATCAGCCACCACAGGAGAAGCCACCATTGAGTTACTTTGACCCCTGCACCCAGGAAGAGGAGAGAGGCCCCACAGCACATATTCTGGCATCATATCAGCCACCACAGGAGAAGCCACCATTTAGTTACTTTGACCCCTGCACCCAGGAAGAGGAGAGAGGCACCACAGCACATATTCTGGCATCATATCAGCCACCACAGGAGAAGCCACCATTTAGTTACTTTGACCCCTTCACCCAAACAGAGGAGAGAGGTTCCACATCAGAGAATCAGGCATCATATCAACCACCACAGGAGTAGGCCACAATTTAGTTTATTTGACCCCTGCACCCAGGAAGAGGAGAGAGGCCCCACAGCACATATTCTGGCATCATATCACACACCACAGGAGAAGGCCTCTTTCAGTGATTTAGGCCTTTGGACCCAGACAGAGGAGAGAGGTCAGAGATTAGCTTCATATCCCCCAGCACAGCAGAAGACCGCTTTATTTGACTTAGGCCTCAGCACCCAGACAGAAGACAGAGGTAGCATGGCAGAGGTTATGGCTTCATGTCACCCGTTAGTTTAACCGGCCACTTTCATCTGGTTAGGCCCCGGCGCCCAGACAGAGAAGAGTTTCATTCAACTGTGGGTTTCATAAAATTTGTATCAAATAAAGAAGTGGCCCGTAGCACAACAAGACATGTTTTAGGCAGTTAATAAGGACTACTCTGCACAAGGGAGGGACAGGTCCTGTGGGATCCATGCCTGGTTCATCTTTATGAAGGTCAGCTTGTCCACGTTGGCTGTGGACAGGCGGCTGCGCTTGTCAGTAATGACGCCCCCTGCCGTGCTGAATACGCGTTCAGATAAAACGCTGGCCGCCGGGCAGGAAAGCACCTCCAAGGCATAACATGCTAACTCTGGCCACGTGGACAATTTCGAAACCCAGTAGTTGAATGGGGCCGAACCATCCGTCAGGATGTGGAGGGGTGTGCAGACATACTGTTCAACCATGTTAGTGAAATGCTGCCTCCTGCTAACACGTTCCGTATCAGGTGTCGGTGCAGATAGCTGTGGCGTGGAGACAAAACTTTTCCACATTTCTGCCATGCTAACCCTGCCCTCAGATGAGCTGGCCGTGACACAGCTGCGTTGGCGACCTCTTGCCACTCCTCTGCCTTCACCTTCCACCTGTTCCCCTGTGACATGTGGGAATGCTCTCAAGAGCGCCTCTATCAGCGTGCGCTTGTACTCGCGCATCTTACGGTCGCGCTCCAGTTCAGGAATTAAAGTGGGCACATTGTCTTTATACCGGGGATCCAGCAGGGTGGCCACCCAGTAGTCTGCACACGTTAAAACGTGGGCAACTCTGCTGTCGTTGCGCAGGCATTGGAGCATATATTCGCTCATGTGGGCCAGGCTACCCATGGGTAAGGACAAGCTGTCCTCTGTGGGAGGCGTATCGTCATCGTCCACCGTATCCCCCCAGCCACGCACCAGTGATGGGCCTGGGCTGCCACCCCGCTGTGAACTTGCGTCATCCTCGTCCCCCTCCACCTCCTCCTCCTCATCCTCCTCGTCCTCCAGTACAGTGCCTTGGCTGGCGACTTGTGAACCTGTCCTCTGCTGCTTAAACAAACCTCCCTCTGAGCCACTTCGAACAGACTGGCCCGAAAGTGTTAGAAACGAGCCCTCATCCTCCTCCTCCTCCTCCACCTGGGCCACCTCCTCTAACATCATTGCCCTAAGTGTTTTCTCAAGGAGACATAGAAGTGGTATTGTAATGCTGATAACAGTGTCATCGCCACTGGCCATGTTGGTGGAGTACTCGAAACAGCGCAGCAGGGCACACAGGTCTCGCATGGAGGCCCAATCATTGGTGGTGAAGTGGTGCTGTTCGGCAGTACGACTGACGCGAGCGTGCTGCAGCTGAAACTCCACTATGGCCTGCTGCTGCTCGCACAGTCTCTCCAGCATGTGCAAGGTGGAGTTCCACCGGATGGGCACGTCGCATATGAGGCGGTGAGCGGGAAGGCCGAAGTTCCGCTGTAGCGCAGACAGGCGAGCAGCGGCAGGATGTGAACGGCGGAAGCGCGCACAGACGGCCCGCACTTTATGCAGCAGCTCTGACATGTTGGGGTAGTGGTGAATGAACCTCTGCACCACCAAGTTCAGCACATGCGCCAGGCAAGGGATGTGCGTCAAACCGGCTAGTCCCAGAGCTGCCACGAGATTTCGCCCATTATCGCATACCACCAGGCCTGGCTTGAGGCCCACCGGCAGAAACCACTCGTCGGTCTTTTGTTCAATACCCCGCCACAACTCCTTTGCGCTGTGGGGCCTGTCCCCCAAACATATGAGTTTCAGAATGGCCTGCTGACGTTTACCCCGGGCTGTGCTGAAGTTGGTGGTGAAGGTGTGTGGCTGACCGGATGAGCTGGTGGAAGCAGTGGAGGAGGAAGCCGAGTAGGAGGAGGAGGCTACAGGAGGCAGAGAATGATGCCCTGCGATCCTAGGGGGCGGAAGGACGTGCGCCAAGGAACTGTCCGCCGGGGGCCCAGCCGCCACTACATTCATCCAGTGTGCAGTTAGTGAGATATAGCGTCCCTGGCCGTGCTTACTGGTCCACGTATCTGTGGTTAGGTGGACCTTGCCACAAATGGCGTTGCGCAGTGCACACTTGATTTTATCGGACACTTGCATGTGCAGGGAAGGCACGGCTGTCTTGGAGAAGTAGTGGCGGCTGGGAACCACATACTGCGGGACAGCCATGGCCATCAGCTGTTTGAAGTTGTCTGTGTCCACCAGCCGGAATGACAGCATTTCAAAGGCCAGCAGTTTAGAAATGCTGGCGTTCAGGCCAAGGGCTCGAGGGTGACTCGGGGGGAATTTGCGCTTCCTCTCTAAGGTTTGAGATATTGAGAGCTGAACGCTGCTGTGTGATATAGTGGAGACGCTAGTTGACGGTGGCGGTGGTGGTGGTGTCGGTGGCACATCCTCTGTTTGCTGCTCGGCAGGTGGCAACATTCCTCTCGAGGCGGAAGCCGAGGCAGCAGCGGTAGAGGGAGCAGGGGGAGCCTCAGCGAGTGCCTGGTTTTTAAGGTGTGTACCCCACTGCAGTTCATGCTTTGCATGTAGATGCCTGGTCATGCAGGTTGTGCTGAGGTTCAGAACGTTAATGCCTCGCCTCAGGCTCTGATGGCAGAGCGTGCAAGTCACTCGGGTCTTGTCGGTAGGACATTGTTTAAAGAAGTGCCATGCCAGGGAACTCTTTGAAGCTGCCTTTGTGGGGCTGGGTCCCTGTTGGCGATGTCCAGTAGCAGGCGAACTCTGGGGGCGGCGGCTCGTCTGCTTTGGCCCCCTGCTCCCTCTTTGGCTTCGCTGTTGTCTCGGTCTCACCACTACCTCTTCCTCTGAACTGTGAAAGTCATCGCCACGACCTTCAGTCCATGTGGGGTCTAAGACCTCATCGTCCTCTGCATCGTCTTCCACCCAGTCTCCCTCCCTGACCTCCTCCTGTTCAGTCTGCACACTGCAAAAAGACGCGGCAGTGGGCACCTGTGTTTCGTCATCATCAGAGAGTCGGTGACTCTGCTGTGGTGGTATTCCCATGTCCTCTTCATCTGGAGACATAAGTGGTTGTGCGTCAGTGCATGGTATGTCTTCCTCCACTGGGGAAGGGCTAGGTGGACGCCCCTGGGAAACCCTGGAAGCAGAGTCTTCAAACAGAAGAAGAGACTGCTGCATAACTTGTGGCTCAGACCGTTTCCCTGATATGCTTGGGGGTGATGTGACAGACTGATGGGCTTGGTTTTCAGGTGCCACCTGTGCGCTTTCCGCAGAAGACTGGGTGGAAGACCATGTGGTGAACGTGCTGGAAGCACTGTCGGCCACCCAATCGATTAATGCCTGTACCTGCTCAGGCCTTACCATCCTAAGAGCGGCATTGGGCCCCACGAGATATTGCGGTACATTCTGCCGGCTAGTTGAGGGAGTTCGTTCCCTACTGTGTGCGCCTGGGGCCGAACGGCCACGTCCTTTACCAGCAACAGAGGCTCCACGGACACCACCACGACCGCGTCCTCGTCCCTTAATAGTATTTTTCTTCATTGTTGCGATTCAACTCGCACCACAATGAAATATATTATTTTTTATAAGCAAAATCCCCTCACTGGAATACTTTCAGTCTTTTGACTGTATGGATTACAGATGGAATGACTGTTATATGTGAGTACCGCTTTCTTTGACAGATTCTAGTATGGGTACATATATGTTTTCCCAACCCCAGCACATTAGTTTGCTAATTCCAGATGTATGAAACGCAGGCCTAACTGTATCTAGTATATTGAACGCCAGATAAACTAACTTGGCCTTTTTTAAATAAAAAAAAAATTCCCTCACTGGAATACTTTTAGTCTTTTGACTGTATGGATTACAGATGGAATGACTGTTATATGTGAGTACCGCTTTCTTTGACAGATTCTAGTATGGGTACATATATGTTTTCCCAACCCCAGCACATTAGTTTGCTAATTCCAGATGTATGAAACGCAGGCCTAACTGTATCTAGTATATTGAACGCCAGATAAACTAACTTGGCCTTTTTTAAATAAAAAAAAAATTCCCTCACTGGAATACTTTCAGTCTTTTGACTGTATGGATTACAGATGGAATGACTGTTATATGTGAGTACCGCTTTCTTTGACAGATTCTAGTATGGGTACATATATGTTTTCCCAACCCCAGCACATTAGTTTGCTAATTCCAGATGTATGAAACGCAGGCCTAACTGTATCTAGTATATTGAACGCCAGATAAACTAACTTGGCCTTTTTTAAATAAAATAAAAATTCCCTCACTGGAATACTTTCAGTCTTTTGACTGTATGGATTACAGATGGAATGACTGTTATATGTGAGTACCGCTTTCTTTGACAGATTCTAGTATGGGTACATATATGTTTTCCCAACCCCAGCACATTAGTTTGCTAATTCCAGATGTATGAAACGCAGGCCTAACTGTATCTAGTATATTGAACGCCAGATAAACTAACTTGGCCTTTTTTAAATAAAAAAAATCCCCTCACTGGAATACTTTCAGTCTTTTGACTGTATGGATTACAGATGGAATGACTGTTATATGTGAGTACCGCTTTCTTTGACAGATTCTAGTATGGGTACATATATGTTTTCCCAACCCCAGCACATTAGTTTGCTAATTCCAGATGTATGAAACGCAGGCCTAACTGTATCTAGTATATTGAACGCCAGATAAACTAACTTGGCCTTTTTTAAATAAAAAAAATCCCCTCACTGGAATACTTTCAGTCTTTTGACTGTATGGATTACAGATGGAATGACTGTTATATGTGAGTACCGCTTTCTTTGACAGATTCTAGTATGGGTACATATATGTTTTCCCAACCCCAGCACATTAGTTTGCTAATTCCAGATGTATGAAACGCAGGCCTAACTGTATCTAGTATATTGAACGCCAGATAAACTAACTTGGCCTTTTTTAAATAAAAAAAATCCCCTCACTGGAATACTTTCAGTCTTTTGACTGTATGGATTACAGATGGAATGACTGTTATATGTGAGTACCGCTTTCTTTGACAGATTCTAGTATGGGTACATATATGTTTTCCCAACCCCAGCACATTAGTTTGCTAATTCCAGATGTATGAAACGCAGGCCTAACTGTATCTAGTATATTGAACGCCAGATAAACTAACTTGGCCTTTTTTAAATAAAAAAAATTCCCTCACTGGAATACTTTCAGTCTTTTGACTGTATGGATTACAGATGGAATGACTGTTATATGTGAGTACCGCTTTCTTTGACAGATTCTAGTATGGGTACATATATGTTTTCCCAACCCCAGCACATTAGTTTGCTAATTCCAGATGTATGAAACGCAGGCCTAACTGTATCTAGTATATTGAACGCCAGATAAACTAACTTGGCCTTTTTTAAATAAAAAAAAAATTCCCTCACTGGAATACTTTATGGCTTTTCACTGTATGGATTACAGGTGGACTGGTATTAGTAGGGGTGACACAAGCACACCCAAGTCCCTGATGTAGGATTTCTATGGCACAGACCACTATTACAAGTGATTAATGGACGTTGGGAGAGATTGTGCTGCAGCACTAGTCCCAAGATGGCCGCCGCCTATCAGCCCAGTAACATGTGCCACAAAATGGTCTGCACAACCTTTAAAAAAAATAGCCTTGGACTGTGCTGCTAAATCGCTATTGGTCTGAATCCCAGGTGTAGATGTCTGACTTGTTTGGAGCTTTGGAATGCACACTGTGGCAGCTTCTGCTGCAGCACTACAAGTCGCAAAATGGCGGCCGGCGGTCAGCCCAGGTACATGTGGATGGAAAAATCACTCTGGCCACTCTAAAAATAGCCAATCCCTATCAAAAAAGCAGCTCAGCTGCAGTTGTTCAGATGAATCACAGGTGGAGGAGAGAAATTTGCTTCCAGTTATTCAATTATCCCTGCCTATTCTCGCCCTAGCATCAGCTGCGTCTATCCCTGTTCTATTCACATCGGGAGTGAGCACGTCCCGACGTGCGCACAAGCTTATAAAGAGGCTGAGTCACATGCTGCACTTGGCCAATCACAGCCTTGCCAATAGTAGGCATGGCTGCGATGGCATCTTAGGGCAAGTAGTATGATGCATGTTGATTGGCTGCTTTGCAGCCTTTCAAAATGCGCCAAAATACATGCCGAACGACGAACCCGAACCCGAACTTTTACGAAAAAGTTCGGGTTCGGGTCCGTGTCACGAACACCCCAAAATTCGGTACGGACCCGAACTATGCTCGAACTGTTCGCTCAACACTAATCATCAGTAAAGTGCCATTTAGAGTTCCATCATGCTTGCCTCAGACTCAGTTCCTCTATTAACACTACAGTAAATGGTTGTACACCCATACAAAATGTACTGGCGTCACGACTACAAGGGACCTTGCCGCTGGCACATTAATACAGACCACCAAGGGCACCTCAAACCAACATCTGGCCTGTGTCCCTTACACCAGAGTGTGCCCCAGAGAATCCTTGTGCCATTCTCCTTTTCACTTATGCGAGTCTGCCCAGGACGACATAACCGTGAGTAACCAGAACTGTATTTACCTCGGCCCACCTATTGCTCACACCGTGACCTCACACATAATTCCCCTGCAAGGTCTGGCATACCGCAGTAAATATCGACCATCATAAAATTTCCTATTTTTGGCCATTTTGATGGCAAGACAGACCCCACTGAAAACAAGGGGCTCATTTTTAATGCCTGTTTAGACTGAAGTGCAAACGACTAACAGGTGTTAAAAACAGGTATACTTTGTAAAAAATAAATAAAACTCACCTCACCAAAGACATGCCGAGAACAGTTGCTCTGCACTGGAGGCAGCAGGACCTGATGCTCCCAGCGTGATCATGTGACATTGAAATGCTGAAAGCGTCAGGTCATGTTTCCTCCAGTACAGAGCATCGACTGCTTGTGGTGATTTTTTATTTTTTTTGCTGTCACTAACGGGGTTGGGGGGTGTCAGGGGGTGCCGCTACATAGACTGTGGGCACTGTATGGGGGCTCCGCAGGGGCCATAATTGAGACTGGAGGCACTGTGGGGGTCATTATATGTCCTGGAGCCACTGGGGAGGCATAATATATACTGAGGGCAATGCAGGGGTTGGGAATTAAAAAAAAAAATATATATAAAATTTGTCTGTTTTAAATGGACATTAAAACCGGAGGCAAAACAGTCAATAAAAAAAGGATTGACGGACAGAAAATTATTGCACACACTGATGTAAAATGGCCTTGAAAAAACTGACAGTTTATCCATTTTTAGCTCATGTTTTTTTTTTACAGTCATGTGAATGACTGTGTCCCTTTAGTGTTTGTACCCGATTTCTGATCGTCTCTCAGTTTTTAACATCCATTTTGCATCTATTTCATTGGCTTTTCATTTAAAACCACAAACCCTGCAGTGCCCTGAGGAGATATTATTTTCCCCTACAGTGCCCTCAGCTTACATAATCTCTCCATAGTGCCCCCAGTATAAACAATGCTTCTGTGTAGTGCCCCGGTAGTTATAATGGTTTCCATAGTGACCCCAGTATCTATAAAAGCCTTGAGTTATGCATCCGATACAAATAATAGACCCCAGTTGTCCTCCCAGGAGAAATAACAGCCACCAATAGAAATTGTGGACAGTAATTTTGCCCCCAGGAGAAATATTGGTCCCCAGTTGTGCCCCAAGACAGAACAAAAATAAACAAAAAAAAAACTCACCAAACATCACCACACACACTCGTGGAAGCCCTTGCTCCATCCTGGAAGCAGCAGGACCTGATACTCCCAGCGTAATCATGTGAAGTCACAAAATTGAGAGCATCAATTCCTGCCTCCTGCCTCAAGTGCGGAGTGAGTGTTGCCATGAGTTCCATAGTTTAGATGAGTATTTTTTAACTGTCTGCTGTTTATGTATAGGCCCATTGGTTTCAATTGTTTGAGGGCCACTATTCACTGGCCTTTAAAAAAAAGTCATACAAATTACCCGATAGACTACAATGTTTCTGAAAATGATTGACTGACTGTTGTTTTCCATTGTCATGTGAAAACATCCTAAAGCTGTTGTTAAAGTTCTGTATTTGTTGTGACGCCAATTGCAGCGTGCGCAGGGTACTATCCCAGGGCCCTTCCAAGGTGTTATAACGCATGTCCCAGATTAGGAATGCCAGAGTGGTGTAATGGCCTATAATGTCTCTGCAGGGTGGTGATAATTGTGTCACAGTGTCTCCTACCTGGGTACGGCTGGACTCCTGTCTTCCTGGCTCATTTGCAATACATTTGAATGTAGTGATAGTAGGAGTAATAGAGGCATTTTGCAGAAGAACTGATGTCCATACCTTTAGATGAAGTTCAAACGTTTCTTTACTTGAAATAACTTGCATCCAAACAGTATACAGCTTTGGTCTCTGGTCCCAGCAGGTTTTGGCAATGATTGGCAGTAATAAATACTTAGGATATATCGGAATGGCTCACCCTCCAAGTTGCTATGAAAAAGGGTGCTCCCCTAAAAAGGTTACCCCAAACCTTAAAAGGAGATAAAATATTAAATAGAATAAGAGGGGCACACCTACATCTAGTTCACATCGACCACTACACAGTATTATGTTAAAACAATTTATTAAATATACATACGGTACCTGATATATTAATAATACACCTAAAATACGTAAATCTATACTGTGAATAAATAAATGAATAAATATATATCAATGAATAAATATATATCAATACAGATAGAATGTGATAATACTAAGGGTTATTGACGTCATGCATCAGATGAATAGTGAATGTCTCTAGTAGGATCGCTGAAGTACAGGATAAGAAAACAGTCACTATATTGGTCCGCAATATGCGATTTTTCCAAGCAGGAAAAAATAAATGAATGCGTTAGTCCTTCAATATAAGAACAATGGACTGTCCTTAGCGTATAAGTACAAGCATTCCTTTTTGTAGAGGTAACTTTGTCTCACAGTTATAGCTCCACTATTGCACTGTGATACAATATGGCAAGTACTCACTGTTTGTAGAGGTGGTAAAGTGTTTGGATAGTTGCGGCGCTTAGCGTGGCGTCCCACGAGTTGTCAGCGCAGATGATTATAACTCCAATCTACTTTATCGTGAGTTGTACACTTGTGGGAAGGAGTCGTGCTAACTCCGAAACGCTTATGGTGTAGACAAGTCTCAACAAAAGGAAAGAAACCGCAACATAAGAAAGGAAACCGCAATATTATTTGCGCATCTTAACTACAAGTTTGCAACCAATTTGGAAAGAAACGAAAGTCCTGCCGTGCGAAAAAGACACAAAGCAAAGGCGAATCTCAAGAAGGGCCATATTTACATTGACCCTAGTTCACCAAACGGACTGTTTCTCCCCTTTTGTGCAAGCTTATTTCAATGCAAGTGTACAACTCACGATAAAGTAGATTGGAGTTATAATCATCTGCGCTGACAACTCGTGGGACGCCACGCTAAGCGCAACTATCCAAACACTTTACCACCTCTACAAACAGTGAGTACTTGCCATATTGTATCACAGTGCAATAGTGGAGCTATAACTGTGAGACGAAGTTACCTCTACAAAAAGGAATGCTTGTACTTATATGCTAAGGACAGTCCATTGTTCTTATATTGAAGGACTAACGCATTCATTTATTTTTTCCTGCTTGGAAAAATCGCATATTGCGGACCAATATAGTGACTGTTTTCTTATCCTGTACTTCAGCGATCCTACTAGAGACATTCACTATTAACCATCTGATGCATGACGTCAATAACCCTTAGTATTATCACATTCTATCTGTATTGATATATATTTATTCATTGATATATATTTATTCATTTATTTATTCACAGTATAGATTTATGTATTTTAGGTGTATTATTAATATATCAGGTACCGTATGTATATTTAATAAATTGTTTTAACATAATACTGTGTAGTGGTCGATGTGAACTAGATGTAGGTGTGCCCCTCTTATTCTATTTAGTAATAAATACTTCTGCTTTAAATCTAGAGCTTGCAGGATAAGTCGTCTGCTTGGTAGCTCTGTAATTGTGACAGGAATTAATCTTCTGCACTTTTCTGTAACTTCTGCTGTATGAGGGACAGATTAGCTGAGGAGGAATTGGCTTCTCCTAGGACTCTGGACTTATCTCTCAGATGGTTTCTCAGGGGATGCTTTCTTCCTGGAACTCTGGAGATTGTCGGTAGTTTCTTCTTCTTCATCCAGCTGAGGCTAGAGGTGCTCAGGCTGGGTATATGACCAAGTCTCAGCCGAGACTAGATCCTTGCTGCCTTCCCTATACAGAGGATCTCCTGAACGCTATCACACAGCCTTCCCCTAGCAGGGGGGAGGCTACACTAACTCTAACTTCTTTCTTCACCCATGCTGAAGGATGTGGGAACAGCCCACTTCTCTCACAGAGTGGGAGCTAAGCTGGAATAATCCATTCCAGCTTAGGCTACTTTCACACTAGCGTTCGGAGCGGATCCGTCTGATGTTTCATCAGACGGATCCGCTCCGATAATGCAGACGTTTGCATCCGTTCAGAACGGATCCGTCTGCATTATAACTTAGAAAATTTTCTAAGTCAGAAAGTAGCCTGAGCGGATCCGTTCAGACTTTACATTGAAAGTCAATGGGGAACGGATCCGCTTGAAGATTGAGCCATATAGTGTCATCTTCAAGCGGATCCGTCCCCATTGACTTCCATTATAAGTCTGGACGGATCCGCTCGCCTCCGCACGGCCAGGCGGACACCCGAACGCTGCAAGCAGCGTTCAGGTGTCCGCTCACTGAGCGGAGCGGAGGCTGAGCGCTGGCAGGCGGATGCATTCTTAGTGGATCCGCCTCCACTGAGAATGCATTAGGGCCAGACGGATGCGTTCGGGGCCGCTCGTGAGCCCCTTCAAACGGAGCTCACGAGCGGACACCCGAACGCTCGTGTGAAAGTAGCCTAAGATACACTAAACTATGACTTGTTCCTTGCCAATGTGTTGCTGCCACCTATTGGTAACCAGATATATTACAGGAATAATTACATTTAACATGAATTTATGCACATTTGTGGAGGACATGAGCAAAATCACATCTGATGACATTATAAAGCTCTTAGGAGACAGTAGCGGGGTAGAGGCGTGTAGTAACACAACTCTTGGGTGTTACATTCCCCTTACTTTGAGTCAAGCTGCGCTCGGCTCGTGCTTAGGATAGGAGGAGCAAGCTCTGGGGTACCCAATTTAATTACAAAGTGCTGCATGAAGTACAAGACAAACACACAACGGCTACCCCAAGGTAGTAGGGTATCTTCTTAACAGTTTCCCTCTCAGTATACCCAGTGAACCAACGGTCTGCACAAAGCAATCATTACTGGCTTTCTTTTGAGCTCTAGTACGTAGAAAGCATGGGGGCGTCTTTTCTCTGTAGTCCCACCATTGTGTAATTAAATGCCCTCAAATGGAAGGATGGCTTTATCCTGTATTCCCTTCTCTGCACCAAAGTCTGAAAATAAGGCTTATAGCACGATCACTATGGTGACTAAGGGTAGCAAAATGGCTTTAAGGCGGAGGCGCTATTCCTTAGGCAAAGGCACAGAAGGGGAGGAGTATAGTTCTCCCAATACTTCTGGCAATATCACAGGAGGAGGGTATAATAATCCCATGGAACTCCTAGAAGACAACCCAGGATGGGGGTTTAGTAGTCCCATTACCAATCCTGGCACATATAACAAACAGAAAGGAGGGGTATATTACTCCCCTAGCCATTCCCAAAGCAGCGGGGTTACCCTTGTAGTTTCTGGACCCTGCCTGGGACTTAACGCTAGGCCATTAGTACTAGCGTCCGCAGAGGCAGTCCATATAAAGAGAACAGAGCTGTAAAGCAAGGCACACAGAAGTAAGGTGCTACTGATCTGACTAAAGGCAAAAGTAAATGCAATTTCACAAAAAGTGCATAGATTCACAAAGCAGCACCTAGAGAAGAATACACACAATGGGCATAAGTGCTTTAACGTTGCTCAACCTGTGAACTTGAGTGCAAAAACATAATGCAAAAATATCACATTAGAGATCAGAAAGAGCTAAGGTACACGTTTGAGTCCTTTCTTTGGGTGCTGGCTTGTAATGTTGCATAACCTGTAAACATGTTGGGAAAAACAGTGCAAATATATTATGCATTTATTAGTGCAATCAATATTAAATAACGCGCTCAAATATGACTTAAGTCCTTTTTCCTTGAAGTGCTTTAAAATTGGAATCCTCTGGAAACACACAAAAGTCACTTGTAATCCAATAGGAGGTATATTTGTAATCCGAGGTACAGTTTAAAATTATAGATAAAAGAACATTAAATAGCATCAAAAATAAGAACCATAGTCCCATGAGGCTCTCAAATAACCTGAGAAAGGGGATAAAACAATAAGCAAACTTGGCACAAACTGGGGCGTAAACAGTTGTTGAAGATGGGGGGGAGTCCTGACAAATGTGGCCATCCAGCTGAGGCTGTAACTAACGGCAACGGAATAAAACAAAACTGGCCAACAGTCTCTTAGTTTTCAAGACCAGTCCACACTGTGGTTCCCAATAGTTCTTTATTTGTAGTAAAGGAGGCATTTAGAAAAGGACTTGCAGGTCCTCCTCACTGCTGGAGCTGCTGAAGCTCATTAGAGGGTGCCCTTGCCTTTGGTAACTCAGTGTCGCGGCTGTAGTGGTGTGCCATTGCCCTCTTGTGGTGTCTTTTGGAATTGGCTGAGCAGTCAGCCTGGAGAAAGCTGTTGTTACTTGCTGCAAGCCGGAATCCCTCGCCGGTGCAGAAGTAGGTAAAACCTCTGGCTGAAGAGGCTCTGGAAGGCAAACTGGGGGTGCCTGTGGGAGCTTCCAGTGTAGTACATAGGGTTGTACACTGGGATTGAAAGTTAGTACTGAGTTATTGATCTGGCCCACCTGTAGTGTTGGGGGTGCAGCCAGGTCAGGGATAAGGGGCTCTGGTTCGGGTTGAGCTCGCTCCCTGAATCTTAATTGGCCATTCGGGGCTTCTTGCGGGCTCCGGACTTGATTTTTTTTTATATTATCGCACTAGGTCATATTTTGGGAAATGTTTTAGTTCTAATAACTGGGGTCAAGCAGACTTTAAAGGGATTCTGTCACCCGGATTTTGCCTATAGAGCTGCAGACATGCGCTGCTAGATCACTGCTAGCACATCCACAATTTACATTCCCCATAGCTCTCAGTGCTTTTATTGTGTCATATATAGGGTTAAGCGAACCCGAACTGTAAAGTTCGGATTCGTACCGAACTTTAGGATTTTTGGAACCCGGACCCGAACCCGAACATTTCAGTAAAAGTTTGGGTTCAGGTTCAGTGTTCGGTGATTTCTCTGCGCTTTTTGAAAGGCTGCAGAGCAGCCAATCAACAAGCGTTTATCTCTGTGACCTTAGAAGTCATCACAGCCATGTCTACTAATGGCATGGCTGTGATTGGCCAGTGTAGCATGTGACCCAGTCTCTATATAAAATGGAGTCACGTAGCGCTGCACGTCACTCTGCTGTGCTTAGTGTAGGCAGAGGATGCTGCTGGTGATTTCAGGGAGAGAATAGGAGAGAATCTTTTCTCAAAACGTGAATCTAACTCAGCGTTCTACATACATAGTGTTGTGTGGGTGCAGGGCACAATTTTTTTTAGCCTGCCCTGAGCCCAGTGACCGAAAAAAATTAGCTTTTATAAGTCAGATAGGTGGGCAGCGGCGGCGGCCATTTTATGCAAGCTAAGTGAACCAGCACTGCATCTGAGCTTTTGGGACATTGAAATCCAAGCTTTAAAAACAGCACAAATAATCTATTTTTAATAAAATCACACATTTTTTTGGGCAATTTACAACATCTGGTGCATTTGCAGGCTTAGTCAGTGTGCAATTTAAGCTAGAAATACAGCCATCATTTTCAGGGTTTTTAAAAACACACTTTTTTTTGCCAAAAAACACTATTTTCCAGATCTTCAAGTGTTAAATTCAAGTTTAATATATACAGCCTTCATATTCTGTTACCAAAAAAACACTTTTTTGGCAATATACAACATCTGGATTAGTTAGTGTGCAATTTAAGCTATAAATACAGCCATCATTTTCTGTGTTTTTAAAAACACACTTTTTTGCCAAAAAAACACAATTTTTCTGGCCTTTCAGCATCAGCACGTGTGAAATTCCAGAGTTATATACTGCTGTCAAATTCAGTTATTAAACAAAAACCCTTTTGGGCAAAAAAAAATTAGTTGCCAGCTTTGCTGCAGATGTCATTGTGAGATACCGCCTTTACATACTGTCTTTCTATTCAGTTATTTGAAATAAAGCCATTTTGGGCACAATTCTTTGATAGTGTCCTAGTGTAGATCAGGGTGTGTAAAATACATCCTTTAAATACATGGCTTCTATTCAGGTATTTGAAATACAGCCAGTTTGGGCAAACAAATTTAATTGCGGCCTAGTGTGGATCAGGGCGTGTGAGATACACTCTGTATATACAGGGGTCCTATTCAGGAATTTGAAATACAGTCTTTTTGGGCAAACAAAATTAAAAGAAGGCCTAGTCTGGTTCAGGGCATGTGAGATACACCCTTTAAATACAGGGCTTCTATTCAGGTATTTGAAATACAGCCATTTTGGGCAAACAAATTTAATTGAGGCCTACTGTGGGTCAGGCCGTGTGAGATACACCCTGTATATACAGGGCTTATATTCTTTCATTAATAAAACACCCTTTTTGGGGCAAAATACAAAATATTTCAGGCCTTTCACCATCTTGACCTTTGAAATTGCAGGATTATATACTGCTGCCATATTCTGTTATTAAACAAACACCCGTTTGGACAAAAAAAAGTTTATTTGGCAGCCTATGTCATTCTGAGATACACCCTTTATACATTTGGGTTATATTCAGATATTTGAAATACCGCCATTTGGTGCACAAATCTTTAATTCAGGCCTACTGTGGGTCAGGCCGTGTGAGATAGACCCTTTACATACAGGGGTTTGATTCTGGTATTTGAAATACAGCCATTTTGGGGAAACAAATCTTTAATTGAGGCCTACTGTGGGTCAGGCCGTGTGAGATACACCCTGTATATACAGGACTTATATTCTTTCATTAATAAAACACCCTTTTTGGGGCAAAATACACAATATTTCAGGCCTTGCAGCATCTTGACGTTTGATTGCACAGCGTGCAAACCACTCGTGTCTTGTCGTCAGCACATTGTCTGAAGAACTGCCACGCCAGGGAACTCCTTGGAGCTGGCTTTGGTGTTCTCGGTCCCTTGCTATGTTGGGCAATACCAGGTGTACTGTCTAGGGAACGGCCGCTCTGCTTTTGCACCCTGCTCCCTCTTCTGCTGTTCTGGTGGCTCTGTGCGACCACCGCCTCTTCCTCTAAACTACACAGGTTACTCGCATGACCTTGATTCCATGTGGGGTCGAGGACCTCATCGTCCTCCACATAATCTTCCACCCAGTCTTCACCCCTGCTCTCCTTGTCGGTCTGCACACTGCAGAAAGCCACAGCAGTTGGCACCTGTGTTTCATCATCATCAGAGACGTGCTGCGGTGGTCCTCCCATGTACTCATCTTGAAACATAAGTGGTTGGGCATTGGTGCACTCAATCTCTTCCACTACTGGACCAGGGCTATGTGAATGGCCCTGGGAAACCCTGCTAGCAGAGTTATCAAAAAGCAGAAGAGACTGCTGCATGACTTCGGGCTCAGACTGCTTGGCTGATTTGCAAGGGGGTGAGGTGAAAGACTGATGGACATCGGCTGCAGGTGCTAAGTCTGATCTTTCAGCATGAGACTGGGTGGGAGACAATGTGAAGGAACTGGAGGCACTGTCAGTAACCTACTATCACCTGTACTTGTTCTGGCCTCACCATTCGTAGAGCCGCATTAGGCCCGACCAAATAACGCTGAAGGTTCTGTTGCCTACTCGCACCTGAGGAAGGTGTTTTACTTGTGCGTGTAGCTGGCACAGATCGACCACGTCCTCTTCCTGCAACAGGAGCTCCAACAGAAGCACCACGACTGGGGCCACATCCCTTATTCGACGTGCTCCTCATTCACTGCAAATTTAGGATCTTGCCCAAAATGGGTGTTTTTTAATAACAGAATATAACAGCAGTATCTAACGTGTGTCTTTCACAATGACAGATGCATCAAAGGCAGCAAATTCTGTATTTTGCCCAAAAAGGGTGTTTTTTCAATAACAGAAGATAACAACAGTATTTAATGCATGTATTTCACATTGACAGATGCAGCAAAGGCTGCAAATTTAGTATTTTGCCCAAATTGGGTGTTTTTTTTAATAACAGAATATGACAGTAGTATCTAATGCTTGTATTTCAGAATGACAGATGCAGCAAAGGCTGCAAATTTTGTATTTTGGCCAAAATGGGTGTTTTTTAAAACCCAGAAAATTATTGCAGTAGTTCAAGGTTAAATTTCACACTGACAAATGCTGCATAGGCCCCAGATGGAGGATATTGCCAAAAATGGGTGCCTTTTTAAACCCTGAATTGTATTGTAGTATTTCAAGCTTGTATTTAACAATGACAGATGCAGCAAACGCCACAAATTTTGTATTGTGCCCAAAATGGGTGTTTTTTTAATAACCGAATATGACAGCAGTATCTAACGCTTGTATTTCACACTGACAGATGCAGCAAGGTTTGTAAAATTTTGTATTTTTCCCAAAAAGGGTGTTTTTTTAAAAGCCGAAAATTATTGCAGTATTTCAAGCTTAAATTTCACACTGATAAATGCTGCATAGGCCCCAGATGGAGGGTATTGCCAAAAATTGGTGCTTTTTTTAACCCAGAAAAATATTTGCAGTATTTCAAGCTTGTATTTAACAATGACAGATGCAGCAAACGCCACAAATTTAGTATTTTGCCCAAAATGGGTGTTTTTTTATAACCAAATATGACAGCAGTATCTAACGCTTGTATTTCACACTGACAGATGCAGCAAGGGTAGTAAAATTTAGTATTTTTCCAAAAAAGGGTGTTTTTTTAAAAGCTGAAAATTATTGCAGCATTTCAAGCTTAAATTTCACACTGACAAATGATACATAGGCCCCAGATGGAGGGTATTGCGAAAAAGGGGTGCTTTTTTAAATCCAGAAAATATTTGCAGTATTTCAAGCTTGTATTTAACAATGACATATGCAGCAAACGCCGCAAATTTAGTATTTTGCCCAAAATGGGTGTTTTTTTAATAACAGAATATAACAGCAGTATCTAACAAGTGTATTTCACACTGACAGATGCAGCAAGAGGTGTAAAATTTAGTATTTTGCCCCAAAAGTGTGTTTTTCAAAACCCAGAAAATTATTGCAGTATTTCAAGCTTAAATTTCACACTGACAAGTGCTGCAAAGGCCACAGATGTAGGGTCTTGCCAAAAATGGGTGTTTTATTAAACCCTGAATATAACTGCAGTATTTAAACCTTGTATTTGACTGTCACAAACGCACATATGCTGTGCTGGTGCACTGAACTTGCATAAATTGGCCGCCGCCGCCCACCTAACTAACAGACGGATAAAAGTTATTTTTTTGTGTCACTGGGCTCAGGGCAGGGTAATAAGATTGTGCACTGCACCCACAAAACAAAACCTAGGTAGATCGCTGAGTTAACAAGCACTTCAGATTAAAGATTCTTTCCTATTCTCTCCCTCACAGCAGCAGCATCCTATCCCTACACTAATCAGAGCAGAGTGACGTGCAGCGCTACGTGACTCCAGCTTATATAGAGGCTGGGTCACATTAGTAGGTATGGCTGTGATGGCTTCTAAGGGCACACAGGTTAAATGCTTATTGATTGGCTGCTCTGCAGCCTTTCAAAAGCGCCATTAAGTCGCCGAACATCGAACCCGAACCCAAACTTTTACAGAAAAGTTCGGGTCGGGGTTCAAAAATCCTAAAGTTCGGTACGAACACGAACTATACAGTTCGTGTTTGCTCAACCCTATTTGTGATTCTGACCCATAGTGCTTACAGTAAATTCTCATATATTTGTGTGTGGGCTTTTTTTTTTTTCATTTTTGCATGTGTGGTATATTTTGTCCCATTTTTTACAGACAGAAAATTGTCACCTTTTTATGCATGCATCCATGTGTAATATAGTAAGCTATTTAGCATCTCTTTGAAATTTTAAAAAAATATGTATATATGCTATTGCAATTATCAGTTACCTAGTTTCTGTGGAAATTCATAGGAAATTCATAATTTTATGACAAAATATTCTTGCAAATCTCACTCATTGCTGAATAGAATCACACAGGTCAGATCTGGAACATTTTCAGCTGGGTAATTTACAAAGGTCAATCACGGTTGGCCTGAGAGAGGTGTGGATTTCTACAATCGAAGCAGAAAAATACCATGGCAACCTCAAAAGCTTTTCAGAGTAGATTATACAACACAATGAGCCTTTCACATGTATCATTTGAATTTTTGAATTAATTTGCTTTTATTGCCAAACAGCATTTCATGTTTTTCTTTGACACATATAGTGTGCACTTCATCAAAGACAGCCATTTACATGTTGTTCTGAATATGAATTTGAAATATAATAATATCACTATCAATATTGCCATATCTATTCTAAACCCAATTGTAAACTGCTCATGGAAATCAAGAAACACAGGAAATGCATATAATGAAATACACACAATATGCTGATTAGTTACTTCTGCTGTTGCCAGGATTGTGCATTTATTGACATGCAGGATTTGTCATCTCTAGTAGTTACTGCAACTAGCAGAGGTACTATGGTAGTTGATGCACGATGGCTTTATTTTTGACAATTTCAAATACCATAGCTGCAGTTTATACAAAAACTAGCAGAAGGACCCGGCATTGCACCGGTATATTTAATCTATTTTATTTAATGTTTGTGTGTGTTGTTAAACAATATCGACAGTATCCACTATAGCAGTGACATCTACAGTAACCCGTCCCTTGAACAGTGACCTCCACAGCGGCATGTCCCCTTAACAGTCACATCCACAGCGATCTTCCCTTTAAGAGTAACCTCCACAGTGGTCACCCCTTTATTAGTGACCTCCACAGTACCCTGTCTCGTTAACAGTGATTTCCACAATAACTCGCCCCCCTTAACAGTGACCTCCACAGAGCTCCGTTAAAATGTGACCTCCACAACATTTTGCCCCCTTAACAGTGACCTCTACATCACCCCGCCCCTTAATACTGACTTCCATAGCAGACTGTGCCCTTAACTGTGACCTCCACCATTCCCTGCCCCCTGTCACCATCAGTATGGGGGAAAACTCCACACTGAACACAGGAGGGAAGGGGAACAGTAACTGGGCCTGGAAACTAGGGAAGAAACAGGTCACCTCCTAGACAACCCTAATCCGGGCCCTAACTATCTATAAATATGAATAGACCTTGAAGGTAGGAATATTCATATACAGGATACCTAGGCCTTTATATCCCTATAAGGCCCTGGAAAAGGTTAGGACCAGAGAAAACTCATTCCTCCCCAGATGGACAAATGGAAGTCTCTGTCTCAGGCCCAGATACAAACAACAGGGAATATAACAAACACAAACGCGACACTTGACTTCTGTAAAGACGGACGAGCAGGAACACCAGAGACAAACTCGCACCAGCTCAGCAAACCCAAATGAAGCTATATACTGCATAGTCAGAAGGGTGGGGTCAGACTATAAAGGGTAGAAGTGATGACCACTGAGCAATAGCTGAGAAAAGGGAAGTGGTCATTAATCCTATCAACACTGAATCAAGTGAAATCAAGAAGGCTGTTAGATTCCTCCATGCTCAGCCAATCTCCTTGATTTCCTGATATCAGTCACCTGAGGGACCGTGACAGTACCCCCCCTTCTACGTGTGACCTCTGGGCACCCAAGTACCGACCTTATCAGGATGGGCTCTGTGAAAGGCCTTCGCCAGATGATTTGCATTAACATAGGCCGCTGGAACTCACATTCTCTCCTCTGGTCCGTAATCCTTCCAGTGGACGAGATACTGGAGGGATCTATGGAGAACTCGGGAGTCCACAAACTTGCTGATTTGAAATTTTCAATTACCGTCCACCATGACTGGAGCGGGAGGCAAGGAGGACGGCTCAACAGGTTTGACACATTTCTTCAACTTCAACTTATGATGAGTGATGACCACTGAGCAACAGCTGAGAAAAGGGAAGTGGTCATTAACCCTATCAACGCTGAATCAAGAGAAATCAAGGAGGCTGTTAGATTCCTCCATGCTCAGCCAATCTCCTTGATTTCCTGACATCAGTCACCTGAGGGACCGTGACACCCCCTTAACAGAGACCTTCACAGCGACTGCCCCTTTAACAGTGACCTCCACAGTACCCCATCTCCTTAACAGTGATTTCCACAACACCCTGTCCTCTTAACAGTGGCCTCTACAGCAATCTGCCCATTAACACTGACCTCCATAGCGGACCGTCCCCTTAACTGTAACCTCCACACAGCATTTCCCTAGGGTGGTCAGAGGTGCAGTTTTAGGCCAACTCCCTGTCCTCCGTCCGGCGCAGGGCCTGGGCAGACACAGGGATGTCCTTTTGAATAGCTCATTCTCAGACAGCAGCACTTTGCTGTCTGAGAATGAGTTGCAGGGAGAAAGTCACCCTCCCTCTCACCCCTGCAGCTGACAGTATATTTTTACCTTCATTTTTCAAACCCATTCCGCTGTGGAGTGGGAGGAGTGTGCCCTAACCAGGTAGGGGTGTGGCTTAGTGGGACCTGGTTGTGGGGTTTTTAAATCTGTCTTTTGAGGGTGGCTTGAATGGCCACTCTTCCTGCCCCCTTAACTGTGACCTCCACAGCACTCCGCTCCATTAACAGTGTCATCCACAGCGCCCTGCCCCTTTAAAGTTGACCTACAGCAGTGAAGAAAAATGGCTGGGTTGTTATGGAAACCTGGTGTGAAACTGTGTGTATGTGGAGACTAAGGGCCTGCGAACTTCTATTGGCTGATAAAGGTCATATGACCAGGCTTCTGTTGGCTAATGCATATTTTGGGAATATCTCAGAAACGTTACTTACTAGAGAGAGCTGAGACACTGTCTAAAACCTTCCTGGAAGTGATGAAGTATCTAAAACAGTCTAAAACCTTCCTGGACACCTGATGTACCTGTGTGCCAAATTTTGTGATAGTAAATGCGACTGTGCAGATTCCTTTAGCGGACATACACACATACGTACATACACTCAGCTTTATATATTAGATGCACATATAAATAGGCTATTTTAAAGCTGTTCTCTGCTAACAATAAAATGATTTTATGATAGGGTTGTCCAACAGTTAATATTGATGATGAACTATCCTCAGGATAGGTCATCAATATCTTATTACTGGGGTCCGACATCCCCACCAATCAGCTGCTTGAAGAGGAGACGGCCCTCCATGCAAGCATCACTTCCTCTTCATTATACTGCACTTCATCTCGGAATACAAGTACCCACTCTATTCAAGTCAATGAAGCGAGTGCTTGTACTTACACTACGCCACCGCTCCACTGGAGAAAAGACGTAGCGTAATGACTAGGAAGCGGAGCTCGCATGGAGTGCCACCTCCTCGTCTAACAGCTGATCTGAAGGGGTGACAGCTACTGGACCCCAGCTAATCAGATATTGATGACCTATTCTGATGATAGGTCATCAATAGGATTGAGTTAATCAAAGTATCTGAAGTGGACTTCGATCCACATTTCAGGGAAAATTCAATTAGCTGCAAAGCCACATTTCCTTGTGCTTTGTGATAATGATCAATTTTCCCTGAAATGGCACAAAAAAAAATAAAAAAATCATACTCACTTAATGCATTTGAGTGAGAAGTGGCTGCCGCGGCCATCCTGGTTTGAAGATCCCATGCCAAATATCCTACAATGTGACATATGACATCACCACACCAGCGGTTTGATGACATCACCATGCACTGTGCAAGATTTCACGCGGAATCTTCAATCTAGATGGCCGTGGCGGCAACCCCTGAGAGCCATCACTATTATTCTCCGAGGCTGCCATCAGTGATGAATGCGGCATCTGAGGGGTTCAATGATGGGAGGCGGCTCAATTGCCATTTCTCACTAAACCGGGTCTCGGCTGAGGTAAGTTTACGGCTGAGGAAGACATCGGTCTGTACTATAAACTCCCTTTTGAAATCGGGCGTCACCAAAACCGAGGACCCGCACAGGGCCGACTTCAAAGCGGAACCGTCGTCGACTTGTGTCCCTTCAAGAGTCTTGTCAAGAGCGCGGCTAGAGTAGCAAAGGGGGGAACAAACCTCATGTCATAGCCCACCATTCCCAGGAATGACAGGTCGGGGGCATGACAATATCGTCCAGGTAAGCCGAAGTGTACCGACGATGTGGACGAAGCACAATGTCCATTAGTCGCTGAAAAGTGGCGGGGGCGAAATGAAGACCAAAGGGTAAGACCTTATATTGATACAGCTCCTCAGGCGTGATGAAGGCAGTTTTCTCTTTGGCAGCCTCCATTAAGGGCACCTGCCAGTACCCTTATGTGAGGTCCAAAACAGAAAAATACCGGGCTTGTCCTAACCTCTCGATGAGCTCATACACCAGGGGCATGGGATACGCATTGAACTTGGAAACTTCGTTAAGTTTTCAAACGTTGTTACAAAACTGCAACGTCCCGTCCAGCTTGGGTATCAATACTATAGGACTGGCCCACTCACTTTTTGACTCCTCAATGATGTCTAGCTGCAACATTGATGTCGCCAAGCCTCGGGTACCCGATATGGTTTTAATCAGACTTTTGCCTGAGGCTCAGTGACAATGTCATGCTGGATTATAGAAGTGCGTCCAGGCAGGTCCAAGAACACATCCGTGTTCCGACTAATGAACTCCCTGGCCTCCTGAGTCTATTTAGAGGAGAGGCTGTCAGCAATTTTTACTGTGGCAGCCGCCTCTCTTGCATCAGACAGAGGGGCCGGTATCTCTTCTCCTAGAAAACCCGGCGACGGGCTGTCTTCTGTACAGGTTTTGACCGGACACGGCTCCGGCCTGATACTGGTCCCCATTCAACGTGTGTATATATTGTTTGTACTATCCATTTATATTCTTTTTGCACAGTGTTAGTTTAACTTTTCTTCATTGTGCATCCTGGGGGCTATATGTACATGTTTTACCCAGGGATATACATACCAACAATTTATTTAGCTAAGTACCTGTGTGATTCCCTCTATCAGGGGTTATTAGGAGTGAGGAGGTCTAGTTACCTCCTCCTCCTCTTTCTTTGTTTTCACCTTGTCTATTAACTTTTGTAATAATAAAGATTAATTACATATTACATGTGAATATATTTGCATCATTCATGGGGGCTATTGGGTTGGTCTGGATAGGAGTTGTAAGTAGTATGTCTAGGCCCCTTGTTATCTTATACTGTTATTTCTGAGGTATATGCTGGTTCTTCTGTACTGTTCTGTTTCCCTATCTTTCCATGGTTTAAATAAATTCACATGTAAACCTGCTCCGACTTTCGCCGCCCTAGCTGGTGTACCTTGTAGTTTACATCTCCAATTTTCTCGAGTAGTTTGTAGGGCCCCTGCCATCTAGCCAGGAACTTACTGTCCACCGTCGGCACCAGAACCAAAACCTGATCACCCGGATTAAAGATACGGACCGGAGCCTGGCGATTATAGACCCGACTCTGGGCTCGCTGAGCTGCCTTCATATGCTCCCTAACAAGAGGCAACACTCTCTCTATCCAATCTTGCATCTGGGTAATGTACTCAATGGCACTTTTATGTGGAGTGGGTTGTTGTTCCCACGCCTCTTTGGCCACGTCCAAGAGACTGCGAGGGTGTCTGCCATATAGCAATTTGAAGGGTGAGAACCCAGTAGAGTCCTGGGGTACCTCTCACACTGCGAACATGATATAGGGAAGAAGGAGGTCCCAGTCCTTCCCATCTTTAGACACTCCCTTTTTCAACATTTTTTTTAATACTTGGTTAAACCGTTCTACCAGACTGTCCGTTTGCGGATGGTAAACGGACGTCCGTAGTTGCTTTATGTGCAGCAACTTACAGAGTTCCCTCATCACCTTGGACATAAAAGGGTTCCCTTGGTCGATCAGAACCTCTTTAGGTAGTCCCACTCAGGAAAACATCTTTATTAACTTCTTAGCTATGAGTTTGGCTGAGGTATGTCGCAGTGGCACCGCCTCCGGGTACCGAGTGGCGTAGTCTAGAATGACTAAAATATGTTGATGCCCTCATCTACTATTAACACATTTTCCCAGGCGCAAGATAGGGTTGGGTCCCGACATTGGGCAGTACCAAAATTATCCCCGGAGACATTGAGGTCTGCCAATTCAGGACCCGGCGGCAAGTCCTCCACGTCTCCCACCATCACACTTAGCGGGGTTGTCTCTCCCTCTTCCACCGAAGTGGCGGTCACCCCTACGACTGGCCCTTCGGTCTCAGGTTCCCAGGATTCTGGTCTCCCCTCTGAGCTGGGCCACTCTGCTAGGGTTACCCCTGTCTCATGGGTATCGGTCACTCTCATAGCAGGCCACAGTGAAAGGAAGCCCGGGAAGTCTCTCCCTATTATTAGTTCATAATGTAGATTTGTGGCAACAGCCACCTCATGGGTCAATCTACCGGCAACCGTGGTTAGAGACACCAGGGCTGTGGGATAGTCTTTTAAGTCTTCGTGGATGCACATCACTCCGACTTTCTAGCCAGTATAATCAGTGGACCGCACCAGGCTAGCCCTTACTAGGGTCACCAGACTCCCTGAGTTCAGCAGAGCCTCCGCCGGAGTGTCTCCCACTTCCACCTGGCGCAAGTGATCTAGAGACTCTGGTTTACCTGTTGCACACAGCCTCCTGGCATATGGCGACTGACGGTAGCCATAATTAGTGTCCATGGGCTCAACCCGATGGGGACAATCAGCCCTTTCATGGCCAGGCTCTTGACACCGCCAGCAGCCTATTGGGTACATCCCGGGTGGGTTTTATCGGCTCAAATTTCCGGGCTTGGGGTGGAGATTTCCGGGGTTTGCCAACCCCCCTCCTGACAGAACCCTCCTTTAGATTCCTGGTAGCTTCATAGCGTTCCACCAGGTCCACCATCTCAAAGGCATTGCCAGGAAACACCTGACCGATCCAGTGCTGGAGAGGGTATGACAAAGCCCTCCAGAACATATCGGCAAACAAACGATCCAGCATAGCAGTGGGACTCAGAACGTCAGGCTGTAGCCAGTTTTGCAAGAGGTGAAGTTATAATACTGGGGTCTTGCAGGCTCAGCCCCAATGATGCACCCGCAGGGCCCGGACCAATACATTCACCCCAGTCTTGCCAGAATCTCACCCTTGACTTTCTGGTAGTCGGCCACTTGATCATCCGGCAAGTCGAAATACACCCGCTGTGAATGAATGCCAGGAACTGAGCGACAACCTCAGTCCACTGGTCACGGGGAGTAGCTTTTCCCTAAAAGCTACTTTCTCGTACATTGCCAGGAAGGTTTCGATGTCGTCTGCAGGGGTCATCTTAGGAATCGCGGCACGCACTGCTTTCCAGGCATCATGGACGCTCGGGTTGCTCCTGCTGTCTGCAAATCCATCACGTGTTGTAGCAGCAACTGGTTAGTCTCCTGCTGCTGCTTATTAGCCCCGCGCTGCTGCAGGTTTGTCTCTCGCTGCTGCAGATTAGCCTCCATGAGGGCCTTCAAAACAGCCTCCATTTTGTCGTGGGGCATTGGTTGTAATAGGGCTGGTTTAATGTACGACATACAGCCATGCCTGAAAAATGCAGAAACCAAAAATATTGGCATTCACACCAGCCTCACTGCTTTTTCCCGCATCCTCCACCAATTGTGGGCTTTTGCTCTGGTAGACAGGATTAGCGGACCCAGTATACAGGGAGTGCAGAATTATTAGGCAAGTTGTATTTTTGAGGATTAATTTTATTATTGAACAACAACCATGTTCTCAATGAACCCAAAAAACTCATTAATATCAAAGCTGAATATTTTTGGAAGTAGTTTTTAGTTTGTTTTTAGTTTGAGCTATTTTAGGGGGATATCTGTGTGTGCAGGTCACTATTACTGTGCATAATTATTAGGCAACTTAACAAAAAACAAATATATACCCATTTCATTTTCAATTTATTTTTACCAGTGAAACCAATATAACATCTCAACATTCACAAATATACATTTCTGACATTCAAAAACAAAACAAAAACAAATCAGTGACCAATATAGCCACCTTTCTTTGCAAGGACACTCAAAAGCCTGCCATCCATGGATTCTGTCAGTGTTTTGATCTGTTCACCATCAACATTGCGTGCAGCAGCAACCACAGCCTCCCAGACACTGTTCAGAGAGGTGTACTGTTTTCCCTCCTTGTAAATCTCACATTTGATGATGGACCACAGGTTCTCAATGGGGTTCAAATCAGGTGAACAAGGAGGCCATGTCATTAGATTTTCTTCTTTTATACCCTTTCTTGCCAGCCACGCTGTGGAGTACTTGGACGCGTGTGATGGAGCATTGTCCTGCATGAAAATCATGTTTTTCTTGAAGGATGCAGACTTCTTCCTGTACCACTGCTTGAAGAAGGTGTCTTCCAGAAACTGGCAGTAGGACTGGGAGTTGAGCTTGACTCCATCCTCAACCCGAAAAGGCCCCACAAGCTCATCTTTGATGATACCAGCCCAAACCAGTACTCCACCTCCACCTTGCTGACATCTGAGTCGGACTGGAGCTCTCTGCCCTTTACCAATCCAGCCACGGGCCCATCCATCTGGCCCATCAAGACTCACTCTCATTACATCAGTCCATAAAACCTTAGAAAAATCAGTCTTGAGATATTTCTTGGCCCAGTCTTGACATTTCAGCTTGTGTGTCTTGTTCAGTGGTGGTCGTCTTTCAGCCTTTCTTACCTTGGCCATGTCTCTGAGTATTGCACACCTTGTGCTTTTGGGCACTCCAGTGATGTTGCAGCTCTGAAATATGGCCAAACTGGTGGCAAGTGGCATCTTGGCAGCTGCACGCTTGACTTTTCTCAGTTCATGGGCAGTTATTTTGCGCCTTGTTTTTCCACACACTTCTTGCGACCCTGTTGACTATTTTGAATGAAACGCTTGATTGTTCGATGATCACGCTTCAGAAGCTTTGCAATTTTAAGAGTGCTGCATCCCTCTGCAAGATATCTCACTATTTTTGACTTTTCTGAGCCTGTCAAGTCCTTCTTTTGACCCATTTTGCCAAAGGAAAGGAAGTTGCCTAATAATTATGCACACCTAATATAGGGTGTTGATGTCATTAGACCACACCCCTTCTCATTACAGAGATGCACATCACCTAATATGCTTAATTGGTAGTAGGCTTTCGAGCCTATACAGCTTGGAGTAAGACAACATGCATAAAGAGGATGATGTGGTCAAAATACTCATTTGCCTAATAGTTCTGCACTCCCTGTAGAGGCAACAACAAGTTCTTTGGATCAAACAGTTCAGTGTTTTATTCACACTTTAGGCAAGTGACAAAACAAGCAGTCATAAATAAGCAAAAAGTCACCTTGCTGTGTTGGTGGTAATTCATACCATGCAGCAATTCTGCCTCAAAGAGTCCTTGAGCATAGCAGCACCAACCTGTTTTCACCCCAAACAGGTAGCAAGTTTTCATCCAGACACAAGGCTCCCAGATCCCAACACAGAGACCTCGCTTCTGTGCCCAGCTGCCTCTTTAAGGATAGACAGGTGCTGCCAAACCCGGATGGACACTTAAAATCCGCCCCGGTATTTGACCTCACCTGGCTGTAAATCAGCCCAGCAGCATATGCTGGGAGGAAAATACCTGTTTTCCCAGACCAAACCTCTCACTCTGTCACAATAGTTACATAGTTAATACGGTTGAAAAAATAAATAAGTTTATCAAGTTCAACCAAGGAATAGGTGGGGAAGCGAATCCCAGAAGGAAATGAAACTAAGATTTCTAAACCTGTCCTTGATATCATTAATAAATAAATTAAATAATAGAGGACCCAGCACTGAACCTTGGGGTACACCACTTATAAGCCCAGACCATTCTGAATAGGAATCATTGACCACAACTCTCTGGACACGGTCCTTCAGCCAGTTTTCAATCCAATTACAAACTATACTTTCCAAGCCTATAGACCTTAGTTTACCTATTAAACATCTATGAGGGACAGTATCAAAAGTCTTTGCAAAATCCAGAAACACTACATCCACAGCCGCCCCTCTGTCCAGGCTACTACTCACCACCTCATAAAAACAAATCAGGTTAGTCTGACAACTTCTGTCCTTGGTAAGCATATGTTGGTTTAAACATAGATTTTTTTATTTTATTGAAGTTTTAACAAGAATACTGTCGTCAGTAATGACAAAAACAACTTTTTCCATATGTGGTCATAAACTGCTGTACGGGCACACGGCAGGGCGCAGAACGAAAGGAATGCCATACGGTTTTTAGAAGGCAGGTTTTGCTGGACTGTTTTTTTGACACCATGTCCCATTTGAAACCCCCTGATGCACCCCTAGAGTAGAAACTCCATAAAAGTGACCCCATCTAAGAAACTACACCCCTCAAGGTATTCAAAACAGATTTTACAAACTTTGTTAACCCTTTAGGTGTTCCACAAGAATTAATGGAAAATAGAGATACATTTTAAAAATGTCACTTTTTTGGCAGATTTTCCATTTTAACATTTTTTTTCCGGTTGCAAAGCAAGGGTTAACAGCCAAACCAAACTCAATATTTATGGCCCTGATTCTGTAGTTTACAGAAACACCCCATCTGTGGTCGTAAACCGCTCTACGGGCACACGGCAGGGCACAGAAGGAAATTAATGCCATACGGTTTTTGGAAGGCAGGTTTTGCTGGACTGTTTTTTTTTACACCATGTCCCATTTGAAGCCCCCTGATGCACCCCTAGAGTAGAAACTCCATAAAAGTGACCCCATCTAAGAAACTACACCCATCAAGGTATTCAAAACTGATTTTACAAACCTTGTTATGTATACCTAATATGTATACTCTTTTATTATTTATGTAAGTTTTACACAATGATTTCATTTTTGAAGCAAACAAAAATCATGTTTTAGTGTTTCCATAGTCTGAGAGCCATAATTTTTTCAGTTTTTGGGCGATTACCTTGGGTAGGGTATGATTTTTGCAGGATGAGATGACGGTTTTATTGGCACTATTTTGGGGTGCGTGTGACTTTTTGATCGCTTGCTATTAGACTTTTTGTGATGTAAGGTGACAGAAAAAAGGATTATTTAGCACAGTTTTTATTTTAAATTTTTTATGGTGTTCATCTGAGGGGTTAGGTCATGTGATATTTTTATAGAGCCGGTCGATACGGACGCGGCGATACCTAATATTTATACTTTTTATTTTATTTATGTAAGTTTTACACAATAATATAATTTTTGAAACAAAAAAAATCATGTTTTAGTGTCTCCATATTCTGAGAGCCATAGTTTTCTTAAGTTTTTGGGCGATTATCTTAGGTAGGGTCTCATTTTTTTGTGGGATGAGATAACGGTTGTATTGGCACTATTTTGTGGTGCATATGAATTTTTGATCGCTTGCTATTACACTTTTTGTGATGTAAGGTGACAAAAAATGGTTTATTTAGCACAGTTTTTATTCTTTATTTTTTATGTTGTTCATCTGAGAGGTTAGGTCATGTGATATTTTTATAGAGCCAGTCGATACGAACGCGGAGATACCAAACATGTATACTTTTTTTTTTATTTATGTAAGTTTTACACAATAACAGCTTTTTTCACACAAAAAAAATTATGTTTTAGTGTCTCCATATTCTGAGCCATATTTTTTTTATTTTTTGGGCGATTGTCTCAGGTAGGGGCTCATTTTTTGCAGGAGGAGGTGACGGTTAGATTGGTACTATTTTGGTGGGCAAACGCCTTTTTGATCGCTTGCTGTTGTACTTTTTGTGATGTAAGGTGACAATTTTTATTTTATTTAGCACAGTTTTTATTTTTTATTCTTTACGGTGTTCATCTGAGGGTTTAGTTCATGTGATATATTTATAGAGCCGGTCGATACGGACGCGGCGATACCTAATATGTATACTTTTTTTTTTCCCCTTATTTTTTACCAATTTTTTTTAACTTTATTTGGGGAAAATGACTTTTTTGTTTATTTTTACTTGAAACTTAAATTTTTTACTTTATTTTTTGTCCCACTTTGGGACTTGAACTTTGGGGGGTCTAATCCTTTACAATGCATTCCAATACTTCTGTATTGGAATGCATTGGCTGTATGAGTAATACTGTGTGTATTACTCATACAGCTTCCGGGGCCTGTGAGATCCAGGGGGCTGGATCTCACAGGCTCTTCACCGGAAGGCAGCACGATGCCTTCTTTAGACATCGAGCTGGCTTCCATGCCATTGGGTCCCCCCTACAGCCGCATGGGGACCCGATGGCACCGCCCAATCGCCGCCGCAACCGCAGGTAAAGCCGCAAACCGCAGGTCTGAATTGGCCTGCGGTTTGCGGCGATCGCCGATACAGGGGGTCACATGACCCCACCGGCGTTATGACAGGATGCCCGCTAAATGATTTCAGCGGGCATCCTGTTCGGATTAACCCCAGCCACGGTTTAAACCCATGACGTACTGGCACAATGGGTCCTTAAGGACTCGGGAAACATGCCGTACCGGTACGTCATGCGTCCCTAAGGGGTTAAAGGGGCGTTCACTGTGAAAGTCACTGTTAAAGGGGCGGTCACTGAAAGTCACTGTTAAAGGGGCGGTGACTGTGAAAGTCACTGTTAAAGGGGCGGTCACTGTGAAAGTCACTGTTAAGGGGCAGTCACTGTAAAAGTTACTGTTAAAGGGGCAGCCACTGTGAGAGCCAAATGGAAACCCGTGTGAAGCCGGGTCCTTCTGCTAGTCTCTTATATATATAAAAATGAGTTTCTGTCTGTCTGTCTAGACGTCTGTCTGTCTGTTCTTTATGGGCGACCAAACGACTGGACCGATCTTTACCAAATATGGCACACAGGTACATCAGGTGTCCGGGAAGGTTTTAGACTGGGCCTCAGCTCTGTAGGACATATCATTCCTGAGATATTCCCAAAAAATAATCCGCATTAGCCAATACAAGCCTGCAAGTCTTTCTTTTCAAATCCCAACTGCCATAAACACAGTTTTACTCAAGGTTTCCATAACAACCCAGTCATTTTTCTTTACTGCTTAAAGGGACGGGCACTGTGGAGGTCACTGTTTTTAAAGGGGCGGGCACAGTGGAGGTCACTGTTTTTAAAGGGGTGGGCACTGTGGAGGTCACTGTTATTAAATGGGTGGGCACTGTGGAGGTCACTGTTATTAAAGGGGCGGGTGCTATGAAGGTCCCGGTTAAAGGGGCGGTCACTGTGAAAGTCACAGTTAAAGGAGCGGTTACTTTTAAAGGGGCGGTCACTGTGAAAGTCACTGTTAAAGGGGCGGTCACTGTTAAAGGAGCGGTTTCTGTGAAAGTCACTGTTAAAGCAGCGGTCACTGTGAAAGTCACTGTTAAAGGGGTGGTAACTGTGAAAGTCACTGTTAAAGGGGCAGTCACTGTGAAAGTCACTGTTAAAGGCGCGGTCACTGTGAAAGTCACTGTTAAAGGGGCGGTCACTGTGAAAGTCATTGTTAAAGTCACTGTTAAAAGGGCGGTCACTGTGAAAGTCACTATTCAAGGGGCGGTCACTGTGAAAGTCACTGTTAAAGGGGCGGTCACTGTGAAATTTACTGTTAAAGGGTCACTGTTAAAGGGGCGGCCACTGTGAAAGTAACTGTTAAAGGGGCGGTCACTGTTAAAAGGGCAGTCAATGTGAAAGTCACTGTTAAAGGGGGCGGTCACTGTGAAAGTCACTGTTAAAGAGGCGTGCACTGTGGAGGTCATTGTTAAAGGTGCGGGTACTGTAGAGGTCACTGTTATGGGGGAAACTGTCGATATCTTTTTATGACACGGAAACATAAAATGAAATAGATGAAATATACCCATGCGAAGCCGGGTCCTTCTGCTAGTATATATATAAAAATGAGTTTCTGTCTGTCTGTCCGGGCGTTCTTTATGCGTGACCTAATACCAGACTAATGCCCAGTGTTCAGAGGCCACGTACCCTGAATTCAAAAAGTTCTAAGGACATAGCTGACTGGCTAACACAGGACACCCAATCTTCTACAGCTTCCGCTCGGAACCTTGACGCACCATCCTCCTCCAGCTCAGCTTTGGGCACCTCTCAAGTTACCACTCGCCTGCCTGCCGTCACCACCAACACTAGCACCACAGCGCTTCACTTGATCTGTCAGAGGAGTTATTTACACATCAGTTGGAAGAAATGAGTGATGCGCAACCATTATTGCCAGAGGATGTAGATAACAGGGATATGTCTCAGTCAGGCAGCATGAAACACATGGACGTACGGTGTGATGATGTTGATGATGTTTTACCCGCTGCTGCTTTCTTTGCTGAGTTGTCAGATACAAGTGAAGCGGTTGATTATGACGATGTGTCCGTGGATGTCACGTGGGTGACCGCTCAAAGAGAAGAAGAACAGGGGGAAAGAGACAAGTTGGTAGCAGGGGGAGGTCGTCACAAGGAGCTAGTGTCACAGTTAGACAGCATGCATTGGCACCCGGGGTCAGCCAGACAGCACGCCAATCAATGCATGCTGTTGCCACCACCAGAATGCCGTCATTGCAGGGCTCAGCAGTGTGGCATTTTTTTTGCGTGTCTGCCTCTGACAACAGCGATGCCATTTGCAACCTGTGCCAAAAGAAACTGAGTCGTGGGAAGTCCAACAACCACCTAGGTACAACTGCTTTGCGAAGGCACATGATCAAACATCACAAACGCCTAGGGGATCAACACATGAGTACAAGCAGCACACAAACTCAAAGCCGCCATCCTCCTCCTGGTCCAGCATGTTCAGGCACGTCAACCACTGCTGTCCTCCTTGCCCCCTCTCAACCATCTGCCACTCCGTCTCTCGCCTTGAGCAGTTCCTGCTCATCTGCCCACAGTCAGGTGTCTGTCAAGGACATGTTTGAGCGTAAGAAGCCAATGTCACAAAGTCACCCCCTTGCCCGGCGTCTGACAGCTGGCTTGTCTGAACGCTTAGCCCGCCAGCTTTTACCATACAAGCTGGTGGAGTCTGAGGCGTTCCAAAAATTTGTAGCTATTGGGACACCGCAGTGGAAGGTACCCGGCCTAAATTTCTTTGCACAAAAGGCAATCCCCAAACTGTACTCTATTGTGCAAAAGGAAGTAATGGCATGTCTGGCATACAGTGTTGGGGCAAGGGTCCATCTGACCACTGATACCTGGTCTGCAAAGCACGGTCAGGGCAGGTATATCACCTACACTGCGCATTGGGTAAACCTGCTGACGGCTGCCAAGCATGGAATGTGTGGCTCTGCAGAGGAGTTGGTGACACTGCCACGACTTGCAGGCAGGCCTGCTGCCACCTCCTCTACTCCTCCTACTCCATCCTCTACCATAACCTCCTCGGCTGAGTCCTCTTCTGCTGCTGCGTCTTGCTCCACATCAACGGCACCCCCCCAGCTCCCCAGGGGCTATTCCACATCCTGGATACGGCAGTGTCACGCCATCTTGGGGTTGACTTGCCTGAAAGCAGAGAGTCACACCGGACCAGCAGTCCTGTCCGCCCTGAACGCACAGGTGGATCAGTGGCTGACTCCGCACCAACTGGAGATCGGCAAAGTTGTGTGTGACAACGGAAGCAATTTGTTGGCGGGATTGAATTTGGGCAAGTTGACATATGTGCCGTGCATGGCACATGTGTGTAATCTGATCATACAATGCTTTGTGCATAAGTACCCAGGCCAGGAAGGTGTGTGGCCATTTCAGGCGTTCTACACGGCCATGGCGCACTTTTCAGATATCCAGCGGCGAAACAACATGCCAGTGAGGCGCTTGATTTGCGACAGCCCGACACGTTGGAATTCAACACTCCTAATGTTCGACCGCCTGTTCCAACAAGAAAAAGCCGTCAACGAGTATTTGTATGACCGGGGTGCTAGGATAGCCTCTGCGGAGCTGAGAATTTTTTTGCCACGTTACTGGACGCTCATGCGCAATGCCTGTAGGCTCATGCGTCCTTTTGAGGAGGTGACAAACCTAGTCAGTCGCACCGAAGGCACCATCAGCGAAATCATACCATTTGTTTTCTTCCTGGAGCATGCCCTGCGAAGAGGGCTGGATCAGGCCTTAGATGAGCGTGAAGAGGAAGAGTTGTGGTCACCATCACCACCAGAAACAGCCTTGTCAGCATCGCTTGCTGGACCTGCGGCAACGCTGGAAGAGGATTGTGAGGAAGAGGAGTCAGAGGAGGAATGTGGCTTTGAGGAGGAGGAGGAATACCAACCACAACAGGCATCCCAGGGTGCTCGTTGTCACCTATCTGGTACCCGTGGTGTTGTACGTGGCTGGGGGGTAGAACATACCATCAGTGAGATCACTGAGGACGAGGAACGGGACATGAGTAGATTGGCATCCAACCTTGTGCAAATGGTTTTGTGCCTTTCATGCTGTCGTGCCTGTTGAAGGACCCTTGTATAAAAAGGCTGAAGGAGAACGACCTGTACTGGGTGTCCATGCTACTAGACCCCCGGTATAAGCAGAAAGTACCTGAAATGTTACCGAATTACCGCAAGTCGGAAAGGATGCAGCAGTTCCAAAATAAATTTAAAAGTATGCTTTACACAGCGTATAAGGGTGATGTCACAGCACAACGGGAATCTAACAGGGGAAGAGGTGAAAGTAATGCTCCTCCTCCCACAACCATGCCGGCAAGGACAGGACGCTTTACAGACGTGTGTTTGATGGAGGACATGCGGAGCTTTTTAAGTCCTACGCATCGCCACAGTTCTTCGGGGTCCACCCTCAGAGAACGACTCGACCGACAGGTAGCAGACTACCTCGCCTTAACTGCAGATATCGACACTCTGAGGAGCGATAAACCCCTTGACTACTGGGTGTGCAGGCTTGACCTGTGGCCTGAGCTATCCCAATTTGCGATAGAACTTCTGGCCTGCCCCGCTTCAAGTGTCCTGTCAGAAAGGACCTTCAGTGCAGCAGGAGGTATTGTCACTGAGAAGAGAAGTCGTCTAGGTCAAAAAAGTCTAGATTACCTCACCTTTATTAAGATGAATAAGGGATGTATCCCGAAGGGACTGACAGTGGGCGATACATTCGACTAAAAAAGGCCTGATGAGATGAGCTGCCTTGGGCTAAAAATGGTCCACTTGCTGCTGTATTTTATCTCTGAATGCCGGATGACTTGCGTGACTTATCCGCTACCAACTAGGGTTCAAGCCGCAATGTTTTAGGGCACTTTCTGCCTGGGAAACAAACATCAATTTTTCTGGCAACAATACCTAATTTTTCAGGCATGTGTACATGCCTAATTTTTCTGGCCTCTGGTGCTGCACTGTGGCTTCAAAAACCAAACAAAAAAAAAGGCACATACATGTGTCAATTCCCCTTCGTGATCGTTACCTTGTCGTGGTGAAGGGGCTTGCGTATCACAATGAAGCGACCACCTCTATGAGTGTGTTGGCAATGGCAATGTTGGCACACCCCAGATGATAAGGTCGTTGCTTCATTGTGAACAGACCAAAAGCGATCGGCTGGATAATTTTGCATAGAAAAAACATTAATTTTCTTTGTGATCATCTAAGGTGATCTTTAAAGCCTACTAGGCCAACAATGGGCCCACACTGCAGGATCATTGTTTTCTGGGTCACTTAACTGTCACTGAACTACCTCAGCACGACCATAGGCTTTGAAAAAACCCCATCGCCTGCAATCTCCCAAACGTGCGCACGAGCACAGTCATCACTACACCAAGATTGACGCATAGAGGTATAAAATTTATGTCATGAGTGTGTCAACTATTGACAACTCTTTGCGGTTGTCTAAAATCTATTCCATACACGTCCCCTGATAGGGGATGTAACAGGGATTAAACTGATAAGAATAGAACAACATAACACACCACAACTATCTGGCGGCACATTAGATTGCACGCGCAGTGCCCCAAATTTGAAGTAGGAGGATCGACCAAGCATCTTTTTCCATCTCCCCATTCCTAAAATCGATGCCATATACACATCCCCTGATAGGGGACGTAACAGGGATTAAACTGATAAGAATAGAACAACACGCGCAGTGCCCCAAATTTGAAGTAGGAGGACCGACCAAGCATCTTTTTCCATCTCCCCGTTCCTAAAATCGATGCCATATACACGTCCCCTGATAGGGGACGTAACAGGGATTAAACTGATAGGAATAGTACTACTTAACACACCTTATAATAACGCAGAGAGAGGCAACGCAGAGAGAGGAGTCTGAAGAAGAGGAGTCAGAGGAGGAAGGTGGCTTTGAGGAGGTGGAAGACCAACCACAGCAGGTGTCCCAGGGGGCTTGTTGTCACCTTTCGGGGACCCAAAGGATAAAAGCCACAAATCAGGCATCAAGGACCTTTGGGATATTCAGGTGAAGGATACCATAGCCTCCAGTCACCTCACCAAATTACACTGATATAGAAAATATCCGGCTAAGCTCCAAGTCAAGCCTAAAAAGCCTAGAAACAGTGTATTTGCAGAATCAACTCTGTTAACATCAAGAGACTGTATTTTGTACTGCTGAAACCAAAGTCATCCACAGTAAAAGTTGTGAGTTGCATCTTACCACTGTCTACCTCATTATTACCACTATTGCTTGTACCACCATTAACGGTACTGGTGTCACGACAAAAAACATCAAGGGACTCAGCCGCAACAAGCACCCAAAGCAACCCTAACATCAAGGGCACCTCAACCACCATCTTGGCTGATGCTTTCCTACACAGAGTGTGCCCCAGAGGATTTCGTGCTGTCCACCTCAACACTGTGCTGCCAGCCCAGGGAGGATTTCTGCTAATCGTGAGTAAACTGATGAACTGTTTGTTATAATTTGGCCCTTCATCGGTCCACCGTGCACCTCACGTGTTGCCCCTGCGCTACTGGCTGGCTGCGTATCTTTTCTTGGCGTCACGAACAGGATATTAAACCTTGAGCCATATTTGAGAGACTGTTGCATGTGAATAAGCCCCTTTATCTGATTGAGAGACTTTTGCTGATTGTGTGCTGTTTTGGGCTACAGAACTGTTTAAACTGCTTGAAAAGTATATGGAAGTGCTATACTAGTCCCCGGCATAAAAATCGCAGTATAAGTGAGAAAATCCGACATGTGTGTGTCACTAAAACTGCTTGCTGTCAGTGAATAGACTGTTTATATGCACTTAAGATGACCGCCGGAGCTCTTGTTTAAAAAAATAAATAAATACTGCGCCATCACTGTGGACAAGTTAGCGACACCCCCTGAAGAGCAGGAAAATATTTATGCAAAATTGTCTGGTCAAGCCCATCCTACCTTTACTGTGTTGTTTCTGAAGAGGCCAGCCCTGTATGCAAACGCAGCGCCACCTCCTCTGCCTGTGGCCACATCAAAGGGAAACGCCGCGCACGGGATGAGAGTGTGACGTGCGTGTATCCCAAAGTATTCCGAGAGCTGCGCGGGCGAGCTACCGGAGCGGATCACATTGCCTGTCAACCCCCAAAATAGAGCACACAGTCTGTGAGTACTCTGATTTGCCCCACTAAGGTAAAGGAAGCACCGCTAGCCCGGAGCGCTATCAGAAGCTCAAGTAAGCGCTGCCTGAGTATTGTATTCAGCCAATATCAAATATTTAAAGGGCCATACACCGCAAAATAGCAGTCGCCCATAGCAACACCACATAAAAAGTATCTACAGCCACAATTGACTTACTTAACTATAATTCACCTATTGACACCATGTATGTGCAAGAAGATAACGTGCAATCTGACCTCCGGGGACCCTCTGCGGCAGCCGGTCCCAGCGCAATACCAACTGCTGCAATGCCAAGTTTAATGCCTTTAACTATGCCTTATTATTTTGGGGCCCCCTGGTTCCCACGGTATTCTGGAGAAGTTCACACTTTAAGGGACTTTAAAGAAAAAATGCTTGCTGTGTTCAGATTGTACCCTGTATCCCCAGAACAGCAGATGGAGATTCTCCTTGCGCAATTGGAAGGAGCTGCTCTCAGAGAAGTGAAATCCTGACCAAGCTCAGAAAGGAGGACACTGGAGCAGATATTTGAACGTATCTACACCACCTTTGAACCCAGGACCGTGTCAGAGGTCAAGATGAGGTTCTTCAGTAAGAAACAGCAAATGGGTGAGTCACTCAGAGACTTTGTATTATCTTTGCAGTAAGCCCTTAGAGCTGTTGTACAAGTAGACCCCCGTGAGGCAGAGAATCAGGACAAAACCCTGAAAGAGCAATTTATTGAAGGTGTCAATACAGACAATTTAAAGAGCCAACTAAGAATGTTAGCCGCCCAGCATCCAAGTGCTGCTTTCTTAGACTTCAAAGAATTAGCTATCAGTATACTGGGAAAAAGTTCACCAACAGAACCCGTTGGATCCGCTGTAGTGCCAGCAACACAGCCGGTCACCCCTGTCAAACCTTTACCTGTCGTCAGTCAGGCAACCCAAGCCCCAATTCCTGATGCAGTTGCTGCCCTTACTGAGCAAGTCCAATTCCTGACTAAAAGTCTGGAGAAAGTTCACAAAAAATTGGAACAATGGGAAAAGCCACTATTGCTGGAGGATGAGAAACCTGTGTCCAGAAGGCTCTTCTCCCCTGATTATAGAGAGACTTATTCTAGAAATTCAGGCGGACGCCCACCTGACCACATTAGTACCCCCAAGCGGCCTATTTGCACATACTGTCACAAGCCAGGCCACACTGAAGCCACCTGCTGGCAGTTAAACGGGCGATCCCCGAGGTCAAGGACCACCCCTCGGGAGGTAGATCAATAGGTCCAGAAGATCCCTATTGGATGCCAAGATATGTAGGATCCCGTCCAGAAGTGACACTTCAAATAAATGGAGTTCCTTTTGTTGCCCTAGTTGACACAGGATCCCAAATCACTACCATCCAACAAACTCCATTTGAAAAATACTGGGACCAAAATCAGCTTACCCAGCCCCCAGAATCCTGGTTGAGTCTCATAGCTAGTAACGGCAAACCTGTACCAATACTGGGTTACTGGGACCCTACCATTCGAGTAGGAGGAACTATCCTATCCCAACAAGGCATTATTGTAGTACAAGTCAAAGAAAACAACAATAACCCTCCAATGGTCGTAGGCATGAATGTCCTCAGGAACTGTTATGTTGAAATGCTGGAAGCCTTACACCAGTCAGTGCCTACTGCTTCTTCTGCTTCCAAGAAGGTAATCCAACAAACCATCCGTGTATTGAATGCACAACAGAGGTTCGCCAATGAAAAAGGAGAAATCTGCTGTGTCCGTATCCGAGATAATCAACCTGTGATTCTCAAGCCCAACACCGAAACTCTCTTGTGGTGCTGAGCTGTAGTCGGAATTCAAGGTCAAGACTACCAAGCCTTGGTAGAGCCAGTTGTCTTGGAAGACTATCCTTTAGTTAGAGCTGCAAAAAGCCTGGTAACCGTCTCTGAAGGTAAAGTGCCTATTCGTCTCCTCAACTTGAGTGATCACAGTGTAACTTTAACAAAATACCGTCCCATTGCATAGCTGATTCAAGTTACTTTTCAAGATGTCATCAGCGTGACTACAGATCTCAAGAAACAACACCCACAGGACCAAAACTTAAACACCCCCTGGTGGAAAGAACTTCATGTGGGAGATGCTTCCACACTAGAACACCAATTGGAGGGAGTACTGCAAGTCGTGAAGGAGCATCACCGTGCCTTCAGTAAGCATTCTACAGACTATGGGGAAGTGGATATCATAAAACACTCCATCCCTGCAGGTTCACACCCACCGATCAAAGAAAGGTATCGGCCTATACCACCTACTATGTACCAATCCGTAAAGCAAATAATTCAAGAGATAAAAGACTCAAATATCATCAAAGACAGCCATAGCCCATGGGCTGCACCACTAGTCGTTGTCCGGAAAAAAGACGGCAACATCAGATTCTGTTTGGCATACGGAAAAATCAACCAAATTACCCACAAAGATGCTTACCCTTTACCACGCATAGAGGAATCTTTGACAGCTTTAGGATCTTCAGCCTACTTCTCTACTCTTGATTTAACCAGTGGATACTGGCAAGTACCAATGGCACCAGAAGATCGTGAGAAGACTGCATTTACCACCCCTATGGGCCTATTTGAGTTCAACTGCATGCCCTTTGGACTTTGCAATGCGCCTGGAACTTTTCAGAGATTAATGGAGCATTGTCTGGGCCACAAAAATTTTGAAACTGTCCTGTTGTACTTAGACGATGTCATCATCTACTCCAAATCTTATGAAGATCACTTGAAACATCTGGCCGAAGTTTTTCAAGTTCTCATTAAGCATGGACTAAAAGTCAAACCATCCAAGTGTCATCTACTGAAGGCAGAAGTTAAATACTTAGGGCATATCGTCAGCTCTGAAGGTGTTAAACCGGATCCAGAGAAGATAGCCGCAGTCCGAAATTGGCCTACCCCTACTACGGTGAAAGAAGTGAGAAGTTTCCTCAGTTTCACAGGATATTACAGGCGTTTCATTCCTCACTTTGCCCAAATTGCAGAGCCAATATTGGAACTTTTGAGAGGGCATTCTAAAAGATATCAGAAAACTCCAATACCAGTTGAATAGAACACTGAAAGGGAAATTGCCTTCCAGCTCCTGAAAAAGAAGTTAACAGAACCACCAATCTTAGGTTATCCGGATTATCAACAGCCATTTCATCTTTACACAGATGCAAGTAAGAAAGGCCTGGGAGCTGTTTTGTCGCAAGTACAAGAAGGTAAAGAAAGAGTCATTTCCTACGCTAGTAGATCTCTTAGAGGTGCTGAAAGGAACGACCAAAACTACAGTTCATTCAAATTGAAATTTCTCGCACTCGTGTGGGCTGTCACAGAAAAATTTAAAGATTATCTTGCCGCAACACCCTTCGTGGCCTTCACAGATATCAACCCACTAGCACATCTTAACACCGCCAAGTTAGGAGCGTTGGAGCAAAGATGGGCCTCACGCCTTGCTAACTACAACTTTTCCATAAAGTATAGAACAGGAAAAGCAAATGGAAATGCGGATGCATTATCCCGTCTGCCGATCATAGAAGACCCTACTTCACAAGAAGATGTTTGGGAAGAGGTAGAAATGCCATCCTTCTACAAAAACTTTGCCCACCAAGACATCATCACTGTCAAAGGGAAAAAGGTTTTCAACCTTCAACAACAAGTGGATCCAAAATCCCATGTAGACAAAGAAAGATGGATCAAGCTACAAAATGAAAGTAGAGTGTTAGGAGAACTACAAGATTTCTTCACCAGTGGAAGAACACCCGAAAGAATCCGCAGGAAGAATTCTGATCTAGAGTTGTCAAAACTATGGAGACACAGAAAACACTTCTTTCTACAGAAGGGCCTACTATTAAGAAGAACTTTAGACCCAATTACATGGGATCGTCTATATCAAATCCTAATACCACGCCGAGATGTAAGAATAATTCTTGAGATGTACCATGATCAATCAGGACACTTTGGCGTGCAGAAAACAGAAGCCACCATCCGTAGAAGATTCTATTGGATTGGAATGAGAGGAGACATTGAAAAATCAAGAATGTTCCACCTGTGCTGTTGGAAGAAATGAGAAACATGACCAAAAAGCCCCCTTACATTCCATTGTGAGCAGAACACCGCTAGAAGTAGTAGCAATTGACCATGTGAAGTTGGAACCAAGTCGCTCAGGTTACACATATGCTATGACCATCATTGACCATTACACTAAATTTGTTGTAGCCGTGCCTGTCAAAGACTTGACCGCAAAAACAACTGCAGATGCTTTCTGGAAACATTTCTTGTTGCCATATTGATGCCCAGAGAGAATCCTCACAGATCAGGGATCTGCCTTTGAATCACAACTCTTTAAAGAACTGTGTACTTTTCACAACTGTCAGAAAATCAGGACCACAGCATACCATCCCCAAGGGAATGGACTTTGTGAAAAGATGAACCAAACCCTAATTGAAATGTTAAGAGCAGTCCCACCTGCTACAAGAAATGATTGGCCTACTTTATTGCCTCAGCTGATGTATACCTACAACAACACTATTCATTGTTCTACTGGGTACACACCCTACTACCTTATGTTTGGCCGACAAGGTACATTACCTGCTGACCACACTTTGGGCGTACAAGTGCCTGATACAATCAACCCCCTACAAAAAACTGATTGGGTGACTGAGCACCAAAGGCGTTTGATTGATGCACAAGAGATTGTTCGACAACGCATGGGACATGCCCATGAAAAACAATAGAATGACTATAACCAATCTGCCAAGAACCTCTCAAAATTGGTGATCGTGTGTAGTTAAAAAATAACAATTGAACCAGCAAACTAGATACCAAATGGGAGAGAGAACTTTACACCATCACTGCTATTCTCAATCCAGAAACTGATACGTATGAGATTACCCAAGAGGACAAATCCCGGGTAGTACATCGAAACCGCCTAAAATTGTGTCTTAAAGAAGACAGTCCAGTAGAAACTTCGCAAGAAGAAGCTGTTCCAGAAGAAATTCAACCCATTGAGCCAGAACTGTTAAAACCAACTGAGCCAGAGGGACCAATCAGTCCTTGGGAAAAACATTATTAGCCTCTGATCTTAACTCCATGGCTCAACATCTTAGTGCCTGCTAAAACCAACACACTAACACCCCAACACTTCAACCGGGAAGCTGAAGTTATTGCAACTCAGGAAACCTCAAATTCCCTTAAAGCAAGGTCTGAAGAGTTTCAGCCGCTTCGTAGATCCGATAGGATTACAAAAGGATAACCACCAGTCCGTTACGGTGATTTCCTGCTCCAGCAGCCGAGAAGTTAACTTACAGCTCTGTTAATTCAACATTGAGTATATCCTTAACTTATCTGGAGTTCCAGCGATCCAGAAAAAGGACTAATCCTCGTTTATCATGTTCCACTTTCCTTGACCCTAAGTTCACACTTGCACGTTTTACAGCGCGTTCGAACGCGCTGTAAAATGCATAACCGATGCAAACCAATGCTTCCCTATGGGACTGGTTCACATTTTTGCGTTTTACAGCGCGTTCGAACGCGCTGAAAAATGCCCGACGCATAAACAAGTTCTTGAGCTTCTTTGGGGCGTTTTGTCGCGCGTTTGCGGGCATAGGACACTGCTGTCAATCACACAAACGCGCGTAATACGCGCGTTGACTATGGACAAAAACACGCACAAAAATGCGCGACAAAAACGCGCGTTAAACGCGCATATCAAATACACTCAGGTCTGAACCCAGTGGGAAGGACTTTTTAAGGGACTGTTTGCAACGTTCAAGTCTGCACCCAGAGATAGACTTTCACGTACCTGAGCCTCCGTGATATTCCATTTTGACATTTACTTAAGCCCAGGGAACGGACTCATACCCTGTGAGCCTCCTGAGATGTTTATTTTTGTTTCTCTTCATCTTTATGGACAATTTTGGTTTCCGGTACATCAGCAGTATTCAGAGGAAAAAAAAATGTGTTACCCCATTTGTCACATTTCGTTGTTGCATGAGATATGCTTGCCTAACCCATTTTATTTATAGGTACAAGAAGTACAAGAATGGAAGTTATGGCATTATTTTCCTATGCATGCATGCTTTTCCTTTTTTATATCTTACAGGAAGATACAACATCGATTCAAGAATGTGTCGAGGTCGACTTATATTTTACCATCGGGGTATGCAGCGTCCCACTACATGTGTGTGTGCACTGCTTAAAAGCACTTTTTATTTTAACAATTGTATTGTGTGGTATTGTATGACTTTGTACTAATGTATCTGCAAAATCCCTGTTACCACGCAGATTAGGTGTAATTTATACATCCCACCACTAGATGGGGATAAAACTTAGGTCCTATATATACACCTAGGTCAGGCCTAGTAAGGGATAGGAGACAGGACAGTGTTGAGTTCAGTTGAGATCAGTGTGGAGATCAGTGAGTAGTAGACTGATGCTGAGAGTGAAAGAGTGCAGATCTAGCACTTCTGCTCGGATGAAAGTTTAGTCCAAAAAGGGATAAGGAAAAAGGACTTATCTATCCAAAGGATAAAAGCCACAAATCAGGCATCAAGGACCTTTGGGATATTCAGGTGAAGGATACCATAGCCTCCAGCCACCTCACCAAATTACACTGATATAGAAAATATCCGGCTAAGCTCCAAGTCAAACCTAAAAAGTCTAGAAACAGTGGATTTGCAGAATCAACTCTGTTGACATCAAGAGACTGTATTTTGTACTGCTGCAACCAAAGTCATCCACAGTAAAAGTTGTGAGTTGTATCTTACCACTGTCTACCTCATTATTACTACTAATGGTTGTACCACCATTAACGGTACTGGCGTCACGACAAAAACCATCAAGGGACTCAGCCGCAACAAGCACCCTAAGCAACTCTAACATCAAGGGCACCTCAAAGACCATCTTGGCTGATGCTTCCCTACACAGAGCGTGCCCCGGAGGATTTTGTGCTGTCCACCTCAACACTGTGCTGCCAGCCCAGGGAGGATTTCTGCTAACCGTGAGTAAACTGATGAACTGTGTGTTATAATTTGGCCCCTCATCGGTCCACCGTGCACCTCACGTGTTGCCCCTGCGCTACTGGCTGGCTGCAGAAGGATCTGACGATTTCCAGGATCCCTGATCTGGACCTGTTCAGGGATCCTGTACTATCAACCAGTCCTGTCACCAACTTACTGCTCGCTGACATCTTGCAGTTTCTGTAAGGGTCGGGCGAGCAGTACTTCCCGAAGTCCCTCTAAAAAACCAAAGATATGTGCCTATCATACTGGCACCTCTTGAGTAAAGATTTCACTCTGGAGATATCCTCGCGGCTACCTCCAGTCGAGACTAGATGTTCAACAACTCCCAATTTCCAACTCAATCACTCGTTGGCATTCTACCGGTGCGGTAAAAAGGACCGCCAATCCGCTATACAGCTCAGCCTGCAAGAGACCAGTAGGAGGGCTCTGATCTCCACTCCCCCCTTGCTTTATGAATCGCTGCCAAATCTGGCAGCTTGGTCTCTTGCAAAAACAAAATGTCAGCCTCAAATCGGCTGAGAAAATCAAAGGCCGCAAAACGAGCAGCATTCGACTTAATGCTGGTGACATTAATGGTCGCCAGTGTCAGCAGAGAGGGTACCGCCATTCAGAGTGATTGAATTAGACGGCCTTCTTCCCACTCTTTTCAACCCTCCTCCCCCTCCCGGGGCTGTCTTCTAGGGCAGCACGACCTCTCTTGAGGGAGACACTGGTGTCCATCTTATTTGCCACCACCGCCTCCCTCTGCGCACCACCCCAGGCTTCCTCGGTCTCAGGGCCCGATTTTGCCACCCCTCCTGAGGATCCCGCATCCCCACCAGAGGGGGGCGCGGGGCCTGCTGAAGGCCCTCCCTCCTTCACCTCTGGTCCCCCACCTTTAAACTCCTCCACAGAAGAAGAGGCGGAGGTCTCATCCAAGGTGAGAAACCGGTTGGAGAGCTCCAGAGGGGAGCTGGTTATGCCTTTCCTGGCTACTTTGGTCGGGCCAGGTATTTTCTTAGTACGATGTTTCCGTCTAATATTTTTGGACTTTTTCCCACTATCCTCTGCAGCGCTTTCATAGTTCGAGGACAAAGTCTCCTCTGCACATTCCAGTCTTTCAATCTCCTCATTCAGCTCCCTGTCCCCTAGGGTCTCCGATGCAGGAAGGGCAACCATTTGGGAAGGAGCAGGCATCACCCCAGGACGGGATTCCTCCCGCTCCCTCTCCGCCTGGCGCCTCTCCCTCTGCCTCTGCCGGGACGGACCATCTTTGTTCTTCACCGACCCTTGAACTCTGCTGTCTTTGCCAGCACCCGCCTCAGCTGAAGGGACCTCCCGGACCACTCCTGCGTGAGCTCGGGCCGCATTGACCTCAGAGAGAGGACAGCGACTGAAAGGGTGACTGAACTCACCACACAGGTTGCACTACTTCGGCGTGTTCTTTGCCAGCTCATATCCGGACCAGAAGAGCTCTAGCCCCTCCGGCCGGACAAAACTGACGTTGAACTCCTTGGAGCCATACGGATGGATCAAGGCAAAGATGTCAGTTGCCTTGAAACCCATCCCAAGCAGGAGCTCCGCCACCCCCTTTCTTGTGTGGCAGGCTTCATCGCTACTCCACTTGAGACAGACCACATTACGTCTGACTCCAGGGCCAGCTGTGGGTGAAGACCAGGCAGTCTCGCCCCCGCTCTGCCCTCGGAAGGCCCTCATGCCATGTCTGTTTATCCAGAATGACAGATCAACCTTCTTCCCCTTTAGAGTGATGGAGCTCTCCCCCTTTTTGAGGGCCTCCAGCAGTCGCTGCTGCAAGTCACCATCACCAGACTGTGAGAGCGAGGAAGACAACGAGGACAGCCCCTCCCCCCCTACAGCCGCAGCCACACTGGCATAACTTCTGCCAGGTACTACGGACGCAGGAGGGGCAGCCGAGCCGGCCCGGCCCCCACACTACCTACAGGAGGAGCTGCCCCAGACCCCCCTAAAGGGGCTAAACGAGGGGCCCCCTCCACTTTTACAGCGGCCGGCCGACCCCTCACTTCAGGATCCGGAGCAACACCCAAAACACCATTAGCATCAAAAACACTATTAACATCCTGAGGAGCATAGAGGAGATGCAGCCCTAAAAACTTTATATCTCATTGAAGTTCTGGCAATATTTTTTGCAACAATCTTAGCAGTCTTAGCATTCTTCTTGGTATCCCTACCACCAGCAGGGCTTCTCTGCTCCACTGCTCCAGTCCGGCGTGCTGTGGAACTACTGCTCTCAGTCATGCACATTTGGGCACCAGCTCCACACACAGACGCTCTCAGGGACACATCCCCGGCACTCCCATCCACTCCCCCCCCTTCCCCCTCCGCCCTCTCACAAACAGCAGGGGGAGGGGCCATGAGGACCTCAGGAGCAGCGGGAGTGACGGGGTTAACAGAGCCAGAGATTTCTGACATAGCGATACGTGGGCCTGCAGAGGGAGAAGCGGTGACCACATCACACCGCCACAAACCAACGGTGCACCTGTCCAGCGCTACCGTGGATGCAGCGGTGGGCGGAGCCATGCCAGACATAGCCACGCCTCCCCCTCCCACTATTGGTTCCTTTCTGTTTGGCCTCTCAGCCGCTCCTGCCTCCTCCATCTTGCCGCCCCTGCTACTACAAACAGAGACGGCGTCTGGCGCCATTTTGCCTCTTTTAATCTCCCCAGTCCTGCGCTCCGGTCCCATTGCAGAGACCAGGCTAGGGAGGCTTGTGGGGTTTGCACTCTGAACCAGCATTTCAGCTGGCCTAGAGCGCAACTGATGTGCTACATACACCATCTTTGTTTCCATATTAGGTACAGTACAGACCAAAAGTTTGGACACACCTTCTCATTCAAAGAGTTTTCTTTATTTTCATGACTATGAAAATTGTAGATTCACACTGAAGGCATCAAAACTATGAATTAACACATGTGGAATTATATACATAACAAACAAGTGTGAAACAACTGAAAATATGTCATATTCTAGGTTCTTCAAAGTAGCCACCTTTTGCTTTAATTACTGCTTTGCACACTCTTGGCATTCTCTTGATGAGCTTCAAGAGGTAGTCCCCTGAAATGGTGCCCTGTCAGGTTTAATAAGTGGGATTTCTTGTCTTATAAATGGGGTTGGGACCATCAGTTGTGTTGAGGAGAAGTCAGGTGGATACACAGCTGATAGTCCTACTGAATAGACTGTTAGAATTTGTATTATGGCAAGAAAATAGCAGCTAAGTAAAGAAAAACGAGTGGCCATCATTACTTTAAGAAATTAAGGTCAGTCAGTCAGCCGAAAAATTGGGAAAACTTTGAAAGTAAGGGCTATTTGACCATGAAGGAGAGTGATGGGGTGCTATCGCCAGATGACCTGGCCTCCACAGTCACCGGACCTGAATCCAATCGAGATAGTTTGGGGTGAGCTGGACCGCAGAGTGAAGGCAAAGGGCCAACTGTTGGAAGACCATTTCAGGGGACTACCTCTTGAAGCTCATCAAGAGAATGCCAAGAGTGTGCAAAGCAGTAATCAAAGCAAAAGGTGGCTACTTTGAAGAACCTAGAATATGACATATTTTCAGTTGTTTCACACTTGTTTGTTATGTATATAATTCCACATGTGTTAATTCATAGTTTTGATGCCTTCATAGTCATGAAAATAAAGAAAACTCTTTGAATGAGAAGGTGTGTCCAAACTTTTGGTCTGTACTGTACGTTTTTCTTCTTTTTATCCCTCTTCTTTTTCTTCACAGGCTCATCCCCAAGGAGCTCATCTCCAAATTTTCAGGTCACCCACATGGACCCAGGGGGACTCCAGGTACCTAATCTGCTCCATGAGCTGTCCGCCCACCCCACTGCTCTCACTATCTTCTCCCTCTTCCTCATCAGAGCTTGTGGGGGTGCAGACGTACCTGTTCAGCTGGTATACCTGATGACACGGGTTGCCCCCCCAGATCCACTAGTGACTCCTTCACTGTTTCTTCCTCCTCACTGGAGGAGTCCATTTCTTGCTGTGTCACTGTCTTCCTGTCCGCAATTTCTGCGAACCTCTGCTCGTTCCTTAACTTCTCCTCCGGAGGGCCACTATTTTTAAGGATAGCTGCCCTCCTCATCTCCAGCTTTCTCACATCCTCCTTAAAGGTTTCTGTCACCCCACAAAACTCTTTTTTTTTTTTTTGGATAGTTAGATTCCTTATAGGGCGATATAGGAGAATATAATAGTCTTACTTACTTTCATGCGGCCGATTCTTTATAAAACAAAGTTTTATAATATGTAAATGAGGGCTCTACCAGCAAGTAGGGCGTCTACTTGCTGGTAGCTGCTGAAGAAATCCGCCCCCTCGCCGTGTTGATTGACAGGGCCAGCCGTGATCTCCTCCTCCGGCCGGCCCTGTCAGTAATTCAAAAATCGCGCGCCTCTGGTCATTCGGCGCAGGCGCTCTGAGATGAGGAGGCTCGTCTCCTCAGCACTCCCTCAGTGCGCCTGCGCCGATGACATCACCGAAAGAGAAGACGTCATCGGCGCAGGCGCACTGAGGGAGTGAGCCTCCTCATCTCAGAGCGCCTGCGCCGAATGACCAGAGACGCGCGATTTTTGAATTACTGACAGGGCCGGCCGGAGGAGGTGATCACGGCTGGCCCTGTCAATCAACACGGCGAGGGGGCGGATTTCTGCAGCGGCTACCAGCAAGTAGACGCCCTACTTGCTGGTAGAGCCCTCATTTACATATTATAAAACTTCGTTTTATAAAGAATCGGCCACATGAAAGTAAGTAAGACTATTATATTCTCCTATATCGCCCTATAAGGAATCTAACTATCCAAAAAAAAAAATATGAGTTTTGTGGGGTGACAGAAACCCTTTAAGGCCACAAATTTTCGTCGATATCTCCTGCCTCCTTGTTCTAGAGGCCCGGTTCGCCTTTAGCCTTTCCAACTTTAGCTCATTTCTGAGTCTTTCCAAGGCCTTTCCAGCCTCCTCAAACTCCCGGAGGTAGGCAGTGATCCGGGAGCTATAGACGGCAACAAGCTCCAGGGGCCTCATGCTGCCCCAGTCAGCTTCCACGGAACCCGGCCCACCTCCAGGAACACCCCGCATACCTTGTGGAGGGCTACTGTCCGCCCACCTGGACTTGCCGGAGATGTCCACGGCTTCGCCCCCAGAGGCTACAGGGGCCACTTCAGCATTACCCCTGCTCGATCTTCTGGCTCACCTCCCCTACCTCCCCCCGGCCTACCCCGGGAAGCAGGATCCTGGGTCTTTGCTGGACGCATTGCCCAGGACACCACCAGCTCCCTAGGGAGAGACAGGGCCTGAGCTGGGTAATGGTGTTATTCTCCCTGCAGGCCTGGTGTTGCTGTCTTCAGGGAAAAGATGGTAAAAACCCTGGAAGCTTGGCTGAGATGCAGGAGCTCACACAGACACAACCTTCCTCTGCGGCTGATGGCACCATTACTGAGCTACTCCCAAAAAATGACCTGCATTAGCCACAGAACATCTGTGACAGGTCTCAGAAGGTCTGAAAGATTATCTACGCATTAGTGATCTGACAGCCTCTTTTGGTTTCACTTTGTCTGTGTGTTGCTGGTATGTCCACACCTCCTGTTCAGGTGTGGATCATGTGACCTTTACCTTGCCCTATTTAGTCTGACTTTTCCCATCACTCCTTGCTTGGGATAGCTTCATTTGGTCTTGGAAGAGCTGGAGTGTGGTTCGTGTTGAAGTCCTATTCATCCTTCATCCTCTGAAGTTAAGTGTTCCGCTTGTCGTGTTTTGTATTCGCCCCCCCCCCCCCCCACCCCGGTTGTTTACTAGGCCTCAGTGAGAGGCTAGTTTCTTCACCAGGGAAGGAACGGGTGGTCTCTGCCCTGTCATTATCTTTAGGGCATCTGAGGGTCACAAGGGTTTTCTAGGTTCCCGTGTATGGGTATCTCTACCATCGACAGGTGCCCATACGGATAGGAGTTAGGGCCAGGAGCATGGTTTTATAAGTGGTGACCCTTTTCCTTCCCTAACGGTGAGGCCTAGTGTCTTTCCCCTTCCTTCTTGATTGTCTTTTGGTGTTCTCCCCTACTACATCCATAACATTATCCCAAGCCGATACCGCCATTTTTGTTCTGATCTGTGCAGCTATGGATACTATGTCTGCACTGGTCGAACAGATGCAGAATCTGACTTTGGAGGTAGCAGACCTCCGTGCAACTGTCTTGCAGATTCAGATTCCACAGGCTGCTGGTTCCGGTGGTGGGTCCCAGGCCTGTCCTGAACCGAAGGTGACTCTCCCGTACAGGTTTTTCGGGGGTAGTGACAATTTCATCCGGTTCAGGGAGTCATGTAAATTATACTTTAAGCTGCATCCATACTCTTCTGGGGATGAGTGTCAACGTGTTGGTATGATTATTTCATTGCTTAAAGAGGACGCCCAATCTTGGGCTTTTTCTCTGCCGACCGGATCACCGTCCCTCCGTTCGGTAAATGAATTCTTCAGAGCCTTGGGTCTCATCTACGATGACCCGGATCGGATCTCTCAGGCCGAGACCAAGTTACGGAGTTTGCGGCAGGGAGAACGTTCCGCGGAGACCTATTGCTCTGAATTTTGGAGATGGGCTACCGATACTGAGTGGAACGATCCTGCTCTCCGTAGCCAATTCTGCAGGGGCTCTCTGAGAGACTGCAGGACGCGTTGGCCTTTCATGAAAATCCTGTGTCATTGGAGGCAGCTATGTCCCTTTGCTGTACGTCTAGATAGATGCCTGAGGGAGAGATCTAGGGGTCCTCACCTTCGGGACGTACTGTCGAATAAGGGTACTGCTTCTTTTGACACTTATGGTGGAGAGACACTGGTAGTTGCACCTTGTGATGAGCCTATGCAGTTAGGAGGAGCTACTCCTGGCAAAAGCTTGGGTCATGTGAAAGGAGTCTGCTTTTATTGTGGCAAGAAGGGACATTTTGTGAATATTTGTCCGTACTTGCAGCATCAAGGTGTAAACAAAAAGAAAAAAAATTTTAATCCTCAAATTACTATTGGTGGTGTGGATGGGGAGCAAGAAAACCTACTTTTGTCTTTCACTGGTAGTACCTGTTTTCTCCTGTCTGCCGAGGTGGCGCTAGAGTCCAAAACTGTGAAAATCGAAGCATTTATCGACAGTGGGGCAGGAGTTAACTTGATTGATGGAGAGTTTGTACGCATTCATGGGTTGACTACTAATGCATTAGAGAAAAGTATTTCTGTCTTTGCAATTGACTCAGCACCTTTCACCCAAAAATGCTTGTCGCAGGTAGTGAATGACATTCATTTAAGAGTGGGTGATTTGCATCAGGAATCTATCTCCTGTTATGTATTGGAGGGTCTGCCTGCTCCGTTAGTGTTGGGCTTACCATGGTTAAGTAAACATAACCCTAACATCGACTGGCAAGCGAGACAGATTCTCGATTGGAGTGATTTTTGCATGGACAACTATGGTGACCACTAAAACTGTACCCTCATTCATTTGAGAGTTTTCTGATGTTTTTTATCTGAGAGTGGTAATCAGGAGTTGCCTCTGCACCGGGAGTATGACTGTCCCGTCAATCTTATTCCCGGAGCTAAATTGCCCAAATCTCGGTTGTATAATCTTTCGGAACCCGAAAGAAAGGCCATACGAGAGTATATTACCGAGAGTTTGGCAAAGGGACATATTAGACCATCCAAGTCCCCAGTGGCTGCTGGGTTTTGTTTTGTAAAGAAAAAAGATGCTACCCTAAGACCATGCCTGGACTTCCATGAGCTCAATCGTATCACCGTCCGTGATCCTTACCCCCTTACTTTGATTCTGGATTTGTTTAGTCAGATTGTCGGTGCCAAGGTGTTCTCTAAGTTGGATTTGAGGGGGCATATAATCTGGTAAAGATCAAGGAGGGGGATGAGTGGAAGACCGCATTTAATACCCCTAAGGGTCATTTTGAAAACCTGGTCATGCCCTTTGGGTTAACCAATGCTCCTGCGGTTTTTCAACACTTTGTGAATGACATCTTTCATCATCTGGTGGGGAGGTTTGTCGTTGTATACCTTGATGACATACTAATTTATTTGCCTAATATGGAGACTCATCAGGATCATGTGAGACAGGTGTTAGAGATCCTAAGAGAGAATAAGTTGTATGCTAAGATGGAAAAGTGTGTATTTGCTGTACAGGAAGTGCAATTTCTGGGTTACCTGCTCTCATCCTCAGGTTTTCGTATGGATCCCGAGAAAGTCCGTGCCGTGTTGGACTGGGATCGACCCGAAAATCTGAAAGCGCTCATGCGGTTTTTGGGGTTTACCAACTACTACCGTAAATTTATCTTGAACTATTCATCGGTGGTTAAACCTTTAACAGACATGACTAGGAAGGGTGCGGATATTTCTGTCTGGTCTGATGTGGCATTACAGGCCTTTTCTGCTGTGAAAAAATGTTTTGCTTCGGCCCCTATTCTGATGCAACCGGCTATTTATTGTTGAGGTTGACGCATCCGAGGTAGGGGTAGGAGCAATCTTGTCGCAAGGTCCTTCACCTAGTAAATGGTGCCCATGTGCATTTTTCTCTAAAAAACTCTCTACTGCTGAAAGGAATTATGATGTGGGGAATAGGGAATTGCTGGCCATTAAGTTGGCGTTCGAGGAATGGCGGCATTGGTTGGAAGGAGCAATTCACCCTATTACGGTAATTACTGATCACAAGAATCTGGCCTACCTGGAGTCAGCTAAGCGACTGAACCCAAGGCAGCCCAGATGGTCATTGTTTTTAACCAGATTTAACTTCATCGTCACTTACCGCCCTGGGATTAAGAACGTCAAGGCGGACGCTTTGTCGCGTAGCTTTCCTGTGGGGGGTGAGTCTAATGACCCTAGTCCCATTTTATCTGAAGGGGTAGTCATATCCGCTCTTTATCCTGATCTTGAGGCCAGGGTGTTGGAGGCACAGGAGGATGCTCCGGACTCTTGTCCTCCGGGGAAGTTGTTTGTTCCCTCCGAATTACGTCACAAGGTGTTTGAGGAACATTACTGTATGGTGCTTGCTGGGCACCCTGGGAGCAAATCGACTGTCGATCTCATCTCTCACAGATTTTGGTGGCCGGGGTTGCGTAAGTGTGTTGAGGACTATATGTCAGCCTGTGGTACCTGTGCACGTGCTAAGGCGACACATACTCGGCCTTCCAGGTCTCTACTTTCATTGCCCATCCCGTCCAGACCTTGGACCCATTTGTCCATGGATTTTATCACGGATTTACCGAATTCTTCAGGAAAAACTGTGATTCTGGTGGTTGTAGATCGTGTTAGTAAAATGGCACACTTTATTGCATTACCTAGTCTACCCAATGCTGAAACTCTTGCACAGGTGTTTGTCAACAACATCGTGAAACTACATGGCATTCCCTCTGATATGGTGTCTGATAGAGGGACTCAGTTTGTTTCCAGATTCTGGAAAGCGTTCTGTACTCATCTGGGTGTACAATTGTCCTTCTCTTCGGCTTTTCATCCTCGGTCGAACGGACAGACGGAGCGCACTAATCAGAATCTGGAGACTTACTTGAGATGTTTTGTTTCAGAGAATCAGGAAGAGTGGTCTTCATTTTTGTCGTTAGCTAAGTTTGCTATAAATAACCGTAGACAGGAATCCACTGATAAGTCGCTGTTTTTGGGGGCATATGGGTTCCATCCACAGCTTGGTACATTTTCTGGTGCTCAAAATTCCAGTATTCCTGAGGAACGATTTTCCTCTTCTTTGTCTTCTATTTGGCGGAAAATCCAAAATAACCTGAAAAAGATGGGCAACAGGTATAACCGTGTGGCTGACAGGAGACGTATGAGTGGTCCAGACCTGAGAGTGGGTGATTCTGTGTGGTTGTCTACAAGAAACATTAAACTTAAGGTACCTTGTTGGAAGTTGTGCCCAAGATTTATTGGTCCATATAAGATCACTGCCATTGTTAACCCTGTAGCCTTCCGTCTTGAACTTCCTCAGGCATTGAAAATCCATAACATATTTCATAAATCGTTGCTAAAGAAATGTGTCGAACCTGTTGAGCCGTCCACCTTGCCTCCCGCTCCTGTCATGGTGGATGGCATTTTAGAATTTCAGATCAGCAGGATTGTGGACTCCCTAGTTCTCCGGAGATCCCTCCAGTATCTTGTTTATTGGAGAGGGTATGGACCAGAGGAGAGGATGTAAGTTTCAGCGACCAATGTTTATGCTAGTCGTCTGGTAAGAGCATTCCACAGAGCTCATCCTGATAAGGTCGGTCCTGGGTGCCCGGAGGTCACCCGTAGAAGGGGGGTACTGTCACATGCCTCAGAAGGTCTGAAAGATTATCTACGCATTAGTGATCTGACAGCCTCTTTTGGTTTCACTTTGTCTGTGTGTTGCTAGTATGTCCACACCTCCTGTTCAGGTGTGGATCATGTGACCTTTACCTCGTCCTATTTAGTCTGACTTTTCCCATCACTCCTTGCTTGGGATAGCTTCATTTGGTCTTGGAAGAGCTGGAGTGTGGTTCATGTTGAAGTCCTGTTCATCCTTCATCCTCTGAAGTTAAGTGTTCCACTTGTCGTGTTTTGTATTTCCCCCCCCCACCACCGGTTGTTTACTAGGCCTCAGTGAGACGCTAGTTCCATTACCAGGGATGGAACTGGTGGTCTCTGCCCTGTCATTATCTTTAGGGCATCTGAGGGTCACCAGGGTTTTTTAGGTTCCCGTGTATGGGTATCTCTACCATCGAGAGGTGCCCATACGGATAGGAGTTAGGGCCAGGAGCAGGGTTTTATAGGTGGTGACCCTTTTCCTTCCCTAGCGGTGTGGCCTAGTGTCTTTCCCCTTCCTTCTTGATTGTCTTTTGGAGTTCTCCCCTACTACATCCTTGACAGTCTTTCACTTACAGTCAGGTCCATAAATATTGGGACATCAACACAATTCTAACATTTATGGCTCTATACACCACCACAATGGATATAAAATGAAATGAACAAGATGTGCTTTAACTGCAGACTGTCAGCTTTAATTTGAGGGTATTTACATCCAAATCAGTTGAACGTTGTAGGAATTACAACAGTTTGCATATGTGCCTCCCACTTTTTAAGGGACCAAAAGTAATGGGACAATTGGCTTCTCAGATGTTCCATGGCCAGGTGTGTGTTAATCCCTCATTAACCCCAATTACAATGAGCAAATAAAAGGTTCAGAGGTCATGTCAAGTCTGCTATTTGCATTTGGAATCTGTTGCTGTCAACTCTCAAGATGAGATCCAAAGAGCTGTCACTATCAGTGAAGCAAATCATCATTAGGCTGAAAAAAAAAAAAAAAAAACATCAGAGAGATAGCAAAAACATTAGGCGTGGCCAAAACAACTGTTTGGAACATTCTTAAAAAAAGAAGGAACGCACCGGTGAGCTCAGCAACACCAAAAGACCCGGAAAACCACGAAAAACAACTGTGGTGAATGACCAAATAATTATTTCCCTGGTGAAGAAAACACCCTTCACAACAGTTGTCCAGATCAAAAACACTCTCCAGGAGGTAGGTGTATGTGTGTCAAAGTCAACAATCAAGAGAAGACTTTACCAGAGTGAATACAGAGGGTTCACCACAAGATGTAAACCATTGGTGAGCCTCAAAAACAGGAAGGCCAGATTAGAGTTTGCCAAACGACATCTAAAAAAGCTTCACAGTTCTGGAACAACATCCTATGGACAGATGAGACCAAGATCCACTTTACAGAGTGATGGGAAGAGAAGTGTATGGAGAAGGAAAGGAACTGCTCATGATCCTAAGCATACCACCTCATCAGTGAAGCATGGTGGTGGTAGTGTCATGGCGTGTGCATGTATGGCTGCCAATGGAACTGGTTCTCTTGTATTTATTGATGATGTGACTGCTGACAAAAGCAGCAGGATGAAATCTGAAGTGTTTCGGGCAATATTATCTGCTCATATTCAGCAAAATGCTTCAGAACTCATTGGACGGCGCTTCACAGTGCAGATGGACAATGACCTAAAGCATACTGCAAAAGCAACCAAAGAGTTTTTTGAGGGAAAGAAGTGGAATGTTATGCAATGGCCAAGTCAATCACCGGACTTGAATACGATTGAGCATGCATTTCACTTGCTGAAGACAAAACTGAAGGGAAAATGGCCCAATAACAAGCAGGAACTGAAGACAGTTGCAGTAGACGCCTGGCAGAGCATCACCAGGGATGAAACCTAGCGTCTGGTGATGTCTATGTGTTCCAGACTTCAGGCTGTAATTGACTGCAAAGGATTTGCAACCAAGTATTAAAAAGTGAAAGTTTGATTTATGATTATTATTATGTCCCATTACTTTTGGTCCCTTAACAAGTGGGAGGCACATATGCAAACTGTTGTAATTCCTACACCACTCACCTGATTTGGATGTAAATGCCCTCAAATTAAAGCTGACAGTCTGCAGTTAAAGCATATCTTGTTCATTTCATTTCAAATCTATTTTGGTGGTGTATAGAGCCAAAAATGTTAGAATTGTGTCGATGTTCCAATATTTATGGACCTGACTGTATATCCCAACTGCCATACGCAAGGTCACATTTCCCTTATCAGCCAATAGAAGCTTGCAGGTCCTACTCCAGGTTGCCATCACAACTGATCACAAGTTTTAGCAGCTTGAATGTCCTTAAATATTCAGTCATATGACGTATGAAGGTACAACTACACTGATACATGCATGGGGCAGGGGCCACTATTAAACGGACGGGCGCTATGGAGTTCACTGTTAAAGGGTCGGGCACTGTGGAGGTAACTGTTAAAGTTGCAGGCACTGCGGAGGTCACTGTTAAAGGGACGGGCACTGTGGAAGTCACTGTTAAAGGGGTGGGTACTGTGGAGGTCACTGTTAAAGGGGCAGGCACTATGAAGGTCACTGTTAAAGGGTTGGTTAATGTTAAAAGGGCGGGCACTGTGAAGGTCACTGTTAAAGGCGCGGCCACTATGAAGGTAATTGTTAAAGGGGTAGTCAATGTTAAATGGGTGGGCACTGTGGAAGTCACTGTTAAAGGGGCAAGTACTGTGGAGGCCACTGTTAAAGGGGCGGGCACTGTGGAGGTCACTGTTGAAGGGGTGGTCAATGTTAAAGGTGCGGGCACTGTGAAGGGTCACTGTTAAAAGGAGAGGTACTGTGGAGGTCACTGTTAAGGGCACTGTGGAGGTCACTGTTAAAAAGGAGGGCACTCTGGAGGTCACTGTTAAAAGGGCAGTCACTGTTAAAGGGATGGGAAATGTGGAGGTCACTGTTAAAGGGGCGGGCACTGTGGAGGTCACTATTAAAGGGGCAGCCACTATTAAGGTCACTGTTAACCACTTCAGCCCCCAGTGCTTAAACACCCTGAAAGACCAGGCCACTTTTTACACTTCTGACCTACACTACTTTCACCGTTTATTGCTCGGTCATGCAACTTACCACCCAAATGAATTTTACCTCCTTTTCTTCTCACTAATAGAGCTTTCATTTGGTGGTATTTCATTGCTGCTGACATTTTTACTTTTTTTGTTATTAATCGAAATTTAACGATTTTTTTGCAAAAAAATGACATTTTTCACTTTCAGTTGTAAAAATTTGCAAAAAAAAACGAGATCCATATAGAAATTTTGCTCTAAATTTATTGTTCTACATGTCTTTGATAAAAAAAAAATGTTTGGGTAAAAAAAAATGGTTTGGGTAAAAGTTATAGCGTTTACAAACTATGGTACAAAAATGTGAATTTCCGCTTTTTGAAGCAGCTCTGACTTTCTGAGCACCTGTCATGTTTCCTGAGGTTCTACAATGGCCAGACAGTACAAACACCCCACAAATGACCCCATTTCGGAAAGTACACACCCTAAGGTATTCGCTGATGGGCATAGTGAGTTCATAGAACTTTTTATTTTTTGTCACAAGTTAGCGGAAAATGATGATTTATTTTTTTTTTTCTTACAAAGTCTCATATTCCACTAACTTGTGACAAAAAATAAAAACTTCTATGAACTCACTATGCCCATCACGAAATACCTTGGGGTCTCTTCTTTCCAAAATGGGGTCACTTGTGGGGTAGTTATACTGCCCTGGCATTTTAGGGGCCCAAATGTGTGGTAAGGAGTTTGAAATCAAATTCTGTAAAAAATGACCTGTGAAATCCGAAAGGTGCTCTTTGGAATATGGGCCCCTTTGCCCACCTAGGCTGCAAAAAAGTGTCACACATCTGGTATCTCCGTACTCAGGGGAAGGTGGGGAATGTGTTTTGGGGTGTCTTTTTACATATACCCATGCTGGGTGAGATAAATATCTTGGTCAAATGCGAACTTTGTATAAAAAAAATGGGAAAAGTTGTCTTTTGCCAAGATATTTCTCTCACCCAGCATGGGTATATGTAAAATGACACCCCAAAACACATTCCCCACCTTCTCCTGAGTACGGAGATACCAGATGTGTGACACTTTTTTGCAGCCTAGGTGGGCAAAGGGGCCCATATTCCAAAGAGCACCTTTCGGATTTCACAGGTCATTTTTTACAGAATTTTATTTCAAACTCCTTACCACACATTTGGGCCCCTAGAATGCCAGGGCAGTATAACTACCCCACAAGTGACCCCATTTTGGAAAGAAGACACCCCAAGGTATTCCGTGAGGGGCATGGCAAGTTCCTAGAATTTTTTATTTTTTGTCACAAGTTAGTGGAAAATGATGATTTTTTTTTTATTTATTTTTTTCATACAAAGTCTCATATTCCACTAACTTGTGACAAAAAATAAAAAACTTCCATGAACTCACTATGCCCATCAGCGAATACCTTGGGGTCTCTTCTTTCCAAAATGGGGTCACTTGTGGGGTAGTTATACTGCCCTGGCATTCTAGGGGCCCGAATGTGTGGTAAGGAGTTTGAAATCAAATTCTGTAAAAAATGACCTGTGAAATCCGAAAGGTGCTCTTTGGAATATGGGCCCCTTTGCCCACCTAGGCTGCAAAAAAGTGTCACACATCTGGTATTGCCGTACTCAGGAGAAGGTGGGGAATGTGTTTTGGGGTGTCATTTTACATATACCCATGCTGGGTGAGATAAATATCTTGGTCAAATGCCAACTTTGTATAAAAAAATGGGAAAAGTTGTCTTTTGCCAAGATATTTCTCTCACCCAGCATGGGTATATGTAAAATGATACCCCAAAACACATTCCCCACCTTCTCCTGAGTACGGAGATACCAGATGTGTGACACTTTTTTGCAGCCTAGGTGGGCAAAGGGGCCCATATTCCAAAGAGCACCTTTCGGATTTCACAGGTCATTTTTTACAGAATTTGATTTCAAACTCCTTACCACACATTTGGGCCCCTAGAATGCCAGGGCAGTATAACTACCCCACAAGTGACCCCATTTTGGAAAGAAGAGACCCCAAGGTATTCGCTGATGGGCATAGTGAGTTCATGGAAGTTTTTATTTTTTGTCACAAGTTAGTGGAATATGAGACTTTGTATGAAAAAAAAAAAAAAATCATCATTTTCCCCTAACTTGTGACAAAAAATAAATAATTCTAGGAACTCGCCATGCCCCTCACGGAATACCTTGGGGTGTCTTCTTTCCAAAATGGGGTCACTTGTGGGGTAGTTATACTGCCCTGGCATTTTCCAGGGGCCCTAATGTGTGGTAAGTAGGTAAATGACCTGTGAAATCCTAAAGGTGCTCTTTGGAATATGGGCCCCTTTGCCCACCTAGGCTGCAAAAAAGTGTCACACATGTGGTATCGCCGTATTCAGGAGAAGTTGGGGAATGTGTTTTGGGGTGTCATTTTACATATACCCATGCTGGGTGAGAGAAATATCTTGGCAAAAGACAACTTTTCCCATTTTTTTATACAAAGTTGGCATTTGACCAAGATATTTCTCTCACCCAGCATGGGTATATGTAAAATGACACCCCAAAACACATTCCCCAACTTCTCCTGAGTACGGCGATACCAGATGTGTGACACTTTTTTGCAGCCTAGATGCGCAAAGGTGCCCAAATTCCTTTTAGGAGGGCATTTTTAGACATTTGGATACCAGACTTCTTCTCACGCTTTGGGGCCCCTAGAATGCCAGGGCAGTATAAATACCCCACATGTGACCCCATTTTGGAAAGAAGACACCCCAAGGTATTCAATGAGGGGCATGGCGAGTTCATAGAAATTTTTTTTTTTTGCCACAAGTTAGCGGAAATTGATATTTTTAATTTTTTTCTCACAAAGTCTCCCGTTCCGCTAACTTGGGACAAAAATTTCAATCTTTCATGGACTCAATATGCCCCTCACGGAATACCTGGGGGTGTCTTCTTTCCGAAATGGGGTCACATGTGTAAGGCTTCATTCAGACGTCCGGATGCGTTTTGCGGATCGGATCCATCTATCAGTGCATCCGTAAAAATCATGCGGACATCTGAATGGAGCTTTACAGGGGGGTGATCAGGGAGTCTATATGGGGTGATCACCACAGTCATTGATCACGCCCCTGTAAGGCTTCATTCAGACGTCCGGATGCGTTTTGCGGATCGGATCCATCTATCAGTGCATCCGTAAAAATCATGCGGACATCTGAATAGAGCTTTACAGGGGGTTGATCAATGACAGGGGTGTAATCAATGACAGGGGGGTGATCAGGGAGTCTATATGGGGTGATCACCACAGTCATTGATCTCGCCCCTGTAAGGCTTCATTCAGACGTCCGGATGCGTTTTGCGGATCCGATCCATCTATCAGTGCATCCGTAAAAATCATGCGGACATCTGAATGGAGCTTTACAGGGGGGTGATCAGGGAGTCTATATGGGGTGATCACCACAGTCATTGATCATGCCCCTGTAAGGCTTCATTCAGACGTCCGGATGCGTTTTGCGGATCCGATCCATCTATCAGTGCATCCGTAAAAATCATGCGGACATCTGAATGGAGCTTTACAGGGGGGTAATCAATGACAGGGGGGTGATCACCACAGTCATTGATCATGCCCCTGTAAGGCTTCATTCAGACGTCCGGATGCGTTTTGCGGATCGGATCCATCTATCAGTGCATCCGTAAAAATCATGCGGACATCTGAATGGAGCTTTACAGGGGGGTGATCAGGGAGTCTATATGGGGTGATCACCACAGTCATTGATCATGCCCCTGTAAGGCTTCATTCAGACGTCCGGATGCGTTTTGCGGATCCGATCCATCTATCAGTGCATCCGTAAAAATCATGCGGACATCTGAATGGAGCTTTACAGGGGGGTAATCAATGACAGGGGGGTGATCACCACAGTCATTGATCATGCCCCTGTAAGGCTTCATTCAGACGTCCGGATGCGTTTTGCGGATCCGATCCATCTATCAGTGCATCCGTAAAAATCATGCGGACATCTGAATGGAGCTTTACAGGGGGGTAATCAATGACAGGGGGGTAATCAATGACAGGGGGGTGATCAGGGAGTCTATATGGGGTGATCACCACAGTCATTGATCACGCCCCTGTAAGGCTTCATTCAGACGTCCGGATGCGTTTTGCGGATCCGATCCATCTATCAGTGGATCCGTAAAAATCATGCGGACATCTGAATGGAGCTTTACAGGGGGTTGATCAATGACAGGGAGGTAATCAATGACAGGGGGGTGATCAGGGAGTCTATATGGGGTGATCAGGGGTGATCAGGGGCTAATAAGGGGTTAATAAGTGACGGGGGGGGGTGTAGTGTAGTGTAGTGGTGCTTGGTGCTACTTTACTGAGCTACCTGTGTCCTCTGGTGGTCGATCCAAACAAAGGGGACCACCAGAGGACCAGGTAGCAGGTATATTAGACGCTGTTATCAAAACAGCGTCTAATATACCTGTTAGGGGTTAAAAAAAACACATCTCCAGCCTGCCAGCGAACGATCGCCGCTGGCAGGCTGGAGATCAACTCTCTTACCTTCCGTTCCTGTGAGCGTGCGCGCCTGTGTGCGCGCGTTCACAGGAAATCTCGGCCATCGCGAGATGACGCATATATGCGTGACTCTGCGCAGGGCTGCCACCTCCGGAACGCGATCCTGCGTTAGGCGGTCCGGAGGTGGTTAAAGGGGTGGTCAATGTGAAAGGGGCGGGCACTGTGGAGGTCACTTTTAAAGAAGCAGGCACTGTGGAGGTCATTGTTAAAGGGGCAGACACTGTGGATGTCAATGCTAAAGGGGCGGGCACTGTGGAGGTCACTGTTAAAGGGGCGGTCACTATTAAAGGGATGGGCAATGTGGAGGTCACTGTTAAGGGGGCAGCCACTATGAAGGTCACTGTTAAAGGGGTAGTCAAAGTTAAAGGGGCAGGCACTGTGAAGGTCACTGTTAAAGGGGCAGCCACTATGAAGGTCACTGTTAAAGGGGTGGTCAATGTTAAAGGGGGGCGAGCACTGTGGAGGGCACTATTAAAGGGGGCGGGTACCATCAAAGGGGCGAGCACTGAAGAGGTCACTGTTAAAGGGGCAGGCACTGTGCAGGTCACTGTTAAAGATGCAGTCACTGTTAAAGGGGCAGGCACTGTGAATGTTACTGTTAAAGGGGCAGGCACTATGGATGTCACTGTTAAAGGGGCAGGCACTATGGAGGTCAATGTTAAAGGGGCAGGCACTATGGATGTCACACGGAAACATAAAATGAAATGTATGAAATATCCCCTGCTAGTGTATATATATATATAGCTAGCTGGCACTAAAAAAAAACACAAATGCTGATCAGCACTTGCCAGTCACAGCTCGCACACAGAAAAAGTGGTGCAGAAGTGGAAAAGCCCAAAAATATTTAAATAAAAAAGCCCAAAAAGCCCCCCCCAAAAAAAAAAAAAAAAAAAAGGACAGACTGGAGTCCGCCAGGGAGGGGGGGGACGGGGGGACAGGTGGAGCGAATATGGGGATCTGAAACTGCTGCAGTTGAGCCAAAGATCACTACAGCTGTTCCAGATGTTATTGTTGTTGTTCTTCTTCTTCTGAAAGTGAAAAGTAGTGAAAAGCACTGATTTGTGGTGGTACTATAAGTCCCAGCCGACAACCAGCAGACAGTGGGGAACAAGTCACCAAGCTAGAATGGCTGCCTGCAGAGAGGAACCAACTGTTCTTTCAGCTGCATAGTGCTGCCATTGGCTGGAGAGTTGTTCCAGCCAATCGCAGCACTGGGAGGGGACATCAGTGTCTGATGTCCCCTTCCTGACCTCGGAGGTGACATGGGCTAATGTAATCAACCCCAATCACCTTCGTCCCAGCCAATGGCAGCACCACAGATTGGCTGATTGTAGTATAGTGCTGCCATTGGCTGGAGCATTGCTCCAGCCAATTGCAGCTCTGGGAGGGGACACCTGTGTCTGGTGTCCCCTCCCTGACCTAGGAGGTGACATGGGCTGATCTCATCAGCCCCTCCCACCTCTAGCCAAGCCCCCCTGCTGCACCATACACTGCCGGCGCTGCGATGGGCCGGTCTTCACTAACCGGCCAATCGCAGCAATCGGGGTTTCAGGGGGGCAGAAAAACTCCTTGTCTCTCTCAGCTAAGATGGCTGCCTGCCGATTAGTGCAACCCTCTTATTCCGGTCACTGCGCTAAGTTAACCATGACGTACTATTACATCAAGATGCGGGAACGCAATGACTTCCATGACGTAATAGTATGTCATGTGTCGGGAAGGGGTTAAACCCCTAACTACTATATTTTTTTTATGCAAAAATAAAAATACCATGCTAATACCATGGATTGGAAAAAAAAAGTGCACGAAAATCTAAGCATGGGCGCACGTTAGTGACGTATGCACTGATCAGCGCTTGGTTGGCACAGCTTGCAGATAGTAAAACTGGTGCAGCACTAGAAAAAAAAAGAAAAAAAAGCAGCCATGAATATCTTGGCGTCTACTGAAAGAGGACAGGGAGGGGGAGAGGGATATGTGGACTTAGGGAGCAGGGATCTGGAACTGCGGCAGATGAACAAATAATTACTGATTACTGCAGGAGTTCAAGAAATTCTTGTTTTTACAGGAGGACAGTATAGGTGCACTGGCGGTACACCATAAATCTCTGCCAGCCATCTCACACCACAGAGGAGCACAGAGCATCTCTGTACTCAGTAATCAACTAAAATAACTGCCTGCAAAGAGATTCTTCCTATTCTCTCAACCCTTCTAGTGTTATGATTGTAGCACTAATAGGGGATACCAAATACTGGCATCCCGGTTAACATCAGGCTGATTGGTGTTGTCCGTTTCAGCAGCAATGACCCTCATCGGAGCCCACCTGCAGCTCCCGTACTGGTTTTTACATTGAGGAAGCTACAATTGGCCATTCTGCATTGACTAGCCAAATGCAGCGATCGGCAGTTGCAATGGCGCGTTCAATCTCTTTCTGCCCTTGACTAAGATGGCTACCTGTCATGAACAGCCACCATATTAGCCCGGTCACCACGCAACTAGGCATGGTAACTGGTCTTCGTAGCGCCATGCATGTACTGTACAGCACTCATCCTTAAAGGACATCTTTCAGCAGATTTGCACCTATGACATTGGCTGACCTGTTATATGTGCGCTTGGCAGCTGAAGGCTTCTGTGTTGGCCCCATGTTCATATGTGCCCGCATTGCTGAGAAAAATGATGTTTTAATATGTGCAAATGAGCATCTAGGAGCATTGGGGTGTTGCTGTTATTCCTAGAGGCTCTGCTTTATCGGCATCTGCCGTACCATCTGCACTTTGGTAGGTCCAGGCAGTGTAACACATGATCCTGCCTGGCCCTGTCAATGAAAGTGGAGAGGGCGTGCAGTTGCAGGGAAAGCAGAACCTCTAGGTATAATGGCAACACCCCGTTGCTCCTAGAGTCTCATTTGCATATATTGACATTTCATTTTTCTCAGCAACGCAAACACATATGGACATGGGACCAACACAGATTTCTTTAGCTGCCAAGTGCACATGCAGCCGATCAGGAAATCTCATAGGTAGAAATCTGCTGACAGATGGGGTTAAGAAGAAAGGATAAATAGTTATATGGCGGATAGAATTAAAGGAACAGATTATTATATCCATTCCTTGTTTTAGTTAAAGAAAAACGGAAAAACTGTACCATAAAATTGTTACAAGCAACAGTTAAAGGGAACCTGTTATGTGGATATTTGATTATAATCTAACTAATTATATACAATCATTAACTAGTAAAAAGTGCCTTAGATGTATTCACTTACTGGTGTGACAGATGGTTATCTCATAATATACACACAAAGATGCTGCATGCTAATGAGCTGATTTGAGTCCAGCGTGATGTCATTGAGTCCAGCGTATATTTAATTCAGAGCTATAGCCACTCCCCTGCCCACCTGCTGCTGGTTCCTATGGAAACAAACTGTCATTCAGCAGCAGGTGGGCGGGGAGAGTCAGGAGCTCATGAATATTCATGACTCATCATTATCAGCTGGAGCTTTTCAATACAAGATGTTGGCAGATTGACTGGGTCAATTAAAGAAAGTGACCCAGCATTGTGCTAAGAGAATCAATCACTTATTTATGTTGCCCTTAGTTAGGACACAGGTTCCCTTTAAGTCTTGGTTGTTTATCGCTAACTTAGTTTGATGCACTATGTAATTGTTTTACACCTAAATCTGGTTCTGTTATTAACGTTGGTATGATCTATACAAGTGTATTACCGTAGTGCAGAGGTGGCATGAAGCGCACGGCGTCATAGCAACCAATGACGCCGTGCGCTCCTGCTGTCAGCAGGATGCCAGGCCGGGATACCACGGACCGCTCACGTCCGTGTTCCACAGCCGTGTGCATTCGGCCTTAGTCCGTTGTTTGCTGGGAGGGCCTGTTGATCATTATGCTTTTACATACCTTTATTTACTCTGCCTCTTTGCCAAGTATAGCGAATACTATTTGCAGTTGTTTCTAGAATCTTGAATTCTAATGCACTAACTTTGACTGCATCCTTGGATTTGTGGTCCCACGGTTTAATTGCCGTCTGCATTGTAGTGCTGTTTGTTGTTGGTACAGCTTTCTGTTTGTTGTTAGGATTCAGATTTTCTTACTTTCTTGTTGGACTCAATTTCTGCTAAGTTTCATTCTCTTACCTACATTCATTGCTCTCCACCTGTATGACATTGCAAACTGCCATCTGTTCCATTGCCAGACTCCATCACCCTTGTCCATTGCCATCCTCCTCCAGCTTTTGTTTGTGTTTATTATTCTGTATATGCTTTCTCTCAATCTGATATGTGCTTCATACATAGTTTCTTGAAACTGTCCAATTGTTATGTAATTCAGCTCTAAAGTCCAGGGGGGTATGAGGATTCCCAAGCTATTGATTAGTACTTGGGAAAAGTGACTGCTATAAGTGAAGTCGAGTTCTGCAGGCTTAAAAACAACCTGTGTTATAAAAATACATGTACCTGACCTAATAATGACAGAATCTGTCCAGAGTATAAGTCATAAGTCCTACAACGAGCACCTGTACTTTATTGGGTTAAATGTATTTTGTGCTATTCTTACAGATATATTATTAAGATCAATGTCTGTCTGTCCTCTGTAGGCATCCAGAGACCTGAACCAATGGACACCAAATTTGGCACATAGGTACATGGGTGTCTGGGAAGGTTTTCATTTCAGCTCTCTAGGACGTAACGTTCTTGAGTTATTCCCAAAAAATGCATTAGCCAATAGAAACTCGCAGGTTCTTCACTCATATCCTAACTGCCATATACGGTCACAAGACCCTTATTATCCAATAGAGGCTTGCAAGTCCTTCAGTCGAGACATACACCAGGTTTCCATTTTTTTTGCCACTTTTCTTCACTGTTATAGGTCACTGTTAAGGGGACAAGGTTCTGTGGAGGTCACTGTTAAGGGGGTGGGGTTCTGTGGAGGTCACTGTTAAGGGGGTGGGGTTCTGTGGAGGTCACTGTTAAGGGGGTGGGGTTCTGTCGAGGTTACTGTTAAGGGGGTGGGAGCTGTGAAGGTCACAGCTAAGGGGGCAGGGTGCTGTGGAGGTGACTTTTAAGGGGATGGGACACAGTGAAGATCACAAAGGGTGGGATGCTGTGGAGGTCACTGTTAAGTGGTGGGGCACTGTGGAAGTCATAGTTATGGGGTCAGGCTGCTGTGGAGGTCACTGTTAAGGGGGTGTGGTAGTGTGGAGGTCACTGTTAGGGGGTTACTGGTGGACTATATAGGGCTAATAGAGATTTCCCCCATAAAAAAATGAGGGCATGGATAGGCCTCTTGGGCACCTTTGTATCAAATCCAATAAAACACAAAAGACCGCTGCCGGGTACTTTTTCTAGTACTATATCTATTTAGATAGATATCATACCTTACTGATTTTCCACCACTCCTGTTTCATCCTTCAGATTTACACAGCTTCTAACAAACTCACTACTGTCTGCAGTAAGTTGCCATGTTTCCCCTAGAAGTGACAATCTATCTGTATGAGTGAAAGGAAGTGCTATTTACATTTACAATAGGTATTATTGTTTAGTGCCATCTTTGGGCAGAGATGATGCCTAGCAGGCAGAATTTTTCCCATGGTCAGTAAGGGTCAGGGATGTCAATCTCATCATCAGAAAAAACTGTGTTTTGAAAAATGAAATGTAACAGGGCCTTTAGTAGATGAGAGACTGCATCCTTATCTCTAGTTGGAAGGAAGATGTGGGCTGTTACCTTTTCTACTTCCTCTGTTTTTGAAAACTAGAATTTATTTATGGGCAAATAGAAGCGTAAATAATGTAATAGATGTAAACAATGGAAACAAAGGTATTATTATTTTTTTCTGTGCCATAAAGATTTTTTGCAACCGTAGTGCCAGCATTTAACAGCACAGAAATACCCTTTCTTTATATATGGAATAATTAACAGTAGAAGTAATTCAAAGCATCTGCTTGTTTTGTTCCTGTATATAAAAAATAAACCTACATGGTCCTCAGTTCAGTTGTCAAATTTTGCCTGGAGGTGTCTGTTAACTAATTATAGAAAACAAAAGACACATCCCCCTCTTGCATTTTTGATGAATATTGTCTTCCCTCAATAGCTCACCATATAATTAAGTCTGATTGTTGTTAGCATGTTCAATAACTGCTTGTTAGAAGGGGGTAGGTGCCCAATGAACCGCTCCTGCCTGCAGCTAAAAGTAAAGAGGGTGTTCATAATTAAGCTTGCAATTAATTTTAGCAAGTCATGTGTACAGATGTCTATATTATACACTCACTTTCAAGGTCAAAGGGCAAAATAGGCAAAAACCATGTCCGGTTGAATTTGTGAACAGATTTTTAGATTTTTTTTTTCATGTAAATTTATATGCAATCTTTGGAGTATAATAGATAAAATGTTTGTAATGTTATATATACCCTAAGCAATATCATAATCCAATGATACTTATTTTCAGCACCGCTGAAGAAATCCCGCGCCTGCGCCGTCTACTTCTGTATTCAGCGCAGGTGCAGTGAGTGAAGGACGTGCTCCTGGTGCCGGCTTCCTCACTGCGCCTGTGCCGACTACGTCACAGTGAGGAAACCGGCACCAGGAGCGCGTCATTCACTCACTGCGCCTGCGCCAAAAACAGAAGTGAACGGCGCAGGCGCGGAATTTCGTCAGAGATGATGCGAATTCGGACGTCACTCAAGAGGAGCGGGGTGGGCTAGACGGAGGACCTGGGCGGGAGCCTCTAGGTGCTGAATCAACGCCCACATAGCACCTAGAGACTCATTAGCATATTGAAAAAGTGTGTTTTTTAGGAGAACGGCCGCAGAGACAAATGTAAAAAGAACACTGTTATGTAGTGCTGACATTAGCGCATCGCCAATATCAGTCAGCTACATAACACAAATTCTGATGGTAGAAACCCTTTAACAAATACTCAAAATAAAACAATTTATACAAGAAAGTGATGACAGATAAAATATAGAAATAAAGTATTATGATTTATATTGTCATTTAGGATTTTTCAGTAAGAGTGAGACTATATCCAGCCAATTTATAATATGCCCTAAAGTTCATTACTTCCATGAAATTCTAGGAATGCATAGATGTGATGAAAATTACATTCATTTCTCACATGCATTTTAAAAGCCTTTGTAAATAACACATTAGAGCGCCACATAATACTCTGCTCGCATCCGTTTTCCCTGGATCTGCAGCAGGGTAGAGATTGTTATGTAAAATGGTGACATTAGGAACACAGTATTCTGTAAATATAAGGCAAAATCATTTCACACTACTCACTGTGATTGTTGGTTTGCAGCCACAATGTTTGGCTGTCTAGACTATTTTTCATTGAGGAGGAACAGCAGTAAAACCTTCTGCTCTGCTTGCATTTTTTTTTTTTTTTTTTTTTTTTTTACTCTGCATCCTGACAGCAGTGATGGAACTGTCATGGTTTACTGGCCACAGTCTCTTAATCAAAAGCATGTTCTCTACAGCCTAATCTTGGTCTTTTCATATTGAGATTCTATATAGAGATTCCCCAAGTATTAAAAAAAATAATCTAATTAAATGTAATTGATTTTTCTTTTTTTTTACCAAACTTGACTCAGATTGTATTTTTACCCATTTTTTGGGAATACTCACTGTTGCATGAAAATTAAAAGCCCTGTATGATAGTTCCTGTATTTTGGTTATATATATATATATTAGCAGAAGGACCCGACTTTGCACAGATATATTTAATCTATTTCATTTAATGTTTGTGTGTGTTGTTAAAAGATATCGACAGCATCCCCCTTAACATGATCTCTACAGCACCCCACCCCCTTAACAGTGATCTCCACAGCCCCCACCCTTTAACACTGACCCCCCCACAGTGCCCCGTTTCCTTAAAATGGGCCTCTTTAAGAGTGAGTTCAACAGCACCCCACCCTCTTGACAGTGACCTCCACAGCAACTGCCCCTTTAACAGTGACTGCCACAGTACCCCGCTCCCTTAAAGAGGACCTTTCATTAGAATAGAAAATCTAAACTAAGTATACAGACATGGAGAGCGGCGCCCAGGGATCCCCCTGCACTTACTGTTATACCTGGGCGCCGCTCCGTTCTCCCGGTATAGGCTCCGGTATCTTCATAGTTAGGCTTCACCCATTTGAGCCTGCCGGCGTCTCATTCTCCCATGCTGTAGAGCTGGCCAATCACAGCGCTCAGCTCATAGCCTGAGAGTTTTTTTTTTCTCTCAGGCTATGAGCTGAGCGCTGTGATTGGCCAGCGCTACAGCATGGGAGAAAGAGACGCCGGCAGGTTCCCCTGGGTGGAGCCTAACATATGAAGATACCGGAGCCTATACTGGGAGAACGGAGCGGCGCCCGGGGATAATAGTAAGTGCAGGGGGATCCCTGGGCGCCGCTCTCCATGTCTGTATACTTAGTTTAGATTTTCTATTCTAGTGAAAGGTCCTCTTTAACAGTGACTGCCACAGTACCCCGCTCCCTTAACAGTGACTGCCACAGTACCCCACTCCCTTAACAGTGACCTCACAGTACCCCTCTGCCCCTTTAATAGTGGTCTCCACAGTCCCCTCCTCCCTTAACAGTGACATCTACAGTACCCCACCCATTTAACATTGACCTCCACAGCGGACTGTCCCCTTAGCAGTAACATCCACAGTGCCCTCCCCTTTAACAGTGACCTCCACAGCAGCCACCCCTTATTATTATCTGATTTCTCAATTTATAGTCATTCACTTTATGCTTCATTATGCCCCTCTATTACTACACCTAGAAATAATCCTTTTACCTAACAAGCATCAACCCTTGATTTCTGGACCTTCACCTATTTCAGTCTTCAATTTTCCTTTACTCATTCCTTCACTAATTTATATTCTGTATGTTGTATACCAGTTTAACTACAGACATTATGTATTATTTGCAGATCCTGCTGAGAAAGGTCTAATGACAGACCGAAACATTCGGGTAACATAATGTGGCTAAAATACTTTGTCTATTCCTGGATATAAACAACAATGTATGGAAACTAAGTGATGTGAATGCCTTTTGACCATTAAAAATAATTGCACATACCCTAACTGGAGTGCCGTGGATATTCCTAAGCCCCTTTATTAGTGACCTCCACAGTACCCCCGTCTCCATAACAGTGATTCACAATAACCCGCCTCCTTAACAGTGACCGCCACAGAGCTCTGTTCCCTTAAAATGTGACCTCCACAACACCCCGCCCTTTTAACAATGACTTCTACAGCACCCCACCCCTTAACACTGACCTCCATAGTGGACCATCCCCTTAACTGTGACTTCCACCGTTCCCTGCCCCCTTAACATAGACCTGCACAGCACCCGCCCCTTCAACAGTGACCTCCATAGTACCCCGTCTCCTTAACAGTGATTTCCACAACACCCAACACCCTCTACAGCAATAATCTGCCCCTTAACACTGACCTCCATAGTGGACGGTCCCCTTAAAGAGATTCTGTCACCTGGATTTTAGTGACAGAGCTTTTAACATCATCAGTCTGCTCGTTTTGTATTAAAATATACTAGTATTACTACCCTAAGTGTTGTCCTTTGTCTAGAAAATCGCTTTTATTAATATGGTAATTACCTGAGTAAGGAGCCCAAGGGGCTGTCCCTCCGGCCGTTGGAGCCCAGACACGCCCCTTCTCCTGGAGCCCAGCACAGCCCCACTGTTAATTTATTCACTCCTCATTGCCGGCTGGCGCATGTGCAGTGCATCCTGTGAGGCCGATTCCAGGCGCTGACATATGCATCCATGGCGCATGCGCGAGCTTATGGCTCAGCGAACGCATTCCGTGGATACACATGTCAGCGCCTGGAATCTAAATGCTATCCCATCATCTATTTATCCCCAGGACTGTGACTGTGACGAGGGGACATCCTCTGCGTTTGGAGGAAAGAAGGTTTGTACACAAACATAGAAAAGGGTTCTTTACGGTAAGAGCAGTGAGACTATGGAACTCTCTGCCTGAGGAGGTGGTGATGGTGAGTACAATAAAGGAATTCAAGAGGGGCCTGGATGTATTTCTGGAGTGTAATAATATTACAGGCTATAGCTACTAGAGAGGGGACGTTGATCCAGGGAGTTATTCTGATTGCCTGATTGGAGTCGGGAAGGAATTTTTTATTCCCCTAAAGTGAGGAAAATTGGCTTCTACCTCACAGGGTTTTTTTTTGCCTTCCTCTGGATCAACTTGTAGGATGACAGGCCGAACTGGATGGACAAATGTCTTTTTTCGGCCTTATGTACTATGTTACTATGTTACTATGTTACTATTAGGCAATGGCTTTACTTCAATAGTGATTACAGTAGTGAAGAAAAATGGCTGGGTTCTTATTGAAACCTGGTGTAAAACCATGTCTATTGGCTGATAAGGGTCATGTGACAGGCTTTTATTGACTAATGCATTTTTGGGGAATATCTCAGGAACGGTACGTCCTAGAGAGCTGAGACCTGGTGTAAAACCTTCGTGATTGTAAATGCGACGGTGCGGATTCCTTTAGCGGACATACACATACACACATACATACACTCAGATTTTTATATATATATATATATATATATATACTAGCACGGGTATATTTCATCTATTTCATTTTATGTTTCCGTGTGTCGTAAAAAGATATCAACAGTTTCCCCCATAACAGTGACCTCTACAGTACCCGCCCCTTTAACAGTGACCTAATCTTTAACAGTGACTTCCACAGTGCCTGCCCCTTTAACAGTGAGCTCCAGTGTCCGCCCCTTTAACAGTGACCTCCACATTGCTCGTCCCTTTAATAGTGACTACCCCTTTAACAGTGACCTCCACAGTGCCTGCGCCTTTTACATTGACCACACCTTTAAGAGTGTCCTTCATAGTGGCTGCCCCTTTAACACTGACCTCCACAGTGCCCGCCCCTTTAACAGAGACATCCACAGTGCCCGCCCCTTTAGCAGTGACCTCCACAGTGCCCGCCCCTTTAATAGTGACTTCCACAGTGTCCACCACTTTAACATTGACCACCCCTTTAACAGTGACCTTTATAGTGGCCGCCCATTTAACAATGACCTTCACAGTGCCCGTCCCTTTAACAGTGATATCCACAGTGCCCGCCCCTTTAATATTGACCACTCCTTTAACACTGATCTTCATAGTGGCTGCCCCTTTGACAGTGACCTCCACAGTGCCTGCCCCTTTAACAGTGAACTCCACAGCACCTGTCTGTTAAATAGTGGCCCCTGCCCCCCATGCATGTAGCAGTGTAGTTATGCTGTCATACGTCATATGACTGAATATTTAAGGACCTGCAAACTGCTAAAACCTGTGATCAGTTGTTATGGCAACCTGGAGTAGGACCTACAAGCTTCTATTGGCTGAAAAGGGACATGTGACCGTGTAAATGGCAGTTCGGATTTAAGTGAAAGGCTTGCTAGCTTGTATTGGCTAATGCAGGTCATTTTTTGGAAATATCTCAGGAACGGTACATCCTAGAGAGCTGAGACCCAATCTAAACCTTCCCGGACACCTGATGTACCTGTGTGCCAAATTTGGTAAAGATCAGTCCAGTCGTATGGTCGCTCATAGAGAACGTCTAGACAGAAACTCATTTTTATAATATAAGAGACTAGCAGAAGGACCCTGCTTCGCACGAGTATATTTAATCTATTTTTATTTAAAGTTTCTGTGTGTCGTTAAAAGATATTGACAGTTTCCTCCATAACAGTGACCTCTACAGCACCCCGCCCCACTGTCTGCTAAGCTGTGTATCTAATCCTTTCCTATGTGATACTATCTGCTGAGCTATGTGTCTAATCCCATCCTGTGTGATACTGCCTGCTGAGCTGTGTATCTAATCCTATCCTGTGTGATACTGCCTGCAGAGCTGTGTATCTAATCCTATCCTGTGTGATACTGTCTGCGGAGCTGTGTATCTAATCCTATCCTGGGTAACACTGTCTGCTTAGCTGTGTATCTAATCCTATCCTGTGTGATACTGTCTGCTGAGCTGTGTATCTAATCTTATGTTGTGTGATACTGTCTGCTGAGCTGTGTATCTAATCCTATCCTGTGTGATACTGCCTGCTCAGCTGTGTATCTAATCCTTGCTGAGCTGTGTATCTAATCCTATCCTGTGTGATACTGTCTGCTGAGCTGTGTATCTAATCTTATGTTGTGTGATACTATCTCCTGAGCTGTGTATCTAATCTTATCCTGTGTGATACTGTCTGCTGAGCTGTGTATCTAATCCTATCCTGTGTGATACTGTCTGCTGAGCTGTGTATCTGATCCTATCCTGTGTGATACTTTCTGCTGAGCTGTGTATCTAATCCGTTCCTGTGTGATACTGTCTGCTGAGCTCTGTGTATCTAATCCTATTCTGTGTGATACTGCTGAAATGTGTATCTAATATCCTACCCTGTGTGATACTGTCTGCTGAGCTCTGTGTATCTAATCCTATTCTGTGTGATACTGCTGAACTGTGTATCTAATATCCTACCCTGTGTGATACTGCCTGCTGAGCTGTGTATCTAATCCTATCATGTGTGATACTGTCTGCTGTGTATCTAAGTCTATTGTGTGATACTGTCTGCTGAGCTGTGCATGGCTGGGTTGTTATCGAAACCTGGAATAAAACTGTGTGTATGTGGAGACTAAGAGCCTGCGAGCTTCTATTGACTGATAAGGGAGATGTGACCGTGTGCATGGCAGTTGGGGGCTTGTATTGGCTAATGCAGGTTGTTTTTTGGGAATATATCAGGAACGGTACGTCCTAGAGGGCTGAGACCCGGTCTAAAACCTTCACGGACAAGTAATGTAGCTGTGTGCCAAATTTTGTGAAGATCGGTCCAGTCGTTTGGTCACGCATAAAGAACGTCCAGACAGACATCTAGACAGACAGAAACTCATTTTTATAATATAAGATATATATATATATATATTTATTTATAGAGAGAGATAGATATTATTAATGGTACAAAGGCCCCAAAATTTGCTGTAAATAAATTTATATTTTTCTTTTCAGTCAGAACGTATGATTAAAGGGCATCTGTCAGCAGATTTGTACCTATGAAACAGGCTGACCTTCTGCATTTGTGCCTGGCAGCAGAAGGCATCTGTGTTGGTCCCATCTTCATATGTGCCCGCATTGTTGAGAAAAATGATGTTTTAAGCTCTTTCTGTAACTGCCGTGCCCTCTCCACTTTGATTGCCAGGGTCAGGTGTGATGATGTTTTCACTGCCTGGCCCTGTCAAAGTGCAGAGGGTGCGGCAGTTGCAGAGAAAGCAGAGCCTCTACAGTCGTGGCCAAAAGTTTTGAGAATTACATAAATATTGGAAATTGGAAAAGTTGCTGCTTAAGTTTTTATAATAGCAATTTGCATATACTCCTGAATGTTATGAAGAGTGATCAGATGAATTGCATAGTCCTTCTTTGCCATGAAAATTAACTTAATCCAAAAAAAAACTTTCCACTGCATTTCATTGCTGTCATTAAAGGACCTGCTGAGATCATTTCAGTAATCGTCTTGTTAACTCAGGTGAGAATGTTGATGAGCACAAGGCTGGAGATCATTATGTCAGGCTGATTGGGTTAAAATGGCAGACTTGACATGTTAAAAGGAGGGTGATGCTTGAAATCATTGTTCTTCCATTGTTAACCATGGTGACCTGCAAAGAAACGCGTGTAGCCATCATTGCGTTGCATAAAAATGGCTTCACAGGCAAGGATATTGTGGCTACTAAGATTGCACCTCAATCAACAATTTATAGGATCATCGAGAACTTCAAGGAAAGAGGTTCAATTCTTGTTAAGAAGGCTTCAGGGCATCCAAGAAAGTCCAGCAAGCGCCAGGATCGTCTCCTAAAGAGGATTCAGCTGCAGGATCAGAGTGCCACCAGTGCAGAGCTTGCTCAGGAATGGCAGCAGGCAGGTGTGAGCACATCTGCACTCACAGTGAGGCGAAGACTTTTGGAAGATGGCCTGGTGTCAAGAAGGGCAGCAAAGAAGCCACTTCTCTCCAAAAAAAACCATCAGGGACAGATTGATCTTCTGCAGAAAGTTTGGTGAATGGACTGCTGAGGACTGGGGCAAAGTCATATTCTCCGATGAAGCCTCTTTCCGATTGTTTGGGGCATCTGGAAAAAGGCCAGCCATGAATAAAGAATGGTACCAAAACACCCTCCAACAGCAACGTCTTCCAACAATCCAACAACAGTTTGGTAAAGAACAATGCATTTTCCAGCACGATGGAGCACCGTGCCATAAGGCAAAAGTGATAACTAAGTGGCTCGGGGACCAAAACGTTGACATTTTGGGTCCATGGCCTGGAAACTCCCCAGATCTTAATCCCATTGAGAACTTGTGGTCAATCCTCAAGAGGTGGGTGGACAAACAAAAACCCACTAATTCTGACAAACTCCAAGAAGTGATTATGAAAGAAGGGGTTGCTATCAGTCAGGAATTGGCCCAGAAGTTGATTGAGAGCATGCCCAGTCGAATTGCAGAGGTCCTGAAAAAGAAGGGCCAACACTGCAAATACTGACTCTTTGCATAAATGTCATGTAATTGTCGATAAAAGTCTTTGAAACGTATGAAGTGCGTGTAATTATATTTCACTACATCACAGAAACAACTGAAACAAAGATCTAAAAGCAGTTTAGCAGCAAACTTTGTGAAAACTAATATTTGAGTCATTCTCAAAACTTTTGGCCACGACTGTAGGTTTACCTGCATTGCTTAAAGAACATGGTACCAACACAAATGCCTTCAGGTGCCAAGCACACAAGCAACAGATCAGAAAATTTCATAGGTACATATTTGCTGACAGATGCCCATTAAAAGATATTTTGTCTACATTTGCTAGTACATCATCTATGAGGACTTATTGACATTCCCCTAACATCTCACCGTAAAAGAATCCAGAAGATTTTCCAAATTCAGCATGTCAGCACTAATCTCTTAATGTCATTGGCCAATCAAACAGCTACAGTAGTTCTCATGTACTGTACCTTTCTCGTATAGCCAAGAAGCTCTAGGGAGAACTCTAGTTCTAGTATCTATCAGTACAATATGACACAATAATGTAAATATGATAGCCACTGTCACAATAAAGTACTACTTACCTAGAATTTTAAATTTGTTCTCAGAGTTGATAAATACATATACTCACTAAGTACATTCATACACAGACAATCATCACAGACATGCATGTAGGTATATGTACACATTCATACAGCACATACACACACTAAGTTTGACTATAGGAAAAAATACTCATAACTAGTGTTGATCACGAATATCCGAATAACGATTTCTTTTAGCGAATATCGCAACTTCGAGAATTTGTGAATATTTTGAATATAGTGCTATATATTCGCTATATCGAATATTCACAATTTTTAACATCTGAAAACATGATTCCTCACTGCTTCTTGCTTGTGGGCCAATGAGTCATTGGCCCACAAGCAACTTAAGCAGGAAGGAATCATGTTTTCATATGGAAAAAAATTGACGAATATTCTAAAAAACAAATATATAGCAATATAGCGAATATATTCGTTATTTAAAATATTCGCCTTTTTTTTTCCCAATCTGTACAGTTGTTCACATACTGTACTCCTCCCCGACAAGCATCCCCGTAACCATGGGAATGCCTGTGGGTTAGAATATACTGTACTATCGGATCTGAGTTTTCTCTGCGATCGTGAAAACTCTGATCCGATGGTATATTCTAACCCACAGGCATTCCCATGGTGACGGGGACGCTTGTCAAGGAGGAGTATGCTAACAAGTGTAAATAACGAATATATTCGCTATATTGGTATATATTTGTTTTTTAGAATATTCGTCATATTCTAAAACAAGAATATATAGCAATATAGCGAATATTCGCTAAATACAAATATACAACAATTTAGCTAATATAGTGCTATAATCTTTTTTTTTATAGTCTTATTTTTTTTTTCTCTTCTGAACTTCAGATTTGGAAAAAATTGCCACTATAAAAAAATATATTATAGCACTATATTAGCTTAGCTAAATTGCTCTGTTTGTATTTTCTCAAATATTTGCTATATTGCTATATATTCTTGTTTTAGAATATGACAAAAAAAATTAAAATGAATATATATCACTATATTCACTGCTATATATTCTTTTTTGATCAACTTCGCATTACGAGATTTTTGCATTTTAGATTAATCGCAATCGTGAAAATAATCTCGAATACGAATATTCGCAAAATATCGCAATTTCAAATATGGGACCTACCGCTCATCACTACTCATAACATGTCACTACTGATCCTCAAGATGACCAGAGCTTGGACTACAGGCAGATACAGAGAGATCCTGCATGAGAATACAGGTGGTACTTCGTCCTCCTACAATTAATTACTGTGCACAAAATACCTCACATGGAAAAGCATCATCAGTGTGCCAGTTTCTGGAAATTCACCAAATGCAAAATCACCAGTAGTTTTAATAAACAATTGGGAATTAGAGATGTCCCGAACTATTCGCCGGCGAACATTTCCCGGCGAACATCGCTTGTTCGCGTTCGCCGCGGCGGGCGAACATATGCGATGTTCAGTCCGCCCCCTATACGTCATCATTGAGCAAACTTTAACCCTGTACCTCACAGTCAGCAGACACATTCCAGCCAATCAGCATACCCTTCCTCCCAGACCCTCCCACCCCCTATCAAAATGCAAGGACAGCATCCATCTTAGATTCATTCCGAAGCTGCAGTGTTAGTGAGAGCAGGGAGAGTGCTGCTGCTGCTGCTGAATTAATAGGGAAATCGTTAGCTTGGCCAGTGTTCTGTGTCCACTCCAGTCCTCAACGACTCATCTGATCTGCTGTAAGGACAGCGTCCTGACAGCACCCCAAAAAGCCCTTTTTAGGGCTAGTACATCAGTCTGCTTTTAAAAAAAATATATATATATATTGCAGTTGCCTGCCAGTGTGTGTCAGGCCCACAGAGTGTACTGTGCCCACTGCCAGTGCCCACCACTCATATCTGGTGGCACAGTAGCTTGCAGATAAAAAAGTAATACAATTTTTTCTCTGTAATATAATTGCAGTTGCCTGCCAGTGTGTGTCAGGCCCACAGAGTGTACTGTGCCCACTGCCAGTGCCCCCACTCATATCTGGTGGCACAGTAGCTTGCAGATAAAAAATTAATACCATTTTTTCTTTGTAATATAATTGCAGTTGCCTGGCAGTGTGTGTCAGGCCCACAGAGTGTACTGTGACCACTGCCAGTGCCCACCACTCATATCTGGTGGCACAGTAGCTTGCAGATAAGAAGTAATGCAATTTTTTCTCTGTAATATAATTGCAGTTGCCTGCCAGTGTGTGTCAGGCCCACAGACTGTACTGTGCCCACTGCCCACCACTCATATCGGGTGGCACAGTACCTTGCACGCATAGTACCACTAATCAAAAAAAAATGACAGGCAGAGGCAGGCCACCCCGCAGGGGCCGTCGTGGTGCTGTGATTTCCTTTGGCCCTAGAATAATGCCCAGTGTTCAGAGGCCACGTACTCTGAACTCGAAAAGTTCTAAGGACATAGTTGACTGGCTAACACAGGACACCCAATCTTCTACAGCTTCCGCTCGGAACCTTGACGCACCATCCTCCTCCAGCTCAGCTTCGGGCACCTCTCAAGTTACCACTCGCCCGCCTGCTGCCACCACCAACACTAGCACCACAGCCGCTTTACTTGATCTGTCAGAGGAGTTATTTACACATCAGTTGGAAGAAATGAGTGATGCGCAACCATTATTGCCAGAGGATGTAGATAACAGGGATATGTCTCAGTCAGGCAGCATTACACACATGGACGTACGGTGTGATGATGATGATGTTGTACCTGCTGCTGCTTTCTTTGCTGAGTTGTCAGATACAAATGAAGCGGTTGATGATGACGATGTGTCCATGGATGTCACGTGGGTGCCCTCTCGAAGAGAAGAAGAACAGGGGGAAAGTTCAGATGGGGAGACAGAGAGGAGGAGGAGACGAGTTGGAAGCAGGGGGAGGTCGTCGCAAGGAGCTAGTGGCACAGTCAGACAGCATGTATCGGCACCCAGGGTCAGCCAGACAGCACGCCAATCAACGCATGCTGTTGCCACCACCAGAATGCCGTCATTGAAAAGCTCAGCAGTGTGGCATTTTTTTTGTGTGTCTGCCTCTGATAACAGCGATGCCATTTGCAACCTGTGCCAAAAGAAACGGAGTCGTGGGAAGTCCAACACCCACCTAGGTACAACTGCTTTGCGAAGGCACATGATCTCACATCACAAACACCTATGGGATCAACACATGATGAGTACAAGCAGCACACAAACTCAAAGCCACCATCCTCCTCCTGGTCCAGCATCTTCAGCCACGTCAACCACTGCTGTCCTCCTTGCCCCCTCTCAACCACCCGCCACTCCGCCTCTCACCTTCAGCAGTTCCTGCTCATCTGCCCACAGTCAGGTGTCTGTCAAGGAAATGTTTGAGCGTAAGAAGCCAATGTCACAGAGTCACCCCCTTACCCGGCGTCTAACAGCTGGCTTGTCGGAACTCTTAGCCCGCCAGCTTTTACCATAAAAGCTGGTGGAGTCTGAGGCCTTCAAAAAATTTTAAGCTATTGGGACACTGCAGTGGAAGGTACCCGGCCGAATTTTTTTTTCACAAAAGGCAATCCCCAACCTGTACTCTATTGTGGAAAAGGAAGTCATGGCATGTCTGGCACACAGTGTCGGGGCAAGGGTCCATCTTACCACTGATACCTGGTCTGCAAAGCACGGTCAGGGCAGGTATATCACGTACACTGCGCATTGGGTAAACCTGCTGACGGCTGCCAAGCATGGAATGCGTGGCTCTGCAGAGGAGTTGGTGACACCGCCACGACTTGCAGGCAGGCCTACTGCTACCTCCTCTACTCCTCCTACTCCATCCTCTTCGCTAACCTCCTCGGCTGAGTACTCTTCTGCTGCTGCGTCTTGCTCCACATCAACTGCACCCCCCCAGCTCCCCAGGGGCTATTCCACATCCCGGATACGACAGTGTCACGCCGTCTTGGGGTTGACTTGCCTGAAAGCAGAGAGTCTGACCGGACCAGCAGTCCTGTCCGCCCTGAACGCACAGGTGGATCAGTGGCTGACCCCGCACCAACTGGAGATCGGCAAAGTGGTGTGTGACAACGGAAGCAATTTGTTGGCGGCATTGAATTTGGGCAAGTTGACACATGTGCCGTGCATGGCACATGTGTTGAATCTGATCGTACAACACTTTGTGCATAAATACCCAGGCTTACAGGACGTCCTCAAGCAGGCCAGAAAGGTGTGTGGCCATTTCAGGCGTTCCTACACGGCCATGGCGCACTTTTCCGATATTCAGCGGCGAAACAACATGCCAGTGAGGTGCTTGATTTGCGACAGCCCGACACGTTGGAATTCAACACTCCAAATGTTCGACTGCCTGCTCCAACAAGAAAAAGCCGTCAACGAGTATTTGTATGACCGGGGTGCTAGGACAGCCTCTGCGGAGCTGGGTATTTTTTGGCCGCGTTACTGAATACTCAATACTCACAATGGCTGTAGGCTCATGCGTCCTTTTGCGGAGGTGACAAACCTGGTCAGTCAAACCCAAGGCAACATCATCGACCTCATCCCATATTCGTTTTTTCTGGAGCGTGCCCTGCGAAATGTGCTGGATCAGGCCGTAGATGAGCATGAAGAGCAAGAGTTGTGGTCACCATCACCACCAGAAGCAGCCTTGTCGTCGTCGATTGCTGGACCTGCGGCAACGCAGAGAGAGGAGTCTGAAGAAGAGCAGTCAGAGGAGCAAGGTGGCTTTGAGGAGGTGGAAGACCAACTACAGCAGGCGTCCCAGGGGGCTTGTTGTCACCTTTCGGGGACCCTTGGTGTTGTACGTGGCTGGGTGGAGGAAGAGACCTTCAATGACGTCAGTGAGGACAAGGAACGGGACATGGCTAGCTTGGTATCCAACCTTGTGCAAATGGGGAGTTTGCGGTTGTGCAAATGGACTTTTTGCGGTTGTTTGCGGTGCGTTAAACGGGGAGTTTGGTCTGTCAGAGTTTGGTCTGTCACTGTGAAGCGGTCGTAACCCTTACACTACCTAATCGATACAACATCATACCTGATGTTTTAAAGCACGTTATTCCAAACAATTTAGGAATGTTAGGGGATTTATGCCCTTTATTGATTAAAACCCGACTACGTAATTTTCCATGGGAGTTTTGCCATGGATCCCCCTCCGGCATGCCACAGTCCACGTGTTAGTCCCCTTGAAACAACTTTTCCATCACTATTGTGGCCAGAAAGGGTCCCTGTGGGTTTTAAAATTCGCCTGCCTATTGAAGTCTATGGCGGTTCGCCAAGTATGCCCGTTCGCGAACATTTGCGGAATTTCGCGTTCGCGAAAAATTTTATGTTCGCGACATCTCTATTGGGAATCAATAACAGTATCCCTTGCATGCCACTGAGTGGGCAGTAGTGGTAGAAAAAGGTGATGATGGGTCTGTTTTGGCTAGGTCCCTATGCAGCTGCACGGGTGGCATTTATGTAACATCCAACCTTGGCTATCCTATCATGGTGTCATAGACCCAAATTACCCTTAATTAAAACCTCTCGTAAAATTAATAATCCACACTTAGAGTATTAAATAGGTTTTTATTTAGTGGAATATAATTGGCCACGTGCCTAATGTTACCTAAAATATAATAAAGTTAACCACATTAATATATAACATCAACTTTAAATAAATACCGAATAAATAACTCCACCTAGTCCACTCGTAGAGTGACTATTACCCCATACTTAGCACCGGGACAATATGAGAAAAGGGGAGGGGGAGGGAGATTCTTCACTGCCACTTACGTAAGTGCGCAGCAACTAACTTGTCTCTTCTTTTATAGGTATCCATTGATCATCCTCCAATCAAGTGGAGCCTTTTCCTTCCATGAAGACTTCAGCCTGTACCAACCACATCAGTTACCAGGTAAGAAACATACAACAATGTAATATTTGCCTATGGAAATAATGGGGCCATGACACCGTGTCCCCCTCATTTGCATTTGTAAATAAGGTTTGCTCAATCTTTTTTAATATGCAGTACCATCTATAATCATAATACATGGTGTTCTCAAGTGGCACTGAGCTCACCAACATCAGATGCTTGTGGGAGTCATTTAAGGCCATATTTGGTAAGGCATTTCGCTGGTGCCACTGTTCCGTGTATCGTGGTGCTGGTTTCTTGTGGGTGTGAATGGTACCATTGTGTTTTGTATCTCTTCCTTTTCAGACTGGCAGGGATTAATGCCTCTTTCTGTTCATGTGTACCTGTGTGTGTTTTGGGCTAAGGAGCTCCGCTATAGGTTCTGTCTACAGCATCAGTTTCTGTTTTTTTGTTTGCCTGTCTCTGCCAGTCTGTATGTCTGTGTCGTGTCTTCCTGACTCAGCCTGTGTTCTTGCTGTATTCAGTCTGTGCTTCCCTGCTTGTTTGATCTGATTAGTTTGCCATATGGACTCCTGTGACCAGCATTATGTCTTAGTGCTCATTCATATTGTGTCTATGGTTTTGGTGCATTTCCTGGTCCCAGAGCCTCCTGGTGCTTGCACCAGAGAGTCAACTGCCAAGTATACCGGAACCATCCCAAGAGGTAGCAGTCTGGTCGCTAACCTGCAGTGAATTCCACATCCCTGTATATGGATTAAACAATGTGTACCAGGGAGGCACCAGAATAATGCCCTTAAGATTTTGCTCAAAGTCAAACCAGTTACATGGCACAGTGATTCCACAACCACTGATTGTGACAATGCAGATAACACCACACATTTATTTCTCTAGAGTGCCTTACTCCTTTCCCTGACCTCTTGTGTCTATTCCATTTCCTTATATATAGTTCATATTGGCAGGGCTTTTACAAAGTGTGCCCTATAGACAATTCTTTTGTTTGTCTGTACCACACAGTCTTTTGTAATTGTTATAATTTGCTAGCCCATTATTGTGCTATAATTTGTAAAGTACTGTGGAGGTTGATGGAGTTAAGTAAATAAGTAAATTATAATAACACGTCTGCTCCTGGATTGCTGATAATTTCATTCGAATTACAGCTAATGCTATAGAACTACAGAAATAGCCAATGTTTCATCCCAGTGCAACTAATTATGGTGATTGTTAGCATTAATCGTTATGTGAATGGTCCCAAATGATTAATTCAAAAAGTAAAATTAGGTTTTCATTCCATTTTCAACTTTTTTTTAAATAGTATTATGAAAAATTATGTTTCTCATGTGAGAAATCTAAAAGCATATTCCAAATATATGCATTTATGAATGAGTCATGTAATTCATCATTCACTTACCTTGATGTGAAAAAGAAAAACACTGAACCAGAATGAAAAACATTTCATGAAACTAATGGATCTTGACATAAACGAAAGCGCTAAGCGAGTGCTTCTCGCCCCTCCTTCTACAGATCGATGGGGATCTCATCACTCAGACCCCCACTGATTTAAATTTTTGATATGTCTCTATATCAAAAGTGTAATGAAAAAGCAATGCCATTTTAACTCATTACTTACTGCCCTATTATGTAATAGTTTGTCACATTTCATGAGTCATTTCTGCAAACTTCGGATAAATAAATACTAGGCAGGCACTCAATATCTGGTTAATTAAAATAATGTGTCTATTAATCGATAAAAATTTTGTTTATTTTGGTAATGATTTTAAAAGACTTGGATTAGACTAAAAGGTGATTAAAAGGGTTGGTAAAATAAAAAAATTGGTAGGATAAAAAATTATGATGGGTAGTAGTAGTTCATATATCATTGATTGGTGTGTCTTTTAATTGGTTGGTGGTTGAAGTTCGATAATAAATATGAATGCTTAATGCGATTTTGTTGGTTGCAGGTAAGTGTCCAAGGGAGTGAAAAAGATAATAAAAATAATGATAGTGAAAAAATTGTGAAAAAATATAATGAAAAAATAAAAATAATCAAATGATAATATTGGGTGATAATAGGAATAAGTCCAAGATAGAATAAGGTAAAGGATACGAAAAGAACACTTTAGTTGATGAATAGTTGGGTTATTCCAATGTCAATTATAAATGCTTAGTAATAGGAGTGGTATGCGCCAGCAAGGTGAGTGACGCCACTGACAATAGCGGACATTGAGCCATCAATCACACAGTGAGTAATAACCAGTCCCTATTACTGTACACTGTTCTTCTGGTATAACCATCACTCATCAGTATAATGCAGTGCTCTCCTGCAAGTCCAGAAAGAAGGATCAAATGCACACATGGAACGTGATTCCGGCAATGGACTCACTCGCGTGAAGTAGCCCTAACAATAGATTTTTTGAAATTTGAAATCCATCAATTTCCCAAAATGTATTACTATACATATTTTACAAGTGAAATGCCATTGCAGCAGCTTCCAGTCAATTAGACCAACTTCACATTTATCTGGCCTTTTGTTTCAGTTCCCCTCCAGTGTGGTACAGAAACACCAGAGGGAAACTGGTTTTGTTGCCAGATGATGAACGATGCTGCATGCAGTGATGATGGACAGAAAAACACTGCATTCAGCAAATAAAAAATAACTTTCTCAACTGCAGTATGCAGTACAGACAGCCATGAAATGTCCTGGTAGGTTGTCAGAGGTATCTGAAGCCATGTTGACTGCAATGCATCCTGCAGATGCTGGAGGGTATGTGGTGGAGGATCCACAGAGTGAACGTGACGATCGAAATGGTCCTACAGATGCTCAATTGGGTTCAAGTTTGAGGAATTAGGGGTCCAGGTAGTACTTGGAAGTCTTGGTCATGCTCTTCCAACCAGTGTCAGACAAATCTAGCTGTGTGACATGTAGCATTGTCTTGCTAGAAGATTCCACGGAAGACGGATGGATTCAAAATGGGTCGAGAGTGCTTACCACATTGATGTGAGGGCTCAGAGAAAGCCACGAAAACATTCCTCAAACCATAATGCTGTCTAGTGATGAGATCAGGGGTCATATTCGAATTTGTAATATTTCGCAAATATTTTGTAGAATATTCGTCATATATTTGCAAATTCGTATATTCGTTATAATCTACATTCTTTTTTCTTACTTGAAAATCGGCAAGGTAATGTTCGCTTAATATTAGAATATTGCGTGCTCAATACAGGCGTGGGTCAAAAACTAATACAGTCAGGTCCATAAATATTGGGACATCGACACAATTGTAACATTTTTGGCTCTATACACCACCACAATGGATTTGATATGAAACGAACAAGATGTGCTTTAACTGCAGACTGTCAGCTTTAATTTGTGGGTATTTACATCCAAATTAGGTGAACGGTGTAGGAATAACAACAGTTTGCATATGTGCCTCCCACTTGTTAAGGGACCAAAAGTAATGGGACAATTGGCTTCTCAGCTGTTCCATGGCCAGGTGTGTGTTATTCACTCATTATCCCAATTACCATGAGCAGATAAAAGGTCCAGAGTTCATTTCAATTGTACTATTTGCATTTGGAATCTGTTGCTGTCAACTCTCAAGATGAGATCCAAAGAGCTGTCACTATTAGTGAAGCAAGCCATCATTAGGCTGAAAAAACAAAACAAACCCATCAGAGAGATAGCAAAATCATTTGGTGTGGCCAAAACAACTGTTTGGAACATTCTTAAAAAGAAGACCACGGAAAACAACTGTGGTGGATGACCGAAGAATTCTTTCCCTGGTGAAGAAAACACCCTTCACAACAGTTGGCCAGATCAAGAAAACTCTCCAGGAGGTAGGTGTATGTGTGTCAAAGTCAACAATCAAGAGAAGACTTCACCAGAGTGAATACAGAGGGTTCACCACAAGATGTAAACCATTGGTAAACCTCAAAAACAGGAAGGACAGATTAGAGTTTGCCAAACGACATCTAAAAAAGCCTTCACAGTTCTGGAACAACATCCTATGGACAGATGAGACCAAGATCAACTTGTACCAGAGTGATGGGAAGAGAAGAGTATGGAGAAGGAAAGGAACTGCTCATGATCCTAAGCATACCACCTCATCAGTGAAGCATGGTGGTGCTAGTGTCATGGCGTGGGCATGAATGGCTGCCAATATAACTGGTTCTCTTGTATTTATTGATGATGTGACTGATGACAAAAGCAGCAGGATGAATTCTGAAGTGTTTCGGGCAATATTATCTGCTCATATTCAGCCAAATGCTTCAGAACTCATTGGACGGCGCTTCACAGTGCAGATGGACAATGACCCAAAGCATACTGCAAAAGCAACCAAAGAGTTTTTTAAGGGAAAGAAGAATGTTATGCAATGGCCAAGTCAATCACCTGACCTGAATCCGATTGAGCATGCATTTCACTTGCTGAAGACAAAACTATGGGAAAATGCCCCAAGAACAAGCAGGAACTGAAGACAGTTGCAGTAGAGGCCTGGCAGAGCATCACCAGGGATGAAACCCAGCGTCTGGTGATGTCTATGCATTCCAGACTTCAGGCTGTAATTAACTGCAAAGGATTTTCAACCAAGTATTAAAAAATGAAAGTTTGATTTATGATTATTATTCTGTCCCAGTGGGAGGCACATATGCAAACTGTTGTAATTCCTACACCGTTCACCTGATTTGGATGTAAATACCCTCAAATTAAAGCTGACAGTCTGCAGTTAAAGCATGTCTTGTTCGTTTCATTTCAAATCCATTGTGGTGGTATATAGAGCCAAAAATGTTACAATTGTGTCGATGTCCCAATATTTATGGACCTGACTGTATTTAGCACTGTAGAATATAGTGCTACTGTATATATTCATTTTTAGAATATTCGTCATTTTTTCCATCTGAACACATGATTCCTCCCTGCTTCTTGCTTGTGGGCCAATAAGTCATTGGCCCACAAGCAACTTAAGCAGGGAGGAATCATGACGTCAGATGGAAAAAAATGACGAATATTCTAAAAAACGAATAAATAGCACTATATTCAATATAGTGCTATATATTCATTTTTTAGAATATTCGTCATTTTTTTCCATCTGAAGTGAACACATGATTCATCCCTGCTTCTTGCTTGTGGGCCAATGGCGTCATTAGTAGAGTTGAGCGAACACCTGGATGTTCGGGTTCGACGAGTTCGGCCGAACTTTCGAAAAATGTTCGGGTTCGGGATCCGAACTCGACCCGAACTTCATCCCGAACCCGAACCCCATAGAAGTCAATGGGGACCCGAACTTTTGGGCACTAAAAAGGCTGTAAAACACACCCGGAAAGGGCTAGACGGCTGCAAAAGGAAGCAAAATGTAGTTAAATCCCCTGCAAACAAATGTAGATAGGGAAATGATGAGTTAACATAAAATAAATAAAAATTAAACAATATTAATTGGAGTGAGGTCCCATAGCACAGAATCAGGCTTCAAGTCACCCACCAATGGAGAAGGTCACTTACTATTATTTTGACCACAGCACCCAGACAAAGGAGAGAGGTCCCACAGCAGAGAACCAGGCATCATATCACCCACCACAGGAGTAGGCCACCATTTAGTTACTTTGACCCCTACACCCAGACGGAGGAGAGAAGTTACACAGCAGAGAATCAGGCATTTAGATCACCCACCACAGGAGTAGGCCACCATTGAATCAGACCCCGGCAACCATGTCAGATGGCACAAGCATAAGCTTTATATCAATCAGCACAGGAGAAGGCGACTTTGACAGACTTTGACCCCTACACCCGGATGGAGGAGAGAGGTTTCAAAGCAGAGAATCAGGCATTTAGATCACCCACCACAGGAGTAGGCCCCAATTTAATGGGACCCCGGCAACCATGTCAGATGGCACAACCATCAGCTTCATATCAATCAGCACAGGAGAAGGCGACTTTGAAAGACTTTGACCCCTACAGCCAGACGGAGGAGAGAGGTTTCACAGCAGAGAATCAGGCATTTAGATCACCCACCACAGGAGTAGGCCCCCATTGAATCAGACCCTGGCAACCATGTCAGATGGCACAACCATCAGCTTTATATCAATCAGCACAGGAGAAGGCGACTTTGAAAGACTTTGACCCCTACACCCAGATGGAGGAGAGAGGTTTCACAGCAGAGAATCAGGCATCATATCAACCACCACAGGAGAAGCCACCATTTAGTTACTTTGACCCCTGCACCCAGGAAGAGGAGAGAGGCACCACAGCACATATTCTGGCATCATATCAGCCACCACAGGAGAAGCCACCATTGAGTTACTTTGACCCCCGCACCCAGGAAGAGGAGAGAGGCACCACAGCACATATTCTGGCATCATATCAGCCACCACAGGAGAAGCCACCATTGAGTTACTTTGACCCCCGCACCCAGGAAGAGGAGAGAGGCACCACAGCACATATTCTGGCATCATATCAGCCACCACAGGAGAAGCCACCATTGAGTTACTTTGACCCCTGCACCCAGGAAGAGGAGAGAGGCCCCACAGCACATATTCTGGCATCATATCAGCCACCACAGGAGAAGCCACCATTTAGTTACTTTGACCCCTTCACCCAAACAGAGGAGAGAGGTTCCACATCAGAGAATCAGGCATCATATCAACCACCACAGGAGTAGGCCACAATTTAATGGGACCCCGGCAACCATGTCAGATGGCACAACCATCAGCTTCATATCAATCAGCACAGGAGAAGGCGACTTTGAAAGACTTTGACCCCTACACCCAGACGGAGGAGAGAGGTTTCACAGCAAAGAATCAGGCATTTAGATCACCCACCACAGGAGTAGGCCCCCATTGAATCAGACCCTGGCAACCATGTCAGATGGCACAACCATCAGCTTTATATCAATCAGCACAGGAGAAGCCACCATTAAGTTACTTTGACCCCTGCACCCAGGAAGAGGAGAGAGGCCCCACAGCACATATTCTGGCATCATATCAGCCACCACAGGAGAAGCCACCATTGAGTTACTTTGACCCCCGCACCCAGGAAGAGGAGAGAGGCACCACAGCACATATTCTGGCATCATATCAGCCACCACAGGAGAAGCCACCATTGAGTTACTTTGACCCCTGCACCCAGGAAGAGGAGAGAGGCCCCACAGCACATATTCTGGCATCATACTAACCACCACAGGAGAAGCCACCATTGAGTTACTTTGACCCCTGCACCCAGGAAGAGGAGAGAGGCCCCACAGCACATATTCTGGCATCATATCAGCCACCACAGGAGAAGCCACCATTGAGTTACTTTGACCCCCGCACCCAGGAAGAGGAGAGAGGCACCACAGCACATATTCTGGCATCATATCAGCCACCACAGGAGAAGCCACCATTGAGTTACTTTGACCCCTGCACCCAGGAAGAGGAGAGAGGCCCCACAGCACATATTCTGGCATCATATCAGCCACCACAGGAGAAGCCACCATTTAGTTACTTTGACCCCTTCACCCAAACAGAGGAGAGAGGTTCCACATCAGAGAATCAGGCATCATATCAACCACCACAGGAGTAGGCCACAATTTAATGGGACCCCGGCAACCATGTCAGATGGCACAACCATCAGCTTCATATCAATCAGCACAGGAGAAGGCGACTTTGAAAGACTTTGACCCCTACACCCAGACGGAGGAGAGAGGTTTCACAGCAGAGAATCAGGCATTTAGATCACCCACCACAGGAGTAGGCCCCCATTGAATCAGACCCTGGCAACCATGTCAGATGGCACAACCATCAGCTTTATATCAATCAGCACAGGAGAAGCCACCATTGAGTTACTTTGACCCCTGCACCCAGGAAGAGGAGAGAGGCCCCACAGCACATATTCTGGCATCATATCAGCCACCACAGGAGAAGCCACCATTGAGTTACTTTGACCCCCGCACCCAGGAAGAGGAGAGAGGCACCACAGCACATATTCTGGCATCATATAAGCCACCACAGGAGAAGCCACCATTGAGTTACTTTGACCCCTGCACCCAGGAAGAGGAGAGAGGCCCCACAGCACATATTCTGGCATCATACTAACCACCACAGGAGAAGCCACCATTGAGTTACTTTGACCCCTGCACCCAGGAAGAGGAGAGAGGCCCCACAGCACATATTCTGGCATCATATCAGCCACCACAGGAGAAGCCACCATTGAGTTACTTTGACCCCCGCACCCAGGAAGAGGAGAGAGGCACCACAGCACATATTCTGGCATCATATCAGCCACCACAGGAGAAGCCACCATTGAGTTACTTTGACCCCTGCACCCAGGAAGAGGAGAGAGGCCCCACAGCACATATTCTGGCATCATACTAACCACCACAGGAGAAGCCACCATTGAGTTACTTTGACCCCTGCACCCAGGAAGAGGAGAGAGGCCCCACAGCACATATTCTGGCATCATATCAGCCACCACAGGAGAAGCCACCATTGAGTTACTTTGACCCCCGCACCCAGGAAGAGGAGAGAGGCACCACAGCACATATTCTGGCATCATATCAGCCACCACAGGAGAAGCCACCATTGAGTTACTTTGACCCCTGCACCCAGGAAGAGGAGAGAGGCCCCACAGCACATATTCTGGCATCATACTAACCACCACAGGAGAAGCCACCATTGAGTTACTTTGACCCCTGCACCCAGGAAGAGGAGAGAGGCCCCACAGCACATATTCTGGCATCATATCAGCCACCACAGGAGAAGCCACCATTGAGTTACTTTGACCCCCGCACCCAGGAAGAGGAGAGAGGCACCACAGCACATATTCTGGCATCATATCAGCCACCACAGGAGAAGCCACCATTGAGTTACTTTGACCCCCGCACCCAGGAAGAGGAGAGAGGCACCACAGCACATATTCAGGCATCATATCACACACCACAGGAGAAGGCCTCTTTCAGTGATTTAGGCCTTTGGACCCAGACAGAGGAGAGAGGCACCACAGCACATATTCTGGCATCATATCAGCCACCACAGGAGAAGCCACCATTGAGTTACTTTGACCCCTGCACCCAAGAAGAGGAGAGAGGCCCCACAGCACATATTCTGGCATCATATCAGCCACCACAGGAGAAGCCACCATTTAGTTACTTTGACCCCTGCACCCAGGAAGAGGAGAGAGGCACCACAGCACATATTCTGGCATCATATCAGCCACCACAGGAGAAGCCACCATTTAGTTACTTTGACCCCTTCACCCAAACAGAGGAGAGAGGTTCCACATCAGAGAATCAGGCATCATATCAACCACCACAGGAGTAGGCCACAATTTAGTTTATTTGACCCCTGCACCCAGGAAGAGGAGAGAGGCCCCACAGCACATATTCTGGCATCATATCACACACCACAGGAGAAGGCCTCTTTCAGTGATTTAGGCCTTTGGACCCAGACAGAGGAGAGAGGTCAGAGATTAGCTTCATATCCCCCAGCACAGCAGAAGACCGCTTTATTTGACTTAGGCCTCAGCACCCAGACAGAAGACAGAGGTAGCATGGCAGAGGTTATGGCTTCATGTCACCCGTTAGTTTAACCTGCCACTTTCATCTGGTTAGGCCCCGGCGCCCAGACAGAGAAGAGTTTCATTCAACTGTGGGTTTCATAAAATTTGTATCAAATAAAGAAGTGGCCCGTAGCACAACAAGACATGTTTTAGGCAGTTAATAAGGACTACTCTGCACAAGGGAGGGACAGGTCCTGTGGGATCCATGCCTGGTTCATCTTTATGAAGGTCAGCTTGTCCACGTTGGCTGTGGACAGGCGGCTGCGCTTGTCAGTAATGACGCCCCCTGCCGTGCTGAATACGCGCTCAGATAAAACGCTGGCCGCCGGGCAGGAAAGCACCTCCAAGGCATAACATGCTAACTCTGGCCATGTGGACAATTTCGAAACCCAGTAGTTGAATGGGGCCGAACCATCCGTCAGGATGTGGAGGGGTGTGCAGACATACTGTTCAACCATGTTAGTGAAATGCTGCCTCCTGCTAACACGTTCCGTATCAGGTGTCGGTGCAGATAGCTGTGGCGTGGAGACAAAACTTTTCCACATTTCTGCCATGCTAACCCTGCCCTCAGATGAGCTGGCCGTGACACAGCTGCGTTGGCGACCTCTTGCCACTCCTCTGCCTTCACCTTCCACCTGTTCCCCTGTGACATGTGGGAATGCTCTCAAGAGCGCCTCTATCAGCGTGCGCTTGTACTCGCGCATCTTACGGTCGCGCTCCAGTTCAGGAATTAAAGTGGGCACATTGTCTTTATACCGGGGATCCAGCAGGGTGGCCACCCAGTAGTCTGCACACGTTAAAACGTGGGCAACTCTGCTGTCGTTGCGCAGGCATTGGAGCATATATTCGCTCATGTGGGCCAGGCTACCCATGGGTAAGGACAAGCTGTCCTCTGTGGGAGGTGTATCGTCATCGTCCACCGTATCCCCCCAGCCACGCACCAGTGATGGGCCTGGGCTGCCACCCCGCTGTGAACTTGCGTCATCCTCGTCCCCCTCCACCTCCTCCTCCTCCTCGTCCTCCAGTACAGTGCCTTGGCTGGCGACTTGTGAACCTGTCCTCTGCTGCTTAAACAAACCTCCCTCTGAGCCACTTCGAACAGACTGGCCCGAAAGTGTTAGAAACGAGCCCTCATCCTCCTCCTCCTCCTCCACCTGGGCCACCTCCTCTAACATCATTGCCCTAAGTGTTTTCTCAAGGAGACATAGAAGTGGTATTGTAACGCTGATAACAGTGTCATCGCCACTGGCCATGTTGGTGGAGTACTCGAAACAGCGCAGCAGGGCACACAGGTCTCTCATGGAGGCCCAATCATTGGTGGTGAAGTGGTGCTGTTCGGCAGTACGACTGACGCGAGCGTGCTGCAGCTGAAACTCCACTATGGCCTGCTGCTGCTCGCACAGTCTCTCCAGCATGTGCAAGGTGGAGTTCCACCGGGTGGGCACGTCGCATATGAGGCGGTGAGCGGGAAGGCCGAAGTTCCGTTGTAGCGCAGACAGGCGAGCAGCGGCAGGATGTGAACGGCGGAAGCGCGCACAGACGGCCCGCACTTTATGCAGCAGCTATGACATGTTGGGGTAGTGGTGAATGAACCTCTGCACCACCAAGTTCAGCACATGCGCCAGGCAAGGGATGTGCGTCAAACCGGCTAGTCCCAGAGCTGCCACGAGATTTCGCCCATTATCGCATACCACCAGGCCTGGCTTGAGGCCCACCGGCAGAAACCACTCGTCGGTCTGTTGTTCAATACCCCGCCACAACTCCTTTGCGCTGTGGGGCCTGTCCCCCAAACATATGAGTTTCAGAATGGCCTGCTGACGTTTACCCCGGGCTGTGCTGAAGTTGGTGGTGAAGGTGTGTGGCTGACCGGATGAGCTGGTGGAAGCAGTGGAGGAGGAAGCCGAGTAGGAGGAGGAGGCTACAGGAGGCAGAGAATGATGCCCTGCGATCCTAGGGGGCGGAAGGACGTGCGCCAAGGAACTGTCCGCCGGGGGCCCAGCCGCCACTACATTCATCCAGTGTGCAGTTAGTAAGATATAGCGTCCCTGGCCGTGCTTACTGGTCCACGTATCTGTGGTTAGGTGGACCTTGCCACAAATGGCGTTGCGCAGTGCACACTTGATTTTATCGGACACTTGCATGTGCAGGGAAGGCACGGCTGTCTTGGAGAAGTAGTGGCGGCTGGGAACCACATACTGCGGGACAGCCATGGCCATCAGCTGTTTGAAGCTGTCTGTGTCCACCAGCCGGAATGACAGCATTTCAAAGGCCAGCAGTTTAGAAATGCTGGCGTTCAGGCCAAGGGCTCGAGGGTGACTCGGGGGGAATTTGCGCTTCCTCTCTAAGGTTTGAGATATTGAGAGCTGAACGCTGCTGTGTGATATAGTGGAGACGCTAGTTGACGGTGGCGGTGGTGGTGGTGTCGGTGGCACATCCTCTGTTTGCTGCTCGGCAGGTGGCAACATTCCTCTCGAGGCGGAAGCCGAGGCAGCAGCGGTAGAGGGAGCAGGGGGAGCCTCAGCGAGTGCCTGGTTTTTAAGGTGTGTACCCCACTGCAGTTCATGCTTTGCATGTAGATGCCTGGTCATGCAGGTTGTGCTGAGGTTCAGAACGTTAATGCCTCGCCTCAGGCTCTGATGGCAGAGCGTGCAAGTCACTCGGGTCTTGTCGGTAGGACATTGTTTAAAGAAGTGCCATGCCAGGGAACTCTTTGAAGCTGCCTTTGTGGGGCTGGGTCCCTGTTGGCGATGTCCAGTAGCAGGCGAACTCTGGGGGCGGCGGCTCGTCTGCTTTGGCCCCCTGCTCCCTCTTTGGCTTCGCTGTTGTCTCGGTCTCACCACTACCTCTTCCTCTGAACTGTGAAAGTCATCGCCACGACCTTCAGTCCATGTGGGGTCTAAGACCTCATCGTCCTCTGCATCGTCTTCCACCCAGTCTCCCTCCCTGACCTCCTCCTGTTCAGTCTGCACACTGCAAAAAGACGCGGCAGTGGGCACCTGTGTTTCGTCATCATCAGAGAGTCGGTGACTCTGCTGTGGTGGTATTCCCATGTCCTCTTCATCTGGAGACATAAGTGGTTGTGCGTCAGTGCATGGTATGTCTTCCTCCACTGGGGAAGGGCTAGGTGGACGCCCCTGGGAAACCCTGGAAGCAGAGTCTTCAAACAGAAGAAGAGACTGCTGCATAACTTGTGGCTCAGACCGTTTCCCTGATATGCTTGGGGGTGATGTGACAGACTGATGGGCTTGGTTTTCAGGTGCCACCTGTGCGCTTTCCGCAGAAGACTGGGTGGAAGACCATGTGGTGAACGTGCTGGAAGCACTGTCGGCCACCCAATCGATTAATGCCTGTACCTGCTCAGGCCTTACCATCCTAAGAGCGGCATTGGGCCCCACGAGATATTGCGGTACATTCTGCCGGCTAGTTGAGGGAGTTCGTTCCCTACTGTGTGCGCCTGGGGCCGAACGGCCACGTCCTCTACCAGCAACAGAGGCTCCACGGACACCACCACGACCGCGTCCTCGTCCCTTAATAGTATTTTTCTTCATTGTTGCGATTCAACTCGCACCACAATGAAATATATTATTTTTTATAAGCAAAATCCCCTCACTGGAATACTTTCAGTCTTTTGACTGTATGGATTACAGATGGAATGACTGTTATATGTGAGTACCGCTTTCTTTGACAGATTCTAGTATGGGTACATATATGTTTTCCCAACCCCAGCACATTAGTTTGCTAATTCCAGATGTATGAAACGCAGGCCTAACTGTATCTAGTATATTGAACGCCAGATAAACTAACTTGGCCTTTTTTAAATAAAAAAAAAATTCCCTCACTGGAATACTTTCAGTCTTTTGACTGTATGGATTACAGATGGAATGACTGTTATATGTGAGTACCGCTTTCTTTGACAGATTCTAGTATGGGTACATATATGTTTTCCCAACCCCAGCACATTAGTTTGCTAATTCCAGATGTATGAAACGCAGGCCTAACTGTATCTAGTATATTGAACGCCAGATAAACTAACTTGGCCTTTTTTAAATAAAAAAAAAATTCCCTCACTGGAATACTTTCAGTCTTTTGACTGTATGGATTAAAGATGGAATGACTGTTATATGTGAGTACCGCTTTCTTTGACAGATTCTAGTATGGGTACATATATGTTTTCCCAACCCCAGCACATTAGTTTGCTAATTCCAGATGTATGAAACGCAGGCCTAACTGTATCTAGTATATTGAACGCCAGATAAACTAACTTGGCCTTTTTTAAATAAATAAAAAATTCCCTCACTGGAATACTTTATGGCTTTTCACTGTATGGATTACAGGTGGACTGGTATTAGTAGGGGTGACACAAGCACACCCAAGTCCCTGATGTAGGATTTCTATGGCACAGACCACTATTACAAGTGATTAATGGACGTTGGGAGAGATTGTGCTGCAGCACTAGTCCCAAGATGGCCGCCGCCTATCAGCCCAGTAACATGTGCCACAAAATGGTCTGCACAACCTTTAAAAAAAATAGCCTTGGACTGTGCTGCTAAATCGCTATTGGTCTGAATCCCAGGTGTAGATGTCTGACTTGTTTGGAGCTTTGGAATGCACACTGTGGCAGCTTCTGCTGCAGCACTACAAGTCGCAAAATGGCGGCCGGCGGTCAGCCCGGGTACATGTGGATGGAAAAATCACTCTGGCCACTCTAAAAATAGCCAATCCCTATCAAAAAAGCAGCTCAGCTGCAGTTGTTCAGATGAATCACAGGTGGAGGAGAGAAATTTGCTTCCAGTTATTCAATTATCCCTGCCTATTCTCGCCCTAGCATCAGCTGCGTCTATCCCTGTTCTATTCACATCGGGAGTGAGCACGTCCCGACGTGCGCACAAGCTTATAAAGAGGCTGAGTCACATGCTGCACTTGGCCAATCACAGCCTTGCCAATAGTAGGCATGGCTGCGATGGCATCTTAGGGCAAGTAGTATGATGCATGTTGATTGGCTGCTTTGCAGCCTTTCAAAATGCGCCAAAATACATGCCGAACGACGAACCCGAACCCGAACTTTTACGAAAAAGTTCGGGTTCGGGTCCGTGTCACGAACACCCCAAAATTCGGTACGGACCCGAACTATGCTCGAACTGTTCGCTCAACACTAGTCATTAGCCCACAAGCAAGAAGCAGGGAGGATTCATGTGTTCGTATGGAAAACAATGACGAATATTCGTCATTACGAATATATAGCACTATATTCTAAATATTAGCGAAATCTCGAAGTGCCGATATTCGCGATTAAAATTCGCTATTCGAATATTCGCGCTCAATACTAATGCTGTCACTACAAGCTTGTGTTCTTCCAGCAATTGTTGCAGGGTGTTTTTTCTCTGATGTTTTTTGCCTGACACACTAATGTCCATCTGTTCGATGAAAAAGAAAACATGACTCATCGGAAATGTCAACCCTTTGCCAATCAGCAGAGGTCCAATTCTGATACTGTAAGTGTCACGGCTGAGGATGGGGGAAATCCTCAGCCGTGCGATGCCAGATGCTGTTGGCCTACTCGGCCAGGAGAACAGGATAGGGAGCAGGTCACCTCCTAACAGCGTCCCTACCCTGACCCTAACTCCTAACTGCATGGGCCGACCTTAAAGGTAGGAGGACCCATGCGCAGGAACCTCGGATCCCTAACTCACCCTCCGTCCGGTCCCTGCGCTGGGAGTCAGGGTAAGACGACCTACTCCTCCTAGGCACGGAGGAGCAGGAGTCTCACTGGCCAAGCTGTTGGGAAAAGGGGAACCAAAACAGACTAGCGGAAATGGCAGGTGAACTAAGTAGTTCAACCAACCTGCCACAGCCTTGCTGACTGGATCCCTGAGAACACACAGAATCCAGAACCATTAGCTGCACAAACCAAAGGAAGGAAGGACCCAACAGAACATCAGATGGACATCTCACACAACATGACATAAAACATAAAGTGACATTTTCTTTATGACCACAGGGGTGGCTCTCACAGGCAGGTAGAAACACAGGAGGCTGCTCCAGCCAGCATGACTGAAGCAACCTACTGAGCCATGCAAAAGTGAGAGGCTTTATAGGCCAAGTAGCCACACCCACAGTCAGACACACCCAGTGCACACACACACTAGGAAGGAGGTTAACCCTTCCAGTACCACAGAAGGGAAAGACACATAAATGGGAAGTGCACACAATACATACAACGTGCATAACATACACACACCTAACATAAAGGTAGCTAGGTGTGACCGCATGCCAGGGCAGCAAGCTGCCTAGCGACGCTCAGGCTGCTCTGCTGCAAAATACAACACTGGTTGCCCGCGGCAACCACAAGTGAGGCCACAGACAAGCGGCCCTCACCCGTGGTTGAACACCCATACAAAACCGCAGGCAACTGCATGCGGTAAAGGAGTCACGGTCATGGGCATGGCCGTGACAGTAAGATATAGGAGATATAAGGAGATATAGTAAGCACATATGCTGATGTCTGATTAACTGTTTTCATGTAAAAATGAAAGTAGGAGATGTGCTTGGTTAGTAATATAATGCCACTCTTTGCTCATGGCAGAGGGTTGAAACGGAAATTACGTCAAGCCAGGGCCATAAGCATAATGTATCTGTGACTCCCGTGCACATGTCTGTTGTTCTTCACTGTTTAATTTGTAACCATGAATACTACCTTAATTAGATTAGAAGATCCATGGCAGCACTGCAATTAGGCTGAACAGCTTTGTACAATCTCTCGGGGCTGTATTTCCCTTCTAGCTGGTGCTGATATGTGAGCCCCAATTATAGGAGACGATAGAAATAAAAAAAAAATTATGTTAAATGCCCCCCAAAGATCTTGTATGATGTTATGAGGGGCACAAAGAGTAAAACAAATACATACCATATTTTTGGGGCTATAAGATGCACTTTTTTATCACTAAAAAAGGAAAAAATGGTTGTGTCTTACAGTCTTAATGTTAATGACCGCTTCCATCATGGAAGCAGTCTTTATTGTGCAGGAGTTGTGGGGAGCGGTAAGGATAACGCTGCACTGGCGGTACCCACCCTTCTTGGTCTTCTTCTGGGTACTACTCTGCACTGTGTTCTGACTGCGTAGAGAGTAGACACGCACTATGACTTGACGCTGTGCAATGTCTGCTCATAGTGCAGCGCAGTCCAGAGGAAGAGCAGCGAGCTGTGAGTTCTGGTCCTGTCAGCATCGTACGCAAGCAAGGTAAGTTTATTTTTTATATTTTTTATTTGATGACTTACCAGGGTCTGATCTGAGGCTGAAGGGGAACTGATTATAAGGCTTATAGAGATTGGAGGATCTGATCTGAGGTCTGGTGGAGCTTGGGGGTCTGATTTTGATGTCTCATGAAGAATGGTGGTCTGATGAAGAATGGGGGTCTGATTTGGTGCCCTGATGAGGACTGGTGATCTGATCTGAGGTCTGATGATTTTTTTTCCCTTCTTTTCCTCCTCTAAATCCTAGGTGTGTTTTAGGCTAGTTTTACACCTGCGGCGTAAATTTTGGCGGGCTGTTCTAGCAGAGAACAGCCTGTTGGAATTCTCCAGATCCGGCACAGTTAGACAAAAATTGAATTTCCGCCGGACCCCATTATACCTGTACTTAAGATTCGACCACATTCTGGCAAAAATTCAGAGAACCAGATGAACACAAACCACTGTGTCCGTCTAATTCCCAGCACTGTCTACCGCATTAGGCGCCTGGATCTATGTGCCGCAGGCGTGAAATTTGCCTTATAGTCCGTTAACTTATTAGTCTGAAAAATACTGTAAATAAAAAAAGATAAAAAATAAACAAAACCTCCACTATACACTAAAATGCAGCTTCTAGACCTGCCCACAGTGATCATTAACTATGTATTCCCCTATATCAAAACAACAAGTATTTTATAAGTTATATCTTTTCTATATTTTAATTACTTAATGGTATCCTGGGGGGGGGGAATAAAATTATTGAACACCAAAAATGTATAATCGTATTATATTTTTGGTAGGGCACAACTACATTCAGCTACACATGGAGGCAGACTGTATAAACAATTCCAATTTATTTAAACTAAAATATATCACAAATCATATATAAAAAATATATAAAACATATATAAAACACTGTCTATACCCTTTAAAATGTGCAGTGTCTAAAAACATGCAAGGAGTGCATACTAATAGTATCAATCGTATTTCTATTGAAAATATACAATTAAAATAGGTGGTACTGTGTATATATACCTGTGGTTTATAGAGAGATGGCAAAAATGTATGCATTGCTATTGGAGCAATAAACTGTAATACATATCTGCAAGTTTCATTGTGTTAAAAGAAAAAAACTTCTACAAAATGCTGTGAATACAGTATATCCTAACAGCTTATTAACACAACTGTTTTTCTCTTCCATGTGCATTCGGGAAAATTTTTTTACAGCGCATGGACCCATACAAGTCAATGGAGCTATTAACAAATCCATTGTTTTAAGAATCTGTAAGCCCAATCTCAGAAACTACTAATTTGCAGGTCAGACTCACACATTAAAGTCTAGGAGTAAGGAAAAAAGAATGTAGATGGATTTATTTATATTTTTTTATAATTGCTGCAACACCATGATGAAACTTCCCCATACAAACGAAGGGCCAAAATGTGATCCAGATTCAATAATCCTTTAGATGGCATAAGCTTAGACAGACTGTCTAGACATGCATTCAATTGTGGTGCAATTTGGCCCAAAATTATGCATCTTAGACCATGTCCCTTTTCCCACAAAGCTCCATCACCTTGTCAGGCAAGTTGGAATAAAGTGTGCAAACCCTAATTTCTCCAAATCAAGCCAATTTGCCCTACTTTTTAGACAGTACATTCTTTTCATGCCCTGCTACAGAATTTGATACGCCCAAAGACTGCAATGGAAAACCATTGCAGTCTATGAGATACGCAATCAGAAGATTGCATGTTAAAGTCAGCTAGTATAAAAATAATGTTTTTACAAAGTTAAAAAAAAAATATTAAAATCTCCTCTTTCCCCATTTTACAAATAAAAATAAATGAAAAAATAAAGATAATTGACATCACCTCACCTCATCAATGCCCAAACTATTAAAATATAAAAGTATGTATCCCATATGGTAAAATGCGGAACGGAAAAAATAAAAAAGTCCTTGTAGCGTTACCTCACAAAAAACAAAATAATAAGAATCAAAAAGTCATAAACACCCAAAAATTGCATCAATAACAAATGGCAGATGATCCCACAAAAAGTGAGCCCCCACACACCTCTGTAGTTATAAATATAAAGAGGTTGAGAGTCAGAATAAGGTATTAAAATATAAGAAAAACTAAGAAAAAGAAATTTGCTGCAAAAGCAGAACCCCTAAAACATTGTTGCAATTGTGTATTTTTCCAATTCCACCCCCTTTAGATTTTTTTCAGCATCCCACTACTTTATAAGTAATATTTAATGGTGACATTAGAAAGTAGAACTTACTCATCCTGTGAAAAACAAGCCCTCATAAGGGTAAAATTAGCCAACTTTATTTGCTTGAGACATACATTCGTAATTTACAATAAAAAAAGTGACATGTTCAGGAGGTTTTTATGTGACTGCTAGGAGGTGAATATAACTACAAGTTATTCTTAACAGACATCATTTAATAGTTATTTAAAGTTATTCTTAACAGACATACCTGTTTTTTGCAGTAATCTACACACTTATAGCTCTTTTACCTATCAAGACTAAAAACACTAAATGGACATGTTAAAAGGGTTCTACTCCACCCTTCTCCTTGGGGACCGGAAGGCTATTTTTTTTAAACTCTTATACTGTACCTAGCCTGTTATATCAAAATGGGTTTCTGGTCTCAGAGAACCACCTAAAGGTATGAAGCTAGGGTTTAGTACAGAAACAGGATCAGAAGACAGGACAATAGATGGCATTTTGTTTTCAGACTATTGACGGGAACTGACTGTTGACTTGGGAAATTGTGAATTGCTGAATCAGAAGAACAGTTGTTGGCAGGCTATGTAAACATATATTTGCAACTATTACATCTTGTAATGTGTCATACGCTACTCTCTTGATCATACGCAGATATGAATAGGATGTGTTCTTGGTTTTGTATCACTGAAGAAAATATAGTTCCGGCCATATGGCATACTCATTTCTGAGTTGGTTTCAAGATGTTGTGGTCTTGTAGTATATGTAATCTGTTTGTTGTGGGAGCATCTGTCAGCAGATTTGCACTTATGAAACTGGCTGACCTGTTATATGTGTGCTTGGCAGCTGAAGGCATGTGTGTTGGTCCCATGTTCATATGCACTTTGATTAACAAGGACAGGTAGTGAAAAGCGCACATGTAACAGGTCAGCCAGTTTCATAGTTACAAATCTGCTGGCAGATGTCCTCTAATGCAGACAGTTGGTGTAAAACATGTGGGCAGAGGTAAGCATACTTGCCTGTATGCATTAGGGTCTATTCACACGTCAGTATTTTTCTCTTCCAGATTTTCATTCAGTTTTTTTCAGATCCGTGTTTCCGCAAAAAGCTTCAGTTTTTTTAACAAAAGTGTTCCGTGTTTCCGACAAAAAAAAAGAAAAAAGAAGGAGGAATAGATGTTGCTAGGTTACCGAAAGAAAAAGATGTTTAAAACAGAGGACATGTGATAGAACTGGCGCCATTTTATTGTGGTTTTGGTGTAGTTCAGAGCTGTGTGAGAAAAATCTGCTTGGCTTGCATTGATTTCTTCTTATTTCTCAGCGATCATCATGGCAGAAGATCTAAGGGATAACGTACTACTTCACTGGCTTTTTTCTCTGCGATTTGGATAGCAGTCAGCGATGCTGGACGAAGAACCTGGGAGGAAGAGGAAACGGCAGTGGGTCCATCTGATTGTCGCTCAGCGCCTTCAGAAAGGACAGTTCCATACCTTGTTTCATGGACACCAGTATGAGGCGCCGCATATCTCCTGAGCAAAGGTTGATTGTCACCTTGAGGTAAATTAATTTTCCCATTTTAAATAATTTATATTGAATATTAATATATGAAAATGAATGTTAGAAAACATATTTTTCTTTCTTTTCTTTTCTTTTTTAGATTCCTTGCTACCGGAAACTCATTTGCTTTATTGCATTTTGAGTTTCTCCTTGGGATCTTAACAATCTCTGGAATCGTCTGTCATACCTGCAAAATTATCTGGCAGCGACTGAAGCGGTGATGCCCACCCCCAAGGTGGAAGATTGGCTTTGTATCGCAGAGGGATTTTACCAATCTGCGCAGTTTCCTAACTGCATTGGGGCACTGGACGGTAAGCACATCCATGTAAATAAGGCCGCCTCACTCAGGGTCCCGGTGTCACGAGTTGGAGGTCCCAGGAGAGACCACCGCATCGTCAAGCAATAAACAAACGGAAATCAGGTACAGACACATAAGAGTTTATTGCACAAACAAAAACCAGGGAAGGCAGCACAGACAAAACATGAGCTCTATGTACCGTCAGCACAGTGGGAGAAAACTCCCACTGCGCTACTGTCTAGTAATACTCCAGAGGGGCATGACTAAGCAACTCCTGGTATTCACTAGGGCCCCAGATGGTAGGGTTAGACTTTGCAGCAGGAAGTTGCCAGGGTCCACTCTGGAGCGTGAACTAGACAGTGACAGCAGGAACGAATGGACAACAGGTACCAGAAGGTACCGACGGCACATAGGCAAATATAACAGAAACAGGCAAATACAAAACAGGGCAACTAATAACACAAGCAGAGGTACATAGCAGGGAAACAGGAGTGACAATGAGCAGAGAAGGACTTGCTCCACCAGTGATATACTGCGTGGCCTTGCGCATAGCACTCTGCAGCTAGGCGCGCTGCAGCAAGGGCTTGCTGAACCGAGACATATGAATACACACAAGGTAACTAAAAATACAAGCAGGAGTTCACACAAGGGAGCAGGAGTGGCAATGAGCAGAGAAGCACTTGCTCCACCAGTAGTAAACTGCATGGCCTTGCGCATGCCACTCTGCTGCAAGGAAAGGTGCGGCAAGGGCTTGCTGAACACAGACATATGAATACACACAAAGTAACTAAAGCATAACTGGCAGAACAGATAACAGAAATACAGGAAAGAGGACGTCAATGAACAAGTAGGGAAACCCACAGAGCACAGACAGACAGAGAGACACGGATCCCATGGGTCAGCAGCATGGGAGAGAGAGTACAAACCAGGAGCAGGGCGGGACAAGACAACACACACCAGGAGAGCTGACCCAGAACTGAGGAAACCTCAGCCTTATATACAGGTTCCATGGGTGCAGCAGAGAGGCCACACCCATGGAGCAGACAGAGGATCAACTCCTAATAGGCACACAGGGGAGTTAACCCATAAAGAACCACAAATAACACAGGAACGAAACTTCAGCGAGGAGCGCCGAACGAGCAAGGACGGAAGGTCACAGTCAGAGGTAACGACTGTGACACCCGGTACCTCAATTACAAGCAATATTTTTCTGTAGTGTTGATGACCTTGGCTTACAGTAATTACAGATTTGTAATTGTGGATAAAGGGGTCTATAGGAGCACTTCAGACAGCCGCATCTTTAGTGCTTCCAGAATGGGTGAACGGCTTCAGACAAACCAGCTTCCGCTGCCAGAGCCCAGTAGACTTCCCGGATCTGCAGGTCCGCCAGCTCTATTTGTGATCGTGGCAGACAAAGGATTCGCATTGTCACCCCACCTAGAATCGATCTGGATGACTGGAAGCGCATCTTCAACTTGCGCCCGTCGGTATGTGGAGTGCGCTTTCGGAATATTGTCCACAAAGTGGAGAGTGTTAATGTCATCCATACAGATGAATCCGGACAATGCCACCCTGGTGATACATGCCTGTGTACTCCTACATAACTTCACCAGGATTCAGGATGCCTCCACAGATGCAGAATTGGGCCTAAATATGACATCTCTTGTTTTTGACCTGAGACGGCATGGACGCCCTGGAACAGCTGGACTAGCTGTCCCAGAACTCTATGCCGACTACTTCTGCAGCCCTGAGGGGGCATGGTTGTGGCAGTTGGATGCCATCGGTGGAAGATGTTGATTTCAGCCGGAATCTGGTTTTAAATTTTACTAAAAATAAATTTTTCTTAGTTTAATTAGATCCCCTGTTGTTAGTTTAGATTAGGGACTCGCAAGAGAATGAGGACCCTTGAAGTGGGCTTCCGGGCTGAGGTATTTTGTAAAATCCAAATTTTATTAAAAATTTGGTGTAAATACCTTCTAATACCTAATTTCTAATTGTGTCTTAAAAAGTTAAATAATAAATATTTTTTTAATGTTAAAAAAACTTGTTGTCCAGGTTCAGAGCAGAACGCAAACATGTCCCATTTTTCAAATAATTTTTAAGGGGATATGTCTGGGTTCATCTAGAACAACACATGACGTTATCAGACTTACAATCCACAAATAATAAACTTCTATGCAGACAAGGTAAGTATAGAAGCATTTTAAAGGGACAGCACATGATGATGTGTATTGTTTGTATTCAGCTAAATGCTGGTAATGCATTGTTATGATTGAAACAATACAAACCATCATGTTCCGTATCATTATAAGCTGATTTTTTGACTATAATATCTATATATATATTTTTTTTGTAAAATCATTTTATATTGGTGACCTACACAGATAGTAGCTCATCAATATAAAATTAAAACCGAGAAAAAATGTATTAATCTAATTTCATACTGGCGGAAGCATGTCCCTGCGAGGGAACAGCCAGCCGAATCCGTGCTTAAGCTATACTACTGTGCTGCTAGATTTCCACTCCAGCCCCATTCAATATAATGGGAACACCCTGGAGTGAATGGGGCCAGAGCAGAAATCAAACATCATGGTGGCTTACCTTTAGAATGGAGTCAGAAGGTTGATCCCCTGCAGGAAGAGCCAGACGGACCCTGCTGCCGCCATTGTTAAAGTATACAAAACTATAAATGAAAAAAATTATACAGACATTATTTATAACTAGACATTAAGCCCGTTACAATAACGGGCGCTAGAACAGTAGTGCTGGCACTGTGATGGGGGATCTGTGGATGACACTGTTATGGGGGATCTGTGGATGGCACTGTTATGGGGGATCTGTGGATGGCACTGTTATGGGGGCATCTGTGAATGGTACTGTTATGGGGGGATCTGTGGATGGCACTGTTATAGGGGATCTGTGGATGGCACACTGTTATGGGGGTATCTGTGAATGGTGCTGTTATGGGGGGGATCTGTGGATGGCACTGTTATGGGGGGATCTGTGGATGGAACTGTTATGGGGGGATCTGTGGATGGCACTGTTATGGGGGGATCTGTGGATGGCACTGTTATGGGGGGGATCTGTGGATGGCACTGTTATGGGGGGATCTTTGGATGACACTGTTATGGGGGATCTGTGGATGGCACACTGTTATGGGGGTATCTGTGAATGGTACTGTTATGGGGGATCTGTGGATGGCACTGTTATGGGGGGATCTGTGGATGGCACTGTTATGGGGGGATCTGTGGATGGCACTGTTATGGGGGGATCTGTGGATGGCACTGTTATGGGGGGATCTGTGGATGACACTGTTATGGGGGTATCTGTGAATGGTACTGTTATGGGGAGGATCTGTGGATGGCACTGTTATGGGGGATCTGTGGATGGCACTGTTATGGGGATCTGTGGATGACACTGTTATATGGGATCTGTTGATGATACATTAATGAATTTAATGGCAGTGGGGCCCGATGCAGTCACTGTATTGCACCGGCCCCGCTCAGAGTAGTAATACTTTGAATAACTGTAATAATAATAACGATCTTCACTTCACTTACTACATGGTGAGGCAGGAGGCCGGGCGGGCGGCCAGGCACTGGCAGCGTAACTCACTACGTCATGCCCCTGCGCCGACTGCTTCAATCATGCAGTGGGCGGAGCAGGGGTATCACTTAGTGAGTTACGCTACCAGTGCCTGGCCGCCTGCCAGGCCTCCTGCCTCACCATGTAGTAAGTGAGTGGGGCCAGTGCAATACAGTGACTGCCCCCCGCTGCCATTACAATAGGATGCTGCACATGTAGTGTCCGTGGAGTGTGTGCCGATGGAGCGGCGTTGGCCGCACTGCGCGTGTGGGGAAGCGGGTGCATGCGCAGTCCGGCATAATGAGTAAGATAGCCATCTCTCAGTGTGGACGGCTCCCCGGGATCTGTGACGGCTGCGCTGTCCCGTGTGCTCCGGGCAGAGTATAATTCTGAAAGCCGCTGTGCCCGGCTCCTGGCGTCGTCCTCCCTGAGCGCTGCTGTCCCACCGCTGTTCCCCCGAGCCCGGCTCTGCGACCTGGATTGGCCTGTGTGTGTGTGTGTCCGTCCGCTGTGCATGCGCACTTCTATAATCGGCACACACGCACGCACAGACACCAGCCCTGAGCATGTACACAGGGCTTTTATTAGTATAGATAATATTTTCTCTTACTGTAATACTGACTTATATGTAGCTGTAATATGCGTCACTGGCACTCACTTTTGGCTGAGACTGCAGGCACTGTGACTGGTGGCTGATATGACTGCCACTGACTGGTAGTGCTGAGACCACTTGCACTATGACTGGTGACTGATACAGCTGTCACTGACTGGTGGTGCTGAGACCACTGGCACTGTGACTGGTGGCTGATACGGCTGGGACTGATTGCTGGCACTGACTGCTGGCACTGACTGGTGGTGCTGAGACTGTAGGCACTGTGACTGGTGCCTGAGATGGCTGGCACGGACTGGTGGTGCTGAGATTGCAGCTGATGGCTGAAACAGCTGGCACTTACTGGTGGCTGAGACGACTGGCATTGCCACGTGGTGCTGAGACTGCTGTCACTGTGACTGGTGGCTGATATGGCTGGCACTGACTGGTGGTGCTGAGACCACTGTCACTGTGACTGGTGGCTAATACGCTTGGCACTGACTGGTGGTGCTGAGACCGCTGTCACTGTGACTGGTGGCTGATATGGCTGGCACTGACTGGTGGCGCTGAGACCACTGGCACTGTGACTGGTGGCTGATACAGCTGGCACTAACTGCTAGGACTGACTGGTGGTGCTGAGACTGTAGGCACTGTGACTGGTGCCTGAGATGGCTGGCATGAACTGCTGGCACTGACTGGTGGTGCTGAGACTGCAGCTGATGGCTGAAACAGCTAGCGCTGACTGGTGGCTGAGACGACTGGCAGTGCCACGTGGTGCTGAGACTGCTGTCACTGTGACTGGTGGCTGATACGGCTGGCTGCCCCTATTCCCCTTTCACCATCTCAGGGATTCTAGGGTATTTTCAGCCCAGGCACGAGGACACATTATTCCTACCTTCAAGGTCTGAATGTGGGCTTAGAAGTGTAGGGAGAGAAGTCAGGGATTTGCTAGGAGGTGACCTTTCCCCAGTTTCTCGCCTAGAAACTTGTTTGTTGGTTTATCTGTGTATCTGAGATCCGGTCCGCCGTGACAAGCAGCCTATCAAGAATATACAAGGTGGAGTTCCAGCGCGTCAGTCAAAAATCAGACGTCTGATGGGCAAATAATGTTGCCGCTGAACGTCAGCAAGGCGAGCCATGGCCGTATAAGATCTTCTAAAATGGCCAGAGATTTTCCTGGCCTGCCGCAAGACGTCCTGGACCCTGGGGTATTTGGCAACGAATCGCTGCACGACTAAGTTCAGGACATGTGCCATGCCCGACACGTGTATAATTTTGTCTTGTTTCAGAGCTCTCAGCAGATTGGCACCGTTGTCGCACACCACTTTACCAACTATCAAATTGAGTGGGGTTAGCCACTGATCAGCCTGTGAACGCAGAGCTAAAAGCAGTGCAGTACCGGTGTGGCTCTTGGATTCCAGTCCGCAGCACAGCATGGCAACGTCTCACCTGGCACATCGAATAGGTTCTGGGGAGCTGGGGTGGTGCAGCAGAAGAGGCGGTAGCAGTGTAAAAGGAGGGGTCAGTCGAGGAGGAGACAGAGGATGGAGTAGGAGGAGGATAAGAACAGGCAGGTCTGCATGCAATCCGTGGCGGTGACACTAAGTCCACACGGGTGCCACGGGTTGCATGCTTGATAGCCGCCAGAAGGTTCACCCAGTGGGCAGTAAAAGTTATGTACCTTCCCTGCCTGTGTTTGCTAGACCACGTGTCTGTGGTCAGCTATATCTTGGTACCAACACTGTGTGCCAGAGATACGTCCACTTGACATATAGCCATATAGCTCTGGGATGCCCTTCTGGGAGAAATATTTCCTTCCAGGGACCTTCCATTGCAGTGTGCCAATGGCCACAGATTTTCTAAAGGCTTTCGAGTCCACCAGTGTTCGAACATTTTGGCCACCGAAGCTTGCCTTTTGCCAGATGAACGTGATGACTGCATGCTGGAAGGTGGAGTGAAGAACAAATGGGAAGATAGAGGAGAAGCAGAATAGGCAGGATGTGGAGTCCCGGGAGTGTGGCTTTGTGGGTTCTGACAGGTGTTACTCCCACTGGGCTCAGTAATGGGAGGCCAGGTGCCTTCTTAAGGTGGTCGTCCCTATGTGAGTGTTGGGCTTACTGCGACTTATGCGTTGTCAACACAGGCTGCAGATGGCAACACTTTTATCAGCAGCTGTCACGTTAAAAAAAAAGCCCACACTGCGTAGCCATGTGTTGCCGTCCTGGGAGCGCCATATGTGACCATGCATGGTGTATGGCTCGCTCCAAATACATTTGCAGTCTGCTTTTTTTACCTCCTGTGCACTGCGAGTTCTGCCTGCTTCTCCACCTTCTCCTCCCTATCTGCTGCTCCGTCTCTCCCTCTGAACTCGCCTCCTCTTACTCACTTGTGGGCACCCAAGTGAAGTCCATCAACACGTCATCACCTTCACCACCACTGACATTAGAGACCAGCAACATTGGGGACCACCCTCCTTGGGCTGATCTGGGTACTATTGTCAGACCGCTGGGTGGCGGCTGTTGCTACCTCCTCTTCCTCATCCGATGCCAAGAATGGCTGCACATCAGTAAGGTCTGGGAATTGATGGGAAAATAATTCCTCTGACTCGAGTGGCGGGGCAATGGTGGTGGTGTCTTTGGGGGTGCAAGAGTGAGGAGGGTGCTGATACAGAGGATGAGGAGGGTGCAGAAGCGGAAGGCTGAGTGAGCCACTCAACCAACTCTGGTGCGTCCTTTGACGTAATCACACACACCTTCTCCAACTTCTCACTTAGGCTCCGGCCTGGTGCACCTGCCCGACCCCTACCACCCCTGCGGAATGTCCTCTTCCTCTGCCTGTCATTTTCAAAATGACCCTGTGACAAAGTCCCTATAGAAGAGCAGTATTTGTGGAAGCAGGTATATAGAACCCCTTAATCAGTTTTTTTTTTTTGGGGGGGGGGGGGCAACTGGTATATCACACCAGTTGCAATTAGTTGTTCCAAAGGCATTTGTCCCTCTGTATAGCTGCGGTATCTCATCAGAACCGCACACAAATGCTGCACAATAGAAATGCACTATATAGAAATTATATTCTAGGTATAGCGCACCCCTGCCTCAATCAGATTTCTTCGGGGAGCAACTGGTATTTCACACCAGTTGCAATTAGTTGTTCCAATAGCGTTTGTCCCTCTGTATAGCTGCGGTATCTCAGCAGAACCGCACGCAAATGCTGCACATTACAAATGCACTATATAAGACGTATATTATAGGTATATCACACCCCTGCCTCAATCAGTTTTTTTTGGGGCAACTGTTATATCACACCAGTTGCAATTAGTTGTTCCAATAGTGTTTGTCCCCCTGTATAGCTGCAGTATCGCAGCAGAACCGCACACAACTGCTGCACAATACAAATGCACTATAATATATTTTCTATGTTAGAAAGTATATTATAAGTATATCACACCCCTCAGTATGTCACACCTATTGATAGCACTACCTATACCAGTCCTTAAAAGGACATTTGTGGCCCTATTAGCTAGCGTTTGGTGTCTCTAATAGTCTGTCCTTGCTGAATGTAAATTGTCGGCCAGATCGGGTTTATTTATAGGATAGGGGGTGTGTCCATGTGCTGAAATGTCTCAATTGGCTGTCCTGTCCCACCTGATAGATGTGTCATGGGTCAAAGTTCTGCAAAAGAATATGGCGCCGGCGGACATCGCCATATGTTGCAACTGCAAGGCCATCTCTACTTAGGAATGGCTGACTAATATTCCAAACTGGAATTCAATCAAATGTATCCTGAATAACAGGATATTACTGAATTAGGCCAATGTGATATTTTTGATGGACACTATCCAATAGGTTCAATTAATTTCTACCACCTAGTAATCTTTTGTATGAACTGATGGTACTTTGACCAGAGTAAAAGGTAAGATAATTTATTATCTGACAATCTGTATCTTGACAAGATTCAGTAAGGTCTAAAATAGTAGTGCACACAGTTACATTATATTCAGCGGTTGTTCATTACATTTTCCACAATAGCTTGACATTGGTAGTAATTCTGATCCAGGCTCATTGTCAAAGCTATAAAACCTCTTACAAATTTACTGTGCAAGCCAATGTACTGCACACTGTGTATTGTATTGTGTTGGCCGTAAGCGAATAAAGCTATATTTGGTATGTTTTATAATCCCACGTGTCACCCATGGTCTGATCATCCACACAATGTATTGCTACAATGGTTAATACTGTTGTCTTTTTTGTCTTTTATAACTTGCTAACTAGAAAATTCTTACGGTTTAAATATTTCAATACCATGAACTTTATTTATTTTAAATGTCAATAAAAATAGCACCATTTCAGTAAAAAATGAGAATCTGATGATACACATACAATATACATAGCGCACAATAAAAAGAAAATAATAATACAATAAGCTCATACTATTAGGAAAATATATTAAATGGAGTAAATAATACTAATGCTAAATATATATATATATATATATATATATATATATATACACAGTGGGGAACAGAAGTATTTGAACACCCTGCGATTTTGCAAGTTCTCCCACTTAGAAATCGTAGAGGGGTCTGAAATTCACATTGTAGGTGCATTCCCACTCTGAGAGACAGAATAAAAAAATTAAAAAAGATAAGGAAATCACATTGTATGATTTTTAAAGAATTTATTTGTCTTTCACTGCTGAACATAAGTATTTGACCACCTGAGAAACAGCAAGAATTCTGGCTCTCAAAGACCTGTGTCTGTGCCTTTAAAAAGTTCACCTCTACTCCTCTCATTAATCTAACTTAGTAGCACCTGTCTGAGCTCTTTAAAGACACCTGTCCACCCCACAGTCAGTCAGATGCCAACTACTACCATGGGCAAGACCAAAGAGCTGTCAAAAGACACCAGAGACGAAATTGTGGACCTCCACAAGGCTGGAAAGTAGAGTTGAGCGAACCCGAACTGTAAAGTTTGGGTTCGTACCGAACATTAGGGTTTTCGGCACCCGGACCCGAACCCGAACATTTACGTAAAAGTTTGGGTTCGGTGTTCGGCGATTTCTATGGCGCTTTTTGAAAGGCTGCAAAGCAGCCAATCAACAAGCGCCATACTACTTGCCCGAAAGGCCATCACAGCCATGCCTACTATTGGCATGGCTGTGATTGGCCAACTGCAGCATGTGACCCAGCCTCTATTTAAGCTGGAGTCACGTAGCGCCGCCCATCACGTTGCTCGGATTAGTGTAGGGAGAGGCTGCAGCTGCTGTGAGGGAGAGATAAGGGAGAAATCTTATCAAGAACTGGTTTATGTACTCAGCGATCTACAGAAAAAGTGTTTTGTGGGTGCAGTGCACAATTTTTTTAAGCCTGCCCATCTCCACTGCATACTGCCACAGTGTTTTAGGGTCATCTGCCTGGTCTTCCTCATCGCCCTCTAGCTCCTCCTGCTTCTCTCCTGTCACTTATGCAGAAAAACCACCCATTTCTGTATACATTGCTTGTACGTGAATGTCCTTCTCCTCCTCCTCCAGTTTAGTCCCCACAGGGCTTTGGTGGCCGTGAGATGTGGGCGCCACGTCTTCCTGTCCCCTGGGCAGTCAGATTTATCAGCATCTGCTCCAGAACGTGAAGGAGTGGAATGCCGTCGTTCATCCCATAGTCCTGGTGACGTACAAATAAAGTGGCCTCCTCAAAGAGCCTGAGCAAATGGCAAGTGTCATGCTGAGCTGCCACTGGCTAACGTCGAGGTTACACAGGGGAGTGCTCCTGTCCGCCTGCATCATCAAGAAATCATTTATGGCCTTCCTCTGCTCATATAGTCGGTCAACCTATTGGATTGCCAACTACTGCTGAAAACGAACTTTTTTTTCTTCAGTTAGTCAATATCAATACATGATCGGCAGCCATTTTATGCAACGATAGTGCACCAGCATAGGCTATCTGCAAGTCCAGAAATACAGCTTTGGTATACTGGGGTGAAAAAACCCTCTGATATACTGCACATCTGGGATTAGACAAGCATAAGTGACTGTCACATTTAGGACAGAAATACAGCTTTTTGGTTAGGGTGAAAAAACCCTCTAATATACTGCACATCTGGGATTACACGTGCATAAGTGACTGTCACATTTAGGACAGAAATACCGCTTTTTGGTTAGGGTGAAAAAACCCTCTAATATACTGCACATCTGGGATTACACGTGCATAAGTCACTGTCACATTTAGGACAGAAATACAGCTTTTTGGTTAGGGTGAAAAAACCCTCTACTATACTGCACATCTGGGATTACACGTGCATAAGTCACTGTCACATTTAGGACAGAAATACAGCTTTTTTGTTAGGGTGAAAAAACACTCAATCTTTATTACATTTTTCAAATTCTTACAAAAAAAATGAATTCTTTGACAGAACATCTTATTTTTACATAGTTACATAAATTAATTGCATATAAATATTTCCCCACCTCCCCTCCCATGGTATGTCGGTTGCCGCAGCGAAAAAAAAAAAAAAAAGAGTTTTTTCTCTTTTTTTTCCGATGCTACAGTCCCCCCTCCAATGCCTCTGCCCCCCCTCCACCCCTAATTTTTCTTCTTTCTTGCTTTCCTCTTTTTCCCCCTACCTCCTCCTCCCTATCCCACTAGCCACCTCCGCCACAGCCTGGCGAATCTATGTTTATTCTTCAACCCGGTCAAATGAAACTCGTCACTGGCTAGCGACATCCTTGTGCGGTTCTCCCATTCTTTAATTGTAGGGGCCTCAACCCCCCCCCAGTGGCCAACTATACATTTCCTGGATTGGAACATGAATACTCAATATCTGTGCTTTTATCCTCGTTTTTTTTCCTCGCCATATTAAATCGGTCAATAGACTGGCTATTGTTTTAAAATATTTTTTAGGGATTATCACTGGTGTGTTCCACAGAGTATAAGTTAAAGCAGGTAGTACACACATCTTAATCAGTGAAATACGTCCTGCCATTGACATATACAGTCTTTTCCAAACCTCGATTTTTTTCTTAATTTCCTGAATTTTCGGAATCACGTTTAATCTAACATAGTCATTGGGATCTGGGGTAATTTGGATTCCCAAGTATTTAACAGGATCATTCATCCTCTTAATTTCCAACTGTCCCAGCCTAAAATCATTCAGAGGGTCGATCGGGATGCATGCTTATTTAGACCAGTTAGTCCTGCATGTCCACCAAATTGCTTGAATACCTGAAATATCCTATTTAGTGATCCATGTGAACCCACAAATAGCATGATATCGTCTGCATATAGGGCAATTTTTTCTTCGTGGGTGCGATATCTGAACCCCACAATTCCCGGATCCTGTCTAATCATGTCTGCAAGCGGTTCAATAGCTATAGCAAAGAGCAGAGGGGAGAGGGGACATCCCTGTCTGACCACCCTGCCGATTGGTACACTACCTGAATGTTCTCCATTTACTATCACCCTTGCAGAGATTTCCGTATACAATAGTTTTACCCATGCAACAAAACAATCCCCAAATTCCATTTTCTTCATTGTGTTAAACAGGAAGGGCCATTCTATCGTATCAAAAGCCTTTGAGGCATCTATCGTTACAATCAGGCGTTCTCCGCAATTTGTGGGTTCAAACTGAGTATTCACAAAATATCTCATGATATTCTCTGTGGTAGTCCTGCCCAACATGAATCCCGATTGGTCCTCATGCACGAGCACCGAGATCACACTCCTAAGTCTATTTGTCAAAATCTTAGCTAATATTCTATTATCTTTAGTGATCAGTAATATAGGGCGGTACGAGTCCATCAAGGTCGGGTCCTTCCCTGGCTTTGGGATAAGTGTAATCAGGGCTTCCCGCATAGAGTCTGGCAGTTTTCCCACCTGCTTCGCTGACTCCCAGACTATAAGCAGTTTCGGAATTAATATTTATTTATTTTGAACCTACACCTCAAACGGGATACCGTCCGTACCAGGAGCCTTGTTCTTTGTTATCCCATTATACATCTCATACACTTCTAGAGGGGTTATGGGAGCTTCCAAAGACTTACATTGATCAGCTGTTAACCTTGAAATTGTAATTTCATCCAAAAATTGTTGTATTTGTTCTGAATTTTTATTTACCTTACTTCTATATGTATCAGTGAAGTACTTTTGGAGTAGCTCTATTTTAACTAATTGCTCTGTATTTTTATGATCTGCTTCATCCGTTATACAGTGAATATAATTATTCTTTTTTGATTGGGTCGCTACCAGGGCCGCTAATTTTTTCCCAGGGATATGTGCATAGATATAATTATCCCTTACATAGTTTTCTTTTTGTTTTTCTGCCAGTAATAGCAATTCATCTTTTAATTCCGAGGCTTTCTCTATCCAGGAGGTATAGTTTTGGTCTGTAGGGTTTGCAATGTAGTTTTATTCATTTTTTTCTACCTCACCTTCTAGTTTTATTATTTTCTCCCTTATTCCTTTCTTATATAACCCTGTATACTTTTTAATAATCCCTCTAATGAAGGCCTTGGCTGCCTCCCATACTACAGGGTGGTCCATTTATATGGATACACCTTAATAAAATGGGAATGGTTGGTGATATTAACTTCCTGTTTGTGGCACATTAGTATATGTGAGGGGGGAAACTTTTCAAGATGGGTGGTGACCATGGCGGCCATTTTGAAGTCGGCCATTTTGAATCCAACTTTTGTTTTTTCAATAGGAAGAGGGCCATGTGACACATCAAACTTATTGGGAATTTCACAAGAAAAACAATGGTAACTTTATTTTTTCATGAGTTATTTACAAGTTTCTGACCACTTATAAAATGTGTTCAATGTGCTGCCCATTGTGTTGGATTGTCAATGCAACCCTCTTCTCCCACTCTTCACACACTGATAGCAACACCGCAGGAGAAATGCTAGCACAGGCTTCCAGTATGCGTAGTTTCAGGTGCTGCACATCTCGTATCTTCACAGCATAGACAATTTCCTTCAGATGACCCCAAAGATAAAAGTCTAAGGGGGTCAGATCGGGAGACCTTGGGGGCCATTCAAATGGCCCACGACGACCAATCCACTTTCCAGGAAACTGTTCATCTAGGAATGCTCGGACCTGACACCCATAATGTGGTGGTGCACCATCTTGCTGGAAAAACTCAGGGAACGTGCCAGCTTCAGTGCTTAAAGAGGGAAACACATCATCATGTAGCAATTTCGCATATCCAGTGGCCTTGAGGTTTCCATTGATGAAGAATGGCCCCACTATCTTTGTACCCAATATACCACACCATACCATCAATTTTTTTGTTCCAACAGTCTTGGAGGGATCTATCCAATGTGGGTTAGTGTCAGACCAATAGCGGTGGTTTTGTTTGTTAACTTCACCATTCACATAAAAGTTTGCCTCATCACTGAACAAAATCTTCTGCGTAAACTGAGGGTCCTGTTCCAATTTTTGTTTTGCCCATTCTGCAAATTCAGTGCGCCGATCTGGGTCATCCTCGTTGAGATGCTGCAGTAGCTGGAGTTTGTAAGGGTGCCATTTGTGAGTAGCTAATATCCACCGAAGGGATGTTCGACTAATGCCACTCTCCAGTGACATGAGGCTCTTGCTACGCTGTGGGCTCTTGCTGAATGAAGCTAGGACAGCCACTGATGTTTCTTCATTAGAGACAGATTTCATGCGTCCACATTTTGGCAAATCCAACACTGAACCAGTTTCACGAAACTTAGCAAGCAGTTTGCTAACTGTAGCATGGGAGATGGGTGCTAACTGTAGCATGGGAGATGGGTGGTCTTGTAGGGTGTCTTGCATTGAAATCTGCTGCAATGACCCGGTTACTGCGTTCACCAGACATCAACACAATTTCTATCCGCTCCTCACGTGTTAACCTCGGCGACATGTCAATGGCTGTAAACAAAGAGAAACTTGTAAATAACTTATGAAAGAATAAAGTTACGTTAGAACCAAGCACACAATTGTTTTTCTTGTGAAATTCCCAATACGTTTGCTGTGTCACATGACCCTCTTCCTTATGAAAAAACAAAAGTTGGATTCAAAATGGCCGACTTCAAAAGTTTCCCCCCTCACATATACTAATGTGCCACAAACAGGAAGTTAATATCACCAACCATTCCCATTTTATTAAGGTGTATCCATATAAATGGCCCACCCTGTATATTAGCTGTCGTTGATCCATCGTTCATCTCAAAGAACTCTATTATCTATCGCAGAATCTTGTCGTGTTTATCCATCCTATACTTATTTTCATCCCTCTTCTTTTTTTTTTTTTGTGTTTTAATATTTATATTCATTGGATTGTGGTCCGAAACACCCCGTTGCCCATGTTTCACCCCTTCAATTTCCAGTGAGGCTTTCTCATTTGTGAAGACTAAATCTATCCACGATAGACTCCTATGAGTCTTTGAAAAACATAAGTATTTCCGTGAATTAGATTGCATAACCCTCCAAATATCAATCCATTCCATCTCTTTAGTGATATTTTTTAATTTGAATCCCATACAGGGTCCCTGATTATTCCACAATTTACTTCTATCTAGTCTTACATCCATCACATTATTAAAATCTCCAGCCACCAGTAGTAATTTATCCCCTGCCTTAAGTGCAATGTCATAAATTTTTAGTAGGACGTCAATTTTAAAGGGTGGCGGTATATACACACTTGCTATTAACCATGCTCTACCTTCCAGTATACAGTCCAACAGGACATAGCAGCCCTCCTGATCTATAGTAGCTTTCACTATTGTTATATCTATGTCCCGATGTATTAATATGCTTACTCCTCTCGCGTATGCTGAGTACACTGAGTGAAAAGCGTTTTGCATCCATGGTCTACCTATCCCATCCCTAGTCTCCTTTGTCAAGTGTGTTTCCTGCAGACAAACTATTGCGGGGAGTGATCTATGTATTGCATCAAAGACCGCAACTCTCTTGGAACCCCTACTCAGCCCCCTAATGTTCCATGAGATAATTCTCATATTTTTTTATTTATAATCTTATCCATTACCAGAGCATGGGGGACCCCCATTTTTTTGGAGGGCTCGGGGATATTGAGAGGACGGGGACAAGGAGGGACGACAGAAAAAAAGAAATAAAAAAAACAACCGGCATACCTCACCCAACTCTCACCAATGATCCAGGAAACCTAAGTCCTGGTTCTCTAAACTAGCATTCCCCCCTACGGCGCCCCATGCAACCCAACCCACCGTTCAGCCCTTTAACTTTTCCTTAACCCATTCTCCTGCCGCCTCTGCTGTCTCAAAAAAACACGATTTACTTTCCCATTCAATTCTCAGCTTAGCCGGAAACATCATTGAATTTTTAACATTCTTTGACCGCAATATTTTTTTCACATCCATAAACCGGCTTCTATCATTTACTGTTTCTTTTGCGTAGTCGGGAAATATCATCACTGTTGTACCTGCATATTCCAGCCTCCCTTTCCTTCTTGTGCTGCGTAATATCTCCTCCCTGTCCCTGACCGAGAGCAGATTCAGAATCATTACCCTCTGTCTTGTACCTGGAGGAGGTATCTTTGCCGGCACTCTATATGCACTCTCCACAAAGCTTTTATATTCAGAAATATCCTGACCCAGTTATTCATGCAACCAATCTTGTATGAAAATGCGTGGGTCTTGCCCCTCTGCTCCCTCTGGGATCCCCAGGCATCTCAGAGTTGACCTCCTGGCCCTATTTTCCAACTGTATTAATTTATATTTTATTTCCTTATTTTCTACCATTAACCTGTTTTTGTCTTTAACCACTGTCTGTACTATATCCCCCACTTCTGATGTTCTTTTCTATACTTTTATCAATCTATCTTTATATTCTTGTAGGTCCGCCCTAAGGAGTCCGACTGATTCCCTGATATTTCCAGTCTGGAGAGAGAGGTCCCGTATCGCCGTATTACATTTTTTTTTTCCTAAAATATATCTTGCAGGCTGGGAGCCTGTTCCAGAGCGGCTCTTTTACTCACGGCCTCTTCAAACTGGCCGCCACCTCTCTCCCCAGACTGGGGGCCTTCCCCTACCAACATTAATTCAGAGTTTCCCTCCAAGAGCAGTTCCCCCTCCTGGTCCAGTAACCCATCCTCTTTTTTTTTCTTAGCAGGGCTGTGACCACGCATACTAGTCAGGAGTAGCTGTTTAGATTTCTCATTTCTTTTAGGCACTGGGGAAACCGTAGTATTCAACACCAGTTGCCCCTTTGCCTTTTTCCCTTTTTCCCTGTGCCCTGTCTCGCCATTGCCCCGCTACACCCCTCTCCACCCTTTCCTCCTCCCCAGACTGGCCTGAATACTCTAGCGAGAAAAAGTGACCGATCCTCTCCTTCTAAGACACACAGGGTAGAACCGCTCACATTCCTTCAACAATAATATATCAATGATTATATAGCATACACTTGAATCAGCGGCCTTGCATATAAAAACAGGCAATAATACATTAACAGTCCATCCATGCTTGTTAATAATATAGTATGACTAGGGGCCCAGGAGCTCTACAGTTAGTAGCAGCAACAGTTCCAGGTTGTTAGTTCGCAGGGGTTAGAAGCAGTCTCTTGATTATTTGTGTTATTTTGGTGCCGTCTCATGTAGTTAAGTCGAGGTAGTAAAACTAGTATACTGTGCTAGTTTCTGGTTCCTTATCATCCCAGCCATGGACAGTTGAACCTTGGGGCATACTAGCAGTACCCCCTTTGTAACGGATTATCTACTGCTTACTTCAAGAGGTTAATGGCCCATGGATCGTTAGCAGTCCCCAGTGCAATTTGTTTAGGTTAATACGTATTAGTCCGTGTTAGTCCGTTGCACCTGTCGTGGACTCGCCCGGTCACCAATGGTCCACCGCTTTAAATTCTTATATCCCGGGACCCGCTATCAATGGTGTTCCTCCTCCTCTGCCTTGCTCGGAGTTCAGGGGTCTACCATCTGTAAAAAGGGGGGGGACCACTCAAGTCCCTCCTGTATATTTAGGACCTGCTATCATGGCCCCCTCTAACCCCCCAGTCGCACCCTCACTCGCTGTTATATCAATTTTAGGGAGCCGTAGTTCCACATATAAAATAAGTGAAGATCAATCTTCTCATCGTGCTGCCGACATGCAGCTCCACTCTGCTCTCGAATTCCCAGGACAGAGGGCGCCCCGCACAGCTGCACCACACCGGAGGGACGAGGAAATCAGCTGGCTACGGGGCGGCCACAGGCAGCGACGCGAGCAGCAGGAGGATGGACAACCAAGATCCGCGGGAGCCCGCAGCCAGAGCAGAGACAGTGGCAGCCCCAGGGCTGCAACCAAGCGGGCCCGGTCAGAACGGCATCAGCACGACAGTGAGCTCAACCGGAACAGCATCGAGGAAGGTAGCTGAGACAGTTAATCAGAGCGGCGTCTCAGAACAGCATCAGCACGGCAGTGGGTTCAGCCAGAGAGCGGCGTCCTCTCGGCATCCTAGCGGCGTCTTGACATCAGGCCTGAGCGGACTCGCATCGTGCTGGGAGCTTGACCGCCGAGGGGGGTGCGCACGTCAACTACGTGCGTCCGCACGCATGCTCCTCCCCCAGAATTCTGTCGTAGTATGTAGCGGGGCTGGAAAAAAAAAAACACTCTAATATACTGTACATCTGGGATTACACTTGCATAAGTCACTGTCACATTTTGGACAGAAATACAGCTTTTTGGTTAGGGTGAAAAAAGCCTCTAATATACTGCACATCTGGGATTACACATGCATAAGTGACTGTCACATTTAGGACAGAAATACAGCTTTTTGGTTAGGGACAAAAAACCCTCTAATATACTGCACATCTGGGATTATACATGCAAAAGTGACTGTCACATTTAGGACAGAAATACAGCTTTTTGGTTAGGCCGAAAAAACCCTCTAATATACTGCACATCTGGGATTACACATGCATAAGTGACTGTCACATTTAGGCCATAAATACGGTTTTGGCATACTGGGGTGAAAAAAGCCTCTCATATACTGCATATCTGGGATTACACGTGCATAAGTGACTGTCACATTTAGGACAAAAATACAGCTTTTTAGTTAGGGTGAAAAAACCCTCTAATATACTGCACATCTGGGATTACACGTGCATAAGTCACTGTCACATTTAGGACAGAAATACAGCTTTTTGGTTAGGGTGAAAAAACCATCTAATATACTGCACACCTGGGATTACACGTGCATAAGTGACTGTCACATTTAGGCCATAAATACGGCTTTGGCATACTGGGGTGAAAAAAGCCTCTGATATACTGCACATCTAGGATTAGACATGCATAAGTGACTGTCACATTTAGGCCAAAAATACGGCTTTTGGTTACTGGGGTGAAAAAAGCCTCTAATATACTGCACATCTGGGATTAGACAAGCATCAGTGACTGTCACATTTAGGCCAGAAATACGGCTTTTTGGTTACTGGGGTGAAAAAACCCTCTGATATACTGCACATCTGGGATACGACATGCATAAGTGAGTGTCACATTTAGGCCACAAATACCGCTGTCAAATAGAGTTTTAAAAAAAAAATTGAGCGCAATACCCTACATCAGGGTTTATATTGGCGGTTAATTATTTTTAACTTACCTAACCACTTTTTACTTTACTTTGTGAACGCTAACTATGAGGCAAACATCTAATAAGGGACGCGGTTATGGTCGTGGTGGTGTTGGTGGAGCCTCTGGTGCAGGGAGAGGACGTGGCCGTTCTGCCACAGCTACACGTCCTACTGAACCTACTACCTCAGGTCCCAGTAGCCGCCAGAATCTACAGCGATATTTGGTCGGGCCTTATGTCGTTCTAAGGATGGTAAGGCCTGAGCAATTACAGGCGCTAGTCAATTGGGTGGCCGACACGTTCACAATTGGGTGGATCCAGCACGTTCACATTATCTCCCACCCAGTCTTCTGCAGAAAGTGCACAGGTGGCGCCTGAAACCCATGCCCATCAGTCTGTCACATCACCCCCGTGTAAATCGGGGAACCTGTCTGAGCCTCAAGTCATGAAGCAGTCTCTTATGCTGTTTGAAGACTCTGCTAGCAGGGTTTCCCAAGGGCATCCACCTAGCCCTTCCCCAGGGGTGGAAGACATAGAATGCACTGACGCACAACCACTTATGTTTCCTGATGAGGGCAAGGGAATACCACCTCAGCACGTCTCTGATGATGACAAAACACAGGTGCCAACTGCTGCGTCTTTCTGCAGTGTGCAGACCAAAAAGGAGGTCAGGGAGGAAGACTGGGTGGAAGACGATGCAGGGGACGATGAGGTCCTAGACCCCACATGGAATGAAGGTCGTTTTACTGACTTTCAGAGTTCGGAGGAAGAGGCAGTGGTGAGACCTAGCCAACAGCGTAGCAAAAGCGGGAGCAGGGTGCAAAAGCAGAGCAGCTGTCGCCAAAACAGTTCACCTGCTACTGGCCACTGTCAACAGGGACCGAGCACACCAAAAGCAGCTTCAAGGAGTTCCCTGGCATGGCACTTCACACAATGTGCTGATGACAAGACCCGAGTGGTTTGCATGCTGTGCCATCAGAGCCTGAAGCGAGGCATTAACGTTCTGAACCTTAGCACAACCTGCATGACCAGGCATCTACATGCGAGACACGGGCTGCAGTGGAGTAAGCACCTTCAAAACCAAGAAAGGGCTAAGGCCCCTCCTGCTCCCTCTTCTGCTGCTGCCTCGGCCTCTTCCTCCGCCTCTGGAGGAATGTTGGCCCCTGCCACGCAGCAAACAGAAGATGTGCCACCAACAACACCACCTCTGTCACCAAGCATCTCCACCATGTCACATGGAAGCCTTCAGCTCTCCATCTCACAAACCTTTGAGAGAAAGCGTAAATTCCCACCTAGCCACCCTCGATCCCTGGCCCTGAATGCCAGCATTTCTAAACTACTGGCCTTTGAAATGCTGTCATTCAGGCTGGTGGAGACTGACAGCTTCAAACAGCTCATGTCGCTTGCTGTCCCACAGTACATCGTTCCCAGCCGCCACTACTTCTCCAGGAGAGCCCTCAATGCACAACCAAGTATTGGATAAAATCAAGTGTGCACTGTGCAACGCCATCTGTGACAAGGTCCACCTAACCACAGATACGTGGACCAGTAAGCACGGCCAGGGACGCTATATCTCCCTAACTGCACACTGGGTAAATGTTGTGGCGGCTGGGCCCCAGGCGGAGAGCTGTTTGGCGCACGTCCTTCCGCCGCCAAGGATCGCAGGGCATCATTATTTGCCTCCTGTTGCCTCCTCTTCCTACTCGGCTTCCTCCTCCTCTTCTACCACCTCCTCATCCGGTCAGCGACAGACCTTCACCACCAACTTCAGCACAGCCAGGGGTAAACGTCAGCAGGCCGTTCTGAAACGAATGTGTTTGGGGGACAGGCCCCACACCGCGCAGGAGTTGTGGCGGGGTATAGAACAACAGACCGATGAGTGGTTGCTGCCAGTGAGCCTCAAGCCCGGCCTGGTGGTGTGCGGTAATGGGGGCGAAATCTCGTTGCAGCTCTGGGACTAGCCGGTTTGACGCACATCCCTTGCCTGGCGCATGTGCTGAATTTGGTGGTGCAGAAATTCATTCACAACTACCCCGACATGTCAGAGCTGCTGCATAAAGTGCGGGCCGTCTGTGAGCGCTTCCGGCGTTCTCATCCTGCTGCCGCTTGGCTGTCTGCTCTACAGAGTAACTTCGGCCTTCGCGCTCACCGCCTTATATGCGACGTGCCCACCAGGTGGAACTCCACCTTGCACATGCTGGAGAGACTGTGCGAGTAGCAGCAGGCCATAGTGGAGTTTCAGCTGCAGCACGCACGGGTGAGTCGCACTGCAGAACAGCACCATTTCACCACCAATGACTGGGCCTCCATGCGAGACCTGTGTGCCCTGTTGCAATGTTTCGAGTACTCCACCAACATGGCCAGTGGCGATGACGCCGTTATCAGCGTTACAATACCACTTCTATGTCTCCTTGAGAAAACACTTAGGGCGATGATGGAAGAGGATGTGGCCCAGGATGAAGAGGAGGAAGAGGGGTCATCTCTAACACTTTCAGGCCTATCTTTTAGAAGTGGCTCAGAAAGAGGATTTTTGCAACAGCAGAGGCCAGGTACAAATTTGGCCAGCCAGGGCCCACTATTTGAGGATGAGGAGGATGAGGAGGAGGATGGGGATGAAGCATGTTCACAGCAGGGCAGCATCCAACGCAGCTCGGGCCCATCACTGGTGCGTGGCTGGGGGGATACGGAGGACGCAGACGATACGCCTCCCACAGAGGACAGCTTGTCCTTACCTCTGGGCGGCAGCCTGGCACACATGAGCGACTAAATGCTGCAGTGCCTGCGCAACGACTGCAGAGTTGCCCACATTTTAACGTGTGCTGACTACTGGGTGGCCACCCTGCTGGATCCCCGTTACAAAGACAATGTGCCGTCCTTAATTCCCTCACTGGAGCGTGATCGGAAGATGCGCAACTACAGGCGAACGCTGGTAGGCGCGCTCCTGAGAGCATTCCCGACTGATGCTGGGGGACAAGTGGAAGCACAAGGCGAAGGCAGGGGAGGAGGAAGAGGTCGTCAATGCAGCTGTGTCAGCGCCAGCACCTCAGAAGGCAGGGTTAGCATGGCCGACATGTGGAAAAGCTTTGTTACCTCGCCGCAACAACTGGCCCCAACTGCTGATATGGAGCGTGTTATCAGGAGGCAGCATTTGAACAACATGGTGGAACAGTACCTGTGCACACGCCTACACGTACTGACTGATGATTCTGCCCCATTCAACTTCTGGGTCTTCAAATTGTCCACATAGCCAGAGCTTGCCCTGTATGCCTTGGAGGTGCTGGCCTGCCCTGCAGCCAGTGTACTCTCTGATCGTGTATTTAGCACGGCAGGAGGCGTCATTACAGACAGACTCAGCGCCTGTCCACAGCCAACGTGGACAAGCTCACGTTCATTAAAATGAACCCACAAGATCCCACAAGACTTGTCTGTACCTTGTGCAGAATAGACATTTATACCACCATCAAACATACATTCTTGTACTCAAGTCAAGTGCAATGATTCTTTGTTTTCTTTTTTTTTATTTGTCCCAATATTTTGGGGGCTACCTACCCCAATAAAAAAAAAAAAAAACTTTGTTGGCTACCTGTTCCTCCTCCATTGCTGCATTCACCTACAACACCACATTCACCGCCTCCTCAACCTCTGACTCCATATCCACCTCCTTCTCTGAGTTGCAGGTTAATCATTTGTAATTTTTAGTTATTTTATTTCATTTTAAGTTATTTCCCTATCCACATTTGTTTGCAGAGCAGCTGCCATGCTCTTAAGCACAATTTACTGCCTTTTACATCCCTCTAGCCTTTTTTAAGGACTATTTTATTTGTCTTTTCAATTGTCGGGTGACATTTTACCATTTTTCGCGTATACAAACCCCTGCTGTGCCTGGGTGACAGGGACCTAAATCTCTCAAAATCCTCTGTTGTATTGCTGGGTGACATGAACCCCCTTTTGCCGTGAATGAACCCCTGCTGTGCCTGGGTGACAGGGGCCTAAATATCTCAAAATCCTCTGTTGTATTGCTGGGTGACATGAACCCCCTTTTGCCGTGAATGAACCCCTGCTCTGCATTGCTGACAGGGGCCTAAATCTCTCAAAATCCTCTGTTTTGCTGGGTGACATGATCCCCCTTTTGCTATGAATGAACCCCGGCTGTGCCTGGGTGACAGGGGCCTAAATCTCTCAAAATCCTCAGTTGTATTGCTAGGTGACATGAACCCCCTTTTGCCGTGAATGAACCCCTGCTGTGCCTGGGTGACAGGGGCTTAAATCTCTCAAAATCCTCTGTTCTATTGTTGGGTGACATGAACCCCCTTTTGCCGTGAATGAACCTCTGCTCTGCATTGCTGACATGGGCCTAAATCTCTCAAAATCCTCTGTTGTATTGCTGGGTGACATGAACCCCCTTTTGCCGTGAATGAACCCCTGCTGTGCCTGGGTGACTGGGGCCTAAATCTCTCAAAATCCTCTGTTGTATTGCTGGGTGACATGATCCCCCTTTTGCCGTGAATGAACCCCTGCTGTGCCTGGGTGACAGGGGCCTAAATCTCTCAAAATCCTCTGTTGTATTGCTGGGTGACATGAACCCCCTTTTGCCGTGAATGAACCCCTGCTCTTCATTGCTGACAGGGAACTAAATTTAGTTAAAACATCTGTTACTGATCGGAAGATGCGCGACTACAAGTGCACGCTGATGATAGCATTCCCACCTGACAGCGGGGGCACAGTGGAAGCACAAGGCGAAGGCAGAGGAGGAGGAAGAGGTCACCAACGCAGCTGGGGCACCACCAAGGCAGGGTTAGCATGGCCAAAATGTGGAAAAGCTTTGTCAGCCTTGGAGGTGCTGACCTGCCCTGCAGCCAGTGTATAGTGTAAACTTGTGTTTAGTACGGCAGAGAGCATTATCACAGGCCGCAGCCAATGTGGACAAGCTTACGTTTATTAAAATGAACCAGGCATGGATCCCACAGGACTTGTCCGTACCTTGTGCAGAATAAACATTTATACCAGCCTCAACCATCCATTCTTGTACTCAAGTGCACCTATTCTTAGTTTTATTTTGTTATATGTCCCAGTATTTTGGGGGATACCCCAATAAAAAATAAAAAAATAACACAAATCAGTGTTGGCTACCTATTCCTCCTTCACCGCCGCTTCCACGTACACCGCCACGTCAACCTACACCGCCACATACACCCATCCACCGCCTCCTCAACCTCCTACTCCTAAATCCAGATTGTTATTTTAAATTTTTCTGTATTTTATGTTATTTTAAGTCATTTCCCTATCCACATTTGTTTGCAGAACAGTTGTCATGCTCTTAAGCACATTTTGATGCCTTTTGCAGCCCTCTAGCCCTTTCCAGGACTATTTTAGAGCCATTTTAGTGCCCAAAAGTTCGGGTCCCCATTGACTTCAATGGGGTTCGGGTTCGGGGTCAAGTTCGGGTCAAGCTCGGGTCCTGAACCCGAACTTTTTTTTCAAGTTCGGCCGAACCTGCCGAACCCGAACATCCTGGTGTCCGCTCAACTCTACTGGAAAGGGCTACGGGGCAATTAACAAGCAGCTTGGTGAAAATAGATCAACTGTTGGAGCAATTGTTAGAAAATGGAAGAGGCTAAAGACGACTGTCAGTCTCCCTCGGACTGGGGCTCCATGCAAGATCTCACCTCGTGGGGTCTCATTGATTATAAGAAAGGTGAGGAATCAGCCCAGAACTACAAGTGGTGAGCTAGTCAATGACATGAAGAGAGCTGGGACCACAGCTTCAAAGGTCACTGTCGGTAGAACACTACGCCGTCATGGTTTCAAATCATGCATTGAACGGAAGGTTCCCCTGCTCAAGTGATCACATTTCCAGGCCCGTCTGAAGTTTGCCAATGACCATCTGGATGATCCAGAGGAGGCATGGGAGAAAGTCATGTGGTCAGATGAGACCAAAGTAGAACTTTTTGGTCTAAACTTCACTCGTGTTTGGAGGAAAAAGAAGGATGAGTTGCATCCCAAGAATACCATCCCTACTGTGAAGCATGGGGGTGGTAACATCATGCTTTGGGGGTGCTTTTCTGTAAAGGGGACAGGACGACTGCACTGTATTAAGAAGAGGATGAATGGGGTCATTTATTGTGAGATTTTGAGCAACAACCTACTTCCCTCAGTCAGAGCATTGAAGATGGGTCGTGGCTGGGTCTTCCAACATGACAATGACCCGAAGCACACAGCGAGGATAACCAAGGAGTGGCTCAGTAAGAAGCACATCAAGGTTCTGTAGTGGCCTAGCCAGTCTATAGACCTAAATCCAATAGAACATCTTTGGAGGGAGCTGAAATGCCGTGTTCCACAGCAACAGCCTAAAACCTGACAGATCTAAAGGAGATCTGTGTGGAGGAGTGGGCCAAAATCACTGTTGCAGTGTGTGCAAACCTGGTCAAGTACTACAGGAAACGTTTGACCTCTGTAATTGCAAACAAAGGCTTCTGTACCAAATATTAACACTGATTTTCTCAGGTGTTCAAATACTTATGTTCAGCAGTGCAAGACAAATAAATTCTTAAAAAATCATACAATGTGATTTCCTGCATTTTTTAAAAAAATTCTGTCTCTCAGAGTGGGAATGCACCTACAATGTCAATTTCAGACCCCTCCATGGTTTCAAAGTAGGAGAACCTGAAAAATCGCAGGGTGTTCAAATACTTCTGTTCCTCACTGTATATATATATATATATATATATATATATATATATATATATATATATATATATATATATGTCACAATGTATAGGGCGCTTTCAAGTGTATATCTGTATAATTATGGTGAAAACAATTGTTCCAAGATAAACAACTTTTATTGTTATAACCACATTGCATTGAATGGACAAAGTATAATTAGCAGTCTCTTTGGCTTTTTGTGACTAATATGTAATGTTTGGGATTCATCAAATAGCAATTTCATGCAACTCACTGGGATTGTACAATGCTAGCAACTGTACTAAATTCAGTGGATAGCTGGTTGATAAATTTGCTTCATCTTATTTTCTAAATGATGAATACAAGCACAATTTTGTCAAATTGCACAGTGCATAAACAATGGTGTATCAACACTGCCATCTAGTGAGGATTTCAAAGAGCAGCAACAAATTAACAAATGTTTACTGCGGCTGGGCATGCCTGTTAAAATATTGCTAGAATTGTTTACTTCTATTGAATTTATGTGCAGGTGTCAAGAATGTAAAATCTTTATACATTTATCATCACAAGATCTTCTCCTTTTGCAATATCTATAAGATGCTACCCACTCCACTCCAGATCTACCAGCAGAGAGGCCAAAAGATCAAAAGATGAAACTTGCTGTATGTAATTAATATGTATATCAGAAGAGGCTGATTAGAAAGTGCATTTGACCATTATTGTAACTATAGCCATAGCAGCCATAGTGCTTGCTAAGGGGCCCAAAAGCTAGGGGGAGGGGCAGGTGCAAGAGCATTGTACCTTTTTGATGGTTTACATGTTATCTATGTGTGTGTGTGTGTGTGTGTGTGTGTGTGTGTATATATATATATATATATATATATATATATATATATATATACACACACACTAGCAGAAGGACCCAGCTTCTCACTGGTATATTTCATCTATTTAATTTAATTTAATGTTTGTGTGTGTCGTTAAGACATCAACAGTATCCACTATAACAGTGACATCTACAGTACCCCACCACTTAACACTGACCCCCCACAGTGCCCCATCTCCTAAAAATGTGACTTCCACATCAGCCCACCCCCTTAACTTTTACCTTCACAGCAGCCTTCCCCTTTAACAGTGAGTAACACAGCACCCCACTCCCTTAACAGTGACCTCACGGTACCCAGCTGCCTTAACAGTGACCTCACAGTACCCTGCTGCCACTTTAATAGTGGCCTCCACAGTCCCCTTCTCCCTTAACAGTGACCTCCACAGTGCCCTCCACTTTAACAGTCACCTCCACAGCGGCCTGCCCCCTTATCAGTAATATCCACAGCGCCCTCCCCTTTACCAATGACCTCCACAGCGGCCGCTTCTTTATTAGTGACCTTCACAGTACCCCGTCTCGTTAACAGTGATTTCCACGTTAACCCGCCCCCTTAACAGTGACCTCCACAGAGCTCCGTTCCCTTAAAATGTGACCTCCACAACACCCGCCCCTTAACACTGACCTCAATAGCGGACCATCCCCTTAACTGTGACCTCCACCGTTCCCTGCACCCTTAACAGAGACCTCCATAGTGCCTGCCCCCTTAAGAGTGACCACCACAGGAACCCGCCCTTTAACAGCGACCTCCACAGCGACCGCCCCTTTATTAGTGACCTCCACAATACCCCATCTCCTTAACAGGGATTTCCACAACACCTCATCCCCTTAACAGTGACCTCTACAGCAATCTGCCCCTTAACACTGACCTCCATAGCGGACGATCCCCTTAACTGTGACCTCCACAGCAGCCTGCCCCTAGGGCAGCCAAAGGTCCAGTTTTAGGCCGGACAGTCCGGCTTTCAGACTCCCTGTCCTCCGTCCGGCGCAGGGCCTAGATGGATACAGGGATGTCCTTTTGAACAGCTCACTCTCAGACAGCAGCACTGTGCTGTCTGAGCATGAGCTGCAGGGAGAAAGTCACCCTCCCTCCCACCCCTGTAGCTGACAAAAGTTTATTTTTACCTTCAGTTTTTCAATCCCCGTCGGCTGCGGAGTGGGAGGGGTGTGCCCTAACGGGGTGTGGCTTAGCGGGACCTGGGGGTGGGGTTTTTAAGTCCGTCTTTTGAGGGTGGCCTGACCCTACCTGCCCCCTTAATTGTGACCTCCACAGCACTCCGCTCCGTTAACAGTGTCATCCACAGTGCCCTGCCCCTTTAAAGCTGACCTACAGCAGTGAATAAAAATGGCTGGGTTGTTATGGAAATCTGCTGTAAAACTGTGTGTATGTGGAGACTAGGGGCCTGCGAGCTTCTATTGGCTGATAAGGGTCATGTGACCGTGTGTATGGCTTCTATTGGCTAATGTAGGTTATGTGATGTGCCATATTTTAAATTTTTGGAAATATTTCAGGAATTGTATGTCTTAGAGAGCTGAGACCCAGTCTAAGACCTTCCTGGACACCTGATGTCCCCGTGTGCCAAATTTCATGATTGTAAATGCGATGGTGCGGATTCCTTTAGCAGACTTGTACATATATATACACTCAGTTTTATATATTAGATATATATATATATATAAAATATAGATATGTTTTATAGTGCTATTCTACATACCTTTAACTATTGCTACTTATGCTGCTCTTAAACTATGTGTTGGGAGCCCCATTATATTTTACTATGAAGCCCTTTGAATTTAAGTTATGCCCCTACTGTCAATATTAAGGATTATATAACTTCAGTTACTGTGGAGCGAATCTAAGCCGAATTTCCATGTGCTTTGTGGTAAGAAATCAATTTTCCCTGAAATGGGGCCAATAAAATAAAATAAAATTATACTCACCTCATCAGTTTGAGCGCGAAGAGCCTGCCACCACCATCTTGATTGAAGATCCCGCAAGAAATCTTGTGCATGGTGAAGTATGACATCACCACGCCGGCCAACGTGATGACATCACACACTGTGTGAGACTTTGCGCTGGATCTCCAATCAAGATGGCGGTGGCGAGCTCTTTGTAATCAAATAGATGTGGTAAGTATGATTTCTTTATCTTTTTAAATTATTTTAGACCTTAATATTAATGTTAGATGCCGTGACCAGTGATGAACTTAGAATCTGAGGGGTACAATGATGGGGAGCAGCGCAATCGCTGTTCACTGTCATTGCTCCCACTATTTACAAAGAAATGCACTTTGTGATGAATAGTGATGAATAGTGATGAGCGAGCACCAAAGTATTCGGGTGTTCGGCCCGAACACATCGCGATATTCGTGCGCTCGGCCGAGTATAATGGAAGTCAACGGGAGACAAACAGGCACCCCCTGCTCTGAAGAGGGGAGGGTGCCTGGTCCATTGGAAAATGTCAGAAAGTGACAGAAACATCACCGAAATAGATTGGGAACAGCATGGTGACGATGTCTGGATGTATCTTGGACTCCCAGGTCGCTGCAGGGAACCATTTTGTCCGCGTTGTACCATACTTTTACAAACTGATCAAAATACGCACAAACCCCCCCCCCCCCCCCCCCCCCCCAATTTTTTTATTTATTTTACAGTAAAAATTGTTAGGAAATATTCTTTACTGTATATTAAATTGTATATAAAGTGCAAGTGCTGCAAAAAATTACAAGAGGCACTCTGAAATAGCCTGTATATCACATAAAGAAGGGCCTCATTCACATCTATACTAATATAAGTCCTGTGTACGTGCTCAGGGCTGTTGTCCGTGCGTGTGTGCCGATTAGTGAAGTGCGCATGTGCGGCGCACAAACCAATCAGCACACACTCCACACACACAGCAGGGACCGCCCAAAGCACCGGCCAATAAAAACACGGCGCATCACCCGTGCTCAGGGCTGTTGTCCGTGCGTGTGTGCCGATTAGGCTACTTTCACACCTGCGCTGTGTACATAACTGCCCCCTGCTGCCTGGCAGCACCCGATCTTTTACAGGGGGCTGTGATCCGCACAATTAACTCCGCACCTGAGGGGTTAATTGTGCGGATCTCAGCCCCCTGATCGGGTGCTGCCAGGTAGCAGGGGCCAGACCCCCCTCCTTCCCCAGTATTAAAAGCATTGGTGGCCAGTGCGGGCCCCCCCTCCCTCCCTCCCCAGAATTAAAAGCATTGGTGGCCAGTGCGGCCCCCCCCTCCCTCCCTCCCCAGTATTAAAAGCATTGGTGGCCAGTGCGGCCCCCCCTCCCTCCCCAGTATTAAAAGCATTGGTGGCAGTGGCCACAGGCTAACAACGCCCCTCCCCCCATCATTGGTGGCAGCGGAGCGGCATTTCCGATCGGAGTGCCAGTTTAATCGCTGGGGCTCCGATCGGTTACCATGGCAGCCAGGACGCTACTGCAGTCCTGGCTGCCATGGTTTCTTAGCTTATACTTACATGCGCTGTAAGTGACAGGTCTATGCGATGCGCCGCCAGGACCGCCCACAATTGCACCAGCCAATAAACACACGGCGCACCACGCGCTGTACGGACCGCCCACAGCATGGAGCCGTCCAATAACACCATCCCCACAACTGCGCCGCTGGCCAATAACTGCCTCTTATGGTGTGTGGTGTCAGTTGGAGCAGAGTGCATAAGAAGCAGAGTGCATAAGAAGAGATGCCATTACATGCACAGTGACAGAAATTGCTCTCAGATACACACTGCAGCTGTTGCCAGCAGTATTAGCCAGCACCACCAATCAGTGCCAGCAATAATTGCCAGCCATCAATCATTGCCAGTGCTATCCCTATCAGCCACCAGTCACAGTGCCAGTGGTCTCAGCACCACCAGTTAGTGCCAGCTCTATCAGCCACCAGTCACAGTGCCCGCTGTCTCAGCACCACCAGTCAATGCCAGCAGTCACTGCGAGCTGTATCAGCCACCAGTCACAGTGCCAGTGGTCTCAGCACCCCCAGTCAGTGCCAGCCGTATCACCCACCAGTCACAGTGACAGCAGTCTCAGCATCAAGTCAGTGCCAAGCGTATTAGCCTCCAGTCACAGTGACAGTGGTTTCTGCACCACCAGTTAGTGCCAGCTCTATCAGCCACCAGTCAAAGTGCCCGCCGTATTAGCACCACCAATCAGTGCCAGCTGTATCAGCCACCAGTCACAGTGCCAGTGGTCTCAGCACCACCAGTCAGTGCCAGCCGTATCAGCCACCAGTCACAGTGCCAGCAGTCTCAGCACCACGTGGCACTGCCAGTCGTCTCAGCCACCAGTCAGCGCCAGCTGTTTCAGCCATCAGCTGCAGTCTCAGCACCACCAGTCAGTGCCAGCAGTTCGTGCCAGCCATCTCAGGCACCAGTCACAGTGCCCACAGTCTCAGCACCACCAGTCAGTCCTAGCAGTCAGTGCCAGCTGTATCAGCCACCAGTCACAGTGCCAGTGGTCTCAGCACCACCAGTCAGTGCCAGCCGTATCAGCCACCAGTCACAGTGACAGCAGTCTCAGCACCACAAGTCAGTGCCAAGCGTATTAGCCACCAGTCACAGTGACAGTGTTTTCAGCACCACCAGTTAGTGCCAGCTCTATCAGCCACCAGTCACAGTACCAGCGGTCTTAGCACCACCAGTCAGTAGAGTAAAACTGATACTGATATGAAGAAAATGAACAGCGGCACTCACCCATATGCGATCAAAAGCAGCAACTTTATTCAAAGTGAAGTAAGGCAGGGGGCGGACAATTCAAGAACACGCATCAAACAGCGCGGCCGTTTCGCGCTACATGCGCTTCATCAGGCTGTGCGTCAATGCATGCTTGCGCCAGCATTCATTTTAAACTCTGGTGCGGGCTGTCGTCATGGAAATAGACAAATCAGACCGCACCCGTGCCAAAGGGGATGTGTTCAACATATAAAAACAATGAACAAGCAACTAATTAGGGACAAGTACAGATACAAAAAACACACATAAATACACATGATTCTAGAAATCTATTCACAGGAACGGGCTGAGGTCATTTCTGTCGTTTAATCCCAGCTCCCCCAGGGCTTGTGTGCGTAAAATCCGCCTGGCTTCCCTCTGCAGGAGGAGGCGATGTCTGTCTTCCCCTGCAGATGAACAGGCACGGTCTCTAAACCGGAGAATGAAACACAACTGATGTCGCCACCGTGAACCTCTCTGACATGCTGAATAAACCTCGGGCACCCCTTCCCTGTTCTGACCGAGTTCAAGTGTTCCCTAAGGCTGGGTTCACACTTGAGCGTTTTACAGTGCGTACAAACGCGCTGTAAAACGCTCAACACATGAAAACCAATGCTTCCCTATGGCCCTGGTTCTCACTTGAGCGTTTTACAGCGCTGAAAAACGCGCTGTAAAACGCCCTACGCTCAAACAAGTACTTGAGCTTCTAAGGCTGGGTTCAGACCTGAGTGTCTTTGATATGCGCGTTTAACGCGCGTTTTTGACGCACGTTTTTGACGCACGTTTTTTGCAATAGTAAACGCGCGTTTGACGCGCGTTTGTGTGATTGACTGCAATGTCCTATGGCCACAAACGCGCTGTAAAACGCCCCAAAGAAGCTCAAGTACTTGTTTGAGCGTAGGGCGTTTTACAGCGCGTTTTTCAGCGCTGTAAAACGCTCAAGTGAGAACCAGGGCCATAGGGAAGCATTGGTTTTCATGTGTTGAGTGTTTTACAGCGCGTTTGAACGCGCTGTAAAACGCTCAAGTGTGAACCCAGCCTAAGGGGCGTTTTGACGCGCGTTTGTGGCCATAGGACATTGCAGTCAATCACACAAACGCGCGTCAAACGCGCGTTTACTATTGCAAAAAACGCGCGTCAAAAACGCGCGTCAAAAACGCGCGTTAAACGCGCATATCAAAGACGCTCAGGTCTGAACCCAGCCTAAATCTTTCAAAGAGACACCTTATGGTCTTACCAATATAAAATCGTCCGCAGGGGCACAGTAGTAAATATACCACATATGTGCTCCTGCAGTTGATAAAGGTGTTGACCCTATGCTGGATCCCTGCAAATTCAATGCATTTTTTAAGGGAGCTGTGATGGCAAAATGAGCAACTACCACATCTAAAATTTCCTTTGGGTAAATTACTGTTGAGCCAGTTTTTACTCCTGCTGGGCTGAAACCTACTTCTGACAAGTCTGTCTTTTACGGTGTGGGCCCTCCTAAAGGAAATCAATGGTTTCTGCTCAGTGAGCTCATTCAGGGTCGCATCTCTCCTCAATACGTCCCAATTCTTAAAAATAACGGAGCGAATGCGCTCTGCCATGGGACTGTATTTGAATGAGAATGCAAACCTGGTGAGTTTAACATCTACGTGACCCTATTTATTCCTGCCGCTACCACTCCTAAGTAAATTCTCCTGAGAGAAATCCTCCTCTACTCTCCTCATGTCTTCATTCAATGGCCCCTCAGGGTACCCCCTCTCCATTAGGCGTTTTTTTAGATCTTGAGCCTGGCTTCGATAGCTGCTATTTTTACTATTAATACGCCTCAATCTAATGAATTGTCCGTGGGGTACGGCTCTTTTGACACTATGTGGGTGAAAGCTGTCGTGGTGGAGCAAGGAGTTGGTCGTCGTGGGCTTGCGAAAGCCCTCCGTGACCAACCCGTCGCCTTCCACCACGACAGCCACATCCAGAAACTCCAATCTAGAGCCTCCAAAATTAAGGGTCAACGTCATACCCATGTCATTTTGATTGAGGAATTGCACAAACTCGCTACATTCACTCTCAGTACCCTCCCAGACTATGAACACATCGTCCACAAAACAGGGTCACGCAGACGTTAAACCCACCAGGTTTGCATTCTCATTCAAATACAGTCCCATGGCAGAGCGTATTCGCTCTGTTATTTTTAAGAATTGGGACGTATTGAGGAGAGATGCGACCCTGAATGAGCTCACTGAGCAGAAACCACTGATTCCCTTACGTCCTACCAGCAGCACAGATGGGGTTAACTGCCCCTGTGGACTGGTAGGACCGGCGGAATTTTTAATGAGCCCAAGAACCAATAAACGATCTTCAGCTCCCTGAAAGGGAGGAGACACCCCCCAGCCCACCGTGTTTTTTTCTGTCCTCTGGACAGGTGGACTGGCGGTGCTCCCCCTCAGGGAGCTGAAGAGTGCTAGGGGCTCTATTTTTCTTTAAATCTAAAGTTTGCCCTCTATGGCCTCTCATTGCCTTTATTATAGGCTAATCGGCGTTCTATTTGGGGTACCGTCAGGGTGAGGGGTGTCCCCTCCCCTCTTCTTGTATCCAGCTGTGGTATCTAGTCCTCCCTCGCCGCATGTGAGCGGCGCTATGGCCATCGGGTGCCGCTGGGGTACTGTCGGGGAGGGGGGTGTCCCCTCCCCTCTTCTTCCATCAAGTGCTGCGGTATCCCCTCCGTTCTCTCGCCGCATGTGGCGGCGCTATGGGCGCCGCCATCTCCGGAAGTGACGCGCACTAGGTGCGCTACGTCACTTCCGGTTTTTTCATAGCGATGCCGTGAGGGTAAACCTCACTGCTTCTATTAAAAGCTTTCTCCCTTTCTCACCCTGGGATCCAGGATTAGCTGGGGGAGACATTTAGGGCTTGCTGAGCCTGTTTAGGCTCTGTTTATCCCTCTGGGCTAATTACGATTGAGGCCCCGCCCAGTGGGCGGGGCTTCCTCCTCTTAAGCGCCCAGAGCCTGCCAGTCAGTGCTCTGGTTGCGTCGCTTTCACAAGTTAGCTCCAGAGCTCCCTGTGCCTTGAGATATTTTGTATTGCTTGGCTTGGGATTGTGGTTTCCTTTTTACAGCTCTATTTTCTGCTAGTGCTGGTGGGCCCCCATAAGGTCTTGTTTCACCACCTCCAGGTAAAATTGTAGGTGTTATGACCTGTGTTCTTTCTAATTACAGAACTATGGCTTCCCCTAAGGATCCGGATCAGCGTAAAGCTGGGGCCAAGAGGAAGCATCTGGCGTGTTACGAATGCAACACCCCCTTAGACGACAGCTGTCCGTACTCTAGATGTGAGAGTTGTCGCACGGCATCCACGGAACCCACGATGCAGGAAATGTTTCAGTGGACGAAGACATACGTGGACGACTCCATTAAGGGAGTGGTGCGGCTGCTGAATGAGAGGCTACCAGGACCCTCTCAGACTCCTATGGAGGTGGTCGCACCGGTCGAAAGACCTACCCCCTGTTCTCCGGGGTCTTCTTCTTCTGAGGAAGAAGAATCTACTTCTTGCTTTTTTACCCCAGAAAAGACGCAGAAGTTACTCAAGTCCATCAGGTCGGGGGACCATGATGTTGACATGGGGGAGTCCTCCGATCCCGCCGGACGGACACAGCGTGTCTTTAGAGCGGATGAGACCCTTCTCTCCGTGATGCGCACGGAATGGAGAAAGCCTGAGAAGGGTCCAGTTCTCACTAGAAAATTCAAACTGATGTACCCGATGGCTAAACCCTTGGTGGAATCGTGGGGTTCCGTTCCCAAGGTGGACATGGCTATTGCCAAGTTGTCCCGGCGCACTCTAGTTCCTGCAGACGATGGGTCTAGTCTGCAGGACCCTCTAGACCGGAGGGCAGAGTGCACCCTTAGGAGGAGTTACGGAGGTAGCCACCTATTTATGCTCTAAGCTTAACCGTATCCAGACGGACGTTGATCAGAGCGTATCAAGGGATGATATCCTGGCAGCCTTCAAGTCGGCCAATCTGGCCATGGACTTTCTGGTCAATTCTACCCAGATGCAGCTGAAGCTGGCCGCCAAAACTATGGCCCTAGTTTCGGCTGCCCGCAGACCACTCTGGCTGAAACCTTGGATCGCTGATAACGTGTCCAAGTTCAATCTTTGTGGGCTCCCCTCGAACCGGATAGGCTATTCGGGTCCGAATTGGACAAGATAATGGAGGGGCTCTCCGATAAAAAGGGGAAGAGCCTCCCCCAGCAGCCCTTTCGGGGACGCCCCAGGCAGGAGAAGAAAGGCGGAGGTCGTCCAGGGCAGCAGTCTAGGTGCAGAGATTGGGGGGGACCATCTCGTAAATATTCGAGACGCTCCCGTAAACCCACCAGGGAGGCAAAACCCTCCTGACTATGGGCCTCTTCGAGGCTCTTGGATAAGCCCTGCTGCCCCTGCAGTATCTCCCCTAGATTTTCCCGTACCCCTCCCTAAGATTCCCGTGGGGGGTCGTCTTACCCATTTCAAAGACTCTTGGAGCCGATTGATTGCAGACCCCTGGGTCCAGGACATAGTTTCCCTCGGGTACCGGGTAGATCTTATCTTTCTCCCCCCAGAGAGATTCATCGCCACACGAAACTTCGGGTCGGCCAAACAAGTGGTCCTAGAAGCTTACATTCAGGACTATATTTCCAAGGGAGCCCTAGAGGAGGTGCCGGCAGGGGAGAGGGGCCTAGGGATTTATTCACCGGTATTCCTGGTTCCCAAAAAGACGGGAGATCTCCGGATGATCATCGACTTGAGATTTCTCAATTGATTTATAAGGAAAACAAGGTTTCGCATGGAAACCATAAGGTCAGTCAGCCATATCCTCAACCCTGGGGATGTCATGGCTACTCTGGACCTCAAAGATGCGTATCTTCACATTCCGATCCATTCCGCATCCCGGAAACTCCTCAGGATCGCGGTCCAGATATCAGGGGTTCGCAGGCACTTTCAGTTCGCCGCGCTTCCCTTCGGAATCTCTTCTGCCCCCCTTATCTTCACCAAGGTGGTGGTGTCGGTGGTGGCAGCTTTGAGACTTCAAGGAATGACTATTATTCCTTATCTGGACGATTGGCTTTTCATAGCCTCTTCAGTTCCGATCCTTACCCACCATCTTCAGGTCGCAATCTCTTTTCTCTTCCGCCTAGGCTGGATTATCAACTGGCAGAAGTCGAATGTGAGCCCATCGACTTCAATCCATTACTTAGGATTCGTGGTCGACTCTGTGGAGATGTCCCTCCGGTTGACTCCAGAAAGGAGAGCGCGGATTCAGGACCTAGCAAAGGTCCTTTATGTCCCTCGTCGAGTCTCTATCCGGACTCTCATGAAGATGCTGGGGCTCATGTCAGTGGCTGCGGATGCAGTCCCTTTGGGCGCTATGGCACCTCCGTCCTCTTCAGTCGGAGGTCTTACACCTATGGAACGGCAGCCCTGCGGGGCTAGATTCCCTGTGCTCCCTGTCCGGTCAAACCCGGAATTCCCTCAGATGGTGGTTTCAGCTACCACCAGGAAAGTCTATGACCCAACCAGTTTGGGTCATATTGACTACAGACGCGTCCCTTGTAGGCTGGGGCGCTCACCTGGACGGATCCCCAATTCAGGGATCTTGGTCTCCTCTGGAGCGGCGTCTTTCTTCCAATCTTCGCGAGATGCGAGCTATCCGGCTAGCCCTCCTTCACTTTGCCCCTCAGATCCGGGGCAAAGCAGTGAAAGTCCAGTCAGACAATATGACTGCAGTTCTCTATATAAACAAACAGGGAGGCACAAGATCATTGCCCCTTCTGTCAGAGATCGGGGTGATTCTTCGGTGGGCAGAGACGAACCTTTCCCATCTATCTGCCGTTCATATTCGAGGCTCCCTCAATATGATAGCGGACCGCTTAAGTCGAGGATTACCGACCATGGAGTGGTCTCTGCATCCGGAGATCTTCAGGCAGCTAGTTCACAGATGGGGTATGCCAGAAGTGGATCTCATGGCAACCAGGTTCAACGCCAAGGTGCTGAGGTTCTGTTCCCTCTACAGGGAAGACAACCCCCTGGCGATAGATGCTCTGTCAATACCGTGGAGGTTCAGGCTGGCTTACATCTTCCCTCCGTTTTCCATGATACCGAGGGTATTGATGAAAATCCGTCAGGATCAGGCCTCGGTAATAGCCATCTTACCGTTTTGGCCCAGAAGATCCTGGTTTACCCAACTCATTCAGATGAGTCGGGGACAATACTGGAGACTCCCCCCGGAACAGACCCTGGTGTCGTGGGACACTCACCTCTGCCCAGATCTGCACAGGTTCAACCTGACAGCCTGGAGGTTGATCAGTCCCTTCCCAATTTAGAAGGGATTTCCGAGTCGGTCCTGAGAACTTTGTCGCATTCCCGAGCAGAGTCTACAAAGAAGGCCTACTCCAGGATCATGAGAATCTTCGTGGCATGGTGTGATTCCAGACAGGTGCGTCCGCAGATCCACCCCTTCCTGCGATACTTCAATTTCTTCAAGATGGATTAGATAGAGGCCTATCTCCAGCTACCTTGAAGGTACAGGTTTATGCCATCTCGGCCTGTCTCAACAGGCCACATTCTCGGGACCCACTCATTAAACGCTTCCTGAAGGGAGCTGAAAGACTAAAGCCTACTATACTGAAACCTATCCCCCAGTGGGATCTTTCAGTAGTGCTCAGGGGGCTAGCATCTCCCCCCTTCGAGCCCTTGGAGGAGGTAAATTTCAAATATTTGACTTTAAAGATGGTCTTTCTTCTGGCCATAGCTTCAGCCAAAAGAATTTCTGAATTGCAGGCTTTCTCTGCAGTTCACCCGTACATTATTTTCCTACAGGACAGAGTACTCCTGAAGTTTTTACCATACTTCAGGCCTAAGGTGCCTACTTTCCAGAATATCAATCAGGTAATCTCTTTACCAGTTTTGTTTACAGCCTCCTACTCTGATACTCCAGCTAGAGACCCGCTGGATATTTCAAGATGCCTCCAGATCTATGTGGATAGATCTAGAGTATTCAGGATAGATGAGAATCTCCTTATCCTGTTTGCCGGTAAGTCTAAAGGCCATAAAGCGTCTAAAGCTACCATTAGTCGCTGGATCAAGGAGGCCATTATGGAAGCTTTCGTCTCCCAATCCTTAGATCCTCCTGAGTTTGTGAGAGCTCATTCTACTAGGGCGGTCTCCACCTCGGTTGCGGAGAGAAGACTCCTCCCCTTAGAGTTGATCTGTAAGGCGGCCTCCTGGAGCTCTGAGTCAACCTTCATCTCCCATTATAGGATAGATGCTAGGATGGCAGAGTTTTCGGCTTTTGGGCAGACTGTTCTTAGTTCTGCCAGGCATGAGGACCCTCCCTAGGGGATTCTTCTTGCTATCTCCCCATCTGTGCTGCTGGTAGGACGTAAGGGAATCGTTAATTTCTAACGATAATTTGTTTTCCCTTAGTCCTAACAGCAGCACACAAATATCCCACCCTAAAATACATTATGCTTGTTAAAAACACGGTGGGCTGGGGGGTGATCTCCTCCCTTTCAGGGAGCTGAAGATCGTTTATTGGTTCTTGGGCTCATTAAAAATTCCGCCGGTCCTACCAGTCCACAGGGGCAGTTAACCCCATCTGTGCTGCTGTTAGGACTAAGGGAAAACAAATTATCATTAGAAATTAAAGATTTCCTTTAGGAGGGCCCACACCGTAAAAGACAGACTTGTCAGAAGTAGGTTTCAGCCCAGCAGGAGTAAAAACTGGCTCAACAGTAATTTACCTAAAGGAAATTTTAGATGTGGTAGTTGCTCATTTTGCCATCTCAACTTCCTTAAAAAATGCATTGAATTTGCAGGGATCCAGCATAGGGTCAACACCTTTATCAACTGCAGGAGCACATATGTGGTATGTTTACTACTGTGCCCCTGCGGACGATTTTATATTGGTAAGACCATAAGGTGTCTCTTTGAAAGATTTAGGGAACACTTGAACTCGGTCAGAACAGGGAAGGGGTGCCCGAGGTTTATTCAGCATGTCAGAGAGGTTCACGGTGGCGACATCAGTTGTATTTCATTCTCCGGTTTAGAGACCGTGCCTGCTCCTCTGCAGGGGGGGGGACAGACATCACCTCCTCCTGCAGAGGGAAGCCAGGTGGATTTTACGTACACAAGCCCTGGGGGAGCTGGGATTAAATGACAGAAATGACCTCAGCCCGTTCCTGTGATAGATTTCTAGAATCATGTTCATTTATGTGTGTTTTTTGTATCTGTACTTGTCCCTAATTAGTTGCTTGTTCATTGTTTTTATATGTTGAACACCCCTCCTTTGGCACGGGAGCGGTCTGATTTGTCTATTTCCATGACGACAGCCCGCACCAGAGTTTAAAAGGAATGCTGGCGCAAGCACGCATTGACGCACAGCCTGATGAAGCGCATGTAGCGCGAAACGGCCGCGCTGTTTGATGCGTGTTCTTGAATTGTCCGCCCCCTGCCTTACTTCACTTTGAATAAAGTTGCTGCTTTTGATCGCATATGGGTGAGTGCCGCTGTTCATTTTCTTCATATCAGTTTTACTCTACTCACTGTTCCCAGCTGTGCACCGCCGAGTGTATGCATCCTCGACAGCCTTGTGATCCGCACTGACTGCTTCACGCTGACTCATTGCTTGTGTGACTGTGCCGCCCCCTACCTCATTGTGTGGAACACCAGTCAGTGCCAGCCGTATCAGCCACCAGTCACAGTGACAGCAGTTTCAGCACCACGTGGCACTGCCAGTCGTCTCAGCCACCAGTCAGCGCCAGCTGTTTCAGCCATCAGCTGCAGTCTCAGCACCACCAGTCCGTGCCAGCCATCTCAGGCACCAGTCACAGTGCCCACAGTCTCAGCATCACCAGTCAGTGCCAGCAGTCAGTGTCAGCAGTCAGTGCCAGCAGTATCAGCCACCAGTCACAGTGCCAGTGCTCTCAGCACCACCAGTCAGTGACAGCTGTATCAGTCACCAGTCACAGTGCAAGTGGTCTCAGCACTACCAGTCAGTGGCAGTCATATCAGCCACCAGTCACAGTGCCTGCAGTCTCAGCCAAAAGTCAGTGCCAGTGACGCATATTACAGCTACATATAAGTCAGTATTACAGTAAGAGAAAATATTATAAAATTACAAAAGTACAAGCCTATATTACTTGGACTTTTTACTAACAACATGCCACCCAAAAAAAAGGACACATCAAGTAGGACAAAAGACACAGACAATGAAACCCTACCAAATTCTCCTGGAGAAACAGTCAAGTCAGCAAGTAAAAATCAAAAAAAGAAAGGCTGAAAAACAAAGAAAAAAACGAGCAAATAGAACAATTCAAGAAAAAGAAAATGAGAGTCACAAAAACGCTAAAAGAGAAAGATTCAGAAGAGCAAATAGATCTATAGAAGAACAGGAAAATCTGCGTAAAAAACAATCTCTAAGAGAAAGACAAAGACGAGCAAATAGATCTATTGAAGAAAAGGAAAATGAGCGTCAGAAAAATGTGAAAGCACACAGAGCTAGGAGAGCAACACTACGTCAGCAAAAAGCAATAAAAAGAGGCAGGATAACAGATCTACAAACAGACACAACACATTTATCAACAGCCACACAGGAGAGGATAAATGATATAAGAGAAAGACAAAAACGTAAGAGACATGCTGAAAGAGAAAAAGCTAGGAAAGCAAGGCTTACATCAGAAGAACGACAATTACAATGTTTGCGGCAAGCAAAATTACAGAGACTGGCCCGAAGTAAACGAGTGGAAAATAACGAAACCCGGGCAACAATAGAAAGAATGGCAATGATAAATGATATAGTTAATATTAATGAGGGTAACATTATACCCCACACATGTGGAGATTTAAATCAGATATGCAATTTTTGTCAAGCAAAACATTTTGAAGGAGAAAGACCATCTGATCAAAAATTTACACTGTTGCTCAAAAGGAAAAGTAAATCTTCAACCAATTTGAACAAATCCGTTTATACAGCAACTCATGATGGGTCAGCATCATTACAGCAAACATTTCATGCAAAATATAAGGTCAATAAATAGTGCTCTAGCATTTGCATCTATGGGAGCTAACATTAGTCCGCCTTCTGGCTATGGGCCATACTGATTTCGAATCCATGGTTCGATTTGTCACAGAGCAGGAACACTGCATCCTCAACCGGGTGAAAACAGACAGTTTGCACAATTATACATTTTAGATCCCTCTGAAGCTGCAGAACAAAGAATGCAAATTTCTGCCAACTCAGGAATAAATACAGAGCTTATGCAAACATTAAGTACATTTATGGCACAATTCAATCTTTTTGCCAAGGCCTGCAAAATATTGTACCAAGTTGAAAAAGAATATGAAGAGAATGCCGCCAAAAATGACAATGTTATTAAGGAAGTGTCCATGACAATAGTACAAGATCGCAAAAATGACCAAAGGCGCTATAACGCACAAAAATATAATGAGGTTGCTTTTATTTTTCAAAATGATGATGGAGAACCACCACTTGAAAGAGATCTTCTTATACACTGCAAACCAAGTGAAGATTATACAAATAAATAAAAAACACAAAGAATTAGTGTCCTTGATCCTAATTTGGAACCCATGGTTTATCCATTGTTATTCCCCTATGGGGATCAAAGCTGGGGAATTGACATTCCATTGCAAAACAGACCACAAGCTTTATTAAATTTACCAAACCAGTCACACAATCCTAGAGTTAGAGTCACTCAAATACTACGGTTACCGTCTTTCCATTAGAGAGGATTTTAATCCCTTTTTAAATGCAGGCCGCCTTACACAGCAATATACACTCACCTAAAGAATTATTAGGAACACCATACTAAGACGGTGTTGGACCCCCTTTTGCCTTCAGAACTGCCTTAATTCTACGTGGCATTGATTCAACAAGGTGCTGATAGCATTCTTTAGAAATGTTGGCCCATATTGATAGGATAGCATCTTGCAGTTGATGGAGATTTGAGGGATGCACATCCAGAGCACGAAGCTCCCGTTCCACCACATCCCAAAGATGCTCTATTGGGTTGAGATCTGGTGACTGTGGGGGCCATTTTAGTACAGTGAACTCATTGTCATGTTCAAGAAACCAATTTGAAATGATTCAAGCTTTGTGACATGGTGCATTATCCTGCTGGAAGTAGCCATCAGAGGATGGGTACATGGTGGTCATGAAGGGATGGACATGGTCAGAATTAATGCTCAGGTATCCCATGGCATTTAAACGATGCCCAATTGGCACTAAGGGGCCTAAAGTGTGCCCAGAAAACATCCCCCACACCATTACACCACCACCACCAGCCTGCACAGTGGTAACAAGGCATGATGGATACATGTTCTCATTCTGTTTACGCCAAATTCGGACTCTACCATTTGAATGTCTCAACAGAAATCGAGAGTCATCAGATCAGGCAACATTTTTCCAGTCTTCAACAGTCCAATTTTGGTGAGCTCGTGCAAATTGTAGCCTCTTTTTCCTATTTGTAGTGGAGATGAGTGGTACCCGGTGGGGTCTTCTACTGTTGTAGACCATCCGCCTCAAGGTTGTGCGTGTTGTGGCTTCACAAATGCTTTGCTGCGTACCTCGGTTGTAACGAATGGTTATTTCAGTCAACGTTGCTCTTCTATCAGCTTGAATCAGTCGGCCCATTCTCCTCTGAACTCTAGCATCCACAAGGACTGCCGCATACTGGATGTTTTTCCCTTTTCACACCATTCTTTGTAAACCCTAGAAATGGTTGTGCGTGAAAATCCCAGTAACTGAGCAGATTGTTAAATACTCAGACCGGCCCGTCTGGCACCAACAACCATGCCACGCTCAAAATTGCTTAAATCACCTTTCTTTCCCATTCTGACATTCAGTTTGGAGTTCAGGAGATTGTCTTGACCAGGAACACACCCCTAAATGCATTGAAGCAACTGCCATGTGATTGGTTGACTAGATATTTGCATTAATGAGAAATAGAATAGGTGTTCCTAATAATTCTTTAGGTGAGTGTATATATATATATATATATACAGTACAGACCAAAAGTTTGGACACACCTTCTCATTCAAAGAGTTTTCTTTATTTTCATGACTATGAAAATTGTAGATTCACACTGAAGGCATCAAAACTATGAATTAACATGTGGAATTATATATATAACAAACAAGTGTGAAACAACTGAAAATATGTCATATTCTAGGTTCTTCAAAGTAGCCACCTTTTGCTTTGATTACTGCTTTGCACACTCTTGGCATTCTCTTGATGAGCTTCAAGAGGTAGTCCCCTGAAATGGTTTTCACTTCACAGGTGTGCCCTGTCAGGTTTAATAAGTGGGATTTCTTGCCTTATAAATGGGGTTGGGACCATCAGTTGCGTTGAGAAGAAGTCAGGTGGATACACAGCTGATAGTCCTACTGAATAGACTGTTAGAATTTGTATTATGGCAAGAAAAAAGCAGCTAAGTAAAGAAAAACGAGTGGCCATCATTACTTTAAGAACTAAAGGTCAGTCAGTCAGCCAAAAAATTGGGAAAACTTTGAAAGTAAGGGCTATTTGACCATGAAGGAGAGTGATGGGGTGCTGCGCCAGATGACCTGGCCTCCACAGTCACCGGACCTGAACCCAATCGAGATGGTTTGGGGTAAGCTGGACCGCAGAGTGAAGGCAAAAGGGCCAACAAGTGCTAAGCATCTCTGGGAACTCCTTCAAGACGTTGGAAGACCATTTCAGGGGACTACCTCTTGAAGCTCATGAAGAGAATGCCAAGAGTGTGCAAAGCAGTAATCAAAGCAAAAGGTGGGTACTTTGAAGAACCTAGAATATGACATATTTTCAGTTGTTTCACACTTTTTTGTTATGTATATAATTCCACATGTGTTAATTCATAGTAGTTTTGATGCATTCATAGTCATGAAAATAAAGAAAACTGTGAATGAGAAGGTGTGTCCAAACTTTTGGTCTGTACTGTACATCACCACGTCCACCTTCTCTTCCACTCAGACCTCCACCTTCTGGCTCAAGATTATTATTTATTACATTGGCAGAGTAGAGAAGTATACCGTCCACACCCCAAAAAATGTCTATAAGTCACACACAGAATTTACAGACAAATAAAAAAAAATAGGAAAAAAAATTATGAAAAAAACAAACAAACCTGTTGACTTCCTCCTCCACCTACTCTGCCTCTTCCACCGCAATGAGTGCTTCCATTGTGGAATGTCTCCCACCCCCATTCCTTCTGATAGTCTTCAGGCCTAATGCCTGTAGCCTATAAGAGGCCATTGTGAAATCTGCTCTGAAAAATCTGGACTGTGCATAAAGGATTGCTTCAAAGTGTACAACACATCCAATAAGTAATACTGTTATCCTTTCTGTACAGTACATTGTAATTTGACCTACTTTTTATACTATTAACCTACTGTATTCCAACATATTACATATTCACTTTTCAAAGACAAAAAAATAGAAGAAAAATGCTATACACATCCTGCATGATACAATAAATAGATACACGGATGTATATAGCCAAATTCTAAAAAAGAGACAAGACAAAAACTCAAGAGCACTCCCAAAGCACTAACCGTAAAATCTAAGCCATACCCTATGTGATATGATAAATAAATATGCGGTTCTTAACAAAATCGGTGCCTACCTACCACAGCAAGGTAACCTAAATCCAGATGGGAACCTACTCTATTCAATACCTATCTCTATGCCATATTGGCATCTAAATTCAGGAGAGTGAAATCCACACATATACTCTGTTGCTATAATTGTTACCTCTGTGTGCCATAAAGCATCCATTGAGAGGAGGAGCAAACCTAGTGTGATATATATAGCTGTTTGCTCTTCTTCTCATTGGATGCTCCTGAATGTAGATGCCTATGTGGCATAGAGATAGGAGTGTGGAAACCTTTGAAGTGTATACCAACTGTCTTTTGTTTTCACCCTCTCTTTGAAGGGTACCTGTGCACTACTACTCATGTTTGTAGTCCTGGTACCACTAATGGTATTTGTTATTATGACCTACATTGTTTTTTTAAATGTTTTTGTCATGTTTGCTATAGTCTTGGTAGATGTCCTTGCGATTATTCTTACAATACTGTGTATGAGTCTACTGTTAGGCAACTTTCTTGTCCTGTTAGAATCCAAGCTAGCATTCCTAAGCATTTCTCCCCTTTAGATAAAAAGGTACTTAAGCTCTTATCCTTAAATGTGAAGGGCTTGAACAGCCCCTTTAAAAGGTCACTCATGTGGCGGGAGCTAAAATCTCAGAAACGTGATATTGCTTGTTTGGAGGAGACACATATATCATACTCTAACTCACCCACACTCAGTCATAGAGATTTTAAACATACTAAATACTCTACCTTTCCTAAGAAGAATCTGGGAATACTCATTGCCTTTAAAGCATCAGTTGCACTTTAGATCCATCGATCCTGGATAGATCCCCATAGCAGATACATTATTATACACTGTCTTATTAATAATACTAAATACTATAGCTAGTGAATGTCTATGCGCCCAATTCCCATTCTGAGCTCTTCCTTTGGTGTCTGCTGGGTAAACTGCAAAAAGTACAGTGCCTTACAAAAGTATTCACCCCCTTGACTTTTTTCGTATTTTGGTGCCTCACAACCTGGAATTAAGGCCTCATGCACACGACAGTATTTTTTCACGGTCCGCAAAACGGGGTTCCGTTGTTCCGTGATCCGTGTCTGTTTTTTTTTCCGTGTGTCTTCCTTGATTTTTGGAGGATCACCAGACAAGAAAAGTGAAAAAAAAAAAGTTTGCCTTGTAAATGATAGGAAAAAAACGGACATGGATCACGGACATGGATGACAATCTTGTGTGCCTCCGTGTTTTTTCACGGACCCATTGACTTGAATGGGTCTGCGAACCGTTGTCCGTCAAAAAAATAGGACAGGTAATATTTTTTTGACGGACTGGAAACACGGATCACGGACGCGGTTGACAAACGGTGCATTTTCCGAGTTTTCCACGGACCCATTGAAAGTCAATGGGTCCGCAGAAAATCACAGAAAACTGAACAACGGACACGGGTGCACACAACGGTCGTGTGCATGAGGCCTAACATGGATTGTTTGAGGATTTGCATCATTTAATTTACAGAACATGCCTACAAATTTGAAGATGTTTGTTTTTTTTATTGTGAAGCAAACAACAAATAGGACAAAATAACAGAAAAAGTAAATGTGCATAACTATTCACCCCCTAAAGTCAATACTTTGCAGAGCCACCTTTTGCGGCAATCACAGCTCCAAGTCGCTTTGGATAAGTCTCTATGAGCTTGCCACATCTTACCACTGGGATTTTTGCCCATTCATCCTTGCAAAACTGCTCCAGCTCCTTCAAGTTGGATGGTTTGTGCTTGTGAACAGCAATCTTTAAGTCTGACCACAGATTTTCTAGTGGATTGAGATCTGGGCTTTGACTAGGCCATTCCAACACATTTACATGTTTCCCCTTAAACTAGTCAAGTGTTGCTTTAGCAGTGTGTTTGGGGTCATTGTCCTGCTGGAAGGTGAACTTCCATCCTAGCCTCAAATCACGCACAGAGTGGTACGGTTTCTCAAGAATATCCCTGGATTTAGCACCATCCATCTTTTCCTCAGTTTCCCATTCCTGGCTGCTGAAAAACATCCCCACAGCATGATGCGGTCACCACCATGTTTCACTGTGGGGGTGGTGTTCTTTGGCTGATGTGATGTGATGTGTTGGGTTTGCGCCAGACATAGCGTATTCTTTTATGGCCGAAAGTTCAATTTTAGTCATTTTGGGAGTCTCCCACATGCCTTTTCGCAAACTTACAACGTGCCTTTTTGTTTTTAGCAGAAAGTAATGGCTTTCTTCTGGCCACTCTGCCATAAAGCCCAACTCTATGGAGCGTACGGCTTATTGTTGTCCTATGTACAGATACTCCAGTCTCTGCTGTGGAACTCTGCAGCTCCTCCAGGGTTACCTTACGTCTCTGTGCTGCCTCTCTGATTAATGCCCTCCTTGCCTGGTCCGTGAGTTTTGGTGAGCTGCCGTCTCTTGGCAGGTTTGCTGTTGTGCCATGTTCTTTCTATTTAGTCATGATAGATTTGATGGTGCTCCTGGGGATCATCAAAGATTTGGATATTTTTTTATAACCTAACCCTGACTTGTACTTCTCAACAACATTGTCCCTTACTTGTTTGGAGAGTTCCTTGGTCTTCATGGCAGTGTTTCGTTAGTGATGCCTCTTGCTTAGGTGTTGCAGCCTCTGGGGCCTTTCGAAAAAGGTGTATTTATGTAATGACAGATCATGTGACACTTAGATTGCACACAGGTAGACATCATTTCACTAATTATGTGACTTCTGAAGGTAATTGGTTGCACCCGAGCTTTTTATGGGCTTCCTAACAAAGGGGGTGAATACATACACACATAGTAACATAGTAACATAGTAACATAGTAACATAGTACATAAGGCCGAAAAAAGACATTTGTCCATCCAGTTCGGCCTGTTATCCTGCAAGTTGATCCAGAGGAAGGCAAAAAAAAACTGTGAGGTAGAAGCCAATTTTCCTCACTTTAGGGGAATAAAAAATTCCTTCCCGACTCCAATCAGAATAACTCCCTGGATCAACGTCCCCTCTCTAGTAGCTATAGCCTGTAATATTATTACGCTCTAGAAACACATCCAGGCCCCTCTTGAATTCCTTTATTGTACTCACCATCACCACCTCCTCAGGCAGAGAGTTCCATAGTCTCACTGCTATTACCGTAAAGAATCCTTTTCTATGTTTGTGTACAAACCTTCTTTCCTCCAAACGCAGAGGATGTCCCCTCGTCACAGTCACAGTCCTGGGGATAAATAGATGATGGGATAGATCTCTGTACTGACCCCTGATATATTTATACATAGTAATTAGATCTCCCCTCAGTCGTCTTTTTTCTAACGTGAATAACCCTAATTTTGATAATCTTTCAGGGTACTGTAGTTGCCCCATTCCAGTTATTACTTTAGTTGCCCTCCTCTGGACCTTCTCCAGCTCTGCTATGTCTGCCTTGTTCACTGGAGCCCAGAACTGTACACAGTACTCCATGTGTGGTCTGACTAATGATTTGTAAAGTAGTAGGAATATGTTCTCATCACGGGCATCACATGCCAATTTTTTTTTTCTATTTCTAAACAATAGTTTTATTTATATATTTTTCTCATTTCACTTCACCAACTTAGACTATTGTGTTCTGATCCATCACATAAAATTCAGATTAACAAAACATTGAACTTAAGGCTGCAATGTAACAAAATTTGAAAAAAGTCAAGGGGGTGAATACTTTTGCAAGGCACTGTACATGCATTTCGGGATTATTATTTGCGCCTATATAATTTAGTTAAAGACCAAAATACTGCTCAACTCACTCAAACAGGTATTTATACCTTTCTGGAGAAGATTAATCTTCCCCAGTTGCTTCCTGAACATCTAGAGGACCTCAACAGACCGATATCCCCTGAGGAAATTGCAGCAGTGATCCGCTCACTCCCTCTTAAAAAGGCCACGGGTCCCGACAGATTCTCCTTTCTTTTAGTCTCCTTCTCTTAAAACATCTTTCCTCTATATACTCCACAGCAATAAGGTCAGGCTCCTTTCCATCAGAAATGCGGGAGGCACAAAGAGTAACCATTCCAAAACTGGGGAAATCACCCCTCTACACAGCTAGCTACCAACCGATCTCTTTGCTGAATTTACGCAAAGATCCTAGCAAATAGGCTCCTGGCATTTATTTCCTCGTTAAAGGGGTTGTCCTGGTTCAGAGCTGAACCTGGAAATTGCTCCATTTTCATCCAGGCAGCCCCCCTGACTTGAGCATAGGAGCAGTTCATGCTCCGATGTTCTCCTTTGCCCTGCTCTAAATTGTGCAGGGCAAAGACATTTTTTGGAGATCTAGTGACATACCGGGCTCTCCATGGGGCTGCCAGGAAGCTCGGTGACATCACTGGCACTGATGGGCGGTATTTAGCGCTGCCCTGGACAGTAAAACGGCTAGGGCAGCGCTAAAGCCCGCCCATCAGAGCTGGTGACGTCACCAAACACACTGAGCTTCCGCCCGACAGTGTGTTATGATAAACAAAAGAGCCAGTGCCCTGCGCGATTTAGCGCATAGCAAGGGAGCGCATCGGAGCATGAGATGCTCTAATGCTAGCCTCAGGGGGGCTGCCTGGGTAAAAAAAAAAGGGTATGTCCGGGTTCAGCTCTGAACCCTGACAACCCCTTTAATATCAATAGATCAGACTGGTTTTGTTTCAGGGCGACAGGAGCTGGATAACACTAAATGTCTCCTATCCAATAGCAGAGGCCTCTGGCTCCCTGGCCATCATTTTCACTCTTGATGCTGAGAAGACATTTGACCACATCAACTGTCCCTATGCCTTCTCGGTATTACAGAAGTTTGGCTTCTCTGGCCCAGTTTACTCAGCCATCTCTGCCCTAAATTCCATCTGCGCGAGTGTTTACTAATGGTGCTCCATCCACCACCTTCCCTCTGACTAATGGTACCAGACATGGGTTTCTGCTCTTTGTACTATCTACCTTTGGCAAAACTTATCAGTCGGGACCAGAAAATATTGGGTATCAATGTTGGATCTAGAGAGCACAAGCTTTCTCTTTTTGCGGAAGACCTCATTGTTATTTGCACCAATCCTAGGACCTCCCATCAACAAGTCTTTAGCCTACTGAACCTTTTTAGTCAGGTTTCTTACTATAAACTGAACTTTGATAAATCCCAGATCCTGCCTGTCCATATAACCCCTGAACAGTTGACACAGCTAAGAGACATGTTCCCCCTAGAGTGGCAACAAGAATGTACAACATACTTGGGAATTCAATTGACATACTGTATCCTTCGTCAAGGACATTCCACAATAACTTCCCTCTTTTACTTTAGTCTTTTACTTGAAGGGTTCACTATTGAAATCTTACCTCATCTCATGATTTGGCAGGGTGGTGGCTTACAAAATCTAAAGAAGCTTGGGCAACAACAACATCTTCTGAACCTTCCCTATTCATATCCCAGAGTCTTTTTTCGGGAAGGCACACAAGCAGATGATGGATTTAATTTGGGAATGAAAACATTTTCGGGTAGCATACTTGATCTTAAACACACACAAAACAAGGAATATTAGGGGTGCCGATTCTGAAGCAATACTGTACAGCCTGTTTGATAGATCAACTAGTTCACTGGTGGCAGGATTCTGAAGATAAACATTGGGTCTCAATTGAGAAGTCTCAGACTGGTCTTTCTGCTCTCTGCTCCTCACTGATGGGTATGGAATGGGAGCTAGGCCCATATAAATCTCCTCTATCCATGGTGGGGGTCTGAAAAATGAAAAATCTGCTATACCCACCTCTACGGTACCCAATACCTTAATTAATGGACCATATGCCAGGCTTAGATTTACAATCCTGGACTGTAAAGGGAATTAGAGTACTTCGAGATATGATGGACCCTGATGGAGTATTGTTCTTCCCCCACATATATAACACTTATTCAATCCCCCATAGGGATTTTTATAACTTTCTACAAATTAGATCCTTTTTAGGGAGACGCAGAATGGTCTTGTTTATGCTTCCCCAGGGTAGCCTTGAGATATCTTAATGATCGATTCCCAACAAGGGGAGGGATCTCTCTTTTTTGCAATCTCCTTATCCGCAGGGGAGGACTTGATAAACTTTCCCCTCTGCTGAAGAGGGAGACAGACCTGTCTTTCTCGATTGCCCCCGGGGGCATACTGCATTCCAAAATGTCGCCAAAGCTTTTCGTTGTGTAGCCTATCAGGAAGCAATATTTAAGACTCAGGTAGTACTACACTCCCAACCAGCTCCATATAATGTTCCCTACTGCATCTCCTGACTGTTGGAGAAGGTGTGGATTTAGAGGATCTCTCCTTCATATATTATGGTCCTGCCCTAACATTGCTTCGCTCCACTAAGGCTTTGATTGCTGAACTTGCCACACATAGTCTGGAGATATCACCAGAAATGGTGCTCCTTTTTATTGATATTGACAAATGGGCCCACCCATATAGAATACTGATCACTTACATACTGATGGCAACTCAATTGGTCATTAACATTGGAAAAACCCAAACCCCTGCACTACCTGAAGTGATTGTGTTGGTGAATTCCACATGCATGTATAAGAAAATGTTTGCTTTACAACAGTCCTCCCTGTCGAAAATTAACTCTGTATGGACATTGTGGATGTCAAGTAGACAACGTAAGCTCAGCTTTGGAATTATTGCCAGCTCCTCTACAGCTCCCTCATGTAGACTATCCACATTGCTCTGACCGTCTGTCACAAACTTACCTGTCCGGGCTCCAGGGTGAGATCTTCGGCGCAGCTGCGCCAGTAGAGACATGCTGCTAGACCATGCCCCCTGGTGATGCGACAGCGCCATTAGCAACTGGATGCTATGCTCTTTCTCTCCACAGCAGAGAGAAACTAGCAGTGGGCTGATTGCTCAGCTGATCTATTCCTATGTCTTCTAACTAATGGAGTGGCGAGTTATGACCTATGAGGTTCTGATCCTGGGACTCGGTGCTCTGTTTAAATCCCTGCTGGCAATAAACTCTTTCCAGTTATAGGTTTTCCGTGCTAGGCTCCAGGTGCTATTTTGCAGTTGGGATTGTGGCTATTGGATTTGACTTCAGTTTGACTTGGACCTCTCTCTCTGCTCTGTGATTTCGTACTGTATTGACCTCCCAGCTTTGACCTTTTCCTGCACAACCTTTCTGTATGTATTTGTCTATTCTGGGTTCCAGTTGTGTGAAAAATTATGATCTTGAACCTGGAGGCGGAGGTCCAAGTGGAGTAGATGGTTGAGAAGGCGGTGGACGTAGTGGTGTAGGTGGAAGAGGAGGTAGCTAACACTGTTTTTTTTGTTTGTTTTTTTTCTTTGTAGAGGTCCCAAAACATTGGAAAATGGCAAACAGAACAAACAAACTGCGCTGGAATATAACAATGGCTGGGTGCAGCCGGTATACATCTCTACTCTGCCCAGATAACAAATTATACACCTCCACCTCCTGGTTCAAGATTGAGTAGAAGAGAAGGTGGACATGGCGGTGTAGGTGAAATAGGCGGAGGAGGTAGCCAAGACTGTTTTATTTTTATTTATTTTTTTATTATTATTTTTTTAATTTGGGGAGGCCCCAAAACATTGGGAAATGGCAAACAGAATGGGCAAACTGCGCTGGAGTATAACAATGGCTGGGTGCGGCCGGAAGTGATGGATGAACATTGGCCGGGACGGTTCGCGAACGCGATCAAATGTTCGCGAACCGCAAGTTTGCGGCTGTCCCATTCACTTTAATGGGAGGCGAACCTGAAAAACCTTCAGCTCATATTTGCAGCCAGTAAACACTTACTAAAAATACACAAATAGTCCCACAACATGGACAGTGATATACCAGAGGGGGATCATTGGCAAAAATTCCCACAAAAAATATGTATTTTAATCAGGGGACATTTTTATGCGTCTTAAAGGGAAACTCTCGAAAATGTGCCCTGCTGGAGCCTAGAAAATTTTATTACCTTTCGGTTTGATGTATACAAATGTGCAGCACTCCACGATTTTGTATCTCGCAGAGTCCATTAAAAAAATGAAAACGTTAACGTAAAAAAAATTTATACCATGGAACTGTATGGTTAATGGACGCCACTTTACGACATCAGTCTGAGGCATCTGTTAACGCATATATTTTTGGTATGCATTAAATGGATGGTAAAAATAGGATGTGAACCCAGCCCTAGTTTCAGAATAAGCACCAGTACATAGCGGAGCAGCGTGGCGGAGAGGGGAGGCCGCCATTTACTGACAGAGCGCTACCTGGTCCTGGTGGTCAAGGATTAGGACTGTGTTTCCCAAGGATCATTTTCTACTGGAAAATACAGGGCACAGTATAATACACTAGAATCTATATAATAAAGATATTAGCCCTATCGCCGAATAATAATACAATTAGGTGGTCATTTATTATATAGAAATAAGACTATGTTAGGCGTATTTCTGACACAGATTGTGGCGCAAAGGTCCTTAGCACCGCAATTTGCATATTTTTCCCGCTCATGCCAGTTCTAAAAAAGGATGGCGTGGGCAGGGAAAGGGATACAGTTATGGCCATCCAGATATTGGATACCACCGCCATACATTTACCGAATAACACCTCTGTACAGTGACCGGATAACACCTCTGCACAGTGACCGGATAACACTGCCAAACCTTGACCGGATAAAATAGTACAAGAGGGCACAGTACAGGGAATGACTAGGACAACTGCACAGGGTGTGATAAGAGGGCACAATGCAGGGTATAAGGGGGCACTGACAGAGGAGTGAGACAAGGGTGTGATTATGTGGCTAGAGATAAATTAAATTTAACTGTCGGCCAGTACAAGCCAGTACAGGCGCCGAAAATTAGCCAATAGGCATGCACCTGACAGCAAAGAACTTTGGATTCTGTGGCTGGAGGTACATTAGGCGGTCACAGGATAAAAATGTAACTGTCAGCCAGTACAGGCCCCAAAAATTAGGCAATAGGCATTCATCTGACAGCAAAGAACTTTGGTTTCTGTGGCTGGAGGTACATTAGGCTTTTACAGGATAAAAATATAACTGTGGGCTAGTACAAGCCCCAAAATTTAGCCAATAGGCATTCACCTGACAGCAAAGAACTTTGTATTCTGTGGCTGGAGGTACATTAGGCAGTCACAAGATAAAAAAGTAACTGTCGGCTAGTACAAGCCCCAAAATTTAGCCAATAGGCATTCACCTGACAGCAAAGAACTTTGTATTCTGTGGCTGGAGGTACATTAGGCTTTTACAGGATAAAAATGTAACTGTCGGCCATTACAGGCCCCAAAAATTTTCCAATAGGCATTCACCTGACAGCAAAGAACTTTGGATTCTGTGGCTGGAGGTACATTAGGCGGTCACTGGTTAAAAATTTAACTGTCGGCCAGTACAGGCCCCAAAAATTAGCCAATAAGCATCCGCCTGGCAGCAAAGAACTTTGGATTCTGTGGCTGGAGGGACATTAGGCGGTCACTGGATAAAAATTTAACTGTCGGCCAGTACAGGCCCCAAAAATTTGCCAATAGGCATTCACCTGACAGCAAAGAACTTTGGATTCTGTGGCTGGAGGTACATTAGGCATTCACAGGATAAAAATGTAACTGTCGGCCAGTACAGGCCCCAAAAATTAGCCGACAGGCATTCATCTGACAGCAAAGAACTTTGGTTTCTGTGGCTGGAGGTACATTAGGCTTTTACAGGATAAAAATATAACTGTGGGCCAGTACAGGCCCCAAAAATTTGACAATAGGCATTCACCTGACAGCAAAGAACTTTGGATTCTGTGGCTGGAGGTACATTAGGCAGTCACAAGATAAAAAAGTAACTGTCGGCTAGTACAGGCCCCATAAATTAGCCAATAGGCATTAACCTGACAGCAAAGAACTTTGGATTCTGTGGCTGGAGGTACATTAGGCGGTCACAGGATAAATATGTAACTGTCGGCCATCACAGGCCTCAAAAATTTGCAAATAGGCATTCACCTGACAGCAAAGAACTTTGGATTCTGTGGCTGGAGGTACATTAGGCGGTCACAGGATAAAAATGTAACTGTTGGCTAGTACAGGCCCCAAAAATTAGGCAATAGGCATTTACCTGACAGCAAAGAACTTTGGATTCTGTGGCTGGAGGTACATTAGGCTTTTACAGGATAAAAATATAACTGTGGGCCAGTACAGGCCCCAAAAATTTGACAATAGGCATTCACCTGACAGCAAAGAACTTTGGATTCTGTGGCTGGAGGTACATTAGGCAGTCACAAGATAAAAAAGTAACTGTCGGCTAGTACAAGCCCCAAAATTTAGCCAATAGGCATTCACCTGACAGCAAAGAACTTTGGATTCTGTGGCTGGAGGTACATTAGGCAGTCACAGGATAAAAATTTAACTGTCGGCCAGTACAATCCCCAAAAATTTGCCAATAGGCATTTACCTAACAGCAAAGAACTTTGGATTCTGTGGCTGGAAGTACATTAGGCAGTTAAAGGATAAAAAAGTAACTTGCGGCCAGTACAGGCCCCAAAAATTAGCCAATAGGCATTCATCTGACAGCAAAGAACTTTGGATTCTGTGGCTGGAGGTACATTAGGCTTTTACAGGATAAAAATATAACTGTGGGCCAGTACAGGCCCCAAAAATTTGACAATAGGCATTCACCTGAGAGCAAAGAACTTTGGATTCTGTGGCTTGTGGTACATTAGGCGGTCACAAGATAAAAAAGTAACTGTCGGCTAGTACAAGCCCCAAAATTTAGCCAATAGGCATTCACCTGACAGCAAAGAACTTTGGATTCTGTGGCTGGAGGTACATTAGGCAGTCACAGGATAAAAATTTAACTGTCGGCCAGTACAATCCCCAAAAATTTGCCAATAGGCATTTACCTAACAGCAAAGAACTTTGGATTCTGTGGCTGGAAGTACATTAGGCAGTCAAAGGATAAAAAAGTAACTTGCGGCCAGTACAGGCCCCAAAAATTAGCCAATAGGCATTCAACTGACAGCACACAAAATTGTGCCAGCTCTGGCCACAGGTCAAGCCTGCACACCCAGTATTCAAGGGGTTCATCGTTTCTCAGAGCGTCCACATCGGCCGTTAACCCAATGTAGTCCGACACCTGTCGGTCTAGGTGTTCCCTGAGGCTGGATACGGAGGACGGCTGTCGATGGGTTGCTTGCAAGAATAATCTCATATCCACAGTCACCAACACATCTTCAAACCACCCTCTTCTTGCATGCGCTGTTGGATTGGTACCCGCAACTGTTTCTCTGTGAGTGGAAATTCCTCTGCCAGCGCCCGCAAAAGCAGAATGCAGCATTTCTCGAAGCAAGGTCTGACAGCCCTCTGTGATGATGGTAACATTTCCGCCATTTTGTGTTTGCACCGGGGGTCTAAGTACGTTGCCACCCAGTACTGGTCCTTGCCCTTTATGCTTTTTATACCGGGGTTACTCTTCAAACACTGGAGCATGAAGGCCCCCATTTGCACTAAACTGGAAGCGGTGGAGTGGCCTGGCTCCTGCTCATCATCCAGGATAATTCGTCCTCGTTCTCCTCCCCCCAGCCACGGACAACACCAGGGATCTCAGAAAAGTTTAAAGCATGCTCTTCTTGCTTCTCCTCCACCCGACACCATCCTCCTCTTCAGACTCCTGTTGTTGACTTGTCTCAGATGGAGTAGCCCCCCCTGGGAATTAATCCAGCATTGCAACTTCCTCATCTTCCTTTTCCTGCTCCTTGACGGCTTGATCAATGACACAACGCAATGCACGCTCCAGAAAGGAGACGTAAGGTACGATGTCACTGATAGCGCCCTGGCTGCGACTGACCAGTTTGGTGATCTCATCAAATGGCAGCATAAGTCTGCATGCATCGCGCATGAGTAGCCACTGGCACGGTGAAAAAAAAACAAGCTCCCCAGTACCTGTCCTGCCGCAGAGTTCGTTCATGTAGTCGTTAACTGTATGTTTCTGCTGGAGCTGACTATTAACCCCTTTAGGCCATATTTCACGTTAAGGACCAGGCCATTTTTTGCAAATCTGACCAGTGTCACTTTAAGTGGTGAGAACTTTAAAACGCTTTTACTTATCCAGGCCATTCTGAGATTGTTTTTTAGTCACATATTGTACTTCATAACACTGGTAAAATGAAGTAAAAAAAATCATATTTATTTATAAAAAAATACTAAATTTATAAAAAATGTGGAAAAAATTCCAAATTTCCAAGTTTCAATTTCTCTACTTCTATAATACATAGTAATACCTACTATCAATCTCATTGATAATCAATTTGCAACAACGCATGGTTTCCAGGCATGCACTTTGGAAAAGGATATACCTGTTTTTGCTATCGATTCCGCTCCACTTTCTCAAAGATCGTTAAAGGGCATAGTTCACAATATCCGTTTGACTGTTGAGGATATGTCATGTTTCGTCTTAAGCGGATTACCTACTCCTCTAGTGTTGGGGCTACCCTGGCTCACTAAACATAACCCCACCATTGATTGGCAAGCAAGGCAAATAAATGGTTGGAGTGAGTTTTGCAGAGAGAATTGCTTCACGGCATCTCTTTCAGAGATTTCTACCAAGACTGTGCCATCTTTTCTCTAAGAATTTTCGGGTGTTTTTTCCGAGAGTGGTGTCCAGGAGTTGCCCCCTCACCGGGAGTACGTCTGCCCTATTAATCTCATCCCAGGCGCCAAGCTGCCAAAATCACAACTATACAATCTCTCCCAACCTGAAAGGGTCGCTATGCGTACTTATATCTCTGAGAGCCTGAGAAAGGGACACATCCGACCCTCGAAGTCACCTGTTGCTGCTGTGTTTTTTTTTGTTAAGAAAAAAGATGGTTCTTTAAGACCTTGTCTGGATTTCAGGGAGTTGAACCGTATCACGATTCGTGACCCATAGAGGGAGCCAGACACCCTATTACTGTGTTTACCGACCATAAGAATCTGGCCTACTTGGAATCGGCCAAGCGTCTGAACCCGAGACAGGCCAGATGGTCTTTGTTCTTTTCTAGGTTTAATTTTGTTGTTACGTTCCGCCCTGGGGTTAAAAATGTGAAGGCGGATGCCCTGTCACGTTGTTTTCCGGGAGGGGGGGACTTTGAAGACCCGGGTCCCATTTTGGCTGAAGGGGTGGTCGTCTCTGCTCTTTGTCCTGATTTGGAGGCAGAGGTTCAGGCAGCCCAGGTAGAGGCTCCTGATCTTTGTCCTCCTGGGAGGTTGTTTGTGCCTCTCGCTTTACGACACAAGGTTTTTAAGGAGCACCACGATACTGTCCTTGCTGGGCACCCGGGGAGTACAGCCACAGTGGATCTGCACTCGTGCCAAGGTCCCTCATTCACGGCCATCGGGTTCTCTCCTCTCGTTACCCATTCCTTCCCGTTCTTGGACGCATCTGTCCATGAACTTCATTACGGACCTGCCTCGTTCCTCGGGGAAGACTGTGATTCTGGTGGTAGTGGACCGTTTTAGCAAAATGGCACATTTCATTCCCTTTCCTGGGTTACCCAATGCTAAGACACTGGCGCAAGCGTTTGTTGATCATATTGTTAAATTGCATGGCATTCCTTCAGACATAGTTTCTGATGGGGGCACGCAATTTGTTTCCATATTCTGGAAGGCCTTCTGTTCTCGCTTGGGGGTTCGGTTGTCGTTCTCTTCTGCTTTTCACCCGCAGTCGAATGGTCAGACCGAACGCGTCAATCAGAATCTGGAGACATATCTGCGCTGTTTTGTGGCGGAGAATCAGGAGGATTGGGATTCTTTTTTGTCCCTTGCTGAGTTTGCTTTAAGTAACCGATATTTACATTTGGTCACTAGGACCACTGGTGTCCCTGAGCTTACACGTGTTAATAATAGTAGTAAAATATAACATTTATTACGTGTCCCTAAAAGTAAACTTATTTCAAACTCTACAATTAAAATTATCAGCAAAGCCTGCCTGCCTTGTATTTATAATGGCAACAGTGTGTCTGATTATAAACTTTGTCCACTGGATGGCACTATACACATGTGGCTGTGTCTCTTATTGCTTGCTTAATTGCGGTAGCTCTCTATCCTAATGTTATACGCTGTTAATCCCACAGCGTGCTGCTTGCTACTGTAACCGCCTTCCCGGACTATGCTCCTCTCATAGATATATATGACAGACGTAATTGCAGGCCAGGCTACTGCTGGCTAAAACACTGATATCACTAGCTGCCCCCCCGACATGTTTCGCCAACCAGGCGTCATCAGGGGTTTGGGCAGTGGACTGGTCCACTGTCCACTGCCCAAACCCCTGATGACGCCTGGTTGGCGAAACATGTCGGGGGGCAGCTAGTGATATCAGTGTTTTAGCCAGCAGTAGCCTGGCCTGCAATTACATCTGTCATATATATCTATGAGAGGAGCATAGTCCGGGAAGGCGGTTACAGTAGCAAGCAGCACGCTGTGGGATTAACAGCGTATAACATTAGGATAGAGAGCTACCGCAATTAAGCAAGCAATGAGAGACACAGCCACATGTGTATAGTGCCATCCAGTGGACAAAGTTTATAATCAGACACACTGTTGCCATTATAAATACAAGGCAGGCAGGCTTTGCTGATAATTTTAATTGTAGAGTTCGAAATAAGTTTACTTTTAGGGACACGTAATAAATGTTATATTTTACTACTATTATTAACACGTGTAAGCTCAGGGACACCAGTGGTCCTAGTGACCAAATGTAAATATCAGTACTTAAAGTCCCAACACGTGTTAGGGAGATATGTAAATCAATTCTGCTTTAAATAACCGTCGCAAGGAGTCCTCTGATAAGTCACCATTTTTTGGTGCATATGGGTTTCATCCGCAGTTTGGGACATTCTCTGGAGAGGGGTCTTCTGGTTTACCTGATGAGGAGAGATTTTCCTCGTCTTTGTCATTTATTTGGCAAAAGATTCAGGGTAATCTGAAGAGGATGAGTGAGAGATATAAGCGTGTGGCGGATAAGAGACGTGTGCCTGGTCCGGACCTGAATGTGGGTGATCTGGTGTGGTTGTCTACAAAGAATATCAAACTGAAGGTTCCCTCCTGAAAGTGGGTCTTAAGTTTATTGGGCCTTACAATATTTTGTCCGTCATCAATCCCATTGCCTTCCGTCTTGATCTTCCTCAGACTTGGAAGATCCATAATGTTTTTCACAAGTCCCTATTAAAACCTTATGTCCAACCCACTGTACCCTCCTCTTTGCCTCCTCCTCCGAATATTGTTGATGGTAATCTTGAATTTCAGGTCTCTAGGATTGTGGATTCTCGCATTATCCGCGGTTCTCTTCAGTACCTCCTTCATTGGGAGGGTTATGGTCCTGAGGAGAGGATGTGGGTCCCAGTGGCGGACATTAAGGCAACTCGTCTCATCAGGGCTTTCCATAGGTCTCATCCTGAAAAGGTGGGCTCTGAGTGTCCGGAGTCCACACGTAGAGGGAGGGGTACTGTCACCGCCAGTTCTGTGAGAAGTCTGTAAGACGTTCTTCTCTACCTCTTGTATAATGTTCTTTGTTTTGGTTTTACTTTCTCATCTCCTTTCCTTCTGCCAGGTGTCACTTATTTAGACTAATCATCTTCCTTTATATTCCCTCCCATACTGCCTCACTTTGCAGTTTATACTGCTTCCTGGATGAAGTGTTCACTGTTGGAGGCTGCTTCTGCTGTTTGCTCAGATAAGTCCTTTACTTTATTGTGTTCCCTTGCTGGCTTGATTCTAGGTGACAATATAACAAAACAATAACAAACATAGGTGCACTCTGCAGTCTCACTAATTCTCAAACTGATTTTAAAATTGAGAGATTAGTCAACATGTCCTACGGTGTAGAACATGTCTTAAGCCCGGACACCACGACAAGGTTTCTCAAGTAGCCCGGGACCCTACACTCTCCTACCTGAGCCATATGGGCGATACCAGGAGCCAGTGGGCAAATTACAGGAGCATAGGGCCGACTCGCAAACAACTCACCAGTTACCTCCAGCATGTGGCCATGCTTGCAATGGGAGGAGGGAGGAGTCTGTGAGTCCCACTCAAGACTTGCTGATATAGCCCAGGCTTCACAGGTGCACCTAAATGTGACCTGTAGATGGAAAACAGGCACATTTAAATAGGAGTTTATACACCTCCAGGAATCTATATATACACAAACTAAGAAGACAGGTTGGCATCAGCAGGAGCTGCTCAAACCCACATGCAGTTGTGCATATATATAGGGGAGCAAATCCTGCACTTGTGGCCCGTTGCTAATGGCAATCCCCAGCAAAATGCATACAATGGAGGATGCCCGCGGCGAACCACAAGTACCACAATAGACATCCTACACAAGGTAACAAGTGCGGATGTGATAATTAATATAACAATATAACAAAACAATAACAAACATAGGTGCACTCTGCAGTCTCACTAATTCTCAAACTGATTTTAAAATTGAGAGATTAGTCAACATGTCCTACGGTGTAGAACATGTCTTAAGCCCGGACACCACGACAAGGTTTCTCAAGTAGCCCGGGACCCTACACTCTCCTACCTGAGCCATATGGGCGATACCAGGAGCCAGTGGGCAAATTACAGGAGCATAGGGCCGACTCGCAAACAACTCACCAGTTACCTCCAGCATGTGGCCATGCTTGCAATGGGAGGAGGGAGGAGGGAGGAGTCTGTGAGTCCCACTCAAGACTTGCTGATATAGCCCAGGCTTCACAGGTGCACCTAAATGTGACCTGTAGATGGAAAACAGGCACATTTAAATAGGAGTTTATACACCTCCAGGAATCTATATATACACAAACTAAGAAGACAGGTTGGCATCAGCAGGAGCTGCTCAAACCCACATGCAGTTGTGCATATATATAGGGGAGCAAATCCTGCACTTGTGGCCCGTTGCTAATGGCAATCCCCAGCAAAATGCATACAATGGAGGATGCCCGCGGCGAACCACAAGTACCACAATAGACATCCTACACAAGGTAACAAGTGCGGATGTGATAATTAATATAACAATATAACAAAACAATAACAAACATAGGTGCACTCTGCAGTCTCACTAATTCTCAAACTGATTTTAAAATTGAGAGATTAGTCAACATGTCCTACGGTGTAGAACATGTCTTAAGCCCGGACACCACGACAAGGTTTCTCAAGTAGCCCGGGACCCTACACACTCCTACCTGAGCCATATGGGCGATACCAGGAGCCAGTGGGCAAATTACAGGAGCATAGGGCCGACTCGCAAACAACTCACCAGTTACCTCCAGCATGTGGCCATGCTTGCAATGGGAGGAGGGAGGAGTCTGTGAGTCCCACTCAAGACTTGCTGATATAGCCCAGGCTTCACAGGTGCACCTAAATGTGACCTGTAGATGGAAAACAGGCACATTTAAATAGGAGTTTATACACCTCCAGGAATCTATATATACACAAACTAAGAAGACAGGTTGGCATCAGCAGGAGCTGCTCAAACCCACATGCAGTTGTGCATATATATAGGGGAGCAAATCCTGCACTTGTGGCCCGTTGCTAATGGCAATCCCCAGCAAAATGCATACAATGGAGGATGCCCGCGGCGAACCACAAGTACCACAATAGACATCCTACACAAGGTAACAAGTGCGGATGTGATAATTAATATAACAATATAACAAAACAATAACAAACATAGGTGCACTCTGCAGTCTCACTAATTCTCAAACTGATTTTAAAATTGAGAGATTAGTCAACATGTCCTACGGTGTAGAACATGTCTTAAGCCCGGACACCACGACAAGGTTTCTCAAGTAGCCCGGGACCCTACACTCTCCTACCTGAGCCATATGGGCGATACCAGGAGCCAGTGGGCAAATTACAGGAGCATAGGGCCGACTCGCAAACAACTCACCAGTTACCTCCAGCATGTGGCCATGCTTGCAATGGGAGGAGGGAGGAGTCTGTGAGTCCCACTCAAGACTTGCTGATATAGCCCAGGCTTCACAGGTGCACCTAAATGTGACCTGTAGATGGAAAACAGGCACATTTAAATAGGAGTTTATACACCTCCAGGAATCTATATATACACAAACTAAGAAGACAGGTTGGCATCAGCAGGAGCTGCTCAAACCCACATGCAGTTGTGCATATATATAGGGGAGCAAATCCTGCACTTGTGGCCCGTTGCTAATGGCAATCCCCAGCAAAATGCATACAATGGAGGATGCCCGCGGCGAACCACAAGTACCACAATAGACATCCTACACAAGGTAACAAGTGCGGATGTGATAATTAATATAACAATATAACAAAACAATAACAAACATAGGTGCACTCTGCAGTCTCACTAATTCTCAAACTGATTTTAAAATTGAGAGATTAGTCAACATGTCCTACGGTGTAGAACATGTCTTAAGCCCGGACACCACGACAAGGTTTCTCAAGTAGCCCTGTGTAGGATGTCTATTGTGGTACTTGTGGTTCGCCGCGGGCATCCTCCATTGTATGCATTTTGCTGGGGATTGCCATTAGCAACGGGCCACAAGTGCAGGATTTGCTCCCCTATATATATGCACAACTGCATGTGGGTTTGAGCAGCTCCTGCTGATGCCAACCTGTCTTCTTAGTTTGTGTATATATAGATTCCTGGAGGTGTATAAACTCCTATTTAAATGTGCCTGTTTTCCATCTACAGGTCACATTTAGGTGCACCTGTGAAGCCTGGGCTATATCAGCAAGTCTTGAGTGGGACTCACAGACTCCTCCCTCCTCCCATTGCAAGCATGGCCACATGCTGGAGGTAACTGGTGAGTTGTTTGCGAGTCGGCCCTATGCTCCTGTAATTTGCCCACTGGCTCCTGGTATCGCCCATATGGCTCAGGTAGGAGAGTGTAGGGTCCCGGGCTACTTGAGAAACCTTGTCGTGGTGTCCGGGCTTAAGACATGTTCTACACCGTAGGACATGTTGACTAATCTCTCAATTTTAAAATCAGTTTGAGAATTAGTGAGACTGCAGAGTGCACCTATGTTTGTTATTGTTTTGTTATATTGTTATATTAATTATCACATCCGCACTTGTTACCTTGTGTAGGATGTCTATTGTGGTACTTGTGGTTCGCCGCGGGCATCCTCCATTGTATGCATTTTGCTGGGGATTGCCATTAGCAACGGGCCACAAGTGCAGGATTTGCTCCCCTATATATATGCACAACTGCATGTGGGTTTGAGCAGCTCCTGCTGATGCCAACCTGTCTTCTTAGTTTGTGTATATATTGATTCTAGGTGACCCTGACTCCGTCCATATTAAGTGCAGGGAGCCGGTGGTCGTGTCCCCTCACTATTATAGGGTTTTAAGGTGTCACACAGACTTAGGTACGTGGGCATGCAATCGTCTACCATCGAGACCCTTGCATGTGCATAGCAGTCAGGGAGAGCTCTTAGGGTTTTATAGGGCTCACCTATAAGCTCCTTAGTTTGGGATCAAGCCAGTCGCTCGTTTATTCATAAGTTCCAGCTATCTGCAAACTTCACCATAGCAATGGATCATGTGATGGACCATGTGATGAACGCAGCGACGTTGTCAAAGGTCCTATTCCTCACAGATGAAGACAGAAGAGATGCCAGCTGCGCGAACAAATGGATTAAGGTGAGTTAAATTTTAATTTTATTTTTTTTAACCCCTCCAGCCCTATTGTACTATGCATTCTGTATTTAGAATGCTATTATTTTCCCTTATAACCATGTTATAAGGGGAAATAAAACAATCTACACAACCTTAAACCCAAACCTGAACTTCTGTGAAGAAGTCCGGGTCTGGGTACCACATTCAGATTTTTATCATGCGCGTGCAAAACGCATTGCACCCGCGCGATAAAAACTGAACAACGGAATGCAATCGCAGTCAAAACTGACTGCAATTGCGTACCTACTCACGCGGGTTTGCCGCAACGCATCCGGACCTTATCCGAACACGCTCGTGTGAAAGAGGCCTTAGTGTCTTAAGTCTGAGAACCAGTTTTTTATCCGATTGTCAGTGGCTAAATTTGGATATCAATTTAGTACTCCATGGAAGTGTGGTACTCCCTGAAGCAACCAATAATGCAGAGGCCCGGATGATCGTGGCACGTGTCACACTGAGTAGTGGTGTCCTTCCGTATCCCCCTCCTGTGACACACTCTGCACTTTTTTTGGGTATGTCCCTTCTTTCCAGTATGGGGGACCACACCTGGCAAGTGTCGGCCAGGGACGATCCGGTTGCCTCCAGTTCCCGAGGTACTCTGGCCTGCTCTTTCCCAGTCAGAAAAGATCAGGGACTTTAGGACTGCCTCATAGAACTGAAGGAATGTCCCTGTGTTGCCAGTGCTCCGGGACAGCACAAAAGAGTTGTACAAGGCAACCTGTACCAAGTAGACCGCAACCTTTTTGTACCATGCCTGTGTTTTGCGCATGCCGTTATATGGCTTGAGGACTTGATCTGAGAGATCAACTCCTCCCATATACCGATTGTAGTCGGTACCTGGCACAGGGACAGGGGTGATGCTGTTACCATGAATTGTGGACAGTACAAGGACATCCCTCTTGTCCTTATATCTGACCAGCAACAGGTTTGCACTGGTAAGGGCACAGTTCTCACCCCTGGGGATAGGTACCTGGAGGGGGTAGGTAGGGAGGCCGCATAGATTTTTCCACACGGTCCCACAAGCGGATGTGGATCTGGCGGCGAGGGACTGGAACAAGGGGATACTAGTATAAAAGTTATCCACGTACAGGTGGTAACCCTTATCTATCAGTAGGTGCAGAAGGTCCCACACAAGTTTCCCGCTAACACCAAGAGTGGGGGGACATTCTGGGGGTTGAATATGGGAATCTTGTACAGCTTCACGCCATACCTCACCTGCTTAAAGGGAACATAATGGCGGAAAAGGAGTCTCCCCTTGAAAGCAATGAGAGACTCATCAACCGCGACCTCCCAGGTACATAGGCCTGTACAAATTTGGCCCCAAAGTGATCGATGACTGGCCTGATTTTGTACAGGCAGTCATAGGCAGGATCACCTTGGGGGGGACATGCTGCATTATCTGCATAATGCAGGCATTTCCGGATGGCCTCAAACCAGGAGCGTGTCATGGCCGTACTGTAAAGTGGGATCTGGTAGAGGACATCCCTACTCCAGTAATGCCTGACACTAGGTTTCTTGACTAGGCCCATGTGCAGCACGAGGCCTCAAAATGTCCTCATCTCGGCTGCACTGACCGGGGTCCAGCCACCGGGCCTAGCCAAAAAGGAGCCCGGGTGTTGAGCAACAAACTGTTGGGCGTACAGGTCTGTTTGCTCCACCATTATATTTACAAAGTGGTCACTGAAAAAAAGACTAAAATAGTCGTATTCAGTGAAGCCCACTGTGGAAATCTGGATTCCTGGTTTCCCTACAAAATCAGGACTCACGGGCTCAAAACGTTCTGGGGTACACCAGACAAGTTCACCGGCAGGGGGCTCCGGTGTATTTAACTGGTGGGCCGGAAAACTAGTACGAGCCCCAGAGCTGCTCGTACTAGGGTGGGCCACAGGGTCCCTAGCATGGCGGTCCCCTTGCTCCGCCTGGCGGTGTCTCCGCCACCTTGGGGGCTCATCATGAGGAGGACGCGGATGACAAAAGGAAAGTGGGGTCATCCTCATCCTCACTGGGACTCTTAGAGTCGGAGGCAAGCTGGGCGTATGCCTCCTCGGCCGAGAACATCCGGCGGGCCATAGGGGAGTGTGTGTCTGCGTGTGTGTGTGCGTGTAAATCTTTATTCAGTGTGCGTGTGTGTGGGGGCACGGGTGTTTACGAACCTAGCCTGAACCTAACAGACAAAAAAAGACTAACTAAAATAAAGGGCAAGAAATTTTGAAAAAATAAATAAAAATCGATGATCAACCGTCCGAAGTTGATCAGTGGTGGGGTGTGCGATGCGCTAACAGTGGACACACTAAGAGTGCCGGCCACAGTCAGCGTACGCACAAAAAAAAAAAAAACTGCCTGCGCCCCAAAAAAGTTGTGGGGTTGAGGGGGGGGGCAGGGGGCAAGCTGAAGCACCCCTGGGAGGTGTAGGGTCACACAGCTGTGCTGTGGACCCCAGACACCCGATTTAGGGTGATGCAATCAGTAACAGTTTTTTTTTTTCTTCAACTAACTTTCCCTAAATATCCCTGCCTAATCTAACTTGTCCCTAACCTTTCCCTAAATACCTGGTGGTGCTTGGGCACAGATGGGGTGCTGGATCCTGATCTCTGCACAGATAGGGGGTGGTGGCTCTGAGACACGACGCAGCGCTCCTCTCTCCTCGGGCTCCTGGACTGAAAAGGAGGAGAGGAGCGCTGCGATGATTTGAACCTCCCGCCCGCCGTGCCGACCAATGAAAGCGATCCTGAGAGGTAATGTCACATCACCTTTCAGAATCGCAGGATGGTGATTGGTGGTGTATTATTACACCACAGATCACCATCCTGTTTCGGGTTATTGGGTCCCCAGAGACCGCCAGAGATCGCCTACACAGGACCCCCCGGCGCATTGTCCCCAGGTGCCTGCTCAATTATTTGAGCAGGCACTGGGTTCCGATCACCTCCTGCCGAGCGGCGGTGATCGAAAATACATACGACGTACTGGTACGTCCTGTGTCCTTAAGGATCGCAACATCAGGGCGTACCGGTACGCCCTATGTCCTAAACAGGTTAAGCATATACAAGGTGGAGTTCCATCGCGTTGGTCAGTCACAAATCAGACGTCTGACAGGCAGGTGGTGTGCCCGCTGAATGTCAGCAAGGCAAGCCATGGTCGTGTAAGATCTTCTAAAATGGCCAGAGATTTTCCTGGCCTGCCGCAAGACGTCCTGGCCCCCGGGGTATTTGGCAACGAATCTCTGCACGACTAAGTTCAGGATGTGTGTCATGCACGACACGTGTGTCATTTTGCCCTGTTTCAGGGTGTTCAGCAGATTGGCACCATTGTCGCACACCACTTTACCAACTGTCAAATTCAGCGGGGTTAGCCACTGATCGGCCTGTGACCGCAAAGCTGAAAGGAGTGCAGGACCGGTGTGGCTCTTGGCTTCCAGGCACAACAGCCGCAGCACAGCATGGCAACGTCTCACCTGGCACGTCGAATAGGTTCTGGGGAGCTTAGAGGTGCAGCGGAAGAGACGGTAGCAGCGGAAAAGGAGGAGTCAGCCGAGGAGGAGAGGGAGGATAGAGTAGGAGGAGGAGAAGAAGAGGCAAGCCTGCATGCAATCCATGGCGGTAAAGCCAAATCTACACGGGTGCCACGGGTTGCATGCTTGATGGTCGTCAGAAGGTTCACCCAGTGGACCTTCCCTGCCCGTGTTTGCAAGACCACGTTTCTGTGGTCAGATGTATCTTAGCACCGACACTGTGTACCAGAGATACATGTACTTGCCGCTGAACCTGGCCATATAGCTCTGGTATGCCCTTCTGGGAGAAATATTTCCTTCCGGGGACCTTCCATTGCGCTGTCCCAATGGCCGCAAATTTTCTAAAAGCCTCCAAGTCCATCAGTTTATATGGCAGTAGTTGGCGGGCTAGCAGTTATGACAAGCCAGCGGTCAGCCGTTGGGCAAGAGAGTTATCCGGCGTCATCATCTTTTTTTGCTCAAACATTTGGGGCAAGGAAGCCTGCCTTTTGCCAGAAGAACGCGACAGCACGGTGAAAGGTGGAGTGGAGGACAACTGGGAGTAGAGAGGAGAAGAGGCAGAATGGGGAGTGCCAGGAGTGTGGCTTTGTGGGTTCTCACAGTGTTGCTCACACTTGGCTCAGGGATGGGAGGCCACGTGCCTTCTTAAGGCGGTCGTCCCTAGGTGAGTGTTGGGCTTACCTGAGCTACGACCGAAACAGAGTCGGAGGCTACACTCTATTCTGCACGCACGCCAAAACAAACGTGCTGCATTTTTCCTGTACCTGAACGGGTGGCTGAAAATGCTTAGTACAAGCGGCATTTCCCACCTGTAATCAGTACCCTATGCTCCTGATGAAATGTCACCCAGTTTGGGATGACACAGAAACGCGTCGAGCAGACGTTAGGCAGGGATTTAATTATTAAAAATCTAAATAGGGGACAGTATAGTTCCGCACGAGGAGACGCAAGGGTGTTGTAACTAATTAGTGCATAAGGTACATAGCACTTCCACTTGATACTGCAGCTCCTATGGCTTGCTGTCCTCTATTGAGAAGCTGTTATGATGTATCCTTCTAGCTGTCATTCAGACACTATTTATGACAGCTAGAAATGTTAGTTCACAGCAAGTGTGTGCTGTATTCCAGGCTATCTGGAGGTAAATAAGCCACTATATTCCTCCAACAGGATACACTGCGCTTAGTTTTAGTGTGGGAGAGACAAGCTCTGTTATTTTTATGAGCCACTCTTCCATACTTGAGCCTGATACATGTGTTTCTATTGGCGGGTAGCCATATTTTTTAGATGATCTCCTAAGAAAGTATATTTTAAAGTGTTCCATTCAGGCAGTTGACCCTTACCGCAACTTATGCATTGACAGCACAGGCTGCAGATGGCAACACTATTGTCAGCAGCGGACACGTTAAAAAAAGTCCACACTGCGGAGCCATGTGCCGGCGTCCTGGGAGCGCCAGATGTGACCGTGCATGGTGGATGGCTCGTTCCAGATACATTAGCAGTCTGCTTTTTGCCTCCTGTGCACTGTAAGTTCTGCCTGCTTCTCCTCCTTCTCCTCCCTATCTGCTGCTCCATCTCTCCCTCTGAACTCCCCTCTTCCTCTCTTGTGGGCACCCACGTGACATCCATCGACACGTCATCATCGGATTCGTCACCTTCACCACCACTGACATTAGAGATCTCGAAGTAGGCAGCAACAGCGGGGGCCACCCTCCTTGGGCTGATCTGGGTACTGTCGTCAGACTGCTGAGTGGCGACCGTTGATACCTCCTCTTCCTGATCCGATGCCAATAATGGCTGTGCATCGGTAAGGTCTTGTAATGGATGGGAAAATAATTTATCTGACTCAAATGGAGGGGATATGGTGGTGGGGGTGTCTTTGGAGTGCACACAGCAGAGAGTGAAGAAGGTGCAGATAGAGAGGATGAGGAGGGTGAGCCATTTAACCAAGTCTGGTGCATCCTTTGACTTAATCGCACGCACCTTCTGCAACTTCCCACTTAGGCTCCGGCCTGGTGCACCTGCCCGACCCCTACCACCGCTGCAGAATGGCCTGCCTCTTTCTCTGCCTGTAATTTTCAAAATGACCCTGTGACAAAAGTCTGTAAAGAAGAGCAGTATTTGTGGAAGAATGTAATATGGAATAGGATGTCGCACAACAATATCTGAAACCCCAAAAATTATTTACGGTAAGAGCATTGAGACTATGGAACTCTCTGTCTGAGGAGGTGGTGAAGGTAAGTTCACTAAAATAGTTCCATAGTGGGGCCTGGATGTATTTGTGGAATGTAATAATATTACAGGCTATAGCTAGAAGAGAGGGGTCGTTGATCCTGGGAGTTATCTGAATGCCTGAATGGAGTCCGGAAGGAATTTTTTTTATTCCCTTAAGTGGGGAAAATTGGCCTCTACCTCACAGTTTTTTTTTTTTGCCTTCCTCTGGATCAACTTGCAGGATAACAGGCTGAACAAATGTCTTTTTTCGTCCCTATATACTATGTTACTATGAAACCGAAAATTCTGGTCCGAGTTTGCTCATTCCTAGTACTACGTTGTTTAAATATAAATCTGAACGTGTTTTGTATCTTACACATTTAAAACAAATAATATTTATATCGTATACAGGCAGATCATATTATGTTTCTGTTTTGTAGGTTTCATGGGTTTGCTTTTTTTTATACTTCTATCACCTTTCTTTCAATAATCCACTGATCTTTACTGTAATATTCAGATATTATGATTGGAATTTCCTTAAATATTTTTAATTTACAATAAAATAACCAAATTAGACAAAATTTACATTTTTATTTTGAATTTAATATCAATAATATCTAAAAATAAAAATAAAAAAATTCATCCAGTCAGTCACAATATGCTCACTTGATCATATACTACCAAGCATGTGGAATTTCTATTGACATAAAACAAATGTTGCACACTCACCCTCACCAAACTTATGGTTGTCTTTAATATGATTTTAGCAACAAGTTTATTTTTAAAAGATATGACAAAATATGCAACATATGTTGAATGTTCATTTTCACAAAGCAAGTCAGTATTTCTACAATCACCAATTAAATATAATGAAACTGCAGTGTAAAGCTTTTATTTCTTTATTAAAACAGTAATTAATTGAGCAAGTCTTAGGCTTCTTTTTATATATATTTGGTTTTTGGGGGGAGTTAAAACATCATGAATTTCATGAAATTGTAACAAACATTTTTGGGTGGCTTTTTTAATTGTGGGTTTCTTCATATATTTTTAAACTCTGGTACAAAAGCCTAAGGGAGAACAGTTAAGAAAAATAAAATCACCTAGACACGTTGTGTATGCTAAACTGAAAAATAAGAAAATGTCACAAGCTAATACACTATGGGAACGTTTTACTAAGCTAAATGTGCTGGAATTCTAGCTTACTTTAGGCAAAGAAACCTGGCGTACATGATTTACACTATATTCCGGGAATGATTTAAAATGGCCACCAACAACATGTCCTAGAATGTGAGCAGAACTGGTTGCTTCCACTTGCAGAGCTGCCTAGAGGGGATGAGGTAGCGGGACTTCACTATACTGCTCCACAATACATAATGATGTGATCCTGTCAATGATATGCCATCATAACTGAGCAGACTGACAGGAAACTCACCAATATGTAGTATATGCAAGTGCACAGCCTAGTGTATAGCAACCCCCCCCCCCCCCCCAACTTCCCAGGCAGCTCTGCAAATGGTGGCAACCAGTCCTGCTCACATTCTAGGAGAACCCATCTTATTATACGTTTTAAACTTTTTGCACTTCTCTTGACAAAGGGGCTACCTTTGCTACAAAAGTGCATGTCTTAGTGTGCAAGAGGCATGATTTAAAGAGGTACTGTATTCCACTCTTAATTTTTACACTTATTTGTATGGAGATGAAGTTATAGAATTTTTTAATATGCATGTATTTAATTTTAAAATGAATAATATTTATTATATCCACACTCTCTCTAAAGAAAAAAATTATATTACTCATTGTATTCTTGTGTAAGGCATCCATAGGTGAGCTGATTAGGAATAAACATGGGATTAGTCATGCGACCCTCACGTGTGTCATTAACTGTACAGCTAACAGGTATTTGGGTAGTTTATGAGTAGTAGAACCTATACAGTATATGCAGTATTATCTGTGCATTATACATGTCGGTGTCTGTGTACTAGAATCTCTTACAATTTTTTTTTTTAAACAAATTAAAAAGGAAAGAATTCCTACAATACTGTTTACTTCATACTCCTCCTTGATTTAAAGAGGATCTATTGACTCTCCTAAAATATAGGATATAGGAGATAGGATAGGTTCACATGACCATTTGATTTTTATTTATTTTTTCTGATGCATCAGAAAAACAGAAAACAATACAAGAAAAAGGATCCTTTATTTTGAGAATCTGTTGTGCTCATTTTGCATCTGTTTTAGCCATTTCAATCTGAGATCCATTATTTAAGACGAGCGAAAAATTTCCTTTGTGGAGGACTATTTTTGTTTATTGTTTGTTTTCAGTTCTCCTGATGGATCAGAAGAACAGAAAACTAAACAGTAATGTGAACCTAGCCTTACTTAGTACCTCTATTCCCCTCTTCTTGTTTCCACCTCTTAATTGAGAATGCCCTTTCACATTCAATGCTGACAGTGTCAGACTGTGTAGTACACATTCTATTGAGCAAAGTAATACTCTGTTGCAGATTTTTCCCCCCTATATTTCCAGGAGAAATAGTTATATTACTATTTTACTTTTATTTTTCTTATTATTATTTTATTAGCAGAGCATGCTGTTTTCTAAGCAAAATACACAATGATTTCTGACCAATTAAATTATTATATTAAAGAATGAATTGGAGACTCCACAAGGACCCTCCGCAGCAGATTTGTTATAAATGCCAGAAAATGTATGTATTATCCAGCTGTATGTTTTCTGGTAAAATGACAAACAGAAACCTGACAGAGACCCCATTATAAGTCACTGTGGTCTATCGAGCGCCACTGTTTATGCCATGGAAATGGCTTTCCATCATTATCAGGAAAAGGAAGTTAGAAATGATAATGACAGTCTAACCTGACTAGCAATACGCAAGTTCCTTGAGTGTAACATAACCTTTTCTTGCAATTGTATCTGTGTATAATGGGTATGATCACCCTTTGGATGTAAGCAATAAACATTTTATTCACTAACTTCAAACTGAGATCCAGGAAAGGGTTAGCAATTCATAAAAATAAAAATGGTGAAGACTGTGAGGGAAAAAAAAGAGTCTGAAAACTGAACATAAGCTACAATATATACTATTCCTATTGAAAAACAATAATAAAACAATTCCACAACTATTTCTTCAACTACTAGCAAGACTGTACAACATATACTTCCTGTAGTTGAGGCCTGTTACAGGTTACAAGCATGGGCATAACTATAGCCATAACACTTGCTATGGGGTCCAGAGGTTGATGAGGCACAGTCAGGTCCAAGAACAATGTACCATTTCATGGGGAATAACAATAGGGAGGCTTCTAACTATAATGTGGGTTTCCTGATGGCTCTATTATCCATACTTTTAATTACTGCTTATTTACTTATATAGCTGTTTTAATTTTCTTACTCTAGGTATTTTGCTATAGGGGATTATGAATTATAGTTATGCCCCTGCTGGGAGAATCACATTAAACCATACTTAACATAGCGGAAAAACAGTAATATTTAAGTGTCCATACTTTTCACAACAGAGTGAGACAACTGTGTGAAAACCCCCATGCTAATCCCCCCCCCCCCCCCCCCGCCATTCTCACCAATTTGGAAAAGTGACAAGAAGGCTACAAAGTTGCAAATTATGGTTCACATCTGGTGTGCGTCATAATGTGCGACTTATTTATGCCACAATGGTGGCGTAAATGCAACTCTGAGTCTAGTGTATTCATTAATCTTTTCTATTACCCAAATTACATAATTCTTTGTTGTGCTATTTTGACTATTAGGAGAGTGGACCTATCCCCATAATATACTGCTGTTAAATGGCGCAGCATAGTCTGATGATAGATCTGCATTAAACATTATTTTAAATTTAACACACATTTTTGACATATGTATAAAAATTACATAATGGGAAAATACATTTCAGCTGATGTTCAGACTTGATTATTGTTGTCTCCTTCATCCATCCAGGTCTTCTAGTCAAAGTTATAATATAGACAAAGTGAAAAGAACATGGAGAACATCTGTGGGTAAGAAATTGCATATAGATTGAAATATTTCCCATGATTCAGACAAAATAACTCTTAGCCCTCATGCACACAGCCATACTGTGTTTTGTGGTCCACAAAGTGCGGATCTGCAAAACACGGATACCAGAAGGTTGGCCCTCAATAGACCAGTCCTATCCTTTTACATGATACGGACAAGAATAGGACATTTCTTGGGGGGGCCGCAGAACGGAGGTTTGCATGAGGACAGCACACAGAGTGCTGTCCGCATGTTTTGCAGCCTTATAGAAGTGAATGGACTCTAATCTGAGCCACAGAAAATTCAGCACGGATTCGGACCCAACCCATGGTGCATGAGGCCTTATTAGAAACATAGAAACATAGATTGTGTCGGCAGATAAGAACCATTTGGCCCATCTAGTATGCCCAATATACTGAATACTATGGATAGCCCCTGGCCCTATCTTATATGAAGGATGGCCTTATGCCTATCCCATGCATGCTTAAACACCTTCACTGTATTTGCAGCTGCCACTTCTGCAGGAAGGCTATTCCATGCATCCACTACTCTCTCAGTAAAGTGATACTTCCTGATATTACTTTTAAACCTTTGCCCCTCTAATTTAAAACTATGTCCTCTTGTAGCAGTTTTTCTTCTTTTAAATATTCTTTCCTCTTTTACCTTGTTGATTTTCTTTATGTATTTAAAAGTTTCTATCATATCCCCTCTGTCTGGTCTTTCTTCCAAGCTATACGTGTTAAGGTCCTTTAATCTTTCCTGGTAAGTTTTATCCTGCAATCCATGTACCAGTTTAGTAGCTCTTCTCTGAACTCTCTCCAAAGTATCAATATCCTTCTGGAGATATGGTCTCCAATACTGAGCACAATACTCCAAATGAGGTCTCACTAGTGCTCTGTAAAGCGGCATGAGCACCTCCCTCTTTCTACTGGTAATGCCTCTCCCTATACACCCAAGCATTCTGCTAGCATTTCCTGCTGCTCTATGACATTGTCTGCCTACCTTTAAGTCTTCTGAAATAATGACCCCTAAATCCCTTTCCTCAGATACTGAGGTTAGTAGTTTCTTATTAGGGTTGATGTCTGACTAGACAGCTTTTCCACCAGCAAAATCCGCTATTTGACGGGTGCTGGAAGCAAAACCTGCATTTATCTGATGATCACCACATTGGCTGCAGTCTGAAAGGGGGGGTTGTCTCTGATAATTTAGCTAATTATTAGAAAACCGGTTTCTTTAATAGGACACTATTGTCTTTTTTATCTCATACAGGGTAACACATGATTTGGGCATATAAGAATGGCTTTAATATAAAAAATATAAAAATAAAATGTCCTAAATAGGGTCATAAATAGTGAGTAAAAATGCAAAAACAACCCAAACATCTCAGCTAAAGATTTAAATTAATAGTGATATGTTTGGGGAACCCATTTTGTGGAACACTGTGTACAGAAATATTAAAAGATCAACTATGTCACCCGCCCATGCATGGATTCTTTTGAAAATCATACACCGTCTCTATTATACACCAGCATTACTGCATATTATTTATAAAGACAGGAAACAGAACTGCTATAAATGTAATAAAGATATAGGAGATTATAAACATCTGCTGTGGGAATGCCCAGGGATAAATAAATATTGGATTAAAATATTCCGGAAATTGCAGGATTGCTCCTCTATGGAGTATCAGGCATGCATTGACTACGCTATCCTGGGAATTTTCCCAGAGATTGATAAAAATAAAACTGAGCAGATTCTTTGGTTACGGGGCATTGCATTGGCCAAAATAATAATTGTTAAATACTGGGGCACCATGAAATACCCTAGTTTTCGGGAGTGGATGGAGTGGATGAATAGGGTTAAGCAGTATGAACATATTCAAGCCCAAACAGCGGGGAAGAAGGCAGCCTGGTTGCGGATTTGGGGCAACTGGAAACAATGATAGTCGATATAGATACGGCAGCTCCGCGGAAAGAAAAGGGGGGTGGAGGGAGGGATAGGGAGGTTAAAAAATAAAGAAAAACAAAAGGGAAATTCTGTATAAGATAAGATGAATTTATCATTGTATTCCTATTCTATTGTTTTGAGACACTGAAGTGGAGGACTGTTGATTTTTATCTTTTGGAAAATAAAATAATAATAAAAAAATAAATAAAATAGTGATATATTTGTATGTTTGTCAGCACTACACATAGCTATTTAAGCTTTCCAGAGTAATGACTGTGCCGCAGAGAAAATTACCTGCAATTCTTATGCTATCTCACTACAAATTAGCCTGAGGCCTCATGCACAAAACCCTATTAGGCTAGTTTCACACTAACGCTAAACTGTTTCGGCAGGTTGTTTCAGTAGAGTAACAGCCTGACGGAGTTTATCATAACCGGCATAGCCAGATGATACCTTTCCCCACCAGAACTTATTGACTATAATGGTACCCAGAAGGGATCCGACCTGCTTCTGGCGTTAGTGCTGACATTCGGCTGGAAAAAAAACATTGCTTGCAGCAGTATTTGTCTGGCTGAGTCTCAGGACTAAAGTCTGAAACAGGCCGTTTCCCTCAGTTTAGCACAGTTTAGCTCTAGGGTTAAATAGTGATGAGCGGCATAGGCAATATTCGAATTCGCTATATTTAGCAAATTTTTGGCCTAATAATTGCCATAAATTCGAGAATTCGTGATCTCCAGTCATTGTTTACTTGATTGCGAAAATCAGCAATGTAATAGATTTGCGATAAATTCGCAATAAATTTGCGATTAGAATATTCAACGCTATTTGCGAATATGAATATATAGCACTATATTCTAAATATTATCAAATTCTCAAAGTGGCTATATTCGCGATTAAAATTCTCGATTCGAATATTCGCGCTCAACACTAGTGTTAAACCAGCCTTAGGCTACTTTCACACTAGCGTTTTGGCTTTCCGTTTGTGAGATCCGTTCAGGAATGGAAAAGAATCCGCTCAGAATGCATCGGTTTGCCTCCGTTCAGTCACCATTCTGCTCTGGAAGCGGACACCAAAACGCTGCCTGCAGCGTTTTGCTGTCCGCCTGACCAAGTGGAGCCAAACGGATCCGTCCTGGCACACAATGTAAGTCAATGGGGACGGATCCGTTTTCTCTGACACAATTTGGCACAATAGAAAACTGATCCATCCCCCATTGACTTTCAATGGTGTTCAAGATGGATCCGACATGGCTATAGAAGATATAATACAACCAGATCCATTCATGACGAATGTATGCAGTTGTATTATTGTAACGGAAGCGTTTTTCCAGATCCATGAGGGATCCGCAAAAAACGCTAGTGTGAAAGTAGCCTTACAAATCTGCACAAATTCTAAGTGCAATGGAGCTGTGATATGGAAGTAATGTTAATCTACAGAGGACTCCATAACATTGTGTGATGCTGGATATTTGCATGGAGGTCTATTGTATGCACTCATGTGCTGCCAAGTAACCGTATTGCATGATATACGGTTTTGATTTTCTCCATTGAAATGACTGGTAGTTAAAGGGGTTGTCCATCTTTTTAATGTTTTTTTGTTCACAGCATCTCCTCCACCTGCTGGACCTTTGGGGGAAAGTATATTTAACAGCTCCTTCAGTCCACTGCTGTGTTTGCTGCTCTCTGGTCCCCATTTGTAAACTTCCGCTGCCATGGGTAGGAATCACATGTATAGCTGAAGCCAATAACTGGCCCCAGCAGTAACCTTCAAACTTTTAATGTTGGCAGCCTGTTAGTAGCCTGTTAATGTTTGTATTTTAACTTTAGAATTATTTCCTGTTCTTCCGTACAGGACACTTCTAGTTCTAAATATTATTTGGTTGGGCATTAAGGTAACTCCAAAAATGTAGGGGGTACTTTATATAGATAGGAATATCACACGGGTGAGAATTCTCGCGCGGGTGCAATGCATGAGGTAAATGTACTGCACCCGCACTGAATCCGGACCCATTCACTTCAATGGGGCTGTTCAGATGAGATGTGATTTTCATGCATCACTTGTGCGTTGCGTGAAAATTGCAGCATTTTCTATATTTTGCAGATGTGGTGCAATTTTCACGCATGGTTGCTAGGAGATGATAGGGATGAGCAACCCCGGACCCTATTAAAGTCTATTCACTGTATTATTTTCCCTTATAACATTGTTTTAAGGGAAAATAATAGCATTCTTAATACAGAATGCTTAGTAAAATGTGCCTTGAGGGGTTAAAAAAATAAATAAAATAACTCACCTCATCGCGCAGACAGCATCATCTTCTTTCTTCTTACAGTATTTAAGGACCTGCAAAAGGACCTTTGATGACGTAATCAAGGTGAGCGTGGTGACATCATCAAATGTCCTTTTGAAGGTCCTGAGAGAAGAAGAAAGAAGACGATCCCGGCTGCGCGATCAAGTGGATGAGGTGAGTTATGTTTTTATTATTTTTTAACCCTCAATTGACATTATACTAAGCATTCTGTATTAAAGAATGCTATTATTTTCCATTATAACCATGCTCTAATGCAAAATTATAAAGTCTACAGAACACCAAACCCAAACCCGAACTTCAGTGAAGAAGTCCGGGTTCGGGTCTGGGTACCACATCCAGTTTTTTCTCACGCGCGTGGAAAATCGCATTGCAATCGTAGTCAAAATTGACTGAAATTTAGTGCCTACTTGCACGATTTTCCCTGAACGAACCTGCATCGCATCCGGCCCTCACCTGCGACTCCCTTGTGAAGGGAGTCTTAGGCCTCTTTCACACGGGCGAGTATTCTGCGCGGATGCGATGCGTGAATTGAATGCATTGCACCCGCACTGAATCCTGACCCATTCATTTCTATGGGGCTGTGCACACGAGCGGTGATTTTCACGCATCACTTGTGCGTTGCGTGAAAATCGCAGCATGCTCTATATTCTGTGAATGGGGCTGCGTGAAAATCGCAAGCATCCGCAAGCAAGTTCGGATGCGGTGCGATTTTCACGCACGGTTGCTAGGAGACGATCGGGATGGGGACCCGATCATTATTATTTTCCCTTATAACATGGTTATAAGGGAAAATAATACAATCTACAGAACACCAATCCCAAGCCCGAAGTTCTGTGAAGTTCTTTTGTTCCTTGAAGAAGTTCAAGCTTACTATTCACTTATAACCTGGATATTGTTTGAACAATATTCCTCTTTCCAGTTTTAGTTCCTTCACTGAAGGTAGAACATTGGCTTCCAGGATTTGCTGACATTTAAAGGAAATGTGTTACCACAAATTTTATCTGGCAGTTAAAATCAGATGATAGCACTTCTCTTTTTTCTAATCTGTTTTTACTTTCTGATCGTATATTTTTTTTAAAAAATTCTGAACATTTTTATGGGGGTTGCCATCTTGCCTGAGCTCTTCTTAACAGCATTTACACAGCATTAAAACAATTGCTTCTTGGCAGCCCCATGGGCCATAGACACAATGGTCAGGAGGTGACCTCATTGATGTACATGGAAGAGTTCTCTAGGCATGCTCTGTGACCTGTACAGAGGTCATTGTAAGGCTACTTTCACACCTGCGTTCAGGTGTCCGCTCGTGAGCTCCGTTTGAAGGAGCTCACGAGCGGTCCTGAACGCAGCCGTCCGGCCCCAATGCATTCTCAGTGGAGGCGGATCCACTGAGAATGCATCCGCCTGCCAGCGCTCAGCCTCCGCTCAGTGAGCGGACACCTGAACGCTGCTTGCAGCGTTCGGGTGTCCGCCTGGCCGTGCGGAGGCGAGCGGATCCGTCCAGACTTATAATGGAAGTCAATGGGGACGGATCCGCTTGAAGATGACACCATATGGCTCAATCTTCAAGCGGATCCGTTCCCCATTGACTTTCAATGTAAAGTCTGAACGGATCCGCTCAGGCTACTTTCAGACGTAGAAAATTTTCTAAGTTATAATGCAAACGGATCCGTTCTGAACGGATGCAAACGTCTGCATTATAGGAGCGGATCCGTCTGATGAAACATCCAGACGGATCCGCTCCGAACTCTAGTGTTAAAGTAGCCTAAAAGGAAAGAATAGATAAGCTCTGACAATCAGCTGTTGTAAATGGTGGATCTTGTCTCATCTATACACAGAGATGATATCATTGCAGGCAGGATTAGAATAAGTTAACTACAGTAAAGTGATCTATACAAACCAAGAAGTGCACCGATTATAAGACATAGTGGCCAGTGTGAAAACTGCAGGATTTTTTGTTTGTTTTAAATCTAAAAAGTGACATGAAAATTAAAAATAACAATCAAAAATTATTTAAAAATATGTTAAACATAAAAAGTGATTTAAACACCAGGTAATTTTCTGATGACGCAAAATTTTGGGCGTATTATAGCTCCATTTTGTAGATAGCTGTAATTAAGTTTTCATAGAGATACATGTAGTATAACTCTGCTTCCAGCAGAAGCAAATCAATAAAAAATTCTGTGATGATGGATGCCAAATTTTCTTTATACAACTGTGTGTACATAAATAAGTAGGATATGATGATATTGATAATAATGTATGTTACCTCAACTCCAAGTACACCTAGGCCGACAGCTCCAGATATGGAAATATATTTCTTCAAACCTTTAGCAATGGTAATAAAACAGCCCTGGTGGCAAAGGTGGAGAAGAAAAGACATATTGTTAAAAATGACATTAAGAAATGGTAATGACCGGGTTGCTTTTATTTTACATCTATTACATAATATCTCAATACTGAAACACTAGAAAGAAATAAACAGCAGCAATAAACTGAGGGGGTCATATATTAAGACCAGCGTTTTAGACACCGGTCTTAACCCCTTCAGGACACAGCCATTTTTCGCCTTCAGGACGCAGCCTAATTTTGCTAATCTTACATGTCACTTTATGTGGTAATAACTTTAAAACGCTTATATTTATCCAGGCTATTCTGAGATTGAACAGTTGAAAAATTGATTCAAAATTTTTCTATTTTATTTATTTAAAAAAACAAATATACAAAAAATTTGGAAAAATTAGCAAATTAGCAAATTTCAATTTCTTTACTTTTATAATAGATAGTAATACCTCCAAAAATAGTTATTACTTTACATTCCCCATATGTCTACTTCATGTTTGGAAAATTTTGAAAATGACATTTTATTTTTTTGAGACGTTAGAAGGCTTAAAAGTTTAGAAGCAAATCTTAAACTTTTTTTTTAACATTTCCAAAACACAACCTTTTCAGGACCAATTCAGTTATAAAGTCACTTTCTGGGGCTTACATATTAGAAACCACCCATAAATCACCCCATTTTAAAAAAAACTACACCCCTCAAGCTATTCAAAACAGATTTTGGAAACGTTGTTAACCCTTTAGGTGCCCCATGAAAATTAAAGGAAAATGGTAATGAAATTTCAAAATTTCACTTTTTTTTGCAGATTTTTAATTTTTATCTTTTTTTTTTCTGCATCACATCAAGGGTTAACAGCCAAACAAAACTCAAAATCTATTACCCTGAATCTGGAGTTTACAAAAACACCCCATGTGTGCTCAATAAATGATGTATGGGCGCACAGCAGGCTTCAGAGTGGAAGGAGCACCATATGGCTTTTGGAGAGCGGATTTAGCTGGAATGGTAATTGGGAGCTATGTCGTATATGAAGATACCCTGAGATGGCCCTACAGTGAAAACCCCCAAAAAGTGACCCCATTCCGGAAACTACACCCCTCAAGGAATATTTCAAGGTGTGTAGTGAGCACTTTGACCCATTTTCCAGAAAAAGTTGCTTTACAACCACATTTTTTACTTTCACAAGGGGTAACAGGACAACATGCACCCCACATTTTGTTCCCCATTTCCCTCCGAATACGGCCAGACCCCATAAGTGCTCAAATAATGATGTATGGGCGCACAGCAGGGCTCTAGAGTCAAACCGCAAAATATGGATTTTGCTAATCTGAATTGGCAGATATTGATTTTAGGTGCCATGTCACATTTAAAATATTCCCCAGGTCCCCAGAAATTAAAAACCCCAAGAAGTGATCCCATTTTGGAAAGAACACCCCCGTACGAACATTTTAAGTGGTGGAAAGGGTACTTTTCAGCAAACAGGTGTCTCACAGAAGGCTGAAACACTTGTTAAAAGGATTTCAAAGCACACATTTGTGAAAATGATAAATTACTAGCAGACCCCATTTTTTCCCCATAAGGGATTAAAGGACAAAATGCACCCAGGTATGTGTTCCCCATTTTCTCTCCATTCAGGAAACACCCCATATGTGCTTGTAGCCTGCTGTATGGGCGCACAACAGGCAATTAGCTAAATGTGAATTTGGCTGGCCTGAATTGGCAGCCATGGATTTTAGGTCCCATGTCACATTAAAAAAAAATCCTGAGCTCCCCACAAATTAAAAACCCCAAGAAGTTACCCCATTTTGGAAATAGCACCCCCGTACAAATATTTTAAGTGGTGGAAAGGGTACTTTTCAGCAAACAGGTGTCATACAGAAGGCAGAAACTCTTGTTAAAGTATTTCAAATCACACATTTCTGAAAATGAAAAATTACAAGCAGACCCTAATTTTAAACTTTCACAAGGTGTTAAAGGAGAAAATCCACGCCAGTATATGTTCCCCATTTTCTCCCTATTCAGGAAACACCCCATATGTGCTTGTAGCCAGCTGTATGGACGCACAGCAGGGCTTAAAATGGGAGGAACACTGTGTGTCTTTTGGAGGGCAGATTTTGCTGGAATAATTTTCAGGCACCATGTCACATTTGAAGACACCCTGAGGGACCCAGTCAGTGAAAACCGCAAAAAAGAGGCTCTAGGGGTGCCAGAACATAAAAGGAATCTGAAGAAATGCCCCATTTAATAAAATGACACCCTTCAATGTATTCATCTAGGGGTATAATATGAATTTTGAAGGTTTTTATTTTTCATTTTTTGGGGGGAGGAAGCTATTATTGGATTGCCAAATGGAAAATTGCTAAACTGAAAATGTCTTCCCATGGATTAATTAAGAAATGAATGAAATGAACTTAATGTATATCAGTGGAGGTGTGATAAACTTGAAAGCACTCTCCAATGCAGAAGCCCGATTTAGAGGGGCAGGTCTGATAGTAGTGAGTAGTGTTGCGCGCAAATATTCGAATAGCAAATATTAATCGCTAATATCGGCACTTTGTGAATTCGCGAATATTTAGAATATAGTGATATATATTCGTATTTTCAAATATTCTAGATTTTTTTCATCTGAACCCATGATCCCTCCCTGCTTCTTGCTTGTGGGCCAATGAGAAGGCTGCAATGTCTTTGTCTGAGCTTAGCAACATCCCTAGCAACCAATAGGAAAGTTGCCTACCCCTTACTTTATAAGAACCTCCCCAGTCGTCAGTTTTTTAAAGTTCTGATACAGACAGCAGTGTCATTGCTGTGCTCTGTGCTTTCCACTCATTACATTAGATAGCTAGTTAGATAGCTTATATATATAAGACAGATAGTTAGTGGGAATTAGTCAGTGTAGGTTATATCCTGATATAGTGTAGCTGATAGGGTCCAATGCAGGGTGTTAGGTAGTGTGATAGGTTCTGCTGTCCATACATACATGCTACTGACATAGTGCTGTGATGTCACAACAATACATAGTGCACCAATCAGTAATATGTAGTCAGACCTGCTAAAATGTTAAGTTTCACGTATTGCGCCAAAATATGTGCATCATTAATTGCCGATTTACGCAATTGCGGCTATATTGGAGCACTCTATCTGCATATAAAGCCGTTTTTAATGTTCTGCCATGCCAACCATTTGCTCCAGTCTCAGGAAACTTCTATCAGCTTGGAAAATGTAGCAAAAGTGACCCACACCTGTATTGCTCGAGCTTTGCGTGAATATTGCATTGCCAATTTTTCACAATCAAGAAAATAATTGCGAATTCTCGAATATATGACGAATATTCTACAAAATATTCGTTAAATATCGTGAATACGAATATTGCCCCTGCCGTTCATTACTAGTAGTGAGTGGTGTCTTTCCTAATCCCTTTAACCGAGCAAACTCGGCATCTTTTTTGGGGTTGCCTTTTTTTTCTGTGGTGGGAAGTACTCCAGGGAAATGCTGCCCATGTATTATTTTTGAGACCCCAGAGGCACTGCTGACTGAAATGCTGCCCTTCCTGAACGCCAAAAATCATTTATTTTTATTTTTTTTCCCTGAAATTCCAAGAAGGTCCCCCCATGACCAGCTGTTCTGTGGATGACAAATGCATTATATAGTGACACTTGGGTTAGGTACACAGCTAATTTTTTCTACCACACCTTAGATTTTCTTAAGGCACTGTAGGGCTGTAGTACCTGGTCTGAAAGATCCACTCCGCCCATGAACTGGTTGTAATCCTGGATACACACACTTGGTGTTCTGCTCTGTGGTTCCTCGGACTGGGACTGGAGTGGATTGATTTGCATGGATGGTAGTTAACACAAGAACATCCCGTTTGTCCTTGTATTTTAGCAGCATCAAATTTTCTGAGCAAACAGCCCTGCTTTCTCCACGACACACTGTCTGATCTATAAAGGATTTAGGGAGCCCTTTTTGATTTTGTCTAATTGTTCCACATGTGCCTATGCATCTGGCAGCAAGGCACTTCAGGAGAGGGACACTATTGTAAAAGTTGTCCAAATATCGATGGTATCCGTGGTCCAACAGGGGTGGACTAAATCCCATACTATCTTCCCACTTATACCCAGAACTGAGGGACAATCGGGTGGCAAAATTTTGAATCTTTTCCCTCGTAAATACAAAAGCGCAATGTATACCCGGATACACTTTCACAGGCCTTATACAACTTCACGCCATACCTAGCAATTTTATTGGACAGGTACTTGCAGAAATGTAATTGGCCTTTGAAATGGACCAATGATTCATCCACTGACAGACATTTTTGGGGGTATCTACATGACCAAATTTGGAATTGTAGTGGTCAATCACTGGCCTAATTTTAACTGGGGTTGCTTGGGGGTGGGCATTCATTATTATTGCTGAAGTGTAGAAATCTTTGAATAGCTTCGAAACGGCCCGGGGCATGGCAAGAAAGTAAAGAGGGGTGTGATAAAGAATATCTTTGTTCCAATATGAACATATTGTTTTTTTTATAATGCCCATGCTTAAGAGAAGTCCCCAAAACTTTTGCATTTCAGTCGTGTCAGTAGGGGTCCATTTGTGGGACCTTGAAATATAACTGTCTGGATGGGAGGCAATAAATTGCTCTGCATATATATTTGTTTGTTCCACCATCAAGTTAATTCGGTCATCAGTGAAGAATAATTGGAAAAATTAATTTCACTGAAACCTGTGTTATCTAAATTGATGCCTGGAGTGGCTGTAAATTCAGGCACCTGGGCCACATAGTTATCTGCGGGATCCATGAAGAGTCACTTGTACGGGGCTGTGACTGCGCACTACCCCTAGGACGCCTACGAGGGGGTTCATCATAAGATAAATCATCTGAGGAAGGTTAAACTAAAAATGTCCCTTCATCTCCACTGTTGGAGTCAGTGTCCTCAAAAAGAAGGGCATATGCCTTTTCGGCAGTGAAAAGACATTTAGTCATTTTAAACTGTAAACTAACATAGATTTTATTTTTTTCAAGAAAGGCAGTTGTCAAGGCTCACCTGGTCCCAAGTTGCAATGGAAGCACGGATATTCGCCAGGAACTAAGCGATGGTAGAGATATAAATGAAGAAGGAGATCCAGCTTCCAGACAACGTATAGATGCTTTAATGAAAAGGTGCTAAAATCCAGACATGTACATCAGGTCTATGCGTTTCAGATCAATAAATTCAGATCCTTACTCATGACAACCTAGATTTTTTATTTTTTGGTCTTTTTTTTATTTTTATTGAACAGCAAACTTAAATCCTGTATATCCTTTTGGATTAAAACTCCCTGAGTCACTTGGCAGTTATTGACAGGTAGCACAGATGGCTGGCGATGAGCCTCAGGAGGCTGAAAATTATATACTGGGGTCTAGTATGGGGCACAGAGTAGTGCCAATATCCTTATTGGGGCAGGAAAGGGGTTAATTAATGTATTATTTTACAATTATAGGTGGCACAAATCTACATGGGGCATAGGAGACTTATATTTTACAGAATGATGCTACTCAAGCACAGGACACAAGTATGTACACACAGGAGGATAACATACGTAGTGACAGGGTAATTTTTTATTTTTTTATGTAACTTGGGAGTGTGTGACAGGTGTCTTGACAGACGGACAGGCTGGTGTGACAGGTGTCTTGATAGACGGACAGACTGGAGTGCCAGGTGTCTTAACAGATGGACAGGAGGCTGGAGTGACAGGTGACGAATGGATAGGCTGGAGTGACAGGTGTCTTGATGGACGGACAGACTCGAGTGACAGGTGTCTTGATGGACGGACAGACTCGAGTGACAGGTGTCTTGATGGACGGACAGGCTTGAGTGACAGCTGTCTTGACGGACAGGCTCGAGTGACAGGTCTCTAGACGGACAGGCTGGAGTGACCGCTGTCTTTACGGATGAACAAGCTGGAGTGACAGGTGTCTTGATGGACGGACAGACTCGAGTGACAGGTGTCTTGATGGAGGGACAGACTCGAGTGACAGGTGTCTTGACGGACGAACAGGCTTGAGTGACAGGTGTCTTGACGGACAGGCTGGAGTGACAGGTGTCTTAACAGATGGACAGGCTGGAGGACAAGTGTCTTGACGGATGGACAAGCTGGAGTGACAGGTGTCTTGAAGGACGGACAGACAGGCTGGAGTGACAGAAACAGCAGAGTGGCAAATCGGCACTGAAGGGGTTAATTATGTGTGAGGCAGGGGATGATTCGCAGAACTGATAAAGACAGGCTGACAGATGAGGCACAGAACTGATCTGTGCCACTGATTGGGGCACAGAATAGTGGCGTTTCGGCACTGAAGGGGTTAAAAGGGGTTAAAACGTTTGTGGTGAGTGGATTATGACAAAGCTCCTTCCCTGATCGCTTTCCTGAAAGAAATTGGGCTGATAAGAGAAGGAGAGCACACACAGTACCTCCCTAAATCGCCTCAATCTGCAGTAATGGACCAATCACAGTGATCGCCGGCAGGGGAGCGTTGCGATTCGCTCCCCGCCGGCGTCACTGATTGCCTAGCAACCCCCGTGTGTTGGCAAAACTAAACTGTCAGCGCATCGCTTTGTGCGCTGACAGTTTAATCGTATCACATACATGCACATGGGAATGCGGTAAAGCATCACATTCCCCCACAAACATGTACGTGATAATGCGGGAAGGGGTTAATATTCCTCTGCGCTGGCGGTTGATCCGCAGGCGCCTCGACATAATGTGAGCTTATCCAGCACAGTCTAAATGTAAGCCAGCTTCCTAAAACAGGCGTAGAAAATGATAATTGAGATGGGTCTGCCAGGCTGTCCCCTTCCCCGTCCACGCCACACTTACTTTTTTAGACCTGGCGTGAGCGGGGAAAAGTCACAGATTGCAGTGCAAATAACCTTTGTGCCGCAATATGCACCAGAAATACACCTAATTTAGGCTACTTTCACACTAGCGTTTGGGGCTCCGCTTGTGAGCTCCGTTTGAAGGGTCTCACAAGCGGCCCCGAACGCATCCGTCCAGCTATCAATGCATTCTGAGTGGACGCGGATCCGCTCAGAATGCATCAGTCTGGCAGCGTTCAGCCTCTGCTCAGCAGGCGGACACCTGAACGCTGCTTGCAACGTTCAGGTGTCCGCCTAGCCGTGGAGGCAAACGGATCCGTCCAGACTTACAATGTAAGTCAATGGGGACGGATCAGTTTGAAGATGACACAATATGGCTCAATCTTCAAACGGATCCGTCCCCCATTGACTTTCAATGTAAAGTCTGGATGGATCCGTCTGAACCACTTTCAGACTTAGAATTTTCTCTGAACTATAATGCAGACAGATCCGTTCTGAACGGATCTAAACGTCTGCATTATAGGAGAGGATCCGTCTGTGCAGACCCCAGACGGATCCGCTCTGAACGCTAGTGTGAAAGTAGCCTTAGGCGTATTTCTGATCATAACTGACACCCTGAGTTCACAGAAGGTGATTTCATTTTAACCAGTTTCAACCTTCTATCAATGCAGAATTCCTTTTTTCCATATTTGCTATGTTGTTGTCCTCTGCACATAAACCAAGTTTGGTTGTATGCCATCCATTCGAAAATAATATAAAAAGCAGAAATGTAATATTTAAAGTTTAATAATTCATATCACTTCACGTGATTATAACTATTCTTTAAATACAACATTTGTGTTTTGGCGTCCGTGTGCGTTCCACAATTTGCAGAACGGCACAGACAGCCATTGATATAACTGCCTATTCTTGTCCGCCAAACGGACAAGAATAGGACAGGTTATTTTTTTTTTACGGAGCAACGGAAGCGGACAGCACACGGAGTGCTGTCCGCATCTTTTGCGGCCCCATTGAAGTGAATGGGTCCGCATCCAAGCTGCAAAAACTGCGGCTCGGATGTGGACCAAAACAACGGTCGTGTGCATGAGGTCTTAGTTCTGAGTTTACATTTCAGTTATTTTATCAGTTATTTTGATTAGTTATTGTGAGCCAAAGTTTGGTGCGGGTCAAAAACACAGAATAGGTGCAAATCAAATCTTTACACCTGATCCCCAAGTAGGCCTCACTACTGGTTTTGGCTCACAATAACTGATGGAAATAACTGACCAAATAACTGAAGTGTGAATTTAGCCTTATATGTCCAGGATAACACCAAAATGGTGGCAGCACAGAAAAGGGATGATAAAATTTATACTTTTCTATGTATTTTTTTTAAAAGCAAAAGGTTATAACCCCTATGAGTAGCACAAGGTAACTGTACTTTATAAGTGCACAAGAAGTTGTGGAGTGGGCTCAGGAGCTGAGGAATCCATGTCATACATGGCGGACGAGTTAAACAGTTGATACCAGTCTGCCGTGGCCAGGACCAGATAACTGTAATCCTTGCAAATTAAGGGCTCATGCACATTAATGCATTTTCTTTCCGCATCTATTTTGCGGACCGTATGCAGAGCCATTCACTTCAATGGGTCCGCAAAAAAAAACGGAAGTTACTCTGTGTGCATTCCGTTTCCTTATTTCCGTTCCGTCCGCATCACGGACAATGATAGTACAGGTCTATGAAGGGCCAGCTGTTCCATTCCGCAAAATACGGAATGCACACGGATGTCATCCGTATTTTTTTTTACGGATCTGTTTTTTGTGGACCGCAAAATGCATGAGCCCTAAGTATGAAAATATTATTATTTTGTTTATCCCATATGGTAAATGCCATGAAAAAAAATCCCACTGCCAGAATGATCAAAAATCATATGTAATCCAAAACAGTAGCAATAGAAACTACAGCTCATCTTGCAAAAAACAGGCCCAGCTCCATTGAGAGAAAAAGCAACACACACAATCTTTTTTATTTATTTGGTATCACCATTATAGCACTGTAAGGGCTCATGCACACAAATGTATTTTTTTGTCCATGTTCATTCCTTATCCATATGTCCATAGAACAGGTCCTATTATTGTCCGCATTAAGGACAAGGATAGGACTGTTCTATTTGGGGCTGGCCATTCCGTTCTACAAACTGCAGAATGAACATGGCCAGTATCCGTGTTTTGTGGATCTGCAATTTGTGGACCACAAAACACCAACAGTCACGTGCATTAAAAATTAAACCCAAAAAACAGCAGAAATGTTTTTTTTTTTTTGAAGTTTTGGAATATATTTTATGGAACATTACCGTAATTGGTTCTTGGTTATTAAATGGTTCCATTAAACTGGTCCCACAAAAAACAAGCCCCCTTGGAAGGCAGGGAGGAAAAAATAAAAACATCACTACCAGAATTTGCTGAATGGGATAAGGGCTACAAAAAATTTCTTTACAGCTGTTTTCTTATACCGCATATATTTAGGTATGTTTAATTAGCAGTAGTCGTTATTAGTAAGTTTGATACCTGATTATTAGTGTAGTCTGGCATATTCTCCATGCACTTCTGTTTATCCTTTATGATTCCAGATATAACTGGGTTGTCACGCGTGCAGCAAGCTTCTGGCCATGGTTCAAAAGGATATAGGTGGTGGAAATGGGATCTGTTATCAAAGTCATTTAATCCAGATATACCACAGCAGGACAGCTAAAAATACAGAAAACAATATAGTACCACACTAACATAAACAAATACAATTGTAATATAAGTGCATGCTTCCTTACCTTTCTTTTTTTCTTGAGATATTGTGAGCTGAGTAGCACAAGATGGCCAGCTTTGAAAGCAAAAAAAAAAAACTTTTGTGCTACACCCAACACAGTTAGGCCTCCTGCACACAAAAGTTTTTTTCCGCTTACGTTCCGTTTTTTGCGTTCCGTATACGGAACCATCTATTGAAAATGTTATGCCCAACCCAATTTTTTTATATACTTACTGTTTAAACATTATTGTATGCTTCCGTTTCCGGTCCACAAAAAACTGATCACAAACGGAAACCAAACCGAAAAACGGAACGGCAAATCGGAACGGAAACGGAAACACAACGATAAAAAAAAAAAAAGATCCATTAAAAACGGCTCACAAAATGATGAAAAAGCCATACGGTCGTGTGCAGGAGGCCTTAGGCTGTCGTGCTTGTGTTGTAAACTGGCACTGTTCGTGTGAACTCTGTGCTGAGGTGCAGATCTGTTGACTTGAATGGGTCAGTGATCTGCAAGATATGCCAAAAGATAGGACATCGGAAGCCCATGGGAAGCATGCATGCTCCATAGCATGAAGTTCACACAGCCAGCGCCCGTGTTTTGCAGACCACACTATTTGCGGTCCACAACATGGGCACAGCGGCCATATGTTCATCTGAATGAGTTCACAGTTATTTGATCAGTTATTTCCATCAGTTATTGTGAGCCAAAGCCAGTGGTGAAGCCTACTTAGATCAGGTGTAATGATTTGATTTGCACCTATTCGGTGTTTTTGACCTGCACCTGGTTTTAGCTCACAATATCTGATCAAAATAACTGATCAAGTAACTGAAGTGTGAAGCCTAAGGCCCCCTTCACACAGGCGTCGCGGGTGAGGGCCGGATGCGATGCAGGTGCGTTCAGGGAAAATCGTGCAAATAGGCAGAGTTTTGACTGCGATTGCGTTCCGTTGTTCAGTTTTTTCCGTGCGAGTGCAATGCATTTTGCACGCACGTGAGAAAAAACTGAATGTGGTACCAAGACCCGAACCCGGACTTCTTCACTGAAGTTCGGGTTTGGGTTTGGTGTTTTGTAGATTTTATTATTTTCCATTATTTTCCATTATAACATGGTTAGAATGGAAAATAATAGCATTCCTAATAGCGATATATAGTTCGTGTGATAGAGGCCTAAGAGCTTATGCACCCAAGCATACTTGCTCAGTGACAGTGTCGGCTATGTGCACTCCGCTTGCGGATGTGGACCCATTAACTTGAATGGGTCTCAATATATGGCCACAGATAGAACATGTTCTATCTTTTTAGGGTGCAGAGGCATGGATCAGAAGCCCATGGAAGCAGTTCGCAATGCTTTCAATCCGTGCTTCTGCACCGCAAAAAGATAGGTGAAGCCCTGTTTTTGGTCATATCTGGCAGATGCAGACCCATTAGAGTCAATGCCGTTTACGGTTCAAAATACAGGCAACTGAGCACTTACGCTTATGTTCATGAGCCCTTAGGCTCACACTTCAGTTATTTGGTCAGTTATTTCCATCAGTTGTTGTGAGCAAAAACCAGGTGCAAATATTTCAATCATACCTTATCTATCTCTGTGTAGGCTTTACTCCTGGTTTTGGATCACAGTCAGTGATGGAAATCACTTAAGTGTGAACTAGGACTAAGGGCTCATGCATACGACCGTTGGCCGCTTTGCAGTCCGCAAAATGAGGATCCACAAAACACGGATACGTCCCCTAATAAAACAGTTCTATCCTTGTCCGTAATGCAGACAAGAATATGACATGTTCTATAGTTTTGCAGACGGCTCTGTACGGACATGCGGACAGCATATGGAGTGCTGTACACATCTTTTGCAGCTCCTTTGAAGTGAATGGGTCCGCATCCAACCTGCATAAAATGCAGATCGGATGCGGACCTAAAAAACTGTCTTGTGCATGAGCTCTAATGCAAACTTCTTTTTCTTTCATAGTCAGTCATTTCATACCACTTATCTCAGGATATCACTAGCCAAGAGGAAAGGTAAGAAAGGGTATATATATATATATATATATATATATATATATATATATATATATATATACACACACATAAACTGACAAGATTCCATGGCACATCCAAGAAAAGTGCAAGTTTATTTCACCAGAAAAAAACAGCAATGTTTCAATCCACTCAGTGGGATCTTTCTCAAGCAGTGATGATAACAGAAATGGTGCTCAAATATAGGTATATATACACACCCACATAATAATTGACTAACGAGCAATTAATACAAAAGTATAGATAAAAAGTGATACATCATAAGAATAAATATATGAACATAATTGCTAGTGTATATAGAACATGATGCAAAAGCAAGTGTAAAAACTCCAATCATCTAATACAGTTATATAGTATAAAAGTGCAATCAATCACAAAGTGCAATCATTGGCAGATTAAAAACATATGTGGATCCACTTGTGATATCAATTAAAAACATTAGAGTGCAATATAGATAAAGTGTATAAACACTAACCAGCATGGAGAAACCTCATGGCTTGAGCGTCTACTAAATCACATTGCGCATGTCCACAATGACGTCCGATCACATGATCCGCTGACATCAGCAGCAATGGGTCATGTGATCAGGCGTACGAGGCGCAACCCGCGACGGCGTATCACGAAGGTCCCAGTGTGTCAAATACCATTACTAGGTAACATCAAAAGACGCTCACTGTCACGTGGCCGGGAAAAACGGCACGCGACAGCCTATGGGCCCAGTGCAATGGTAAAATATCTCAAAAATAGAAAAATCAAAATCTTATATATACAAATACCATGTATCAACTATATATTTTACTATGCTGACATGTACATAAGTTTTCAACAAATAATCAGAAGTACATATAATTATAGGTTCTATCTCCTTGGGTGTGTGTTGTATACCCATTCTTCGAAGTATTCAATATATATGAAAGTAATAATAATAAGGGGAGGGATAAAAGCAAGTAAGAATAGACCATTAAAAGGGTCTAGGCATCCAAGCCCCCATCTTTATTTTACAGGCATCAATAATGCGCGGATATACATAATGCCTATTAAGACTATAAATAAAATAAAAAAATAAAAAGACCAGCGAATCCCATATAGTTAGTACAGGATCACTGATCAACTTGACCAGGGGGAGATTACACTGTATGTGCAGTATGTGCTCCTCCAGGAGAGATGTCTGTCCCAAATTTTAGCAGGGTGCCACCCCCACGTCAGTAGTGAGGGACACCATGCAAAGGATAGTATAAATAAAGACAATAAAATAAAATAAATAAATCGCTATTGAGAACTCACTTGCCGTCACACCTCCATTGCATGTATAAAGAGTATGGGATAATCACAAGAATACACACCCACCAATATTAATAAAATAATAATGTAACATGTCAATCATAGAAAATACTGAAAAATTGATCTAAGTGGAATCATCTTGATAAGCCGTAAGGAATCAAATAGGAGAAAAATGAGTACTTATGTAAGAGCACCAGGTGATGAGGGAGAGATATCAATAGTCCAAATAAAGGAGAAAAAACAAACAGGGGAGGAAAAGGAAGGAAAAACACAAGGGAAAGGGAAAGACAAGGAAAATTTGTTAAGTATCCACGGTCTAAACTCAACATTTAATCCATGTGGTTTTAGTGTATTTAATTCAGAAATCCAGTATAATTCTCGTTTTTTCAGCAGTAGATTTCTATTGCCTCCCCTACAGGGGATTGGAATCTGATCAACTATCATGCATTTTAGATCATTCTCTTTGTTACCACATTCAGTGAAATGTTGGTTACATCTGGTTTTAAAATCTAGTGATGTTTCTCCCACGTACAATAAATTGCAAGGGCACCATAGCACATATACAACAAAAGTAGAATCACATGTCAGGAAGTGTCTAATTTTATATTGTCTAGTGGTGGAAGGATGGATAAAAACCTCTCCCTTGTGTATATGGTGACAGTTAATGCATTTACAACAGGGAAAACAACCCATTTTTTTTAGAAGCTTTATACATTCTTTTTCTGTGAGCCCACATAAGTGTGCACAACTTTGTCCTTCAGATTCTTAGGTCTTCTATATGAAAGTAAAGGGGGAATTTTAAATTCCTCAATGTTAGTATATCCACTCTTGAGGACCGGCCAATGTTTGTTAATTATCTCTCTGATGTGTTGACTATCTTCAGTGTATGTAGTCACTAGTAGAGATGTCCCAAACTATTCGCCAGCGAACAGTTCCCGGCGAACATAGCTTGTTCGGTCCGCCCCCTATACATCATCATTGAGTAAACTTTGACCCTGTACCTCACAGTCAGCAGACACATTCCAGCCAATCAGCATCATACCCTCCCAGACCCTCCCACCTCCTGGACAGCATCCATCTTAGATTCATTCTGAAGCTGCAGTGTCACAAATTTGACTAAGTTGTAATCGCAATGCGATTAATACAGGTTATATTAATCGCATTGCGAATTCAACTTAGAGCTGGGTTCCTAATGGTTGTTGTATTGCTAGAATATAACGAAGATTGAGAATATAGTGCTATATTCGTTATATTCGTCAATTCTAGCAATACAACCATTATGAACTCAGATCTAAGTTGTAATCGCAATGCGATTAATGCAGGTTATATTAATCGCATTGCGAATTCAACTTAGAGCTGGGTTCCTAATGGTTGTATTGCTAGAATATAACGAAAATTGAGAATATAGTGCTATATTCGTTATATTCGTCAATTCTAGCAATACAACTATTAGGAACTCGGCTCTAAGTTGTAATCGCAATGAGACTAATACAGGTTATATTAATCACATTGCAAATTCAACTTAGAGCTGGGTTCCTAATGGTTGTATTGCTAGAATATAACGAAGATTGAGAATATAGTGCTATAATCGTTATATTCGGAATCGTCAATTCTAGCAATACAACCATTATGAACTCAGATCTAAGTTGTAATCACAATGCGATTAATACAGGTTATATTATTCGCATTGCGAATTCAACTTAGAGCTGGGTTCCTAATGGTTGTATTGCTAGAATATAACGAAGATTGAGAATATAGAGCTATATTCGTTATATTCATCAATTCTAGCAATACAACCATTAGGAACTCAGATCTAAGTTGACTTCGCAATGCGATTAATACAGGTTATATTAATCGCATTGCGAATTCAACTTACCACACTCTGCGTCAACTACGTAATTTTTCATAGGAGTTTTGCCATGGATCCCCATCCGGCATGCCACAGTCCAGGTGTTAGTCCCCTTGAAACAACTTTTCCATCACTATTGTGGCCAGAAAGAGTCCCTGTGGGTTTTAAAATTCGCCTGTCTATTGAAATCTATGGCTGTTCGCCCGTTCGCGAACATTTGCGTAAATTCGTGCTCGCCGTTCGCGAACGGAAAATTTTATGTTCGCGACATCTCTAGTCACTAGTGGGATTCTATGGATACTAGATTTTTTTTGTGTCTTGTTTAATAAATCCACTCTATTTTGTGTCCGGGCAGTAGTGCGGGTCCAGGATAGTGTCAGGAAAACCTTGTGTCTGAAATTGTCCCCCCTGTAATGTAACCTTTACATCCAGGAAATGTATATCTGTATTAGAGTAACTCAAAGTAAATTTAATATCATCATCAATAGTGTGAATAAAGGAAAAAAACAAAAGGAGTTGTTGTTCAGTACCAGTCCAGAGTACAAACACGTCATCTATGTATCGCCACCACCTCAGAACATGTTCGAAGTGGGGCGACACATAGATAAATGACTCTTTCAAGAATGCGACCACCATTTTGGCGTACGTAGGGGAAAAATCTGAGATGGATTTTTCTGCGACTGTCGCATCGCAGTCGCAGCATGTCGCATTGCGACACCATAAACTATCATTATAAAAATTGTCGCGCGACATTGGTGCGACAAAATGACGTGTAGAGCTAGCCTAAAAGCAGCAAAATCCACTGAGTGGTAATGCAGAGACTATACTGCCAGCAACTTGGCTAGGTGGGAGTTAAAAGGCTTTTGCAAGATGCTACTGGGTCAATGTTTTTCTTGGTGAGGCATCACCCCAGCAAGAAGACCATGTCCTATTGACACCTTCATGTTTGTGTTGGTCTAGTTTCCACACCAGCTGCTAATCCGCCTCCATCACCCCCTCCTCTATAGACATCTTCATGTCCCCAAAAGCAGCAGGGAAGAATGTCGCTTTCACTCCCCCTCCTATGTGTAGTGTAAATTAAAGTTTTGCCATGTGGTGGTAGAGCTGATCAGCCTGGGCGAGATAGCCCCACAGCTGAACACTTGCTAAAGTGCAACAAGCTGGCTGACTCTCTCCCACCTCCAACTGGGCAAGGTGGTCAGCAACAATGGCTGGAATATCATGGCTGTGCTGCATTTGGGGGAAATAACAAATGCTTCCTGCATGGTGCACGTGATAAACATGGTTGGGCAATACTTTTCGAAAATCTACATGGGCAGAAGGTGCCAGCAATGTCCAGCCATTTTTACATGGCAAGGAACGCTGTCCTGGACTTGCAGCAACACAACAGTCTGCCGTTAGTGCGCTTAAGCTACAATGTTTCAACTTGCTAGAATTCCACTTTGCAAATGCTAGAGTATCTGTGCAAGCAATGTAAAGCTGTGAATGATGATGTCATACACCGGACCACCTCAGCATAAACATGTGTTGTTTCATAGTAAGGCAGTGGTAGCTCATCAGAGATGCTTGTCGCATACTGAAGCCTTTCAAACAGGCCACACAATTTGTTAGTAGGGACAACTGCAGCATAAACAATGTCATCCCCCTAATATTTATCTTAAAACAGATGCTCACACTGGTGCAGCAATGGCCAATAGCAGAGAAAGAAGAGCTTATGCATATTGCTGGCCCCCCTGTAGCTGTTGGGGAACCAAAAGGAGAAGGAAGATGAGGAGCTGAAACTGGAGGAGGAGGAGAAGTCAGCAGTGGAGGAGCAGGAGGATGATAATGATGATAAAGACAAAACCAGCCACAATGATAATTCATCTCAGTGGGGGCATAGCCACAAAGAACTGGATCGTTGGGCACATTGACCAGAATGGCAAGCTGTATGCTTGCTTGCTTACATACTGACAGACATATAATTTACATGAAGCAGCTAATGGATAGCCATGCTTTTAGACTCTCGCTATTGAAGCAAAATGGGGGAATGCTTTCCCCTTGTTGAATGGGAGGCCAAATTTCTTTATTAACAGGAAATACTATGTATGTAGTGTGCCTCAGCTTTCGGTGGACATGGACCTGCTGAGCATTCTACTGCTACTGCTGTCGCTACTATTGCGGTCAGATGCCACTATTACCCCACCCTTTCAACATCCACACTTTATAGCTGCTGCTTCCAATTAAAAAAAAAACATGTTTTCAGGCTATTTCAGAACAAGCCACTTTTTCTTCTGACAATAAACACTTCTGTGTTTATAAATATGGGCAGGCATTCTGCCCTCATTAAGGCATCAGTTTTGGATGCTTGTGCAGTATGAGCCACTGTTTATTTGGATATTAACATGTATGTGTATGAACAGGGGCAGGCATCTGCCCCCTTTGAGGCATAATTTGTGGATGCCTCCAACAAGCCACAGTTTTTTTCCATAACATAGTGTGTGTTTAAACACCATCTGAACCTGATAAGGCTCAATTTTTGGAAGCTTTCTATTATGAAAAAGCATAACACATGCGACAACGCCGACTCCCGGCACCCCTGCGAAACATACAAGAGCTGCCTTCTCTGCTCTGTTTACCTGAAAACTGCAGCAACTGCAGTGGTGAGCAGGTATACTTACAAGTATGGCATCCTCATTCACTTTCATAGACACTGGTGCAATCCACAACCCTCCCCCAAACTTGCTTGGGCAGTAGGAACCTCATGGCACAGGAGCTGCTAAGCATGGGATCCCAAATGGGTGCCCAAGTCGGGCTGTACATCTCTATACAATGCTTCCATATGGGCACTTAATTGCAGCAGGACCGGCCGGCCAAGGCTGATGAAGCAGAAGCAGCTGAGCCAAAAGCACGGGTTAATGTAGCGGGAGCAGCTCTCTGCTACACTGCTGATTGATGGGCATAGTTGAGTGAGTTTGGATGAGATTGCTTCCTTCTCCCCCTACTTGTGCCACCCATATTACGCTGTACATTCCTGTACCATGCTTCAATGTGGGTGCTCACTGTGAGTGAGTGGTTCAACATAGTTGGTGAACTCTATATGCGGATCTGCTGCAAGGTGTGAACACACACCAGGACTTGAACTCTGTACATGGTACCCACGGCACTATGTAAGGCTACTTTCACACTTGCGTTGTTCTTTTCCGGCATAGAGTTCCGTCACAGGGGCTCTATACCGGAAAATAACTGATCAGTTTTATCCCCATGCATTCTGAATGGAAAGTAATCCGTTCAGTTTGCATCAGGATGTCTTCAGTTCAGTCGTTTTGACTGATCAGGCAAAAGAGAAAACCGTAGCATGCTACGGTTTTATCTCCGGCTAAAAAAACTGAAGACTTGCCTGAATGCCGGATCCGGCATTTTTTCCCATAGGAATGTATTAGTGCCGGATCCGGCATTCAGAATACCGGAATGCCGGATCCGTCCTTCCGGTATGCGCATGCGCAGACTGAAAAAAAGGTGAAAAAATAAATGCCGGATCCGTTTTTGCCGGATGACACCGGAAAGAAGGATCCGGCATTTCAATGCATTTTTTCGACTGATCAGGCATTTTTAAGACTGATCAGGATCCTGATCAATCTTACTAATGCCATCAGTTAGCATACATTTTGCCTGATCCGGCAGGCAGTTCCGGCGACAGAACTGCTTGCCGGATCTCTCTGCCGCAAGTGTGAAAGTAGCCTAAACTGAACACCAGGACATAGAACTAAGGTGATTTTGTTTGTTTTCTGTTAAACTGCTAAGTGTAAATAAACACTGAATTCTGGTTAAGAACAGTTTTTGTGCCTCTGTACTAGGCCTGCTCACCCTGCCTACCAGAGCGAACCCGCACTATACACGCACCTAAAGAATTATTAGGAACACCTGTTCTATTTCTCATTAATGCAATTATCTAGTCAACCAATCACATGGCAGTTGCTTCAATGCATTTAGGGGTGTGGTCCTGGTCAATACAATCTCCTGAACTCCAAACTGAATGTCAGAATGGGAAAGAAAGGTGATTTAAGCATTTTTAAGAGTTGCATGGTTGTTGGTGCCAGACGGGCCGGTCTGAGTATTTCACAATTTGCTTAGTTACTGGGATTCTCACGCACAACCATTTCTAGGGTTTACAAAGAATGGTGTGAAAAGGGAAAAACATCCAGTATGCGGCAGTCCTGTGGGCAAAAATGCCTTGTGGATGCTAGAGGTCAGAGGAGAATGGGCCGACTGATTCAAGCTGATAGAAGAGCAACGTTAACTGAAATAACCACTCGTTACAACCGAGGTATGCAGCAAAGCATTTGTGAAGCCACAACACGCACAACCTTGAGGCGGATGGGCTACAACAGCAGAAGACCCCACCGGGTACCACTCATCTCCACTACAAATAGGAATAAGAGGCTACAATTTGCACGAGCTCACCAAAATTGGACTGTTGAAGACTGGAAAAATGTTGCCTGGTCTGATGAGTCTCGATTTCTGTTGAGACATTCAAATGGTAGAGTCTGAATTTGGCGTAAACAGAATGAGAACATGCATCCATCATGCCTTGTTACCACTGTGCAGGCTAATGGTGGTGGTGTAATGGTGTGGGGGATGTTTTCTGGGCACACTTTAGGCCCCTTAGTGCCAATTGGACATCGTTTAAATGCCATGGGCTACCTGAGCATTGTTTCTGACCATGTCCATCCCTTCATGACCACCATGTACCCATCCTCTGATGGCTACTTCCAGCAGGATAATGCACCATGTCACAAAGCTCGAATCATTTCAAATTGGTTTCTTGAACATGACAATGAGTTCACTGTACTAAAATGGCCCCCACAGTCACCAGATCTCAACCCAATAGAGCATCTTTGGGATGTGGTGGAACGGGAGCTTCGTGCCCTGGATGTGCATCCCTCAAATCTCCATCAACTGCAAGATGCTATCCTATCAATATGGGCCAACATTTCTAAAGAATGCTATCAGCACCTTGTTGAATCAATGCCACGTAGAATTAAAGCAGTTCGGAAGGCAAAAGGGGGTCCATATTAGTATGGTGTTCCTAATAATTCTTTAGGTGAGTGTATATAGACACAACATAACATGGCTGCTAACTAGAGATGAGCGAATTTCATATTTTGAAATTCGTTCATGCTTCGTTTACTGGTAAAAGATGAATTGCGTTATGGATTCCGTTACCACGGAACATAACGCAATTCTATGATGGTATGCATAACCGAATGCCTTTAGAGGCATTCCGTTATTTATTCCGTCATAATAGAAGTCTATAGACTGCAAAACTGATCCGTTCTGTTTCCATCATGCAGGGGAGTCCTCTCCTGCATAACGGAAATGGGACATACCCGTTTTGCAGCCCATAGACTTCTATTATTACGGAATGAATAACAGAATGCCTATAAAGGCATTCCATTATGCATACCATCATAGAATTGCGTTATGTTCCGTGATAACCAGTAAACGAAGCATGAACAAATTTTATAACCTGAAATTCGCTTATCGCTACTGCTAACCATTTGTAAATTTACAGTCCACAATCAAGTGTTCTTTTTTTCTTGCCCTCCGTAGTGTCTGAAAAATTCCTGCCCTTATTTTTTACACTTCCCATTTTGCATGTGTCAATACATGATGTATACAAAGCAAACCAAATGTTCCACCTTTTCTGCAACAAGGGCTCTGAGGAAGGGGTATAAATTAAATAGACTAAATAGGAGATTTTCAAATTGTGCTGCCAGTTTCTTTTTCTATACAACAAAAAAGAGACAACTAGGCGGCACTCACCAAAAAGAAGATATCCTTTATTCCAAATGTCATGTACAGTTGTGGCCAAAAGTTTTGTGAATTACATAAATATTGGAAATTGGAAAAGTTGCTGCTTAAGTTTTTATAATAGAAATTTGCATATACTCCAGAATGTTATGAAGAGTGATCAGATGAATTGCATAGTCCTTCTTTGCCATAAAAATTAACTTAATCTCAAAAAAACCTTTCCACTGCATTTCATTGCTGTCATTAAAGGACCTGCTGAGATCATTTCAGTAATCGTCTTGTTAACTCAGGTGAGAATGTTGACAAGCACAAGGCTGGAGATCATTATGTCAGGCTGATTGGGTTAAAATGGCAGACTTGACATGTGAAAAGGAGGGTGATGCTTGAAATCATTGTTCTTTCATTGTTAACCATGGTGACCTGCAAAGAAACGCGTGCAGCCGTCATTGCATTGCATAAAAATGGCTTCACAGGCAAGGATATTGTGGCTACTAAGATTGCACCTCAATCAACAATTTATAGGATCATCAAGAACTTCAAGGAAAGAGGTTCAATTCTTGTTAAGAAGGCTTCAGGTCCTCCAAGAAAGTCCAGCAAGCGCCAAGATCGTCTCCTAAAGAGGATTTAGCTGCGGGATCGGAGTGCCACCAGTGCAGAGCTTGCTCAGGAATGGCAGCAGGCAGGTGTGAGCGCATCTGCAAGCACAGTGAGGCGAAGACTTTTGGAAGATGGCCTGGTGTCAAGAAGGGCAGCAAAGAAAAAAAAACATCAGGGACAGATTGATCTTCTGTAGAAAGTATGGTGAATGGACTGCTGAGGACTGGGGCAAAGGGGCAATCAGTCCTGTGTCATGCCAACAGTAAAGAATCCTGAGACCATTCATTGCTTCTCATCCAAGGGAGTGGGCTCACTCACAATTTTGCCCAAAAACACAACCATGAATAAAGAATGGTGCCAAAACACCCTCTAACAGCAACTTCTTCCAACAACAGTTTGGTAAAGAACAATGCATTTTCCAGCACGATGGAGCACCGTGCCATAAGCCAAAAGTGATAACTAAGTGGCTCGGGGACCAAAACGTTGACATTTTGGGTCCATGGCCTGGAAACTCCCCAGATCTTATTCCCATTGAGAACTTGTGGTCAATCCTCAAGAGGCGGGTGGACAAACAAAAACCCACTAATTCTGACAAACTCCTTGAAGTAATTATGAAAGAATGGGTTGCGATCAGTCAGGAATTGGCCCAGAAGTTGATTGAGAGCATGCCCAGTCGAATTGCAGAGGTCCTGAAAAAGAAGGGCCAACACTGCAAATACTGACTCTTTGCATAAATGTCATGTAATTGTCGATAAAAGCCTTTGAAACGTATGAAGTGCGTGTAATTATATTTCACTACATCACAGAAACAACTGAAACAAAGATCTAAAAGCAGTTTAGCAGCAAACTTTGTGAAAACTAATATTTGTGTCATTCTCAAAACTTTTGGCCACGACTGTACAGCGATGTGAGGTTTTGCTCTACCCAGCCTCTACCTAAACCTTATTGTGGCATTTTATTTTATTTTTTTAAATAGGCAAGAATGTATGTCTATAAACATGTTGGGCCATCCATGATTTCTGGTTCAGTTGTCCAGAAAAAAATGATTTAGATATGAACCCTGGGCTCGCAGTCTGCTCTGTAATTGTTTTAGTGATTGTACTTATTTTGTCTTCTGCAGTCTGTATTTACTCTGGGGGCTGTGTCTGAATACATTTGGGGGTCTGGTTTGGAGTCTAAGATCATTTTGGAATGTGATAAAGGAGTTTTGATCACTACTAGTAAATTAGCAATGTTTGTGGTTAGTGTTGAGCGAATCGAAGTAAAAAAACAAATTTAATTAGATCCGAATTTCAGGGAAAATTCTATTTGCTGTGAAGCCGAATTTCCTCAAGCTTCATGATAACTAATACATTTTCCCTGAAATGGTGGTTAAAAAAAACATACTCCCCTCATCCATTTGCTCGTGGAGAGGCTTTCTTGGCCATCTTGATTGCCATTGAATCACCATACCCGGCCAACGTCATCACATGGTGTCTTCCATCAAGATGGCCACAACGGCCTCTAAGCGAGCAATTGGATAAGGTGAGTATTTTTTTTATTATTATTTTTACCCTGATTTAGGCTACATTCACACGACCATATGTGTTTTGCGGCCTGCAAATTTCGGATGCGCAAAAACAATGGATGACGTTCCGTATGGCATTCGTTTTTTTGTGGATCCATTGTAACAATTCCTATCCTTGTCCGCAAAATGGACAAGAATAGGACATGTTCTGTTTTTTTTGCGGGGCTACGGAATGGATATACAGATGTGGATAGCACATGGTGTGCTGTCCGCATATTTTGCAGACCCATTGAAATGAATAGGTCTGCATCCTATCCACAAAAAAACCTGAATGGACACAGAAACAAAATTCGTTCATGTGAATGTAGCCTAACCCCTGAAAGGCCTAAACTGTAGCTGCAGATGCTGCGATCAGCGATGAACGTGGCATCTGAGATGTTCAATGAAAGGGGGTGAGGGATTGGGTTTGCGGCATGATCACCATTACCCGTCATTGCACCCGTTACATTCAAATAAATGCACTTTGTGACAGAGTAATTATTCATGAATCAAATGTGAAAGTCAGCAAAGCAGCCAAATAAAAATTTTCGTAAATTTACTCATCTCTATTTGTGGTCTTTGTAAGTGGATGTCATAGTGCATTATCTAACACACATTCTGTGCATCGGAATCTACCTGATGTAACTAGTGAAAAGTAGTGAATGATGCAGTGTCTGTGTATGCTATGTATATGTCTGTATATGCTGTATACTGTATGTATCTATATGCTATATATTTGTATATGCTGTGTATGTGCGTATATATGTTGTTCATATATATATATATATATATATATATATATATATATACATATACATATATACTTTATTTGTGTATGTGAGGAAAATGCATTATTATTTACTGGCAGCCCTGATTGTCATTTGATTCACTTTTTGACATGTACATCAGTGTACATGCAAAATAGGTTCCCACCCCCCAGCCATCTGATTGTCAGCTAGCAAGGAAGAATGCCCCAGGGGTCCAGGCTTCAAGGAGGCCCCAGGTGGAGAATGTAACACCTCAATCAGAAGGAGGAGGGGAAATAAATCCCCCAAAAAAGAGTTAGTCTTAGATTTCCCTTGGAAGGAATCTCTAAGGCCCCTTGCAGACAAGCGTGTCCGGATTAGGTCCTGATCCGTCCCACTGCATTGCGGCAAACTTGTGTGAGTAGGTACGCAATTGCAGTCAGTTTTGACTGCGATTGCATTCCGTTGTTCAGTTTTTATCGCGCGGGTGCAATGCATTTTGCACGCGCGTGATAAAAAACCGAATGTGGTACCCAGACCCGAACTTCTTCACAGAAGTTCAGGTTTGGGTTCAAGGTTGTGTAGATTGTATTATTTTCCATTATAACATGGTTATAAGGGAAAATAATAGCATTCTGAATACAGAATGCATAGTACAATAGGGCTGGAGGGGTTAAAAAATTTTTTTTTTAAATTTAACACTCCTTAATCCACTTGTTTGTGCAGCCGGCATCTCTTCTGTCTTCATCTGTGAGGAATAGGACCTTTGATGACGTCACTGCGTTCATCACATGGTATATCACATGATCCATCACCATGGTGATGGATCATGTGACGGACCATGTGATGAACGTAGTGACGTAATCAAAGGTCCTATTCCTCACAAAAGAAGAGAGAAGAGATGCCGGCTGCGCGAACAAGTGGATTAAGGTGAGTTAAATTATTATTATTATTTTTTTAACCCCTCCAACCCCTCCAGAATGCTATTATTTTCCCTTATAACTATGTTATAAGGGAAAATAATAATGATCGGGTCCCCATCCCGATCGTCACCTAGCAACCGTGCGTGAAAATCGCACCGCATCCGCACTTGCTTGCGGATGCTTGCGATTTTCATGCAACCCCATTCATTTCTATGGGGCCTGCGTTACGTGAAAAATGCACAAACAGGAGCATGCTGCGATTTTCACGCAACGCACAAGTGATGCGTGAAAATCACCGCTCATGTGCACAGCCCCATAGAAATGAATGGGTCCGGATTCAGTGCGGGTGCAATGCGTTCATCTCACGCATTGCACCCGCGCGGAAATCTTGCCCATGTGAAAGGGGCCTAAAGGTGGTCTTAAAGACAACAACCGGGCACCACCGGGGAGGGGAGAGAAATCTATAGTGAGTAGGGAGCTGAATAAGTGGTAGGCCACCACGAGTGGCTGAATACACAGCAAAGATAGCTGTATATAGTAATGACAAAGCACGTGGAATAAAAAAACAAGAAAAGAAACCAGCCACACAGTCGGCGCCAATCACCTGTTGTGCAATGGAGTAAGATAGGATGGTAAAAAGGGATCTAATACTGTCAAGAGTGGTTAATTGGAATATATATACATACGATCCGTTGATAAAGCGGCGGCCGTGCGTTAGTAGAGGTACAGTGGTAAAAGGGGGTTATAAAACCTCAATCCTGGTAGTAATTAAAAGTTAAAATCAATAAATAAAATAAATTGAATAAAGATAAAATAAATAAAATTATACATATAAGTAACTCACTTCACTGGGGAGATAGTCTGAGGGATAAGCATAAAACACCCAAAGGTTAAACTCCCCTGGCCAGGAATGCTGGTAGAGTCGCAGGAACAAACCGCAGTCACCACGTGAGGGGCTTATGGAAAATTCCTTTTATTGAATCAAGGCTCAACGCGTTTTGGGGGATGCGTAGATACCCCCTTCCTCAGGAGCAATGTATAAGTAAAAACATATAGAGCATACAGTGATAGGTATGGGCTATTATACCCATCTATATTGTGTTTCTATTGGGAGCACATGTGTCTGGGCAGGATGAGGAAGTGATGTCACTTCCGGTTTCGGTGGGGCATGCATTCCACTGTAGAACGCATGTCCATTCAATGTTATTTGGTAAAGAAAAGAGGTTGTCCATGTTTTAGGGTGCTTACAGTGTAGATGTCCACTGTCATCGTTCTATCTCCGAAAGTAGGGAGGAGGTATGAGGACGTTTTCATTTATTCCAGGTCGGAATAGCTCCACTTCCGGTATGTGGGCCGTATCGTGGAACTTAAGATCTTACTTGTAAACAACAACTTAAAACACTCACCGACCGTTTCCGGGAAAAAGGATATCCCAAAAAACTTATAAAGGAGTCCATTAAGAGAACATTATGTGAAAGCCAAGACGAGGCCCTTAAACCTAATAAAACAGAGACTAAAACAAAAAATAACACTAATACCCCACAACAACAGAGCACTAGAGCCATTTCCCGGACTAGTTTGATCACTAGATACAATTCCAGACACACCGATATCCGCAAAATACTGACAAAATACTATTAAAAGATCCAATACTCAAGAAAGATCTACCCCCTTTCCCTTTGATCACCTATCGAACATCATTGCACCTTCGTGCCCAAAACTTTTACCAACTGCAAAAAAGCGTCCCGATTAAGAAGGCCAATACTGCCAAAATAGGTGCGCATAGATGCAACGTAAAGAGGTGCATGTGTTGTTCCACCATAACACATAATACTAAGGAAGTTGCCAGCACCTCATCAAAAGAAAAATTTCTATTGAAACAAGAGATGAACTGTGGGTCCAGCAATATCATCTATCTTCTCCAATGCCCATGTAACTTACAATATGTAGGCAGGACCACCCAGACACTGCGCGAGAGAATGAATGAGCACCGCTCGAATATCAGATGGAAAATCACGACACACAGTGTCTCAATACACTTCTCCGTCTGCCATGACGGCGACCCTTCTACCCTGAGAATGACCCCCCTTGAGTGGATCCCAAACTCCTACCAAACACTCTGCAGAAAAGAGATGTATTGGATCTACCAGCTCAATACTCTCTCTCCATTCGGACTCAATGAGTCTTTAGAATACATCAACTATTAAGATACACATTGCCCATCCATTTCAGAAGTCACCAGGGTTAGGCACTTCCACATCAGAATAATTTAGAGATCTTTCTTTAGTGACCCCCTAAAATACCAGCCATGATCACTATATCTAATCACCCTGTACTCTGTCTCATATACCTCTATCCCCATATACTCGTACTATATTCTCTATATATTCAGTACATTTTATAACATACAAGGTTTGGCTATAGCCCAGGGAGACTACTCCTCCCTCTTTCTCGTAACCTGTAGATATATATATATTAAAAGTCAAAAGAAGCCGAGACATCTGCTCACCATCCCCAGATCCTTACCCCCACTGCCCAGTACACCCCCTAAAACATGATTTCCACTAACCCCATCACACCGTATGACATTACACCACATACGGGTACATATACGCCTCATCTCATTTTATACATATCCTTGTTTATGACATATTTTCATGTGGGCATTTATTGCACTGTATGACACTGTACCACATGCAAGTGCATGCACGTTTCCTCGTATTTTATACGTATTTTTATGGTACATTTTTTATGTGTACGTGTACATATGTGTGGGTGTGTGGTTATGGGGGTATCCTTTTACACACACACAGATATATATGTTTATTACATATGTACCCATTGTAGTATGGGACCTCCACATACATCCTTTGATCCCCCAATATGCAATGTTTGTTTATTTTTCTGCTTTATATCTTACGAAACTATAGACCAGATATGGTTTATGTTTTTAGCGGTATATATGGTCTATAACATAACACAGTATATTTATGTTTATTCAAACCTACTGTCCCTACTATATCTATATATTCTTGCATGTTCTATTTTAGGATTTTATTCAATCTCTGCATCCCCATATTGTGTTAAAAATTGACCACCAGATCCTCCCATATCCTTCCTAACGTGGGGTGGAATCTCTTTACTCGGCCTGCCTACTTTGGCTGGGCTATTACCTTAAAACCGGAAGTGACATGGACCGTATGCGTTCCACGATGCGGTCCAAGCACTGGAAGTCCAGCCAGCTCTCACTGCTCTGTAACCAGAAAACCGGAAGTCACGTGGGCCGCATGCGTTCCACCATGCGGCCCACATACCGGAAGTGGAGCTATTCCGACCTGGAATAGATGAAATGTCCTCATACCTCCTCCCCACTCTCGAAGATAGAACTATCTCCCCTTGTAAAGTGAGTTACTTATATGTATAATTTTATTTATTTTATCTTTATTCAATTTATTGATTTTAACTTTTAATTGCTACCAGGATTGAGGTTTTATAACCCCCTTTTACCACTGTACCTCTACTAACGCATGGCTGCCGCTTTATCAACGGATCGTGTGTACCTATATTCCAATTAACCACTCTTGACAGTACTAGATCCCTTTTTACCATCCTATCCTACTCCATTGCACAACAGGTGATTGGCGCCGACTTTATGGCTAGTTTCTTTTCTTGTTTTTTTATTCCATGTGCTTTGACACCTAAATCAGCCAGTTTGGAAGCAAGCTAAATCCTGCAGGAAAACCGCCCAGCAGGAGGTATCAGCCCTTGCCAGGATCAAGGATACCTTCCAGACATGTTGGCACCTACATTTCATAAGGAATTATAAAATTGCCCGGCCATCGCAGGCGCAAACCGGATACATATTTGTGTCCCGGTGGCCACAATGTAGGTGCCCATGGCCTTTGTTTGATGGAGGGATGCCAGGGAAAGGAGATATCCATATTTCCCCACAGAAACCAAAAACCAATACCATGTTTGGACTCTAGTTGTAGCCGAAATCCAGGCGGATCAATTGGACCCGGAACCATCTTCCTGCAAAATTTTGGTCTTGGGCTATGAGCCCTATGGGTCATTTGCTCCCAGCACCAGAGAAGGAGGGGTGGACCCTTACAGGTCATAAGCCCATGCAAGCCAGAGGGCGGTGTCTTTCTCTGAAAGGGAGTCACATTGTGCAAATGTGTTTGGAGAGACCTGGAAACCACTGACATCACCGCCCCCCACGTGACTGCAGCTAAGGACTATTCCACCATCATAGACCTTTCAACTACCCGGTAACTGACTTTTACTCTGATTAACCCTGTTGTACCGATATAACCTGTATCTGTAACCTCAGACCACTGTATATATTCTCTGTGTATATTGTGTTATATCTAGTGTGCCCTTACGGCGATTAAATATATAATTTAATCTTGTGCTGTCTTGTATCTCGATCACGAATCCCTACATCCGTGTTTTGGCCTAGTTATAAGCTACCGCGGGTTGGTTTCTCACCCTATATAATCCCGTTACCAGACCGGGCTTATATCAAACGAGAAGCTGGTGGCAGATACCCGGGCTGAGACAGCACTGTTTTCGCTGCGGCAGTGAAAATGCTCTCTCAGCTTGTTGCCTCTCTCTGCCCGCGTGGACAGGAGGTATAGGTGTAAACTGTACCAAGCTGACCTTACCTGTTCCTCTGGAGGGCGTAACGTCATGTTTTTGGTAACCCGTGACCATACCGCGTTTAATGAGCTCGACGTAGGCGACGTCAAGCGGGCACGAGGTGTGGTATTTGTAACAGCGTATATATGCTGTGCATGTGTGTCAGAGTTTTGTTCTGGCCTCCTAACGGCATGTTTGGTAAATGGGCCTGGAGCGGACTTCCAGCGGCATGCGTGCACTAGCGGCAGCACAGATCTGGCAGGCTATTCACCTGCTGGAGAAGGCTGCCGCTAATGTGAAAGTAGCCTAAGTCTGTCCCTGATTCTCCCTCTGAGTGTTAGTGACCCCACACTTATTTCTGGTTGTCTGTATGGCAGGAACCTGGATTCAACAACTGCCAGCCAAGTTGTGAACTAATGATTGAAGTAGCAGACAGGGCTGGAGCTTGAGTAGGTGAGTAATCTCTAGACACCAAGTACTGTACTTGACTCATCCCTTGCCATAGACACTTGACCCCTTCATTAATGACCACATAAGATAATAATCCGCCTAGTGAAGTTTTTTTTTTTTTTGCTGAAGACAAGCCCCATAAATTTGCAGCAAAGTCTAAATGTTCTACGGTATGTTGGGTTTTGCCATGGAGCCATCAGATTTTGCATTGCAAAGTGTAAAATCTAAGGTCAGATCTTAAGGAAACTTCTACAACATATACAGCATTTGCTCTGGATTTTTCAGCATAGCCATTTGAAATCTATACCACTGGCAATGGGGGAATGGGCAATGTATGCACCCATGGCAGGAGCTCAGCACAGTATTTTCTTTAATGTCCTCTATGATCCTGGGACTGTTAGACCTCTTGCACACGAGCATGACGGATTTGGTCCGGATGCGTTCAGGGTGCATTCAGTGATAATTGCATGATTTTGCTTATGCCTGCCGTCCGTTTTGTATGCGATTGCGTTGCACCACACCCGGCCAACGTGCGAATAAAGAGCGCGCTGCCGGCTCCCCGTGACATGCAGATTGCGCGTGAAAAAAAAAGATCCATCCTGTCGATTTATCTTTTACAGCAAACACATATAAATACCCCCAGCATGCATAGGTATTTTGGACAGGAATTTTTTTCAGGGAGAGTTGGGAGTTTGGCAGTTTTTTATTTATTTATTTATTTATTAATTATATATATATATATAGGGACTCGCAAGATAATAAGGCCCCTTATAACGTGGGTTGCGAGCTTACATATATTGTTTATAACACGGTCTGGAAAATATGTACTAATACCTCATTAATTGTAATATCTAGCACTAAATGTATGTATGTTTTACCATCATCAATAATAAAGTCGTAGTTGGCCTGATTATGACTTAATAAAAAATATCATTACATGTGTCATGTCACTAAACTCCATCTGTAATGCGTTTAATATTGTGTGCATAATGTACATTATATTTTAGTTACTTTTTTTGGTAGATATGTATTATAAATAAAAATATGTTGAATAAAGATTTTAAATGTGTTTTGTAATTAAAAAAAAAATTATGTTCTTGTGTATGAAGGTTAGAGAAATCATGTTTATATAGTAAGTGTATTTGGCTTATATTAATGTATATGAAACGTTTACAATTAGTCATGTGGTCTATGTGTTAGTGCTACATAGATATTATTATGCACTGTATATAATAAAGACAACGAACACTAAAATGCATGAAAATAAAAATCTGTTTAATAAAACAAAAATGAGTCAACTTGACTATTTTTGTTCTTAAATAATAAAATATATAAAATATAAAAAATTGAATTTACAAATGAATGAACCTGCCAGGTGGAGATGGGGGACCCTAAAACTGAGGGCCATGGTAGGATGGTTGTGTAGAGGGTCTAGAGTGCACAGATGGGCCAGCCTGGGATGAGGAGGGGACCCGCTGCCAATAGGAAGTCTGGGCCTGATATGTTTGGCCATATGGCCGACTTGGTAGGCCATAATGTTCCCTACTACTGGGTAAATGTGGCGGACCCTGTGGCTCTGGAATGGGCATTGGGCGGGCGCCAGACATGTGCCCATGGGTGGGCCAATTTTCAAGGGATACAAAATAGTCTGTCTGGTCATTGGGCAGAGTGGCTGCCTCCAGAACGATTCCAAGAGCCGCTTTGGTTCTTAGCAATCGTTCTGGAGGCAGACTGCGCAAACAAGAGGCCAGTCTTAGACAATACAAATCCAATTGGTCCTCCTGCCGGGCTCTAGACAAATAATCCAGGACCTGGCTTCTGACTAGAGCTTCGGCAGGAGGCATGGCCAGTCTCCTTGGCTGGATTCAACTCCTGAAGCAGCGGAACGCGAGGCTGCAGAGGTGCCGGGTCTTTCTTCAGTCTCTGAAGGAGGTGTGCCAGATGGAGTCTCCTCCTCACAGGTGATTGAATGCTGGGGAGCCGACTCGTCTGCTTCCTCCTCAAGTTTGTCCTCCATTCACCACAATGTAACATGTAAATGTAAATTATTATATTAACAATTTTTTTTTTACAACAATAGTAACGTCGCATATTACTATCATCAGCAAAAGACAATGAACACATAGTACTACATTAAAGAAGACCTTTCACCACTCCTGACATGTCTTGTTTAATTACTTCATGTATTCCCCATGTAATAAAAATTCAGGAGTATCTAGTCTTATGGCTCAATGTTGTGCAATTCCTTTATTATTTCTACTAGAAGTTATGAATGATTTGCTAATAGCCTTCAGTAAGTAAGGGTGCAGAGGGGTTGTGAAAAGTTGGGGGGTGTACCTGCACACATAAACATGGCTGCACCAAATTGTTAACATCCCTCTGTACCCTTTTATTGTAGGTTAATAGCAATTCCATTATAACTTCTAGTAGGAATAATAAAGGAACAGCACAACATACAGTCATAATAATAGATGCTTTATGATTGTTATTACATAGGGAATGCATGAAATTAGTAAAACATGCATGTCAGGAGTGGTGAAAGGTCCTCTTCAAGTATAGACATATTACATATGTGGTCATGTACCAACATTAGGGAAAATAGAAGTGGCATAGCTGTCAATAGCAAATAACCCAATTCCACTTGTAATGTTGTTCACATACTTTTGGTAATGAAAGGAGGATTCGGCTTGGTTGCTATCGCCAACTATGACATTTCTCATTTACACATTATTACAAATTACATTACCCACATAATCAACATACAGTGTGCATTGATAAACATGTAGTGGTCATTGTTTATTATTAACATACGGACACAGCTCTATGACCGGATGCAGGAACATCAGCTGCTCCCGATATATATAGGGCCTATTCTTGGATTGTCCGGACCCACTGTGGCCTTGCTGCTGCATTACCTTTTGGAATTGGTCCCTGCAGCTCCGCCACCAATTTTTGACCTCATCAACTATGTTAGATAAATACCAGAAGAAAAATGTTACCAAACAATACAATCCTACAGATGACAAACAATGCCATGTGCTATGCTAGAGAGGAAAAACTATGCCATGTGCTATGCTAGGGAGGAAAAACCATGCCATGTGCTATGCTAGAGAGGAAAAACTATGCCATGTGCTATGCTAGAGAGGAAAAACTATGCCATGTGCTATGGTAGGGAGGATAGCTAGGATCACACATGTATAGATTGGCCACTTACCCAAACTCTGGCATTTCGTTTTCTCCCATATTGCTGTGAAAAGCTCCTGGGCTATGTCCACCCATGTAGTCCCGAAATGCAGGGCCTCTCCTGGACAAGGAGAATGAGCTTCTCCACGTCCATCGCTTTTGGTGCCTTCGGCATGCTCCAAATAGCTCAGCAAGGGCAGTAATCTCCTCCAAAAACTCCTCTCTCATGCACTGGCTGAAGGCACACGATGTGAAAGGCAACTTCCTGCCTTTAAATCCCTTCAGTGTTGCTAAGTTACTTGCATTTACAACGCAACGCAGTGCATCCGGATGCGATTTTTACTCAGCCCCATTAACTTCTATGGGGCTAACATTGCGCGAAAAACGCAGAATATAGAACCTGCTGGGATTTTCACGCAACACACAAAATAACGGTCATGTACACAGCTCCATTGAAATCAATGGGTCCGGATTCAGTCCGGGGCAATGCGTTCGCATCACGCATTGCACCCGCGCAGAAAACTCGCTCGTGTGAAAGGAGTCTTACTGAGTGAGAGAAGGTTAGGAAACAGATTTTTCTAAACTTTCTGCATACAGATCTGGGAGGACTGCAGACTATAGCTAAACATACACAGGTGAATACTGGTAAAAAAAAAAATACAAGGTGCAGGGCATATAATGCCCATATATAGCATAATTCCTCACTTACACACATTGTATTATTGAATTATACCAAGTTTGTGGAATGGTTAGTCATGCTTTAAAAACAGCCCTCAACAAGTCTTACTGCAATCATAATGGTATTCCAGGACTGGCTGAAAACTTCAGAAGAATTGTCTCCTTTGTAATACTTCTGCAACTCAAGAAGAAAATGATCTTCTTTAATCTGAAAAGAAGGTCACTAGAGTTAGAGGTAGACATTTGAGAATCTCAATTAGAGATGATTGAATTTCCGGTTATGAAATTCGTTCGGAATTCGTTTACTGGTAAAAGGTGAATGGCGTTATGGATTCCGTTCCCGACGACCATAACGCAATTCTATGACGGAATGCATAACGGAATGCCTTTAGAGGCATTCTGTTATTCATTCCGTCATAATAGAAGTCTATGGGCTGCATAACGCATCCATCCCGTTTCCGTTATGCAGGAGAAGACTAAAGGCATTCCGTTATGCATTCCTTCATAGAATTGCATTATGGTCCGTGGCAATGGAATCCATAACGCAATTCACCTTTTACCAGTAAACGAATCGCAAACAAATTACAAAATATGAAATTCACTCATCTCTAATCTCAATGTAAATATATAGTCCATACAACAAAAATAAAACATTCCAAATTGTATTACAAACAATATTGCGCAATATTGCTCAAATAGTGTATGGCAACTTACCATTTTCTGATAGGATAAGGTGATAATAATACCAACAAGTTCCACAGTGAAGAAGAGTAAAATAAGTATAAAAAACTGTAATAAAATGTAAAATGCATAATTAATAATGGGAAATATATAGCAAACCAAAGAATTCAGCAAAAAAGAAACATACATAAAAATGTTGATTACTAGTTGACAGTAATTATACTGAATGCTACCATGATTTTATACCAGATTGCATTGTCTTGCATCGATAGAGCAATGTGTGTATTTACTAATGATACAGATCCTGTAGAAACTGGATGGTTTAAATGGACTGTATCACCAATGTGTTTTACTCTATTTTTCTGATGGTAGAATATGGGGGTCAACCATTTTGCCTGGCCTGTTAGGCCCCTTTCACACGAGCGTGACGGATTAGGCCCGGGTGCGTTCAGTGAAACTTGCACCATTTTGCATGCAAGTTCAGTCAATTTTGTCTGCAATTGTGTTCAGTTTTTTCCGCGCGAGTGCAATGCGTTTTGATGCGTTTTTCATGCGTGTGAAAAAACGGAAAATTTACAAACATCTCCTAGCAATCTGGATGCATGACTTGCTTCTGGATGCAATGCGTTTTTCACTGAAGCCCCATTTACTTCTATTTGCCCCGGGCTGCGTGAAAAACACAGAATATATATAGACCATGCTCTGTTTTTCACGCAACGCAGAACTGATGTGTGAAAAAACTGCTCATCTCACATCAGCCAATAGAAGCTCGCAGGTCCTACTCCAGGTTTCCATAACAATTGATCACAGGTTTTGGCAGTTCACAGGTCCTTAAATATTCAGTCATACAGTCCTGATCAAAAGTTTAAGACCACTTGAAAAATGGCAAAAAATCATATTTAGCATGGCTGGATCTTAACGAGGTTCCAAGTAGAGCTTCAACATGCAACAAGAAGAAATGGGAGTGAGACAAAAAATTTTTTGAGCATTCAATTTAATGAAAACAACGAATAAACTGAAACAGGCTGTTTTTCAGCTGATCAAAAGTTTAGGACCACACATCCAAAAAAAAACGAAACCCCCCCAAAACGGAAATCCAACTTCCAAACATGAACTCAGTAATTAGTAGCTCTGCCGTTATTGTTTATGACTTCAAAAATTAGTTTTGGCATGCTTGATGCAAGCGTTTCCATGAGGTGAGTGGGAACATTTCTCCAAGTGGTTAAGACGGCCGCCATCTACTGTCTGGAACTGTTGTCCATTTTTGTAAACTTCCCTTGCCATCCATCCCTAAAGGTTCTCAATTGGATTTAGATCAGGGGAAATCGCAGGATGGGCCAAAAGAGTGATGTTATTCTCCTGGAAGAAGTCCCTTGTCCTGCTGGCATTTTGTACTGTAGCGTTGTCCTGTTGAAAAACCCAGTCGTTACCACACAGACGAGGGCCCTCAGTCATGAGGAATGCTCTCTGCAACATCTGGACATAGCCAGTGGCCGTTTGACGCCCCTGCACTTCCTGAAGCTTCATTGTTCCACTGAAGGAAAAAGCACCCCAGGCCATTATGGTGCCCCCTCCACTGTGGCACGTAGAAAACATCTCAGGTGGGATCTGCTTGTCATGCCAGTAACGTTGGAAACCATCAGGACCATCAAGGTTAATTTTTTTTCTCATCAGAGAATAAAACTTTCTTCCACCTTTGAATGTCCCATGTTTGGTGCTCTCTTGCAAAGTCCAAACGAGCACTTCTGTGGCGTTCAAGGAGACGAGGTCTTTGAAGACGTTTTTTGTTTTTGAAGCCCTTCAGTCTCAGATGCCGTCTGATGGTTATGGGGCTGCAGTCAGCACGAGTAAGGGCCTTACTTTGGGTTGAGGATCATCCAGGGTCTTGACGGACAGCCAATTGGATCCTCCGGCTCAGTGCTGATGAAATTTTTTTGGGTCTTCCACTTGACTTTTTTGTTCCATAACCCTCAGGATCATTTAAGAAATTCCAAATGACTGTCTTACTGCGTCCCACCTCAGCAGCGATGGCGCGCTGTAAGAGACCCTGCTTATGCAGTTCAACAACCCGACCACGTTCAAAAAGGGAGAGTTTTTTTGCCTTTGCCATCACAACGTGTGACTACCTGACAGAAAATGACAATGAATCCACATCTTTGCACAGATTTGGCCTTTTAAAAAGGCATGTGGTCCTAAAATTTGGATCAGCTGAAAAACAGCCTGTTTCAATTTAATCATTATTTTCAATTAATTGAATGCTCAAAAAATGTTTTGTCTCACTCTCATTTCTTCTTGTTGCATGTTGAAGCTCTACTTGGAACCTTGTTAAGATCCAACAATGTAAAATATGTTTTTTTGTCATTCAAGTGGTCTTAAACTTTTGATCAGGACTGTATGACGTGCATCAGCCAATATAATGTCACATTTAATTTACCAGGTTTTCATAACAACACAGCCATAAATAGACTGTACCTATACTGGACTGCCATACTGGATGTTAGCATTCTTATAAATTGAAACGTTTTTAAACTACTCATGCCTCCAAAAAGGAAAACTGCAGTTGGACGCAAGACTCCTGCAGCAAAACGCATGGCTGCTGCGCGAGCTAATGGAAACTCTCAGCAGACCTGAGCCCCTAAGACAAAATTTTGCGCGACACAGCCCTAGCCTTAAAAGGGCAGTGCGCTGTGGAGGTCACTCTTAAGGGGGCAGGGGCCACTATTAAAGGGGCAGCTGCTGTGGAGGTCACTGTTAAGGGGTCGGGCACTATGGAGGTCACTGTTAAAGGGGCGTTCACTGTGGATGTTACTGTTAAGGGGGCAGGCCGCTGTGGAGGTCACTGTTAAAGGGGCGGGGTGCTGTATAATTCTCTGTTAAGGGGGCGGACTGCTGTGAAGGTCAAAGTTAAGGGGATGGGCTGCTGTGGAGGTCCCATTTTAAGGAGGTGGGGCACTGTGGGGGTTCATTGTTAAGAGCAAGGGTGATGTAGAGGTCACTATTATGGGGGATACTATCGATATCTTTTAACAACACACACACAGACATGAAATTAAATAGATGAAATATACCCGTGTGAAGCAGGGTCCTTCTGCTAATATATATATATATATATATATATATATATATATAATATATACACTGACCAAAAATATAAACGCAACACTTTTGGTTTTGCTCCCATTTTGCATGAGCTGAACTCAAAGATCTGAAACATTTTCTACATACACAAAAGACCCATTACTATCAAATATTGCTCACAAATCTGTCTAAATCTGTGTTAGTAAGCACTTCTCCTTTGCCGAGATAATCCATCCCACCTCACAGGTGTGGCATATCAAGGTGCTGATTAGACAGCATGAATATTGCACAGGTGTGCCTTAGACTGCCCACAATACAACGCCACTCTGAAATGTGCAGTTTGATCACGCAGCACAATGCCACAGATGTTGCAACGTTTGAGGGAGCGTGTAATTGGCATGCTGACTGCAGGAATGTCTACTAGAGCTGTTGCCCGTGCAATGAGTGTTCATTTCTCTACCATAAGCCGTCTGCAAAGGCGTTTCAGAGAATTTGACAGTACATCCAACCACAGACCACGTGTAACCACACCAGCCCAGTACCTCCACATCCAACATGTTCACTTCCATAATCGTCTGAGACCAGCCACCCAGACAGCTGCAACAACAATCGGTTTGCATAACCAAAGAATTTGTGCACAAACTGTCAGAAACCGTCTCAGGGAAGCTCATCTGCATGCTCGTCGTCATCCTCATCGGGGTCTCGACCTGACTGCAGTTCGTCGTCATAACCGACTTGAGTGGACAAATTCTCACATTCGATGGCATCTGCCACATTGGAGAGGCGTTCTGTTCATGGATGAGTCCCGGTTTTCACTGTTCAGGGCAGATGGCAGACAGCGTGTGTGGCATCGTGTGGGTGAGCGGTTTGCTGACGTCAACGTTGTGGATCGAGTGGCCCATGGTGGCGGTGGGGTTATGGTATAGGCAGGCGTATGTTATGGACAATGAACACAGGTGCATTTTATTGATGGCATTTTGAATGCACAGAGATGCCGTGACGAGATCCCGAGGCCCATTGTTGTGCCATTCATCCACAACTATCACTTCATGTTGCAGCATGATAATGCACGGTCCCATATTGCAAGGATCTGTACACAATTCCTGGAAGCTGAAAACATCCCAGTTCTTGCATGGCCAGCATACCCACCAGACATGTCATCCATTGAATATGTTTGGGATGCTCTGGATCGGCGTATACGACAGCGTGTTCCAGTTCCTGCCAATATTCTGCAACTTCGCACAGGCCACAATCAACAACCTGATCAACTCTATGCGACGGAGATGTGTTGCACTGAGTGATTGAGTGAGGCAAATGGTGGCCACACAGATACTGACTGGTTTTCTGAACCCCCCCTCCCCCCCAGTAAGGCAAAACTGTGCACATTTCAGAGTGTTCTTTTATTGTGGGCAGTCTAAGGCACACCTGTGCAATATTCATGCTGTCTAATCAGCACCTTGATATGCCACACCTGTGATGGATTATCTTGGCAAAGGAGAAGTGCCCACTAACACAGATTTAGACAATATTTGAGAGTAATGTATCTATTGTGCATGTAGAAAATGTTTCAGATCTTTGAGTTCAGCTCATGCAAAATGGGAGCAAAACCGAAAGTGTTGCGTTTATATTTTTGGTCAGTGTATTATAGTTTTGTCAGACAAGATTTAAAAAAAAAACAATTTTATGCATTTAAATCTCTGCTCTATTATCAGTTATTGGTAGCATTCTCTGTAAGTGTGTACACAGAGATAGTTAGCAGTCTCTGATAAGACTGTACTACAGAAACATAAATGCATAATTTTCTGAATCTTTTCCGATAAAACTATATATATCAATCTGCTCAGTTCTATAACATCCTCTATAACATGCTCTATAACATGCAGCCTGCAGGATGCACTGCATTTTGTAATTAGCGGTCCCCTTTAAAGGGGTTGCCCACATTATTTTTATATTTGTTGAAATTGCCTTGGGCCTGATTGAATAATTAAAGAACTTACACTCACTTTTGAAGAACCCTCACATGCTACATGCCACTGAGGCCAGTAATTAACTGAAGTAGTTATAAAAAAAATAAAAAAGTAAGGTGCTTGCAAGTTACATAATCATTTGGTAATTTTAATTGGTTCACAACCAGCAAGATATCACTTTTGCAATGGTTTGCTGCAGCATGACTAGGTCTTGGTCTCCCATGACCCAACTGATTTACTGTAATTTATGGCAGAAACTGCCATAAATAATAGTGAAAGCTGGCATAGATTTTAGTTATTTTTTGCCACATGGAGAGCCAAAAGATGCACGTTTCTCCAGGAGACTTTTTGTAAACTGGAACACCAGTCTTAGCGAATCTGTACTATAAATTTTTGTACAGTACATGCCTGATTACAATATAGTTCTATATACAACCTGCCAAAATTAAAATGAAATTAAAAAAACTAAAATTATAATTAAAATAATGTTTTAACATTTTAATTTCATCTAGTGTCTGCAAAATGCATGCCAAAATTAAAAAGAAAATTCAATTCCTCCATTAGAATTTTCTTTTCCAAGTCCAGTCTGGGTAATAAGTGTCAAAAATAAATGTAAAAATAAATAGCCTTTTTCATTTTAAATGTCCACTTTGCCAATTGATTCTCATCTTCCTATAGTGGGTTTTTCATGTCAAAATCATAAATCAAATGAAAACACCAAGTAGAAACTGAAAAAGGTAGATTGGGATTTCAATTTCATCTCTTGCAGGCATTTCCCCTGCCAAAAGTCAAATGAAAAAGAAAGCCCATTTGAATTTTCATTTTAACGTTGTACTAACATTCAGATTCATTTAAATGAGCAGTAGTGGGTGTGGTACAGCATGCAAAATGCAGTTATTTAATTCCTGACTGAACAGACAGTGACTCTGTATGTCTACTAGAGGGCAATGTGCTTCTCCACATTTCCAACAGCTAACACAGGATCAAGTTTACAATTCCAATAGATGGCGCTGTGACAGTGAAATCTTAGTACTGTGCGGAATGCATAGGATAAGATTATGAGTCTAATAGATGGCGCCCTCTTTTTAAGGAGTTAATTATACTAGGATTATGATTGGATCATAAACGTTGCTGCCGTGTTAACCCCTAGATACCGTGGTGCCTAATCACCCGCAGCATCTATGTGGTTAATCCGCTCTGCCATACTTGAGTGAGGATGTGATGGACGTTGCTCCAGAAAAGTTCCAAGAAGCTTAAAAAGTAGCAAACTATGGTACACATATGTCATGTGCCATAATCGGTGACTTTTTTACATCCGTATAGTGGCATAAAACAATTAGTAAATGTCCTCCATTGTGTCTGTGTGACCAAAAATCAGGGTGCATGACTTGCAGAAGCACGGAACATCCTTGGCATCACTGTTCTGATTGGTGGGAGAGTTCAGACCCCCATGATCAGTATTGATGGCCTACAATAGTGCTCAGCAACCTTCGGCCAGGGGTATAGCTTTAGGGGGTGCAGAGAACACACCGGTATTATACAGTACATTATGATCAAGTCACTCTTATGGCATGCTGGGTAGGTGTTGCAGTTTCAATTTTTGCCTCAGGCAAGGCAAAGGCTATGTGCTTCACTGCCACAAAGCACAGAGGGAAGGGGGGCCCAAGCTGAACTCTTGCACCGGGGCCCATGAGCCTTTAGCTACCACTGCCTTCGGCACTCCAGCTGCTGTGAAACTACAACTCCCAGCATGCACATTTAGGCCTCCTGCACACGTGGCCATGCTGTGGCCCGCAAATTGTGAACGGCAATGCACGAACACCGACAGTGGGGCAGCCGCAGCGGAAGGCAGACCCATTCACTTTAATGGGTCCACGATCTGCCCGTTAAAGTGAATGGGTCTGCCGTAGGGTTCAGTTCCGTGCTTCCGTAGGGTTCAGTTCCGTGCTTCCGTAGGGTTCAGTTCCGTGCTTTCGTTCCGCATCTCCGGATTTGCAGACCCATTGAAGTAAATGGGTCCGCATCCGTAATGCCCACGGAACGGCGCCCGTGTATTGCAGATCTGCAAATGCGGTCCGCAATACGGCAACGAACTGCACATGTTCGTGTGCAGGAGGTCTTACTCATCTGTTCTTGTAACTCCAATAGATGTGAAAGGAGGATTCTGGGAGCTGTAGTTTTAGAACAGTTGGAGCACCGGAGGTTGCTGATCCCCAGCTTACAATATTAATATATGACAGTGCACAATACAGTTCTGTGTGGTGCAGTCTTCACGTGTGCGAATTCATGACAAAAGAATAGGTGAGGGTACGTCCTTTTGTAAATCTGCAGCAGTAAAATTCACAGTAAATCATGCCACTGAATAAAAATCTGCACCGCAGTCCAATTTGTGCAGTAAATTTTGTTCATAACATGTGGCTGAGACCCCTTAAAATCATATCCATTTTGCTGGCACATAAACGCTTTGGATCTGCCACCATATACTTGTGTGCAGCAAGTCTACAGTACAGCGTTTATGTCCAGTGCGACATGATGTACCCTAATATTTCCATGTAGCTATAGGGTGGGCCCCAGAATCAGTTCTTCTGGTAGGCCCTAGGCACCCCAGTCCAACAATGACCCCAGGCACCAGTTGAGTTCACCTGGTTTCTGGAGCTCCTGCACTCAATTCTTTCTGCGTCCACTGGACGCAAATTCAATTAATCATCTGGCAGCTACAGCTGAAGAAGGGAACTATTGGTTCCCTGTCTCTCCATTCCGGGTGCTTCTCTATGACGTAGATTATGTCATCGCGCCGCCTGCAATGTTACACCAGAGCAGACCTGCCAGAAGAGTCCTGTCTGCATCGCTGCATGATCATCATGGGACCCCTATGGGACAGGTTAGTTGAGACTGTCCTTCCCTTTTCTGTTCATGTGCCCGAAAACTGACCCCTGGCGCTAAAACTGATCCAAACTGTAATATTGACCCCTTACACTAATACTGACCCTAACTGTAATTATATCCCTAATCCTAATATCGAGCCTAACCATAATACTGACGCTAACCTTATTACTAATCCTAATATGGATTATCCTAATAACGGTAACCGTAATACTTACCCTATTATTAATCGTAACCCTAAGGTTACTTTCACATTAGCATTTTTTTGCGGATCCATCATGGATCTGCAAACATTTTCCATTACAATAATACAACCGCATGCATCGGTCCTGAACATATCCGGTTGTATTATGTCTTCTATAGCCATGACGGATCCGTCATGAACACCATTGAAAGTCAGTGGGGGCGGATACGTTTTCTATTGTGTCAGAGAAAACTGATCCGTCCCCACTGACTTATTGTGTGTCAGGGCGGATCCGTCTTGCACCACACCACATCGCGGACAGAAAAACACTGCTTGCAGCGTTTTTCTGTCCGCAATAGGGACGCAACCAAATTAAACGGAATGCATTCCGTTTCATTCAGTTTTGTCCCCATTGACAATGAATGGGGACAAATCAGAAGTGTTTTCTTCCACTATTGAGATCCTATGATGGATCTCAAAAGCTGAATTGAAAACGTTAATGTGATAATAGCCTAAGGGCTCATACACACACGACTGTATATATTTTGTGGTCCGCAAAAAACGGATCTGCAAAAAATACGGATGTCGTCCATGTGCATTCTGTATTTTATAGAACAGAACAGCTGTCCCCTAATAGAACAATAATAGGACATGTCCGGAAAGAAAATACGTTCGTGTGCAGGAGCCCTAAAACTGACCCTAACCTTAATACCGACCAAACCCTGACACTTAGGGGTAGGGGTCATGCACTTGAACATATTTTCTTTCCGTGTTCGTTCAGTTTTTTTTTTTTTTTTGCTAAACCCTTCATTTCAATGGGTCCGCAAACAAAATGAAAGTTACTCCGTGTGCAATCTGTTTACGTATGTCTGTTCTGCAAAAAAATGGCACATGTCCTATTATTGTTCGCATTACGGACAAGGATAGGACTGTTCTATTAGGGTCCAGCTGTTGCGTCCCACAAAATACGGAATGCATATGGACGTCATTTGTATTTTTTTGCGGATCCGTTTTTTGCAGATCGCAAAATACATACAGTCGTGTGTATGAGCCTTTAGGCTATTTTCACAATAGCGTTTTAAATTCAGCTATTGAGATCCGGTTTTTGCAGACCACAAAATACATACAGTCGTGTGCATGAGCTCTTACCCTAAGGGCTCATGCACACAAATGTATATATTTTACGGTCCGTAAAACACGGATCCACAAAAAATACGGATGATGTCTGTGTGACATCCGTATTGCATCTGTTTTTTTTTTTTTTTTTGCAGAACCATTATAACAATGCCTGTCCTTGTCTGCAACATGGACAAGAATAGGACATAGCTGCACTATTGCTGCGTTCCTGGTCAAAGGTTGCCGAGCGCTATTGTAGGCCATCAATACTGATCATGGGGTCTGAACTCTCCCACCAATCAGCACAGTGATGCCAAGGATGCTCCGCGTTTCTGCAAGTCATGCACCCTGATTTTTGGTCACACAGACACAATGGAGAACATTTACTATTCGTTTTATGCCACTATACTGATGTAAAAAAGTCACCGATTATGGAGCATGACATATGTGTACCATAATTTGCGACTTTTTAAGCTTCTTGGCACTTTTCTGGAGCAACGTCCACCACATCCTCACTCAAGTATGCATTCAGCACAGTACTAAAATTTCACTGTCACAGCGCCATCTATTGGAATGATAAACTTGATTAGCTGTGTTACTGCTGTTGGGAATGTGGGGAAGCACAGCACCCTCTAGTAGACATTCAGTCAGGAATTAAATAACAGCATTTTGCATACTGCACCACGCCCACTACTGCTCATTTAAATGAATTGTTAAAATGAAAAATCAAAATGGGCTTTCTTTTTCATTTGACTTTTGGCAGGAAAAATGCCTGCAAGAGATAAAATTGAAATCTCAATCTACCATTTTCAGTTTCTACTTGGTGTTTTCATTTGATTTATGATTTTGACATGGAAAAACCCACTAAGGAAGAGGAGAATCAATTGACAAAGTGGAAATTTAAAATGAAAAAGGCTATTTATTTTTGCATTGATTTTTGACACTATTACCCACACTGGAGTTGGAAAAGAAAATTTAAATTAAATGGAGGAATTGAATTTTCTTTTTAATTTTGGCATGCATTTTGCAGACACTAGATGAAATTAAAATGTTAAAATGTTATTTTAATTATAATTTTAGATTTTTCAATTTCATTTTAATTTTGGCAGGTTTTACCCCCATACTATACAGTTGCAAAAAGTGAATGTATTGTTATTGTCCATATTGCTTTCTTTGCTGGCTTCATTTATTTTTCCATCACATTATACACTGCTCATTTCCTGGGGTTACGACCACCCTGCAATCCATCAGCGGTGGTTGTGCTTGCACACTATAGGATAAAGCACTAGTCTATGCACACTCCCGCGGTCCTGGCCACCAGAGAGGATGGAGCTTTTTCCTATAGTGTGTAAGCACGACCGCCACTGCTGGATTGCAGTGTGGTAGTCACCATGGAAATGAGCAGTGTATAATGTGATGAAAATTGGATCAAGTCAGCAAAGGAAGCAATATGGACAAATCACAATACATTAGTAAGTGCCTTGTATTAACTTTCTCTACATTATAAATGCCATTTACTGACGTGAAACAAACCCTTTAAGTCTACAGAAGCCCCTAGCGGGCATGGAGTTGGATTTGTAGGCACATGGAATGACAGAGATGCAATCCTATTAAGAGGCAGATTTCCCTCCAGGTCACAGATGGCACTTAATAAACCTCCACCATAATCTCTGATAAATATTCTCTGTGATGTAATCCCATGTGTGTGCTAACATCCATAATGATATCATCTATTTTTCTTTGGAGAACATCTAAACCATTCCACCACACTTCTGTTTTTGAAGACTTTCTACACATCAGACTCACCACTAAGAGCAGTGGTTTATTCTCTCGGATTGCTCCAAAACATCCTAGGAATCCAAGCAGTGAAAGTGCCAGCCCAACAATAAGTAGGGTGTAGCCACCAGCACTTAATAAAGGGTTCGAAGTGATAAGAGTCTGGAATCCATCAGGATCAGTAACAATCCATATTCCTATTCCTAATAGGCAAATGCCTCCCAACTGCAAGAAGAAGTGCAATATATTATCTGAGGAAATGGTACAAGATAGCATCAGTAGATAGTGACAATATTTTCATCAACTGAATATGCATGAAATATTTATGACAGGAAATATGTTTATGTCGTGAAGTTAAAGGAAATTAAAGATGTCTGCCCAAATGGCTTTAATAAAAAAAAATACTATCATATAGGGACAGCACCGTGGCTCCCCTGCAGCACTATGGACATACAGTAATTTTGAATGTGACAATATCTGCATTTTCGTTATATATTTTTGCATATTTTCCTCCCACACTCTAAAAAAATATTCTGAAAGTGAATTGCTTCCTGACGCAGTGCTGCCTTTTCATGTCTTAATGCAGGCATCCTCAAACTGCGGCCCTCCAGCTGTTGCAAAACTACAACTCCCAGCATGCCCGAACAGCCTACAGGTATCAGCCTACAGCAGGGCATTGTGGGAGTTGTAGTTTTACAACAGTTGGAGGGCTGTAGTTTGAGGATGCCTGTCTTAATGGAACATGCCAGTGCTTTCCCATATCATCTATCTCACTCCTTTCCCAAGTATGGACACATCAGCAGGGAGTGAGCAGACCCCACACAATCTGTTATTTACTAGCTGTCCTGTGGACAGGTAATAAATAATTTTTTTAAGATAACCTTTACAAGCCACAAATACGCCACACAATTACACTGATGCAAATAAACATAATGACAGTTGCCCAAATGGAAATATGCCTCTGGGGTTTCTACAACTGTTCAGCCATAACATTAAAGTGAAGTGGAATTAGGCTACTTTCACACTAGCGTTTTTGCTGGATCCGGCAGGGTTCAGCTAAAACGCTTCTGTTACATTATAATACAACCATCTGCATCCGTTCTAAACAGATCCGGCGGTATTATCTTTAAAATAGCCAAGAAGAAACCGTCATGAACTCCATTGAAAGTCAATAGGGGACGGATCCGTTTTCTATTGTGTCAGACTGTGTCAGAGAAAACTGATCCGTCATGACCCACAATGCAAGTTAATCGGGATGGATCCGTTTTGCTCCGCATCCCAGGACGGAAAGCAAACAGCAGCATGCTGCGGTTTGCTCACTGGTATAAAAACAGAACAAAATGCATTTTGGAACATTCCAGTCTGTTCGGTTACGTTTTGTCCCAATTGACAATGAATGGGGACAAAACTGAAGCGTTTTTTTCCGGTATTGAGACCCTATGACGGATATCAATACCGGAAAGTATTAACGCTAGTGTGAAAGTAGCCTTAAAAAGGGAAATAAACACTGAAAAAAATATTTGGTGTAATCTATAGACCTTCCTCCTCCCAACATCATTGAGAAGATAGAAGCTCAGCTGTATAACCAGAGTGGACTGCACAGGCCAGTACAGTGGTGATAATAAGTAAAGTAAATGGTTACTTCAGGCAAAAAATAAAAATTCATGTACATCATTAATAGAGATGAGCAAATGTTAAAAAAAAATTATTCGGACGGTTTGCCGAATTTGTTGAAAAAAAATTTGGTTTGATCCTAATTTATTTGCTGCGAATAGCATTAAAAACAGCTATTTCCTGGCTGCAGAGAGCCTTTATAGTGGTGTAGAACACTGTGCCTTGCAGTAACATGGATAGGGAGTCTGCTTAGGTAGTGAAATAATACTGTGAGTCAGTATGACAAGCACATGACAGGTGTCGCTCTTAGAATCACTGCATACTTCACTTATTTGGGCGGTCATGGGGCCAAAACTGACCAAATAACTCAAGTATCAACTCAGCCTTACAGGTCGATGTTAGCGCCAAGAAGAAGCGCACTCCTTTTACACCGTCCTCAGCTGATTCCACATAGATTTCTACAGAACCTGTTTTATTAAACGCTTATACAAGTAGAGCCCCCCGACAGAGTGGAGAGGATGTCAGCAGTAAGTTTGTGTTGACGTCACTCATTACTTTGCCCTTCTTCTGATGCAACAGAACAATAACCCCCAAAAAACGGATCCTGTCTGTTTAGCATCCCCCTTCACTCGGTCAGCATTTGGTCAGTAATCCATCAGTATTGCTAATATGAAAAAAAACTGCAGTGGATCCAAAACAGAGATGACACGTGAATGGAATATTTGCATGTCTTCTGTGTTTTGTACCCACTCCTGCTTTTGACTATAAAATCACAAACCAATTCTGATAGGGCCATACAGGCCTTACAGCTGCTACATAGACAGGATCCGATGTGCGTCTCATTTTTCCTTCCTTATGACAGATCAGAAGACAGGTCAAATAAATGATGATGTCAGCCAGGCCGAAAGGCAAAATAGTGGCCTAGTCATGAAGGGACGAGGGTGGGAACAGCATGAGAAGTCCACAGAGTGGCCCTATGACATAGTGGTGAGGTGAAAGCCGCAAGGAGGCCACAGAGGGGCACAATGACAGAGAGTGGAGGTGGCGGCAGCATCAGATGGCCACAGAGTGGCACAATTACAGAGTGTGGAGGTGGCTGCAGCATCAGGAGGAGGCCACAGAGTTGCACAATGACAGTGGAGAGGTTGCAGCAGCATCAGGAGAACATAGAATGGCAAGGTGACAGATTGGGGTGTTGGGTGACAATACAAGTACCAGCTGAAGATGGTGGGTGAAAGAAGGAGCACTTGGCATCAGATGTGTGGCATCAGGTAGGTGGCAGCATCAGAAAAGTAGCTGAGGCAGGTAGCCAGTAGTGTTGAGAGCGAATATTCGAATAGCAAATTTTTATCTCAAATACCGCAACTTCGAGAATTCGCGAATATTTAGAATATAGCGCTATATATTCGTTATAGCGAATATTCTTAATTTTTTCCCATCTGAAAACATGATTCCTCCCTGCTTCTTGCTTGTGGGCCAATGAGTCATTGGCCCACAAGCAACTTAAGCAGGGTGGAATCATGACTTTAGATGGGAAAAATGACGAATATTCTAAAAAACAAATATATAGCACTATATCGAATATAATAGTTTTTTAGAATATTCGTCTTTTTTTTTTTTCAATCTGTACAGTTGTTCTACTTCGGCATACTCCTCCCTGGGACGCTTGTCAGGGAGGAGTATGCCGAAGTCGAAAAACTGTACAGATTGAAAAAAAAAGACGAATATACTAAAAAACAAATATATTCGATATAGTGCTTAAGCAGGGAGGAATCATAACTTCAGATGTAAAAAAATTACGAATATTCAAAAAAACTAATATATAGAGCAACATAGCTAATATAGTGCTATATTGGTTTTTATAATATTCGTAATATTCTAAAACAAGAATATATAGCAATATAGCGAATATTCGAAAAAACAAATGTAGAGCAATTTAGCTAATATAGTGCTATAATCTTCTTTGTCTAATAGTTGTAATTTTTTTCTCATCTACAGTTCAGATTGGAAAAAAATTACGACTATTAAAAAAAAAAGATTATAGCACTATATTAGCTAAATTGCTCTATATTAGTTTTTTTCGAATATTCACTATATTGCTATATATACTTATTTTAGAATATTATGAATATTCAGAAAAACGAATATAGCACTATATTAGCTATATTACTCTATATATTAGTTTTTTTTTATATTCGTAATTTTTTTTCCATCTGAAGTCATGATTCCTGCCTGCTTAAGTAACTTAAGCAGGGAGGAATCATGACTTCAGATGGAAAAAAAATTACGAATATTCTAAAAAATGAATATATAGCACTGTATTCTATAGTGCTATATATTAGTTTTTGACCCACGCCTGTATTAATAGCGTAATATTCACATATTACACCATCATTACCTTTTCAAGTAAAAAAATAAAAATAAATGTAGAATATAACGAATATTCGAATTCACAAATATTCGACGAATATTCTACAAAATATTTGCGAAATATTGCAAATATTCACATATTACACGATCATTACCTTGCCGATTTTTCGAGTAAAAAAATAAAAATAAATGTAGAATATAACAAATATTCAAATTCACGAATATTCAACGAATATTCTACAAAATATTTGCGAAATATTGCAAATTCGAATATGACCACTGCCGCTCGTCACTAGTAGCCAGAAGAAACTGGTCTCTTTTGTCAAAGCGTTGGTGTGGCACCATGGATGATCTAGTCTGATGCATCAGGCATTGGGGGGTGGAAATCCTGGCTGATCCACGCCTGATTCATCTTGATAAAGGTCAGTCTCTCCACTTTCTGGGTGGACAGGTGAGTTCTTCTTGGGGTAACTATGGCCCCCGTCGCACTAAACACCCGCTCTGATGCCACACTACTGGCCGGGCAGGACAGCTTTTCCAGGGCAAACTCTGCTAGTTGCGGCCACAAATACAGTTTGGATGCCCAGTAGTCCAGCGGATCTTCAATGTGGGGTGGCAGGGTACTCTCCAAGTCTGCCACCACCTGCTGGTTCAGGTCCTGCTCCAGGTCTAGCTGCTGCTACTGGTGAGTAGTTTCTTCACTAGGCGGGTTAAGAAAACTGCTGCTCATCAGCGACTCTAGACTCAAGTTGCTGCACCACTACAAAGGCTCTCTGCAGCCAGGAAATAGCCGTTTTGTAATGCGATTCGCGGCTAATAAATTCAGATCGAACCAAATTTTTTTTAAAAATTCGGCGAACCGGCCGAATCGAATTTGTGAGAAATCTGCTCATCTCTGCTGCTCATCATCGACTCTAGACACAAGCTGCTGCTGATGGAGCTGGTACTGCTCCTACCCCCCCACCCCACCACAGCAGCCATGGCAGTGGAACGAGAGTACAGATGGCCCCCCTGATCAGACCTGCAAGAAGATGGACGATGGCGCAGATAGGCAGTGGCCAACTCACTACATTGGATGTCTCTATAGTAGTTCATTTTGTCCTCCTTCTCAGCGGGTGTAAAGAAAGGCCCCCATTTTGAACTGGTAGCGAGGGTCCAACAAAGTGGAGAGCCAGAAGTCATCCCTCTGCCGAATGGTGACAATTTGGCTGTCACTACGCAAGCAAGTGAGCATGCATCAAGCCATTTGCGCAAGTTACTCGGAGGGACTCCCTGCCTCCATCTCCACTGCATACTGCCACAGTGTGTCTGGGTCCTCTGCCTCGTCTTCCTCATCACCCTGTAGCTCCCCTGGCTGCTCCTGCTCCTCTTCTCATGTCACCTGTGTGGGAAAACCACCCATTTCATTACACATTGCTTGTGCTCCAATGTCCTCTTCCTCCTCCTCCAGTTCAGCCCACACAGGGCTCATGTGGCCGTGAGATATAGGCGCCTCTTCTCCAGTCCAGCCAGATTTACCAGCATCTGTTCCAGGACATGAAGCAGTGGAATTACGTTGTTCATTCCATAGTCCTGGCGACTGACAAATAACATGGCCTCCTCAAAGGGTCTGAGCAAACGTCAAGTGTCACGCATGAGCTGCCACTGGCTGACATCAAAGAGAGGAGTACTACTGTCCGCTTGGATCATCAAGAAATCGTTTATGGCCTCTGTTCGTATAGTCGGTCCAACATATGGAGGGTGAAATTCCAACGGGTGGAAACGTCGCATATCAGCCTATGTTGGGGGATGCCGTTATGCCGCTGCAGCTCAAGGAGGGTGTGCTTTGCGGTGTACGAGTGCATGCAAAGTTTTCTGGCCATTTTTAGGATTTCTTGCAGATGGGTGGAAGACTTAAGGAACCTCTTGCCATCCAGATTGAACACGTGTGCCATGCCGGGCGCATCCTTGACGCAGCGCCGACACCATGTTCTTCCCGTTGTCGGTCACCATAGCTCCGATTTAGATTTGTCACGGAGAAAGCCAGGATTGGATTTCTTGATGAAGGACAGAGAGCAGTTCTTTCCCTGTGTGACTACTTTCGCCCAGGCAAATGAGGTGCAGAACAGCGTGACACCGCCGTGCCCTGCACATGTGGTATGCTGAAGGAGCACTGTTAATTGTTCCTGCAGTGGATGCTGAGGACACGGCGGAGGATGAGGAGGCAGGGGAGGACATTGTCGCAGGACCAACGGCGTGGCAATGTGGAAGCGGAAGTGGTGTCACCTAGCCAAGTTGCTGGTGTGGCTGTGCAGGAACCACATTCACCCAGTGGGCCATAAAGGACATGTATTGTCCCTGACGGTAGTTACAGCTCCACACGTCGGTACTGCCGTGCACTTTGGCAGACACCAACAGGCTCAAGAACTGGCCCACCTTCTGTCCTACATGTGTGTGCAGGGCTGGTACTGCCTTTTTGGCAAAGAAATGACGGCTTGGGACTCTCCACCTCGGCTCGGCACAAGCCATCAGTTCTCTGAAAGGTGCAGAGTCCACCACTTGGAAAGGGATGGACTGCAGCACCAGCAAATTGGACTGGAGCACATTCAGCTTCTGCGCCGTTGGATGAGTGCACACATACTATTGTCTCTTGGCAATCGCGTCGGTGATCGATTGCTGATGGAATGATTGAGGAGGAGTAGGAGGAGAAGGAGCATCAATACCAGCAGATGATAGAAAGGACAGACAGCTCCCTTCAGCTGAGATGGTGGAGCCTTGACTGCCTAAAACCGGGTGCGTGCCACTGGGTGATGCAGCGGTTGCTGCGGCAGGCTGGATTACCACTTCGGAGCCACGGTTCTCCCAGGCCACTTTATGGTGACGCTGCATATGTTGATGCAGTGCCGTGGTGCCAACATTGCCACCCTGGCCAGGCTTCACCTTCTGCCCACAGATTCTACATATGGCCATGTTCACTTCCTCCGGTGGCTTAACAAAAATCTGCCACACCGCCGAGTAGGTGATTTTACACCCAACACTACAGACTGACTGAATGCTACCGCTGCTGCTTCAGTGAACCCGTGCACCACTAATTTCCGGACAGGTAGGCTCCTGTGTAGCGGGTGGTCTACCCCGGGCACGTTTGGCTCCCGACCTCCCACTGCTGCCACCCTGCTGACTACCGGCCACGCTAGCGACTTGCTGGCTCCGCCGTTGCCTTATGGGCAAGCTGAAACCCTCTTCTCCCGATGATGATGAAGCCCCTAATTCACTCGGCTCCCAAGTGCGATCAGCTACATCATCATCATTGAGTTCTATCTGCACGTCACTGATGTCCTCCTCAACGGTCTCTGGGTCAGGAGCCTCACTGTTCACTACACCAGCTCCCACGCCACTCTCCTTATTACTACTTGCCCGCCTAGCGGAAGAAGCGGCGGATGTCTCCTCCACATCTTGCCTAGGCCAGTAGCTGCTAACTGTCCTCTAGTAGCTCGTCCTCGCTGTATAGTGGGGCTGAGCCCACAGCATATAATACTTCTCTGGCTGAAGGAACAGAAAAGGACAGAGGCAGGTTGAGGACAATGAGGGCACAGGGCCTGCTCCCGGGCCATGCCAACTAAGGGATGTGTCTGACGAATCCACCGGCTCTTGCCTGGGGGTGTCTAATGTCACTTGGGACGAAGTGGATGACCGAGTCAACCATTCAAGAACCGCTAGGTTGCTGGTCAAGACACGATCGCTAAATGAAAGCAGGAGCTCATGCCTCCCGCTGCGACTCCTGCTGCCAAAACCCCTTACATACCCCTGCGTACTGTGCCTGCACCAGAAACATTTAGGCCTCTGCCACTCTCATGTGCAGGGCTTGGCACTTCTCTGTCTGACATACTGTTAGATCAGATAAAACAATAAATAAATAGGAAATTAAAACAGCACAAAAAAGTCTGTAATTTTGTCACTTCACCACACAACGGCTAATAAGTCCTTTTTTTACACTAATACACGCCAAAAAGTGCTGTAATCTTCACCACACAACGGAAAATACTTTTTTTGTGCCATTAATACACGCAATAAAGGCATTAGAACATATAACTGCCTTACTGAACAGCAAATATATTTTTCTTTTGCCACTAATACACGACAAAAAGGGCTTTAGAACATATAACTGCACCACTGAACGGGAAATATATTTTTCTTTTTTCCACTTATACACTGCACAAAAGGCTTTAGAACATATAACTGCACCTCTGAACGGCAAATATATGTCACAGGGCAAGGGGAAGGGAAAACACCAAATAAACACCACAATGAATAGACAACAATTTAGGCCTCAAAAGCTAAGGAAGAGGGATGGTAATCCCTAGGCCTCTCCCTAACTCCTGCCAGTATGAGCAGATCCTGATGGTGGAAATACTCATACACTGTATACCTAAAGCCCTGCTAAAACTGACGAGTCCTAGGATAGGTAGCAGGAGATGAGACAGCTGGTTCTTCCAAAATGAAGGAACCTGCGTCTCCCTGAGGCCTAGAAACACACATCACAAATAAGAAACAGCGAAGGCAACAAGTACTTAGCTTAGAGATGTATGGAGAAGCAGGAGATCCAAGACAAACCAGCACTAGCAACTCCAAGCAGAAACTATCACCCGCATTTTCAGCAGTGTGAGGTGGATCTAAATAGAGCCTCATCACTGATAACGAGCAGCACCTGAGGAAAGGTGAGATCCTGCCAAACAACAACATACATAGAGGAAAAAAGAGAGACCTGTCAGATAGCCTCACGTGCAGCAAGTCTTTCCGATCTTCTCACCTCTCTCACAGGAGGGACCGTGACAATATATTTTACTTTTGTCCACGGATACACTCCACAAAAGGCTTTAGAACATATAACTGCTCCGCTGAACAGCAAATATGTTTATCTTTTTCCACTAATAAACGACAAAAAGGGCTTCAGAACATATAACTGCACCGCTGAAAAGCAAATATATTCTTCTTTTGCCACTAATATACAACAAAAAGAGCTTTAGAACATATGACTGCACAGCTGAACAGCAAATTGGACCTTATTTTTTCCCACTTATACACTCCACAAAAGGCTTTAGAACATATAACTGCACTGCTCAACAGCAAATATATTTTTCTTTTTCCACTAATACACAACAAAAAGGGTGTAATGGTGCAGAACCCCAAACAACCAGACAGAGTTTAAACAATGGTGGATTTATTAAATGACGGCAGTACAGTCAAGACCAGAAATCATATGCAGGTAATCAATCCAAATAATAACTTGTGCAGGAAAACTCACAAGGGACAGCCAGACCAGGCTAAAGTTCATATGCACAGAAATAGTCAGTGTAACTTAGTACCTAGGGAAGAGACATTTCCAAGGTCCGATCCGAAGTCCAACACTAGACAAACTGTTCTGAATAGAAGTTTTCCACAGGCAATCTCTAGAGATGGATTGAGGAAGTCAGAGGTCATGCACAGGTAGTCTGGAAGAATGTGAATGTGCGGCCTTAGCTGGCCATTGATCACTTAACCCATGCCTGCCCCCTAATCTACTACAGTTTATGTACAGGTATATTCCCCGTCAGCGGCAGGCGTAGCGAATAAGATGCGCATACGTTCGGCAGAGTAACCCTTTGCGAACCTCCTCTGAAGCATGCACGCGGACGCTCAAGCGGCCCAGCATGGCTACGCCATCGCGTCCACCCGCAAAGGAGTCGGAACCGGAGTTCCTGGGGGCCCCATTGGACCACGGAACAGGAGAGTGTCTTACAAAGAGCTTTATAACATAACTACACCGCTGAAAGGCAAATATTTTTTTCTTTTGCCACTAATATACGACAAAAAGAGCTTTAGAATAGGGTTGGGCGAACACCTGGAAGTTAAGGTTTGCCAGAACTTCGCCGCAAAGTTCGGGTTTGGGACCCGAACCTGACCCCGAACCCCATTGAAGTCAATGGGGACCCGAACTTTGAGGCACTAAAATGGCCCTAAAAAAGTCATAAAAAGGGCTAGAGGGCTTCAAAAGGAAGCAAAATAGGGGTAAGAGCAGGACAATTGCCATGCAAACAAATGTGGATAGGGAAATGAATTAAAATTTCGGACAATACACTGGCCGCAGGGCAGGCCAGCACCTCCAAGGTGTAAAGGGCAAGCTCAGGCCATATGCCCAATTTGGAGACCCAGAAGTTGAATGGGGCAGACCCATCAGTCAGTACGTGTATGCGCGTGCACACGTACTGTTCCACCATGTTCCTGAAATGCTGCCTCCTGCGAAGACATTCCATATCAGCTGGTGGTGCTGGTTGTTGTGACGTGCTGACAAAGCTTTTCCACATTTCAGCCATGCTAACCCTCCCTTCTGAGGTGCTGGCGGTGCTCCAGCTGCGTTAGCGACTTCTTCCTCCTCCTCTTCCTTTGCCTTATGCTTCCAGTGAGCCCCAGGTGTAAGGTGGGAATGCCATCAGCAGCGTGTCTACCAGTGTGCCCTTGTACTCGCGCATCTTCCGATCACGCTCCAGTGACGGAATTAAGGACTGGCCACCCAGTAATCAGCACTGGTTAGAATATGGGCAACTCGACGGTCATTGCGCAGGCACTGTAGCATGCAGTCGCTCTTGTGTGCCAGGCTGCCCAGAGGCAACGACAAGCTGTCTTCTGTGGGAGGTGTATCATCTGTGTTGTCTGTACCTCCCCATCCACGATCCAGTGATGGCCATGAGCTGCTTTGGGTGCCACCCTGCTGTGAACACGGTTCTTTCTCATCATCATCATCCTCCTTCTCCACCAGAACTGTGCCGTGGCTGGACAATTGTGTATCTGGCCTCTGTTGGTGCAGGAACCCACCCTCTGAGCCACTTGTGAATGACTGGCCTGATAACCGTGGAAATGTTCCATCTTCCTCCCTCTTCCTCCTCCTCTTCCTCCAGTGCCACATCCTTTTCCATCATCGCCCAAAGCGTTTTTTCAAGGAGACATAGAAGTGGGATAGTAACGCTGAGGACTGCGTCATCGACACTTACCATGTTGGTGGAGTACTTGAAACAGTGCAACACAGCCCACACGTCCCGCATGGAGGCCCACTCATTGGTGGTGAACTGGTGCTGTTATTGCAGCTGAAACTCCACTATCACCTGCTGCTGCTCGCAGAATCTCCCCAGCATGTGCAAGGTGGAGTTCCACCTTGTGGGCACATCGCATATGAGGCGGTGATTGGGAAGGCCGAAGTTACACTGCAGCGCAGACAGGCGAGCAGCAGGGTGAGAATGCCGAAAGCGCGCACAGATGGACTGCACTTTCTGCAGCAGCTATGACATATCAGGGTAATTTTTCAGAAACCTCTACACCACCAAATTCAGCACATGCGCCAGGCAACGGATGTGCGTCAAACCGACTAGGCCCAGAACTGCGCGAGATTTCTCCAATTATCGCACACCACCAGGCCGGGCTTGAGGCTCAGTGGCACCAACCACTCATCGGTCTGTTGTTCCATGCCCGTCCACAGCTCCTGCTCGATTTGGGTTTTTTCCCCCAAACAGGTGAGTTTCAAAACAGCCTGCTGTGGTTTCCCCCTGGCTGTGCTGAAGTTGGTTGTGAAGGTGTTACGCTGACCAGATGAGGAGGCGGTAGAGGAGAAGGCAGAGTAGTAGGAGGAGGCAACAGGAGGCAAAGAGAAACGTCCTGCAATCCTCGGTGGCGGAAGGACATGCGCCAAACTGCTATCCGCCTCAGGCTCAGCCGCCGCTGCACTTACCTAGTGTGCAGTTAGGGAGATATAACGTCCCTGCCCGTGTTTACTGGTCCACATATCGGTGGTTATGTGGACCTTGCCACAGATGGCGTTGTGCAGTGCACACCTAATTTTGTCCGCCACTTGGTTGTGCAGGGCGGGGATGGCTCGTCTGGAAAAGTAGTGGAGGCTGGGAACCACGTACTGTGGGACAGCCACCGCCATAAGTCCACCAGATGGAATGACAGCATTTCAAAGGCCAGGAATTTTGAAATACTGGCATTCAGGGACAGGGATCGCAGGAGGGTAAGGGGGTACTTCCTCTTTCTCTCCAGTGTTTGGGAGATTGACAGCTGAACGCTTCCATGGGACATTGTGGAGATGCTTGGTGACGGACGTGGTGGTGTTGCTGCCACACCGTCTGTTTGCGGGGTGGCTGTTGCAGAAGAGGGACCAGGAGGAGGCCGAGACTGCAGAAGAAGAGGGACCAGGAGGAGCCTGAGATCTTTCGTGGTTCTTGAGGTGTTGACACCACTGCAGCTCGTGCTTTGCATTTAGATGCCTGGTCATGCAGGTGGTGCTCAGGTTTAGAACATTTATTCCTCGCTTCAGGCTCTGATTGCACAGCGTGCAAACCACTCTCGTTTTGTCGTCAGCACATTGTTTGAAGAACTGCCACATCAGGGAACTCCTTGGAGCTGGCTTTGGTGTGCTTACTCCCTGGGTGCGGTGGACAGTAGCAGGCGTACTGGCTAGGGGACGGCCACTCTGCTTTTGCACCCTGCTCCCTCTTTTGCTGTGCGGCTGGTGCTGTGTGACCACCACCTCTTCCTTCGAACTGCACACGTCACTCGCATGACCTTGACTCCATGTGGGGTCTAGGACCTCATAATCCTCCACATCATCTTCCACCCAGTCTTCATCCCTGCCCTCTTTGCCGGTCTGCACACAGCAGAAAGCCGCAGCAGTTGGCACCTGTGTTTCGTCATCATCAGAGATGTGCTGCGGAGCAGGGCTATGTGGACGGCCCTCGGAAACCCTGCCAGCAGAGTCATCAAAAATCATAAGAGACTGCCTGACTTGGGGTTCAGATGGCTTGGCTGATTTGCAAGGGAGTGGTGGTGAAAGACAGATGCCCATGGGCTGCAGGTGCCAATTCTGCAGGGGACTGAGTGGGAGACAATGTGAAGGAACTTGAGGCACTGTCAGACATTCAATCTACTACCACCTGTACTTATCCTGGCCTCACCATTCGTACACCAGTATTCGGGGCTACAAAATAACGCTAAATGTTCTGTCGCCTACATGCACCTGAGAAAATGTGATTTGTTACCACGAAGCGCGAGGAAATTCGGATTCGGTGCGAATAGAATTTTTCGATTCACTTCTTTCTAATGAGCAGCTTTCCTAACCCTCCTAGTGAATAAACTACTCACCAGCAGCAGCAGCAGCTAGACCTGGAGCAGAACCTGAACTTGGACAACACCCTGCCATCCGACATGAAGAAGATCCGCTGGACTACTGGACAGCCAAACTGGATTTGTGGCCGCAACTGGCCGAGTTTGCCCTGGAAAAGGTGTCCTGCCCGGCCAGTAGTGTGGCATCAGAGCGTGTGTTTAGTGCTGCGGCGGTCATAGTTACCCCAAGGAGAACTCGCCTGTCCACCCAAAATGTGGAGAGACTGACCTTTGTCAAGATGAATCAGGCGTGGATCAGCCAGGATTTCCACCCACAAATGCCTGATGCATCAGAATATATCATTCATGCTGCCTCACCCAAACCTTGACAAAAGAGACCAGTTTCTTCTGGCTACTTTCCTAAGGTACTATTCTGATGCTGCCACCCGCCTGATGCCACACATCTGATGCCAAGTGCTCCTTCTTACACCCACCATCGTCAGCGGGTACTGTTAGTGCCACCCACCTCCCTACTCTGCCACCGGGTCACTGTGTGATCTCCTGATGCTGCTGCTACCTCAACACTGTCACCTTGCCACTCTGTGGCCTCCTCATGCCGCTGCTGCCACCTCCAAACTCTGTCATTGTGCCAATCTGTGGTCTCTGGATGCTGCTGCTAAGTCCACACTATGTCACCTTGCCACTCTGCTTCTGATGCTGCTGCCACCTCCATACTATGTCACCTTGCCACTCTGTGGTCTCCTGATGCTGCTTCCACCTCAACACTATGTCACCTTGCCACTCTGTGGTCTCCTGATGCTGCTACCTCAACACTATGTCAACTAGCCACTCTGTGGTCTCCTCATGCTGCTGCTGCCACCTCCACACTATGTCACCTTCCCACTCTGTGGTCTCCTATTGCTGCTGCTACCTCAACCCTTTGTCAACTTGCCAGTCTGTGGCCTCCTAATGCCACTGCTGCCACCTACAAACTCTGTCATTGTGCCCCTCTGTGGTCTCCTTATGCTGCTGCTACCTCCACACTATGTCACCTTGCCACTCTGTGGTTTCCTGATGCTGCTGCCACCTCCACACTATGTCACCTTCCCACTCTGTGGTCTTCTGATGCTGCTGACACCTCCACACTATGTCACCTTGCCACTCTGTGGTCTCCTGTTACTGCTGCTACCTCAACCCTTTGTCACCTTGCCACTCTGTGGCCTCCTAATGCCACTGCTGACACCTCCAAACTCTGTCATTGTGCCCCTCTGTGGTCTCCTGATGCTGCTACTACCTCAACACTATATCACCTTGCCACTCTGTGGCCTTCTCATGCTGCTGCTGCCATCTTCAAACTCTGTCATTGTGCCCCTCTGTGGTCTCCTGATGCTGCTACTACCTCAACACTATATCACCTTGCCACTCTGTGGCCTTCTCATGCTGCTGCTGCCATCTTCAAACTCTGTCATTGTGCTACTCTGTGGTCTTCTGATGCTGCAGCTACCTCAACACTATATCACCTAGCCACTCTGTGGCCTTCTCATGATGCTGCTGCCATCCTTAAACTCTGTCATTGTGCTACTCTGTAGTCTCCTGTTGCTGCAGCTACCTCAACACTATATCACCTTGCCACTCTGTTGCCTCCTCATGCTGCTGCTGCCACCTCCATTCTCTGTCATTGTGCCACTCTGTGGCCTCCTCATGCTGTTCCCATCCTCCTCACTTCATGACAGGGCCACTATTTTGCCTTTTTGGCCTGGTTGACATCATCATTTATTTGACCCTTCTTCTGATCTGTCAGAAGGAAGGAAAAATGAGACACACAACGGATCCTGTGTGCTTAGAAGCTGTAAGGCCTGTATGGTCCCATCAGAATTGCCTTATGATTTGGTAGCCAAAACCAGGAGTGGGTACAATTCAAAGAAGACATGCAAATATTCTATTCATGTGTCATCTCTGTTTTGGATCCACTCCTGTTTTTTTTTTTTGCCCATTAGCATTACTGATGGATTACTGACCAAATACTGACCGAATGAAGGCAGATGCTCAACAGACAGGATCATTTTTTTGGGGGGTTATTGTTCTGATGGATCAGAGGAATAGTAATGAGCAGCATAGGCAATATTTGTTTTCGCAATATTTCGCAAATTTTTGCCCTAATATTCACCCTAAATACGCAAATTCTAGAATTTGTGATCTCCAGTCATTATTTTCTTGATTGCGAAAATGTAATGTGCGTGTATTGCGTGCGCAATACAGGTGTGGCTCACTTTTGCTAAATTTTTTAAGCTGCTAGAAGTTTCCTGAGACTGGAGAAAATGGTTGGCAGCAACTTTTGTGACTGTGAGGAAGAACTCCTGATCACTGAAAGTAATTTTACATTACAGCACTGTTTTAGATTACATTTCGCATGCATGGAAGAACAATAGCTGTAAATGCAGGTAGAGTGCTCCAATATATTCGTGATTGTGCAAATCGGCACTAATGATTTGCATATTTTTTGGCGCAATACATGCAACTTCACATTTTTTCAGGTCTGAGTACATATTACTGACTAAGAGCTCGTTCACACGACTGTTGGTGTCCCCTTCCCGTATTGCAGACTGCATTTGCGGATCCGCAATACACGAGTACTGTTCCGTTGCCATTCTGCATCATGGATGCGGACCCATTTATTTCAAAGGGTCAGCAAATCCGGAGATGTGGAACGGAAGCACGGAACGGAACACTACGGAAGCACTACCGAGTGCTTTCTGGGGTTCCGTTCCGTGCCTCCGCACCACAAAAAGATAGAACATGCTCTATATTTTTGCAGAACAGAGGGATGGCGGACCCATTCAAGTTAATAGGTCTGCATTGGGGATCGCAGACCTATTTACTTGAATGGGTCCGCGATCCCTCCGTTCCGCAAAAATATCACGGGACACCAACGGTCGTGTGAGCGAGCCCTAAGGGTACTTTCACACTAGCATTATTCTTTTCCGTTATTGAAATCCAGTAGAGGGTCTCAATACCGGAAAAAAACGCATCAGTTTTGTCCCAATGCATTCTGAATGGAAAGCAATCCGTTCAGTATGCATCAGGATGTCTTCTGTTGCGTCCCTTGTACTGTATTTGACCGGACAAAATTTGCAGCATGCTGCTGTATTTTTTCTGCCCAAAATCCCGGAACACTCGCGCACTTTCTGGATCTGGCATTCATTTCCATTGAAATGTATTAATGCCGGATCCGGTACCAAGTGTTTCGGAAATTTCTGCATCGCCGGATCCAGTTTTCTGGTCTGCGCATGCGCAGTTCTTTCTAGCTTTGAAAATATTTAATACCGGATCCGTTATTCCGGATGATTCTTCAAAGATGGATCCGGTATTTCAATGCATAAGTCTAACAGATCCGGATCCAAAAAAAAAGATATCTGTTTGCATACAGATTTCCGGATCCGGCAGGCAGTTCCGGCAATACCCTAAAGACAAAAGAAAAAGACACTAATCCCTATTACAGCACAGTAATTCCTATCACACTACCTAACACCCTGCACTGGAACCTATCAGCTACACTATATCACTATCTAACATAAACTGTCTATCTCCTATTAACTATCTGTATTATATAAATGAGCTAACTAACTATCTAATGTATTGAATAAGGATCCAGATGAATCAGTAAAGCACAGAGCAAAGCAATGACACTGCTCTCTTTCTCTCAGAACTGCAAAAAACAACAGAAAATGGCTGCTGGTGAGTTTCCTATATAGTAAGGGGTAGGCAACATTTCTATTGGTTGCTAGGGATGTTGCTAAGCTCAGACAAAGATATTGCAGCCTTCTCATTGGCCCACAAGCAAGAAGCATGAGGGTACTAATTAAAAAAAATCTAGAATATTCACGATTACGAAGATATAGCACTGTATTCTAGATCTTCATGAATTCTCGAAGTGATGATATTCGCGATAAAAACTTCAGATTAGAATATTCGCGATCAACACAAACTTACTGCTGACACCCTCTCCACTCTGTCAGGGGGGCTCTACTTGTATAAGCATTTAAAGGGATTCTGTCACCTCTTTTTACCCTATAGAGATGCGGAAATATGTAAATGAGCCTGGTAAGGAGCCCAAGGGGCTGTACTAACCATTCTGGAGCCCAGTCACGCCCCCCTGTGAAGGAGCCCAGCACCACCTGTAAACAGCAATCTCCTCCTTGCTCACGAAGTCAGATCGCCGTAATCTCGCGATTCCTTCCCTGTGCTGGCATCAGCCTCAGGGAAGGAACTGCGCATGCGCAAGCTTGCGCATGGCAAGATTACGGCGATCTGACTTTGTGAGGAAGGAGGAGATTGCTGTTTACAGGTGGTGCTGGGCTCCTTCACAGGGGGGTGTGACTGGGCTCCAGAACGGTTAGTACAGCCCCTTGGGCTCCTTACCAGGCTCATTTACATATATATAAAATATTTTTTTTTCCCTAAATAAAACCACACAAAGATATGGGACAACTATATTGCGGACATGCTAGCGGCGATCTAGCCGTGCATGTCCACATCTCTATAGGGTAAAGAGAGGTGACAGATTCCTTTTAATAGAACAGGTTCTGTTGACATCTATGTGGAATCAGCTGACGACGGTATAAAAGAAGTGCGTTCTTTCACGCTATAGTAGGATCTCAGGCCTCTGTGAAGTATGCAGTGATTTTAAGAGTGACACCTGTCACCTGCGTGTCATGCTGACTCATAGTATTGTTTTACTACCACAGCAGACTCCCTATGCATGTTGCTGCAAGACACAGTGTTCTACACCACTATACAGGCTCTCTGCAGCCAGGAAATAGCCGGGTTTTTTTTTGCGCGATTCCCCACAAATTAATTCGGATCGAATCTTTTCGGAAAATTCGGCGAACCGACTGAATCTGATTTTTGAGAAATTTGCTCATCTCTAGAAATAATTGAACAAATAACTGAAGTGTGAACTCAGCCTTAAGCCTCTTGCTCATGACCGTATGGCCCTTCATAGAACAGTACTGCCCTTGTCCTTAATGTGGACAATAATAGGAAATGTTCTATTTTTTTGCGGAACGGAAATGCGGAAACAGAATGCACACGTGGTACCTTCCGTTTTTTTTTGCGGACCCATTCAAATGAATGGTTCTGTATACAGTCCGCAAGAAAAAACGAACAGACACAGAATAATAAGGCCTCTTTCACACTACTGTATGGCTATTTCAGTGTTTTGCGGTCCGTTTTTCATGGACCCGTTGTTCTGTTTTTTTGTTTCCGTTGTGTTTCCGTTTCGGGTCCGTTTTTCCGTTCCGTTTTTCCGTATGGCATATGCAGTAATTACATAGAGAAAATTGGGCTGGGCATAACATTTTCAATAGATGGTTCCGCAAAAAAACTGAACGGATACGGAAGACATACGGATGCTTTTCTGTATGCATTCCGTTTTTTTTGCGGACCCATTGACTTTAATGGAGCTACGGAATGTGATTTGCGGCCAAATATAGGACATGTTCTATCTTTCAACGGAACGGAAAAACGGAAATGGAATGCATACGGAGTACATTCCGTTTTTTTTGCGGACCCATTGAAATGAATGGTTCCGTACACGGAACGCAAAAAACGGCCCGCAAAACGGAAACAAAAAAAGGTAGTGTGAAAGAGGCCTAATACGTTCGCGTGCAAGAGGCCTTAAAAGTTTGAAGACACCTATAATGCTAATTACAAGACACACCTTAGTTTAACGTGTTTCTATGGTCAAATTACTTTCAGTCTTTTCTAGGGATTCCATCATTTTTATCTAGGCCAATTTGATTATTTTGTTTGTTTGTTTTATTATTATTCTGTTAAACAATAAGTCAAAAGCAAACAGTCTGATTTAATCAGCTGGTACATTTTTTATTTTTTATTACTTTTGTCAGTTTCAAGTTATTTCAGTGACCATTGTGGGTTTTTCTTTCTTTAATGGAAGGATACCAACAATTTTGTCTACGTGTGTATATATATCTCATTACAGTTGCAATCAAATGTCAAATCATTTTGCCAATACAAAAATAAATATGGTGAAAAGCTGTTGTATGAAATCATGCATTAATATTTTAGTGCTCATACAGTACTTTGCACACATTTTATATACCATACATATGGAATTTTCTACTTTATATAATTTAGAAATGGGATACTTACAAATATGAGTACATTGAAGAAAAACATCATATACTTCATGAAAAGTAAAATGCCCATTTTGTATTTCTGGATTGATCTACAAAATAAGATTTGACATGAATCTGTTTAAATTGCATTCTATAAATTTAGTAGAATTGCATCATACAACTAGGTTAAAACTTTATACTTAAAGGTGAAGATTTGAACTGTATTGTATATATTATGTGTCATGTTACCGGGTGTTTCTAAAGGAAGATACTAAAATAGTAACTCCATCCAAAGCCATATATTTTCCATGTGCTACTTGCTTAGACATGTTAAATTTTGATGAGGTGTTCATGATACACCGCACACATACATTTTACAGCAACGAACCATCTGTAAATTGTAACTTAGGCCCCTTGCAGACGAGCATGTCCGGATTAGGTCTGGATGCATTGCGTTTGCGATCAGGGAAATCGTGCGAGTAGGTACGCGATTGCGTTCCGATGTTCAGTTTTTATCGCGCGGGTGTAATGCGTTTTGCACACGCGTGATAAAAAACTGACTGTGGTACCCAGACCCGAACCCGGACTTCTTCACTGAAGTTCGGGTTTGGTGTTCTGTAGATTTTATTATTTTCCCTTATAACATGGTTATAAGGAAAATAATAACATTCTTAATACAGAATGCTTAGTAAAATGTGGCTTTAGGGGTTAAAAAAAATAAAAATAAATTAACTCACCTCATCCTGTTGTTTGCGCAGCCGGCATCTTCTTTCTTCTTCTTTCAGGACCTGCAAAAGGACCTTTGATGACGTAATCACGCTCACCACTTGGTGAGCGCAGTGATGTCAGCGCAGGTCCTGCTGAATGAAGATAGAAATCTTCTATTACATCATCAAAGGTCCTATGGCAGGTCCTGAAAGAAGAAGATGCCTGCTGCGCGAACAACAGGATGAGGTGAGTTAATTTATTTTTATTTTTTTTAACCCCTAAAGCCACATTTTACTAAGCATTCTGTATTAAGAATGTTATTATTTTCCTCACAAGCGGTCCAAAATGGATCAGTTTGCATTTGAATGCATTCTGAATGGAAAAGGATCCGCTTTCACTGCGTTACCTCTGCTACACACATTGATAAAATGTAAACAATTTTTTTTTTTTAACTGGTGTGATTATAGACCAGTTGTCACCAAAACGACATATTGAAGCGGGGTGTTATCTAAGAATACACTACTGAAGAAATGTATCCGCTTTCACTTCGTTACCTCTGCTACACACAGTGAGAAAATTTAAAGGAAAACATTTTTATAACTGGTGTGAAAGACCAGTGGCCCCCAAAACCACATATTGAAGCGGGGTGTTATCTAAAAATACACTACTGAAGAAATTTAGCCGCTTTCACTGCGTCACCTCTGCTACACACAGTGATAAAATTTAAACAAATTTTTTAAAACTGGTGTGATTATAGACCAGTTGCCACCAAAACGACATATTGAAGCAGGGTATTATATACCTTCTTCCACATACTCTGCGCTTATCTAGAGAATTTTGTCACCGAGTCATTTAAAAAATGACAGGCAGAGAAAGAGGCAGGCCCTTCCGCAGGGGTGGTAGGGCAGGAGCACCAGGCCGGAGCCAAAGTGCGAAGTTGCAGAAGGTGCGTTCAATTCAAAGGACGCACCAGACTTGGTTGAGTGGCTCACTCAGCCTTCCGCTTCTGTACCCTCCTCATCCTCTCTATCTGCACCCTCTTCACTCTCTGCTGTGTGCACCCCAAAGACACCACCACCAACAATACCACCACCACCATATACCCTCCACTTGAGTCACAGGAATTATTTTCCGATCCATCACAAGACATTTCCGATGCACAGCCATTCTTGGCATCGAATCAGGAAGAGGAGGTAGCAACGGCTGCCACTCAGCATTACGACATTACCCAGATCAGCCCAAGGAGGTTGGTCCCCGCTGTTGCTGCCTACTCCGAGATCTCGAACGTTAGTGGTGGGGAAGGTAACATCGATGATGATGTGTCTATGGACGTAACTGGGTGCCCACAAGAAGGGAAGAGGAGGGGAGTTCAAAGGGAGAGATGGACCAGCAGATAGGGAGGAGAAGCAGTCTGAACTTACATTGCACAGGAGGGACAAACCACACTGCTAATGTATCAGGAGCGAGCCATCAACCATGTATTCACATCTTGCGCTCCCAGGATGGCCGGCACATGGCTCCGTAGTATGGTATTTTTTTAATGTGTCAGCTGCTGACAATAGTGTTGCCATCTGCAGCCTTTGCAGTCAACGCATAAGTGGCGGTAAGCCCAACACCCACCTAGGGACGACCACCGTAAGAAGGCACCTGGCCTCACATCAGCGAGCCCAGTGGGAGCAACGCCGTCAGAACTCACAAAGCCACACTCCAGGCCCTCACCGTCCAGCCTCTTCTCCTTCTCCTCTCTCCTCACAATTGTCCTCCACTCCACCTTCCATCATGCCATCCTCACGTTTGTCAGATAAGAGGCAGGCTTCCGTGGCCCAAATGTTCGAGCGTAAAAAAATGATGACGCCGGATAACCCTCTTGCCCAACGGTTGACCGCTGGCTTGTCGGAACTGATAGCTCGCCAACTACTGCCATATAAACTTGTGGACTCGGAGGCCTTTTCGAAAATTTGTGGCCATTGGAACACCACAATGGAAGGTCCCAGGAAGGAAATATTTCTCGCAGAAGGGCATCCCAGAGCTATATGGCCACGAACAGCGGCAAGTGAATGTATCTCTGGCACACAGTGTCGGTGCCAAGATACATCTGACCACAGACATGTGGTCTAGCAAACACGGGCAGGGGAGGTATATAACTTTTACTGCCCACTGGGTGAGCCTTCTGACGGCCATCAAGCATGTAACCCGTGGCACCCGTGTAGATTTGGTTTTACCGCCACGGATTGCATGCAGGCCTGCCTCTTCTTCTCATCCTCCAACTCCATCCTCCGTCTCTTCCTCGGCTGACTACTCCTTTTCCACTGCTACCGTCTCTTCCGCTGTGCCGGCCAAGATCCCCAGAACCTATTCGACATGCCAGGTGAGACGTTGCCATGCTGTGCTGCGTCTGTTGTGCCTGGAAGCCAAGATCCACACTGGTCCTGCACTTCTTTCAGTTTTGCGTTCACAGGCAGATCAGTGGCTAACACCGCTCAATTTGGCAGTTGGTAAAGTGGTGTGCGACAACGGTGCCAATCTGCTGAGCGCATGGCACACGTCCTGAACTTGGTCGTGCAGCGATTTGTTGTCAAATACCCTGGGGTCCAGGACGTCTTGCGGCAGGCCAGGAAAATCTCGGGCCATTTCAGAAGATCTTACACGGTCATGGCTCGCCTTGCTGACATTCAGCAGCGACACAACCTGCCCGTAAGACGTCTTATTTGTGACAGCCCGACGCGATGGAACTCAACCTTGTATATGCTTGATAGGCTGCTCCAGCAGAAACGTGCAGTTAACAACTACCTGTACGAACTCTGCGGCAAGACAGGTTCAGAGGAGCTTGTTTTTTTTTCACCGCGCCAGTGGCTGCTCATGCGCGACACATGCAGACTTCTGCAGCCATTTGATGAGATCACAAAACTGGTCAGTCGCAGCCAGGGCGCCATCAGTAACATCGTACCTTTTGCCTTCTTTCTGGAGCGTGCATTGCGTCGTGTCATTGATCAAGCCGTCAAGGAGCAGGAGCAGGAAGACGAGGAAGTCGCAATGCTGGATGAATTCCCAGGGGGGGCTACTCCATCTGAGACAATTCAACAACAGGAGTCTGAAGAGGAGTCAGAGGAGGATGGTGCCGGGGAGGAGGAGGAGGAGCAAGAAGAGCATGCTTTCTGGGATCCCTGGTGTTGTCCATGGATGGGGAAAGGAGAACGAGGACGACATTATCCTGGATGATGAGCAGGAGCCAGGCCACTACACCGCTTCCAGTTTAGTGTAAATGGGGGCCTTCCTGCTCCAGTGTTTTAAGAGGGACCCCCGTATAAAAAGCATCAAGGGCAAGGACCAGTACTGGGTGGCAATGTACTTAGACCCCCGGTACAAACAAAAAATGGTGGAAATGTTACCACCATCACAGAGGGCTGTCATAATGCAGCACTTCCAGGCCTTGCTTAGAGAAATGCTGCATTCAGTTTTTTTGGGTGCTGGCAGAGGAATTTCCACTCACAGAGAAACAGTTGCGGCTACCAATCCAACTGCGCCTGCAAGAAGAGGGCGGTTTGAAGATGTGTTGGTCACTTCTGATATGAGAACATTCTTTCAGCCGACCCATCGATAGCTGTCCTCCGGATCCAGTCTCAGGGAACGTCTAGACCGGCAGGTGTCCCACTACATCGGGTTAATGGCCGATTTGGACGCTCTGAGAAGTGATGAACCCCTGGACTACTGGGTGGGCAGGCTTGGACTCTGGCCAGAGCTTGCACAATTTGCAATGGAACTGTTGGCTTGCCCCTCGTCAAGTGTCCTTTCCGAAAGGACGTTCAGCGCAGCAGGGGGGATCGTGACTGATAAGCGCACTCGCCTAGCTCACGACAGTGTTGACTACCTCACATTTCCAAAAATGAATGAGGCATGGATCTCGGAGGAATTCAACACATGTGACCAGTAGACCATGTTTGATTCAAATTCCCCATGACAGCCCATATCCGCCACCACCCATAACAATTTATGGTCTCTGTCTTTGGTAAATACAGCGGTATAAAAGGCCTTTTATGAACGTTGAATGCCTAATTTTTGGGGCCTGTAATGGCCGACACTTATTTATCCTGTGAATGCCTAATGTTCCACCATCCACAGAATACAAATGTATTTGCTGTCAGGTGAACGCCTGTCGGCTAATATTTGGGGCCTGTAAAGGCCGATACTTACTTCAGTATCCTGTGAATGCCTAATGTACCACCAGCCACAGAATTCAAATGTATTTGCTGTTAGGTGAACGCCTGTCGGCAAATTTTTGGGGCCTGTAAAGGCCGACACTCAGTTCAGTATCCTGTGAATGCCTAATGTACCACCAGCCACAGAATACAAATGTATTTGCTGTCAGGTGAACGCCTGTCGGCTAATTTTTGGGGCCTGTAAAGGCCCACACTCAGTTCAGTATCCTGTGAATGCCTAATGTACCACCAGCCACAGAATACAAATGTATTTGCTGTCAAGTGAACGCCTGTCGGCTAATTTTTAGGGCCTGTAAAGGCCGACACTTACTTCAGTAACCTGTGAATGCCTAATTTTTCAGACTGGAATTGAAAATCAATGGGTCTGTCAATGTTCCTCTCAATTGTGGAACGGATGTTGACACATTTTACAGACGTGTGAATGCACCCTATATGTATTTGACATGTATTTACCAATTGCTGTCAGTTCTGGCTGCTTTAGGCTGATCTATTACACTAAAACCAAGCAATATTACAAAAAACTAAATACACGTTATAACTGTATAAACGATTTATATAACTTATTAGAAAAAAATAAATAAAATGATGGCAACTTTTCCAAAAGGATGATCATCTCCTGCACCCCCTTCATGGCCTGGCGTTGCCTCTCCTTCATGGCCTTCAAGCGCTCTTGAATGGCCCGCATATCATTGCGCTGCTCCTTTTGCATTTTAGCCAATTTGGCCTTTAATGTCTTCATTCCTGTTTGAAAAAAAAATATGAACATTATTTGCAACTTTTATTAAACCTTTAAACCTTTATTTTGTGGTGCATCTGACTTTATGATCGCTTGCTATTACACCTTTTTGTGATAAAAGTTGTCCAAAAAAATTGACTTTTTGGAGAGTTTTACATTTTAGTTTAAAAAGGTGTCCACCTGAGGGGCTATTGGGTATGATATTTTTAGACAGCTGGTTGTTACAGACCGAATATTTTTCCTTATTTTTTAGTTATGTCTATGTTAGACAATAAAAGCATTGTTGAACCCAAAACAATTAATGTTTTACTGTCTCCATATTTTGAGAGCCATATTATTTTTATTTGACTATTGTCTAATGGTAGGGTCTCATTTTTTGCAGAATGAACTGACCGATTATTACTATTTTGGGGGGCATATGCCTTTTTTGATAGCTTGGTGTTGCACTTTTAGTGATGTTAGGTTGAATAAATTAATATTTTCTTTAAATAGTTTCTTTTTTTTTTATGTTTAAAGTGTTCACCGGAGGGGTTAGATCAGGCATGCTCAACCTGCGGCCCTCCAGCTGTTGCAAAACTACAACTCCCATGATTCCCTGACAGCCTACAGCTATCATCCTACAGAAGGGCATCGTGGGATTTGTAGTTCTACAACAGCTGGAGGGCCGCAGGTTGAGCATCCCTGGGTTAGATCATCCGATATTTTTTTAGAGACGGTCGATATGTACACAGCGGTACAAAATATGTCTGTTTGTCTAATGTTTACCTTTTTTTTATTTTTATTTTATTTAAAGTCTTTATACACATTAACGATTTAAATCTCAATACATTAGTTAGTGATATTTATGATCTTTATATAGTTTATTAGTTAGTGATATTTCAGTACAGTATAATTTTATTTAATTTGTTAGTTAGTGATAGTTCTATTGAGTTTAATAATTATTTATTTGTTAAATTAATGGTTTTTATGTAGATTAAAGAGTTATTGTCCAGTGTTCTTTTTTTGTATTACTATAGTGTATGTTGTTGCCTCATTGTTGGCCCCTTTAATCTTTATGTACATGTTATGGATACATAATCATATTGCTATGTGCGCATATTTACCCTCCTGGCGGGGGCTGGTGATCACCTCCTCTTCCTCTGAGTCCTGAGATGGGGTGGTGCTGGAGGGTACAGCACTTTCCACCTCCTTCACTTCTCCCACATCTGGTGGGGGTGGTTCAATAGGCTAGGAGGGTCCGGCCTCCTCCTCCTCTTCCGCCTCTACCTCCACTACCTCCACGGTCTCCGCCGATCGCCTTCTCCGAATGGAGGGAATAGTAACCTCTATGATCACAGAATGATCAGATTTTAGATAAACAACTCCAAAATCTTAAGAACATTTGATATAAAGAAATTCCATTATGGAGGGATCTATATATAATTGCAGTGGCTGCCAGCTTTATGACGCATAACTCAATCAAAAATTAACAGTATGAAAAAAGACATCCCCTCCACAGTGTCTTGATGGAACAATATGGCGAGAGGAGACCCATGTGATGGGATTATCTCCTCAGTGTATCATAGGATGATCTACACTAGAGTCGGCTACTTCTTAATCCCTTCACTAACACAATAGAACAAAGGGAAAAATAAACCAACACATTCATTGGGAGTCTCAGAGCAGAGTTAACCCTTATTGCGTTTATGGATTCACACCATGCTACTTTAATGGGGAATACGAAAGATGTGGCCTATAAACTCAACCAAAAATGTGTGGGTCTCCATAGTCCTGGGTCCATAGCCCGTAGAAAGGAGGCTAGGCCTCAGGCTTCTACTGCAGAAATAGTGATGGTTCAGTCCGTCACTTGTCTGGCACAAAGCCAACACATCACATCACATCACCCAAAGAACACCATCCCCACAGTGAAACATGGTGGTGGCAGCATCATGCTGTGGGGATGTTTTTCAGCAGCCGAGACTGGGAAACTGGTCAGAGCTGAGGGAAAGATGGACAGGGATATTCTTGAGCAAAACCTATACCACTATGTGCGTGATTTGAGGGTAAGACGGATGTTCACCTTCCAGCAGGACAATGACCCCAAAAATACTGCTACAGCAACACTTGAGTGGTTTAAGGGGAAACATGTAAATGTGTTGGAATGGCCTAGTCAAAGCCCAGATCTCAATCCAATAGAAAATCTGTGGTCAGACTTAAGGATTACTGTTTACAAGCACAAACCATCAAATTGGAAGGAGCAGAATCGGTATTGCAAGGAAGAATGGGCAAAAACGCCTGTGGTAAGATGTGGCAACTGCTCATAGAGACTTATCCAAAGCGACTTGGAGCTGTGAGGTGGCTCTACTAAGTATTGACTTTAGGGGGGTGAATACTGCACCGCCAGTATTTGCTGGTTCATTTAGAGTTACCCAGGGTGCATCCCAGGGAGACGAACCAGCTGTACACCCCATACTGTACCGTCACTTCACTAGACAGGTACATCTCTGCTTAGCTGGACAATATCTGATAGCTCAGACCCCACCAACATACAGTCGTAATACAATCCAATCTTCTAACCGTAACAGTAAGGCCGCATGCACACGGGTGTGTTTTTTCAAAACTACGGACTGTACAAACCCGTCCTGCCGAGTGGACAAGCACACGGCGTCATTGGTTGCTATGACGCCGTGCGCTTCCATGCCACCACCGCTGTACTGTGATACACTTGTATGATCTATACAAGTATATTACTGTACAGTGGTGGCGGCAAGAAGCGCACGGCGTCATAGCGAGTTAGCATCAGCAACCAATGACGCTCAGCCACTCTGCAGGGTAACCTAACATAGTGGGTGTAATGTCACAGGAATACTTAGTGCAAAAATCAATAATATCTAGTGAGAACTTATAAAATGTGAAGTTTGGTGCACTTTAAAAAAAATTGAATCGCAGAAGGTCGCACTGGTGATTTTTTTATAACACTCTTTATGCATATAAAGCGATTGTTCAGACATGCAGGTGAAATGCAATCAAATACACTACTTTAATGTAAGATTACTTACAGTCACCAGGAGTCCTTCCTCTTCGTCGCTGAACTTCGCTCCAACCATCGCATCCATCTAATTGCTAGTCGGTGCAAACCAGTTGCTGTAGGCCACGCCTTCAGAACGCATGTGCTCTTGCGATTAATATTTTGCCAAAATTTTGCTGCTAAAAAAAGAATGCTTTTCGATCGTAAAATCGCTTAATACTTCTGGTATGTCAGTGTCCATGTTGTGGGACTATGTGTGCGCATCTACTAAGTATTTTGTGGCTGCAAATATGACCTGGAGGTTTCTCATGTTCGCATGCCATTAAAATGAATGGGAGCCGCCGCGAACCTGCGGTTTGCGAACATTTGAGCGAGTTCGAGCGATCGCGTTCGCGAACCACCCCATCAGATGTTCGTCCATCACTATGTTAGGACAATCGGAATTTTTTTGTCGCCCTAATAATATTGATCTAGGTGTGCAGGTCCACCCAAGCCATCCAATAGATGCAAAATAATTTGGAGGTTTACTGGTTCTCAGTCAGATGAGAGCTGGTTTGGAATATCTCATAGTGCACAAGGCTGCCATTGTAAGGTATGCTGACTCAGCCTGTCATCTGTCTCATGGATAGATGGATGCTTGCACATACCTGGCTTTTGGCATACAGCCTTTGTGTGGTTGTCTATTGCATGTTGTACATAATAGGAGTCTAAGACGCATCCAGCTATCCTCTTAATGCTGTTTCCAAACCGTTTTGATGGGGTTTCCATTAATTTCTAATCTTTTTTTATGAACCAGACACCCTCTTCTCTTCCGAGCAGGGGGTGCCTCGTTGTATTCCATTGACTTCCATTATACTCGGGTGTTCAGCCGAGCATCACGAATATAGCAATGTGTTTAGGCCGAACATCCGAATACTTTGGTGCTCGCTCATCACTAATCTTAAATCAATGAGGGACCATTATCAACTATTTTAGATATACTGATTATTGATAATATTTATTTGTATTGCCTACTATTCCTCCCTGTGATGCATCATGTTTGGCCACTGCTTTCTAATGTGTTTTAATTATGGACATTTAATAAAGATTGCATTTAACCCTTTCATGACCGGGTTTGTTTGTTTTTTGTGTTTTTGCTCCCAGCCTTCCCAAAGCCATAACTTTTTAAATTTTCTGATCACATAGCTGTATGAGTGCTTGTTTTTTGCGGGACAAGATGCCCTTTCTAATGACACTATTGATGGTTGCATACAATGTGGCAGGCAGCAGGAAAAAATTATAAATGTGGTGAAATTGGGGAAAAAACACAATTCCAGAACAGTTTTTTGGGTTTTGTTTTTACGGCATTCCTTAAATCATAAAGCTGACCAGTTACTTTCATTCTCCAGGTCAGTACGAATCTGGCAATAACACATGTATATTTTTTATTGGGTTTTTATACTGAAAAAAAAAATGTAAACTAAAATTCTTTTAGTCTCCATATTCTGACCCATATAACTTTTTTGTATTTATGTATGCGGAGCTATGTGAGGACTCATTTTTTGCGGGGCGAGATATATTTTTCTGTGATACTATTTTGGGGTGTTAGGACTTTTTGATCACTTTTAGGCTACTTTCACACTAGCGTTCTGCTGTCCGCTCGTGAGCTCCGTTTGAAGGGGCTCACGAGCGGAGCAGAACGCTTCCGTCCAGCCCTGATGCAGTCTGAATGGATGCGGATCCGCTCAGACTGCATCAGTCTGGCGGCGTTCAGCCTCCGCTCGCCTCCGCACGGCCAGGCGGACAGCTGAACGCTGCTTGCAGCGTTCGGGTGTCCGCCTGGCCGTGCGGAGGCGTGCGGATCCGTCCAGACTTACAATGTAAGTCAATGGGAACGGATCCGCTTGAAGATGACACCATATGGCTCAATCTTCAAGCGGATCCGTCCCCCATTGACTTTACATTGAAAGTCTGAACGGATCCGCTCAGGCTACTTTCGCACTTAGAAATTTTTCTAAGTTATTAATGCAGACGGATCCGTACTGAACGGAGCCTCCGTCTGCATTAATATGATCGGATCCGTTCAGAACGGATCCGATCAAGCGCAAGTGTGAAAGTAGCCTTAATTTTTTGGTGGTAGAAGAAGTGACCAAAAAATTATAAATCAGCCATTTTTTTTCTGTTTCGCCATCTTCCATATGAGATTACATTTTTTTTTATATTTTAATATTATGAGCATTTTTGCACACCAGGATACCTATGATGTTTGTTTGTTTATTTATTATTGTTACTTTTTTTCATTTTGGAGAAAGGGAGGGGATTTGAAATATATATATTTTTTTTTTATTTTTTTTTTAAACTTATTTTTATAGTTCTCAATCAGTGAATTGCTTTTCTCATAGACTCCAATGCATTAACATTGAAGTCTATGAGGATTTTAATGTATTTCTAGGGAGCCCTGCGATAGGCAGGGGCTCCATAGAAATTACTAGGCAGCAGCCTGCTGTCACTCAGGAGGACAGGGGCTGCTGCTAACATACTCCGGTTCCCCCGATTCCCGCCGGGGGAAAGCCGGAGCACACCCAAAAGCACACGCTTCCAGGTTTGCAGCATTCAGATGCCCGTGGTCAGGATTGACCATGGAAATCTGAGGCATTAAATGTCAGTGAACAGCATTACCGCTGGTCACGGACATTAGTTCCGGGTTCCTGCTGCATGAAACGGAGCGGAGCGGGTGCCATCTTTAAAGTCCTGACTGTAGACATATATAGCCATATAGTAGTTGGGAAGGGGTTCAATTACAACTGGTAGTGTTTTCAGTCCTTGGTGGTTTGCGGTTTTACTTATGACTGACTCATTCAAGCTGATATTGTGATGAAAGGGCTATTTTTATTGGTGTGACCAACTATTGGTTGGCTTACCTTGTGGCAAAATTTTTCACCAATATACTCGTCACATCTTAAGCCAGCTGGAAAACAGAAAAAGGAAAGCTAGGCACAATGGATTATTTATTTTGGTGCCTTCGCTTTATAGTTAGGTGTAAAACCGCACCAAATTTTTGGCAATTTTTTATTTATTTTTTACAAGGTCTAGGCAGATACACTATAGTACATTTGCTTAATTTGTTAGGTCACCATGTATACAACATCCTATCAACAGTGCATATTAGGTAAGGACCATTATCATCTAGAAAATAGTAACCAGATAATTGAATTGTGTGTCCACGTTAAGTTTATATACAATCTGCCTAAAAGTTGATTAACTTTGTAAATACATTTCATTATTTATCATAACTCCTTGAAGAGCCAGCTAACTTCAGTACTGAGGACCCATATTAGATTTTACTACTTTGGCATGTATCACTTTATCCAGTAATAATTTTAGTGTGTGCACAGTACCCCAGTGCAGGGCTATTTGCAATATGTTTCTAATGTTAGATAATTTTATTCTATGCATTGTAATGTGCTCACTGTGTATATGCATGGGAAAGGCATGACCAGGGTTAATAATCTTGGCTTAGACCTTATAGGAAGTTGCTAAGCATCCCTAGCTGGACAGAGTTCTAGAGAGTCTGAGGAAAAGCTTGAAGAGGGTAGGGAGCAGACACAATGTGCTCCTTTCCTCAGGCCTTCAGCTTCAGGAGTCCAAAAAAGACTAACAGAGCTCAGTAGGATCGTCCACTTCCGCTATAGCAAGAGAGAATGAGAGAAAAGATTGTAGAATTTTCATGGCCAGATGAGTCAGTCAGCAAGGTAACCTGCGTAAAGATTTTCAGACCCTGCTGCTGTAGAGGGATAGCAAGTTAAGATATCATTCACACTTCAGTAATGATGCACTGCCATCTGAGAAAAGTATTTGTACTGTGTACAAATTATTGTTGGATGTACTACAACTCCTATTTTGCAGTCAAGTTAAAAGAGACATTTATTCTTCTACTGGCCTGGTTTTCTTACCCATACCACACCATATGCTGGCCATTGCACTACTTCAGTTCCTTATAGGCACAAATACAACCATTTAATATGAATGGCACCCTAAACTACCATCATGCAGAATCCCCAACTACAGGGAGTGCCCTAAGGGAAGAATGGGTGCACCCTCCTCTCACTGCACTGGCCCTATGAAGGAACGACCTAAGGGAAGCCACTATGACACACCCTATAACCTTAACCACTACCACATGTAGTGTCCCACTAGGTAAATGTGGGCACTACACAAGGGTCAATTTGGCCACGTTATTCTCCATCTCCTGTAGAGTATGACCATTGTATTTTATATGATGTTTTGTGATTTTCCCTGTGTATTTCCTGTGTACCAGGCCTGTAGGGCTGTAGTTTCTCCTCCTAGACTGTAGAGGGAGCTAGGGAACCCCCTAGTATATATAGTTAGGTCCAGACAGGAAAGGGCAGGGCAGTGTAGTCCAGGAGGCTAGTGAGTGCAGTCTAGCCTGCCTGAGGTTCCTGAGCAAATCAAGCTCAGAAGTTTGCCACCAGGAGAGAGTTTTACCTCCTGAGAAACCTGAAGTTCCCATAACAGAGGACAGTGCAGAGCCAAGGTGATTCCAGCCAAACAGAGAGCTGAAGGGCAGAATATTCTATTTAAAACAAGGAGACATATACCTGAGGAAGTTTCCCTAACCAAGGATAAAGCCAGCAATAAGGCCTTGGGATAAAGACAGACAGGATTCTGAGGAAAAGTGCAGCCTGATCTGTAAGTGTTTAACCCTCTGAGTATCTTGCAAGAACATTGTACCTGCCAATTGAGGTCCAGCCTGCATTTTACTGCCTCTTACTTATGGAGCTTTTGACCAAAGACTGTAAATGGTTAACTGTTTAGTAAAAGGAATGTCACAGTCGTTACCTTTGACTGTGACTTTCCGTTCTTGCTCGTTCGGCGCTCCTCGCTGAAGTTCTGTTCCTGTGTGTCATTTGTGGTTCTTTATGTCACAGCCAGACAGCTGAGAAGCGCTCACAGGAGCTTCTCAGATCCTCCTCCTTGAATTTCTTTGTTTTGGTTTAGTTTCTCATCTCGTTAGTCTATCTCAGCTGTCATGCAGTTGGACTGATTGCTACCCTTTAAGTTCCTCCCCATAATGCAGTAGTGTGCGGCTGATACAACTTCCTGGAGTGTGTGTGCATGCTGTTCCCAGTTCCCAGTTCCCAGTCCTCAGTCGTCAGTCGTCTGCAATATAAGTGCTGTTTATGTATTTATGATTTTGTCTTTTCTGGATCCAGGTGACCCTGACTCCCTCCGTGTCAGTGTAGGGAGCCGGTGGTCGTGTCCCTTCACTATTGTAGGGTCTTCAGGTAATAGATAGCCGAGGAACGTGGATATGCGGCCATCCACCTTTGGGGTGTTCGCATAGGCTGAGCAGTGAGGGAGAGCGGCAGGTCTATTGCAGGGGTCTCCCTTTGTTCCTTAGTTGTGGATCCAGAGAGACATTGTTTATATGGTATTGTCTTGTTTCCTGTACACCATCCGTGACATTATCAGCCGCCAAAACCGTCTCAAGCATGGATCCGGTTTCACTTTTGGCTGAACGCTTTCAGGGTCTTTCTTTGGAGGTAGCTGATCTCCGTAAGACTTTTTCTCAGTTTCAAGTGACCGGTTCAGCTTGCGTTCATGGAGTTTGTGCTGAGCCTAAGATCTCGCTCCCGGATACGTTCTCCGGGGGTAGTGAGAATTTTGTGCGTTTTAGAGAGGCTTGCAAACTCCATTTTCGCCTTCTTCCCCATTCTTCTGGTGATGAAGAACGGAGGGTGGGGATCATTATATTGCTGCTCAGGGGTAACGCTCAGTCCTGGGCCTTTTCGCTGCCGGAGGGGGCACGGCCCCTTCGTTCAGTGGATGAATTATTTTTAGCCCTGGGTCAGATATATGATGATCCGGATCGTATTGCTCTGGCTGAGTCTAGACTACGTCTGTTATGCCAGGGTAAACAATCCGCAGAGATATACTGTTCAGAATTTCGGAGATGGGCAGCAGATACAGGTTGGAATGATGCTGCACTCCGAAGTCAATTTTGCTATGGTCTTTCAAAGGGATTGAAAGATGCATTTGCCTTTCATGAAAGACCTACCTCCTTGGATTCTGCTATGTCTCAGGCTGTTCGTATTGACAGGCGTCTTAGAGAGAGAGGAGAGATCTCTCCTTCCTGTCATACTCAGTCCCGGGACAGTGCAGCGGTCTCATTCTGTGCACAGGGGTCTCAGTCGCTGTCAGCCCCTTCTGAGCAGGAGTCCATGCAGGTGGGGTTGATTGCCTCTGACAATAGAAGATTCAGCCCGCAGGGGAGGGTTTGTTTTTGTTGTGGAGGTATAAATCATCTGGCAAATGTTTGTCCCTCTAGGAGATTCAGGCAGTTTTCTGGGAGTAATAAAGAGACAAAAAGGAAAAAAAAATTTAAAAATGTTCCGTCTGTTACTATTGGCAGGGTTGAGGCGGAAATGGAAGGTTTTCCGTTTGCTTGTAGCTCCCGTTTTGTCCTGCCTACTAGGGTGGCGCTAGAGAGCAAGAGCATTTTTTGTGAGATTTTTGTGGATAGTGGAGCAGCTGTCAATCTCATTGATAATCAATTTGCAATAACTCATGGTTTCCAGGTATGCACTTTGGGAAAGGATATTCCTGTTTTTGCTATTGATTCAGCTCCACTTTCTCAGAAATCATTAAAGGGCATAGTTCACAATATCCTTTTAATTGTGAGTGATGCTCATGTTGAGGATGTGTCATGTTTCGTCCTTAGCGGTTTGCCTACTCCTCTAGTGTTGGGGCTACCCTGGCTCACTAAACATAACCCCACCATTGATTGGCAAGCGAGGCAAATAAATGGTTGGAGTAACTTTTGCAGAGAGAATTGCCTCATAACATCTGTTTCTGAGGTTTCTACTAAGACTGTACCACCTTTCCTCTCTGAATTTTTGGATGTCTTCTCTGAGAGTGGAGTTCAGGGTTTACCTCCGCACAGGGAGTATGATTGCCCTATTAATCTCATCCCAGGCGCCAAGCTGCCTAAATCTCGTTTATACAATCTCTCCCAACCTGAGAGGGTCGCTATGCGGGCTTATATCTCTGAGAGTCTGAGAAAAGGACACATAGGACCCTCGAAGTCACCTGTTGCCGCTGTTTTTTTCTATGTTAAGAAAAAAGATGGTTCTTTAAGACCTTGTCTGGATTTCAGGGAGCTGAACAGTATCACTATTCGTGATCCTTATCCGCTTCCTCTGATCTCGGACCTGTTTAACCAGGTTGTTGGGGCTAAAGTCTTTTCCAAATTAGACCTAAGAGGGGCATACAACCTGGTTAGGGTCAGAGAAGGAGACGAATGGAAGACGGCTTTCAATACCCCTGAGGGCCATTTTGAGAATTTGGTTATGCCTTTTGGTTTGATGAATGCCCCAGCCGTTTTTCAGCATTTCGTCAACAGCATTTTTTATCATTTAATGGGAAAATTTGTATTAGTGTATTTGGATGACATTTTGATTTTTTCTCCTGATTTCAAGACTCATAAGGAACACTTACGTCAGGTCTTGCTCATCCTGCGGGAGAATAAATTATACGCGAAACTGGAAAAATGTGTGTTTGCGGTTCCAGAAATCCAATTTCTGGGGTTTCTTGTCTCCGCTTCTGGTTTTCGCATGGACCCCGAGAAGGTCCGCGCTGTGCTTGAGTGGGAGCTTCCTGAGAATCAGAAGGCGCTGATGCGTTTTTTGGGCTTTGCCAATTATTACAGGAAATTTATTTTGAATTATTCCTCTGTTGTTAAACCACTCACTGATATGACCAGAAAGGGGGTAGATTTTTCTTCCTGGTCGGTAGAGGCGCGTAAGGCCTTTTCTAATATCAAGGAGAGTTTTGCTTCCGCTCCCATCCTAGTACAACCTGATATTTCGTTACCCTTCATAGTTGAGGTTGATGCTTCTGAGGTAGGGGTGGGTGCGGTCTTGTCTCAGGGTTCCTCTCCTGCCAAATGGCAACCGTGTGCCTTTTTCTCAAAGAAACTCTCCTCCGCAGAGAGAAATTATGATGTGGGAGATAGGGAATTGTTGGCCATCAAGTTGGCTTTTGAGGAATGGCGCCATTGGCTAGAGGGAGCCAGACACCCTATTACCGTGTTTACTGACCATAAAAATCTGGCCTACTTGGAGTCAGCCAAGCGTCTGAACCCGAGACAGGCCAGATGGTCTTTGTTCTTTTCAAGGTTTAATTTTGTTGTTACGTTCCTCCCTGGGGTTAAGAATGTGAAGGCAGATGCCCTGTCACGTTGTTTTCCGGGAGGTGGGAATTTTGAAGACCCGGGTCCCATTTTGGCTGAAGATGTGGTGGTCTCTGCTCTTTTTCCTGAATTGGAGGCAGAGGTGCAGGCAGCCCAGTCAGAAGCTCCTGATCTTTGTCCTCCTGGGAGGTTGTTTGTGCCTCTCGCTTTGAGACACAAGATTTTTAAAGAACACCACGACACGGTCCTTGCTGGGCACCCGGGGGCAAGAGCCACACTGGATCTCATCGCTCGGAGATTCTGGTGGCCTGCGCTTCGTAAGTCGGTTGAGGGTTTTGTGGCAGCTTGCGAGACTTTTGCTCGTGCCAAGGTCCCTCATTCACGGCCATCAGGTCCTCTCCTTCCTTTGCCCATTCCTTCCCGTCCTTGGACACATCTGTCCATGGACTTCATAACGGACTTGCCTCGTTCCTCGGGGAAGTCTGTGATTCTGGTGATGGTGGACCGTTTTAGCAAAATGGTGCATTTTATCCCTTTTCCTGGTTTGCCCAATGGTAAGACGCTGGCGCAGGCATTTATTGACCACATTGTCAAATTGCATGGGATTCCTTCAGACATAGTCTCTGATAGGGGCACGCACTTTGTTTCCAGATTCTGGAAGGCTTTCTGTTCTCGCTTGGGGGTTCGGTTGTCATTCTCTTCTGCTTTCCATCCGCAGTCGAATGGCCAGACAGAGCGCGTCAATCAGAATCTGGAGACATATCTGCGCTGTTTTGTGGCGGAGAATCAGGAGGATTGGTGTTCTTTTTTGTCCCTTGCTAAGTTTGCTTTAAATAACCGTCGTCAGGAGTCCTCTGATAAGTCACCATTTTTTGGTGCATATGAGTTCCATCCGCAGTTTGGGACTTTCTCGGGAGAGGGCTCTTCTGGTTTGCCTGATGAGGACAGATTCTCCTCATCTTTGTCATCTATTTGGCAAAAGATTCAGGATAATCTAAAGAGCATGAGTGAGAGATATAAGCGTGTGGAGGATAAGAGACGTGTGCCTGGTCCGGACCTGAATGTTGGTGATCTGGTGTGGTTGTCTACCAAGAATATCAAATTGAAGGTTCCCTCCTGGAAGTTGGGTCCTAGGTTTATTGGGCCTTACAAGATCCTGTCTGTCATCAATCCTGTTGCCTACCGTCTTGATCTTCCTCAGACTTGGAAGATCCATAATGTTTTTCATAAGTCCTTATTGAAACCTTATGTTCAACCTATTGTACCCTCGCCTTTGCCTCCTCCTCCGATTATGGTTGATGGAAATCTTGAATTTCAGGTCTCTAGGATTGTGGATTCTCGTCTTGTCCGCGGTTCCCTCCAGTACCTCGTTCATTGGGAGGGTTATGGTCCTGAGGAGAGGATGTGGGTCCCAGTGACGGACATTAAGGCCTCTCGTCTCATCAGGGCTTTCCATAGGTCCCATCCTGAGAAGGTGGGCTCTGAGTGTCCGGAGTCCACTCCTAGAGGGAGGGGTACTGTCACAGCCAGACAGCTGAGAAGCGCTCACAGGAGCTTCTCAGATCCTCCTCCTTGAATTTCTTTGTTTTGGTTTAGTTTCTCATCTCGTTAGTCTATCTCAGCTTTCATGCAGTTGGACTGATTGCTACCCTTTAAGTTCCTCCCCATAATGCAGTAGTGTGCGGCTGATACAACTTCCTGGAGTGTGTGTGCATGCTGTTCCCAGTTCCCAGTCCTCAGTCGTCAGTCATCTGCAAGATAAGTGCTGTTTATGTATTTATGATTTTGTCTTTTCTGGATCCAGGTGACCCTGACTCCCTCCGTGTCAGTGTAGGGAGCCGGTGGTCGTGTCCCTTCACTATTGTAGGGTCTTCAGGTAATAGATAGCCGAGGAACGTGGATATGCGGCCATCCACCTTTGGGGTGTTCGCATAGGCTGAGCAGTGAGGGAGAGCGGCAGGTCTATTGCAGGGGTCTCCCTTTGTTCCTTAGTTGTGGATCCAGAGAGACATTGTTTATATGGTATTGTCTTGTTTCCTGTACACCATCCGTGACACTTTATGGGTTAACTCCCCTGTGTGCCTATTAGGAGTTAATCCTCTGTCTGCTCCATGGGTGTGGCTTCTCGGCTGCACCCATGGAACCTGTATATAAGGCTGAGGTTTCCTCAGTTCTGTGTCAGCTCTCCTGGTGTGTGTTGTCTGTCCTGCTCCTGGTTTGTACTCTCTCCCATGCTGCTGACCCATGGGATCTGTGTCTGTCTGTGCTCTGTGAGTTTCCCTACTTGTTCATTTGCGTCCTCTTTCCCGTCCATTTTGATGTCTTCCTTCCTGTCTTTCTGTTATCTGTTCTGTCAGTTATGTTTTAGTTACTTTGTGTTTATTCTGATGTCTGTGTTCAGCAAGCCTTTGCAGCAGAGTGGCATGACAAGGCCATGCAGTTTACTACTGGTGGAGCAAGTCCTTCTCTGCTTATTGCCACTCCTGCTCCCTTGCATGAACTCCTGCTTGTATCATTAGTTGCTCTGTTTTGTATTTGCCTGTATGTTATGTATGCTTATGTGCCGTCGGTACCTTCTGGTACCTGTTGTCCATTCGCTCCTGCTGTCACTGTCTAGTTCACGCTCCAGAGTGGACCCTGGCAACTTCCTGCGGCTAAGTCTAACCCTACCATCTAGGGCTCTAGTGAAAACCAGGAGTTACGCCCCTCTGGAGTATTACTAGACAGTGGCGCAGTGGGGGTTTTCTCCCACTGTGCTGACGGTACATAGAGCTCATGTTTTCTCTGTGCTGCCTTTCATGTTTTTGTTTGTGCAATAAACTCTTATGTGTCTGTACCTGATTTCCGTTTATTGCTTGACGACGCGGTGGTCTTGTCTGGGACCTCCAACTCGTGACAAGGAAGTTTTGGTTCACTGCAACGTGTGTTCCTCCATTATTACTATAATAAAATCGGTGTGCCACCGTTACCGGCACTGGCGTCACGAACTTAAAGGGATCTTGCCACCGGAACATTAAACCTGCAACACCCAGGGCACCTCACCTACCACCTGGCCTGGTCCCTATACACAGAGAGCGCCCCAGAGGATCCATGTGCCAGCCTCTCTATCACTGCTGTACGCCTGCCCAGGGTCTTCTATAAACTGTGAGTAACCAAGAGCAACCCTCGTTTTGCCTATTAACCGTGACCTCACCATCGCTCACCCTGCAGGGCTGCGTACTGCATATTTTGGTGTCACGAACAGGATGCGATCATTCCTACGCCATTGTGGAATCTAAACGGTGTGCCCATAAAGTGATAAAGCCCTATCTGTTTATTTGAAAAATTGCTGGGCCAAGAACTGTGAAAATCGCGGTGTGAAAATTGTATTGTTGTGGACTGTTTGCCGCTTCTTAAGTCACCGCTTGCTGTCAGTGAATGGACAGCATTATACTTAAATATGGCCGCCTAAGCTGACGGAACTATCGGTGCGCCTCGTTGTGTCAGTTTGCCGCGAAAAAGAAAAGAAAGGTACCACCCTGTCTGTAAGAAGATACCGCTCAGAGAGGCCTCGCCTATCTCCTGAAGCTGCGCGTGGGACCTCCGCACGACGTAATCCCGTGCCTCGCGAGACCTGGACTGCGCATCACCGGAGTAAGTAAACAATTTATGGTATTCCGGGGAAGCCCATAAATTGAAGGACTTTAGAGACCAGATCCTGGCCTTATTCCGGCTCTACCCTATCTCCGCTGAGCAACAAATGGAGATCCTCTGATTTTGCTTTGTCCCTGCAAGAGACCCTGAGGGCTGTGGTCCAGGTGGACCCCCGGGAGGCTTAGGACCAGGACCGGACTCTAACAGAGCAGTTCATTGTGGGTGTAAACACTGAGCACTTAAAGGGCCAGCTGAGGATGCTGTTGGCCCAACACCCCAATTGTGCGATTTTTGGACTTTAAAGAGCTGGCCATCAGTATATAGAACAGTAGGTCCAAAGGATCCAAGTTGGATGCCTAGATACGTCGGATCTCATCCAAAAATTTACATAAGTATCAACGGGATACCTTTTGAAGCCCTGCTGGATACTGGGTCTCAGGTCACCACTATCCAACGACCCGCCTTTGACAAATTCTAAGAATTACAAATTTAACAGTGATTTGTAGATTTTTAGATAATTTTTTTAAATGTTTAGTGAGGTGATGGTGTCCAAACAGTAGAAACGCCACGAGTGACCCCAAAAGAAATCTCCAAAAGAGATTTTGAAAACTACACCCTTCAAGGTGTTCATCTAGGTGTATAGTGAGAACGTTGACTTCTCATATTTTTGCAGCAATCAAAATATTATTGGTGGGAAAAAAAATGTAAATATTATTTTTTTACAGACTTAAAATTTGAAGAGTTTTTTGGGGGGTGCATCAAGCACGAATATAAAAATAAATCTAAATATTTATTGTGCTTTTTCTCCTGTGTTGATAGATACCCAATGCATTCAGATTTTTTAATTGTATAGGCACATTGTAAGGCCTAGAAGTTAAAGCAGTGGTCCAAGATTATGTCCAAGATTTTGGTATTGATGCTCTATCCTCAGGAGAGGTCAATTCATTAGTGGGGGTCTGACTTTTGGTCCCCCTGAAAATCAGCTCTTTAAAGAAGCCTAGGTTTTCGCATGATTGCTGTGGCCTCTTTCTAGGCCAGTGACCTCATGTTCACAAGTAACATGGCCTAGATGCAATACCAAGCACAGCTGCTATACAATTCCTTGAGTACAGTGCAGTACATTGTGATGCTGTGAGTTGGGTCAAAGAAGCAGTGTTCAGTCCAGGGAATGTAGCCATCACACAGATTGAAGTTCTATCCAGACTAAACGCGCTTATCTGAAACTGGCCTTAAAAATAAGCCACATTAGACACATCACTTATAGTTGAATGCAAAGCAAGTTCAGTTTTCTATTTTTTCAGTTTTACATGAAACCACATGCAAATTTCCCCTAATTGCTATAACGGCAGTTGCTGCCCGCCGACATTCCCCTACTCACCGCTGCAGTCCTCGGCTCCATGTTCAGGCGAGTACTGTTCTCCCTGGCTGCCTCTGTCATTGTCTGGCTGGATTGCAGGTCAGGTAACGGCGGTGATCAGCTCGGTGTCTTCCCATTCAACGTTGAGGTCCTGGGCTCTGTTCTTACAGACACCGTCCTTCCTGGAATCCCCTCCATGGTTTCTTTCTAGCACTGGACACAGCATGCCTTCAAGCCTGTTCGCTGTAGCTCCTCATTAAGGTCCAGCATGTATCACTTCCTGTGATTTATAAGGGTTTTGCACATTTGACTTCTGCGATCAATCCCAGCCATCCTGCACCCATATAAGTGGTCCAGCCCCCTTCCCAAGTGCCTGAGCGTCAAAGGTCCTTGTAACCTGCAAAGGTAGCATTTGTCTGTGCTTGAGTTCCTGTATTCTTAACCTGTCTGATCCATCTCTGCTATGTCTGTAAAGAATAAATCAAGGCAACTGGACTTACTGTAGATTTCTTGAAAACGTTTCACTCGTTCTTCCAACGAGCTTTCTCAATTCTGAGTGACTGTACAAGAATTCTCTGGGAATAAATATGTAACTGAATCAACATCTGGTAATTATACCCAGCATGGGATCAGAGGTCATTATACCCAGCATGGGGTCAAAGGTGTTGATTCCATTATCCTAATTGGAGTCAGTAGGTGATAATGACCTCCCAGAAAATGGTGTCAAGACAGCATTGTATGTGGCCTCCTTCACACCTCGTTTGTACCAATCGGCCTCCTTATCCAAAACAAGTACTTGACTGTCTTTAAAGGTGTGACCTGTTTCTTTTAGATGTAAGTACACGGCTGTATCTTGACCAGAGGTTTTGGCTCTTCTGTTATCACGGATGGTGTTTGCAGAAAACTGAAAGTCACAAATAAACAACAGACTGACTTGATCCCAAACCAAGGAACAAATGGGTAAGCCCTACAACAGCCCTAGAGCTCTCCCTTACTGCTCAGCCCATGCAAAGATCTCTATGATAGATAATTGCATGCCCTCGGGCCTCGACTGTATGACACCTGGGAACCCTACAATAGTGAGGGGACACGACCACCGGATCCCTGCACTCAATACGGAGGAAGCCAGGGTCACCTAGAATCAAGCCAGCAGAAACACAAATAAAGGAAACCGACTTATCCGAGGAATCAGCAGTTGCAGCTTCTAGCAGTAAGCACAATCCAGGAAGTAGTATAAACCACAAAGTGAGGCAGTATGGGAGGGGATATAAAGGGAGGCAATCAGTGTGAATAGATGACAGCTGAGGGAAGGAAAAGAGATGAGAAAGTGAAACCAAAACAAAAGAACTTCATGCAGGAGGTACAGAAGAACGTCTGTCAGGGCTTCTTAGAGCTCTGGCGGTGACAGTACCCCTCCCTCTACGAGTAGACTCCGGACACTCAGGGCCCACCTTCTCAGGATGGGACCTATGGAAAGCCCTGATAAGACGAGAGGCCTTAATGTCCGCCACTGGGACCCACATCCTCTCCTCAGGACCATAACCCTCCCAATGAACGAGATACTGGAGAGAACCACGGATAATGCGGGAATCCACAATCCTAGAGACCTGAAATTCAAGATTACCATCAATCACAATCGGAGGAGGAGGCAAAGAGGAGGGTACAGTGGGTTGGACATAAGGTTTTAATAAGGACTTGTGAAAAACATTATGAATCTTCCAAGTCTGAGGAAGATCAAGACGGAAGGCAACGGGATTGATGACGGAAAAGATTTTGCAAGGCCCAATAAACCTAGGACCCAACTTCCAGGAGGGAACCTTCAGTTTGATATTTTTAGTAGACAACCTGTCACGACTGTGACTGATCCAGACAGGTCTGGGAGGAGAAGGTCGCAGCGACTTGCTACTCGCGATAGCTTGTGAGTTTGCTCCGTGGTTCAGGGTATGTCATCTGGGTTTTGCCTTGTGAACCTTTTTGTCCTGACTGGGAGTTTGTAGGCATCCTTCTCAGGTGAGTCCTGTCTGCCACTCCCAGCTACTATATTAGTTTCAGTTTCACTTGCAGTCATTGCCAGATATAGTCCTTACTTCCAGTTCTATTCTGACCATTGAAGGAGATCGTTTGATGGTGTTGCTGTGGAGCTCTTGTCCGGCGTGGACTGTCGTGATTGGGATCGCCTTCTCTGCTCGTGACTGGATAAGTCTATCTCTGCTATAGTTTGTTTGTTGCTGTCTTCCCCTGCTGTTCTCCTAGACATGAGTGATGGTGACTAGTGCTCCCATCGGCCTTTCCCCACTCTAGGCTTGTTATGGTGACTGAGGGTTTAGGCATCCAGCTCGCCGCATGGGTTCACACCCCGTCTAGGGTATCAGGGCAGACAGGTGCCAGCTTAGGGTTAGTCAGGGGTGGCCATACTATTCCCATCCGTAGATAAGGGTCCCCCTTCCCCTCCATCTGGTGCGACACGACTGCTGCTGGGATAGCAGTCGTGACAGTAGCCCCCTTTCTACGAGGGGCCCCTGGACCCTCAAGACCAGGCCTCTCCGGATGGGAGCTATGAAAAGCCCGAATGAGTCTGTCCGCTTTTATATCTGATGCTGGAACCCACATTCTCTCTTCGGAACCATAACCTTTCCAGTGCACCAGGTACTGAAGAGAGCGGCGAACATATCGTGAATCAACAATCTTTTCTACCTGAAACTCAAGACTGCCATCAACAACCACCGGTGGAGGCGGTAGTGGCAAAGATTCAGGAGGTTCTACATATCTCTTAAGCAGAGATCTGTGGAAGACATTATGGATCCTTAGAGTCTGAGGTAGCTCCAGACGAAAAGCCACCGGGTTAATGATCTTAATTACCCTATAAGGACCAATAAATCTCGGACCTAATTTCCATGAGGGAACCTTCAACTTGATATTTCTGGTAGACAACCACACCAAGTCATTCACCCCAAGGTCCGGACCTTCAGAGCGCTTCCTATCAGCCGCACGTTTGTATCTACCACCAATTCTCTTCAAACTTTCTTGCACACTCTGCCACACTGAAGAAAGTGAAGACGCAAATCGTTCCTCCTCGGGAATCCCAGACGGCCCCCCCTCACTAAACGTACAAAACTGAGGATGGAAACCATACGCACCAAAAAATGGTGACTTATCGGTGGATTCTTGACGACGATTATTAATGGCAAACTCGGCTAACTGTAAATAAGATGACCATTCCTCCTGATTTTCGGAAACAAAGCATCTCAAATATGTCTCTAGGTTTTGATTGGTACGTTCAGTCTGACCGTTGGACTGTGGATGGAAAGATGAAGAAAACGACAGATGAACCCCTAAACGAGAACAAAAAGCTTTCCAAAATTTAAAAACGAATTGGGTACCACGATCCGAAACAATATCGGAAGGGACCCCATGAAGCTTCACGATGTGGTCAATAAAAACCTGAGCCAGTGTGTTAGCATTAGCCAATGCGGCAAGAGCAATAAAGTGCACCATTTTACTGAATCTGTCAACAACTACAAGAATAACAGTCTTCCCCGCTGATACTGGTAGATCCGTAATGAAATCCATTGACAGGTGCGTCCAAGGCCTGTTGGGGATGGCCAGAGGTAAAAGACGCCCTGCCGGACGAGTATGATCTACCTTAGAACGAGCACAGGTAGCACATGCAGACACAAAATTCAACACCTCCTGGCGCCATTTAGGCCACCAGAACCGACGAGACACTAACTCAGAGGTTGCCCTACTACCTGGGTGTCCTGCCAGTGTGGAGTTATGGTGTTCTTTTAGTATCTCCCGTCGTAAATCTTCTGGCACAAACAGTTTACCCGAGGGGCAGGAGGCCGGGGCGTCCCCCTGAGCTTCCAACACCCTCCCCTCCAAACCTGAGTGTAATGCAGAGACCACCACCCTCTTTTGCAAAATGGGCTCTGGTACCTCAACATCACCCCCTCCAGGAAAACTTCGAGACAATGCATCCGCCTTAGTATTTTTTGCCCCCGGGCGATAGGTTATTACAAAATTAAACCTAGTAAAAAATAACGACCACCGAGCCTGTCTAAGGGTGAGACGTTTAGCAGACTCCAGATATAATAAGTTTTTGTGATCAGTAATCACCGTGATGGGATGAACCGCCCCCTCCAAAAAATGACGCCACTCCTCAAAAGCCAACTTAATAGCCAAAAGTTCCCTGTTGCCAATATCATAGTTCCTTTTTGCAGTAGACAATTTCTTAGAAAAGAAAGCACACGGACGCCATTCACCAGGGGACGGGCCCTGAGATAGTACCGCTCCCACCCCCACCTCTGATGCGTCAACCTCTACAATAAAAGGAAGCGAGACATCTGGCTGTACGAGAATAGGGGCCGAGGTGAATCTCTCCTTCAGAGATGCAAAGGCAGTTTTGGCTGCATGTGACCATTTGGAAAAATCGTATCCCTTACGGGTCATGTCCGTCAGTGGTTTGACCAGCAAGGAATAGTTCTTTATAAACTTTCTATAAAAATTGGCAAACCCCAGGAAGCGTTGCAATGCCTTCAGGTTCTCAGGCAGATCCCAGTCTATAATCGCCCGGACTTTCTCTGGATCCATGCGGAAACCTGAATCTGACAACACATACCCCAGAAATGGCAGTTCTTTTACGGCGAACACACATTTTTCTAACTTAGCAAACAATTTGTTGGCCCTTAATATCTGCAGCACTTGTCTCACATGGATCTTATGTGTATCCAGATCCGGGGAATAGACCAAGATGTCATCAAGATATATCACAACAAATCTCCCAATAAGGTGACTAAAAATATCGTTGACAAAATGTTGGAATACCGCAGGCGCATTAGTAAGACCAAATGGCATGACCAGATTTTCATAATGCCCTTCCGGAGAATTAAAAGCCGTCTTCCACTCATCCCCCTCTTTGATGCGAACCAGGTTATAGGCTCCTCTGAGATCCATTTTGGAGAACCATTTAGCACCAGCAACCTGATTAAAGAGGTCGGGAATGAGAGGAAGAGGATAGGGATCTCGGATAGTTATCCGGTTTAATTCCCGGAAATCCAGGCAAGGACGTAGGCCCCCCATCTTTCTTTTTAACGAAAAAGAACCCTGCAGCCACAGGTGAAGAAGAGGGTCTGATGTGTCCCTTAGCCAAACTCTCCGAAATATAATCTTTCATAGCCTTCCTCTCCGGGCCGGAAAGATTGTATAACCGGGTTTTAGGTAGTTTTGCCCCAGGTAATAGATTAATCGGGCAATCATATGGACGATGAGGTGGTAACCCCTGACAACCCTTCTCAGAGAACACATCCATAAAATCTGACAGAAAGGCAGGTAAAGATGTTACAGAGAGTGTAGAGCACCTACTACTCAAGCAGTTGTCCTTACAATGTTCACTCCACTCCACAATCTCCCCGGCCTGCCAATCCACCACTGGATTGTGAGTCACCAGCCAGGGAAGCCCCAATACCATAGGAGCCGGAAGACCGTCCAGGACATAACAAGAGATATGCTCTTTATGGAGGTCCCCTACCTGCAGATGGATATTATGGATGATCTGAGTTAACTCTCTCTGAGTAAGAGGGGAGGAGTCGATGGCAAAAACAGGAATAGTTCTGCATACCAGTTCCGGAGTAAAACCCAGAGCCTGAGCAAACCGTGAATCCACCAAGTTGACCCCCGCCCCACTGTCCAAAAAGACGGAACAGATCTCAGTTTTATTGCCCGCCTCAATGGTAGCGGACAACAAAAACTAAGACATGCGTATGGAGGAAACGAATACGCCCAGACTGTTCTCCTCCGCACAATCTGGGGACTCTAGTTTTCCGGCGGCTCCTTTGTTTGTGGTCTCTTGGGTTCTGAGGGACAAACCTTTACAAAATGACCCCTCCCCCCACAACGAAAACAAACCTCTGACCTACGGCGGAACTTAGGAGGATTCACCCGTCTAGTGGCGCCCCCTATTTGTATTGGTTCGACTGGACCATAACAGACCGATCCCTGCCCTATAGAGGCCTCCGTAAAATTTAATAGTCTCTCCCCGAGTCGTCTGTCGATTCTTATAGACAGAGACATAGCAGCCTCAAGAGACCCAGGGACCTCGTATACCGCCAGCGCGTCTTTAAATTTTTCAGACAACCCCTGGCAGAACTGACTCCTAAGGGCCGAGTCGTTCCATAACGTATCAGTAGCTCACCTACGGAATTCGGAACAATATAGTTCAGCAGACCGGTTCTCTTGCCGAAGTCTACGTAGTTTAGACTCAGCCAGTGAGACCCTGTCCGGGTCATCATATACGAGACCCAGGGCTTCAAAAAACTCCTCCACTGATCGTAAGGCCGGAGAGTCTGATGGTAGGGAGAAAGCCCAAGCCTGCGGATCTCCTTGCAGGAGAGAAAATACAATGCCCACCCGTTGTTCCTCACCGCCGGAGGATCTAGGGCGTAACCTGAAGAACAATTTGCAAGCTTCTCTGAAGGTTACAAATTGGTCTCTCCCTCCTGAGAACCTATCAGGTAAAGCCACTTTTGGCTCAGGAGTACCTTGGTTTCCCGTAGCAACGGTGGAACCCAAGGATTGCTGCTGCAGCACTGTTGCTTTTAATCCTGCCACTTCAAGGGATAACCCCTGTAATTGTTTCGCCAAAACCGAAACCGGATCCATAGTGGAACAGACAAAATACAAAGCAAAACAGCAAGCAGAAAAAAAAAAAAAAAAAGAAATGTCACTTTTTTTTTTTTTTTTTTTAAAAAGGCCAGATATACTGTCACGACTGCTATCCCAGCAGCAGTCGTGTCGCACCAGACGGAGGGGAAGGGGGACCCTTATCTACGGATGGGAATAGTATGGCCACCCCTGACTAACCCTAAGCTGGCACCTGTCTGCCCTGATACCCTAGACGGGGTGTGAACCCGTGAGGCGAGCTGGATGCCTAAACCCTCAGTCACCATAACAAGCCTAGAGTGGGGAAAGGCCGATGGGAGCACTAGTCACCATCACTCATGTCTAGGAGAACAGCAGGGGAAGACAGCAACAAACAAACTATAGCAGAGATAGACTTATCCAGTCACGAGCAGAGAAGGCGATCCCAATCACGACAGTCCACGCCGGACAAGAGCTCCACAGCAACACCATCAAACGATCTCCTTCAAATGGTCAGAATAGAACTGGAAGTAAGGACTATATCTGGCAATGACTGCAAGTGAAACTGAAACTAATATAGTAGCTGGGAGTGGCAGACAGGACTCACCTGAGAAGGATGCCTACAAACTCCCAGTCAGGACAAAAAGGTTCACAAGGCAAAACCCAGATGACATACCCTGAACCACGGAGCAAACTCACAAGCTATCACGAGTAGCAAGTCGCTGCGACCTTCTCCTCCCAGACCTGTCTGGATCAGTCACAGTCGTGACACAACCACACCAAATCACCCACATTCAGTTCCGGACCAGGCACACGTCTCTTATCCGCCACACGCTTATATCTCTCACTCATGTTCTTTAGATTACCCTGAATCTTTTGCCAAATAGATGACAAAGACGAGGAAAATCTCTCCTCATCAGGTAAACCAGAAGACCCCTCTCCAGAGAATGTCCCAAAATGTGGATGAAACCCATATGCACCAAAAAATGGTGACTTATCAGAGGACTCCTGGCGACGGTTATTCAAAACAAACTCAGCAAGGGACAAAAAAGAACACCAATCCTCCTGATTCTCTGTCACAAAGCAGCGCAGATATGTCTCCAGATTCTGATTGACGCGTTCGGTCTGGCCATTCAACTGCGGGTGAAAAGAAGAAGAGAATGACAACCGAATCCCCCAAGCGAGAACAGAAAGCCTTCCAGAATCTGGAAACAAACTGCGTGCCCCTATCAGATACTATGTCTGAAAGAATGCCATGCAATTTGACAATATGATCAACAAATGCTTGCGCCAGCGTTTTAGCATTGGGTAACCCAGGAAAAGGAATGAAGTGCGCCATTTTACTAAAACGGTCCACCACCACCAGAATCACAGTCTTCCCCGAGGAACGAGGCAGGTCTGTAATGAAGTCCATGGACAAATGTGTCCAAGGACGGGAAGAAATGGGTAACGGGAGGAGAGGACCCGATGGCCGTGAATGAGGGACCTGGGCACGAGCGCAGGTCTCGCAGGCTGCCACAAAACCCTCAACCGTCTTACGAAGAGCCGGCCACCAGAATCTCCGAGCAATGAGATCCACTATGGCTCTACCCCCCGGGTGCCCATCAAGGACAGTATCGTGGTGCTCCTTAAAAACCTTGTGTCGTAAAGCGAGAGGCACAAACAACCTCCCAGGAGGACAAAGATCAGGAGCCTCTGCCTGGGCTGCCTGAACCTCTGCCTCCAATTCAGGATAAAGAGCAGAGACGACCACCCCTTCAGCCAAAATGGGACCCGGGTCTTCAAAGTTCCCCCCTCCCTGAAAACAACGTGACAGGGCATCAGCCTTCACATTCTTAACCCCAGGGCGGAACGTGACAACAAAATTAAACCTTGAAAAGAACAAAGACCATCTGGCCTGTCTCGGGTTCAGACGCTTGGCTGACTGCAAGTAGGCCAGATTCTTATGGTCGGTAAACACGGTAATAGGGTGTCTGGCTCCCTCTAGCCAATGGCGCCATTCCTCAAAAGCTAACTTGATGGCCAACAACTCCCTATCTCCCACATCGTAATTTCTCTCTGCGGAGGAGAGTTTCTTCGAGAAAAAGGCACATGGACGCCATTTGGCAGGAGAGGGACCCTGAGACAAGACCGCACCCACACCCACCTCAGAAGCGTCCACCTCAACAATGAAGGGCAGAGAGACATCAGGTTGTACCAAGATGGGAGCGGAAGCAAAACTCTCTTCGATACTAGAAAAGGCCTTACGCGCATCTACCGACCAGGAGGAAAAATCTACCCCTTTTTTGTCATATCAGTGAGTGGCTTAACAACAGAGGAATAATTCAAAATGAACTTCCTGTAATAATTGGCAAAGCCCAAAAAGCGCATCAGGGCCTTCTGATTCTCAGGAAGCTCCCAATCAAGCACAGCGCGGACCTTCTCGGGGTCCATGCGAAAACCAGAAGCGGAGAGAAAAAAAAACAGAAATTGAATTTCTGGAACCGCAAACACACATTTTTCCAGTTTAGCGTACAATTTATTCTCCCGCAGAATGAGCAAGACCTGACATAGATGATCCCTATGAGTTTTGAAATCAGGAGAAAAAAACCAAAATGTCATCTAGATACACTAGTACAAATTTCCCCATTAAATGATAAAAAATACTGTTCACAAAATGTTGGAAGACGGCTGGAGCATTCATCAAACCAAAAGGCATAACCAAATTCTCGAAATGGCCCTCGGGGTATTGAAGGCCGTCTTCCATTCGTCGCCTTCCCTGACCCTGACCAGGTTGTATGCCCCTCTTAAATCCAACTTAGAAAAAACTTTAGCCCCAACAATCTGTCCGGGATCAGAGGAAGCTGATAAGGGTCATGAATTGTGATACTGTTCAGCTCCCTGAAATCCAGACATGATCTTAAAGAACCATCTTTTTTCTTAACAAAGAAAAAAACAGTGGCAACAGGTGACTTCGAGGGTCGGATGTGTCCCTTTCTCAGGCTCTCAGAGATACAAGTATGCATAGCAACCCTTTTCAGGTTGGGAGAGATTGTATAAACGAGATTTAGGCAGCTTGGCGCCTGGGATGAGATTAATAGGGCAATTGTACTCCCGGTGAGGGGGCAGCTCCTGGACACCACTCACTGAAAACACATGCAAAAATTCTGAGAGAAAAGATGGTACAGTCTTAGTGGAAACCTCTGAAAAAGACGCCGAGAGGCAATTCTCTCTGCAAAAGTCACTCCAACCATTTATTTGCCTCGTTTGCCAATCAATGGTGGGGTTATGTTTAGTGAGCCAGGGTAGCCCCAACACTAGAGGAGTAGGTAATTTGCTTAGGACGAAACATGACACATCCTCAACATGAGCATCACCCACAGTCGAACAGATATTGTGAACTATGCCCTTTAATGATTTTTGAGAAAGTGGAGCAGAATCGATAGCAAACACAGGTATGTCCTTTCCCAAAGTACCTGGAAACCATGTGTTATAGCAAATTGATTATCAATGAGATTGACAGCTGCTCCACTATCTTCAAAAATCTCACAAACAATGTTCTTGCTATCTAGCGCCACTCTGGCAGGCAGGACAAAACGGGAACTACAAGCAAACTGAAAAGCTTCAATTTCTGCATCAACCTTGCCAATAGTAACAGATGGAATGTTTTTAGAGGACTTGTTTCTTTTTGTTTCTATATTACCCTTAAAAAACTCCCTGAATCTTCTAGAGGGGCAAACATTTGCCAAATGATTTTTACCTCCACAACAGAAACAAACCCTCCTCTGAGAGCTGAATCCTCTATTGTTAGAGGCAAGCAAACCCAGCTGCATGGGCTCCTGCTCAGGGGGGATTGAGAGAGACTGAGGTTCCTGCGCACTGAATGAGACTGCCCCACTGTCCGTGGACTGAATATGACAGGAAGGAGTTCTCTCCTCTCTCTCTAAGACGCCTGTCAATACGAACAGCCCGAGACATGGCAGACTCCAAGGAGGTAGGTCTCTCATGAAAGGCAAACGCATCTTTCAATCCCTCCGAAAGACCATGACAAAATTGACTTCGGAGTGCAGCATCATTCCAACCAGAATCAGCTGCCCATCTCCGAAATTCTGAACAGTATATTTCTGCGGACTGTCTACCCTGGCATAAAAAACGCAGTTTAGATTCAGCCAGAGCAATACGATCCGGATCATCATATATCTGACCCAGAGCTATAAAAAATTCATCCACCGATCGGAGGGGCCGTGCCCCCACCGGTAGCAAAAAGGCTCAAGACTGAGCGTTACCTCTGAGCAGCGAGATGATGATCCCCAACCTCTGCTCATCACCAGAGGAATGGGTAAGTAGGCGAAAATGGAGTTTGCAAGGCTCTCTAAACCGAACAAAATTCTCACTACTTCCTGAGAACGTATCCGGAAGCGGCTCAGGCTCAGCACAAACTCCATGAACGCAAGCAGAACCGGTCACCTGAAACTGAGATCTGCTACCTCCAGTGAGAGACCCTGCATGCGGTCAATCAAGGCTGAAACCGGATCCATGCTTAAGACGGTTTTGGTGGTTTATAATGTCACGGATGGTGTTTGCAGAAAACTGGAAGTCACAAATAAACAACAGACTGACTTGATCCCAAACTAAGGAACAAATGGGTAAGCCCTATTACAGCCCTAGAGATCTCCCTTACTGCTCAGCCCATGCAAAGATCTCTATGATAGATAATTGCATGCCCTTGTGCCTCGACTGTATGACACCTGGGAACCCTACAATAGTGAGGGGACACGACCACCGGCTCCCTGCACTCAATACGGAGGAAGCCAGGGTCACCTAGAATCAACCCAGCAGAAACACACATAAAGGAAACAGACTTATCTGAGGAATCAGCAGTTGCAGCTTCTAGCAGTAAGCACAATCCAGGAAGTAGTATAAACCACAAAGTGAGGCAGTATGGGAGGGGATATAAAGGGAGGCAATCAGTGTGAATAGATGACAGCTGAGGGAAGGAAAAGAGATGAGAAAGTAAAACCAAAACAAAAGAACTTAATGCAAGAGGTACAGAAGAACGTCTGTCAGAGCTTCTTAGAGCTCTGGCGGTGACATCTGTGCTGAACCATACGCTGATGTAGTTGTTTTGTTTCGCCAATATACAGTTCTGAGCATTCCTCATTGCACTGGACTGCGTACACAATGTTGTCCATCTTGTGTTTAGGCGTTGGGTCTTTTGGGTGAACCAGTTGTTGCCTCAGTGTGTTGCTGTTTATTAAAAATCCTTTTGAGTTTCTCAGACACCCCAGCTACATATGGGATAACCATATTCTAGCGTGTGTCATGCTTCTCACCCTCACTGGTAGTCTTGGTGCTCTTTCTTCTCCTTTCTTCTGTTTTAACAAAGGCCCAATCTGGATACCCACAAGTTTTAAGTGCCCCTCTGAGGTGTTTGAATTCCTTCGCCTTGGCCTCTGTGCTGGTGGGGATTTTCTCTGCCCGGTAGTGTAGAGTCTGGATGACTCCCAGTTTGTGGTCTAGAGGAAGGTGGGAATCAAATAGCAGGTACTGGTCTGTGTGTGTTGGTTTTCGATAGACCTCTATTCCCAGCTTCCTTCCCTCTTCCACTGTTATAAGGCAGTCCAGAAACGCCAGTTTGTTGTTCTGCATATCTTCGAGCATGAAATTGATGTTATGATCCACTGTGTTGATGTGATCGGTGAAAGCCTGTAACTCTTGTTTATGAATTTTAACCCAAGTGTCATCCACATATCTGAACCAATGACTCTGTGTAATTCCCATGAAAGTGGTCAGGGCTTTCCTTTCTACTTCCTCCATATACAGGTTCGCTACAATAGGTGAGACTGGCACAGCCATGTTTTTGCTTGTAGAACTTGTCCTTATACTTGAAGTAGGTGGCACTCAGACAAAGGTCCAGTAAGGCACACACTTGGTCTGGGCTTGAATAGAGACGGGGGGGGGGGGGGGGGGGGGGGGGGGCGGTTAGACATCTATTGTCTGCCACATACAATGCTGTCTTGACACCTTTTTCTGTGAGGTCATTATCCCCTACTGAATCCAATTAGGATAATGGAATCAACACCTCTGACCCCATGCTGGGTATAATTACCAGATGTTGATTCAGTTATATATTTATTCCCAGAGAATTCTTGTACAGTCACTCAGAATTGAGAAAGCTCGTTGGAAGAATGATTAAAATGTTTTCAAGAGATCTACAGTAAATCCAGTTGCCTTGATTTATTCTTTATAGCTATACCATGACCTGGATAAATGAGAACCTTCACAGACATCTCTGCTATGTCTTGACTTTCCTGTTGCTGACCCGGATTGCCTGACCTGTATCTGTGCCACCTGCCCTGACCCATTGCTTGTACAATGGTAGTGGCCATGATGAGATGTGTCACAGTGTACTCCCTCAGGCCATTGTTCCCTGGGAATTGATGCAGTGGAAAGGTGGTTGGAAGAATCAGGCGACAAGTAAAAGTATAACAGCCTTTCTTTAAAACTGTAGTTTGCTGGTCACTCTGCTGACTAACATGCTGTAGCTTCTGTGATGGAAGCTATCTCGGTTCTTCTAGGAATCTTACTGGAGTAGTGATCTTGCAGAAGAACTAAATAAGGTCCCTTGGAGATGGAGCTCTAACATGCTGCTTCCTTCTTCTGCTCTAGACCTAAAATCCCCTCCTGGTAGGAAGTAGGACCAGCCCACTCCTACCAAGAGTTGAGGAACAAGGTGGTTAACCCAGGTGGGAGTAAAGCCTGTGCTAGATGTGTAAAGTTGATTCCTGAACTCTATTGAAGCTTTTTTCACAGAATAACACACGTTCACTAAAACAGTACAGCTTCCTGCCAGGTTGCAAGTACACAGTAGTTCTGCACAGACACCTCCCTGCCTGCTGCCCCGCTGATTGGCTGATCTAGGCTGTCTGTCAGCCTATGAGTCAATCAGGACAATATCTTCCCCCCACTTTCTCCCTGTGTCATGTGAGCATCAATCTTCTTCCCCTACCTGTGGTATTTCCCCACCAATTTTCAAAGTAAAATGGAGCTGCACTCTGTTTTATGCAGTTTGTAAGAAACACAATTGCAAAAGCTTCAAATTGATTTGAAAAGTAAAAGTATAATCACATTCAGTGTGGTAGAAAAAATCCAGGCATATTTTAGGGTATGCTGCATATTTTCAAATGCAATGCCAATAATAAATCATGTAGAATAATTGTATCTGTGAACATACATGTTGTTTAACCCCTTCCTGTTGCAGTGATTTTTCATTTTTCACTCCCTGACTTCACAGAGCCATTTTTTTTTCTGCACAAGGATTTGGTTTTGTGGGACAAGTTGTAACTTCTAACAGCACCATTTCATATTGCCTTTATAGTTTTTCTTGTATTTTATTTTAATACCTAAAAAAAATTAAAAAAAACTTTATTTTTAAAATGGGGAATGCAGACGATTTAAATGTATTTTTTAAAACTTTTTTTTACATTTACCTTTTGTCTCCCTAGGAGATTTTAACATGGAGTCATCTGATTTCTTCTCCCATAGACTGCACTGATTTACCACTGCAGTCTATGGGAAAATAATTATTTTCCTATTAAGCCCTGCCTATGACTATGGCAGGGCTTGAGGCCTTCTGAAGGCTCAAAGTTTTCATGACAACCAAATGGCTCTCACAATCTAGGTATGGGGAGCAGTTCAGTCTCCAGGAGCAAAGTACATCTGGTCTAGCAGCATATTATCGCCAATCATGAACTATTGCAAAACAATGGCAAACGCTCATGCACTAGAGACAGTGTTGCTGAAAATGATAATAGATAATAGAAGAATATTGGAGAGGGAGAGTGTAGGGAGACTTATTCTGTTTTATTTTATTTATTCCAACATTTACTTATTCCTATATCAACTGTAAATGTAATTAAATACCAATAATATGGAAGTCTTTATTATTCCAGTGCCACCGTGCCAACCAATACTATCCAGTCTGTACCCCTTAGGGGTGCCAGATCTTAATGATGACCATCCTCATCTTTTGCTGACTTTACTTCTTCCAAATAATCCTTCAAAGTCTCCACATTCTAGGAAATTCAGCAAGATGCAGAGAGAGGAGGAGCTGGATGTTCCTGATGACATATTCTCATTAATAGTAGATGATGTTGAAAAGAAGGAAAAATAGATGGCAGAAGAAGGGCTCCCATCTGTAAAGCGGGAGAGCGCTGGATTTGGAAAAGTGGGTAGTCCAGAGCTGATTAATATTCAGTGTTTACTGTCAAATAACCTACAGGAGATTGCAGGGAAGAACAGCAATAATATGCGTACTGTCCCCCCACCTAACTAGCGAAACCCCGTACTAGCAACAGCCCCTGTTTAAAGGCCATGCGGCAATTAACAATGAAGAAGGACTATACAGTGTGGTCTTCACTATTAAATGAAAGGCACAGCCGCTACGTGTAGCTGTATCCTAAGGCAAAGTGGCCTGGTCATACCTGATTTATAGCGATTTGTGACAAATACATTTTTTTAATAAATCAAATTTCGTGGCTAACTTTGAAGTTGCTGAATCAAATGTTTCAAAACTTAGCTCATCTATACTCAGCATGCATACTTGCTTAGTTGTTTTCAGAACTCTCATAGAAGTGAATGGAGCATGCTGGAAGTTGTAGTTTAACCACGTATGGAGTACAGAAGCTTGCTCACCACTGATCTAAAACATTCTGGGGAACATTTAATCAAAACTGGTGTAAAGGAAAATGGCTTATCAGATTCTACCTTTCATTTTTCTGAGCTACCTTGGAAAATGAAGGGTGGAATCTGATTGGTTGCTATGGGCAACTAAACCAGTTTTCCTTTACACCAGTTTTGATAAATCTCCCCCTCTGAGTTTGGCAGCTGGTTCTACAAACACAAGGTCACGTTTACTATTGTTTTTAACGATGTAACCAGGATAATCTTAGAGCTGGCAGTCAGAAAATGTGCCAAATTTATCACAATGACACATTTTGGTAGAGGGTAGACACCTGTCTCTACTTTACGTCAGCCCAAAGTTGGCTTACTTTTCAACATTATTTTGCACCCAAAAATCTGAGCGAGAATTCTAGTGCATTTTGAATAGTAAATCTGCCTAGCTATGTTTAGCAAAACAAAGGATCTTGGTAGAGAAAACGCCACTCTGAAAAACTTCAATTTCAATGTCCAATGGTACAAGTTGTGTTTTTGAACTTAGAAACTAGTCATGGTCTCCTTTATAGAACTTTATATGTTCACTGGTTTTGGACCCCCTCAACAAACACTTCATCATGTAGGTGGGTTTTCACAATAGTGAGTTCCTCCTTACAATCAGTTTGTATTTGGGTTGTCTTCACAATTTCTAGTTGTATTGCCATTTGTGCATTGATTTTTGTCAAATTGGCAGCAAAAAACTCAACACAAACATAACATGTGGTGAACACACCCTAATTAAAAAAAAAAAAATTTGGGCATCTCACTTGAGATGTGAGAAAATACACAAGAATTCTTAACTATAATTGTAAGTATGATGAACAGAAAAGCACCATGCACCTCTTCTTACCTGCAGTCAATAGAATTTCCATCATATAGATTCCCATTAATGACAAGTTTAGATGTGCATCAAATATACCAATACAACTCTTTCAAAGTTGCATTGTTGTATTGCCCATACTGCTGGTGTGTCCAAAATGTTATGCCCTCTACTATTATGCATCTGCTAAAATATTTTAAGAATTTTCAGTTTACAATAAGTTGTCGTTTCTTCAAGGTACATGACATTGCATTATCCTTACTTACCTGGCTGCTCTGATCCTGTTCAGAATTCCAAACTATGTGAAGGAGATGAATAACACTTGTCTTTAAAAAGGTTGATAGAACTTCTGTCTTTAGACCAGCCCAATATATCCTCACAGTTTCTCTTGTGTATGCCTAACTAAAACATGGTGTCAATGTGACGTCATGAAAAAATGGAAGATGTTATTGATCTCATGACAAGCAACCATCTAATTCAGGAACAAGATCTCTCTTTAACAGATATTAATGGATTACTGGACAGCTTGAAGTCTGGTCTGGGGAGAGGTTCACAATGCAAGACATCATTAAATAATAAAATGCTTGGGAACAAGTAGAAGTAGACCTCATTGTGACAAGTTGTATTTTAATTAAATGTAGAGTCCTTCACAGCTTGGCTCTGGCATGACAGGTGTCCCTATGTGTAACAATGATGCCCTAATCAATAATTAATGATCTTCTATTTAAATATTGATGTTTACAATTTGTTGATAACAAAATTACAATGAAATTCCCAAAAATATAAATAGTTTCACAATTTGTGACACACAAGTACATTCAGAACTTTAATTTATGACACAAGAATAAAATGAATGACATCAGTGAAGAAAAATAAATAAAAATAAAATTATATGTATGTATATATATATATTGTAGGAGAGTCCCCGGAATAATAATGGACGGACGATACGTGCCACCAGAGGTCCTGGCCTCGGTGGAGTAAGAACCGGATCATTGCGGTTACAGCGGCGAATGCTGCTGGCGCAGCGTGTCCGGGCCGGTTTTTACTGGGAACAGGTAAAGAGTTGGGGGGGTGCCTGTTCCCCACGGCCAGCCCAGGTTTTTGGTGGAGCTGGGCCTTTAAAGAACCCAGCCTGCTGATGATGGGGGTGGGGTGTGTTTTGCTGTGCTGGAGATTTCCACAGACAGAGTTAGTGCTGGAGAAGGAGAGTCTGGGCGCAGCACACATTGAAGGATAGTCCTGGGACCTGTGGTGCTACGAGCCGAAGTGGCTCTGGCCTGAGGGAGACAAAGGCAGGTAGCCTACAAGCCTGCAGAAACTGCTGTGGTCTGTCCAAAACAAGGTGACTCAAACCTGCTGTTTATTTTCTATGGAAGGACTTTTGTTTATGCACTATGTGGATATGCACCTGTGTGGTCTGCACATTGCCTGTTATGCCTTTGGTGTAAATAAAGTCACGGTGAACCACAAAGACTGTCTGTGATTGCCTCAATACTGCCGCCGCTACCGTAGCCTACCACGAGCACATCCCCACAATTGGTGGCTTGGAGCGGGCATTCCTGCAGTGAGGCAGGCCTGAGGCAAAAGTTGTGTTGGACTGCATGTCATATATCAGGCCTGCAAGTTTTATGGTTCCTGACAAGATGGAGGAGGCCATTAAGCACCTGATTCAGAGTAATGTACAGCAGCAACAGGCATTGCAGGCTCAGAGGGAAAATAATGAGCTACAGCAAAAAAGACACGAGGAGGCTATGTGTGCACAGCAGCAAACAAACAATCTCCTAATGCAGCAGCTGGTAGCCATGCAAGAGTCGGTGCGAACATCCCTGCAAGGAGTTTCAACCGCAACAACCCCGACTGTGTCTACCGCCAGGGATAAAGTCCGATCCGCCCTGAGGAAAATGGGTCCGGAAGATGATATAGAGGCGTTCCTGACGGTGTTCGAAAGAACCGCGGAGCAAGAGAGGCTGCCATTGGAACAGTGGGCCGAGGTGGTGGCGCCTTTTCTGGTGGGGGACGCACAAAAGGCCTATTTTGACCTCAGCCGCGATGAGGCCAAGGACTATGAGAGGCTAAAAAGTGAGGTGTTGGCCAGGTTGGGGGTAAACACCTATGTGCGAGCGCACAGGGTGTATCAGTGGGTGTTTGCCGAGTCCCGACCCACCCGGTCACAAGCCTATGACTTACTTCACCTAGTAAAAAAATGGCTTCAGCCTGAAATATTGAGCCCTTCTCAGATGGTTGAAAGGGTCGTGGTCGACAGGTTCGTGCGTACCCTCCCGAGAGCCATACAGCGCTGGGTGGGACAAGGCGATCCAGGCAACCTGGAACAACTGGTTAGCCTGGTGGAGAGGTATATGGCCACTCAGGATTTGGTGCGGGACTCAGCGGTACTACCGAAGTCACGTCAGCCCCCGTTGCCGACCCGGGATCCTGAAAAAGGGATCCCACCTCATAAGGATGGGAGTGGATCTCCAGTCCGTGGGAGGAATACCCTGGGGAGGAGGGAGGCTGCGAGGATCAGATGTTGGCATTGTCAGGGTTGGGGACATGTGGCAGCCAACTGCCCTAGGGCATCCGAACCCATGGACTGCGGGTTAGCTCGCCGGTCCTCTTTTTATGCCCAACCGGTGTATATAGCTGACCCCCTGCTGGCTGCAGACACCCCTCCGTTGTGTGATGTTGTTAATGGTCACTCCGTGCAGGCCCTGCTGGACTCTGGGAGCCTGGTAACTTTGGTCCATGAATCGCTGGTAACGAAAAAACTCCCAGATAGGCGAACCCTTACCATTGTCTGTATACATGGGGATCGCCGGGAGTATCCCACCACTAAGGTTACCCTGGCGGTGTGTGGGAAGGAGGTACCACATGTCGTCGGAGTGGGGAGACGGCTCCCTTATGCCGCAATATTGGGAAGGGACTTTCCCCTGTTCTGGACTTTGTGGAGGAACAGGTTGCCTACCTGTGGGGAAGAAAAATGTCCGGGTCCCGAGCCCGAGGACCCCGAGGCAGGGGCCCCAGCTGTAGGGGTCACCGTAGGGGAGGTAGAGTGTAACCCTGACCGGTTTCCCCTAGAAGTATTGGCGGGTGAGACAGTAGAAAGTTCGTCTGTCCTGGATCTGGGGGTACCCTGAGAAACCTTTGGGACCGCACAGCTCCAGGATTCAACGTTATTGCGGGCTAGAGAAGGTGTGTCGGTGATTAATGGCATTGCCCAGCGTCCCGGCGCCGATACCGTATTTCCTCACCTGGCCTATAACCAGGACCTGTTATATAGGGTAGACAAGGTGAGGCAGGAGGTGGTGGAACAACTGGTGGTGCCCCAGCCTTACCGGCGAATGGTCTTGGATTTAGCGCATGCGCATGTGTTGGGTGGTCATCTGGGGGTTAAGAAAACGCTGGAGCGAATTCTACAACGGTTCTATTGGCCTGGGATTTATGAGGAAGTCCGGAGGTTCTGTCAGTCCTGTCCAGTGTGTCAGGTGACTAGCCCCCACCCTCAGTATCGCAGTCCACTGGTACCTATGCCCATTATAGAGGTGCCCTTCGAAAGGATCGCCATGGATCTGGTAGGCCCCATTATTAAGTCAGCCCGAGGTCACCAACACATACTGGTAGTGTTAGACTATGCCACTCGCTATCCGGAGGCGGTCCCATTGCGCCATACGTCGGCCAAGGTAATAGCTAAAGAGCTTATGAGTATGTTTGCCCGGGTGGGGATACCAAAGGAGATTCTGACGGACCAGGGGACACCCTTTATGTCCAAAATAACAAAGGAATTGTGTAAGCTATTAAATATAAAACACCTGCACACGTCCGTCTACCATCCACAAACCGATGGGTTAGTAGAACGGTTTAATAAGACCCTGAAGTCCATGCTAAAAAGAGTCGTGGCTAAGGACGGGAGAGATTGGGACTTACTGTTGCCCTATGTTTTGTTTGCGGTACGGGAAGTGCCCCAGGCGTCCACGGGGTTCTCGCCCTTTGAGTTGTTATATGGGCGACATCCCCGTGGACTACTGGACATCGCTAAGGAGGCATGGGAGCAACAGCCTACGCCTCATAAAAGTGTGATAGAACACATAGGAAAAATGCAGGACCGTATAGGGGTCGTGTTGCCGATCGTCCGGGAGCACATGGAAGCGGCACAACTGGCCCAGAGTCGGGTATATAACCGGTCCGCCCGGGTAAGGACATTTCACCCAGGTGACCGAGTTCTTGTACTCGTGCCCACGGTCGAGAGTAAATTCCTGGCCCGGTGGCAAGGACCCTATGAAGTTAAGGAGAAAGTGGGCCCAGTTGATTACAGGATATACCAGCCAGGGCGGCGGAAGCCCGAACAGGTATATCATGTGAATCTACTAAAACCTTGGAGAGACAGAGAGAATTTGTTTGGAGACAGCCCGCCCTCTGTCTGGACGGCAGGGAGTGACCCGGGGTCACCAGGTGTTCCGGAGAACGCCGCTGGGGTGACGATAGGGGACGGACTGTCGACCAAACAGGCACAAGAGGTGAGAGAATTCGTTAGTCGGAATAGGGACGTATTCTCTGACCTTCCTGGACGTACCACCTTGATCGAGCATGACATTGTCACCGAACCCCGGGTGAAAGTCCGCCTAAGACCATACCGAGTACCGGAGGCTCGGCGACAGGCCATTTCGCAGGAGGTAAGATCGATGCTACGTCTAGGGGTCATAGAAGAGTCAAAGAGCGAGTGGGCTAGCCCGATTGTCCTTATTCCCAAACCGGATGGTTCATTACGGTTCTGTAATGATTTTAGGAAATTTAATGAGGTATCAAAATTTGACGCCTATCCCATGCCTCGGGTGGACGAGTTGATAGAGCGGCTGGGAAAAGCCCGGTATTTTTCGATCCTAGATCTCACGAAGGGCTACTGGCAGGTACCTCTGACGGAGGCGGCAAAGGAGAAGACGGCCTTTGTCACCCCGGAGGGGCTTTTTCAGTATAGGGTGTTGCCTTTTGGGTTGCATGGCGCTCCGGCTACGTTCCAGCGTCTGATGGATGTCGTCCTCAAGCCCCATCACCAGTATACCTCCGCGTATCTGGATGATATAGTCGTGTTTAGCCCGGACTGGGAGGGTCATTTGTCAAAACTTCAGGCAGTGATAGATTCTCTAAGGAAGGCGGGGTTGACTGCCAACCCAAAAAAATGCTCGGTGGGACTAGAGGAAGCTCGCTATTTGGGGTATGTGATTGGACGCGGAGTCATTAGGCCCCAAGTGAATAAAGTTGAAGCAATCCGGAATTGGCCCAGGCCTCGTACGTCCAAGCAAGTACGGTCATTTTTGGGCCTGATTGGGTACTACATGAGGTTCATTCCCCATTTTGCCACCTTGGCAGCCCAGTTAACCGGCCTCTTGAAGGGTAGAAAGTCGGTGATGGTTCGCTGGGGGGAGCAGGAGGAGGAGGCGTTCTCCCGTTTGAAGTCGGCCCTATGTGAGTCCCCGGTTCTGGTGACGCCCGACTTCAAGCGGGAGTTTATAGTTCAAACAGATGCCTCGGGAGTAGGGCTAGGGGCTGTGCTTTCCCAGGAGCTCAACGGGGAAGAGCACCCCGTGGTTTTTCTAAGCCGCAAGCTTACCCCAGCAGAAACCCGGTATAGCATTGTGGAGAGAGAGTGCCTCGCCATCAAGTGGGCACTCGAGTCTCTCAGATATTACCTTCTGGGGAGAAGGTTCCGTCTGGTGACCGACCACTCCCCTCTCCAGTGGATGAGTCGAGCTAAGGAGGGGAGCGCTCGGGTCACCAGGTGGTTCTTGTCCCTCCAGAACTTTAAGTTCACTGTTGAGCACAGGGCCGGCCGCTTACAGGGGAACGCAGATGCCCTGTCCCGGGTACACTGCTGTGCATGTGTTCACCCCCTCAGGCTTGAACAGTATGTTCAAGCCCTCAGGGGTGAACAAAGGGTGGGGGATATGTAGGAGAGTCCCCGGAATAATAATGGACGGACGATACGTGCTACCAGAGGTCCTGGCTTCGGTGGAGTAAGAACCGGATCATTGCGGTTACAGCGGCGAATGCTGCTGGCGCAGCGTGTCCGGGCCGGTTTTTACTGGGAACAGGTAAAGAGTTGGGGGGGTGCCTGTTCCCCACGGCCAGCCCAGGTTTTTGGTGGAGCTGGGCCTTTAAAGAACCCAGCCTGCTGATGATGGGGGTGGGGTGTGTCTTGCTGTGCTGGAGATTTCCACAGACAGAGTTAGTGCTGGAGAAGGAGAGTCTGGGCGCAGCACACATTGAAGGATAGTCCTGGGACCTGTGGTGCTACGAGCCGAAGTGGCTCTGGCCTGAGGGAGACAAAGGCAGGTAGCCTACAAGCCTGCAGAAACTGCTGTGGTCTGTCCAAAACAAGGTGACTCAAACCTGCTGTTTATTTTCTATGGAAGGACTTTTGTTTATGCACTATGTGGATATGCACCTGTGTGGTCTGCACATTGCCTGTTATGCCTTTGGTGTAAATAAAGTCACGGTGAACCACAAAGACTGTCTGTGATTGCCTCAATACTGCCGCCGCTACCGTAGCCTACCACGAGCACATCCCCACAATATATATATAATATATATATATATATATATATATATATATACACACACACACACACGTGAAACTCGAAAAATTAGAATATCGTGCAAAGTTCATTTATTTCAGTAATGCAACGTAAAAGGTGAAACTAACATATGAGATAGACTCATTACATGCAAAGCGAGATATTTCAAGCCTTTATTTGTTATAATTTGGATAATTATGGCTTATAGCTTATGAAACCCCAAAGTCACAACCTCAGGTACCCTTTGCTCAGGGGGTATGGATTAATTAGCTGACTAGAGTGTGACACTTTGAGCCTAGAATATTGAACCTTTTCACAAAACTCAAATTTTAAGCTGCATTAATGCAATTCCTTTTAATTTGCATTACTGAAATAAATGGACTTTTGCATGATATTCAAATTTTTCGAGTTTCACCTGTGTGTATATATATATATATATATATATTTTTTTTTTTTTTTTTTTAACCTGATAGCGACCATGTCCCATACATGTATACATGTACGGCAGTCGGGAGTTGCGCACATGTACACTGGAGGATTAAAGCTGGAGCAGGTCGGATCCCTGGCTGTCAGAGGCAGCTGTAGACTCCGAGGAGAAGACAAAAGTGATTTATTAGGTTACAACCACACATCGCGTTTGTGATGTGGTCTGGCTGCGGTTAGGAACTGCACGGGGTTGGTCTGGGACTAAAAAGCATCCCTGGCACACAAACCACACCAGCCAACATTCAATATTGCAAAAAAAGTGGAACAAATGAGTGGTGCAGCAAATTTTGCTCTACTGACCATCACCACTGTGTGTCCTATAACTGTGGATACCCTAGTTACACTTGAGATGTGCAAGAATTTGAGATGTGCAACAAAAAAAGTCTAAATAATCTTTTAATGACCTCTTGGGGGACATATTATGTGAAAAAACCCATGCCAAAGAAAACATGCCATGTCTTAGATCCCAGCGCCGTACAGCTACGGCGCACTGATCGGGCGGGTGCAGCAGGGGTCTAGCAGTCACTGATAGCCGGACCCCTGCTGTATGCGCAAGCATTGGTGAAAACACATATGCCGGCTCATTAACCCTCGCAATGCCGCGGTCAGTGCTGAACACAACATGTGCGGTATCCCTATCGGTTACCAGTGTCCATTGGGTCCCCGGGCTGCTGTGACGGGGACCCGATGGTTAGGAAGGCAGTCCGATGCCTTCCATAGGCATCATGGCTGCCTTCCCTGTAAGCCTGAAAGATCCAGCCCCCTGGATCTAACAGGCAAGTAGGCTGAAGTGTATTACACTGAGTAGTACACTTACAGCCAATGCATTACAATACAGATGTATTGTAATGCATTGTAGAGGGGATCAGATCCCCAAAAGTTAAAGTCCCAGAGTGGGACAAAAAAAAAAAAAAAAAGTAAAAAAAAAAAAGTTTTACAGAATAAAAAATTCAAAGCGTCCTTTTCCCAAAATTAAGTTAGAAAAATTGAAATAATAGGGAAAAAGAGAATAGTACACATATTAGGTATCGCCACATCTATATCGACCGGTTCTATAAAAATATCACATGATCCACCCCGTCAGATGAATTCCGTAAATTTTTTTTTATAAAAACAGTGCCAAAAAAGCCATTTTCTGGTCCCCTTGCCTCACAAAAAGTGTATCACCAAGCAATACACATGGGTTGCTAGCACCCCGGGCAAGCCAAGTATTGCACCCCCACTCAACCTATGGCCACGCCCCCTTTTTTTTTTTTTTTTTTTACAGATAATGCAGTAGCTATTACTTGCAGTCCTATTTAACACCACAGATAACACGGTGATAACTCTTGTAACGGACCGTTTCAGCAGACAAGGGGTTAAAATCCGTTTAGGCGATGTGCCCCTTTCTGAGAGACAGGCCCAGCTACTGCAGAACACCAAACTCCTGAACTGGATACAAAGTAGCACTCCAAACTGGAACCTCACGAATAGCTGCTAGCAGACGAACAGGAATCAGCTTACACTCCTGGCAATCAGTCTCTAACAGCATACAGCGGATCCCCCCAATAACGAGACAAGGCTCCGTGTTGAGGGTCAAGCAGTGGTCTGAGGTGCTGGCACACCCAGCCTGGTTTTTATTACAGTTGTTTGCAAATACAGGTCCACCCACAGGGAGGTATAAAACAACCAAGCCCATCTGGTGTACACGCCCCTAGGGGACCAGAATGAAGACTGTGACATAGAACAGATATACAGCACTGTAGGATACACAGAGACAATACATCCCCACAATGCATCATGGTTTCCTCCTCTCTGCCCTGGAGACACCCGAGGCGTAATCCAATTATCTCTCAAGACAAAGAGAAATCACCAATACACATGTGCAGACAACAGGACAGACATCACCATTTAAACACACAATGGGACAATGGCACAATAGAAACACACCCAGCATATTCCTCCCAAGCTGACAAGTTACACTTATTATAAATTGTTACAACTTTGTGAGTTTACATTGGCCATACATATAACTTACATCAATTTAAACAGTATAACTTGGGGACAAACCTATCCAAAATTCACTTGAATAGGCTCAGGGGTTTAAAAGTTAGTATGGGCCATAATCCTGAGGCAAGAGGCTGATAAACAGGCCTCTCCAAAACCCAGTGGCGAGGTTGGTTTCGCCACACATCTCCCCCCCCAGGGAAGACTAACCAGATACCTGACCTCACGCCGGTCGGTACCTGAGTTAGTCTGGCAGCCCACCCACAACCCAATACTGGACCTGTTGCATTTGGTAGCCTGTCTCTGTCCAGTGAGTCCACCAAGGTTATGTTGGAAGCTGGTACTCCCGGTCTCTGTGTTGCTCCCTGGCTTAGAGTCTGGTTGTTGGAGGGGGAGACCGACTGTCTCTACTCCCTGTGCTGTAGGTGCAGAGACCACGGTCCCATCTGCACTGTTGTGGGGGTTGCTGTCTCCCCCTGGTGCATTAAGCTGCCGCTGGGGAGAGGGTGTAACGAGCTCCTCTCCCATACATACTTCCAGCCGCTGGGGAGGGCGACCGACCATCTCCACTCCCAATACAGTGTCCTGCTGCTGGGGAAAGGAGACTGGGCTCTCTATTCCCTGCTGGACATTCTGCCGCTGGGGGACAGGACCGACTGTCTCTGCCCCCTGTACCTCCGCCTGTCGCTGGGGAATGGAGACTGGGCTCCAAATTCCCAATAAATCATACGGCCGCTGGGTAATGGAGACTGGGCTCCCAATTCCCAAAAAATCATGCTGCTGCTGGGGGGCAGGAACAACTACCTCTGCCCCCTGTAACTCAGCCTGCCGCTGGGGAGGGAGGACGCTGCTCTCCTCTCCCTGCATTTCACACTGCCTTCCCGGCATATCACTCTGCTGCTGGGGGGCAGGAACAACTACCTCTGCCCCCTGTAACTCAGCCTGCCGCTGGGGAGGGAGGACGCTGCTCTCCTCTCCCTGCACTTCACACTGCCGCTGGGGAATGGAGACTGGGCTCCCAATTCCCTGCAATTCACACTGCCGCTGGGGAATGGAGACTGGGCTCCCAATTCCCTGCTGGACATTCTGCCGCTGGGGAGAGGAGACTGAGCTCTCTCTGTCCCGCAACTGTAATTTCCAATGGAGGTCCACCCAACGTGGCAGCTGACCGTCACCTTCTGCCCGGTATAGTAGGGTCTTGAACACTAGACTCCTCACGAACTTCACGTATTTCTCAGCTGGATTGGGTCCAAAGAAGTTCAGCCGCAACCACATCATACGGTCGAATTCCTCGACAGAGTATCTGTACTCCACTGCTGGTTCCATCCTGGTGCTTTTAGGGTCTCTGTACTGAGACATGCGTTGCCCTTAAGTTGTAAAATCAAAAGAAATGGTGTCTCCTGTAGCTGTCCTTCTGGCTGTAGCAACGATCCCGCTGCTTGCCACCAATGTAACGGACCGTTTCAGCAGACAAGGGGTTAAAATCCGTTTAGGCGATATGCCCCTTTTCTGAGAGACAGGCACAGCTACTGCAGGACACCAAACTCCCGAACTGGATACAAAATAGCACTCCAAACTGGAACCTCACGAATAGCTGCTAGCAGACGAACAGGAATCAGCTTACACTCCTTGCAATCAGTCTCTAACAGCATACAGTGGATCCCCCCAATAATGAGACAAGGCTCCGTGTTGAGGGTCAAGCAGTGGTCTGAGGTGCTGGCACACCCAGCCTGGTTTTTATTACAGTTGTTTGCAAATACAGGTCCACCCACAGGGAGGTATAAAACAACCAAGCCCATCTGGTGTACACGCCCCTAGGGGACCAGAATGAAGACTGTGACATAGAACAGATATACAGCACTGTAGGATACACAGAGACAATACATCCCCACAATGCATCATGGTTTCCTCCTCTCTGCCCTGGAGACACCCGAGGCGTAATCCAATTATATCTCAAGACAAAGAGAAATCACCAATACACATGTGCAGATAACAGGACAGACCATTTAAACACACAATGGGACAATGGCACAATAGAAACACACCCAGCATATTCCTCCCAAGCTGACAAGTTACACTTATTATAAATTGTTACAACTTTGTGAGTTTACATTGGCCATGCATATAACTTACATCAATTTAAACAGTATAACTTGGGGACAAACCTATCCAAAATTCACTTGAATAGGTTCAGGGGTTTAAAAGTTAGTATGGGCCATAATCCTGAGGCAAGAGGCTGATAAACAGGCCTCTCCAAAACCCAGTGGCGAGGTTGGTTTCGCCACAACTCTCTGAGTACAAATAATGTAGTAGATAGGTGTGAGGCCCCAGAATTCAGAAAACACAGTGTGACCTGAAGTCTGGGGCCCGGCTGCGGCAGTGTGGTCCAAATTCTATATCCACCCCCCCAAGCCCTACCGTAAACAGGTATGTGGATGGACATTACATACATTGCTATGATTGCTATGATATATACAGCAGAATACAACACCACATACCTTATTCATCCAGTGACATACTCTTTCCTCAACGTCTTCATTCGCAGATAAGAACGCCATACCTTTTTTCAGTCGCGTCTCGTCTCTGCAGAGTTTCACAGATTTTTTTTTTAGATTCTTCACTTTACTATCATCCTCCCCCTCCTGGTGCCTCAACTCTTTCATCCTGCTGTTACTTCCAATACTAGTGCCAGACAGATAGTCCCCCATAATATTATTCCTCATGCATATTATAGTTTCCCTGCATTATTATTATAATGACCCCCACATATTATATGGCCCCCACTGTAGTATTGTAATTATGGGCCCTCAGTATAAATATTAAATATACGGGCCATTATATTTAATAAAGAAAAAATGTGGGGGATTCAATCAGCACAACCCTATATGCTGCACCTGCATTCCCTGGACTTTGTGTGGCTGTCATGGCCCACAAACAGGTAGGAACTAGTGTTAGGGACCACTCCATAGAGGCAACCTTGACGTGGTGAGTGGCTTATTACGCTTTGGCCAAAATGTACACCAATGCCTCATCCAGCATAGAGGCAGGGCAGAATGCTGGTTGCAGAGTGCTATTGCAATTGTGTATTTTTCTTTGTATATGTATTTCGCCATAGCGATGTGCACCTGCATATAGGGTTGTGCTGATTGAATCCCCCAAATGTTTTCTTTGTAGTATATATTGGAGGCGTGGCGATCTCCATGCAGTCATGCACACCTGACCAGTCAATCTGTCCTGGAGGCTGGTTTTAAAGTCAGTATAAAACTGAGTCTGCATATATAGCACCTACCAGTAGCCATTTGGCTCCAGGAGAAGTATATAGTGGGCTCAGCATGCATGTTGGTACTTGCATCCCTGGATCCGATGAAAGCTGTAATGGCACCAGACGGGGTTAAAAGCAGAGTGTGCTTGGCGTGCATGCTGCACCTGCATTCCCTGGACTTTGTGTGGCTGTCATGGCCCACAAACAGGTAGGAACTAGTGTTAGGGACCACTCTATAGAGGCGACCTTGACGTGGTGAGTGGCTTATTATGCTTTGGCCAAAATGTACACCAATGCCTCATCCAGCATAGAGGCAGGGCAGAATGCTGGTTGCAGAGTGCTATTGTAATTGTGTATTTTTCATTATATTTAATAATTATACAGAGGGTCCATAATAATACTACAGTAGGGACCATTATAATACAGAGGGGCCATTATAATACAAAGGGGCCATTCTGCATTATTATAATGGACCCTCTGTATTATAATGGCTATTGTAGTAGTAGTAGTATTATTATTATTATCCCTCTGTATAATTATTAAATATAGGGGCCATTATATTTAATAATTATAGAGAGAGTCCATAATAATAATGCTACAGAGGGGGCCAATATAATACAGAGGGGCCATTATAATAATACAGAGGGACCATTATATTTAGTAATTAAACAGAGGGGCCGTAATAATACTACAGAGGGGGCCATTATAATACAGAGGGTCCATTCTGTATATTTATAATGGCCCCTCTGTATTATAATGGCCCCTTTGTATTATTATAATGGCCCCTAGGGTAGTATTATTATTATCAACCCTCTGTATAATTATTAAATATAGGGGCCATTATATTTAATAATTATAGAGAGAGTCCATTATAATAATAATAATAATACTACAGAGGGGGCCATTATAATAATACCCTCCTCTGTAGCATTATTATTATGGACCCGCTCTATAATTATTGTAATAATGGCCCTATTTTCTCTATATATAATTGCCTCCTTGGTATACTTTCTCTTCTGTAAAAACCAAATGGCCTGAAGCCTATGAGGCACAACAGAGGGGACAGGAGCCATAGGCATTGTAGGGATTAGCTCTTATCTGGGGGTCATTCACACAATGATCTTCATCCACCGCAGGATTAAGGGCCAAACATTGCATTTATTTTGAAATTCTTCACATACAGGACAGCCCAGTTACACACCACTGGGTAGGGCGAGGTTCCCACGTACACCAAAACAAAAATAAATACCTGCCTGGCTGGGCCCTGACTAAACAGAGATATTCCCTGACTCACCTCTAAGCCCCGTTCACACAGGTGAAGTACATGTGGCTTTTCCCACCTTGTAGTCCTCCAGCCCCTAGTCTGTGCAAATAAAAAGTCCCTTGGGGAAGCTGGGCTCTCTGCGACCCATTCCCAGGCGTTGCTCTGTGCTTCCCAAGTCCTCCAGCCCTCAGGCTGTGCAACATCACCTTTCCAGGATCTCACACTTTTTTTGACTGACAGTCTGGGGCTGTTTTATTATCCCCAGACTGATTGTACACCTGGTGGAATAGGGGTGTGGACTGCACTATCCACCCCTTCCTTGCCAGTCACCTCTGTGAGATCTGTCACTATCTTACAGCATCCATCGCCCTCATTTTACTGCCTGGCGCCGGGGGCAATGGCCCCCTCAGCCCCCCCCCCCCCCACGCTGAGCCACTATATGTAGCCCAAAATGGTACCAATAAAACCGTAATCTCATCCCACAAAAATTCAGCCCCTACCTCAATCGCCCAAAAAATAAAAAAAATATGTCTCTCAGAAAATGGCAACACAAAAACAAGATTTTATTTTGTTCAAAATGCTTTTACTGTGTAAAACTTAACAAAAATTTAAATAATAAACACATTGGGCATCACTGCATCCGTAACAACCTGCTCTATAAAAATATCACGGATGAATGCTGTAAAAAAAAAAAAAAAAACTATGCTAAAACAGTCATTTTTTTGTCACCTTGATTAACAAAAAGTGTAATACAAAGAGATAAAAAAAGGCCTATGTAGCCCAAAATGGTACGCATAAAACCATTATTTTATCCCGCAAAAAAATTAGCCCCTACCTAAGACAATCACCCCAAAAAAAATAAAAAATATGACTCTCAGAACATGGCAACACAAAAACAAGATTTTATGCTATTCAAAAATGCTTTCACTGGTTAAAACTTAACAAAATTAAAAATGATAGACATATTTTGTATCGCTGCACCCTAACAACCTGCTCTATAAAAATGTCACATGATATACTCTGTCAGGTGAACTCTGTAAAAATAAATAAATAAAAACTGTGCCAGAACAGTCTTTTTTGTCACCTCGCCTTACAAGATGCATAATATCGAGTGATCAAAAAGTCATATATACCCCAAAATGGTACCAAAGAAAACGTCAACTCATCCCACAAAAAATGAAGCCCCACATAAGACAATCACTCAAACAAATAAAAACCAATGGCACCCATAAACCAATCAATCAAAATCTGCACTGAAAAAGCCATATGCGTCGTGCCATGTGTCCCCACAAAAATTTTCCAGTACATATGGGGTGTTGTCGTATTCAGGAGAAAATGGGTAAAATGGGTTTTTCTCCTGTTACCTCTTGTGAAAATAAAAATTTTGGGAATGAAGTGTCACGAGGGTGTCAAGAGCCACGCCTGACTACCCGGGGTCGGGAACTCGCAGCGGGTGGCTGCGCACTCTATGTTTAAAGACTCTCCTTGGTGTTTTCCTCTTAGTGTCAGTGGTGCGGACTAGTGATCCCACTGCCCCGTTCACTACATAGGGCTCATCTTAGGGAAAGCCATGGTTTAGGCACGTGATCGGCGTATGGGTAAGGAACCCGTCTAGGGACGTCAGGGCAGTCAGGTGCCAGCCGCAAGGTGAGTCAGGGGTCACCATCTTTCCCTCTCCCTTGGACAGGGCCTTCCCATTTCCCTCCCTTTGCGTGACGCCGGTCATTACATTATATCTGGCCCTTATTTTGTGTAGGTAAAAAAAAACAAAAAAAATAAAAAAATATTTTCTTTCTACCTACTTAGAATCCAGTATGGATCGAATTGCTGCTTTGTCAAAGCAACTTCAAGGCCTGTCTTGGGAGGTGGCAGGATTGAAGGCGTCGGTCCTCCAGCAACAGCAGCAATTGCAGCAGACCGCAAGCCCAGTGGTTGCTACAGGTAACCAGGTTGTTGCGGAACCCAAGGTTGCTCTTCCTGACAGATTTTCTGGGGGAAGGGACAAATTTGTGACGTTCCGTGAGGCCTGTAAATTATATTTTAAACTGCGCCCTTACTCCTCTGGTAATGAAGAACAGCGGGTGGGGGTTGTTATTTCCTTGCTTCAGGGGGACCCGCAATCCTGGGCGTTCTCTTTACCCACAGATTCCCAGGCTCTCCGGTCAGTGGATGAATTTTTTGGGGCCTTGGGTCTCATATATGATGACCCTGACCGAATCGCACAGGCTGAATCAAAGTTACGGAGACTCCTACAGGGAGAGCGGCCAGTAGAGGAGTATTGCTCAGAGTTCCGTAGGTGGGCTACGGATACCCAGTGGAACGACCCGGCTCTCAGGAATCAGTTCTGCTCTGGGTTATCCGAAAGGATTAAGGATGCGCTTGCGCTGTATGAGACTCCCTTTTCCCTTGATGCGGTTATGTCCCTTTCTATCAGGATAGATAGACGTCTTAGGGACAGATTGAAAAATACGGAGCAACTGGTAACCCCTCCCAAGCAGCAGTTAGTCTGTACGGACTTAGACGAGCCTATGCAGCTAGGAGGAATTACTCGTCTGGTCCGTCCTCCTGAGGCTTGCCGTAGGCGTGGGTTTTGTTATTTCTGTGGGGAGAGGGGTCATTTTATTAATGTTTGTCCTTCCTTTCTCAAAAACAAAAGACCGTCGGAAAAAAAACTAACCCCAGGCTGTGTGGAGGATGTCAGCCGGGGGGTATACGTTTCCTCCATACGAACATCGCAATTTGTGTTGCCAGCGGTTGTTGTTTTTGGTGTTAAGACGGAGACTATTTCTTTCTTTCTAGACAGTGGAGCAGGAGTAAATTTGATAGATGCCCATTTTGCCCACACTATGGGTTTGTCTCTCTGTACGCTACAGAGACCTATTCCCATATTCGCTATTGATTCTGCTCCTCTGTCTCAGAAACCTCACTCACATTGTCCATAACTTACACCTTCGGGTAGGGGACCACCATAACGAGTGGCTTTCATGTTATGTTCTGGAGGGGCTTCCCACTCCTGTGGTGTTGGGTCTTCCCTGGTTGGTAGCGCACAATCCAGTGGTGGATTGGCAGGCCAGGGAGATATTGGAGTGGAGTGAGCATTGCAGAGAAAATTGCTTAAATAGAAATTGCTTAGTCGCCTCCATAGCTACCCTACCTACATTTGTTTCGGACTTTGAGAACGTTTTTTCTGAAAAGGGTTGCCAGAAGTTACCACCTCACCGTCCTTATGATTGCCCGGTTAACCTGATTCCCGGTGCAAAATTACCCAAGACCAGGTTATATAATCTTTTGGGTCCGGAGAGACAAGCCATGAAAGATTATATCTCCGAGAGCTTGGCTAAGGGACACATCAGACCCTCTTCTTCACCGGTGGCTGCAGGGTTTTTCTTCGTTAAAAAGAAAGATGGGGGCCTGCGTCCTTGCCTAGATTTTCGCGAATTAAACCGGATAACCATCCGAGACCCATACCCTCTTCCTCTCATTCCTGACCTGTTTAATCAGATTGCGGGTGCTAGGTGGTTCTCCAAACTTGAACTTAGGGGGGCCTACAATCTGATTCGTATCAAGGAAGGGGATGAGTGGAAGACAGCTTTTAACACCCCTGAGGGGCATTATGAAAATCTAGTCATGCCTTTCGGTCTGACCAATGCTCCTGCTGTCTTCCAACATTTCGTTAATGACATTTTTAGTCATCTTATCGGCAGGTTTGTGGTGATATACCTAGATGATATTTTAATTTATTCGTCTGATCTGAAAACACATGAGGTGCATGTCAGACAGGTACTGCAGGTCCTACGGACGAATAAATTATATGCTAAAATTGAAAAGTGTGTCTTCGCCGTTCAGGAAATACAGTTCCTAGGTTATTTATTATCTGCTTCAGGTTTCCGTATGGATCCTAGGAAGGTCCAGGCAATTTTAGATTGGGATCTTCCTGAGAACCTCAAAGCACTGCAACGGTTCTTGGGCTTCGCAAATTTCTATAGAAAGTTCATTAAAAATGATTCGGTGATTGTAAAACCCCTTACTGACATGACTAGGAAGGGGACTGATTTTTCTAAATGGTCTGACGCCGCTAAAATTGCTTTTTCCTCTGTAAAAGAGAGGTTTACCTCGGCACCTGTACTAATCCAACCTGATGTCTCCCAGCCTTTTATTGTTGAAGTTGATGCGTCAGAGGTGGGAGTGGGGGCTGTGCTGTCTCAGTCTCCTGGCAAATGGCGTCCTTGTGCGTTCTTTTCTAAAAAACTATCTGCAGCAGAGAAGAACTATGATTTTGGCAATAGGGAACTATTAGCTATTAAACTAGCGTTTGAAGAATGGCGTCACTTTTTAGAGGGGGCAATCCACCCCGTCACTGTGATTACGGACCACAAAAACCTTCTGTACCTCGAATCAGCTAAGCGTCTCACCCCTAGACAAGCTAGGTGGTCGCTATTTTTTACCAGGTTTAACTTTGTTATTACCTATCGTCCTGGGGCAAAAAATACCAAGGCAGATGCACTATCTCGTTGTTTCCCTGGAGGGGGTAATGTGAGTGATCCGGTACCCATTCTACAAAGAGGAGTGGTTGTCTCTGCGGTACACTCTGTTCTGGAGGGGAAGGTGTTAGAGGCCCAGGGGGACGCCCCGGTCTCTTGTCCCTCAGAGAAATTGTTTGTACCGTTAAACCTGCGTTTCAAATTATTAAAGGAACATCATAATTTGGCACTTGCTGGGCACCCGGGTAGTAAAGCAACCTTGGAGCTATTGTCTCGTCGTTTTTGGTGGCCAAGGTTGCGTCAGGATGTAATGGATTTTGTATCTTCCTGTTCTACTTGTGCACGCGCGAAAGTCTCTCATACACCTCCTGCAGGGTCTTTATTGCCACTTGTCATTCCCAATAGGCCATGGACACATCTGTCAATGGATTTTATCACTGACTTACCTTTGTCTGCGGGTAAAACAGTTATCTTGGTAGTAGTGGACAGGTTTAGCAAAATGGTACACTTCATTGCGTTACCCGCACTCCCTAATGCTAAGACTCTTGCTCAGGTATTTATAAGTGAAATCGTGAAGCTTCACGGGGTCCCTTCCGATGTTGTTTCAGATCGAGGAACCCAGTTTATTTCTAAATTTTGGAAAGCTTTTTGTTCCCGTTTGGGGGTACACTTGTCCTTTTCCTCAGCTTTCCATCCTCAGTCGAATGGACAGACTGAGCGTACCAACCAAAACCTTGAGACATATCTAAGATGTTTTGTGTCTGAAAACCAAGAGGTGTGGTCATCATATTTACCGTTAGCCGAGTTTGCCATAAATAATCGCCGTCAGGAATCTACTGGCAAGTCACCATTTCTTGGTGCATATGGTTTTCATCCCCAATTCTGTACTTCTGGGGTTCCCAAAGAGGAAAGGTTTTCGTCATCTCTTTCTTCTGTATGGCAGAAAGTGCAAGCTAATTTGAAAAATATGGGAGGTAAATATAAATGCATGGCTGATAAGAGACGGTCGCCAGGTCCGGACCTAGGAGTGAATGACTATGTGTGGTTGTCTACTAGGAATATTAAATTAAAGGTTCCCTCTTGGAAACTGGGTCCTAGGTTCATTGGCCCTTACAAAATAGTAGCCATCATTAACCCCGTGGCTTTTCGCCTGGAGCTACCTCAGTTTTTTTAAATCCATAACGTCTTCCATAAGTCGTTACTCAAGAAGTATGTTCCACCTCTAGAACTGTCACCTCTGCCACCTCCTCCTGTTGTTGTGGATGGTAATCTAGAGTTTCAAATATCCAGAATTGTTGATTCTCGTCGGGTCCGCCGTTCTCTTCAATATCTGGTGCATTGGAGGGGTTATGGTCCCGAGGAAAGAATGTGGGTTCCAGCATCTGAGGTAAACGCCGACAGGTTAGTTCGGGCTTTTCATGCCTCTCATCCTGAGAGACCTAGTCCCGAGTGTCCAGAGGCCCCTCGTAGAGAGGGGGGTACTGTCACGAGGGTGTCAAGAGCCACGCCTGATTCCGTTATACCCGGGGTCAGAAAGTCGCAGCGGGTGGCTGCGCGCTCTATGTCTAAAGACAGTGCTGTTTTTTAATGGTAGCTTTCTGTGTTTGCCTTGCAATCCTTTTTGGCTCACTCAGGGATCCGTAGCTTTTCCTCCTCAGCTGTTTCTTGTCCAGCAATCCCAACCTCCTTATATTCCCATCTCTCACTTCTCTGGTTGCCAGATATAGAGCTTCCTGCCTGGACTTCTATACTGACCCACTGGAGCTGTGTAGCTGTGTTCCCTGGTTGTTGTTCCAGAACGTTACCCTCCGGATCCCTGTTGGGCCTTGGTGGTCTGCTTTTGTCGCCCACCTGGGATTATATGTTTGTCTGTATTGTCTGTCCTCTCCTTGGTGTTTTCCTCTTAGTGTCAGTGGTGCGGACTAGTGATCCCACTGCCCCGTTCACTACATAGGGCTCATCTTAGCCCGGGCTACTTGAGAAACCTTGTCGCGGTGTCCGGGCTTAGACATGTTCTACACCGTAGGACATGTTGACTAATCTCTCAATTTTAAAATCAGTTTGAGGATTTAGTATTACTGCAGAGTGCACCTGTGTTTGTTATTGTTTTGTTATATTGTTATATTAATTATTACATCCGCACTTGTTATCTTGTGTAGGATGTCTATTGTGGTACTTGTGGTTCGCCGCGGGCATCCTCCATTGTATGCATTTTGCTGGGGATTGCCATTAGCAACGGGCCACAAGTGCAGGATTTGCTCCCCTATATATATGCACAACTGCATGTGGGTTTGAAGCACCTCCTGCTAATGCCAACCTGTCTTCTTAGTTTGTATATATAGATTCCTGGAGGTGTATAAACTCCTATTTAAATGTGCCTGTTTTCCATCTACAGGTCACATTTAGGTGCACCTGTGAGGCCTGGGACATATCAGCAAGTCTTGAGTGGGACTCACAGACTCCTCCCTCCTCCCATTGCAAGCATGGCCACATGCTGGAGGTAACTGGTGAGTTGTTTGTGAGTCGGCCTTATGCTCCTGTAATTTGCCCACTGGCTCCTGGTATCGCCCATATGGCTCAGGTAGGAGAGTGTAGGGTCCCGGGCTACTTGAGAAACCTTGTCGCGGTGTCCGGGCTTAGACATGTTCTACACCGTAGGACATGTTGACTAATCTCTCAATTTTAAAATCAGTTTGAGGATTTAGTATTACTGCAGAGTGCACCTGTGTTTGTTATTGTTTTGTTATATTCTCATCTTAGGGAAAGCCAGGGTTTAGGCACGTGATCGGCGTACGGGTGAGGAACCCGTCTAGGGACGTCAGGACAGTCAGGTGCCAGCCGCAAGGTGAGTCAGGGGTCACCATCTTTCCCTCTCCCTTGGACAGGGCCTTCCCATTTCCCTCCCTTTGCGTGACGCCGGTCATTACATGAAGCAACATTTTATTGGAAGAAATGAAACTTTTTATTTTCACAACCAAGTGTTTCCAAATTCCATAAAAACGCAAAGTGTCACCTTGGCACATGCACAGGTAGTATAGGCTGACACAGCCTATACTATGAAAAACAGGGCCCATCTGGCTTATCTTGGGTTCAGTCATTTCGCCGACTCCAGATAAGGCAGATTTTTTAGATCAGTGAATACCGTGATCGGACGAATCGCCCCTTGCAACCAATGACGCCATTCCTCAAAAGCCAATTTAATGGCCGACAACTCTCTGTTACCCACATCATAATTTTTCTCAGCGGGGGATAGTTTTTTCGAGAAAAATGCACATGGTCGCCATTTACCAGGTGATAGGCCCTGTGACAAAACTGCTCTTACCCCCACCTCTGATGCGTCCACTTCCACAATAAACGGTTGTGACACATCTGGCTGCACAAATATGGGAGCAGAAGAGAAGAATTCGCAGAAAAGGCTTGCAATGCCGAATCAGACCATACAGAGACATTCGTCCCTTTCTTAGTCATGTCCGTAAAGGGTTTTACTATTGTCGAATAATTCTTAATACATTTTCGGTAATAGTTGGTGAATCTTAAAAACCGCATAAGAGCCTTTAGATTTTCGGGTCGATCTCAGTCCAATACAGCACGGACTTTCTCAGGATCCATTCGAAAACCCGAAGATGACAGCAGGTAGCCCAAGAACTGCAAAAACACACTTCTCTAATTTTGTGAACAGTTTATTATCCCTTAGGTTCTGTAACACCTGTCTCACATGATTCTGATGTGTTTCCATGTCAGGAGAATAAATAAGAATGTCATCCAAATACACAATCACAAACCTCCCCACCAGGTGATGAAATATGTCATTCAGAAGATGTTGGAAGACCGCCGGGGCATTGGTCAGCCCGAAAGGCATGACCAGGTTCTCAAAGTTCCCCTCAGGAGTATTAAAAGCCGTCTTCCATTCATCCCCTTCCTTGATCCTAACCAGATTATATGCCCCCCTTAGTCCAACTTGGAGAACACCTTGGCACCAATAATCTGGTTAAACAAATCGGGAATCAAAGGAAGAGGGTAAGGATCAAGGATAGTAATCTGATTGAGTTCACGAAAATCCAGACATGGCCGAAGACCTCCATCCTTTTTTTTTTTACAAAAAAGAACCCTGCAGCCACTGGAGACTTGGAAGGTCTTATGTGCCCTTTCTTCAAACTCTCGGCATTATATTCTCTCATGGGCTGCCTTTTAGGTTCAGATAGATTATACAACCTAGATTTAGGCAATTTAGCCCCGGGAATAAGATTGACAGGGCAATCATATTCCTGATGGGAAGGTAAATCCTGACATCCACTCTCAGAAAACACATCGGCAAACTCGGATATAAAAGAGGGTACAGCCTTAGTAGTAACCAGAGAAAAGGATGTATTGAGACAATTATCAGTGCAATAGTCGCCCCAATCCAGAATCTGCCTAGCTTGCCAATCGATAGTTGGATTATGCTTGGTAAGCCACGGTAAACCATAGGTTCAGGGAAACCTTCCAAGACAAAACACAAGATAACTTCTTGATGAAAGTCACCCACTCTTAATCTGATATCATGCAAAACTTCCGACAAGCACCTCTGAGTAAGAGGGGCAGAATCATCAGCAAATACAGGAATATCTTTTTTTTATGTACTTGGTGATAACCCGTGCATGCGAACAAACTGAGCATCAATCAGGTTCACCCCAGCCCCGCTGTCCATAATTACTTCAATTCCCACAGTTTTTGACTCTAACGCCACCTCGGCAGTCAGGAGAAATCTCTGACTCCCCACTCACACCTCCAATAGTCAGATGAGATTTAGACGCCCCTCTTTGTTTCTCTTTTTGCCGCTGAATGCTTGGATATACACTGCTCAAAAAAATAAAGGGAACACAAAAAATAACACATCCTTGTTCTGAATTAATTAAATATTCTTCTGAAATACTTTGTTCTTTACATAGTTGAATGTGCTGACAACAAAATCACACACAAAAAAAAATGGAAATCAAATTTTTTAACCCATGGAGGTCTGTATTTGGAGTCACACTCAAAATTAAAGTGGAAAAACACACTACAGGCTGATCCAACTTTGATGTAATGTCCTTAAAACAAGTCAAAATGAGGCTCAGTAGTGTGTGTGGCCTCCACGTGCCTGTATGACCTCCCTACAATGCCTGTGCATGCTCCTGATGAAGTGGCGGACGGTCTCCTGAGGGATCTCCTCCCAGACCTGGACTAAAGCATCTGCCAACTCCTGGACAGTCTGTGGTGCAACATGACATTGGTGGATAGAGCGAGACATGATGTCCCAGATGTACTCAATTGGATTCAGGGCTGGGGAACGGGCGGGCCAGTCCATAGCATCAATGCCTTCGTCTTGCAGGAACTGCTGACACACTCCAGCCACATGAGGTCTAGCATTGTCTTGCATTAGGAGGAACCCAGGGCCAACCGCACCAGCATATGGTCTCACAAGGGGTCTGAGGATCTCATCTCGGTACCTAATGGCAGTCAGGCTACCTCTGGCGAGCACATGGAGGGCTGTGCGGCCCTCCAAAGAAATGCCACCCCACACCATTACTGACCCAATGCCAAACCGGTCATGCTGGAGGATGTTGCAGGCAGCAGAACGTCCTCCACGGCGTCTCCAGACTCTGTCACATCTGTCACATGTGCTCAGTGTGAACCTGCTTTCATCTGTGAAGAGCACAGGGCGCCAGTGGCGAATTTGCCAATCTTGGTGTTCTGTGGACGTTGGGCCCTCATATCACCCTCATGGAGTCTGTTTCTGACCGTTTGAGCAGACACATGCACATTTGTGGCCTGCTGGAGGTCATTTTGCAGGGCTCTGGCAGTGCTCCTCCTGTTCCTCCTTGCACAAAGGCGGAGGTAGCGGTCCTGCTGCTGGGTTGTTGCCCTCCTACGGCCTCCTCCACGTCTCCTGATGTACTGGCCTGTCTCCTGGTAGCGCCTCCATGGTCTGGACACTACGCTGACAGACACAGCAAACCTTCTTGCCACAGCTCGCATTGATGTGCCATCCTGGATAAGCTGCACTACCTGAGCCACTTGTGTGGGTTGTAGACTCCGTCTCATGCTACCACTAGAGTGAAAGCACCGCCAGCATTCAAAAGTGACCAAAACATCAGCCAGGAAGCATAGGAACTGAGAAGTGGTCTGTGGCCACTTCCACAGTGGTCTGTGGAAGTGTTGCTTCCTAAGTGGACAGTTTGATTTCACAGAAGTGTGATTGACTTGGAGTTACATTGTGTTGTTTAAGTGTTCCCTTTATTTTTTTGAGCAGTGTATATTGACAAAATGTCCCCATTTACCACAGAAAAACATATTCCCTGCTTGCGACTTCTACTTTTGCAAGCAGATCCAGGAGTCGCTTCCCCTAATTGCATGGGTTCATCCCCAGATATAAGCTCAGGAGTGTCTTCACCCAAAGAGTCAAAGGAATACAGTACATTATGTAATAGAACGTCCTGAGAGAGCGGGCCCTTAGATCTCTCTCTCAGGCGTCTATTAATTGATTCTCATGGAAGGCCAAAGCGTCCTTCAGCCTCTCAAATAATTCCTGACAAAACTGGCTACAGAGAGCTGGATCGTTTCCACTCAGTATCCGTAGCCCACCTCCTAAATTCGGAAAAGAAGATCTCCGCCGAATGCTCTCCCTGACGCAGGCCACGTAATTTAGTCTCAGCCAGGGAGGTTCGGTCCGGGTGATCATAGATGAGACCTAAAGCTCCGAAAAATGCAACTACTGATCGGAGAGACTGTGATCCGGTCGGCAGAGAAAAAGCCCAAGACGGGGCGTCCCTTTTAAGCAACGAAATAATCACACCCACTCTCTGGCTCTGGTCCCCAGATGAGTGTGGACGCAGCTTAAAGTACCATTTGCACGCTTCCCTGAACCAAATAAAATTATCACTTTCCCCCGAGAATCTATCTGGGAGAGCAACTTTAGGTTCAGGACAGGTCAGGTAACCACTACTAGGATCAGCCAGCAGTGGTCTCTGCATCTGTAAAACAGTCGTGCGGAGGTCATCCACCTCCAGAGACAGCCCCTGTAGCTGTCCGGTCAGTGCAGCGATAACATCCATGGCTGAACTGATACAGACAACAAAATTATGGTTATTTGGCGGTTTATAATGTCACGATCAGGGTGGGAGGGGGGAACTGAACACAGGAGAAAAGAGAAACAGTAACTGGGCCTGGAAACTAGGGTAGGAACAGGTCACCTCCTAAACAACCCTAATCTGGGCCCTAACTACCTATCAATATGAATAGACCTTGAAGGTAGGAATATTCATAAGCTGTATACCTTGGCCCTCATATCCCTATAAGGCCCTGGAATGAGGTAAGGACCAGAGACAACCCATTCCTCCCCAGATGGACGAATGGAAGTCTCTGTCTCAGGCCCAGATACAAACAACAGGGAATATAACAAACACAATACAATAACATGCAGGACTTTTGTCTCCGCTTAAAAATCATCTTCTGAGCGGAAACATAACGGACCCCATTATAATCTATGGGGTCCTAAGGGCTCTGTTTGACTCAGTTTGGCGCCAGTTATGTGCCTTTTCCGTCCTTTCCGTTCTCCTGCTCCTAGACGGAGCAGGAGAACGGAAAGCCAGAACGGTGATGTGAACGAAGCCTTAGCCGAAAGTAGAAAACTGGCAACTCCAGAAACACCACAGAGTACAACCGACCAGCTAGTTAGAAGACAGGAAGAAAATCTATAAACCGCACCACCAAGAGTGAGAAGTGGCTACTTATGGGAAAGGTAAATTACCAACAAGCAACACCTGAAGCAAGGGTTGTGGCATTCACCAAAACACAGACACAATAAGATTCACAGGGAACTTGTCAATTTAACCCACGAGTTGCCAGTCTCTCCGATCTCCTGGTACCTGCCACGGGAACGTCCGTGACACATTTTACTTTAATTCTTTTGGAACACCCCAAGGGTTAACAATTTTGAATAATTTGAGGGGTGTGGTTTCTAAAATTGAGTCGTTTATGGGTGGTTTCCATTACGTAAGCCCCTCAAAATCACTTTATAACTGAATTTTGGGAATTTTGTTGAAAAATTGCTTCTAAAATTCTAAGTCTTCTAACATCCTTAAAAAGAAAATGCTATTTACTAAATTATGCCAACATAAAGGAGACATTTGGGGAATGTTGATAACAATTTTATGAGGTATTACTACAGTATCTGTCTAAAAAGTAGAGATGCTACAATGATTGCTAGTAGGCTTGAGCGAATTGAGCTTTGCATCATAGATCTGAAATTGATTCCTCCAAAAATTTCTAATGCTGTTATCATACAGTATAAAAAGGTATTGGCTCCATTTAGCCAAACTTCGTCTTGCCCTAAGTCACATGATACTTCGGTGAATTTGAACAGGAATCCAAATTGGGCTTTGGTACCAGCTGGTACCAAAGCCCACTTAGGATTCCTATTTTAATTTGTTTTTAAATACGCCAATATGAATACAGGAGGAATTCACCAAAGTCTCGTGCAACTTTGGGCGAGACGAAGTTTGTTCTCCACAATACATTTTAAATGCTGTACAGAAACAGCATTAACATCAAAGTTTTTTAACAAATCGACTTCAGACCTATGAACAGAAGCTCGATTTGCACAAGCCTAATATCTAGGCCTTCCAATAACACCTCTCAAATATCTGCTAGTCCATTTCAGTGAGCCCACCTACTATATATATCTCTGAGAAATGTGGTTAATAACTTTGCAAAGATAGTAAAAATCTAGTGCCATTAAGAATAATATTTACTTACCTTTTCAAGCTACAAAAATATGCTTTCTCCCTCCCGCTTGCCATATTAGTAATCAGTCTTTTGGCAGGGCAAGTAAGGATGCATATACTGGTATCTGTGTCAGTTAAAGGTGTTTCTCTCTGAATTGCCTTGTGTTTCTTGCTGATCTTCAACTTGACATGTTGTGACTGCTTTTCAGATTTGCCATGTTACTACATCATGGTTCTTAACTTTTTTTTACCTGACCCCTGGCTGTACAACTCTCAGCATACCTCCCAACCGTCCCGGATCCAGTGGGACAGTCCCTGATTTCATTATCTGTCCCATGATCCCGATATAGGGGAGGTATGTCCCGCTCTCTGGCTGCTGTCCCTGCTTCCAAAACAAGCAGAGACAGCTGCCAGTAATGATGAAGCAAGAGCTGTCCATTGGCTCCCTGATCCATCGTTCCACCTCGTGTCTGTGCTCTACACTGAGGGTCTGGGCAGGGGGCAGGGCAGGCCGGGAGTCCCATATATGCTGCTTCTGCTCCTGCTGGGGAACAAGGTGAGTATGTGGAGTTTTTTTTTTTTTTTTTACTACCTGTGAAGGGGGCATATTACTGTGAGGGGGCACAGCTGGGCATATTACTGTGAGCTGGCACAGCTGGGCATATTACTGAGAGGGGGCTCAACTGGGCATATTACTGTGAGGGGGCACAGCTGGGCATATTACTGTGAGGTGGCACAGCTGAGCATCAGTATTGTGAGGGCGCACATATCTAGGCATAACTACTGTGAGGGGGCACATATCTAGACATCTTTACTGAGAGTGGGGCACATATTTGGACATAACTAATGTGAGGGGGCACATATCTGGGCACAGTGTCTGACTGGGGTGCCTAGGGCCTACCAGTAAAGTTTATTTTGTGGGCCCACTGTATAGATACATTCAAATATTACCTGCTCACACATCAGCAAGATGCTACCAGATGATTAAATATGGGGATCCCTGTAGCAACTTTGAGAAGGTAGATCCTGGGGAAAAGAGGATACTGGCCAACTTTCCTCTATACCTAGAAGTCATCTCCGCTATCTGATCATGTCTACAGTATAGTAATAAACTGGGTAGTTTCTTTAATAATCTATCAAGTTTTTTTACTGTATATCAACATAGGCTGGTTGAGGTGCTGTACATTGAATATATGTACAGTATGTAGTCCAGTAAGTCTACTGTGTTATGTGCCATTTGTGCAGGGGGTGGGAGACTAGGGGCCCACCTTGCTCCTTGCTCAGGGGCCCAATGGGGGATTCACCTGTACCCCTGTGGACCAGTCCAAGCCTCTCTGGGCATATCTACTGTGAGGGGGGGGCACATATCTGATCATAACTACTGTGAAGGAGGCACATATCGACATAATCTGTGAAGGGGGCACAATGCTGGCCTAACTACTATGTGGTGGCATAAAGGGGGACTGATTACTATGTGGGGGCATTTAGGGGACTGGGTGGGATGAGGTGTTTAGTTATGTTTTGGGAGGAGTAAGAGGCCTGGCCTAGTGCAGGGAAAATCTGCTGCGGCGTGCTTTGCACATAGTGTCCTCCCTTTCTAAAGTTGGGAGGTATGCTCTTACGGTAGGTCTACTCCAAAGCAGTGATGAGCAGCAGGGGCAATATTTTAATTTGTGATATTTTGCGAATATTCGTCACATATTTGCAAATTTGAGAATTCATGATCTCCAGTCATTATTTTCATGAGTGTGAAAACCGGCAAGTCAGAAAATTTGCGCCAAAAATTAGCAATATGAAAATTCGTGATCAACACTACTCCTAAAGTCAAAGATATTGTAGCCTTCTCACAAGCAAGAAGCAGTGAGGGATCATGGGTTCAGATGATATTTTTTTTTTTTATATTCTCAAATACGAATATATAGCACTATATTCTAGATATTCGCGAATTCTTGAAGTGCCAATATTCGTGATAAAAATTAGCGATTAGAATATTTGTGATCAACACTACTCCAAAGCACCACATCCAGGTTTAGCCTGACATTTAGTACTTGACCTGTGGCATGTTCATGTCTGCTCCATGCCATCACATACGTAGTTCTACATTATTGAACTCTGCTCTGCCATCTCCCAAACCAATCATTCTACCTTCATTGTTACCATCTGATATTAACTTCTGTTTATGTTTCTTACTGCTTTTTGGGCAAAAACTGCTGTGGCAAGATGTTCCCACAGGGGTGTCACAAGCACCCACACTGAACAGCTGTTTGAGGAGACCGCAGAACTCATGCCAGCGCTGCAACCTCTTTAATGTTTATCTGCATGCTGCTTCCATTGTTGTAACGGTGGAGTGGTACCTTGGAACCGAACTTGAGTTCGGTAAAAGGTTTTTAACAGTAGAATTTTATTTCTGAAGTTATTACCTGAAGTCTCACGAGACTTCGCAAAGTAATAACTTCGGCTTATCGGAGCCAATACGTTCTAATACTGTACGGAGCACTCGTTCCGTACAGTATTCTAACGACGTTTTATGTGAATCGACTTCAGATGTTTCATCAAAGTTGATTTGCTCAATCCTACTTGTAATCATGTTCTCCATAGTCCTCCAGTATTAATAATTGTCCTTATAATGTGTTCCCCTAAGATGTGCCAGAGCAAAAATACCCCCTTATAATGTGCACCAGCACAACAAATACCCCTATAATGTCACCAGTACAAGAAATATCTCCTTATAATGTTTACCAGTACTTAGTGTTAACAGTGGCCACAAATAGTAATAATGCCCCCATTGTGCCTATACTAGTAATAATGTTCCCTATAGTCCCCCAGTAGTAATAATTCTCTTTATAATGTGTGCCAGTAGAAAATGCCCCCAAATGTCTGCCACCTCAAAAAATAACCCCTTATAATGTGTGCCAGCGCAAGAAATGCCACCATATAATGTGTGCCAGTATAAAAAAAATACTCCCTTATAATACTGTATATACCAGCACAGAAAATAACCCCTTATAATGCATGGAAGTGCAAAAAATGCCCCCTCATAATGCGTACCACTGCAAAAAATGACCCCTTATAATGTATGCCAGTGCACAAAAAGAATAAATGCCCCCTTCTGTGTGCCACTACAAAAATTCTCCCTCTTAGTGCCCCCAGTAGAGCCAATGGGGTGCCACTCATAATGTATACCAGCACAAGAACATGTCCCCTGATGTGTGCTAGTACACAAATGCCCCAATTTAGTGGCCCCAGTAGATGTCTCCATGATGCCCCAAATCACTGCAAAAAATGCACCAAAATGATACGTAACTAACATTACTAGTTAATTCCTCAGACCGATGTTAAAAGCTGAGAACTTTGCCAAAATCTTCCAGTCAGGAACATATTGGAGCCCCTCATGCACCACGTCACAGTGTCTCAGCACGCATGGGGTCCTACCACTCAACTGCCCGTGGTGTGTGAACAGGGTCTGAACCAACTCACAGCCAGACTCTCACATGCCTCCATAGTGGTACAGCAGCATTGTGCAAAACAAAAAACAATAAACTCAAATACTTACCTTCACTGTCAGCGATGAGTTGCAGGCCTCTTCCAGCCTCTACATTGAGCCTTACACTGTCCCCAGCTCAGGCAGCACAATGATGATTATGTAATTGTGCCAGCCTATTATAGGTTTGACTTAGCGCCTATACCTATCAGAGGTAACGGCAGGGCAGGAGACATCGATCCCTTGCCCCTCTGCAGTACCTAACAGTATCACCTTCCTCAGCACAAAACATCATAACTAATCTGCAGTGCCCCATTTGCAAGGGGGCCCTGTGGGCCTTCTGGCTTAGGGGCACAGCCTCATTTGCAAGGTTGGAAAGACAGCCGAGGGGAATGGGTGAGAGTAAATATCTATTCCATTATGTTTTAAGCTTCCCTGAGCAAGGTACCACTCAGGGGCATAGCTATAACGGAATCAGAGGAAGCGGCTGCTTTGGGGCCCGAACTCAGAAGGGGCCAGCTGAGGAGGGGGAATAAAAGATTTTGTCAGGGCCCCATCAACACTATTTTACAATGACAATATGTGTAGTGACAATCAGGGCCGGTGCAAGGATTTTTGCCGCCCTAGGCAAGATAAAAATTGCCGCCCCCCCCCCTTATCAGATGATCTGCCCATATAATGACATCACATATGTTCCACCCCTTTCTCAGCTTTTAAATTAAAAGAACTGCTATGTTTCCCTTAGGGTTAATCCAGCTTCTTGTAGCTGTCTCTTTTTGCGGAACGGAATTGCGGACCCATACATTTCTATGGGATCCGCAATTCCGATCCTGAAAAAAAATAGAACATGTCCTATTCTTGTCCGCAATAGCAGACAAGAATAGGCATATTCTCTTAGTGCCCGCAAAATGCGGAACGCACATTGCTGCGTTCCGTGTTTTGTGGATCCGCAAAACACACATGGATGTGTGAATGGACCCTAAATGTGAGGTAAATTAGTCTCCAATGTAGTATTAATAACTAAACAATTACATAATAAACATATTGCATTGTCTACTTACCACCAGGACAATAAGATGATCTGGTCTCTGGCTGCAGTCTGGCTCTTGGTCTGGCTCTGGGGACTCCCTTGTCACTCTCTTCTCCCCCCCCTCCCTTGTCACACTCATTCCAGCCCCCCCTTCCTTGTCACTCATTTTACCCCCCCCCTCCCTTGTCACTCTCATTGCAGCTCCCCCCCCTTGTCACTCTTATTGCAGCCCCCCCCTTGTCACTCTCATTGCAGCCCCCCCTTGTCACTCTCATTGCAGCCCCCCCTTGTCACTCTCATTGCAGCCCCCCCCTTGTCACTCTCATTGCAGCCCCCCCCTTGTCACTCTCATTGCAGCCCCCCCTTGTCACTCTCATTGCAGCCCCCCCTTGTCACTCTCATTGCAGTCCCCCCCCTTGTCACTCTCATTGCAGCCCCCCCTTGTCACTCTCATTGCAGTCCCCCCTTGTCACTCTCATTGCAGCCCCCCCTTGTCACTCTCATTGCAGCCCCCCCCTTTTCACTCATTTTACCCCCCTTCCTTGTCACTCTCATTTTACCCTCCCCTCCCTTGTCACACTCATTCCAGCCCCCCCCCTTGTCACTCTCATTGCAGCCAGCCCCCCCCCCCTTGTCACTCTCATTGCAGCCAGCCCCCCCCTTGTCACTCTCATTGCAGCCAGCCCCCCTCCCCCCGTCACCTCAGCGTGGCAGAGCTCTGTTCGGTCCACGGTACAGGAGCATTTGTTTCCTGTACCCGGCCGGACTAACAGGAAGTGCACACTAAGTGAGCACTTCCTGTCAGTCCGGCCGGGTACAGGAAACAAAAGCTCCTGTACCGCGGACCCAACAGAGCTCGGCCACGCCCACGGCACGGACACAGCACAGAGCAGACACAGAATGACAGCAGGCGCAGGCTGGCTGCGCAGCACGGCGGCGGCCGGAGATTCTTTAGAGCGGCAAGCGCTCAGCCGCTCAGGAGGCGCAGCATGAGGGGCGCCGCCGGCCGGCCGGCCAAACTTATATAACCAACTTTTCTTTTTTTTTTTTTACACTGCAACGGGCGCCCCCTGCTAAATGGCGCCCTAGGCGACTGCCTAAGTCGCCTTACTGGTGGCGCCGGCCCTGGTGACAGTATATACAGTGAGATGATATACAGGATACACGTGTAGAAAACGGATGGAGCGGCTGCCGGGCCCGGTCTGAGAGAGCGACCTTGACTAGCCACAGGAGTTGGGGTTGCATGGGAGGAGAAGTTTATGAAGAGATTGCTGGGGGGAAGCTGGTAAAAAATTAGCTGTGGGGCCCAGTCCTTTCTAGTTATGCCACTGGTACCACTGATTTTATTACACTGGAAAACCCCTTTAATGTCAGTGAGTGTTAGTAGTGTTGAGTGCGAATATTCGAATAGCGAATTTTAATCGCGAATATCAGCACTTCGCTAATTCGTAAATATTTAGAATATAGTTCTATATATTCGATAATTCGAATATTCTTTATTTTATTTTTTATTTCTATTATTTTTTTAAAGTTGTTCCCACTTCCCAAAAGGGAAGTAGGGGAGCTGGTAAAAGGGAAGTGGGGGAGCTGGTAAAAAATTTGCTGTGGGGCCCAGTCATTTCTAGTTATGCCACTGGTACCACAGATTTTATTACACTGGAAAACCCCTTTAATGTCAGTGAGTGTTGGTAGTGTTGAGTGTGAATATTCGAATAGCGAATTTTAATCGCGAATATCAGCACTTCGCAAATTCGTAAATATTTAGAATATAGTGCTATATATTCGATAATTCGAATATTCTTTATTTTATTTTTTATTTTTATTATTTTTTTAAAGTTGTTCCCACTTCCCAAAAGCAGTTCTTCTTACATGTCCAGTCAGTGCCTGTTCACATGTCTGCCGAGTGCCAACTTCGCGTGCGCATGGAGCGTCACCATCGCCATGGTAACGCCTCCATGCTAGAATGTACTGTCGGATGTGAGAATCACGGTCATCTAGACCACGCTCAAAGTTGGATGCGCAATGTGAGTAAAATTGCGCCTCCAACTTAGTTCTGTGTATAGTCAACGTTCCTAATGGTTGGCTTGCTTGAATTAACGAATATAACGAATATAGTGCTATATATTCTATATTCTGTAAATCATGCAAGAAGCCAAGCCAATAGGAAAGTTGCCTGCAGACAGCTCTAAGTTAGATTCGCAATGCAAGAATATTACTTTGCCTATTAGCTGCAATAAATAGAATAATGATTCAGTATTCTATTTATTGCAAAAAATAGGCAAAGTAATATTCTCGCATTGTGAATCCAACTTAGAGCTGTCCATGAGCAACTTTCATATTGGCTTGCAAGAATTAACGAATATAGAGAATATAGCGCTATATTCGTTATCTTCGTTAATTCTAGATAGCCAACCAATAGGAAAGATGCCTTATACAGTTAAACTCGCAATATGCGAATAATTAAATCGCATATTAATCATGATAAATATAATAATGACGAATATTCGATTTCGACGAATATAAGACGAATATTCAACCGAATATTCGCGAAATATCGCAAAATCGAATATGGCACCTTCCGCTCATCACTAAGTGTTAGTATATTTCCACTAAGAATCTGCGTTCTATGCTAAGCCTTACTTCAGTGAACACCAATAAAGACATCTATGTAGGAAAATGCATACATGTGTGCCATAACCATTTTCCAGTGCTAGAAATGATAAAATAATTTAAAAAAAAACATTTTTATATTGAACTGGTAGAACAACAAATAGAAAACATTTTCTATGTTAAGCGCTTTCTTTCTTTTAATGTCACTTAAATATTGGAACCAAACGGACGACAAGTGTTTGAAATGATGTTGTTAGTAGCATAAAGTACTAAAATTGATGTGCTTGATTACTCCGTGCCTGAAATTGCTTTACCAATTGCATTGTAAATACAACTGCATTTAAGAAGCCCTAATGATGGCATTTATTTGCAATGTTCTGTCCTTTTTGTGATAGTTATTTACTATAGTTATTATTGTTTGACAAAAAGCTTTCAATATTGAGTAATAGCTGTATTTCTGCATAAATTTCACCATAAACTTTCACTAATCTTAAACATAATGAAAATTTGAAATTTTATGTTAATTTGACTAAAGATTGCCTTATTTGTCAGTAGTTTATTTGTATATAGTGCTCGTATGTAAATGTGCAAATACTGAACACATAGCAATTTGTTTCATATACAACTGGAAATTATAAACACTATTATTATGTCTTTGCTACTGAAACAGTGTCCAATGATTGAATATTTGTTCAATTGGTCAAATGTGACTTCAGAAAAGATAATTTTGGAGCCAGATTAGTGTATATCTTCTATTAATGGATCTAGTTTGAGTTTATGAGCTAATTGAATTTAATGCCTCTAGTCTAAGAAGAATGTCAGCTCTACATTCTTGAATGAAAATTACCAAAAAGGTAGACGTTGTTATGAAAAAATATGCTGCTGTCCTGCTCTGTGTCTGTAACTATAGATTCTTTGTGAAGCCAAAATTCTGAAAAGGAACCACAGAATATTTTGTCTTTCTCCTTCTTCACTATACTTTCATATTATACAGTGTTCCTCCAAGTGATTTGTTTTTGGGTGATGCTAATCCAGTGCTGTGCTACTTTACAGGGTTACTTACTCCAATACAAATAAATAACCAATAATGATTGGATATGTGTGACACTAAATCAATAAACACCAAAAGCAAGACACACATATAATATAATGACATATTTTATTACAAGCATTTCACAATACACATGAAGCAAATATAAAAATTAGCAGCAATGTTAGAGGTATTATTACTAGAAGTTCCCACTGAATCCAAAAGGGTAAAAAATGACACAAAAGGGACAAATATCGTCACAAATTACCGGTAAAAAATACACTGTCTAATGAACAACAATGTGTCCTAACCCAGCACATATACACTGCTCAAAAAAATAAAGGGAACACTTAAACAACACAATGTAACTCCAAGTCAATCACACTTCTGTGAAATTAAACTGTCCATTTAGGAAGCAACACTGAGTGACAATCAATTTCACATGCTGTTGTGCAAATGGGATAGACAACAGGTGGAAATTATAGGCAATTAGCAAGACACCCCCAATAAAGGAGTGGTTCTGCAGGTGGTGACCACAGACCACTTCTCAATTCCTATGCTTCCTGGCTGATGTTTTGGTCACTTTTGAATGCTGGCGGTGCTTTCACTCTAGTGGTAGCATGAGACGGAGTCTACAACCCACACAAGTGGCTCAGGTAGTGCAGCTTATCCAGGATGGCACATCAATGCGAGCTGTGGCAAGAAGGTTTGCTGTGTCTGTCAGCATAGTGTCCAGAGCATGGAGGCGCTACCAGGAGACAGGCCAGTACATCAGGAGACGTGGAGGAGGCCGTAGGAGGGCAACAACCCAGCAGCAGGACCGCTACCTCCGCCTTTGTGCAAGGAGGAACAGGAGGAGCACTGCCAGAGCCCTGCAAAATGACCTCCAGCAGGCCATAAATGTGCATGTGTCTGCTCAAACGGTCAGAAACAGACTCCATGAGGGTGATATGAGGGCCCGATGTCCACAGGTAGGGGTTGAGCTTACAGCCCAACACCGTGCAGGACGTTTAGCATTTGCCAGAGAACACCAAGATTGGCAAATTCGCCACTGGCACCCTGTGCTCTTCACAGATGAAAGCAGGTTAACACTGAGCACATGTGACAGACGTGACAGAGTCTTGAGACGCTGTGGAGAACGTTCTGCTGCCTGCAACATCCTCCAGCATGACCGGTTTGGCATTGGGTCAGTAATGTGTGGGGTGGCATTTCTTTGGAGGGCCGCACAGCCCTCCATGTGCTCGCCAGAGGTAGCCTGACTGCCATTAGGTACCGAGATGAGATCTTCAGACCCCTTGTGAGACCATATGCTGGTGCGGTTGGCCCTGGGTTCCTCCTAATGCAAGACAATGCTAGACCTCATGTGGCTGGAGTGATTGATGCTATGGACTGGCCCGCCCATTCTCCAGACCTGAATCCAATTGAGCACATCTGAGACATCATGTCTCGCTCTATCCACCAAGTCACGTTGCACCACAGACTGTCCAGGAGTTGGCAGATGCTTTAGTCCAGGTCTGGGAGGAGATCCCTCAGGAGACCGTCCGCCACCTCATCAGGAGCATGCACAGGCGTTGTAGGGAGGTCATACAGGCACGTGGAGGCCACACACACTACTGAGCCTCATTTGGACTTGTTTTAAGGACATTACATCAAAGTTGGATCAGCCTGTAGTGTGTTTTTCCACTTTAATTTTGAGTGTGACTCCAAATCCAGACCTCAATGGGTTGAAAAATTGGATTTCCATTTTTTTTTTTTTGTGTGATTTTGTTGTCAGCACATTCAACTATGTAAAGAACAAAGTATTTCAGAAGAATATTTAATTAATTCAGATCTAGGATGTGTTATTTTTGTGTTCCCTTTATTTTTTTGAGCAGTGTACAATAATAATGTTGGTCCCTATATGGTTAATCCAAATGGATCCAGATCCACAAAGGAACCTACATCCTTAACATACACTCACCTAAAGAATTATTAGGAACACCTGTTCTATTTCTCATTAATGCATTTATCTAGTCAACCAATCACATGGCAGTTGCTTCAATGCATTTAGGGGTGTGGTCCTGGACAAGACAATCTCCTTAACTCCAAACTGAATGTCAGAATGGGAAAGAAAGGTGATTTAAGCAATTTTGAGCGTGGCATGGTTGTTGGTGCCAGACGGGCCGGTCTGAGTATTTCACAATCTGCTCAGTTACTGGGATTTTCACGCACAACCATTTCTAGGGTTTACAAAGAATTGTGTGAAAAGGGAAAAACATCCAGTATGCGGCAGTCCTGTGGGCAAAAATGCCTTGTGGATGCTAGAGGTCAGAGGAGAATGGGCCGACTGATTCAAGCTGATAGAAGAGCAACGTTGACTGAAATAACCACTCGTTACAACCGAGGTATGCAGCAAAGCATTTGTGAAGCCACAACACGCACAACCTTGAGGCGGATGGGCTACAACAGCAGAAGACCCCACCGGGTACCACTCATCTCCACTACAAATAGAAAAAAGAGGCTACAATTTGCACGAGCTCACCAAAATTGGTCTGTTGAACACTGGAAAAATGTTGCCTGGTCTGATGAGTCTCGATTTCTGTTGAGACATTCTAATGGTAGAGTCCGAATTTGGCGTAAACAGAATGAGAACATGTATCCATCCTCTGATGGCTACTTCCAGCAGGATAATGCACCATGTCACAAAGCTCGAATCATTTCAAATTGGTTTCTTGAACATGACAATGAGTTCACTGTACTAAAATGGCCCCCACAGTCACCAGATCTCAACCCAATAGAGCATCATTGGGATGTGGTGGAACGGGAGCTTCGTGCCCTGGATGTGCATCCCTCAAATCTCCATCAACTGCAAGATGCTATCCTATCAATATGGGCCAACATTTCTAAAGAATGTTATCAGCACCTTGTTGAATCAATGCCACGTAGAATTAAGGCAGTTCTGAAGGCAAAAGGGGGTCCAACACCGTATTAGTATGGTGTTCCTAATAATTCTTTAGGTGAGTGTATAATGATATAATATCTGATGTTATAACCACAGCCATGGGTAGGCAATTAATCATATATCAATATAATGTAATGCTGGAGTTTCATACAGATCGGGAATGCAGCCGGAACACCAACCCCAACGCGCGTTTCGCCTACACTTTATCCTCCAGCTCAAGTAGAACAACTAACTTCTGTATAGGACGTTCCAACTTGAGTGGAGTAATTTTCCTTTTTGGTGAAGTTTTTGAGTCTCCTAATGGTAACAACACTCTTCTAATAGTTTGTCTTCATCATTTTGAACTTCTAGAAACTTTGGCCAATTTCCATTGACTTCTAGGTAAATCTTCTTCTTTCACTAACACTATGTCACCAACTTGGACATTTCTTCTGGGTGTTTGCCATTTACTTCTTAGCATAATATTGGCTAAGTACTCTTTTCTCCATCTATTCCAAAACGGATCTGATAGATATTGAACTCTTCACCATCTCCTTTTAGCATATAAATCCTCTTTGGTGAACTTGCCAGGTGGTAGCTGTATGTAATGAGACTTAAGGTAAAGTGGATGGTTGGGAGTTAAAGGGTCCAAACTTGTTGGATCGTTGATGTTATCAACTGTAAGTGGATGACTATTAACTATAGACATTACTTCATAGAACAGGGTCCTAAGTGAAGCATCATCTATTCTTCCGGCATTCTTTTTTCAACACTGAACTTAACACATTTCTTACAGTTCTGATTTGTCTACGAAACTCCTCCTGTATGGCTTGCATGTGGAGCATTCATATGAAAATCACACTCTTTCTCTAACAAATACTCAGTTACTTTTTCTTTATCGATCTCTTTTAGAGCTTTCTTCAATACATTCTTTGCTTCGACAAAATTAGATTCTTGGTCAGATCTAAGCTCTCTGACAGTACCTCTAATGGCTATGAAACATCTCAAGGCGTTGATGAATGTGTCAGTTGCCATATCCTCTAACATTTCCAGGTGAATTGCTCTGGAGCTCAGACATGTAAATATTAGTCCATATCTCTTGTACTCCTTGTGGTTCTGTTTGGTGATGAATGGGCCAAAACAATCCATTCCGCTATAAGGAAATGGTGGTGATGGGTTTACACGATCTGCCGGTAAATCTGCCATTCTTTGTTCTTCGGTAGGTCTACGTGCCTTTCTGCAGACTACACATTTGCTTATATACTTTGCTATAACTTTGCTTCCTTTCACTATCCAGTAACCACCTTCTCTCAAACAGCTTTGGGTAAAGCTTCTTCACTGGTGCAAGGATTTGTTGTGGTAGTGATCAATAATCAATCTTGTGAAGGTAGAATTTTTTGGTAGAATTGCTGGTTGCTTCACTCTGCTAGGTAACGATGCATTTTCCAGTCTCCCTCCCAGAACAAGACTAAGCTTGTACAATGGGTGGTTGTTTGGAAGCTTTTTAGGTTCTTGACTAAGTCTTTTCAACTCTTCACTGTAGAATCTTTGTTGAATGTGTCTTATGACTGTTTCTTCAGCTTTCATTCTTTCCTCTACATTCAACAAATCTTTCTTTCTGTTTCCCTTTGCCAAACGTTGATTTTGAGCTACTACATTTATGACCGTATTCTATTTTGAACATCTGGCTAGTCTTTCAAGTATGTCATCTTGACACTTGGCAGCAGTGCTCAATGTTTGTACAACTTTTACTTCTGGATCACCCACAGACAATTCTGTGTAACCTTTACTGGGCGTGATTTCCTTTTCCCAAAGGAACTCTGGACCGGTGAACCGGTTAGAATTTTTCAATTCTGTTACATTCAGGCCTCTTGAAATATGATCTGCTGGGTTATGCTTTGTGTCAATGTAATGCCTATGTTCTGGATTTGTTATTTCCTGGATTTTCTCAACTCTTGAACTTCGTTGTTTATGTATCCTAGGACAACTTGTGAGTCTGTTATTCTTATTCTTCATCTATTTTCAACTCCATTTCTTCTCTCAGAAACTTGCTTACTGATGCTGAAACAACAGCTGCTTTCAGTTCAAGTCTTGGTATTGTCTGAATACTGGTAGGTGCAACTCTGGCCTTCCCCATAACCAGGGCACAGTGTATCTTTTCTTCTCCTATCACTCTGATGTAGGAGCACTGACCATAAACATAACTACTGGCATCTGAAAAGTGATGAAGTTCTGTTTTCTTGTACTTTCCGAAATCATGAGGTACAAAACATCTGGGTATCCAAACTTCTCTTAAGTTTTGCAAGTCTCTTATCCAACTCTCCCACCTTGGCCTCAAATTTTCAGATATGGGCTCGTCCGGTCCCAACTTCTGTCTGCATAATTCTTGTAGTATATATTTTGCTCTGAGGATTACTGGGGCCAAAAATCCTAATGGATCATATATAGAAGCCACTGCGGAAAGAATAGTACGTCTAGTTACAACTTTCTCTTCAATAGATACTTCAAAGAAGAACTTGTCATTCTCTACATTCCATCTCAATCCAAGTATGTTTTGAACTGGAAGATACTGGATACTTTCTGAATCTACAGAGTACTCCAGGCAGAGTGTTTGTAAGATCTGGTCCTTTTAGTAGAGTGTGTACAAACTTTATGTCTTCTTGAGATACACTCTTTTCTTTAGAACTTATGTCTGCAAAGTCGGATTCAAGGATCTTGATTACTTTTGCTGGACTTACAGTTGGTAACTATTAAGAATTCACAGCTAAGACAATTACCTGTCAGAGGGAAGATATTTTCCGGCGGTATGTATACATCAATTTTTATCACAGAGTACCACCTATTATAAAACGTAGCCTTTATTATATTTCGTATAAAAACAACCCCACAGAAAACACAAAAAGGAAAAAAGAACAAGTGCACTTAGAAAAATAGCATTAGATGCGATATGGACCAGGTGGTCCTGAGTCCTCCAAGATACTGAAGGAGACTGTTCTTTAGGTAGGGTTATGGCATTCGATTTGGGACCTGTCCCTAATGCTGACCCTTTTCTTGATAATCCCTGCCTAAAGAACCGAATGGCTGCCCCGATAGGGGCGATCCTGTATTCAGGAACCTCCTGTATGCCCTGGGATGGCCCTAAAGACAGATGACACAGGCAGAACCATATGGTAGGCCCAATATTAATATATTGTGGCCTATTCTAGGTACAAAAAAATAAATAAATGCTCAGTACACATAGATATTAAATAAATGCTGAGTACACAATGTCGTTCTTCTAAATACAAAAATAATGATGCTCAGTACACACGGTTATTATATCAAATAAATGCTGAGTACATAGTATAATTTATGAGATAGAAAATATAACTATCATCCAGTGGATGCCAAGTACACTGTATGCCAGTTTAAATACAATGATATACATTCGTGGCCAAAAGTTTTGAGAATTACATAAATATTGGAAATTGGAAAAGTTGCTGCTTAAGTTTTTATAATAGCAATTTGCATATACTCCAGAATGTTATGAAGAGTGATCAGATGAATTGCATAGTCCTTCTTTGCCATGAAAATTTACTTAATCCCAAAAAAAACTTTCCACTGCATTTCATTGCTGTCATTAAAGGACCTGCTGAGATCATTTCAGTAATCGTCTTGTTAACTCAGGTGAGAATGTTGACGAGCACAAGGCTGGAGATCATTATGTCAGGCTGATTGGGTTAAAATGGCAGACTTGACATGTTAAAAGGAGGGTGATGCTTAAAATCATTGTTCTTCTATTGTTAACTATGGTGACCTGCAAAGAAACGAGTGCAGCCATCATTGCGTTGCATAAAAATGGCTTCACAGGCAAGGATATTGTGGCTACTAAGATTGCACCTCAATCAACAATTTATAGGATCATCAAGAACTTCAAGGAAAGAGGTTCAATTCTTGTTAAGAAGGCTTCAGGGTGTCCAAGAAAGTCCAGCAAGCGCCAGGATCGTCTCCTAAAGAGGATTCAGCTGTGGGATCGGAGTGCCACCAGTGCAGAGCTTGCTCAGGAATGGCAGCAGGCAGGTGTGAGCGCATCTGCACACACAGTGAGGCGAAGACTTTTGGAAGATGGCCTGGTGTCAAGAAGGGCAGCAAAGAAGCCACTTCTCTCCAAAAAAAACATCAGGGACAGATTGATCTTCTGCAGAAAGTATGGTGAATGGACTGCTGAGGACTGGGGCAAAGTTATATTCTCCGATGAAGCCTCTTTCCGATTGTTTGGGGCATCTGGAAAAAGGCTTGTCCGGAGAAGAAAAGGTGAGCGCTACCATCAGTCCTGTGTCATGCCAACAGTAAAGCATCCTGAGACCATTCATGTGTGGAGTTGCTTCTCATCCAAGGGAGTGGGCTCACTCACAATTTTGCCCAAAAACACAGCCATGAATAAAGAATGGTACCAAAACACCCTCCAACAGCAACTTCTTCCAACAATCCAACAACAGTTTGGTGAAGAACAATGTATTTTCCAGCATTATGGAGCACCGTGCCATAAGGCAAAAGTGATAACTAAGTGGCTCGGGGACCAAAACATTGACATTTTGGGTCCATGGCCTGGAAACTCCCCAGATCTTAATCCCATTGAGAACTTGTGGTCAATCCTCAAGAGGCGGGAGGACAAACAAAAACCCACTAATTCTGACAAACTCAAAGAAGTGATTATGAAAGAATGGGTTGCTATCAGTCAGGAATCGGCCCAGAAGTTGATTGAGAGCATGCCCAGTCGAATTGCAGAGGTCCTGAAAAAGAAGGGCCAACACTGCAAATACTGACTCTTTGCATAAATGTCATGTAATTGTCGATAAAAGCCTTTGCAACGTATGAAGTGCATGTAATTATATTTCACTACATCACAGAAACAACTGAAACAAAGATCTAAAAGCAGTTTAGCAGCAAACTTTGTGAATACTAATATTTTTGTCATTCTCAAAACTTTTGGCCACGACTGTAGGTACCTAAGCCATTACAGTTGGTAAGACCACGCTTTAGGCCCCTAAATCCAAATGCTTTTCGTCCACAACAATAATTTGGGCTCTTCAGGGTACACCCAATACAGTGTCCCAGTAGGCATCATATATAGATAAAAATCAATTATCCCACTGATGACAATGATAGATTTGTCATTTTCAGCAAACAATTCTTACAATAAACCATATATCTAGTCTGACATATGGACCAAGACATGCCCCTCCATAACAATATTAGTAAATAAGATTCCCATTCCCAAGTTTTAAAGAGCTCTCTGAGTTTGTCAATACGGAAGCACGTATAGCATGTAATCCAGTAACATCATCTTACATCTTAAAATCCTTAGAAGAGAGGCCTGCAAGAGAGATAAAACACGCAAGAGCAACTGCTTCTTGCTCCAAATTTTCCAGCATCTTTGAGGTCAGTTTTCTGGCATGTGATGAACGTCTTAGTTTATTTGTTTGGACTAGATTTGTTTGAGGCAAGACTAATGCTGCATCAGACTCTTCTACCTCAGACAGGTTCCCTTGCTCTTCCCCCTCTACTCTATCTATCTTTGTATCCTCTAACAGTGGCATGGTAATACTAGGCTCAGACATTTTACTTTAAATGCTATAACAATCAATAATAATAATAAAATGCCTTTCACTTTAAATGCAAGATTGACAAATGCAGAAATAAATGAGTTTCACTTTAAATGTAAAAGCGATAAATGCAGGCAATACATGACTTTCATTTTTAAATGTAACAGCATCTGTGTATTACAAACTGTCCTTTGTCTTTTATTCCTTAACATGAAAATGTCATTTTATACCAAAACTTATTTGCAAAGATAAGTATTAAGGAAAGCTCTGACCTTATTCTGAAGAGCAGGGATAAATGTCTGTCTTAAAGGAGACGTGTCTTTTCTTGATGATGCGATGCTCTGTGCTGACTTGTGATGCTCTGTGCAGACTTTGGGCCTAGTTGCGGGAAACTAGCTGGTTGCAGTACGTGTCCTCTTCGCGGATAGCGGTGTGGACACTCTATCTCTGGACTTTGGCCTCCCACCATGCGTCTCTTTCTCTCTCTAGGGATCGCAGGAGGGTTGGCGCTCTTTCTCTGACTATTTTGCCTTTGCCATTCTGTCACTTTAAGAGTCGGCTCCGTTTGACTAATGCACACGTTCTATGACCTCTATAGTAGCTCTGCTGAGGTGTCTTTGCTTGCTCACTCAGGGAACAGTTGCTGAGCGGCAATATATGCTGGAGCTCTGCTGCTCTAAGGCGCTCTTTACTATGCAAGTTGAAGAGCGCTATCGCTTGAAGTGCCTTTTGCGCTGTGGCATTAAAATAATTTTTATATCTCTGACTTTTAGTCTAACCAGACTGTCTGTTGCCTTGTAATTCCTCTAGCGCCGTTCTATGGAAACAGTAGGTTTAAAGAGCACACCAAATGCTTGAAATTATTTATTTATTAAATTAAACTTTTCTTCTTATAACACTGCCGCCTCAGCAGCCGATAGCCCATGTACATAACACGTGTTGAATAAAGTATCATAAATTGACGGCATGCATAAGATGGTGGTTCAACTGTTCAATCTTGTCATTCAACATAAAATGGTGGATATATTTCTCTCTTGAGTATCTGTACTCTCACTTTAAGTTATTTAAGCACTTTATGATCTCTCTGAGAGGTATATCTGGGGTCTAACTAATAGTTCACTTGCTGAATTTGGTTGCAATTTGCAATATGCAGTTAGCAGTAACTATTTGCAGATTGGTTGAGTATGATCTAGTATTATTGTATGAAATTTGGATTGCAATATGGAATTTGAATTTGTATTGTCAACTTTATAGTTTGCAATTGTATGGTATTTGCTATTGAATTTGGTGGAACTGTAAGTAAACACACATATAACTGGTTCAATATACAGTTCTAATCACTATATTAACAGTAGGAACATTATATAACTGTTTTAAATACCTATTTTGGCCTCTCTACTTCCAAAAAACACAGCTCTTAGAGGAGTGAATGTCTGCTCAGCTTCTCTCTCTGGTGAATAATAATTTCTAGCAGCTTCTGCTAGAGAATTTCCCACACAGGCTGTGAGGCTGGCTGTGATTGGCCAAGACTTCTGCTGTGTGTGAGGCTGGCTGTGATTGTTCTAGACACCTGCCCAGCAACAATAGTTTAACTGTATGCTTTCTGTTGTTTCTGCTATGTCATTGAGTTTACCTCACATCCATATAACAAATCTTAAAGGCATATTATCTTTTCTGCTTCTGTGAACACAAAATATATAACACTTATATGACATCCAAACAAGAAGTCACTGTAAATAACTCTGCTTTTGTCTCTAACACACAAACATAGGAACTGTATTAAGGTTATTGGCAGGTCTAGCTATATAAACATATAATCTATGTTAGCAACCTAGGACAGGTCTTAACTGTGCTTTATTGGGACACCTTGTTGTTCATTAGACAGTGTACTTTGTACCGGTTATTTGTGACGATATATGTCCCTCTTGTGTCATTTTTGACCCTGTGGATTCAGTGGGAACATCTAGTGTAATAACACCTCTAAGATTGCTGCTAATTTTTATATTTGCTTTATGTGTATTGTGAAATTCTTGTAATAAAATATGTCATTATATCATATGCGTGTCTTGCTTTTGGTGTTTACGGGGTTACTGCTGCACTACAACAACCCATATTGTTTTACTGCTGTATTAATGTGAGAGTTAGCATGCTAGACAGCTGTCTATAATTTATATGCTACTTACTTTGTATAGTCAACTAAGGTTACCTTGTCTATGGTTTATGCTGCTTCTATACATTAGAATTGGTTTGTATTATTGATGTGAATTTTAAATAATCAAAACCCAATAAAATATTTATTTAAAAAAAGGAATATGATACTCTAATGCAAAAACATGTGCTGTATGTGTAATAGTCATTGAGTTTATTAACCAATTAAAATATATATGATATGCATTTTAAAGCATCACTACCAGAAATTAGCAAAGTTTTAAAAAATATGATTTAGATGCCTCACTGAATTTTTCCCAAAGATTTAATTTGATCCTCATTAATTCATGACAAAGCACATTATGAATCAGCTGTTTCGCGGCTGCAGGGGGCGTGTATCTCGGTGTACATCACTGTGCATTGCAGAAACATGTATAACTAGTCCTCTGTAGTAGTGGCACAGTAAATGTGCGTCAGTATAACAAGCAGGTGACAGGTGTCACTCTTAGACTTAGTTCACACTTCATTTATTTGGTCAGTTACGGGTCAAAAATTGACCAAATAACTCAAGTGTGAACTCAGCCTTAAAGGTTAATGTTAGCGTCAGGTTTAAAGGACTTAACTGGGCCCAAGATTCTACTATAGAGTGAAAGAGCGCTCTCCTTTTACACCATCTGCTGATTCCACATAAATTGCTATAGAACCAGTTCTGTTACACGCTGATACAAGTAGTGGGCCCATGATAGAGTGTAGAGGGTATCACCAGTAAGTTTGTGTTGACATCACTGTTTATTTTTCCCTTCTTCGGATCCATCACAAGAACAACCCCCAAAATACGGATCATGTCTTTTCAGCATCTGCCTTTGTCAGCATTTGGTCAGTAATTGATCAGTATTGCTAAGGCCAAAAAAAAAAACAGGAGTGGGTTCAAAACAGAGATGACACATGCTGGGAATATTCTCATGTCTTCTGTGTTTTGTACCCACTCCTGCTTTTGGCTATTTGCCTCTGAAATTGGTTTTATTCAGATGGAAAAGAAGTCCTACGTGGAAGACTTTAATGGCCTCTATCACGTGGTCAGTATTTGTTAAGTTTTTTGGATCAGTATTTCATCAGTATTGGAACCCTTGTCTGTCTCTGGCTAAGAAGACATGAAGACGGAGGGGCGGTCCTTCACACTGCATGCCTGCATTAGGCTTCAGAGTGAGGAGGCGTGTCTCTCAGTAATCCAATCTGATTGGTTGGCAGTGAGCTGCTGGCTACAGTAAGTGTGTATGGGAAGTGAGGGAAAGCAGTTTTGGCCTCAGAGAACTGGCAGAGGAGCCATCTTGAGAAGGTCCTCATATTGTAAATGCTTAAACAGCCGAAAGTAAGGGGAAAAACTCAAGGAAAACTTTGGTATGTGAAGAAACTAAATATTGCTTTATGCATAATACTGCTGCAGCAGTAAGGCTACTTTCACACTTGCGTTCGGGGTTCCGCTTGTAAGTTCCGTTTGAAGGCTCTCACAAGCTGCCCCGAACGCATCCGTACAGCCCCAATGCATTCTGAGTGGATGCGGATCCGCTCAGAATGCATCAGTTTGGCACCGTTTGGCCTCCGTTCCGCTCAGCAGGCGGACACCCGAACGCAGCTTGCAGCGTTTTCGTGTCCGCCTGGCCGTGCGGAGCCAAACGGAGCCGTCCAGACTTACAATGCAAGTCAATGGGGACGGATCCGTTTGACGTTGACACAATATGGTGCAATTGCAAACGGATCTGTCCCCCATTGACTTTCAATGTAAAGTCAGGAGTCCCTTTTATACCATCAGATCAGAGTTTTCTCCAATCCGATGGTATATTTTAACTTGAAGCGTCCCCATCACCATGGGGACGCCTCTATGTTAGAATATACCATTGGATTTGAGTTAGATCGTGAAACTCAGATCTGACAGCATATTCTAACACAGAGGCGTTCCCATGGTGATCGGGACGCTTCAGGTTAGAATATACTAAAAGAACTGTGTACATGACTGCCCCCTGCTGCCTGGCAGGTGCTGCCAGGCAGCAGGGGGCAGACCCCCCCTCCCCCCCTGTATTTAACTCATTTGTGGCCAATGCGGCCGGCCCCCCTCCCTCCCCTGTAGTTAACACATTGGTGGCCAGTGCGGCCGGCCCCCCCTCCTTCCCCTGTAGTTCTGTAGATTCATTGGTGGCCAGTGGGCCCCCCTCTCCCTCCCCCTCCTAATTAAAATCTCCCCCCCTATCATTGCTGGCAGCGGAGAGTACCGATCGGAGTCCCAGCTGCGAGCTGCGATGTCTGTGACCTGCCAGGCGCTCCTCCTACTGGTAAGTGAAAGGTCTGTGCGGCGCATTGCTTATAGCACAGACCTGTCACTTACCAGTAGGAGGAGCGCCCGGCCGGTCACAGACATCGCAGCTCGCAGGTAAGTATAATGCTTCTAAAAATTGCTAAGTAACCATGGCAACCAGGACTGCAGTAGCATCCTGGTTGCCATGGTTACCGATCGGAGCCCCAGCGATTAAACTGGGACTCCGATCGGTACTCTCCGCTGCCACCAATGATAGGGGGGGAGATTTTAATTAGGAGGGGGAGGGAGGGGGGGGCCCATTGGCCACCAATTAATCTACAGAACTACAGGGGAGGGGGGGGGGGGCCGGCCGCACTGGCCACCAATGTGATAACTACAGGGGAGGGAGGGGGGGCCGGCCGCACTGGCCACCAATGAGTTAAAAACAGGGGGGGAGGGAGGGGGGCCGCACTGGCCACCAATGAGTTAAATACAGGGGGGGAGGGGGGGGGGTCTGCCCCCTGCTGCCTGGCAGCACCTGCCAGGCAGCAGGGGGCAGTCATGTACACAGTTCTTTTAGTATATTCTAACTTGAAGCGTCCCCATCACCATGGAAACGCCTCTGTGTTAGAATATACTGTCGGATCTGAGTTTTCACGAAGTGAAAAATCAGATCTGAAATAAACAGTTATGCAGACGGATCCGTTCTGAACGGATGCAAAGGTTTGCATTATAGGAGCGGATCCGTCTGTACAGACACCAGACGGATCCGCTCCTAACGCAAGTGTGAAAGTAGCCTAACATATGCAAAAAAATAAATTTTTATTTATGAAAACATGACAGTTACACTTTAAAACTATTTAAATCAAAGCAAAAAAGGAAGATACATATAAATACAAATGCAGAATAAGAGTATCCATTCAATATTCAAATATCAGATCATGTCTATGATTTAATCCCTTTGGAATTCTGCTGTTTAACATAAAAATCCAATAGAATTCATGATTCAATAACTTTCTATGCAAGTCACCTCCCCTGCAGGGGTTAAAGACTCTTTCAATGCCTGTAACTTCCAAGTTAGCCACATTTCCCTGGTATACCTCCCTAAAGTGTTTGGATAGCATGGAGATTTTTATGTTAAACAGCAGAATTCCAAAGGGATTAAATCATAGACATGATGTGATATTTGAATATTGAATGGATACTCGTATTCATGCATTTGTATTTATATGTATCTTACTTTTTTGCTTTGATTTACCTACCTTTAAGTTTGTATATGACATGGATTGGAGGGATTAATTATGCGCACACATCTGAGTGGACATGTCATGAGAGGCATGCTTTCTCTTTTAAAGGAAGATGGATAAGTAGAACAGTAGGTTAGCACTAAGACTTGATGGTGAAATGCATCAACCTGCTATGTCTAGTGTTCCTGTACTTTTAGTGTATACCCAATAAAGCTTGGATTTTAACAGCGGACAACCGTGCTGTTTCTTTTTATATGTACACTGAACAAAAATATAAACGCAACACTTTTGGTTTTGCTCCCATTTTGAATGAGCTGAACTCAAAGATCTGAAACCTTTTCTACATACACAAAAGACCCATTACTCTCAAATAATGTTCACAAATCTGACTAAATCTGTGATAGTGAGCACTTCTCCTTTGCCGAGATAATCCATCCCACCACACAGGTGTGGCATATCAAGGTGCTGGTTAGACAGTATGAACATTGCACAGGTGTGCCTTAGACTGCCCACTCTGAAATGTGCAGTCTGATCACACAGCACAATGCCACAGATGTCGCAACGTTTGAGGGATTGTGCAATTGGCATGCTGACTGCAGGAATGTCTACCAGAGCTGTTGCCCGTGCAGTAAATGTTCATTTCTCTACCATAAGTCGTCTCTAAAGGCGTTTCAGAGGATTTGGCAGTACAGCCAACCGGCCTCACAACCGCACACCACGTGTAACCACACCAGCCCAGGACTTCCACATCCAGAATGTTCACCTCCATGATCGTCTGAGACCAGCCACCCGGACAGCTGCACAAACTGTCAGAAACGGTCTCAGGGAAGCTCATCTGCATGCTCGTTGTCCTCATCGGGGTCTGGACCTGACTGCAGTTCATTGTCGTAACCGACTTGAGTGGGAAAATGCTCACATTCGATGGCATCTGTCACGTTGGAGAGGCGTTCTGTTCACGGATGAGTCCCGTTTTTCACTGTTCAGGGCAGATGGCAGACAGCGTCTGTGGCGTTGTGTGGGTGAGCAGTTTGCTGACGTCAACGTTGTGGATCGAGTGGCCCATGGTGGCGGTGAGGTTATGGTATGGGCAGGCTTATGTTATGGACAACGAACACAGGTGCATTTTATTGATGGCATTTTGAATGCACAGAGATATCGTGACGAGATCCTGAGGCCCATTGTTGTGCCATTCATCCACCACCATCACCTCATGATAATGCACGGCCATGGTGACTGTGGGGTTATGGTATGGGCAGGCGTATGTTATGGACAACGAACACAGGTGCATTTTATTGATGGAATTTTGAATGCACAGAGATACCGTGATGAGATCCAGAGGCCCATTGTTGTGCCATTCATCCACGACAATCACTTCCTGATAATGCATGGCCCCATATTGCAAGGATCTGTACACAATTCCTGGAAGCTGAAAACTTCCCAGTTCTTGCATGGCCAGCATACCCACCGCACATGTCACCCATTGAGCATGTTTGGGATGCTCTGGATCTGCGTATACGACATCGTGTTCCAGTTCCTGACAATATTCAGCAACTTCGCACAGCTATTGAAGAGAAGTGGACCAACATTCCACAGGCCACAATCAACTACCTGATCAACTCTATGCGACGGAGATGTGTGGCACTGTGTGAGGCAAATTGTGGCCACACCAGATACTGACTGGTTTTCTGATCCCCCCCTTCCCCCAGTAAGGCAAAACTGCACATTTCAGAGTGGCCTCTTATTTTGGGAAGTGTAAGGCACACCTGTGCAATATTCATGCTGTCTAATCAGCACCTTGATATTCCACACCTGTGAGGTGGGATGGATTATCTCGACAAAGGAGAAGTGCTCACTAACACAGATTTAGACAGATTTGTGAACATTATTTGAGAGTAATGGGTCTTTTGTGTATGTAGAAAATGTTTCAGATCTTTGAGTTCAGCTCATGCAAAATGGGAGCAAAAGCAAACAAAACCGAAGGTGTTTCATTTATATTTGTGTTCAGTGTATATATATAATCCCAAATATTGCAGCAGCACAGTCAGACGTTGTGCACTGGGTGCAATTCCTCACAGAGGCCGGCCCCTCCTCCAAGATATATACTTAACAAAATGATGAGGCAGCACTTCCAGCTTTAAGGTGACAGGGTGAAGACCCCAATAGACTTTAATCCGGCAACGTTTCGGCCTGCTCAATGAGGCCTTTATCAAGCTACATAACAGTGTATACAACCAGGTATATATACCCACAATCCAATACAAAATAATTACAATCAGTGATTACACATGTCATCAATCAAGTCACATGATCTCCAACTCCATCATCACGTGACTTTTGTGCATAGTAAACATTTGTAAAAAAGTCATACAAAGATATAAAAAATACAAAATAGTGATCATCCTTGCTTACAGTAGATATGTGCATTTCAATCAATATATGTACGTACATCCATTTTAAAAAAGAGTTTATGTCCCCTGCATACATAACCCCAAGATGTACATAAAGTGCATAAGTGCTCCGTGCATAAAGAGTTAAAATCTTTTATTTGTGATGCAGCTGCATCATATCTAAACTTAAAATCAACCTGTTGGAGCTCACCATTCATGGACCCATAGAACAGACCGGCGTTGGCGTCCCTCAGTCTGCAGCGCGCATGCTCCGGGTCAGACGTCACTGGTCCCGCCCCCTACGTCGCCGCGCTCCTATGTGCCAACTCCATGGACCGCAGCGTCATCCAATGGAGCGCATCGCAGGACCAACAGCAACGAGGGGAGGAGGGCCAGGTCATGTGACACAGAAATACGTCACGCTACATCAGAGGGCGTGTTCACGCTCCGGGTCAGACGTCACTGGTCCCGCCCCCCACACTGCCGCGCCCCTATGTGCCTACTCCATGGACCACAACGTCATCCAATGGAGCGCATCACAGGGACAACAGCATAGGAGGGAGAAGGGCCAGGTCATGTGACACGGCGTAAACACCTCGCCGCACCAGAAGGCGTGTTCAGTGTTCAAGGAGATCTGAAAAATCTCAAAGCGGACAATCGCGGAGATGCCTGTAGTGACAGTGCGCAACCTTGCATGCTACAACAAATCTACAACCTCAGCGTATAAAGGGCGGACGGGGTGGAAAAAATGAAATCGACCCCCATCTCTTCCACCGGGTCCCCAACTATCAAAATCATTATATGTGCAATTACAATGGGACAAACCCTTCCCATCTATCTGCACAGCGAACTCTGACATCAGTATATAACCACTCGCTATCCGGCTTGTGGCAAGTGAATATTGTATATCAACTCATGTAGTTCGCTAGTTGTAAAATACTTTATAGAGGTCAATAGACACATTGCGCATCAAGTCGCCCACTTGGACACACATCCGCCACCGTCCATCTAATCTCCTCTCTATGGTCACTTCATTCACCGGCGTGTTCAAGGGTCCATAGGCGGCTCCATGTAATGAAACAGATAAAGGGTCATTGGGCTCATCTACAGATTTATCTGAAATAGATGAAAAAATGTATCAACTTTTGTTCAAGAAAGAGTGTACACTGTTACATATCCCCCACATCAAAACAAAATGGAAGAGGACCCCCACGTCCGGCATGCTGACTGCACATCTACTATCCACATAGTTCCCATCTACATTCTGCATTGAGGCCATCAGGCTTCAATGTATGTAACCTGTGTATCCACATAATCTCACGTTGTTTAAGAAGCTTTTCCCTGTTACCTCCCCTTTTCAGTGGTGGGATATGATCTATTACCCTGAATTTGAGGTCCTTTTCCCTGTGTCCAGCTTCAATAAAGTGCTTGGGCACAGGAAGATCTTTCCTCTTTTGGCGAATGGAATATCTGTGATAGTTCATCCTGGTCTTAACATCACATATGGTCTCCCCTACATAAAGGAGATTGCAGGGGCAAGACAAGAGATAGACCACATATGAGCTATCACAGGTCAGAAAGTGCCGTATGTCAAACTGCGTATTTAATACTGGGTGTGTGAATCTCTCCCCTTTAAGCATATAGCTGCAGTTAACACAGCTCAAACACGGATAACATCCGTATTTTTTGCGACCTATATACGTCTGGACTTTAGCCTTATCACCAACCACCTCAGCTCTGACTAACTTGTCCCTCAGGTTATCTGCTCTCCTATATGACATTAGAGGGGGTACCGTGAATGAAGTGACCATAGAGAGGAGATTAGATGGACGGTGGCGGATGTGTGTCCAAGTGGGCGACTTGATGCGCAATGTGTCTATTGACCTCTATAAAGTATTTTACAACTAGCGAACTACATGAGTTGATATACAATATTCACTTGCCACAAGCCCGATAGCGAGTGGTTATATACTGATGTCAGAGTTCGCTGTGCAGATAGATGGGAAGGGTTTGTCCCATTGTAATTGCACATATAATGATTTTGATAGTTGGGGACCCGGTGGAAGAGATGGGGGTCGATTTCATTTTTTCCACCCCGTCCGCCCTTTATACGCTGAGGTTGTAGATTTGTTGTAGCATGCAAGGTTGCGCACTGTCACTACAGGCTTCTCCGCGATTGTCCGCTTTGAGATTTTTCAGATCTCCTTGAACACTGAACACGCCTTCTGGTGCGGCGAGGTGTTTACGCCGTGTCACATGACCTGGCCCTTCTCCCTCCTATGCTGTTGTCCCTGTGATGCGCTCCATTGGATGACGTTGTGGTCCATGGAGTAGGCACATAGGGGCGCGGCAGTGTGGGGGGCGGGACCAGTGACGTCTGACCCGGAGCGTGAACACGCCCTCTGATGTAGCGTGACGTATTTCTGTGTCACATGACCTGGCCCTCCTCCCCTCGTTGCTGTTGGTCCTGCGATGCGCTCCATTGGATGACGCTGCGGTCCATGGAGTTGGCACGTAGGAGCGCGGCGACGTAGGGGGCGGGACCAGTGACGTCTGACCCGGAGCATGCGCGCTGCAGACTGAGGGACGCCAACGCCGGTCTGTTCTATGGGTCCATGAATGGTGAGCTCCAACAGGTTGATTTTAAGTTTAGATATGATGCAGCTGCATCACAAATAAAAGATTTTAACTCTTTATGCACGGAGCACTTATGCACTTTATGTACATCTTGGGGTTATGTATGCAGGGGACATAAACTCTTTTTTAAAATGGATGTACGTACATATATTGATTGAAATGCACATATCTACTGTAAGCAAGGATGATCACTATTTTGTATTTTTTATATCTTTGTATGACTTTTTTACAAATGTTTACTATGCACAAAAGTCACGTGATGATGGAGTTGGAGATCATGTGACTTGATTGATGACATGTGTAATCACTGATTGTAATTATTTTGTATTGGATTGTGGGTATATATACCTGGTTGTATACACTGTTATGTAGCTTGATAAAGGCCTCATTGAGCAGGCCGAAACGTTGCCGGATTAAAGTCTATTGGGGTCTTCACCCTGTCACCTTAAAGCTGGAAGTGCTGCCTCATCATTTTGTTAAGTATATATATATATATATATATATATATACACAGTACAGACCAAAAGTTTGGACACACCTTCTAATTCAAAGAGTTTTCTTTATTTTCATGACTATGAAGGCATCAAAACTATGAATTAACACATGTGGAATTATATACATAACAAACAAGTGTGAAACAACTGAAAATATGTCATATTCTAGGTTCTTCAAAGTAGCCACCTTTTGCTTTGATTACTGCTTTGCACACTCTTGGCATTCTCTTGATGAGCTTCAAGAGGTAGTCCCCTGAAATGGTCTTTCAACAGTCTTGAAGGAGTTCCCAGAGATGCTTAGCACTTGTTTGCCCTTTTGCCTTCACTCTGCGGTCCAGCTCACCCCAAACCATCTCGATTGGGTTCAGGTCCGGTGACTGTGGAGGCCAGGTCATCTGGCGCAGCACCCCATCACTCTCCTTCATGGTCAAATAGCCCTTACTTTCAAAGTTTTCCCAATTTTTCAGCTGACTGACTGACCTTCATTTCTTAAAGTAATGATGGCCACTCGTTTTTTTTTTACTTAGCTGCTTTTTTCTTGCCATAATACAAATTCTAACAGTCTATTCAGTAGGACTATCAGCTGTGTATCCACCTGACTTCTCCTCAACGCAACTGATGGTCCTAACCCCATTTATAAGGCAAGAAATCCCACTTATTAAACCTGACAGGGCACACCTGTGAAGTGAAAACCATTTCAGGGGACTACCTCTTGAAGCTCATCAAGAGAATGCCAAGAGTGTGCAAAGCAGTAATCAAAGCAAAAGGTGGCTACTTTGAAGGACCTAGAATATGACATATTTTCAGTTGTTTCACACTTGTTTGTTATGTATATAATTCCACATGTGTTAATTCATAGTTTTGATGCCTTCAGTGTGAATCTACAATTTTCATAGTCATGAAAATAAAGAAAACTCTTTGAATGAGAAGGTGTGTCCAAACTTTTGGTCTGTACTGTATATATATATATATATATATATATATATATATATATATACATACACTCACCTAAAGAATTATTAGGAACACCATACTAATACGGTGTTGGACCCCCTTTTGCCTTCAGAACTGCCTTAATTCTACGTGGCATTGATTCAACAAGGTGCTGAAAGCATTCTTTCGAAATGTTGGCCCATATTAATAGGATAGCATCTTGCAGTTGATGGAGATTTGAGGGATGCACATCCAGGGCACGAAGCTCCCGTTCCACCACATCCCAAAGATGCTCTATTGGGTTGAGATCTGATGACTGTGGGGGCCATTTTAGTACAGTGAACTCATTGTCATGTTCAAGAAACCAATTTGAAATGATTCAAGCTTTGTGACATGGTGCATTATCCTGCTGGAAGTAGCCATCAGAGGATGGATACGTGTTCTCATTCTGTTTACGCCAAATTCGGACTCTACCATTTGAATGTCTCAACAGAAATCGAGACTCATCAGACCAGCCAACATTTTTCCAGTCTTCAACAGTCCAATTTTGGTGAGCTCGTGCAAATTGTAGCCTCTTTTTCCTATTTGTAGTGGAGATGAGTGTTACCCGGTGGGGTCTTCTGCTGTTGTAGCCCATCCGCCTCAAGGTTGTGCGTGTTGTGGCTTCACAAATGCTTTGCTGCATACCTCGGTTGTAACGAGTGGTTATTTCAGTCAACGTTGCTGTTCTATCAGCTTGAATCAGTCGGCCCATTCTCCTCTGACCTCTAGCATCCACAAGGCATTTTCGCCCACAGGACTGCCTCATACTGGATGTTTTTCCCTTTTCACACAATTCTTTGTAAACCCTAGAAATGGTTGTGCGTGAAAATCCCAGTAACTGAGCAGATTGTGAAATACTCAGACCGGCCCGTCTGGCACCAACAACCATGCCACGCTCAAAATTGCTTAAATCTCCTTTCTTTCCCATTCTGACATTCAGTTTGGAGTTTGTCTTGACCAGGACCACACCCCTAAATGCATTGAAGCAACTGCCATGTGATTGGTTGACTAGATAATTGCATTAATGAGAAATAGAACAGGTGTTCCTAATAATTCTTTAGGTGAGTGTATATATATATATATATATATATATATATATATATATATGTTAATTTTTAGCCAGTGTTCACTTTAACACTTTTTTGTAGTGAATTTTCATACTACAGTTTTTGCACATACACGTGGAACTGTGCTCATTTGCATCCTTGCATCTGCATTTGCATTTTTGAGTTGTTTTTTTTAATCGTTTTGTGAGAAGAAAGAACTGCAGGTAGTGGTAGTATATATACACATATTTTTTAAACAATTTTTTTGCTACTAAATTCAATTTCCAATTTATTACAAGCCCCTTCACATGTAAAAACACATATACTCCACTCACAATAAATAAAGGTCTACACATTTCACACGTCACACCCCAATAAAATAAAACTGGCTCGTCCATCCAAAGAGTATACTCAGCTGAACAGCGTACCCAAATTTTGACTCTGATACTGAGTCTGCCAGTGAGGGAGAAGATGATGCCACATTCCTCTACTCCTCTACCCCCTCATCATCCGGTGATGAGGGACCCTCTAGAAGGTACCCCAGAACAGCTGAGGCTTATCAACCCCCACTTCCTGAAATTGTAGGCAGCTCAGGAATTCAGATTGATTGTGTGGGCTTCACAGAAATAGATTTTTTTTAAATAATTTTCTCTGAAGATTTTATAAATTTGATGCTAACTGAGACAAATTTATACGCCCAGCAATTTATTTCCCAAAGCCCCACAATGCCATATGCTAGACCCCTAGGTTGGATCCCAGTAAATGCAGCAGAGATTATGACCTTTTGGGAGCTCTTGCTGCATATGGGCCTTGTTAAAAAAAAAAAAAAAGATTCATCAGTATTGGGGTGCGGATCTCTTGTACCAAACTCCAATTTATAGTAATACCATGGCGCCTAATCGATTCCAATAAGAGATGAGCTAATCGAAGCTGATGAAGTGGAATTTTATCAGAATTTCAGGAATTATTCGATTCACACCGAACTTCCTCATGCTTCGTGGTAACGAATTGCATTTTTTCCTAAAATGGCTGCTGCACATGTTAGGACATGGAGCAAAGAACTCTGGGAATGAGGGATCACCCACAATGCCATGCATGCAGCCAATCAGCAGCCAGACAGCCCTGTTATGTCACAGCCCTATAAATAGCCTCAGCCATCTTGGATTCAGACATTTTCCAGTGTACTTAGTAGTGTTGATCGAGCACCAAAGTGCTCGGGTGCTCTGGCTGAACACATCGGGATGCCCGGGTGCTCTACCGAGCACCTAAGTATAAATGAAGTCAATGGCAGAACCCGAGCATTAAACCAGGAACCCCCTGCTCTGAAGAGGGGAGGGTGCCTGGTACATAGGAAAAGGTCAGAAATTGATGGAAACACCACCAAAATGGTTCGGGAACGGAATGGGGAGGATGTATGGATGCATCTTGGACTCCCAGGTCGCTGCTGGGAACTATGTTATCCGAGTAGTACGCCGTAATAATACGCACAAAACCGATAGATAAAATTAATTTTAGAGGAAAAATTGTTAGGAAACATTCTTTCCTGTATATTTACTTGTATATAAAGTGCAAGTGCTGCCAAAAATTACAAGGAAGAGAAACTCCAATACAACCTGTATATCACATAAAGGAGGGCCTCATTCACATTGTGGTACAATTGTTCATGTAGTGGGACTCCTACACTCTTAAAGCCTATGCACTAAGTGAAAGGTCTGCAGAAAAAATTACAAGGAACCGGCACTACAATACACCCTTTGTTACTCAAAAAGGAGGGCATCATACGCAGCCTTGAAAAATTATGATTGATGGCCTGCTGGTGACCCTCAAAAACATTTGGAGCAAGGGCCTGCTGATATGACCATCTAAAACATTATGGGCAATGGCCTGCTGCCGCTTTGGTGACTCTAGATAACCTGGGCCCGATCGCACGTCCCCGTGACGGCGACGATCCATTCAGATGTCTGCCCTATCAACTTTAGATGTTATTTTCAGCTCAAATTATGGACCAGTGTTTGTTTCCGGAGAGGGAGCCTGAGAAACGGCTACGTCTACCACATCCAAGCAAGGCAGCATGCGTACAAATTACCTATTAGGTATAATTACTGTAGGTGAGGGCCTGCAGGTGAGCTGACCCTGTAAAAGATTTTAGGTGTGGGCCTGCAGGTGAGCTGACCCTGTAAAAGATTTGAGGTGCGGGCCTGGAGGTGAGCTGAACCTGTAAAAGATTTTACGCGCGGGCCTGCTGGTGAGCTGACCCTGTAAAAGATTGTAGGTGAGGGCCTGCTGGTGAGCTGACCCTGTAAAAAATTATATGCGAGGGCCTGCTGGTGAGCTGACCCTCTAAAAAGTTGTAGGTTAGGGCCTGCATGTGAGCTGACCCTCTAAACAATTATATGCGAGGGCCTTCAGGTGATCTGACCCTGTAAAAGATTTTATGTGTGGGCCTGCTGGTGAGCTAACCCTGTAAAAGATTGTAGGTGAGGGCCTGCTGGTGAGCTGACCCTGTAAAAATTTATATGCGAGGGCCTGCTGGTGAGCTGACCCTCTAAAAGGTTGTAGGTGTAACGCACCTAGTTGATCAGTTAGGATCTCAACTGCGGAAGCAATGGACATGCACTATTATCCCACTGCCCTTGCTCTTGGCTGTGGGATTCGCGGTTACTCAGTATGTACCCCAGGCGTCTCTCTCAGTCTTGGGCGGAGAGTTTGGGGTAACAAAATCATTTACCGCTATCCATTTATTTAGTATTACTGCTGGAGAGGAAGGTCTCCCAGTATTACAGGAGTCACAAGTTAGTATAAGCTTGTGCACAGTTCAGAGTTAGTATCTAGTATGCAATAGGTTCAGGGTTAGTATATAGCATGTCCTTAGTTTAGTATATTGTATGCCATAGGTTCAGAGCATGTCCACAGTTTAGTATATAGTATGCAGTAGGTTCAGAACATGTCCACAGTTTAGTATATAGTATGCAGTAGGTTCAGAACATGTCCACAGTTTAGTATATAGTATGCAGTAGGTTCAGAACATGTCCACAGTTTAGTATATAGTATGCAGTAGGTTCAGAGCATGTCCACAGTTTAGTATATAGTATGCAGCAGGCTCAGAGCTAGTACAGCATGTCCACAGTTTAGTATATAGTATGCAGTAGGTTCAGAGCATGTCCACAGTTTAGTATATAGTATGCAGTAGGTTCAGAGCATGTCCACAGTTTAGTATATAGTATGCAGTAGGTTCAGAGCTGGTTTGGGAGTATCGTCTCACACCAGTCAGGAACCACCCCACTCAGAGTTCTAGGACATTAATCAGAGCAGGTAACAGGCATATACTTGCGGTTAGTTGGTCCTGGCTAGGAAGCCAGCAGTGGGGAAGCCAGTGGCAAGAAGGTAGACAGTCCTTCACGCTGTTGTTAGGGATCCAGGTCTGGATATGTGGACAGAGTCCTCAGATGCAGTGGAGCTAGCAGGGTGCGCACCCCATTAGTGGAACACCCTGCTTAGCACCTGTCTTCTATTTAAGGGCCGGACGGTAAGTGGGCGGAGTCACAGGAGGGCCCAGCAGCCACTGCGTTCCACGCTGGAGCGCAAGCCAGCGTAACAACACAGGCGGTCGCTGCGTTCCACGCTGGAACGCAAGCCAGCGTATCATCGCAGAAGGCCGGTGCGTTCCACGCTGGAACGCAAGCCAGCGTATCATCGCAGAAGGCCGGTGCGTTCCACGCTGGAGCGCAAGTCAGCGTATCGTCACAGGGAACCGCTGTGATCCAGGCTGTACTGTTACAGTAGGTTAGGGCCTGCAGGTGAGCTGACCCTCTAAAAAATTCTATGCGAGAGCCTTCAGGTGAGCTGACACTGTAAAAGATTGTAGGTAAAGGTCTGCTGGTGAGCTGACCCTGTAAAATATTATATGCGAGGGCCTGCTAGTGAGCTGACCATGTAAAACATCATATACGAGGGCCTGCTGGTGAGCTGACCCTGTAAAACATTGTAGGTGAGGGCCTGCTGGTGAGCTGACCCTCTAAAAAATTAAATACGAGGGCATGCAGCTGAGCTGACCCTGTAAAACATTATATGCGAAGGGCATATATGCGAGGGCATTATATGCGACGAATAAGGGCTCTTTCACACCTGCGTTATTGTCTTCCGGCATAGAGTTCCGTCGTCGGGGCTCTATGCCGGAAGAATCCTGATCAGGATTATCCTAATGCATTCTGAATGGAGAGTAATCCGTTCAGGATGCATCAGGATGTCTTCAGTTCCGGTACGGAACGTTTGTTGGCCGGAGAAAATACCGCAGCATGCTGCGCTTTTTGCTCCGGCCAAAAATCCGGAACACTTGCCGCAAGGCCGGATCCGGAATTAATGCCCATTGGAAGGCATTGATCCGGATCCGGCCTTAAGCTAAACGTCGTTTCGGCGCATTGCCGGAGCCGACATTTAGCTTTTTCAGAGTGGTTACCATGGCTGCCGGGACGCTAAAGTCCTGACAGCCATGGTAAGTGTAGCGGGGAGCGGGGGAGCAGTGTACTTACCGTCCGTGCGGCTCCCCTGGCGCTCCAGAGTGACGTCAGGGCGCCCCAAGCGCATGGATCACGTGATCGCATGGATCACGTCATCCATGCGCATGGGGCGCTCTGACGTCATTCTGGAGCGCCCCGGGAGCCGCACGGACTGTAAGTATACCGCTCCCCCGCTCCCCGCTCCTACTATGGCAACCAGGACTTTAATAGCGTCCTGGGTGCCATAGTAACACTGAAAGCATTTGGAAGACGGTTCCGTCTTCAAATGCTTTCAGTACACTTGCGTTTTTCCGGATCCGGAGTGTAATTCCGGCAAGTGGAGTACACGCCGGATCCGGACAACGCAAGTGTGAAAGAGGCCTAAGCAAGATGATATGATGGAAGAGGAGAAGGAGGATGAGAAAAGGAAGATTCAACCATATACCCTTGTTTGTGGTGGAAAGGGTGCATGGGAATACAGTGTATTCAGTACATTATAAACAACACATTTAAAGTGCCTTTATGTTCATTAGCTTTCCTCTGGTGGAGTCGAGAAGTCATGGTCAATCCATGCCTTGTTCATTTTTATAAGAGTCAACCTGTCAGCATTTTCAGTTGACAGGCAGATACACTTATCTGTTATAATGCCACCAGCAGCACTAAATACCCACTCAGACAAAACGCTGGCGGCAGAGCAGGCCAGCACCTTCAAGGCGTAGAGCGCCAGTTCGTGCCACATGTCCAGCTTGGACACCCAGTAGTTGTAAGGCACTGAGGGATCATTGAGGACGCAGACACGGTCTGCTATGTACTCCTTCACCATCTTCCAAAATTTTTCCATTTTAATAATTTTTTTCCAGTTACAAAGCAAGGGTTAACAGCCAAACCAAACTCAATATTTATGGCACTGATTCTGTAGTTTACAGAAACACCCCATATGTGGTCGTAAACCGCTGTACGGGCACACGGCAGGGCGCAGAAGGAAAGTATTGCCATACGGTTTTTGGAAGGCAGATTTTGCTGGACTGTTTTTTTTTACACCATGTCCCATTTGAAGCCCCCCTGATGCACCCCAGAGTAGAAACTCAATAAAGTGACCCCATCTAAGAAACTACACCCCTCAAGGTATTCAAAACAGATTTTACAAACGTCGTTAACCCTTTAGGTGTTCCACAAGAGTTATTGGCAAATGGAGATGAAATTTCAGAATTGAAATTTTTTGGCAAATTTTCCATTTTAATCCATTTTTCCCAGTAACAAAGCAATGGTTAACAGCCAAACAAAACTCTATATTTATGGCCCTGATTCTGTAGTTTACAGAAACACCCCATATGTAGTCATAAACTGCTGTACGGGCAAACGGCAGGGTGCAGAAAGAAAGGAATGCCATACAGTTTTTGGAAGGCAGATTTTGCTGGACAGTTTTTTTTTTACACCATGTCCCATTTGAAGCCCCCCTGATGCACCCCTAGAGTAGAAACTCCAAAAAAGTGACCCCATTTTAGTAACTACGGGATAGGGTGGCAGTATTGTTGGTACTAGTTTAGGGTACATATGATTTTTGGTTGCTCTATATTACACTTTTTGTGAGGCAAGGTAACAAGAAAAAGCTGTTTTGGCACCGTTTTTATTTTTTGCTATTTACAACATTCATCTGACAGGTTAGATCATGTGATATTTTTATAGACCAGGTTGTCACAGATGCGGCAATACCTTATATGTATACTTTTTTTTTATTTATGTAAGTTTTACACAATGATTTCATTTTTGAAGCAAAAACAATCATGTTTTAGTGTTTCCATAGTCTGAGAGCCATGACTTTTTGATCGCTTGATATTACACTTTTTTGGATGTAAGGTGACAGAAAATGGTTTATTTAGCACAGTTTTTATTTTACATTTTTTACGGTGTTTATCTGAGGGGTTAGGTCATGTGATATTTTTGGGGGTCTAATCCTTTACAATGCATTCCAATACTTCTGTATTGGAATGTATTGACTGTATGAGTAATACTGTGTGTATTACTCATACAGCTTCCGGCCTGTGAGATCCAGGGGGCTGGATCTCACAGGCTCGTCCCCGGAAGGCAGCGCGATGCCTTCCTTAGGTATCGCTCTGCCTTCCATGCCATCGGGTCCCTCCTACAGCCGCATGGGGACCCGATGGCACCGCCGCCAGCAGCCGAAAACTGCAGGTAAAGCCGCAAACCACAGGTCTGAATTGACCTGCGGTTTGCGGCGATCGCTGACACGGGGGGGGGTCACGGGACCCCCACGCGCATTTAGCTAAGGTGCCTGCTCAATGATTTGAGCAGGCACCGGGTTCCGATCACCGCCCGCCGATGGGGATGTATGTGTGTATGTATGTATGTATGTATGTGTGTACAGTCAGGTCCATAAATATTGGGACATCGACACAATTCTAACATTTTTGGCTCTATACACCACCACAATGGATTTGAAATGAAACAAACAAAATGTGCTTTAACTGCAGACTGTCAGCTTTAATTTGGGGGTATTTACATCCAAATCAGGTGAACGGGGTAGGAATTACAACAGTTTGCATATGTGCCTCCCACTTGTTAAGGGACCAAAAGTAATGGGACATATAGACTAGACTAGTAATATAGACTAGTTTTACCCATCTATAACACTTTTTTTTTTTTTTTAAATAAGGTAAATACACTATTGGTATAATTCATAATCCCATGCAGATTCCTCCATATAGGAATTTCTTGATCTTTACCTTTGTTATGATTTATGAGTTGTTTGTGTAAATTCTTAACATTGTGTCATTATTACAGGTCAGGTTCCCTCGTTCCCCCACCACAAAAAAAAAAAGAAAAAAAAGAGGCACCCATGGAGAAGGGAGAAAATTTGGAGGCCACTTCCCCCCAAGATGTTGGCGAGACAGAGGCGACTGAGAAGGGGGCCGGACCTTCCCAGCCACCTGATTCCACCCCCTCAGCTCCAGAAGAGGTGGTCTACACCCCCCACCGGGAGGGTAAGTATGTGCACACATTACTATAATTTGGTATACATAACATATTCACAAGCATCCCACGATCCCCCCACCACCCTGCATCTCCGGAGCTGTAATGCACATGTGTAATATATCTGAAAAATAGCAGCCCTTAGTTAACATGGCTGCCTGTTTAGCTGAGTTGCATTTGCACCCCGGTTCACCTGGGGGCAGGGTGTCTGTTGGTCCGTATTAGACTGTCCCTCTGCATCAAGTCACATCCCGCTGAGGCCTACTCTTTATGGCCGGCCGTGAAGTGGTTAAAAGTGGCAACAATGAGGGGACAACAGAAACTAGTGTAATAGGAAAAAAGAATTTGCAACATACTCTGTAAACTACCTAAAAACTATTAATTAACCAAATAAATAACATTATACTCTATCCTAACTATCACTAAGAAAACTAAAATATAATTAACGTAAATATCTATAGTTATTGTATTTAGATGTAAATAGGCAGTGTTTAAACACATACTACACACAATGCACTAATTGTCTTGTAACCATGTAACCATGATTAAAAATAATTTTTTTATTATATTTGTTATAAATGCAATTTTTCAGTTTGATACAGCGTGTTTTCATTTTTTATAATGTAATGTTACGGTGTAATTTTATAAGTTAGTTGTAAAGCCACTTTATTCCAGGGTCAAACTCATCTTGATCAGGACAGACAGCAGTAGGTACATGGTAACACTGTAGTATGCGCCCCACACATAACTCAGCAGTGTCAGGACCTACAAGTATCGGTAACGGTGGAGTATAAGGCCCACACATAAGTCATCAGGGTCAGGACAGACTTCAGCATCAGCACCAGGTAGATGTTAAGGGTCCAGTATAAGGGCTACACATAGCTCGGCCTAACTCAGCACGAAGTGTGCAGCAGGAATTTGTTCCCAGGAATGGGCCCCTACCAGACCAGGACAACACCAAAAATAAACCAAGACACCTCTGACAGCTACATGTTGTAAGTGTGCAGCAGGAATGGGCTAATGAAAAAAATTACACTATTTGACTTTCTAAAATTTTTGGTTAAATAAATAATTATTTTTTTAAACAACAAGAAAAAGAAGTACAAAATTAGCTACACAAGATACAACGCGTTCCTCTGACTGCTAGAGCTTTCAAAAAAGTACCAAGGTCTGCAGATCTCCTACTGATGGATATCCTGCAACTTACAAAGAAAAACAATAGGGTAGATCTGTATGGTTGTACTGCCCTGTGATGCACAGATTGTACTTACACGGCACTCCACCAGTCACAAGCGTATCACAGATTTCCTTCCTTTCTTTTTTGAAGGGAGGAAGAGAAAATAACCTGTTTTATACCTTATATTTATGATGTGCGCGGTGAAGTGTGATCGACCCCACAACACTCCTCGGACCTGCAGCAATTTTTTGCGGACTGGTGATTAAGTATATACTTTTACTGCTAGAGCTTTCAAGATCGGGCACATCAAGTCTGTGGCAGATAAATATTTTTAATAACATTTTAACAATAACAATTTCCAACATTTTAACAATAACAGTGCTTTCTGGCTTATTTTTTTATTTTTTCATGGAAAGCAACTATATCTTTCATTATTTGACAGTTCTTCTTATCCATCCTCCAAACCTTCTTTGAAACCCGCCGCAGCAGCTTATGGAGAGCCAATTAATCCTTTTCATGCTCCTTCTGGTACTTGGCCATTCGTTGATGGCATTTATAGATTACTGTATGTTTAAAAGAAAAGAAAATATTAATGCAATTTAGTTTAGCAGACAATTAGTGCATTGTGTGGAGTAGGTGTATAAACACTTAAGATTTACATCAAAATCCAGAAGTTACACATGTTTATGGTCATTATAGTGTTTTTTGGATTAGAGATAGTTTGGATACAGTTTAATGTTATTTTTTTGGGTACTTACGCCACTTGCACACAACCGTATGCCCTACGAGACATACGGTCCATGAGCAAGCCATATGTCCCGGAGCGCATTACTACATCCTGCACATGGGAGCGCACAGCAGCAGAGGTTACTATGATACTCTCCACATCGTCCGCCCGTGGGACTATAGTCCTGTGTTCATATGAGTGCAGGACAATCGACCCGCGGGTGGCCGATGCGCACAGCATCAATAGAAACCTATGGTTAATTTACATTATTGGCATAGTAACCTATAATGCTGCGCGCTCCCGTGTGCACGTTGCATGCCGCTCCGGCATATGGCATGCTCATGGACCGTATGTCTCGGAGGGCATACGATCGTGTGCAAGGGGCCTTAGGCTACATGCACACGACCGTTGTGTGTTTCGCATTGCGCATTAATGGTGTATCTGAAAAACTCGTAAGGCTTCCCTGTGCGTTATGCAATTAGCGTAACTGCCCAGACAGCCATTTCAATAACTGCATATTCTTGTCCGCAAAACGGACAACAATAGGACTGGCAATATTTTTTCTAGGCACCACATAACGGAGCTACGGATGGGGACATCACACGGATTTCAGACCGCATCTTTTTTGGCACCATGAAATTGAATGGGTCCATATTTACCACCTCAGCTCCCCTAGCTTAAACACCCTTAATGACCAGACCACTTTTTACAATTCTGCACTACACTATTTTCACGGTTTATTGCGCGGTCATACAACTTACCACCCAAATGAATTTTACCTCCTTTTCTTCTCACTAATAGAGCTTTCATTTGGTGGTATTTCATGGCTGCTGTCATTTTTACTTTTTTTGTTATTAATCGAAATTTACAGAATTTTTTGCAAAAAAATGACATTTTTCACTTTCAGTTGTAAAATCTTTTAAAAAAAATACATTTCTATATACATTTTTCTCTAAATTTATTGTTCTACATGTCTTTGATAAAAAAAAAATGCAATAAGTGTATATTTATTGGTTTGGGTAAAAGTTATAGCGTTTACAAACTATGGTACAAAAATTTGAATTTCCGCATTTTGAAGCAGCTCTGACTTTCTGAGCACCTGTCATGTTTCCTGAGGTTCTACAATGCCCAGACAGTAGAAAAACCCCACAAATGACACCATTTCGCAAAGTAGACACCCCAAGGTATTCGCTGATGGGCATAGTGAGTCCATAGAACTTTTTATTTTTTGTCACAAGTTAGCGGAAAATGATTATTATTTTTTAATTTTTTTTCTTACAAAGTCTCATATTCCACTAACTTGTGACAAAAAATAAAAACTTCCATGAACTCACTATGCCCATCACAAAATACCTTGGGGTCTCTTCTTTCCAAAATGGGGTCACTTGTGGGGTAGTTATACTGCCCTGTCATTTTAGGGGCCCTAATGCGTGAGAAGTAGTTTGAAATCCAAATATGTTAAAAATGCCCTGTGAAATCCTAAAGGTGCTCTTTAGAATTTGGGCCCCTTTGCGCACCTAGGCTGCAAAGAAGTGTCACACATGTGGTATCTCCTTACTCAGAAGAAGTAGGGCAATGTGTTTTGGGGTGTATTTTTACATATACCCATGCTGGGTGAGAGAAATATCTCTCTGAATGTCAACTTTTCCCATTTTTTTATATAAAGTTGTCATTTAAGAGAGATATTTCTCTAACCCAGCATGGGTATATGTAAAAAGACACCCCAAAACACATTGCCCTACTTCTCCTGAGAACGGCAATACCACATGTGTGACACTTTTTTGCAGCCTAGGTGGGCAAAGGGGCCCAAATTCCTTTTAGGAGGGCATTTTTAGACATTTGGATTCCAGACTTCTTCTCACGCTTTAGGGCCCCTAAAATGCCAGGGCAGTATAAATACCCCACATTTGACCCCATTTTGGAAAGAAAACACCCAAAGGTATTCCATGAGGGGCATGGCGAGTTCATAGAAGATTTTTTTTTTTGGCACATTATTTTTTTTTTTCGTCACAAAGTCTCCCTTTCCGCTAACTTGGGACAAAAATTTCAATCTTTCATGGACTCAATATGCCCCTCAGCGAATACCTTGGGGTGTCTTCTTTCCAAAATAGGGTCATTTGTGGGGTGTTTGTACTGCCTTGGCATTTGAGGGTCTCCACAATCATTACATGTATGGCCAGCATTAGGAGTTTCTGCTATTCTCCTTATATTGAGCATACGGGTAATGAGATTTTTTTTTTCCGTTCAGCCTCTGGGCTGAAAGAAAAAATGAACGGCACAGATTTCTTCATTCGCATCGATCAATGTGGATAAAAAAATCTCTGCCAAAAAGAAAAAAGGAGGGGAAAGGCATCTGCCAGGACATAGGAGCTCTGCCCAATATCCAAACCCACTTAGCCCATATGCCCTGGCAAACCCGATTTCTCCATTCACATCAATCGATGTGGATGAATAAATCATTGCCGGGATTTTTTATTTTTTATATACAAAGTGTTTGCCAAAGCATATGAACACCGCCCCTCAGCTCATATGCCTCGGCAAACGTATCTTTTTTACTGCAGAGGAGAAATCTCGTCTTGCAGCGCCGCATACACCGGCTTTTGTGTAATCTGACAGCAGCGCAATGCTTCTGTCAGAATGAACATCAGTGCTGCAGCTCGTTCATCGGTTGGTCCACCTAGAAGGTAAAAAAAACAAAAGAAAAAAGAAAAAACCAGACCGCAACCCAATAAATTTATTAACATTAACTTTATATAACATTTGAACGGAACATTAACTTTTATAAACTTTATTAAACTTTTTGAACAGAACATTCACTTTTTTGTTTACCGGTGATTTATTTTTTATTTTTTTACCTTTATAGGACAAACCTCTCCTTCCCCATGGGACAATGTGCAAAGCGCAAAGCGCCCAGAGATGTGGCGAAGTACATTATGCACTTTGTCCCAGGTGAAAGGAGAGGTTTGCAGCAGCTGTGAGTGAAAGGGCCCTAACAGCCCTGTGTGCCTGTCCTGTGTAACGTAATCCCTATGCTAATAGTGTACCTGTGTGTGGTACTTCCGGAAACACTCCCCTAAGCATAGGGCAGGGTGGTCAGGACAGAAATAGCGGGTGTCACGCCTTATTCCACTCCTGCTACAGACACGACATCTTTTTCGGGGTGGCACTTGGGTTGAGGTACCAGCAACGACATTGGGGAAATGTCGCTCGTGTAGACGGCTTACTACACTGGTGGATGGGGCCACGGAACCTCCTGGATACAGGAGGTTCTCGATGATCTCTTCCTGAAATTTGAGGAAGGATCCTGTTCTCCCAGCCTTACTGTAGAGAACAAAACTATTATATACAGCCAATTTAATCAAATATACAGACACCTTCTTATACCAGCATCTGGTGTGTCGGGAAACTAAATAAGGAGCCAACATCTGGTCATTGAAGTCCACCCCTCCCATGAGTAAATTATAGTCGTGGACCGAGAGGGGCTTTTCAATGACACTGGTTGCTCGTTCTATTTGGATTGTCGTGTCTGCGTGAATGGAGGAGAGCATGTAAACGTCACGCTTGTCTCTCCATTTCACCGCGAGAAGTTCTTCATTACACAAGGCAGCCCTCTCCCCCCTTGCAAGACGGGTGGTAACGAGCCGTTGGGGGAAGCCCCGGCAACTAGGTCACGCGGTGCCACAGCACCCAATCTGTTCTAGGAACAAATGCCTGAAGAGGGGCACACTTGTGTAAAAATTGTCCACATAAAGATGGTACCCCTTGCCAAATAAGGGTGACACCAAGTCCCAGACTGTCTTCCCACTGCTCCCCAGGTAGTCAGGGCAATCGACCGGCTCCAGGGTCTGATATTTACCCTCATAGACACGAAATTTGTGCGTATAGCCTGTGGCCCTTTCACAGAGCTTATACAATTTGACCCCATACCGTGCGCGCTTGTATGGGATGTATTGCTTGAAGCAAAGGCGCCCGGTAAAATGTATAAGGGACTCGTCTATGCAGATGTTTTGCTCAGGCGTATACAAATCTGCAAATTTGGTGTTAAGGTGGTCTATGAGGGGTCGAATTTTGTGGAGCCGGTCAAAAGCTGGGTGGCCTCTGGGACGAGAGGTGCTGTTGTCGCTAAAGTGCAGGAAACGCAGGATGGCCTCAAATCGTGCCCTGGACATGGCAGCAGAGAACATGGGCATGTGATGAATTGGGTTCGTGGACCAATATGACCGCAATTCATGCTTTTTTGTTAGGCCCATGTTGAGGAGAAGGCCCAGAAAAATTTTAATTTCGGAAACTTGGACGGGTTTCCACCAGAAAGACTGGGCATAAAAGCTTCCCGGGTTGGCGGCTATAAATTGAGTGGCATACCGATTTGTTTCTGCCACGACTAAGTCCAAGAGCTCTGCAGTCAAGAACAGCTCAAAAAATCCCAGTGCCGAACCGATCTGAGCTGTCTCAACCCGAACTCCAGACTGGGTGGTGAAAGGGGGAACTATTGGTGCGGCTGATGTTGGGGGCTGCCAATCAGGGTTTGCCAGCACCTCAGGGACTCTAGGGGCTCTACGGGCCTGTCTGTGCGGTGGCTGCAACGGGGGAACTAATGCACGCGCCACCGCACCAGCTTCAACTGCCCTTCTGGTGCTCGCCACTTCACCATGTTGTACGGCAGTGCTGGTACTAGGTCCAGGATGGGCTGCGCTGCTGGTGTATGCCTCACCACGTAATCCGACAGCACCAGCCCCACTCTGCTGCCCTTGAAGCGGATCCTGCGCATCCTGTGGTCTAGCAACACGGGGCGGGTACGCCTGGTGGTATCAGGGACCTCAACCTCCTCGTCCGAACTTTGGGTCAGACTGCCACTGCTTTCTACAGGTTCGTATTCTGACCCGCTGGATTCGTCAGATGAGGGTTCCCATTCCTCATCCGACTGGGTCAGAATCCTGTAGGCCTCTTCAGAAGAATACCCCTTGTTTGCCATTTGGTCAACTAAATTTAGGGGGTATTCCCTGAGACTACCCAAGAAAAAAAGCAAGCCTGTCTTACAAATGGGAGGCTAGCGAAGTACCGGAAGCCGCTGCGATTGATCACTTACAGATACTATAAAAGTACCAATCCTGATTAGCGATACGCTAATCAGCGAATCAGTGACTGCGGTGCGGTGGGCTGGGCGCTAACCGACGCTAACTACCTAACTAAGGGGCCTAAACTATCCTAAACCTAACCGTCAATACTAGTGGGGAAAAAAAGTGACAGTTTACACTGATCACTTTTTTCCCTTTCACTAGGTGATTGACAGGGGCGATCAAGGGGTGATCAAGGGGTTAATTGGGGTGATGGGGGGTGATCTGGGGCTAAGTGTACTGTTTGTGTGTACTCACTGTGATGTGTGCTCCTCTGCTGGGACCAACCGATGAAAAGGACCAGCAGAGGAGCACAGAAGCCATTTAACACCTTATATTTATAAATATAAGGTGTTATATGGCTTCTGATTCGGTTTTTTGAAAATCAACAGCCTGCCAGCGACGATCATTGGCTGGCAGGCTGATGACAAACTTGTCTTCTAACTTTTGCCGGCCCGCGATGCGCATGTGCGGGCTGGCTGTGAGCGTAATCTCGCGTCTCGCGAGATGACGTGCTGGCGCGTGAAGGTGCCTGAATCGACCGCCTCCAGAAAGCGATCCTGCGGTAGGCGGTCCGCCTCGACTTCCACCATTGCGCATACATCAGTGGGGGGAGTGCAGACATCAGGGGATAAAACTGCAGACATCAGGGGGGGAAGTGGCCCAGACATTTGAAGAGGGTCCTGCCTGCTCTCCCTCCGACTGCTCCTCCAACTCATCAGGTGGGGAGTGCAGACATCAGAGGGGGAACTGCAGACATCAGGGGGGAACTGCAGACATCAGAGGGGGAACTGCAGACATCAGGGGGGGGACTGCAGACCTCAGGGGAGTAAGTGGCCAAGACAGTTGCAGAGGGTCCGGCCTGCTCTCCCTCCGACTGCTCCTCCGACTTTTCGTCCATCGACACCTGCACCATGTTCAGAACAGGCCTTTTGCGTCTTCTTCGTTTTGTCGATGGAACGGGAAGCCCTGTAAATAATCACACAATGTTAAAAATTTAGACCAAAAACTCAGAATTCATAACAGAGTAATAGATCAAGAAATTCTGAGATGTATTGATCTGCTTGGGATTATGATTATACACATGGTGTATTTTCCTCAATTAGTGGTTTTATAATATGCGAAAACAAGTGTTATAGATGGATAGAACTAGTCGAAGTTACAAGGTACAATGAGCTAACATGGGGATTTGTTAGGAGGATGTGCTATAGGGCAGCGGTCCTCAACGGCGATCAGGGCCGTCTTTGAAGCGCTTACTAATGAAGCGCTTCCATTATGGAAGCGCTTCATTAGTACAGGAGGACCAGGAAGTGGTGAAGGATCTGTACTCACCACTTCCTGGTCCTCGGTTCGGCTATCAGCTGTGCAGGGCTGCGCACAGCGTGAGGTCGCTCTGTGACCTCACACTGTGCGTCGCGATACACAGACGACAGCAGAATGAAGAGGATCGTGATGGTGACCAGGAGCAGGAGAGGTAAGATGACCTGGGGGCTGACATGGGGGGCTTATGGCTAACATAAGGGCTTATGGCTGACATGGGGGGCTTATGGCTGACATGGGGGGCTGATGGCTGACATAAGGAGCTGATGGCTGACATAGGGGGCTGATGGCTGACATGAGGGGCTGATGGCTGACATGGGGGGCTGATGGCTGACATGGGGGGTTGATCTGAGGCATTGGGGGTCTGATTGCTGGTCTGACATGAGTTGTAATGAAAAATATTAATTTCTTATTGTTCTACTCAAAAACCTGCACCTAGGTTTTTGAGTAGAACAATAAGAAAAAAATATTTTACTTATATAGGGCGAAAAATACGGTACAGCGCAGCAGAGACCAGTGGAGCAGAGACCAGTGCAGCAGAGACCCTAGTCAGTTTGTATAGTCGTTATATAGTGTTATATATTTTAATATGCACCTTTTATTTTGTTATGCGCGTGAATCAGTCAGCGCCGACTAGCATCCCCTAAGCCCCGCGCCAGAACCCCCGCCCCCTTCCCCCACACCCCCGATCCCTGGAAAAATTGTCTTGCATGAAACTGGTCCTTGGTGCAAAAAAGGTTGGGGACCACTGCTATAGGGTATTGTGGCTGGGTTATTGACAGTTTGGCGAACTAAACAACACTTCTGCAATTAGATATGGGGTTATTGGATGGTGTTATGTTTTTTTAAGTTACCTTCGGTGGCTGCCAGCGTTATACTGTCTGCCAAGCCACATATTCATGATCTGCCGCCTGCCCACCCTCCGTCCCTGTTGACTTAGTTGTCACAGTCACTTATTAGAAGGGGGCTTAAACTCGGTTGCCGATAGGTGGTGACTGGTGAGCTGACTTGATGGTTAAATTCTATTTATCCACAGTTTATTGCAGGTCTAATGTTAGTCTTCCATGTAAAATCAACAGTTTACATTACTAATGTCTGATCTCCCATACCTTTCCCCTATTACAATCTTAACCTCTCATATAGCATTAAATTATTGGTTTATGAGGTGAATTTACTGGTGTGTGTGTGTACATTATATATATATATATATATATATATATATATACAGTACAGACCAAAAGTTTGGACACACCTTCTCATTCAAAGAGTTTTTTTTATTTTCATGACTATGAAGGCATCAAAACTATGAATTAACACATGTGGAATTATATACATAACAAACAAGTGTGAAACAACTGAAAATATGTCATATTCTAGGTTCTTCAAAGTAGCCACCTTTTGATTTGATTACTGCTTTGCACACTCTTGGCATTCTCTTGATGAGCTTCAAGAGGTAGTCCCCTGAAATGGTCTTCCAACAGTCTTGAAGGAGTTCCCAGAGATGCTTAGCACTTGTTGGCCCTTTTGCCTTCACTCTGCGGTCCAGCTCACCCCAAACCATCTCGATTGGGTTCAGGTCCGGTGACTGTGGAGGCCAGGTCATCTGGCGCAGCACCCCATCACTCTCCTTCATGGTCAAATAGCCCTTACTTTCAAAGTTTTCCCAATTTTTTGGCTGACTGACTGACCTTCATTTCTTAAAGTAATGATGGCCACTCGTTTTTCTTTACTTAGCTGCTTTTTTCTTGCCATAATACAAATTCTAACAGTCTATTCAGTAGGACTATCAGCTGTGTATCCACCTGACTTCTCCTCAACGCAACTGATGGACCCAACCCCATTTATAAGGCAAGAAATCCCACTTATTAAACCTGACAGGGCACACCTGTGAAGTGAAAACCATTTCAGGGGACTACCTCTTGAAGCTCATCAAGAGAATGCCAAGAGTGTGCAAAGCAGTAATCAAAGCAAAAGGTGGCTACTTTGAAGAACCTAGAATATGACATATTTTCAGTTGTTTCACACTTGTTTGTTATGTATATAATTCCACATGTGTTAATTCATAGTTTTGATGCCTTCAGTGTGAATCTACAATTTTCATAGTCATGAAAATAAAGAAAGCTCTTTGAATGAGAAGGTGTGTTCAAACTTTTGGTCTGTACTGTATATATATATATATATATATATATATATACTCTGTAATCCCATGCAAATTATGAGTGGGATGTATGTAATGGACGGGGCCTTTCACCAGAATACTGAAAGATGTTTGCTGTTGATGTATATATAAACAACGAGACGTATATATATTTATGTGTGTGTGAAATGTTGGAGGTTAACCCTACTACATCTGTACGGATTAGCAGCATTACTGTATATATACACTCACCTAAAGAATTATTAGGAACACCATACTAATACGGTGTTGGACCCCCTTTTGCCTTCAGAACTGCCTTAATTCTACGTGGCATTGATTCAACAAGGTTCTGATAGCATTCTTTAGAAATGGTGGCCCATATTGATAGGATAGCATCTTGCAGTTGATGGAGATTTGAGGGATGCACATCCAGGGCACGAACCTCTCGTTCCACCACATCCCATAGATGCTCTATTGGGTTGAGATCTGGTGACTGTGGGGGCCATTTTAGTACAGTGAACTCATTGTCATGTTCAAGAAACCAATTTGAAATGATTCGAGCTTTGTGACATGGTGCATTATCCTGCTGGAAGTAGCCATCAGAGGATGGATACATGTTCTCATTCTGTTTACGCCAAATTCGGACTCTACCATTTGAATGTCTCAACAGAAATCGAGACTCATCAGACGAGGCAACATTTTTCCAGTCTTCAACAGTCCAATTTTGGTGAGCTCGTGCAAATTGTAGCCTCTTTTTCCTATTTGAGTGGTACCCGGTGGGGTCTTCTGCTGTTGTAGCCCATCCGCCTCAAGGTTGTGCGTGTTGTGGCTTCACAAATGCTTTGCTGCATACCTCGGTTGTAACGAGTGGTTATTTCAGTCAACGTTGCTCTTCTATCAGCTTGAATCAGTCGGCCCATTCTCCTTTGACCTCTAGCATCCACAAGGACTGCCATATACTGGATGTTTTTCCCTTTTCACACCAATATTTGTAAACCCTAGAAATGGTTGTGCGTGAGAATCCCAGTAACCGAGCAGAATGTGAAATACTCAGACCGGCCCACCTGGCACCAACAACCATCCACGCTCAAAATTGCTTAAATCACCTTTCTTTCCCATTCTGACATTCAGTTTGGAGTTCAGGAGATTGTCTTGACCAGGAGCACACCCCTAAATGCATTGAAGCAACTGCCATGTGATTGGTTGACTAGATAATTGCATTAATGAGAAATAGAACAGGTGTTCCTAATAATTCTTTAGGTGAGTGTATATTACAGAGTGTTGTAGAGAGAGGGACCAAATTCATGTAGCATTGTACCTGGGCATAATCTTGAACTGTACTCTACTGCTCGATGGTAGTTTAGCCGCTTGATGTCACACCATTTTTTGGGGATGGCTGGTACGGATGGAGTAGAGTTAACACTCCTGTTTTCTGAGATTTCTATTTTAAGCAAACACCTTCAATTGCTTTTCAATGGCTTTTGTCTCAAGATAACGCGATGAGTTAAGAAATTTTAGTTAAGAGCTGGAGTGCTAACCCTGCTACAGCTGTATTTCATGCCACACTCCATATTTGGCATATAACTCTGATTGAAGAGACAGTGCTATCTCCATTTTGTCCTTTCTTTTCGTGGTCCGGTCATATCCCTGAAGAAGCAATTGCTGATGGATAAAGATGAAAGCATATATTCAAAACATTTTTAGTATACCACATATTAAACACATATCCGAAAAAAAACGAAAAAAACATTGAAAGCCAAATTTACATTTTCATGTTACTTTTAAGAATCCTGATTCTATTGAGATTCTATATGTGTGGGCTCTGACAAATTAGATATTGCCCAAGTAAGCTGAGATGTACCTGTCTTGTTAAGGCACGGTACCGTATGTATAGCTGCGGCAGTGACTGCGCTCCCCTCCTCCCCCGTCCACAGGGCTCCCGAGCACTGCCCTCCTCCGGCGGGGGGGGCGGAGCCACGACGGCGCTACCCTCCTCCCCCGCTCGGAGGTTCCACAATGTTTCTCTTTACAAGCGGGGGGCGGGGCCCGCGATGGAGAGGGCCCCCCCTCCTCTGATCTGGCCAGCGTCGCACTGCTTCCCCACGTGGTGGGCGGGCTCAGCCGGCGGTGGGTCGGCCCCCAAACGAAGGGGGGCACCCCTGCACTGGGCGCCCTGCCAGGGAGCGAGTGCGGCGCCACGTGGCTTACGTTTTTGTCCGGTGAAGGGGGGGCCGGGTCACATAAGGCCTCCCCCCTGTCCCGGCTCTCTGATGCCAGGGGGCTGCGCCGTTTCCCCACGTGGTGGGTGTGCCCAGCCGGCGGCGGGTCGGCCCCTCGAGCAAGGGGGGCACCCCTGCACTGGGCACCCTGCCAGGGAGCGGCGCGACCCCCCACGTGGCAACATCCATTGACCGTGTTGATTCAGGGGCCCCCCTACACCGGTTCAGGCCAGAGGGCTACGCTACTCCCCACGCGGTAGAAGTGCTCAGCCGGCAGGTGGGTCAGCCCTGGGCGAAGGAGGGCACCCCCGCACTGGGCACTCTACCAGGGAGCCGCGCTGCCCTCCACGTGGCCCATGTACCGTGTTGGTGTGGGGCGGAGGCCATTGCGTAAGGGAGTCCCCCCATTCGGGTCCACGGTACCAGGGAGCTCCGCGCTCCCCACACGGTTATCGTGGAGGGATGCGGGGGACGCATTGGCCACTCCCCGCACCTTCACTAAAGTCTGGCACGGGCCGCCGTGCCGCTTAGATAGGCAGGGATCAGTGACAACGCCAGGAACGGTCGGGGGGGAACATGTTAGCCAGCGACTAAACCCCTTTCTACCGGTCGCCTGCAGCTTACAGCTCACATCCAGTCATTTCATGTTTTACCTGCACGGTTCCGTATGGCAGGCACGATCCACAGTTGACACCTTAATTGTTTTTCTTCCAGGGTCCAAGTTTTGTCTTGATCTTATTCTGTGATTGTGGCTTGTCGGTAGTCCAGTTTAGCCGGTCACTTACGTTACCGTTTCCATAGCTGTGAGGTCACACGCATCAGACATCGTCGTGGCGTCTGTGGACAAGAACGCAGCAGGAATGTCTGAGGGGGGCAGTATACCGTCCCTACGTGCATGGACCATTCCCAAGCTCATGTCGGAGCTAACGAAGAAAGGCGTCCCTTTCCTGGCTTCCGCCAGGAAGGCAGAGTTGTATCGACTGTGGAAAGACTCTTTAGTGCCCAGTAGTGACGATCCCCCTATGACCACGGTGAAAACGTCACTTGCTCAGTTGCACGTCATGCTGAACAGTCTGACATCGGCGGTCACTTCAATACAGGCGAGGTTGGAATTAATCGAGTCTCACGGCTCGGTCGTTCCGGTTTATGCCCCTGAGGTCCCGGTCGCTACCACCTCTTCTGTAGGGGATACCCGTACTGCCCAGGCCATCCCCAAAGTGGCTCCATCTCATTTCGTCCCAATCAGCTTCAGGAAAGACATCCTTGAGGTTAGGGATGTTAACCTCGCTTCGTTGCTGATAGCCTCCAGAGACTTGTCTGACAACAAAGTTATAGCTTGCGGGGAAGTCTCGGTGGTGCTGAGAGGCCGTGACCACAGGCTTAACCGCAAGCTAACTATCCCGGAATTCGTCATGACATTTAGCCTTTTTAGGGATGTTGTATGTTCTGCCACGCCGGACAGGAGGGAGGAACTCGATCTGTACCTCTTTCGGGTTACAGAGTTGGGTTACAAGTATGGAGGAAATTCGTTTACGACTTTCATTGTTCATTTTCAGCCAAAGTAGCAGCTGCGCTTTCCCAGTTCCAACGTGTGACAGATTGGTCCAACCTAGATACAGAACTGTTCTGCAGGCACTTTGCAGGCCTGAAAGCTCCTCCTGTTCCGCCTGTCAGTCCATCTTCCACTCCGTAGAGTGGTGCCACAAGTCGGCCGCCAGTACTTCATCGTACCCTTCCAGCTCATCAGCTGGGCCACTCGATGTTTTCAGACCCCCCAGCTCCGTGGACAAGCTAGGCCGGCCCATTGTTCAGCTAGGTAGGGCCCAGATCTGCAACAATTACGATTACGCATCTTGTAATTTCGGGCAGTGCCGTCTGTTGCACATCTGCACCAACTGTTTTAGGGCCCATCCCAAAGTCGCGTGCTCATTAAAATCGGTGAAAAAATTACATAAGTGTGGTCAATACCAGCTGCTTACAGGAATTCTTGCGAGGTCACCACAATCCAGGGTTTGTGCAGTTCCTGGTCTCAGGGTTTCTTGAGGGCTTCCACACAGGGTTAGTCACGACTCCAGAATTCACGTATGAGTGCAAGAACCTTCAGTCCGCCCAGAGGAATCCCAATTCTGTAGACACACTGATAGAGTCCGAATTGAACAAAGGTTTCCTGATCGGTCCTTTCAAAGTGCCACCTTTCCAACGATGGAGAGTCAGTCCCGTGGGGGTGGTCACGGGCGAATTTAGCAAAAAGGAGAGACTCATCATCGACTTGTCAGCTCCACATGGTTCCCAGGTCCCCAGCCTCAACTCCCTTATTCCTTCAGAAGAAGTGGGCATGAGGTACTCTTCGGTTGACCAGGCTATCGCCATCATCATGCAGTCAGGTCCCGGGTCGATGTTGTCCAAAGCCGACATATCGGATGCCTTTAAGTTACTTCCCATCATGCCAGCACTCTGGCAATGGCACGGCATCAAATGGGAGGATCTTTACTATTTCTCCACCAAACTCACCTTCGGTTCCAAGAGCAGCCTGTGGCTCTTTGACCAGTTGGCCCAGGCCCTTCACTGGGTTCTGGAACACAAGGTCCACTGTGAATTTGTTATCCACTACCTGGATGACTTTCTGTTGATCGAGAGGCCAAGGGGGGCTGCCTAGGGTTGGGGAAACTGTTGAGGTGTTTTTCCCAGTTAGGTGTCCCAGTCTCCCCCAAGAAAGTTGAGGGCCCATCCACAGTTATCACCTTTCTGGGCATTGAACTAGACTCACAGGACATGTTAGCCAGATTACCTTCGGACAAATTGGTGAGAATCAGAGAAGTCATCCATAGGTTTACAGTCACGACCGTGGTCGCTAAAGCCGATTTGCAGTCACTACTGGGCATGTTAAATTTCGCCATGCGCATCATTCCGCAGGGCAGGTCGTTCATATCCCGCCTGTTGGCGCTCCTGGCCACGGCCCCGGAGCAGGACAGCCCAGTGTGTCTGGATAGTCAGGCCTTAGCTGATCTCCACATGTGGGACCAATTTCTTTGTCAATGGAATGGGGTGTCCTTGTTCATTCCTGAGTTGTCGTGTCAATCTCCTGTAGTCTTCTAAGATGCGGCTGCGAGCTCAGGTTTTGCCGCTATTTTTGGCACCCACTGGGTCGCAGGCGAATGGTCTGCCGAGGTGAGACAGATCCCAGGTTTCCTCCACACCTCGGCCTGTTCGAACTGTACCCCATTGTGGTAGCTGCCCACATATGGAGCAATCATTGGGTAAATCGGTCTGTTTTGTTCGTGTCTGACAATACAGCAGTGGTAGACATTATAAACAGTGGGTCGTCTAAATCATCCCATGTCGTGTGTCTCTTAAGACGATCAGTGCAACTCTCCCTACATTGCCATTTCCATGTCCATAGTGCGCATGTGCCAGGTTCACAAAACGTGACTGCTGATGCCTTATCGAGGGCTAATTTCTCCCTTTTCTTTCAGGTCATGCCAGAGGCAGATGTAGCGGGCGCTACCATCCCTCCTCACAAATCCTTAATCCTAGCGTGACCAATCACCTAGAGACGGCCCACGCCTTGATATCCTAGTCCCTTTCCCTTAACACCGTCAGGGCATATAACACCGGGTGGAAGGCGTTTTGCAAGTTTCAGAGGGATGTCCTCAGGGGGGATCCAGTTTTGTAGATTACATCCTGGCTTTCATTGGCTACTGCCACTCAGAACTCAAGCTCTCCCACAATACGGTGAGGTCATACTTGTCGGGAGTGCAACATTTCCTCTCCATCAGTCATCCCGAACGGGCGATGGTGTTCTCCATGCATCCCGTCAAAGCCGCACTTAAGGGTTTGAGCAAATGCAGGCCCCAAGGCCGAGTGCGTAGGCAGGCTGTCACCGGGCTCCTTTTCCATAGACTGTTTGATGTCCTGGATAGAAATCCTTTTGGGGTTCTACCCAGCCTGGTGCTTAAATTCGCCATCTATCTAGCTTTCTATGGCTTCTTGAGGCCTGGGGAGTTCACTTGTTCTCCCGGCAGCAGCAGGTTTCTCACAGTCCGCCAGCTGGTCCAAAACGCCGAAGGTTACGTGCTGCTGCTGAGGACGTCTAAAACCTCACAGGTGGGCCCCCCAGTCCCGGTGTCCTATTTCCCTACGTCTCACCAATGGTGCCCCGTCACAGTTCTCCGTCAGCTACTATCAGCCTTGCCGGGCTCCAGCCCAAGCAGTCCACTGTTGCCCTTCGGGGTGGCACCACTCACCACCCATCAGTTCGTGTCCCACGTACACTCCCTAGTGGCCAACTTGGGCGGCGACCCCACCTCGATCTCGGGACATTCATTCCGCATAGGTGCAGCATCCGCGGCCTCCAAGAACCAGGTGCCAGCGCATATCATTCAGAAATTAGGACATTGGCGCTCCACGTGTTTTCCGTTACATACCTCGCCCCGAAACTGAAATGTCAATGGCTTTCCAGAGTCTGGTTTTGTAATTACGTTGTAACAAATTACTCCTGCCAATCAGTATGCCTTTTTGCCCTCTTTCAGGCGTCCCTCCACGATGCGGTTGCGGCACAACTCTAACCGCTTAAGAGTAGGATATCTCAGGTAGGACTCAGTACGTTCTTGGTTGCCACGACCACAAATATTGTGTATGTGTTATATAGTGTGTGGTATATATTTAGTGGCAGGAAAATTGATGTGCTATGTGCATGTGATAGAGTTTTTCCATGGACCATACATACATGCTACTAACATCGTGTGTCGACGAAACAAGAATGCTAATTTCACCAATAACCAGTAAAACCAATAACCAGTAAAAATGTGTTGAATTGACTTTCAGAAAAAATAAATAAATAAATAAATCGTATTAATATAGATAATAATCGCATCTACAAATATTTCAGAATCATTGTGCTGCATGCAATATGTACAAAAACAACATATATGCTTTAAGAGATTACTTACAGTTAATATGATGTTGTCCTTATCTTTCTCAAATATGTGTCTGAACTTTGACGTACTTCCAGTAGCCATTGTATTCATTCACTTGTAAAGTTCAACTAGTGATGAATGCTTGATGAAGGGTAGTTCACACTGGTTACAGTCACTGGGCAGTTCTAATACTGTAAATTACATCAGACGCTTTTTCACGCACATTTACGTTATTTAAATTAGGGAGAGCGATAGCGAATATAATAAATCAAATATTATTCTAAATGAAAAATATAAAAATCAAAATCACGATTTCAATTATTGCACCCGGCCGTTGCCGTACTGGTGCTTCTTCCTGCTTGGCCTGCCTGATCGAGGTAATCGTCTAAGCCCGTCTAGCCAAATTTTCGTTTATCAAACTATTAGAGATGTGCTGAATATTTCCATATATGCTTTTCATTGGAATATCCACGAATATTCTAAAAAACTAATATATAGCAATATAGCGAATATAAAAAAATACGAATATTCTAAATAACGAATATATTCGCTATAGTGCTATAACTTAATTTTTTTGAATATTCGCCATATTCTAAAAATCGAAGTTATAGCAATATAGCGAATATTTGTAAAATACACATCTAGACTGCAATTTAGCTAATATAGTGCTATATATATATTTTTTGATATTGTAAATTTTTTCCAAATCTGAAGTTCAGAAGAGACAAAAAAAAATTGACAAAAGAAAAAAAGATTATAACATTATATTAGTATATATACAGTCTATATGTCTATTTTACGAATAATCACTATATTGCTATAACTTTGTTTTTTTAAATATTCGTCATATTCTAAAACAAGAATATATAGCAATATAGCGATTATTCATAAAATACACATACCATTAGCAAACCAATAGGAAAGTTGCCTTATACAGTTAAAAAAAAATCGCAATGCACAAATTATTAAATCGCATATTAATCGCGATAAATAGAATAATGACGAATATAAGACGAATATTCAATCGAATATTCTCAAAATATCGAGAAATCGAATATGGCACCTCCCGCTCATAACTAATGCTGATTTCTGCAGTGTGTCACTCATGAGCTAAAGGTAAGTGGCTGCTGAGAACCAGCATCATAATCATTGCAGCCCAGGCCTTGTAAAGAGTCAAATCTACCTGAGAAGAGTCATGGTTATTTATAATCTCCTGCCCACCTGCTGATGATTGGCAGTTCTCTCCTAGAGAGAAAGGGAGAAAACTAGGTAGAAGACTGTCAGTCATCAGCAGATGGGCAGGGAGAGCAGGAAATTATGAATAACCATGACTTTTCTCAAGTAGATTTGGGCCTGGGCTGCTGATTGTGATGTTGGTTCTGGGCAACCACTTACTTTTAACTTTTAAATGACAGACCGCTGAATTCAACTCACCTCTCTCTACTTTATTCTGCCATTAGTATGGGCAGCATAAAGGTGATGACAGTTTCCCTTTAAAGGACATGTGTTATCCCCAGGCAGCGGACCTGCGAGACTGGAGAAACCGCCATGCTATTAACTGTAATGATTAGGTCAGGTAGGGGAGCTGAGTGATATGAGGGAAAGACGATTAATTCAGTTTTCTCCATGTTGAGTTTTAGGAAGGGGGAAAGGGGGAGGAGAAGAATAAAGATATAACCAAGAGACAGGCTGGGATTCTGGATAGCAGGGAAGTGACATCTGGGCCAGAGAGGTAGATTTGAATGTTGTCAAAGAGGTGGCTTTGGAAGCCATGGGACTCTATGAGGCCGAATGTATAAATTGAGAAAAGTAGGGGACCCAGGACAGAGCCTTCAGGGACACCACCAGGGAGGGGGTGTTATGAGGAGGTAGTGGATGATATGGGAAATCCAGGTCTTTGATGCAGCTGATCAAAAACTGAGTGGGATGATAGGTGGGAGGACAGTTCATGATGGTCATGTTGTTCTAGAAGTTTTGATGCAAATAGGAGTAGTGAGATGGGAAGATAGCTGGATAAAGAGGATGGGTCCAAGGAGGATTTCTTGTGTACAGATGAGATGGTTGCACGTCTAAAATGCCGGTGTTAATAAATGACCCTCATAGTATATACAGCAGTGTACTGAAATATGAGGTATGAATAGTAATTTATACCTCATACATCACATATCAGTACACTGATATAAATAGTTGCAAGAAATGGGTAGTAGAAGGGGCTATGAATGGGGCATGGGGGCCCAATTTAGATTCTTGCTATGGGGCCTAGTGATATCTATGTACGCCCCTGCTTACAATGCTGGCAAGAATGGCATAATTATTTCATAAATTAAATGCAATAGCTTTCTGCTGCTACAAGAATATGCAAGCAGTAGCTATACAGAGGAAGCAATGTTCCTAATTATAGAGAGGGATATTTAGCAGGAGGATCAATGTATTATTAAAATGTAATGCTTCTGTTAATTACTTTGAATTGATTGACAGAGACAAGCATCATTTTAGGGCATCTCATATGCCGGAGGAGCCAAAAATTCCATTTATACTTTTGTCTGAACAACGTTTGTAGAAACAAAGAGGCTCTTGAACAGGATGAGAAAAGACTCAGCCCCATGGAGACTGAGATGATCTAATGGATGAATAGGCTTAAAAGAACACTTCCATAATCCATGTTCAAGAACCATCACCATCTCATTTCAGTTGTTCAGCAAAGTTTGATATTATTAAACCATGGAAATATTTATACATAAATGTACAGAAAATATTATCCTCTCTTGGTAATTTTATTATAATAAAAATGTTCAAGTCTCCTTTAAACAGGTCTAATACAGTATGTAATATAATAGCTGATTTTTAGACCAAGTATTTTTATCATTATTAGTGCTGTCACTGACCAGAGGGCATTGCAAGAAATATGGGGTCCAAAAGTTTGCCTAGTTGGCAGATAAGGGAGATGTTCGTTCAAGGGTAGCACTGCTACAGCAAGGTACGTCCTGTGAGGGTAATGTCAGTTCCAATAAGGAGATGTGCAGGGCAGGTCAGACAGGTGCTGGCATTGGAAAATTCTATTTTTAGGGTACAAATAGGGCAATTTGTCACAAAAGACCAGGATCGTCACAACAGTGTTGTCACTTTGGCACTTAAAGGGGTTGGCCACTCTGTTAGCACTTATTAAAACTGTAAAGAAAGTAAGGAAATATGACACTAATATATCTTCTTAACCTGTTAGGGACATGATGTCCCGGTACTTAAGGACATCATGATGTGTAGTTCCGATCACCACCGTGCGGCCGGTGGTGATCGGAACCCGGTGCCTGCTGAAATCAATCAGCAGGCACCGTGGGACAATGCCCAGAGGGGTCCTGTGACCCCTCCGTGTCGGTGATCACAGCAAACCGCAGGTCAATTCAGACCTGCGGTTTGCTGCGTTTCCGGGTTATTCGGGTCTCTGATGACCCGATAACCCGGAAAGGACGGTGATCGGTGGTGTGCGATCCTGAGAGGTGGCGTAACACACACTCCCCTATGGCCCGTCGGACGTTCTCAGCCGAGGAGGCATTATCCCTGCTTGCCTCAGAGTCTGAGAGTCCCAGTGAGGACGAGGATGACCCCACTTTCCTGTTGTCATCTGCATCCTTCTCATCATCTAGCGATGATGATGAGCCCCCAAGGCGGCGGAGACGCCGCCAGGCGGATCAAGGGGACCTCCATGCCAGGGACCCTGTGGCCCATGCTAGTACAAGCAGCTCTGGGGCTCGTACTAGTTTACCAGCCCACCAGATCAGTCCACCTGAGCCCCCTGCCGGTGAACTTGTCTGGTGTACCCCAGAGAATTTTGAGCCCCCGCGATTCTTGATTTTGTAGGCCAACCAGGAATCCAGATTTCCACAGTGGGCTTCACTGAATAGGACTACTTTAGTCTTTTTTTCAGTGAACACTTTGTAAATCTGACGGTGGAGCAAACAAACCTGTACGCCCAACAGTTTGTTGCTCAACACCCGGGCTCCCTTTTGATAGGGCCGGTGGCTGGACTCCGGTCAGTGCAGCCGAGATGAGGACGTTTTGGGGCCTCGTGCTGCACATGGGCCTAGTCAAAAAAAACAGTGTCAGGCAGTACTGGAGTGGGGATGTCCTCTACCAGATCCTACTCTACAGTATGGCCATGACACGTACCCAGTTTGAGGCCATCCGGAAATGCCTACATTATGCAGATAATGCAGAATGTCCCCCCAAAGTGATCCCGCCTATGACTGCTTGCACAAAATCAGGCCGGTCATCGATCACTTTGGGGCCAAATTTGGGGAGGCCTATGTACCTGGAAGGGAGGTCGCGGTTGATAAGTCTCTCAATGCTTTCAAGGGGAGACTCCTTTTCCGCCAGTATGTTCCCTTTAAGCAGGCGAGGTATGGCGAGAAGCTGTACAAACTTTGTGAGAGTACCTCAGGGTACACTTACAAGTTTTGTGTGTACGAGGGGCGAGATTCCCGTATTCAAGCCCCAGAATGTCCCCCCACTCTGGGTGTTAGCGGGAAACTTGTGTGGGACCTTATGCACCCACTTCTAGATAAGGGTTACCACTTGTACATGGATAACTTTTATACTATAGTATTCTCTTGTTCCAGTCCCTCGCCGCCAGATCCACGTCCGCTTGTGGGACCGTGCGAAAAAATCAGCGCGGCCTCCCTACCTACCCCCTCCAGGTACCTGTCCCCAGGGGTGAGACCCGTGCCCTTACCAGTGGAAATCTGCTGCTGGTCAGATATAAGGACAAGAGGGATGTCCTTGTACTGTCCAAAATTCACGGTAACGGCATCACCCCTGTCCCTGTGAGAAGTACCGCGGCAACGGTCCTCAAGCCCGATTGTATCGTCGACTACAATCGGTATATGGGAGGAGTTGATCTCTCTGATCAAGTCCTCAAGCCATATAAAGCCATGCGCAAAACCCAGGCTTGGTACAAAAAAGTTGCGGTCTACTTGGTGCAGGTTGCCTTGTACAACTCTTTTGTACTGTCCCAGAGCGCTGGCAACAAGGGGAAATTCCTTCAGTTCTATGAGGCAGTCATCAAGGCCCTGATCTTTTCTGACCGGGAAAGAGCAGGCGGCAGTACCTCGGGAACTGGAGGCGCCCGGATCGTCCCTGGCCAACACTTTCCAGGTGTGGTCCCCCATACTGGAAAGAAGGGACGGACCCAAAAATGGTGCAGAGTGTGTCACAGGAGGGGGATACGAAAGGACACCACCACTCAGTGTGACTCGTGCCCCGATCATCCGGGCCTCTGCATTATTGGTTGCTTCAGGGAGTACCACACTCCCATGGAGTACTAAATTTATAATCCCCTTCCCCAATTTAGCCAATGACTATCGAAAAAAAAACTATGGTTCTCAGACTTGAGTCACCCCAAAAAATTTTTTTTTTCCAAAAATTATATTTAGTAAAACTAAAATAAATAAAAAAGTAGACATATTAGGTATCGCCACGACTCTTAGACTATGGAGATACTAAAATGTTGTTTTTTTTGTTTATAAAAGGATAATATAGGGTAAAACCTAAATAAATGTAAAAATGTAGACATATTAGGTATCGCCGTGTCCGTAAGAATCTCCTCTATAAAAATACCCCATGACCTAACCCCCCAGGTTAACACGGTCCAAAAAAAATTAATTTTAAACGATGCCAAAGCAGCTATTTTTGGCACATTTTCCATTTTAATAAATTTTTTCCGGTAACAAAGCAAGGGTTAACAGCCAAACAAAACATAATTATTACCCTGATTCTTCAGTTTACAGAAACGCCCCATATGTTGTCGTAAACTGCTGTATGACCAAACGGCAGGGTGCAAAAGGAAAGGAACAACATATGGTTTCTGGAAGGCAGATTTTGATGACCTTTTTTTTTGACACCATGTCCCATTTGAAGAACCCCTGATGCACCCCTAGAGTAGAAACTCCATAAAAGTGACCCCATCTAAGAAACTATACCCCTCAAGGTATGCAAAACTGATTTTACAAACTTTATTAACCCTTTAGGTGTTCCTCAACAGTTTATGGCAAATGGAGATGAAATTTCAGAATTTCTATTTTTGGTAACCTTACCTCACAAAAATGTAACATAGAGCAACAAAAAATCATATGTACCCTTAAAATAGTCCCAACAAAACCACCACCTTATCCCGTAGTTTCCAAAATGGGGTCACTTGTAGAGGTGCATCAGGGGGGCTTCAAATGGGACATGGTGTAAATAAACCAGTCCAGCTAAATCTGCCTTCCAAAAACCACACGGTGCTCCTTTCCCTCGGACGACCACATATGGGGTGTTTATGTAAACAGCAGAGTCAGCACAATAAATATAGAGTATAGTTTGGCTGTTAACCCTTGCTTTGTTAGTTGAAAAAATGGATTCAAATGGAAAATTTGGCAAAAAATGTAAACTCTGAAATTTCATCTTCATTTTCCAATAACTCTTGTGGAGAACCTAAAGGGTTGACATAGTTTGTAAGGTCCGTTTTAAATACCTTGAGGTGTGTAGTTTCCAAAATGGGGTCACTTTTAGGGAGTTTCTACTGTAGGGGTACATCTGGGGGGCTTCAAATGGGACATGGTGTAAATAAACCAGTCCAGCAAAATCTGCCTTCCAAAAACCACACTGCGCTCCTTTCCCTCTACGCCCTGCCGTGTGGCCGTACAGTAGTATACGACCACATATGGGGTGTTTCTGTAAACAGCAGAGTCAGGGCAATAAATATAGAGTTTAGTTTGGCTGTTAACCCTTGCTTTGTTAGTGGAAAAAATTAATTAAAATGGAAAATTTGGCAAAAAAATTTAATTCTGAAATTTCATCTTCATTTGCCAATAACTCTTGTGGATCACCTAAAGGGTTAATTATGTTTGTAAAATCAGTTTTGAAAAACCTTGAGGGGTGTAGTTTCTAGAATGGGGTCATTTTTTGCTTCTAAACTTCTAAGCCTTGTAACGTCCCCAAAAACTAAAATGGCATTCCCAAAATGATCCAAACATGAAGTAGACATATGGGGAATGTAAAGTAATTTTGGTAAATTTGGTATTTTTTTATAAATAAAAATATATTTTTTTTACTTCATTTTACCAGTGTCATGAAGTACAATATGTGACGAAAAAACAATCTCAGAATGGCCTGGATAACTAAAAGGGTTTTAAAGTTATCACCACATAAAGTGACACTAGTTAGATTTTCAAAAAATGGCCTGGTCCTTAAGATGAAATATGGCCGTGTCCTTAAGGGGTTAAGCAGATCTGCCTGGTTTTCCTGCTATTGGAAAGGCCCCCTCCTGTCCTGCTCTCACAGCAGCTTGTCTCCTCCATCCCTGCACGTGCTATGGAGGAGCTACCTCCAGTGGCGTGCCAGTGGGGGGCTGTCCGCCCCGGTTGCCGGCTCTCAAAGGGGTGCCAGGCCCAGAAGCAATGAGCCTTGATTGCAGATATAGGAAATGACAGGCGGCACTCACCACTGCTGTTAAATTGCTTCTTTATTCATCTAACACACATGGACACAAAGTAAGGGCTGGGGCGGACTCCAGATCACAGAGCGCCGAAGTAGCGACGGCCGTTTCGCGCTGCTGCGCTTCTTCCGGCTACTGATAGAGGGGCAGTGAGTCTGCGCCTCTTTGATGCGTCATCTGCAGAGACAGCATGTAACGCCCATCAATTATAAACAAAGGCAATTGCATTCACAAAAAAAAGAGGGGGGGGAGAAAGAAGCGGGGTCAGGAAATCCACCCGCAACAAGAAACAAGTCTCGTGGAGACGTTAGTCGCCCCCCCAGTTGATGAAAACCTAGTTGTGGCTGCCAGCTGTCTCCGGACTGTATTTTAGCCCTCACCCGAGGACACAGCTACAGCCTTTTTGAACAGTTTGACAGAGTTGCATTTGAAATTGACCTCTATAAATGTATAAGGAAATTGTATTTCCGTAAAACCTTTTTTAATATTCCCGCATGTCCCCCTATGGTAAGACAGGGTGATGTTCCGGCCATCGATATATTTTATAAAAGAGTGCTTAGGGAGATCAAGGCTTTGATTTACCCTAAAGCACCTAATAATATCAATGCCAAGGAAAAGGCAGCTATTCTATGTTTGAAAAAACGCAAAGACATAGTTATTAAGCCGGCGGAAAAGGGGAGCAACATAGTCTTGATGTCGAAGGACTACTATCTCTGGGAGGCTAGTAGACAGTTAGGGGATCCTGCTGTTTATGAGAAATTAGGAGCGGACCCCATTCCCAATGCGCTTCTAGAGCTGCGTAGATTGGTGCAGAAATACATTGGTGTCAATTTCCTTGCGGACAATATAATTGACAAATTGGTGCCCATTTGTCCCTGTAAACCTACATGGTACTTTCCCAAAGATTCACAAGTCACCGACCCGACCCCCTGGACGCCCTATTGTGGCAGGGATTGGGTCAGTGACAGAATCTCTGTCCAAATACCTAGACTGGTTATTACATCCTTTATTGCAGAAATCTCCCACCTACCAGAGTGACACCAACGACCTCCTCCTGGCGCTGAAGGACTTTAAGTGGCAGGAGAGCTGGAGCCTGGTCTCACTAGACGTGGAGAGTCTCTATACACATATACCTCATGGGATGGGTATCCAAGCGGTTCTAGAAGTTCTAGAAAAAATCCCTAAGGTTTGTACTTACAAATAATATGTTTCAATTTGGTCAGCAGTGGTACAAACAATTACTTGGTACAGCGATGGGGACTCCGGTCTCATGCACATTTGCCAATATATCTGAATCGCTTTGAGGACAAGTTTGTTTTTTCTACAATGAACCCCCACCTTAGTCACATGAAGTTGTTTTTGCGCTACGTGGATGACGTCTTCATGGTGTGGCCTGGAGATCGGGAGCAGTGTGAGCAATTCGTGTCTTTCCTTAATGACGTGAACGACATGAATATGAGGTTCACTCTAAACTACGGGAGGGGGAAACCCTGGAGTTTTTAGATGTTCGCGTCAATATCAAGGACGATAATATCATCACTGAGGGTTTTCGCAAACCCATGGCTACAAATTCCATTCTGCACCATGAGAGCTTTCATCCACGTAGCGTGGAGAAATCCGTACCGTACGGACAATTTATTAGACTCAAACTAATCAACAGCACCGATGAGGGCTTTATGAAACAGGGTCGTGAATTAAAAGATCATCATAATCAGGAGAGGCTATCCTGAAAGAGATCAAGAGGAAGCTATGCACAAAGCACAGGATTTTAGGCAACAGGATTTATTGTCTAGAAAACACAAGGGAGGCACATGCACCAAGCAGGGAGATAGGTTCGTGTTCACATTTAAATTCAGTCCCGTCTCTGAACTGGTTCACCAAATCATTTGCAACAACTGGGATATTCTCAGGAATGAGCCCAGTTTACAGGATGTAGCAAGTAATAAACCGCTAGTGGCTTTTAAAAGGTGCCACACATTGAAGGATGTATTGATCAGCAGCCGTCTAGCTGAAGACAAGGCAATGAATTGGTTAACCAGCAGAAGACCCATAGGTAACTACAAATGTGGCGATTGCTCCTTCTGTAGCTACACAACCTCCAGAAAAAGTTTTTTACCATTGGAGGCATTGATCATAAGGTAGCCCAGTTTATCACCTGTAAATCAAGTTATGTTGTATACGCGGTTACATGTCGATGCGGTGCGTTTTATATTGGAAAAACTATAAGGCCTCTGTTTGAGAGCTTTAGGGAACATCTGAATTCAGTAAAAACTGGTAAAGTATGCCCCCGCACCACGTACACTGCATATATAAGGTTCGTTGGATGTTTGTTTGGTAGTAACAGTTCCGAGCAGTGCCGCCCAGGACTCTTCTTTCTCTCCCCCCTGCACCAGAAGCAATGAGCGCTTCCATCAATACAGATGGAAGCGCTTATTGCTGGAGCGCTGACGCCCACATACTGCAGCGGGGCACGGCAGTGCATAGTTGCCTGCCCCGCCGCCGATCACCCCGATAGCCTTTAGGCCTAGTAGGCCTGAGGCCTATGCGGTAGTGAAATCACTACGCGCGCGCCTGTGCCGAGATGCAGCCGCACAGTGAAGTAAACTCACCTTCCTCTGCGAGCAAGCGCCCGGACATAGGTGAGTATTTAGCTTTTAGTTTATTTTCTCTCTTTTAAAAAAATATATCATTTATGTGCTAACTTTGGGGGACACAGGAGGGCATGTAGCGGAAAAATATTATGGTGGGATACTGTGTTTGTGTGGGGGCAAATTATTATGGGAGGTATTACTATGTGGGGGGCAATAATTATGGGAGGGAATAGGGATTACTATATGGGGGCAAATTACTATATGGTGCAATGTGGAGGAAACTACAGTGTGGGGCAAATTATTATATGGGGCAGTGTGGGGGAAATTACTATATGGGGCAGCGTGGGTGGCGTTGCTATTGGGGAGGCACTGTAGGGGCAATTCTATTATTTCTGGAGACACTATACAGGGATTATTGCCTGGAGCAGAATATAGGGTGTTATTACTGGGGGCACTCTAGGGGACATTATAGCTGCTGTGGACACTCTAGGGACATTTGGGGTAATTTATCAAACTGGTGTACAGTAAAACTGGCTTAGTTGCCCATAGCAACCAATCAGATTCCACCTTTCATTTTTGACAGCTCTTTTGGAAATCCCGTTCTACGTTACACCAGTTTGATAAATTACTCAAATTGTGTCTACTGGGGTCCCTATTTTTTCAGCAGTATAGTACCTGGGGCACAACGGGCACAGTATTGAGGGGGTGCCAGAGAAACGACCCGCCCTGGGTGACAAACACCCTAGGCATGCCACTGGCTACCTCGCCCATGCCTGAAGCCTGTGCTGCTGTCTGGGTCCTAGAAGCACCCTGCTTGCATCAGAGGTGCCTTCTGCCTTCAGGCTTTGCAGTCCTGGAGGGGCTTAGCAGGAGGGTTCTTAAAAGCTGAGATAAAGGAACTTTCGCAGGAGGAAGGGAGACTAATGAGCTGTGATGTCTGATGGGAGCTCACTGACTGCAGACTCCACCTCCTCTGTATCTCCTGTACTGAGAGGATCCTGCTGTATGTGAGGACATAGCAGAGCCGGGGAAGTGCTGTGGACCACAAACTGTGAGGAATCCAAGTGTCTTTCCTGGTTATGGACCCCTCTGCTCTGTGATCTTATTACAGACATGTTTATTACATCCAGACCAACAGTTCAGGAGCTTTAACTCTTCTGAGGTCAGTGATATTAGCAGCATTCACTATCAGAGGCTTAACGGTCGCGACCGGGCCCGGCGGGGGAAGGGGGCCCGCTGCTCTCACATGTAATGCAGTCTGGCATTTTAAACAAATTAAGCAGGTGGGCGGAGCCTGATTAACGTAGGTTAGGCTCCACCCACCTGCTTAATGTGTGACTAGTTTTAGTGTGGCAGCGCTGGGGCCTGATGCTGGAGGCCTAGAGCCTGGAGAAGTGAATATCATGCAGGTGAGATGAGCCCTATGACAGGGCCCAGCATTAAGTACAGTGAAAATACTGGGCCCCGTTACATAAAGACTGTGGGCAGTCAGGGACACTACAAGGGGCTGTGGGAGGCACTACTGGGGGCAGTGGGGGACTCTACTGGGGACATTAGCGGGGGACACTACTGGGGTCAGTGGGGACATTACAAGAGGCTGTAGGACGCACTACTGGGGACACTACTGAGGCAAGGGGGGACACTACTGGGGACATTACTGGGAGCAGGGGGGACACTACTGGGGGCAGTGGGGACACTTCTGGGGCAGTGGAAGGCACTACTGGGGACACTACTAGGGGATGTGGGGGGCACTACTGGGGACATTATTGGGGGCAGTGGTGAACACTACTAGGGGTTGTCGGGGGACACTACTGGGGACATTACTGGGGGCAGGGGGGACACTACTGGGGGCAGTGGGGACACTTCTGGGGCAGTGGAAGGCACTACTGGGGACACTACTAGGGGATGTGGGGGGCACTACTGGGGACATTATTGGGGGCAGTGGTGAACACTACTAGGGGTTGTGGGGGGCACTACTGGGGACATTACGGGGGGCAGTGAGAGACATTACTGGGTGATCAGGGACCAGGGGTGTGACAATTGCGTACACAGAGGGTGTGGCGTGGGGGAGGGGCCCCAAGCCAAAGTTTGCCATGGGGCCCATAGAACTCTAGTTAAGCCACTGTTCACTAATCTCAAAACCTGCAAATGTGTGCCCTCTCCTTCCTGCACATTGTATATAGTGATATGTGACCCCCATCATTGTATACGGTATATACTGATGTGTGACCCCCACTTCTGTACTACTGTATATACTGATGTGTGACTCCCATCACTGTATACTGATGTGTGACCCCTCCACTGTATACTGTATATACTGATGTGTGACTCCCATCACTGTATACTGATGTGTGACCCCTCCACTGTATACTGTATATACTGATGTTCAGAGACTGCTTTATTACTGGATGTAAACTGTTATCAAGAACCTGGTTATAGTAAAGTTCTCAGTTGGATTTAAACCTGCCTCATTCTTCTAACTCCATACTACTACCCCTCTCAACATTTTGCACCATCAAGGTGCTGCCGTCACGACACTACCTAAGTCAGGGGCCCAGCCGCACAAGCACTCAGAAACCCAATCACCATCAAGGGCACCTCAATCACCACCTGGCTGGCGTCCCTGTAATAGAGTGTGCCCCGGAGAATCCAGTGGTGTTCTCCCCTTCACTGCACTGCTGGCCCAGGGAGGCGTCTGCTAAACCGTGAGTAACTGATGAACTGTTTTTACACTTCGGCCCCACCGTGAACCTCACGTGTTCTACCCCTGCGGACTGGCACGCTGCAAAACGATCCCCCTCCTCCGGCAGTCCGTGCATCTAAACTAAAATCTCTGACAGCTCAGAGCTGCCATAGATTTTCGGCTTCATTTGAGTCAGAAAACTGGCGAAAATGAACATAGATTTGTTGGGGTGACTGGTGACGCCCCCCTTTTTTTTTTTAAAGGCGCAGTTAAAAAGTCGTAAAGACATAGTTTGCAAGTTTTTTAACGCCATTTTTAAGAAACAAGGAGAATGATAAATCTCCCTCTCTATTTATTCTGTTCATGGCTTACATCCAGTGGCACAACTAGAAATGACTGAGCTCCACAGCAAATTTATGAACAGGGTACCCCCCTCCCCCCAGAAACATATGTCTGGGATGGCTAGAGGCCTGTCTTTACTGCTGGGACTGAGGCGTTCCTTCTATTGCTATGTCTGTACAGCTTACTGCTGGGACTGGGGCGTTCCTTCTATTGCTATGTCTGTACAGCTTACTGCTGGGACTGGGGCGTTCCTTCTATTGCTATGTCTGTACAGCTTACTGCTGGGACTGGGGCGTTCCTTCTATTGCGATGTTTGTATAGCTTACTGCTGGGACTGGGGCGTTCCTTCTATTGCTATGTCTGTACAGCTTACTGCTGGGACTGGGGCGTTCCTTCTATTGCTATGTCTGTACAGCTTACTGCTGGGACTGGGATGTTCCTTCTATTGCTATGTCTGTACGGCGTACTGCTGGGAATGGGGCGTTCCTTCTATTGCTATGTCTGTACAGCTTACTGCTGGGACTGGGGCGTTCCTTCTATTGCTATGTCTGTACAGCTTACTGCTGGGACTGGGGCGTTCCTTCTATTGCTATGTCTGTACAGCTTACTGCTGGGACTGGGATGTTCCTTCTATTGCTATGTCTGTACAGCTTACTGCTGGTACTGGGATGTTCCTTCTATTATGTCTGTACAGCTTACTGCTGGGACTGGGATGTTTCTTCTATTGCTATGTGTGTACAGCTTACTGCTGGTACTGGGATGTTCCTTCTATTATGTCTGTACAGCTTACTGCTGGGACTTGGATGTTTCTTCTATTGCTATGTGTGTACAGCTTACTGCTGGGACTGGGATGTTCCTTCTATTGCTATGTCTGTACAGCTTACTGCTGGGACTGGGATGTTCCTTCTATTGCTATGTCTGTATAGCTTACTGCTGGGACTGGGATGTTCCTTCTATTGCTATGTCTGTACAGCTTACTGCTGGGACTGGGGAGTTCCTTCTATTGCTATGTCTGTACAGCTTACTGCTGGGACTGGGGCTTTCCTTCTATTGCTATGTCTGTATAGCTTACTGCTGGGACTGGGATGTTCCTTCTATTGCTATGTCTGTACAGCTTACTGCTGGGACTGGGGTGTTCCTTCTATTGCTATGTCTGTACAGCTTACTGCTGGGACTGGGACTTTCCTTCTATTGCTATGTGTGTAAAGCTTACTGCTGGGACTGGCGCGTTCCTTCTATTGCTATGTCTGTATAGCTTACTGCTGGGACTGGGGCGTTCCTTCTATTGCTATGTCTGTACAGCTTACAGCTTACAGCTTACTGCTGGGACTGGGATGTTCCTTCTATTGCTATGTGTGTACAGCTTACTGCTGGGACTGGGGCGTTCCTTCTATTATGTCTGTACAGCTTACTGCTGGGACTGGGATGTTCCTTCTATTATGTCTGTACAGCTTACTGCTGGGACTGGGGCGTTCCTTCTATTGCTATGTGTGTAAAGCTTACTGCTGGGACTGGGGCGTTCCTTCTATTGCTATGTGTGTAAAGCTTACTGCTGGGACTGGGGCGTGCCTTCTATTGCTATGTGTGTACAGCTTACTGCTGGGACTGGGGCGTTCCTTCTATTGCTATGTGTGAAAAGCTTACTGCTGGGACTGGGGCGTTCCTTCTATTGCTATGTGTGTAAAGCTTACTGTTGGGACTGGGGCGTGCCTTCTATTGCTATGTGTGTACAGCTTACTGCTGGGACTGGGGCGTGCCTTCTATTGCTATGTGTGTAAAGCTTACTGCTGGGACTGGGGCGTTCCTTCTATTGCTATGTGTGTAAAGCTTACTGCTGGGACTGGGGCGTGCCTTCTATTGTTATGTGTGTACAGCTTACTGCTGGGACTGGGGCGTTCCTTCTATTGCTATGTGTGTAAAGCTTACTACTGGGACTGGGGCGTTCCTTCTATTGCTATGTGTGTAAAGCTTACTGCTGGGACTGGGTGCGTGCCTTCTATTGCTATGTGTGTAAAGCTTACTGCTGGGACTGGGGCGTTCCTTCTATTGCTATGTCTGTACAGCTTACTGCTGGGACTGGGGCGTTCCTTCTATTGCTATGTGTGTACAGCTTACTGCTGGGACTGGGATGTTCCTTCTATTGCTATGTCTGTACAGCTTACTGCTGGGACTGGGATGTTCCTTCTATTGCTATGTCTGTACAGCTTACTGCTGGGACTGGGGCGTTCCTTCTATTGCTATGTGTGTAAAGCTTACTGCTGGCACTGGGGCGTTCCTTCTATTGCTATGTTTGTATAGCTTACTGCTGGGACTGGAGCGTTCCTTCTATTGCTATGTGTGTAAAGCTTACTTCTGGGACTGGGGTGTTCCTTCTATTGCTATGTCTGTACAGCTTACTGCTGGGACTGGGGCGTTCCTTCTATTGCTATGTGTGTACAGCTTACTGCTGGGACTGGGATGTTCCTTCTATTGCTATGTCTGTACAGCTTACTGCTGGGACTGGGGCGTTCCTTCTATTTCTATGTGTGTACAGCTTACTGCTGGGACTGTGATGTTTCTTCTATTATGTCTGTATAGCTTACTGCTGGGACTGGGGCGTTCCTTCTATTGCTATGTGTGTAAAGCTTACTGCTGGGACTGGGATGTTCCTTCTATTGCTATATCTGTACAGCTTACTGCTGGGACTGGGATGTTCCTTCTATTGCTATGTCTGTACAGCTTACTGCTGGGACAGGGGCGTTCCTTCTATTGCTATGTCTGTACAGCTTACTGCTGGGACTGGGGCGTTCCTTCTATTGCTATGTCTGTACAGCTTACTGCTGGGACTGGGGAGTTCCTTCTATTGCTATATGTGTACAGCTTACTGCTGGGACTGGGGCGTTCCTTCTATTGCTATGTCTGTACAGCTTACTGCTGGGACTGGGTCGTTCCTTCTATTGCTATGTGTGTACAGCTTACTGCTGGGACTGGGGCGTTCCTTCTATTGCTATGTCTGTACAGCTTACTGCTGGGACTGGGGTGTTCCTTCTATTGCTATGTCTGTACAGCTTACTGCTGGGACTGGGATGTTCCTTCTATTGCTATGTCTGTACAGCTTACTGCTGGGACTGGGGCGTTCCTTCTATTGCTATGTGTATAAAGCTTACTGCTGGGACTGGGATGTTCCTTCTATTGCTATGTCTGTACAGCTTACTGCTGGGACTGGGGCGTTCCTTCTCTTGCTATATGTGTAAAGCTTACTGCTGGGACTGGGATGTTCCTTCTATTGCTATGTCTGTACAGCTTACTGCTGGGACTGGGATGTTCCTTCTATTGCTATGTTTGTATAGCTTACTGCTGGGACTGGGATGTTCCTTCTATTGCTATGTCTGTATAGCTTACTGCTGGGACTGGGGCATTCCTTCTATTGCTATGTCTGTACAGCTTACTGCTGGGACTGGGGCGTTCCTTCTATATGTCTTTACAGCAGTTATTTACTGATGACTGAGTTTTTGATAATGTCTGAGGGGCTCTTGTCTCTATGGGGATGTGGGTGGGTGGGGATGTCATGGGACTGCTCCTCTGAAGATGCTTGCTACAGTGCATGCTGGGATTTTTACTTTCACTTTACAGCTGCTCCTCCAACACATCCGTTCTGAGGAGCTCCTCCAGGAAAGTGTGAACAGGTTAGAAAAATGCTATATAGCCAGTACATTTAGCTTTAGATATTAATACTTTATAGTTTTGGCTATTGTCTGGGGCACTTTGGATTCTTAATACTTAGGGTGGCCAACCCATTTAAGTTTGACATATCGTGTACTGAGTTAATAAATTACTGGGAGGGGCTGGAGAAGCCCCAGCAGGCATGGGGCACATTGGCGCCCATACCAAAGTTAGTTAGGTGGAAGGTCCTTAAATGATTTCAGGATATAGATTGCGGTTTGTGTCCAGCTGATTCTCCGCTTGTTTTTGCCGAAACAGCCATGCCAAACTTTCACAACGGGGGAGGGAAAGTAGATTAGTTTGGACAGGTGGTCAGCTCTAGGAAGATTCCTGGTTGTTACAAACTTCTCCCATCTAAGAATTATGGTGGCCACTGTGCTCTTAGGAACTTCCAGTGCAGCAGAGATTGTACCCTTCTCCCCATCTGTCTCTGAGCTCTACAGGCAGTTCTTTTCTCCTCATGGATCAGTTTTTGCCCTGATATGCATTGTCAACTATGAGACTTTATATAGACAGGGGTGTATATTTCAAATCATGTGCAATCAACTTAATTTACCACAAGTGACTCCAGTCAAGGTGTAGACATATCTTAAAGATGATTAAGAGAATGGGATGCCCCAGAGCTAAATGTCAAGTTTAATAGCAAAGGGTCTAAATACTTATGTCCATGCATATAGCTATACTGTAGACTTTGCTGTGGAAGGATTAACAGTTAAAGGCACCTTCCACATATATTATACATTATAGAAGCTATGGCCAGCTATCAGACCTTATCTGCATAGGTGTTGCGATCAGTGTGGGGTAAAAACTCCACACTAAACACAGGAGGGAAGGGGAACAGTAACTGGGCCTGGAAACTAGGGAAGGAACAGGTCACCTCCTAAACAACCCTAATCCGGGCCCTAACTACCTATCAATATGAATAGACCTTGAAGGTAGGAATATTCATATGCTTGATACCTAGGCCCTTATATCCCTATAATGCCCTGGAATGAGGTTAGGACCAGAGACAACCCATTACTCCCCAGATGGACAAATGGAAGTCACTGTCTCAGGCCCAGATACAAACAACAGGGAATATAAGGCCTCTTTCACACTTGCGTTGTTGGGATCCGGCATGCACTTCCGTTGCCGGAGGTGCCTGCCGGATCCGTAACAACGCAAGTGTACTGAAAGCATTTGAAGACGGAACCGTCTTCCAAATGCTTTCAGTGTTACTATGGCACCCAGGACGCTATTAAAGTCCTGGTTGCCATAGTAGGAGCGGGGAGCGGGGGAGCGGTATACTTACAGTCCGTGCGGCTCCCCGGGCGCTCCAGAATGACGTCAGAGCGCCCCATGCGCATGGATGACGTGATCCATGTGATCACATGATCCATGCGCTTGGGGCGCCCTGACGTCACTCTGGAGCGCCCGGGGAGCCGCACGGACGGTAAGTATGCTGCTCCCCTGCTCCCCGCTACACTTACCATGGCTGTCAGGACTTTAGCGTCCCGGTAGCCATGGTAACTATTCAGAAAAAGCTAAACGTCGGGTCCGGCAATGCGCCGAAACGACGTTTAGCTTAAGGCCGGATCCGGATCAATGCCTTTCAATGGGCATTGATCCCGGATCCGGCCTTGCGGCAAGTCTTCAGGATTTTTGGCCGGAGCAAAAAGCGCAGCATGCTGCGGTATTTTCTCCGGCCAAAAAACGTTCCGTACCGGAACTGAAGACATCCTGATGCATCCTGAACGGATTACTCTCCATTCAGAATGCATTAGGATAATCCTGATCAGTATTCTTCCGGCATAGAGTCCCGACGACGGAACTCTATGCCGGAAGACAATAACGCAAGTGTGAAAGAGCCCTAACAAACACAAAACAATAAGAAAAGACAAGACTTATCTGAAAGTAGAAAACTGACAACTCCAGAAGCACCACAGAGTACAACCAACCAGCTAGTTAGAATGCAGGAAGAATATCTATAAACCGCACCTCCAAGAGTGAAAAGTGGCTACTTATGGGAAAAGTAAATTACCAACATGCAACACCTGAAGCAAGGGGTGTGGCATTCACCAAAACACAGACACAATAAGATCCACAGTAAAGTGTCTCTCCAATCTCCTGGTTCCTGCCACGGGAACATCCATGACAATAGGGGTGTGTATTTCAAATCACATCCAATTAACTGATTTTACCACAGGTGGACTCCAGTCAGGGTGCAGAAACACCAAGGTCATCCAAACTACCATCAGACAGAAGCCCCAATATCAGGGTTTGCCCTGAGGGAAGAAACGGTGCACTTGTAGTGTCCCACTAGGTAGGGGTGGGCACTACACCAGGGTCAATTGGGTCACATGTTACTTCTGCTCACAAGGGACATTAATATTATATTTAACTATGTACTTTAATGTATTTTATATGTGCTTTTGTATGCAATGTTTGCCCTGTGTCATGCATAGCAGGACTATTAGGGTGTAGTTAGGCATCCTAGACACTAGAGGGAGATAGGGAGCCCCTAGTATAAATGTTCAGGCCCAGACAGGGAGGAATTAGATCATAGTCAGGAGTCTGTGGAGACAGAAGTGAGAAGGTACCAGCCAGAGATATGCTGAGGGCCTCCTCCTGACATGCAGCTTGATAGCCCTGGCTGCTAGCTACGACCAGGAGGCTAGTAAAGAACTCTAGCCTGCCTGTACATCAAGTGAGCCGCAGTTAGCTCAGAAGACTCCCCAGTAGTAGGAGTGCACCTCCTGGGAGAAACTTGCAGTCATCTATTTAATCCAACAGAGAATCCAGCTAATAAGCAAAGGTACTGTGATAGTTAAAGCAAGTGCCAATACTGGAGGAAGGAATTCATTTACCAAGGATTTAAACTAGCAATTAGGCATCCGGGCCTTTTGATCCAGCCAGCTAGAATAGCTGTGGGGATAGAGCAGTATTGTACTGCAAAGCATTAACTGTATACCCTCCAAGTATCTTGCAAGATTGAAACCTGCTGTGCTGTGAAGTAAACCTGCTGTGCATTTGTACTATAAAGAACTGTATTATTATCACCTACTGCAACTGTCTGTATAAAGTTGGACTGTTTCCTAAAGTAAAGCAACGTTTGGTTTACCACCTGTGTACTCCATTAATCCTCCTGCAAATCGGTGTGCCACTGTTACAGGCACTGGCGTCACGATCCTTAAAGGGACCTTGCCTCAGGCACTCAAAACACCTGCAACATCCCGGGCACCTCACCCAACATCAGGCCAGGTCTCTCCATGCAGAGTGTGCCCCAGAAGAACTTGTGTCTACCTCTCATTCACTGCCGCATGCCTGCCCAGGGTTCTCCTCCAAAAAGTGAGTAACCCTCGATTGCCCATAACCGTGACCTCACTGTCGCTATACCCTGCAGGTCTGGCGTGCTGCATAAATTGGCGTCACAAACAGGATACGATCATATCCACGCCATTGATGGATTACAAAACTGTGTGCCATTATCCACCTAAAAAGTGACTAAGCCCTATTGCTTTATTAAAAAATTGCTGGGCCAAAGAGAACTGTAATAATTCGCGGTGTGAAGATTATAGTGTATGGACTGTTTGCTGTTTGTGTAAGCCACCGCTTGCTGTCAGTGAATAGACAGCGTTTTGCTTAAAGATGGCTGCTTAGCTTGACTGGATTTATTGTTTCGTCATCTTCATACTTTGCTGGCGGGAAAAATTGGCGCCTTCTGCTGAAAGTGCGGGAAAGGCTGTATGTCCGCGCCACCGCCCTGTCTACAAATTAGCATGTCTGCTAACATGGACTCCGCCTCCCTATGCTGGAGTACCTGGGGGCGGCCTCCCGGAGCAGTGGGAGGTCGCAGGTGAGATATTGTGTGCCGCTCTGTCGCTCTCCAAAGAAGGATCGAGCATGCTAGAAAGAAAAGACTACTCCGATTTAATTGCTTTACCTGTCGGGAAATCCCTGACCTGCACCTGTGGCGAGTGCGAAGGATCCCTGCAGCGACGCAATGTCTGAAAGCTTGGAAGACCAGATCGTGCGGCTGGAGCTTCAACTTCGTGGCCTGCGCCAGTTTGTCACCTTCAGAGTGGCGCCTTCGTCACCTAAAAAGGACGTAACCAAGGACTCAGACGCCTCTGAACTAGAGGTAAGAGTGCCTGCCCCTGTTCGGCAGCCAACAATTGTAAATGCCGCTGCTGTTGCGGCACCGGTGAGACTTACCTACGCCAGGAGTTACCGCGTACAGTCTGCGACACCGGAACCCACAGAGCCTCCTGCTGTGGTTACACCTAGGCCCATGGAGCTACCAACTGTATATACCCCTAGGCCTATGGGGCCCATACCAGTAAGGGGTCCATTTATGCTCCAATTGCCACCCAATACTATTTTGTGGGCCCATCCTTATGTGGATCATCGTGTCCGGCCAATTTGAAAATGGAGCCAGGGAGCACCACTGTTATGCCAAGTGGATTTGACATGCCCCTGTGAGTAGGCCGGCCAGGCCATGATATTGCTTCTTTTGCCAAGGGACCTTACTAAAGAGGATTTAACCCTTCCAGGACAGGAGTCCTTTGTTTTGGTCCTCTGTTGCTGCTGCCAGTTGCCCACGGCTCAGTGGAGGCGGTAAACCACTGAAAATACCACATGCATCAAGGCCATATTGTTTACAGGACCTCCTGCCTGCTTCTTCAATACTTGAGCCAAGTTGTGCCTATTTTTGTTTGCACCTTTAACCCTTTTTAACCCCCTTTTCAGGTTGATTAAGGGATATTTGTCATGGCTGAGGATGGGGAAAACTCTCAGCCGTGCGGCATCAGGAGATGTAAGGTCGCTACTTGACCAGTAACACAGAATTAGGGAGCAGGTCACCTCCTATAGCTTCCCTAATCTGACCCTGACTCCTAGCTGCATGAGCCGCCCTTGAAGGTAGGAGGACTCATGCTCAGGAACCTTGGATCCCTTCTGACCCTCCGATGATCCCTGTACTAGGAGCTGGGTAGACAGCCCGTTCCTCCTGGACACGGAGTAACAGGAGTCTAGAATGGCCAAGCTATAAAGAAAGGGGAACATAAACAGACATATGGCAATGGCAGGTAAGTGCAACTAGAACCACACTTACCTGCCACAGACCCACAACCTGGAACCCACGTGCAAGTGCTGCTGTCCACAAACAACACAAAGGACACCGCACACACAGACGTCACACGGGAACTCAGGAAACCATATTCTGCAATAAATAAAGACCAAACAAACATCTTCTAAACACCATACATAAACCTATGACCACAAGGGTGGCCCCCACTGGCAGATGGAATACACAGGAGGCTGCTCCAGCTAACCATGGCTGAAGTACCCCTCAGACAAGGATATTCACTGAGGCTTTATAGGCCCAAGTAGCCACACCCACATAGACACACCCCGTGTTCACACACACAGAAGGGATTTAACCCTTCCAACACCAGGCAAGGGAAGAGGGACTCTTAAAGGGGAATGCACACATAAACAAACACACTTCACCTGTTGCCGCGTGGCAATCATGTCCTGGGGATCAGCCATAGGGCTGAGACACTGCCACCACATGCACAACAACACCACACGTTGCCACGGGCAACCGAGTGAAGGAAAGTGTCACAAAACAAACAGCTGGCCGTGACAATATTGCAGCACTTCTTTTTATATGCCATTCTAAATAATGTGGACTACTTTTATGTGCTGTGATTTTTATTATGCAACTTAAATTCCAAGGAAATGTGAGCCTCTGAGATCTTGCTACTTTAAAGAAAATGTGCCCAGAGATGGACTCCACTGCATGTGAGCCTCTGTGATCTTATACCTCTGCTCTTGCTTTATATGCAGCTATACTTATCACTTTCACTGAATAATTTTACAAGAAGGAAACCTGGGTATGGACTCATTTTTATTCCTTCAGCCTCCAAGAATTGTTATTTGATGTTTACAATTTTCTATGGACTACTACTGTTTTATTATGGACAATTGCACTTAAAATATTAATATGGACTATCCTGGTATTATTGATACGCTGCACCAGGTCAGCGCCCCTGTTCCCTTACATTATCCTGAGAGAAGAGAACGACGCCCCTTTTCACCGAACTTGCTCCTTCTCCAGTGGAACTACCTGATGTATACATATAATGTACTTGCAAATGTAGATGTATTTTCCTGCTTTGCACTATTTTTCTCTTTCAGGTGCAGTATCCAGCTGGGCGGGGCCCCTTCATGTTGCGCCGCGGACGGGCAACGTTGTAGCATGGGGGTATGTAGTGTCCCACTAGGTAGGGGTGGGCACTACACAAGGGTCAATTGGGTCACATGTTACTTCTGCTCACAAGGGATAGTAATATTATATTTAACTATGTACTTTAATGTATTTTATATGTGCTTTTGTATGCAATGTTTCCCCTGTGTCATGCATAGCAGGGCTATTAGGGTGTAGTTAGGCATCCTAGACACTAGAGGGAGATAGGGAGCCCCTAGCATAAATGTTCAGGCCCAGACAGGGAGGAGTTAGATCCCCTGTGTCATGCATAGCAGGGCTATTAGGGTGTAGTTAGGCATCCTAGACACTAGAGGGAGATAGGGAGCCCCTAGCATAAATGTTCAGGCCCAGACAGGGAGGAGTTAGATCATAGTCAGGAGTCTGTGGAGACAGAAGTGAGAAGGTACCAGCCAGAGATATGCTGAGGGCCTCCTCCTGACATGCAGCTTGATAGCCCTGGCTGCTAGCTACGACCATGAGGCTAGTAAAGAACTCTAGCCTGCCTGTAGATCAAGTGAGCCGCAGTTAGCTCAGAAGACTCCCCAGTAGTAGGAGTGCACCTCCTGGGAGAAACCTGCAGTCATCTATTTAATCCAGCAGAGAATCCAGCTAATAAGCAAAGGTACTGTGATAGTTAAAGCAAGTGCCAATACTGGAGGAAGGAATTCATTTACCAAGGATTTAAACTAGCAATTAGGCAACCGGGCCTTGGGATCCAGCCAGCTAGAATAGCTGTGGGGATAGAGCAGTATTGTACTGCAAAGCATTAACTGTATACCCTCCAAGTATCTTGCAAGATTGAAACCTGCTGTGCTGTGAAGTAAACCTGCTGTGCATTTGTACTATAAAGAACTGTATTATTATCACCTACTGCAACTGTCTGTATAAAGTTGGACTGTTTCCTAAAGTAAAGCAACGTTTGGTATACCACCTGTGTACTCCATTAATCCTCCTGCAAATCGGTGTGCCACTGTTACAGGCACTGGCGTCACGATCCTTAAAGGGACCTCGCCTCAGGCACTCAAAACACCTGCAACATCCCGGGCACCTCACCCAACATCAGGCCAGGTCTCTCCATACAGAGTGTGCCCCAGAGGAACTTGTGTCTACCTCTCATTCACTGCCGCATGCCTGCCCAGGGTTCTCCTCCAAAAAGTGAGTAACCCTCGATTGCCCATAACCGTGACCTCACTGTCGCTATACCCTGCAGGTCTGGCGTGCTGCACACTCTCCTATCGCCGCCCTGACCCTAGGGATCATCAATGTGAGGATTGCCACTGTGAATAATTGTTGCAGCCAGAGCCACTACCACTCCCATCCTCTGCTCCTCTTCCTCCAAGGCTTGTGGCACATATATAGCTGTCAGTCAATAATAGCTGTTCACAGGGTAGTCTTAACTGGGACAATATCCTCAAAAATAGTACATACACTGCGTGCAGAATTATTAGGCAAATGAGTATTTTGACCACATCATCCTCTTTATGCATGTTGTCTTACTCCAAGCTGTATAGGCTCGAAAGCCTACTACCAATTAAGCATATTAGGTGATGTGCATCTCTGTAATGAGAAGGGGTGTGATCTAATGACATCAACACCCTATATTAGGTGTGCATAATTATTAGGCAACTTCCTTTTCTTTGGCAAAATGGGTCAAAAGAAGGACTTGACAGGCTCAGAAAAGTCAAAAATAGTGAGATATCTTGCAGAGGGATGCAGCACTCTTAAAATTGCAAAGCTTCTGAAGCGTGATCATCGAACAATCAAGCGTTTCATTCAAAATAGTCAACAGGGTCGCAAGAAGCGTGTGGAAAAACCAAGGCGCAAAATAACTGCCCATGAACTGAGAAAAGTCAAGCGTGCAGCTGCCAAGATGCCACTTGCCACCAGTTTGGCCATATTTCAGAGCTGCAACATCACTGGAGTGCCCAAAAGCACAAGGTGTGCAATACTCAGAGACATAGCCAAGGTAAGAAAGGCTGAAAGACGACCACCACTGAACAAGACACACAAGCTGAAACGTCAAGACTGGGCCAAGAAATATCTCAAGACTGATTTTTCTAAGGTTTTATGGACTGATGAAATGAGAGTGAGTCTTGATGGGCCAGATGGATGGGCCCGTGGCTGGATTGGTAAAGGGCAGAGAGCTCCAGTCCGACTCAGACGCCAGCAAGGTGGAGGTGGAGTACTGGTTTGGGCTGGTATCATCAAAGATGAGCTTGTGGGGCCTTTTCGGGTTGAGGATGGAGTCAAGCTCAACTCCCAGTCCTACTGCCAGTTTCTGGAAGACACCTTCTTCAAGCAGTGGTACAGGAAGAAGTCTGCATCCTTCAAGAAAAACATGATTTTAATGCAGGACAATGCTCCATCACACGCGTCCAAGTACTCCACAGCGTGGCTGGCAAGAAAGGGTATAAAAGAAGAAAATCTAATGATATGGCCTCTTTGTTCACCTGATCTGAACCCCATTGAGAACCTGTGGTCCATCATCAAATGTGAGATTTACAAGGAGGGAAAACAGTACACCTCTCTGAACAGTGTCTGGGAGGCTGTGGTTGCTGCTGCACGCAATGTTGATGGTGAAAAGATCAAAACACTGACAGAATCCATGGATGGCAGGCTTTTGAGTGTCCTTGCAAAGAAAGGTGGCTATATTGGTCACTGATTTGTTTTTGTTTTGTTTTTGAATGTCAGAAATGTATATTTGTGAATGTTGAGATGTTATATTGGTTTCACTGGTAAAAATAAATAATTGAAATGGGTATATATTTGTTTTTTGTTAAGTTGCCTAATAATTATGCACAGTAATAGTCACCTGCACACACAGATATCCCCCTAAAATAGCTAAAACTAAAAACTACTTCCAAAAATATTCAGCTTTGATATTAATGAGTTTTTTGGGTTCATTGAGAACATGGTTGTTGTTCAATAATAAAATTAATCCTCAAAAATACAACTTGCCTAATAATTCTGCACTCCCTGTACACAAATTTTTTTAAACGATCTTAAATTTTCATGGTTAGAAGTACATATCTTGTGGGGAAAAAAGGATTAAGAACAAGGAAAAAAACAATGTGGTTAAATAGAAATGTTAAAAGGAACAATAATTCACAAAAAGAAAGCAAATGAGTAAGAAGGTAGGAAATAAGCACTAAAAACTAGAAGGGGAAAAATTGAATTTGTAGAAAAAAAACAGCAGCAAAGCTAGAAAAAGGCTTATTGCCAAAGAGAATACAACTACCCCCAATATGTTTTTCAATTAAATTAAATGTTAAAAAAGTGAAAAGTGAAAATGTTGGCCCTTTAAAAAGCTGTGAGAGAAGAGTTGTGTGTTTGAGTGATTAGAGGATTAAAAGGCCTCTGCCAGTGCGCCTGTGCGAGATTACGGCACTTCTCTTCAATTTCACAGAGGCAAGTGCAGTGAATAAATTAGCTAGGAAGCGGCTCTGGGTGGGGGGGATATCTGTGGACGGCTCTGGGTGGGGGGGATATCTGTGGACGGCTCTGGGTGGGGGGGATATCTGTGGACGGCACTGAAGGGGGGGATATCTGTGGACGGCACTGAAGGGGGGGATATCTGTGGACGGCACTGAAGGGGGGATATCTGTGGACTGCACCGAAGGGGGATATCTGTGTACGGCACTGAAGGGGGGGATATCTGTGGACGGCACTGAAGGGGGGGTTATCTGTGGACGGCACTGAAGGGGGGGATATCTGTGGACGGCACTGAAGGGGGGGAATCTGTGGACGGCACTGAAGGGGGGGGATATCTGTGGACGGCACTGAAGGGGGGGATATCTGTGGATGGCACTGAAGGGATATCTGTGGACGGCACTGAAGGGGGGGATATCTGTGGACGGCACTGAAGGGGGGGATATCTGTGGACGGCACTGAAGGGGGGATATCTGTGGACGGCACTGAAGGGGGGGATATCTGTGGACGGCACTGAAGGGGGGGATATCTGTGGACGGCACTGAAGGGGGGATATCTGTGGACTGCACCGAAGGGGGATATTTGTGTACGGCACTGAAGGGGGGGATATCTGTGTACGGCACTGAAGGGGGGGATATCTGTGGACGGCACTGAAGGGGGGGTTATCTGTGGACGGCACTGAAGGGGGGGATATCTGTGGACGGCACTGAAGGGGGGGAATCTGTGGACAGCACTGAAGGGGGGGAATCTGTGGACGGCACTGAAGGGGGGGGATATCTGTGGACGGCACTGAAGGGGGGGATATCTGTGGATGGCACTGAAGGGATATCTGTGGACGGCACTGAAGGGGGGGGATATCTGTGGACGGCACTGAAGGGGGGATATCTGTGGACGGCACTGAAGGGGGGATATCTGTGGATGGCACTGAAGGGGGGCTATCTGTGGACAGCACTGTAGGGGAGATAGAGCGCCCTGCTGTAGGAGAAGCCGGCGGGAGATGAAAGGATGAGGTGCCAGCTCCTGGTGGTGTCGGGCACACAGCGCAAGCATGGCGGTGGAGGATCTGACTGAAGCCTAAAGACCAGACATCAAGGTAGACCTGCAGAAGAAGGTGACAGCGAAGTATGTGATGTATACATGTGTGTTATGTATGTAGTGCAGTGTGTGATCATCACATACTGCACTACATACATTACACACATGTATACATCACATGCCCCCTCACAGTAATAATGCCAAGATATGTGCCCTCTTCACAGATGTAATGCTCACACATGCCCCCTCACAGTAGTTATGCCCAGATATGTGCCCTCCTCACAGCAGTTATACCCTGATATGTGCCCCCTCACAGTAGTTATGCCCAGATATGTGCCCCCTCACAGTAGTTATGCCCAGATATGTGCCCCCTCACAGTAGTTATGCCCAGATATGTGCCCTCTTCACAGTAGTTATGCCCTGATATGTGCCCTCCTCACAGTAGTTACACCCTGATATGTGCCCCCTCACAGTAGTTATGCCCAGATATGTGCCCCCTCACAGTAGTTATGCCCAGATATGTGCCCCCTCACAGTACTTATGCCAGATATGTGCCCTCTTCACTGTAGTTATGCTCACTCGTGCCCCCTCACAGTAGTTATGCCCGGATATGTGCCCTCCTCACAGCTCACAGTAGTTATACCCTGATATGTGCCCTCCTCACAGTAGTTATACCCTGATATGTGCCCTCTTCACAGTAGTAATGCTCACACGTGCCCCCTCACAGCGTTTGCATTTCTTTCTGGCAAAGCTACCTGGTTCCGGCCCGCAAAATTTATACCAAGTCTAGTGCGGCCCTCAGACGAAAAATGGTTGGGCACCACTGGTCTAAGTAAACCTAGGAGGTATGGGTCCTAGATTAATGCCAGGAACTCCTCCTCCATGACCCCATAACTAGATGAGTAGCAACGAATAGTGTCACCCAGCAGTCGTATCGGGTGAAGGAAAACTCGGACACATGTCGGACCAACCTTTAAAACAGATACACAATGTTACACAATTCAAGCTCAAGAAAATAAAAAAATGATTAAATGAAAAAAAAATAAAGATATTAATAGCCACATGGAAGTCCATGTACCTGCTAGGTTTACTTAGACTATATGTGGTGACCATGATTTTTTAATCCTCTAGTTCCATTTTATGAAACCTTTAGTGGTGCTAGGGGACGGGAACGGGGACATTTACCATGCCCTCGGACCCGATCCCACAGTTGTGGGGGCGCAGCCAGCAGCCTAGGTTTTAGCGTCCCCCCATTGAACGCCCTTAGGTTTCATTTGAATATCATAAGCGATAACTTAGGGTATTGCGCAATATATCCCCTTATTTACTTCTAGTGCCTGATTGTTATTTACACTCATGCGCATAGATAACCTGCGCTCTGCAGGCTCCATCTTTGTTCCTGGTTTGAGTACCACTTGGTCCCGGATGCGCGTGGATCTAATAGAAATCTCGTGCTAACATGATGACGCCGGTGCACTGGCGATCACAACACGCCACAATATAACCACATGGGGATCCATTCTGAAGGGTGAGCGACTCACGTATTTTCAATTAATTACTTATTCATTATTTTGCACATGGGCACAATCATCATCTTAGAGGGAAACCATTATGAGTTTATTATGTTTATTACTTGATCATGATTATATATGAACATTATTGGGATTGTACTTATGAATTATAGACACTGTATATTGTATTATGAAATTTTTACTGTTATCCCTATGTACACATTGATAATCATGGTAATAATTTCATTGATTCCATTGATTTGATAATTATGCACAATATTGTAGCTTGCTATAAATATTTGGTTGAAGCACTGCTTTCACAGCTTGACAAAGGCTCAATTGAGCTGAGCTGAAATGCTGTATTTGGTGTAATAAAGGATCCATTTTTCTTCACTTAAGTCCGGAGTGCTGCCCTGTGCTTACTTTTACTAATATACAGTATATCTCAAAAAATAAAGGTAATACTAAAATGCCACACCCTAGATCTCAATGAATGAAATATTCCAGTTGCAAATCTTTATTCATTATATAGTGGAATGTGTTGAGAACAATAAAACATAAAAATGATCAATGTAAATCAAAATTAATATCTCATGAAGGTCTGGATTTGGAAAGACTCAAAATCAAAGTGGAAAATCAAATTTCAGGCTGATCCAACTACAGTGGAAATGCCTCAAGACAAGGAAATTAGACTCAGTAGTGGTTGTGGCCTCAACGTGCCTGTATGACCTCCCTACAATGCCTGGGCATGCTCCTGATGTGGCAGTGGATGTTCTCCTGAGGGATCTCCTCCCAGACATGGATTAAAGCGTCAGTCAACTCCTAGACAGTCTGTGGTGCAACGTAGAGTTGGTGGATGGAATGAGACATGATGTCCCAGATGTGCTCGATTGGATTCAGGTCTGGGGAATTGGCAGGCCAATCTCTAACATCAATGTCTTCATCATGCAGGAACTGGTGACACACTTCAGCCACATGAGGCCTAGCATTGTCATGCATAAGAAGGAACCCAGGGCCCACTGCACCTGCATATGGTCTCACAATGAGTCTGAGGATCTCATCCTGATACCTAATGGAAGTCAGGGTACCTCTGGATAGCACATGGAGGGCTGTGTGGCCCTCCAAAGAAACGCCTCCCCACACCATTATTGGGCCACTGCCAAACCAGTCATGCTGTAGGATGTTGCAGGCAGTAGAAGGTTCTTCACGGCGTCTCCAGACTCGCGTCTCGCACATGTGCTCAGTGCGAACCTGCTCTTATCCGTGAAGAGCACAGGGCGCCAATGTCGAATCTGCTAATTTTGGTGTTCTCTGGCAAATGCCAATCGCCCTGCACGGGGTTTGGCTGTAAGCACAACACCGATTTGTGAATGTTGGGCCCTCATACCATGCTCATGGAGTCTGTTGGAGACAGTTTAAGCAGACACATGCACATTTGTGGCCTGCTGGAGGTCATTTTGCAGGGCTCTGGCACTGCTCCTCCTGTTCCTCCTTGCATAAAGGAGGAGGTAGAGGTCCTGCTGCTGGGTGGTTGCCCTCCTACGGCCCCCTCCACGTCTCCTGGTGTACTGGCCTGTCTCCTGGTACATTATCTGCTCCATGCTCTGGACACTGTGCTAATAGACACAGCTAACCTTTTTGCCACAGCTCGCATTGATGTGCCATTCTGGATGAGCTGCACTACTTGAGCAACTTATGTGGGTTGTGGACACCGCCTCATGCTACCTCTAGGGGTGAGAGCAATGAAAAAATGCAAAAGTGACCAAAACAGCCAAAAAGGATGAGAATAGAGAAATGGTCTGTGGTCACCATCTGCAGAACCACTCCTTTAAAGGGGTTGTCTTGCTAATTGCCTATAATTTCTATCTGTTGTCTGTTTAATTTGCACAACAGCAGGAAAAATTTATTCGCAATCAGTACTGCTTCATAACTGGACACGCTGATTTCACAGAAGTGTGATTGACTTGGAGTTACATTGTGTTGTTTAAGTGTTCCCTTTATTTTTTTGAGCAGTGTATATACATGTGTGTGTATTTTGTTTTGTGCCATTACATTTTTTGTAATTGCTAAATAGATTATATGTTTAAGTTAATGTGGTAAATTTTTTCCCTCCCATACAGCAGGTCCTGGGTTCAAGATCCAGCAGAGACAATCTGGAAAATATGACAAACAAAAGTTAACTACACAAGGGTGTTGTCAAGAGATATCAGTCCTGAAGGCCCATCTCCCTTCATGTCAGAGTGCCATAGAAAAGAGTAGAGACCGCTTAGAGCACAGCTGTGAGCAGTATCTGAAAGGGAAGGGGCTAACCATGACTCCATAGAGAAAAGAAGGGACTTCTTACATTATCAAAAAGGGGGCAGGACCATTCAGCACAGGAAGGCCCACAACCTGGCAGGCCCTATAGCAACCATGTGGTCTGCCTCTATTGATGGTATGTGCAGCTTGCCAGTCCGCAGGGGTAGAACACGTGAGGTTCACGGTGGGCCGGTATGTACATACAGTTCACCGGTTACTCACGGTTTAGCAGTCGCCTCCCTGGGCCAGCAGTGCAGTGAAGGGGAGAACAGCACTGGATTCTCCGGGGCACACTCGGTTACAGGGGACACCGGCCAGGTGGTGATTCAGGTGCCCTTGATGGTGAATGGTTGCTGAGTGCTTGTGCGGCTGGGCCCCTGACTTAGATATTGTCGTGATGCCAGCACCTTTGTGGTGCAAAATGTTGAGGATGGTAGTGGTATGAAGTTAGGAAAATGAGGCAGGTTTAAATCCAACGGTAAACTTTACTATAACTAGGTTCTTGATAACGGTTTACATCCAGCAATAAAACAGTCTCTGGTATACATGCTAGTTGGATGTGATTAATCCCAGTAACAGCTGTGCTGGTAATATTGCTAGGGTAGTTAGTTATGTACTCACTGATAAACAGTTCTATAGTCTGGTTCTGTTGATCCAGCTCTTTAATGGTGAGGCTGCCAGAAGCTAATAAGTCCTTCACCTGGAATCCAAAGGTCCTTAAAGCCTGAATGAACGGCTGTTGTCCTTTGTGTCTTTATCCTCTCTGTTTCTCTTGAATTGCCTTGCATTTAACACAGCTACAGCTGCACTCTCACTCCTTCACTTCCCAATTCTCCTCTCAACTCCCTAACTAGGCCTGAACTGTCATATATATATATATATATATATACTGTGGTGCTACCCCATCTAGTGGTGGATGTATGTAATGCACCTGACAGCCTGGTAACAAGGGATTTTACACAGTAGTACATTACAGCATGATATTGCAGATGACATCAAAAAGCTTTTGCAGTTCCCACGAAAGCCAGTTGGACGCTGCATATGCTACTGACTAGAATTCTGGAGAAGGGTTGTTGATCCAGGAAGTTATTCTGATTGCCAGATTGAAGCCAGGAAGAAACTTTCTACTGCCTACAATGAGGAAAAATGGGTACAGCATGAGTTTTTTAATTTATTTTTTGGATGGTGAATTCAGAAAGTCTTTAGACCCTTAACATTTTAAGTTGCAGTCTTGTGCTAAAATTACCGTATTTTTTTCCCACAAAACGCACCTAGGTTTTACAAGAGTACAATAAGAAAAAAATATTTTTCATTAGATCTCAGATCAGGCCAGCAATCAGAACCCGAATGTTAATCAGACCTCATCTGACAGCCCCAATCAGACCCCCAATGTTAATAATACCCCAGTAAGACCTTAGATCAGACCCCCATGCCATTTATGAGCCCCCATGCCAATTATGAGCCCCCATTATTAGTCCCATGCCATTTCAGATGCCCCCCGGGCCATTTCAGATGCCCCTAGTGCCATAGAGAAAATAAAATAAAAAACCTACTTACCTCTCCTGCTCCTGGACGCTGCCGCTACTCTCCTCTAGTGCGCTCGGTCTTCCTCCTCCTCTGTCTGCTGTGCTGTGACCCGACACGCACAGCGTGAGGTCACAGAGCGCCCTCACGCTGTGCACAGCCGACAGCGGAGGACCGGGAAGCGGTGAGTACAGAGCATTCATCACTTCCCGGTCCTCCAGTACTAGTATTCATTAGTATTCGCCCCATAAGAAAAATGCGTCTTATGGGGCGAAAAATACGGTAAACAAAAAATCAGTTTTTTCCTTATCCATCTGCATTCAGTCCGCTCTAATGAGAAAGTGAAAACTGAAATTCATAAATGTTTTCAAATTTATTAAAAAGGAAAAACTAAAATTCCACATTGACAGAAGTATTCAGTCCCTTTTCTATGACACTTGAAATTTAGTTCTGGGGACCTTCACAATGGCTTTCATAATTCTTAAATGGAAGATGTTTGGAACAACCAGGACTCTTCCTAGAGCTGGCCACAGTGAAGCAAGGTAGTGACAGCATCATGGCGAGATTTCAATAGCTGGGACAAAGATTCTGGTCAGAGTTAAGTGAAAACTAGAGCAAAGAACAGAGATATTCTTAATGAAAACCTCATCCAGTGTACTCTGACCTTAAGACTGGCCTGTAGGTTTCCAACAAAAGAATGACCCTAAGCACACAACCAAGATAATAGCTGAGTGGCTTATGGACAACTCTGTGAATGTCCTTGAGTGGCCCAGCCAGGGCCCAATCAAACGTCTCTGGAGAGACCTGCAAACATCTGTCCACTGACAGTTCCCATCAACCCTGAAGGTACTTGAGAGGACCTGCAGAGAAGAATGGCAGAAAATCCCCAAATCCAGGTGTGCAAACCTTGTCATCATAGCCGAGATGACTGGAGGCTGTAATTGTTGCCAAAGTCACTTCAACTGCTGAGAAAAGGGTCTAAATACAATAGTTTTAGTTTTTTTTTTCTTTTCAATAAATTATCTAACATTCTTTTCTAAATGATGGGGGGAAATTTTAGCTTTTTTTTATATTTTTGCACAAGACCGCCACATAACAGAATATAATAAAAAAAAGTGCAAGGGTCTGAAAACTTTCTGAATTCTCTTTAAATGACATTATACACAGTACATTCAAAACATTATGTTTTCCTAATCATCGAGAGACTAATAGCCAATTTTAGAACTGTCATCTCTTTAGGGAGAATCTTAAAAAGAATTCACTAAGTGGTCTGCCTCAATTAAATATTTTGGCATTCTAAGTGCATTTTCCTAATTGTTTTTAATAATGCTTTAGCAGCTCCCCCATTACTCACAAATTGAATGCTCATAATCACATTGCTTATTAATTAATAATAGTCCCTGCAATGCAAATCTAGAAACTTAATGTGCAATTTTCTGAGGTGAAAATATGTATTTCTTCTTAATTAAAACAAAAACAATTAAAATGAATCAACACTTCTAAGATTAAGTGATTGCAGGTTGATTAAGCAACATATCTAATACTTGCTATGATAACACTGTGTGCCTTTTATTGATTTCCTTTAACTACTGTATTTTGATACTTATTACCTATTTGAAATGATTTATAAACAGCTGATAGATTTTGGGTTCATTTGGAAACGTTTTTGAATGTTATTTCATAAGGTGAAGCTCCTTGTGCACCAAGTTTGACCATATAGTTGACAGCATAAACATTTAACACTTTTTTTCTTACTCTTTGAAGTTTGTTTTGTGCATTGGCGAAAGGTACACCAATTTTATCAAAAGTCGCACCTGGTTTGATAAATTCGGCATATATCTTGTCTAGAAATATTAAAGCAATTTTCCTATGCCACTCCATTCCCCTTCTGGAGTGGGTTTGTGTCTATTTTAAAGTCACAACGTTAAATCTGGAGTGCAACTAATTAAAATACCTAACCACACAAACTTTCAGAACTATCTACTGCTAATGGTTTCATCTGATGGGAAAAAAAACTGTGGTAAAATGACATTAATTCTTTGCCAATGCAATTTTCCTATGGTAATTTGTTGTTCAAATACATAAAAATACCCTTTGTAAACCCAGCCTAATGGTGCTGCCATGCTACATTTTTAATGGCTAGTTATCCAACTGGCTTTCTCAGTTAGTATGACTTGTACAAGAAATCTCCAGCATTAAATACTGGTGACTGATGTTTCAATCAGCATAATCTGTTGATCATAATCAACATGACATCAACTACCTCATGGAGGTAAGATGTTGATTGTAATCTGCATGAATGAAGCTTTCTCCAGTTTGACATAAATAGCTTCTTTCACACCTCTTTTCGACCAGTCGTTCTTTGTGTCTAAGATGCCAAACGCTCAGTCATTAAACAAGTGCCCTTCATCATTAAGATTTAAATACACAGCTGACTCCTGATCTCAGGTGTTGGCCCTTTTGTGCTGGGCCATACGTTGGTGTAGATGTTCTTCTGTCTGTCCTGCTTCACAGGCAATTCTGATATTCTTTCATGTTCTTTTCTCAGTTTTATTACATGCCCAGTCTAGATACCCCAAGTATTAAGGGCCCCTAACAGGTGCTTGAATTTCTTCGTCTTAGCCTTTGTTGTGATCTTCTCTGCCAAGTGATGTAGAGTTCTGGGGTCCCCCAGTTTGTAATCCACATGATGGTAAGAGTAAAAGCATCAGTAAATCAGGTAGTGGTCCATATTTGTAGGCTTTCTTTAGACTCCTGTTTCCAGGCTTACATCCTCTCCAACTGTTACTAAGCAGTCCGAGAAAGTCAGTGTGTAGTTCTGCAGATATTTTCACATAAACCTAATGTTCTGATCCACTGAGCTGATGTGTTCAGTAAATGTGTGTACCTCTTGTTTTTTAATGTTAACCTGGGTATCATCCATATATCTGAACCAGTGACTGAGTGAAATTTTCAGGAAGGTGCTTAGGGCTTTCCATTCCACTTCCTCCTTGTACAGGTTAGCCACAATGGGTGGCTTGCAATTTCATGGCATAACCATGTTTCTGTCTCTAAAACTTAATTTTGTACTCGGTAGGTGGTGGTCAGGCACAGGTCCAGCAAGGAACACACTTGATCTGGATTAAGATTTGTTCTGCTGCTGAGGGTGTTGTATTATGTTAGCCTTGCCCTCACTGTTTGAGCCGCCTCTGTGGTGGGTATGCACATGAAAAGGGACATAATCAATGGACATCATCTTTACCCAGTATCAGGCCTTGGATTTTAGATGCGAAGTCCTGGAAGTTCTGGATGTGGTGCTCTGTATTTCTAACCAGAGGGGTTAGAATGTTGGCTACATATTTAGCCATGTTGTAGCTCACAAAGCTGTTGTGAAAGTTCTACGACCTTTTTCATTTTGCTTGTTGGGTCTCTTTTGGTTTAATGTGTATCGCTATTATCACATAAACTATAGTAGATATAATAGTATAGTCGATATTGTATTGAATGCTAAAATATATGATAATAAAATATTCGATACTAGTCTATAGTCGATAAATTCACTGATATAAATCACACACCAAAAACTTCAAGTATTGTCCAGGTCTTATATATGCTGTTATTGTGAAGGGAGAGGTAATTCCTCTCTGAATCTATCTCAGATTGGGAAAATGAGTGTCACTTTAAATATTGTAGGTGTATTTCCCCTGGGAACGTAGTGTATTCATAAAATGTCCACAGAAATCCTGATAATGTTGGAATAAAAAGTCTCTTATGGTATTTCCTTTTAAAGTCGAGGTAAACTTTAAATCGGTATTTGGCTCACCGTCTGGTGTCTGCTGTCTCCCTGTTGCTTGAGTGGAGCTTTAAATGTCTGCCGGCTTATTTGATCGCTCCTTCCAGCAAGCTGGTTCAAATTTCGCGGGAGTTCCAAAGATCGCGGGAGTTGACACTCTGTTCCGCAATTTCCTTCGGTACAGCTTATCGACGATAAAAGTAGTTGTTCCTTTACTGTAAAAAAATTTCTTTCTCTGTATGGCCATACAGTTTTATCGGAGTCTTCTCAATACAGGTACTCACTTGTTTCACCTTCATCTACTATAGTTTATGTGAATGTAGTTTTTGTATGTCATTGCTATAATACACAGTTTTTATTATTTTTATTACTTGAATTTTATGGGGATTTAATAATAAATATTTTCTGCATATGTCAATTTGGTTGCCAAGTGTATGAGTGCTCGCCCATTTTTCCATTGTTACATTTACTTTTTAAGAGAGGGTGGGGTGATTCCCTCTATATGAGCTTGCAGCACCACCCTGTAACTACTAAAGAGTAAGCCACTACAACCCACTACTATTTTCTGTGTATTGCTATTACTCAGAAGTGTGTCACCTTAGCATGGTAGTCAAATGTATTAACCACCTAACAGTTTTCCCCCAGTCCAGCTTGTGGGAAAAGCACTTAACTGTTCTGCTGGAGCCCAGCATTGGCAGAAGGGGAAGTGGGTCGGGGCTGATTTAACAGCACATATTTCTTGACTGGTATCAGCTAGAGACCAAAATGACAGCATTGACACAACATGACTCGTGCAAGACCAAAATGACAGCATAAGCACAACATAAGCAGATCATTGCTAGAAATCGAATCGGGAATAAATGCTGTAAAACCTTCTTTTATGTTGACTTTCAGCTGTATTCACTGCATCCCAATTTCTAACAGTGATATCTTCCCATCTAGAGAAGATAATTCAGTAATTTTGGTATTGTTTGGATTGGTAGCACTAGCAACTAGAGAGATTCCAAGCTTTCAGAAATATGAGCTGCTAAAGCAGTTGTTACCCCCCCCCCCCTTCCTCTTCAGTCTTGGGGAGGAGGAGGGGGCAGTTGGGAAGTAGACAGCCTGCAGGAGGAAATGAAAAATAATTAAAAAAATATTTTGAAATGTTGTCATTACACATAATAAACATAATAAAGTTATGGTATTTGTATCACACAGTGAATGCCATAAATAAATTCCACAAAACAATGTTAAAATTGCTGTTTTTTTCTTTCCCCTATAAATAAATTAATGAAATGTATTTAATAAACTATATATACACCCCAACATGGTTCCTAAAAATTTACAGCTAATCCTGCAAATAAAAAAAAATAATTAAGAAAAAATTTAAATGTTATGACTTCTGAAACACGAAGGGGGGAAATTTTACTGGTCCTTAAAGAGGACCTTTTCATGTTTTTTTTTATTCTAGATAAATACCTTTTACTTGCAGGGTACCCCCCTGATGCTGCCATCGTGCCTGTTTTTTTTTTATATCGCTCCTATGCCCCGCTTTGCCCCCCTGTAGTTTTCCTTTTCAGTATGTTAATACTGAACATCGGTACACGGAGGAGGAGACACCAGGGTTTCTCAATGGGTGTCTCCTTCTCCCTGGCTGTGCCACGATCCAATCACGGAGAGCGTCACAGCCAGGGAGAAGGAGACACCCATTGAGAATCCCTGGCGTCTCCTCCTCCCTGTACCGATGCTCAGTATTAACATACTGAGCAGGAAAACTACGGGCGGCACAGCAGGGCGTAGGAGCAATATAAAAAAAAAACAGGGAGGGTGACAGCATCAGCGGGGGTACTCCGCAAGTAAAGGTATTTATCTAGGATAACAAAAAAAAACATGAAAGGTCCTCTCTAAGGCTAAAATGAATTATGTCACTAAAGGCTTAAAAATGCAATTGTGTCCCCTAAGTTAAGCCAATAAGATTTATTTCAGACACACATTGAAAATGTACAATTAAAAAGTGAAATTTTTGGGAGGGTTTTTCCAATTTTAATGTGACTGTTAGGAGGTTAATAACAACCATGCATCTTCGTTTATAAGCACACAGGATGGTGATGTTTGGTTTTTTATGAAGGGATATAATGGCCTTCTTTTCTTGTGTAGCTAGGTTGAAAGGGAGCATTTTAAGATGGAGTTTTTCAGCCTCATCCTGTTCCATGTCGTTACGTATGGAGGCTTATGTGACTGAGATAATATGAACTACTGGGATGGTATTGGGGCACTTGAAAAATTCAACCCTTTAGCCCATACGTTCATCTCTGGCTGGATAAGAAACCTGTCTGACAAGTTCTTCACCCACTTCCCTTTAGGCCTCTTTCACAGGGGCGTCACAGATTTGGTCCGGATGCGTTGCGGGTGCATTCAGGGAAAATCGTGCGATTTTCCTTGCAAGTGCTGTCAGTTTTGTATGCGATTGCGTTGTGTTATTGCATTTTTCCCACGCGGGTGACATGCTGATTGCATGCGTTTTTCACGCATGTGAAAATAAACTGATCCATCCTCTACATTCACCTGTTACTGCAAACACATATAAATAGCCCCAGCATGCCTTGGTTTTTTGGACAGTTCCATTTGTTTGGGGAGTTTTTGGCGTGTGTTTGGTGATTGGATTTCACTTTGCAGGATGTCCACTTTCACTGTATCATCAACTGACCATGTCTTCTTGCACTGGCTGGTCTTCCGCTGTTTTGGAGAGCAGCCAGAAATGATTGAGGAGGAACCGCGGAGGAAGCGTATGTGGGTGTATTGAAATTATTTCGCTGCGGGCCAGCAAAGGTCAATTTGTTGGCTTGTACTCTGACCTCCGTGCGCAGCCTCTGAAGTTCTTAAATTATTGCCGCATGTCGGTGACTACGTTTGATCAGCTTTTGGGGGAGTTGAGGCCTGCCTTGACTTTCTAGGACACCAACATGCGGCGGAGTGTGTCACCTGAAGAGCGTCTTATTATTACTTTAAGGTAAGACTATTTTATCCTACTCATACATGAATGACCCACTGTTTGCCAGGTGTTGTCAGTCTCACCGATCTCCTGCTGGGAACATCCGTAACACATAAGCATTCAGACCTATACTCAGTACTTAGCTGAAGCACCTTTGGCAGCGATTACAGGCACCAGTGTTCTTCTGTATGATGCCACAAGGTTTTGACATCTAGGTTTGGGGATTTTCTGCCATTCTTCTCTGCAGATCCCCTCAAACTCTTTCAGGTTACATAGGGATCATCAGTGGACAGCCATTTTCAGGTCTCTCCAGAGATGCTCAATTGGGTTAAAGTTAAGGCTCTGTCTGTGCCACACAAGGACATTCATAGAGTTGTCCCTAAGCCATTCCTGTGTTGTCTTGGCTATGTGCTTGGGGTCATTCTCTTGTTGGAAGGTAAACCTTCGGCCCAGTCTGAGGTCCAGAGCACTCTGGATCAGGTTTCCATTAATAATATCTCTGCACTTTGTTCCATTCAGCTTTACCACAACTTTGACCATTCTCCCTATTCCATCACCATGCTTTACTCTAGGGATGGTATTGGGCAATCCCTGGGTTCCGCCAAACATGACGCTTAGAATTGAGGCCAAAAAGTTCGATTTTTGCTTCATCAGACCAGAATATCTTGTTTCTCAGAGTCTGAGAGTCCTTTAGGTGCTTTTTTGCAAACTTTTATGTGTCTTTTACTGAGGAGATGCTTCTTTCTGGCCAGCCTGCCATAAAGCCTAGATTGATGGAATGCTGCCATGATGGTTGAACTTCTAGAAAATTATCCCCTCTGCACAAAGGATCTTTGGAGCTCAGCCAGAGTGACCATTGGGTTCCTGGTCAAGGCCCTTTTTACCTGATTAGTTAATTTGGTGGGGCACCCAGCTCTAGGAAGAGTCATGGTTGTTCCAAATGTCTTCCATTTAAAAATATTTTAGTAATTTTTTGTACCATTCTCCAGATCTGAGCCTCTACAAGATCATGTCTCTGGGCTCTTGAGGTAGTTCTTTGCTCCTAATGGCTTGGTTTTTGCTCTGATAGCATTGTAAGGGCTCTTTCACACCTGCGTTATTGTCTTCCGGCATAGAGTTCCGTCGTCGGGGCTCTATGCCGGAAGAATCCTGATCAGGATTATCCAAATGCATTCTGAATGGAGAGAAATCCGTTCAGGATGCATCAGGATGTCTTCAGTTCCGGAACGGAACGTTTTTTGGCCGGAGAAAATACCGCAGCATGCTGCGCTTTTTGCTCCGGCCAAAAATCCGGAGCACTTGCCGCAAGGCCGGATCCGGAATTAATGCCCATTGGAAGGCATTGATCCGGATCCGGCCTTAAGCTAAACGTCGTTTCGGCGCATTGCCGGAGCCGATATTTAGCTTTTTCTGAATGGTTACCATGGCTGCCGGGACGCTAAAGTCCTGGCAGCCATGGTAAAGTGTAGTGGGGAGCAGTATACTTACCGTCCGTGCGGCTCCCCGGGCGCTCCAGAGTGACGTCAGGGCGCCCCAAGCGCATGGATGACGTGATCGCATGGATCACGTCATCCATGCGCATGGGGCGCTCTGACGTCATTCTGGAGCGCCCCGGGAGCCGTACGGACTGTAAGTATACCGCTCCCCTGCTCCCCGCTCCTACTATGGCAACCAGGACTTTAATAGCGTCCTGGGTGCCATAGTAACACTGAAAGCATTTGGAAGACGGTTCCGTCTTCAAATGCTTTCAGTACACTTGCGTTTTTCCGGATCCGGCGGGCACCTCCGGCAACGGAAGTGCATGTCGGATCCCAACAACTCAAGTGTGAAAGAGGCCTTAGCTGTGAGACCTTTATATAGACAGGGCTGTGTCATTCCAAATCATGTCGATTCACAGGTGGATTCCAATCAAGGTGTAGAAACATCTCAAACATGATCAAGAAAAATGGGAGGTCCCCACAGCTAAATTTCAAGTATCATAGTGATGAGTCTAAAATACTTATGTCCAGGTGGAATTTTATTTTTTATTTTAGGTCACAACATAACAAAATGTAAAAAAAGGGGAAAAGGTCTGAAGACTTTACGAATTCACTGTATCTGAAGGATAGATCATCAATATTGAAGTCCCAGAAAACTCCTTTAATTCTTTATTACTTTTGACTTAAATAAAAAATGTGTCAAAAACTGCATGTTACGGATTAGCATAAAGCCCCCTGCCAATGAACTAGTTTGGCTTTGGGCTAAACCCTAAGAGTGTTATTCTGGTTATCCCCTGGTATTTACCCATTAGCCCTATACAGGAATCTGGACTTGACCTCTACCTCCTGGGATAGTATTAGTGTAGTTGGCAACTGACCCACTGCTTTCAGGGATTCTTGTGCAAGCAACAGAAGCTCAGGGTACAGAAAATGAACCAGAAATGAATGAAAACTACAGGTACATTCTGACCAATCACCAAGACTAGAGCTCTTGTTTCTAGAGATCCAGGTAGCGGGGTTGGTGTAGTGATGAGGCAAACAGGAGGCAGGCTGGGGACTTGACTGGAGCACAGACAGGGTAGACAAACTAGGTTAAATCAAACATGAACTGAACTTGGACTTAAAAGTGCAGGAGCACACAGGAAGGAAGGCACACACAGGAGGAATACAGGCAGGAGATAATAAAGGATAAACGCATGTAAATTGCAATAGCGCTAGAATATCAAACACCTTTGTTGGTTACCAGGAAACCTAATGCTTAGGCACCCTCCTACTGCAGAGGGTGCTTTAAATACCCAGGGACTTTCAGCCATTGGCTGGGGAAGGATTTGGAAGCATGCACACTGGTCCTTTATGAGGCTGGACATGAGCGCTCACGTGCCCTAAGGGAGCATCAAGCAGTTGCCTGGAGGCAGCATGAATAAGACATTGACGACCAGGATGCCAGATGATGATACAATAAAAAAAGAGGGCACTCCTGAGGAAGCCAGTAAGTCTGGCGATACGCGTTGGGCTCTTTTCCTGACCACAACGCACACCCCCCACCATGCTACCTCTATGTTAAGTATTTGAGCTTTTATTCATTGTTGATAGATTACATGCACTTTATAATGTCATATACTCATTGATGTGGGGGTATACCTATGACTTTGTGGTGAGCCAGGGTGGCATGTGCTGATATATGGTTCACATGGCCCTGATTTGTTGTATACAACGATTTTAACTTATTTTGTGTCGTGTCTGTTTTCTTGAATAAATTTGTTATATTTTAGATGTGCAGCTCCTGTTTCGGTATTCTTTCTCTCTTCTTTCACATTGTGCACTGCATACCGTGAGCCGGCACTCTTCCTTTACTTTTGGATGTGCCCCTATCTTTTGAATTGCACAATAAAAACTGCTTGCATTTTGTTTTCAGTACTGCATGTGCAGTACCCCAGAATAGGGTACTTGCATACTGTATCTCTGTATGGATTAGTCAGGGTTAATAATCCTGACACTGCCCCTGTAGGTCCACCAGTAGCTCATTCAGAGTTGTGTGTTAGCTGAGGAAGTCAGAGGAAGATACATGTTCTCACTACTCAGAGTACTAAGATCTGTACAGTACTACAGGAAAATAGAAAGAAAAGAACCAGGAAAGTCCAGAATCAATCTGCAAAGATGAGCAATGGGGTCAGTATGGTATTTGATATTTAAGGTCTTATGCACACGACTGTATGTATTTTACGGTCCAGAAAACGCGGGTCTGCAAAATACAGATGACATCTGTGTTGCATCCGTTTTTTATGCAGATTCGTTGACTTCAGTGAGTCTGTAGTCTGCATTTTGCAGCCAGGAATAGGATATGTTCAATGTTTTTGTGGAATGGACATACAGATGAAGAAAGAACACAAGTCCACAAAACAACGGATGCGACATGGACATCACACGGATGACATTCATATTTTTGCAGATCCGCATTTTGCAGATCGCAAAATACATATGGTCATGTGGATAAGGCCGATGGAGACTTTACTGCAGTGAGAGGGACATTGCTAAAACGCCTTTTACTTTTGTACACAGTCTGGCCCACCATATCTTAATCCTGTACCCCTCAGCTGTGAATCACAGCCACCAACTACATGCATAAAGCCAGTGCCTATGCCATACTATTTTGTGGCACCATGGCTCCCACGCTACATGAGAAAGCCCCTTACCCTAAGAGACTTCTATGAAAAGATGTGAGCTACCTTCAAGCTATACTGTGTAGCCACAAACCAGAAAGTAAAACTAGAAGGAACTTCACTCCATTAAGTCAGATGTTTGCCACAGTCATAAAAAAGGTAGAGAAAATCTTTGACAGACTCGGCACAACCTTTGAAATGGGAACTGCTTCAGAACGCAGACCCCTGTGATGCCGAGAACCAAGACCAAACCTTAAGGAAAGTGACTCTGGGTGGACAACATTTTTTTAATAGCCTTTCAGACACACTTTCCTTTAGATTTTAAGGAACTCACTATGAACATCCTGGGGATGGACCACAAGCAATGAATCTGACAAGAATAGCAATCTACTGCCTAATCTTGTGTCTGCAGAAACCAACAGTGTGTTTAAGCAAGGAGCCCAAGCATCTGTTCCGGATGCAGTCACTATTCCTCCTGGCAAAAAGCGTGGAGAAGATTCGGAGACAACTGGAGCAGTTAGGACAGCATCTGACAGAGAAAGAAGCTCAACAGCCTAGGAGTCGGCCCCCTTCCTGTTCCAAATAAAACTACCACTTGACTCCCTGTAGGCTGCCTTCAGACCCATACGATGAGTCCAAGAAACCTGTTTGCAGGTGCTGCCAAAAACGTGGACACACTGAAAGGATGTTCCGGCAGCTAAAAGGGCATCCTCCAAAGCCTAGGACCACCCCTCAGGAGACAGAATTGTAGGTCCAGAAGAACTAGGGTGGATGCACAGATATGTGGGATCTCGTCAAGTTTTTATTGTTGCCCTGCTAGATACTTGTTCGCAAGTCACCACCATACAGCAGGCCGCTTTTGAAAAGTCCTGGGATGACACAACTAATGTGAACACCAGAGTCCAGGCTGGATCAACTGGCCGAACTAGATGGACAAATGTCTTTTTTCAGCCTTATATACTATGTTACTATGTTACCAATTTCAAGCCTGTGCCAGTGCATGTATATTGGGAACCAACTCTGCAAATAAGGGAGACCAGGTTCCAGCAACAAGTAGCCATAGTTATATAAGTACATGATGACAACAACCTTTCAGTAATATTTGGGATGAACATCCTCCAGAATAGCTACAGAAAAGTGCTTGTAATGCTATGAAAGTCTCTACCTATAGCTCCCCATACCACCCAGAAAGTGATCCAGATGACTAGAGTCTCTATCAGGGTGAATAGGATCTCACACTGTCCCTGCTGCTCTGTGCTTTGTGCACACAGCAGAATGGAGCTGAACATGGCAGCCAGGGCTTCAGTAGCGTCCTGGCTGCCATGGTGGGGCTCCGATCGGAGGAGCAGGAGAGAGGGGATCCTGTGGCCACTGCCACCAATGATTAATACTGGGGGGGGGGGGGCTTGGGTGGGGGGCGCACTGCGCCACCAATGATTAATACTGGGGGGCTTGGGGGGGGGGGCGCCACCAATGAAGAGAAATCTCTCATTAATTCATATACAGGAGGCGGGAGCTGGCTGCAGAATCACATAGCCGGCTCCCGACCTCTATGAGCGGTAGCTGCGATACGCGGCACCTAAGGGGTTAACTACCGCAGATCGCAGCTACCGCTAATAGATGCCGATACCGATAACGGTCAAAATACTGAATATCGGCCGATAATATCGGTAAAACTGATAATCGGTTGATCCCTAATAGACATAATGAGCCAAGACAATCAGACCCGAGTGGAACCTATCCATCTTGAGGGGCATCCTGTAGACTTAGCATCAAGGCAGTGGCATAGCGTGGGTTGCCAGCACCCGGGGCAAGCCAAATATTGTGCCCCGCCAACCTGTGACCACGCCCCTTTTTACAGATAATGTAGTAGATATCACCTGCAGTCCTATGTAACACCACAGATAACACGGTGATAACGCTCTGTGTACAGATAATGTAGTAGATGGGTGTGAGCCACCAGAATTCAGAACACGCACAGTGTGACCTGAAGTCTGGGGCCAGGCTGCTACAGTGTGGGCCAAATTCAATATCCACCCTCCCATCACTACAGAACATACAGGGTAATACAGCGCACATACCTCTTACATTCAGTGATGTCTCCTTTGATGTAGATGTTCTCTTTCCTCATCTTCTCCTTTCAGACCTTCAGACCACACCACCATTTTTCAGCCATTTCTCATCTCTGCAGTTTGACAAAAAAAATCTTAGTTTACTACTTTTCCATCATCCTCCCATCTTCTGGACAAATCATCCTACCATCCCCAATACTCTGCCTGCTGTGCTCCCTAATATTATACTGCAGAAACAGTTAAACCCCCTGATAATAGTAGTACCATGCAGATAGTATCCATTAATAATTATTGGCACACAGTGCCCTAAAATAACTGCGCCCAGCAAATAGTGCCCCTGACACTAATAGTGTAAACATAACGTTCCCCCCCAAAAATTGTGGTAAGCTGATACTGTGCCAAGGTACCCCCACAGTAATAGTGCTCCCAAAAGTCCCACCAATAGGAATAATTCTCTGCTAGAGCACACATGGTAGTAATAGGGCTCATACAGTGTCCCCAACATGTCCCCACTGTGCCCCAGAAGTAAAAATTGCTCCCATAGTGCCCATACTAGTAATCATGTTCCCCATAGACCCCCAGTAGTAATAATTCTCCTTATAATGTGAGAGTTCAAAAAATACCCCCTTTTAATGCCCCCAGTTGAGCTAATGTCCCCATAGTGCCAGTATAAAATACCCCCATAGTGTTCCTCTCCCCCCTTCCTCCTAGTGCCCCCCATAATGTACCAGTATAAAATGCCCCATATATAGTGTCCCAGTAGATGACCCCATAGTACTCCTCTCTCCCCTTCCCCATAGTACCCACCATAATGTGCCTCATTATAAAATGCCTCTATACAGAGCCCCCCATATAAAATACTCCTTCTTTGTGGCCTCAGTAGATGCCCCAAATAATGTGCCAGTAAGACGTGCCCCCATAGTGCTACCTAATAATGTGCCAGTAAAAAGTTCCCCCAATAATGTGCCAGTAAGGAGTGCCCCCATAGATGCCCCCACAGTGCCCCCCAATAATGTGCCAGTAAGATATGCCCCCATGGATCCCCCAAATCATGTGCCAGTGAGAAGTGCCCCCCAATCATGTGCTAGTAGCCAGTATTGTACCATATAAAAAAAATAAACACTTATACTTACCTCCATGGCAGCGATGCGATGCAGGCCTCTTCCGGCCTGTGTCGCGCGCTGTACTGCTCAGGCGGTGTGATGACGTCATCACGCCGCCTGCACTGGCCTCTGATAGGCTGCAGGCCTAGTGCCTGCAGCCTATCAGTGGAACGGGGAAGGGAGACGCCTCTCCCTCCCTTGCCCCGCAGCACATCCATCTCTACCACTGTCCTGTGGACGGTGATACAGATGACCTGGGGCGATCGCCTCACTTTGTCTAATTGGCAGTGCAGCCCTGCTGGCGCCCCCTAAAATTTTGCGCCCAGGGCAACAGCCCTCCCCCACAATACGCCTCTGCATCAAGGCGTCTAGTCACAGTGTCTCAAGGGAGAGTACCCATTCACTTTATAAACCTGAGACACCTCGAATCACATACCACCACTGTTCAGCAGTCTATCCAAACACCAAGTGCTGCACAAGAAACTTCGAATATGCCATGGTGGGCAGAACTTCATGTACACAATCTGACTAGTGACTACATTAGCAGAACAAGAATGAAGGTGTGTTCAAAATGGTGAAACAGCATCACCAAGTCTACAGTAAACATCCGGTGCACTTTGGCAAAACCAACCTCATTATCCACCATTTAAAGAAAGACACAGGGCCAGCTTCATAACCCGGCATCCCCGGGAAAGTGCCGGGGCCCAATGCTCCTGGGGGGGGCCCACTGAGCTGCTATGAGCACTTCCATCAATACAGATGGAAGCTCTCACTGCTGTCATTTCACTTACACAGTACCCCTTTGGTGGGCCCTCTGAGTCAAATGAGGCCGGCTGCTGCAGAGACTCAGAACACGCCCCTTCTACACAGGACATGCTGCCTGAGGAGAGAGACCGGCAGGGCTGGAGCATAGAAGTGTGAAGACAGTCTGTGAGTAAGTCTGCACTGTGACTTTCTCTTCTCTGTGGGACGGGGGGGGGGGGGGGGGGGGGACTATTCGTGCTGCTGCTGGATGCTGCTTCATTAGTAGCATAGTAACATAGTACATAAGGCCGAAAAAAGACATTTGTCCATCCAGTTCGGCCTGTCATCCTACAAGTTGATCCAGAGGAAGGCAAAAAAAAAAACCCTGTGAGGTAGAAGCCAATTTTCCTCACTTTAGGGGAATAAAAAATTCCTTCCCGACTCCAATCAGGCAATCAGAATAACTCCCTGGATCAACGACCCCTCTCTAGTAGCTATAGCCTGTAATATTATTACACTCCAGAAATACATCCAGGCCCCTCTTGAATTCCTTTATTGTACTCACCATCACCACCTCCTCAGGCAGAGAGTTCCATAGTTTCACTGCTCTTACCGTAAAGAACCCTTTTCTATGTTTGTGTACAAACCTTCTTTCCTCCAAACGCAGAGGATGTCCCCTCGTCACAGTCACAGTCCTGGTGGATAAATAGATGATGGGATAGATCTCTGTACTGCCCCCTGATATATTTATACATAGTAATTAGATCTCCCCTCAGTCGTCTTTTTTCTAACGTGAATAACCCTAATTTTGATAATCTTTCAGGGTACTGTAGTTGCCCCATTCCAGTTATTACTTTAGTTGCCCTCCTCTGGACCCTCTCCAGCTCTGCTATGTCTGCCTTGTTTACAGGAGCCCAGAACTGTACACAGTACTCCATGTGTGGTCTGACCAGTGATTTGTAAAGTAGTAGGAATATGTTCTCATCACGGGCATCTATGCCCCTTTTGATGCAACCCATTATCTTATTGGCCTTGGCAGCCGCTGCCTGACACTGTTTTTTGCAGCTTAGTTTGCTGTTTATTAAAATTCCTAGATCCTTTTCCATGTCAGTGTTACCGAGTGTTTTACCATTTAGTATGTACGGGTGACTTGCATTATTCCTTCCCATGTGCATAACTTTACATTTCTCAGTGTTAAACCTCATCTGCCACTTATCTGCCCAAGCCTCCAATCTATCCAGATCCCTCTGTAGTAGTATACTGTCCTCTTTAGTGTTAATTACTTTACACAGTTTAGTGTCATCTGCGAAAATTGATATTTTACTATGCAAGCCTTCTACAAGATCATTAATAAATATATTGAAGAGAATAGGGCCCAATACTGACCCCTGAGGTACTCCACTAGTGACAGTGACCCAATCTGAGTATGTACCGTTAATAACCACCCTCTGTTTTCTATCATTGAGCCAGTTACTTACCCACTTACAGACGTTTTCTCCGAGTCCGAGCATTCTCATTTTATATACTAACCTTTTATGAGGTACAGTGTCAAATGCTTTGGAGAAGTCCAGATACACGACATCCATTGATTCGCCGCTGTCAAGTCTAGTACTTACCTCCTCATAGAAACTGATTAAATTAGTTTGACATGACCGATCCCTCACGAAGCCATGCTGATATGGCGTTATTTGCTTATTTCCCATAAGATGCTCTAACATAGCATCTCTCAGAAAACCTTCAAACAGTTTACCCACAACAGATGTTAAACTTACCGGCCTATAGTTTCCAGGCTCTGTTTTTGGACCTTTTTTGAATATTGGCACCACATTTGCCATGCGCCAATCCTGTGGGACATTCCCTGTCAGTACAGAGTCCGCAAATATCAGAAATAAGGGTCTGGCTATGACATTACTTAATTCCCTTAGGATACGGGGGTGTATGCCATCCGGTCCTGGCGATTTGTCTATTTTGATCTTTTTAAGTCGCTGTTGTACTTCTTCCTGGGTCAGACAGGACACTTTTAATGGCGAATTTATTTCAGCATTCAGCATTTCATCTGACAGTTTATTTTCCTCAGTGAATACATTGGAGAAAAAAATATTTAACAGCTTTGCTTTCTCCTCGTCGCTCTCTGCGACTCCCCCCTCATTACTCTTTAAAGGGCCGACACCTTCAGATTTATACTTTTTAACATTTATATAATTGAAGAACATTTTAGGGTTAGTTTTACTCTGTTTGGCAATTAATCTCTCGGTCTCTAGTTTGGCCGCTTTTATTTGTTTTTTACATGTTCTGTTTTTTTCCTTATAGTTTTTCAGTGCTTCCGTGCTACCCTCCTGTTTTAGGGTTTTATATGCTTTCTTTTTGTCATTTATTGCTTTCTTTACAGTTCTGTTTATCCACATTGGTTTCTTTTTGTTCCTTAACCTTTTATTCCCATACGGTATGTACCTCTCACAATGAGATTTTAGGATGTTTTTAAAGATATCCCATTTTTTGGCTGTATTTTTATTTTTGAGGACTTTGTCCCAGTTAGTTAGGCCTATGGCCTCTCTTAGTTGGCTAAATTTAGCTTTTTTGAAGTTTGGTATTTTTGTTTCTCCCTGTAGAAACGCTCTTTTGAATGATAATTGGAAGGTTATTACTTTATGGTCACTATTTCCCAGGTGTCCCCCAACCTGCACGTCTGTTGTTCTGTCAGGTCTATTGGTTAATATTAAGTCCAGTATGGCCGTCCCTCTAGTCGGGTCCTGAACCAGTTGGGAGAGATAATGGTCTTTGGTTATTGCCAAGAATCTGTTTCCTTTATGAGATATACAAGTTTCAGTTTCCCAGTCTATATCTGGGTAGTTGAAGTCCCCCATAATAACCACCTCATTATGATTTGCCGCCTTGTCTATCTCGTTTAGTAGTAGATTTTCTGTGGACTCTGGTATATTAGGTGGTTTATAGTAGACTCCTATTAGTAATTTATTGTTGTTTTTAGCTCCATGTATCTCTACCCACAGTGACTCCACATGTTCATGTCCCTCACTTATATCTTCACGGAGTGTGGGCTTTAGACAAGATTTTACATAAAGGCAGACCCCTCCACCTCTCCGGTTTTGACGATCCTTTCTGAACAGACTGTAACCTTGTACATTAACTGCCCAGTCATAGCTATCATCCAGCCATGTCTCAGTTATTCCCACTATGTCATAGTCCTCCTCACACATCACTAATTCCAGTTCACCAGTTTTATTAGTCAGACTTCTGGCATTAGTATACATACATATGAGAGGTTTATGTATATTTTTTACCCTACACCTTTCCTTCTGAACTGTTCTTGTCCCTCCTTCCATTTCTCCCCCAGTCCCACTACCTTGCCCCCGGTCTCTATCTGCACTATCTTCCCCTTCTATAGTGTAATTACCCTCCCCCCCAGTCCCTAGTTTAAACACTCCTCCAACCTTCTAGCCATCTTCTTCCCCAACACAGCTGCTCCTTCCCCATTGAGGTGCAGCCCGTCCCTATTTAGTTGTTTTACTGCTTCATTAAGCAGTTTGCCTCCATGACACCTGCCCCCCCCCCCCCATATCCTGTCCTATCTCATCCTCATGGAGCTCCTGCTGTCTCCTTTCCTCCCTCATGTATCCAGAGCTCCTGTTCCACCCTCCTATCTCCTATTGCTGCCCTGCACAGACCTCCTGCCACTACTTCAGAGCCCCTTCCACCTACTTGCTGTGTCCACCCCTCCTGTCCATCCATGGCCCCCGTAACCTGTCTCACTCCTCTGCCTCTCATTATGGTGGTATCTGAACCGCATTCACCATAAGGACCTTCTAATGTCACAGGGTCATGTGACTGTGCCCCCCACCCAGTACTGTGCCCTTTTATACCCTGCATTGTGCCCTCTTACCACACCCTGTGCAGTGCCCCTAGTCATTCCCTTACTGTGCCCTCTTATACCCTTTTATCCGGTCACTGTATGGTGGTTTTATCATTGTATGGCGGTGTTATCACTATATGGCGGTGGTATCCAATAACTGTATCCCCTTCCCTGCCCATGCCACCTTTTTTAGACCTGGCATGTGCGGGAAAAGATACAGATTGCGATGCTAAAGACCTTTGCGCCACAATCTGTGTCAGAAATACAGTCAGGTCCATAAATATTGGGACATCGACACAATTCTAAAATTTTTGGCTCTATACACCACCACAATGGATTTGAAATGAAACAAACAAGATGTGCTTTAACTGCAGACTGTCAGCTTTAATTTGAGGGTATTTACATCTAAATCAGGTAAACGGTGTAGGAATTACAACAGTTTGCATATGTGCCTCCCACTTGTTAAGGAACCAAAAGTAATGGGACAGAATAATAATCATAAATTAAACTTTCACTTTTTAATACTTGGTTGCAAATCCTTTGCAGTCAATTACAGCCTGAAATCTGGAACGCATAGACATCACCAGATGCTGGGTTTCATCTCTGGTAATGCTCTTGTCACGGGGTTCCGAAGGTGCACTCGGTTCCCCATTGCCCGCAGAACTGTTGCTTAGCTTTTGGAATGAGGTTCTGTGTTTGACCTCATTCCTAGGGCGGCTTTACTAGCTGGGTGGCTCCTTGCTCCTAAGTCTGCCTTAAGCGCCGAGCTGATCACTCGGTGCTCGACTGGTTGGTCTGTCGGTCATGTGACGCTGGCCACGTCACATGACCCCCACTCCCCACTATAAATACAGGCAGCCTGCTGGCTACAGGTTGCCTGTTAATTTCTAGGTTCCTGGTATTTGTTGGACTGCTGAATACTTACCTGATCCTGTTCCTTGACCATCCTTTTGCCTGATCCTCCTGTACTGCGCATCCGTCCTGGTATTGTGACCTCGGCTCCCACCTGACTACTCTCTTAGGACTCCTCTTGTACTTCTCTGCTCTCCTGGTATTTATGACCCCGGCTTCTCCTGACAATTCTCTGCTTGCTCCATTTGTACTTTGCAGCTTTCCTGGTATTGACTCGGTCCGTTCACGTCATGTTGTTTGTCTGTCTGTCATCTCTGCACTTACTCCAAGTTAGGGATTGCCGTCCAGTTGTCCCCTGTCATTAGGACTCGCGAGGCAAGTAGGCAGGGCCAGGGGTAAGGGTGGAGCGCAGTGGTCACTTCCCTCCCCCCTGTGTGTGTGTGTACGCGACCGTTACAGATTAACAGGCCCAATAACCACTGTATTGAATCCTCTGGTGACCCTGACTGACTATGTCTCTAATCTGACGCAGATGGTTCAGGAGTTAGGGGAAAAACTCAGCTCTTTTGAGTTAGGGCAAGGCTCTTCCACTCCTCAGGCCTCCAGTCCGCATTTTGAGCCCCAGATTAAGCTCCCAGAAACCTTTTCTGGAGACCGGAAGAAGTTTCTCTCTTTTAAGGAGAGTTGCAAACTTTACTTCCGTTTGCGCCCCGTGTCCTCTGGCCCCGAGAGTCAACGCGTGGGCATTATCATTTCCCGATTACAGGGTGATCCCCAGGACTGGGCGTTCTCTTTACCTGCTGGCGCCAGTTGTTTATATTCTGTGGAGGGGTTCTTTCAGGCCCTAGGTACCCTCTATGATGAACCAGACAGGGCTCTAGTAGCCGAGACGGCTCTAAAGGCACTGGTTCAGGACAATTTACCAGCGGAGGATTATTGCACCCAATTCAGAAGGTGGTGTGTCCCCTCAGGATGGAACGAACCAGCCCTGAAGAGTCAGTTCAGGTCAGGTCTGTCTGATAAATTAAAGGATCTTCTGGTCAGTTATCAACTTCCAGAGACCTTAGAGGAGATGATGACCCTTGTTGTCCGACTTGACCGACGGGTTAGAGAGAGACGACAGGAACAACAGTTCTCTTTCCAGATGGTGGTCCAGCCAGAGGCCTATCCCAGAGACAATGCTGAGGTCTCCACCGAGGAACCCATGCAGGTTGGCATGACCCGCGGGAATCTTCGCCGCAGACGTGGAGAATGCTTTTACTGTGGAGATTCTGACCATTGGATCAACCAGTGTCCTAAGAAGGTCCTCTCTGTCAAGTCTCCTAAGGCAAGGCAACCTAAAGACCAGGTACACCCTGAATTTTCTAAATGTAAGCTTTCGGTACCCATTACGATTTCTCTGGGAGTAGATAAATGGGCGGGTAAGGCCTTTATTGATTCTGGCTCAGCGGCTAGCTTTATTGACTCTGAGTATGCTGTTAGATTGGGTATTCCTATGTTTGCCTTACCAACTCCTATCCATGTCATGGCTATTGATGCTACTCCTCTTATTCGTGGTACGGTGAGCTTATGTACCTCGGAGATTTCTCTAACAGTGGGTGTGTGCCACTCAGAGAGATGTTCGCTTCTAGTCCTGGAGAACCTACCTGCTGAGGTGGTACTAGGGTTGCGTTGGCTCCGACTACATAACCCCACTATAGATTGGTCCAATGGGGAGTTGGTGAGATGGGGGCCTAAGTGTGACTCGTGCCTGTCCGTGGTACAGGCTGGGGTCTCAGTAAAGTCTGATACTTTACCCTCTGTTGTTAGAGAATGTTCTGATGTATTCTCATCACCAACCCCAGAGGTTCTACCCCCCCATAGACCTTATGATTGTACCATAGAGCTAGTAGAGGGGGCCAAGTTTCCTAAAGGACGAATTTATAATCTTTCTATGCCCGAACGCAAGGCCATGGAAGATTATATTAAGGAGAGCCTTGGTAAAGGGCATATTAGACCTTCTGTCTCTCCTATGGGGGCGGGGTTTTTCTTCGCCTATGGTGGTCTTAGGCCATGTATCGATTACCGGAGATTAAATAAAATCACTGTCCAGAATAGATACTCCCTCCCATTGATTCCGGATTTATTTAACCAGGTCCTGGGGGCAACCTGGTTTTCCAAAATTGACCTGAAAGGGGCATACAATCTAATCCGAATCAAGGAGGGAGACGAATGGAAGACGGCGTTCAATACTCCGGTAGGACACTTTGAATATCAGGTGATGCCTTTTGGACTCAGCAATGCCCCAGCTGTGTTCCAAAACTTCATGAATGACATTCTTAGGGAATTCTTAGGTAAATTTGTTATTGTCTATCTTGACGACATTTTGATATTCTCTCCTGACTTCGAATCCCATGTGTCTCATGTTAGACAAGTATTAGAGGTGTTGAGGGAGAATCAGCTATCCGCTAAACAAGAGAAATGTGTCTTTGGTGTGCAGGAGATTCTGTTTCTAGGGCATGTTCTGACTCCTCACGCCTTCAAGATGGATCCTGGTAAGGTACTAGCAATTAAGGAATGGGTAAGACCTTCATCCTTAAAGGCCTTACAACGGTTCTTAGGTTTCGCCAATTACTATCGTAAATTTATTATGAATTTTTCCGTAATTGCTAAACCGTTGACCGACCTTACTAAGAAAGGGGCGGATTTGGAGAATTGGTCTACTGAGGCCATTTCTTCATTTGAAAAATTAAAAAAGGCATTCAGTAGCGCTCCCATTCTGATCCAGCCTAATCAGGAGAAACCTTTTATTGTGGAGGTGGATGCGTCCGAGGACGGCGCAGGAGCAGTCCTTTCACAAGGTCCTGCCAGCCTCACTAATCTGAGACCATGTGCCTTCTTCTCCAGGAAATTCTCTCCCACGGAGAGAAACTACGACATAGGGAATAGGGAGCTGCTGGCCATTAAATGGGCATTTGAGGAGTGGAGGAATTTTCTGGAGGGGGCAAGGCATTGTGTAACTGTTGTCACTGACCATAAAAACCTTATGTTTCTCGAGTCTGCTAAGAGGTTGAATCCCCGTCAAGCCAGATGGGCTCTGTTTTTTACTCGTTTTGATTTTTCCATCACGTTCAGGCCGGGAAGTAAAAATGTGAAGGCGGACGCATTATCTCGGAGCTTCCAGGCTTTTCAACCTACTGAGGTACCACCTGAATCCATCCTACCAGCAAAAATCTTCTTAGCAGCTCTTACCCAGGATATCTCGGCTCGCATTAGGTCGGAACAACATCTGGCACCGGTATCCACCCCAACAGATAAGTTGTTTGTTCCCGTACAATTTCGTCTCCAGCTGTTGGGTGAGTGTCACGATTCTGCCTTTTGTGGACATCCGGGTGTTGAGGGCACTAAGGATCTGGTTTCTAGATCTTATTGGTGGCCCACTCTAACTAGGGATGTCAAGTCCTATGTGTCAGCCTGTGAGGTTTGTGCCAGGTCCAAGACACCTAGGACTCGCCCTGCTGGTAACCTACGACCCCTACCCATTCCCAGTAGACCCTGGTCCCATATCTCGATGGACTTTATAACTGACCTACCGCTGGCGGAGGGTAAGACTGTAGCGTGGGTAGTGGTGGATAGGTTTAGCAAGATGGTCCATTTCATTCCCCTGTCTAAACTCCCGAATGCCAAAACCCTGGCGTCTATTTTTGTGAAAGAAATTGTTCGATTGCATGGTATCCCGGAAAATATTGTTTCGGACAGGGGTGTGCAGTTTGTGTCCAAATTCTGGAGGGCCTTCTGTCAAAGATGTAAAATTTCGTTGTCTTTTTCTTCCGCCTACCATCCTGAGAGTAATGGGCAGACTGAACGCCTTAATCAGTCTGTGGAACAATTCCTGAGGTTGTATGTTGCTGATGACCAGCAATTATGGGTCAAATTCCTTCCGTTGGCTGAATTTGCTCTGAATAACCGTGTCAATTCTTCTGCTGGGGTCTCCCCTTTCTTTTGTAACCATGGTTTTCATCCCCGTTTTCATTCTGGGTCGTCCGTCTCCTCCTCTAACCCTGAAGCTGATAAACTCTCCTCCGAACTGTGCACAGTTTGGGCCCGGGTTCAATCGAACCTAGAAAAGGCTCAATGTTCTCAAAAACTCAAGGCCGATAGGAGACATTCAAGGGGGGTAAACTTTCAGGTTGGGGATAAAGTATGGTTGTCCTCCAAGAATCTATCTCTCAAGGTAACTTCTAAAAAATTTGCTCCTCCTTTTATTGGACCATATAAGATCACGGAAGTGATTAACCCGGTATCTTTTAGGTTGGAGCTGAGTCATTCCACATTCATAATGTGTTCCATAAATCTCTGCTTAAAAAATATTTTGAACCGGTAGTACCATCAAAAGCCTCGCCTCCGCCAGTTCTTGTTAATGATGCTGTCGAGTATGTGGTGTCTAAAATAGTGGATGTCAGGAAGGTGCGTAATTCCTTGCAGTACCTGATTCACTGGAAGGGGTATGGACCTGAAGAGAGATCTTGGGTACCTGCCAGGGAGGTTCATGCTCCTAGACTTGTTCGTAAATTTCATTTAGAACACCCTGAAAAGCCATCGCCTGAAGTCTTGGGTCCGGTGGCCCCTCGTAAAAGGGGGGGTACTGTCACGGGGTTCCGAAGGTGCACTCGGTTCCCCATTGCCCGCAGAACTGTTGCTTAGCTTTTGGAATGAGGTTCTGTGTTTGACCTCATTCCCAGGGCGGCTTTACTAGCTGGGTGGCTCCTTGCTCCTAAGTCTGCCTTGAGCGCCGAGCTGATCACTCGGTGCTCGACTGGTTGGTCTGTCGGTCATGTGACGCTGGCCACGTCATATGACCCTCACTCCCCACTATAAATACAGGCAGCCTGCTGGCTACAGGTTGCCTGTTAATTTCTAGGTTCCTGGTATTTGTTGGACTGCTGAATACTTACCTGATCCTGTTCCTTGACCATCCTTTTGCCTGATCCTCCTGTACTGCGCATCCGTCCTGGTATTGTGACCTCGGCTCCCACCTGACTACTCTCTTAGGACTCCTCTTGTACTTCTCTGCTCTCCTGGTATTTATGACCCCGGCTTCTCCTGACAATTCTCTGCTTGCTCCATTTGTACTTTGCAGCTTTCCTGGTATTGACTCGGTCCGTTCACGTCCTGTTGTTTGTCTGTCTGTCATCCCTGCACTTACTCCAAGTTAGGGATTGCCGTCCAGTTGTCCCCTGTCATTAGGACTCGCGAGGCAAGTAGGCAGGGCCAGGGGTAAGGGTGGAGCGCAGTGGTCACTTCCCTCCCCCCTGTGTGTGTGTGTGTGTGTACGCGACCGTTACAGCTCTGCTGGGCCTCTACTGCAACCGTCTTCAGTTCCTGCTTGTTCTTGGGGCATTTTCCCTTCAGTTTTGTGTTCAGAAAGTGAAATGCATGCTCAATCGGATTCAGGTCAGGTGATTGACTTAGCCATTTCATAGCATTCCACTTCTTTCCCTTAAAAAACTCTTTGGTTGCTTTTGCAGTATACTTTGGGTCATTGTCCATCTGCACTGTGAAGTGCCGTCTAATGAGTTCTGAAGCATTTGGCTGAATATGAGCAGATAATATTGCCCGAAACACTTCAAAATTCATCCTGCTGCTTTTATCAGCAGTCACATCATCAATAAATACAAAATAACCAGTTCTATTGGCAGCCATACATGCCCATGCCATGACACTACCACCACCATGCTTCACTGATGAGGTGGTATGCTTAGGATCATGAGCAGTTAATTTCCTTCTCCATACTCTTCTCTTCCCATCACTCTGGTACAAGTTGATCTTGGTCTCATCTGTCCATAGGATGTTGTTCCAGAACTGTGAAGGCTTTTTTAGATGTCGTTTGGCAAATCTGGCCTTCCTGTTTTTGAGGCTCACCAATGGTTTACATCTTGTGGTGAACCCTCTGTATTTACTCTGGTGAAGTCTTCTCTTGATTGTTGACTTTTACACACATACACCTATCTCCTGAAGAGTGTTCTTGATCTGGCCAACTGTTGTGAAGGGTGTTTTGTTCACCAGGGAAGGAATTCTTTGGTCATCCACCACAGTTGTTTTCCGTGGTCTTCCGGGTCTTTTGGTGTTGCTGAGCTCACCAGTGCGTTCCTTCTTTTTAAGAATGTTCCAAACAGTTGTTTTGGCCATGCCTAATGTTTTTGCTATATCTCTGATGGGTTTGTTTTGTTTTTTCAGCCTAATGATGGCTTGCTTCACCGATAGTGACAGCTCTTTGGATCTCATCTTGAGAGTTGACAGCAACAGATTCCAAATGCAAATAGCACACTTGAAATTAACTCTGGACCTTTTTATCTGCTCATTGTAATTGGGATAATGAGGGAATAACACACACCTGGCCATGGAAGAGCTGAGAAGCCAATTGTCCCATTACTTTTGAACCCTTAACAAGTGGGAGGCACATATGCAAACTGTTGTAATTCCTACCCCGTTCACCTGATTTGGATGTAAATACCCCCAAATTAAAGCTGACAGTCTGCAGTTAAAGCACATCTTGTTTGTTTCATTTCAAATCCATTGTGGTGGTGTATAGAGCTAAAAATGTTAGAATTGTGTCGATGTCCCAATATTTATGGACCTGACTGTATGCCTAACATAGACGTATTTTTATATAATAAATGACCACCTAATTGTATTATTATTCGGGGGTAGGGCTAATATCTTTATATTATATAGATTCTAGTGTATTATACTGTGCCCTATTTCCCAGTAGAAAATGATCCTTGGGAGACACAGTCCTCATCCCTGACCACCAAGACCAGGTAGCGCTCTGTCAGTACATGGCGGCCTCCCCTCTCCGCCACGCTGCTCCACTGTGTACTGGTGCTTATTCTGACACTAGGGCTGGGTTCACATCCCATTTGTGCCATCCATTGAATGTATACCAAAAATGTATGCGTTAACAGATGCCTCAGACTGATGCCGTACAGTGGCGTCCGTTCCATTGTAAAAAAAACATACGTTAACGTATGCATTTTTTACTGGTATAAAAAATACATCAATGTGATGTGAACCCACTGGGGGGGGGGGGGAATAAAATTTGCTGTGGGGCCCAGTCAGTTCTAGCTACATCACTGCACATCTCCTTCTCTCCTCCAGGCCCGGCCCAGGGGTGACATCATGACTTGTGTCTCACTGCTGCAGCGGGTTTGAGGAGAGAAGGGGCGCAGGGAGCTGTGGTTAGTCAATGACAGGACCGCCGGCTCTCCTGCGCTCCAACAATGATAGGTATGTGAGGGGGTCACTGGGGGGTCATTACACTGTGAGGGCCCCTTACACAGTATAATGACCCCCAGTGCCCCCCATTTAGTATAATGATCCCCATTGACCCTCCATTTAGTATAATGACCACGAGAGCCCCCATTCAATATAATGACCCCCAGTGCCCACTCCATACAGTATAACCCCCAGTGTGGGGGCGACTGGGGGATATTATTCTGAATGGAGGGCCACTGTGGGGTCATTATACTGTGAGGGCCCTTTACATAGTATAATGACTCCCAGTGTCCCCTGTAGGGGGATCAGCTCTCTTTCGGGGGTCATTCTCACAGATATCTTCAGGACACCAAACACAGTTCTTTATTGCGGCACATCCGCATAAACATAAACAATAATACAAAATAATAAACACTCGCCCGTCCGGGCTCTAACTAAACAAACAGATCCCTGACTCACCTAAGTCCCTATTCACACCCTGTGAACACATGCAGCTTTCTGAACCAATGTCCCACAGCCTCCTGGCTGTACAGAGCACAGTACGCCCACTGTCTCCAGTCCAATGTCTCTTGGGGAATCGTGGTCTCTCAGCCCTCCTGGCTTGGACCACACAGAGCCTCCAGGCATCTGTCCACAGGTAACACACTCCCCCCTTGCTGACACCCTGGGAGGTGCTTTGTGCCAGCCTGATTACTTCCAGCTGGTCTCGCCCGTGGTGGAATAGGGGTGTGGACCGAACTATCCACCCCTTCCTTGCCTCTACCCTGCGTGAGACCTGTCACTGTCTCACACCCCCATTTAGTATAATGATCCCCAATGACCCTCCATTCAGTATAATGACCCCCCAGAGCCCCCTCTATACAGTATTTCCCCAGTGTAGGGGCTACTGAGGGTCATTATTCTGAATGGGGGGCGACTGGGGGTTATTATTCTGAATGGAGGTCCACTGGGGTCATTATACAGTGGGGGGGGGGGGTTGGGGGTGTCATTATACTGTGTGAAGGGCCACTAGTGGTCATTATACTGTATAGGGGCCACTGGGGGTCATTATACCGTGTGGGAGCCACAGGGGGACATGTAAATGTAAAAAAATGCCTCAACGGGGCCCACTGGGATTCATCGCCCAAGGGCCCACATGAACCTGGAGCCGGCCCTGCAGGCCAATACCACCTACTATGTACAAGCCAGTCAGGAAAATTAAACAAAAAATGAGAGAGACAAATGTCATCCAAGACAACCATATCCCATGGGCTGCCCGATAGGTCCAAGTAGAAAAGGACAGATCTATCCAATTCTGCATGGATTACAGAAAGATCAACTGATGCATACTACAGATAAGCGAATTTCTTGAAATGTATTTTGTGTCCAATTCGCCAATTTAAATTTTTATTTTATTTTATCCAGATCCAAATGTATTCTACACAATTTAAAGTTACTCCAATTGCTCTGAAAATTGGCATATAATAAATACCCTCTAGTCTCCTAGTCTTTTATGAAAAGATGTTATCTCTTTTTGTTCATTTTTTACAAATGTTTGCTTTTTCTCCCACTCCCAAAAGGTCTGACCGCAATAGAAAATAATGTCAGAGTGACATTGACATATATAGCTATGGGTAAATGCATGGTTAAAGGTGTAAACAAACATTGTGTTTAACCCATAGGATACCGGAGGTTTTTTGCATTTTCATTTTTCTTCCGTATTTTTCTTGAGCCATAACTTTTTTATATTTCTGGTCACATAGCTGTATGAGGGCTTATTTTTTGCAGGACAAGTTGTACTTTCTAATACCACCATTAATTATGGCATAAAATGTAGTGAGAAGTGGTAAAAAAAATTCCAAATGGGGTGGAATTGGAAAAAAAAATGCAATTCCTCCACAGTTTTACGGGTTTTGTTCCCACTGGGTTTCATTTATGGCAAAACTGACCCATGCCCTTCATTCTCTGGGTTAGTACGATTATAACAATACTCCATATGTATAGGTTCCTTATGTCTAAATAGTGTAAAAATTAATTTTAACTTTGATAAAAAAAAAATTTACTTCACCATATTCTGACCCCCATAACTTTTTTATACTTATGTCTACTGAGCTGTTTAGGGGCTCCTTTTTTGCGGAACAATCTGGAGTTTGTATTGATACCATTTTGGAGTGTACGTGATGTTTTGATTACATTTTATTACATGTTTTTGGGTAAGAGAAGCAGTGAAAAAATGGCAAATCTAATATTTTTTTATTTTTTATATATTTTTTTATTTTATTTTTTGTGATTATTTTGTGGCTCATGCAGCAGCAGCAGTGGTCATACGGTATGTAACATAATGGTAGACAGCACAGTGGCATGATGGCAGCAGCAGCAATACATTACAGAACATGATAGTAGGCAGGCTGATAGCGGCAATTGCATGATGGCAGCAGGAGCCATACAGTATGGAACATGATAGTAGGCAGGCAAACAGTGGCATGATGATGCCTGCAGCAGACATACAGTGCAGAACATGATGGTAGGCAGGCAGACAGTGGCATGATGACAATAGCAGCAGCAGACTTGTATTGCAGAACATGATTGTAGGCACGCAGACAGAGGTAGTGGCATGATGGGGCACAGTTACAAAGGGCAGATCTATTCATTGGCCTCAGCCGCAGGAGCGTGAAAATCCCCACAAAATGTTGTACACTGGCAGAGGACAACTTTGTCTGTTTGAGTGTTACAACACGACATGCTAATACTAAAAACTCTTTCTGAGTTGACACTGTAGGCTGGAAAGAGAACGGAGAAAGCATGCTAAGCCAGTTCAGGCCACTGTTCCAGTTGACCTGCCCAGAAGTCCATGGGGTCAGTATGCACTGGAGAAAGGGCAGACTTCAGGTAGGACTGAACCTGGGTGTTGAGGCAGTATGTGTCCATTTGTTGATTTGCCTCAGCCTGTCATGGCACATGAAAGAATTGCTCCATTATGTTAATGATACTGAACTGTCTGCTGTGGCTTCTGCTGCTTGTGGTAGCGGAGATGGTGGGAGGTGAGTGACTGCAGGTGGCTGTGCGGGGTCTAAGACATATTGGAGGAAGGCATCTGCTCACTGAAAGCTGTGGCAAGCTGCATACACAGTGTTTCCTGGTAATTAGGTAACTAGCTTCTTTCTTGGCAAGAGGAAAACATTCCCCTATTTTGCTTTGAATGTGAGGGTCTAAAAGCATGGTTTTCCAGTAATAAACAGACTGCTTTATGTGAATAATACACCTGTCAGTATGTAAGCAAGCAAGTACACAGCTTGCCATTTGGGCCCACATGCCCGAGGACCCTATTCTTTCTGGCCCCAACTCCCACTGAGATGATTGGTCATCATGGCCAGGCCTGCTTCTCCACCACCTACTCCTCATCCTCCTCCAGGGGACTTTATCCTTGTAGGTCCCCAATGACTAGAGGGTGGCCAGCAAGATGTGTAAGCTGATCTTCTTCTGCTGTCATCCCTTGTTGCATCAGCATGACCCTTCTGTTTTAAGATAAACATAAGGGGGATGCAAGGGTGCACCACCAATGAGGCCAGGTGAGGCAATCGCCTCAGGCAGCTCCAGATAAGAGCAAGAGAGGGGAAGCCGAAGGGCCATGGGCTGAAGGGAAGGTGCAATGCAGAGAGCATGTCTTATCTCCCCCAAATGCAGAGTGGGATGTTTACTGCTTGATGAGTTGCTGTTGTTAGGAATTGGAGGCTGTCCATGAGGAGATGGCAGAGGCTGATAAGCACCTGGAGTGGGAACCAGAACACACCAATATGGAGGTATCAATAGGAACTGGCCTTCTTGCTGAAGTGCTGCCTCGCTGCGAAAAATAGGCCATGAAAGATGTACTGTCCCTGCCTGTGACAGAACCTCCAGGTGTCCACCATGGCATGCACTTTACCGCACAGCAACAATTGCAAGGATCGGGCCACGTTCTTCGCTATGTGACAGTAGAAATAATGGAGAAATAATGCTGGCTAGATATCTGCCAGCAACTTGGCCAGGTAAGAGTTAAGCTGGCTCACCAGCAGATTGTTGGGTGCATAGAGTTCATTCTTGGTCACACATTCCCATATTGATGTTGGGCGACAGCAAAGTAGGAGGAGTCTCTGCAGGAGAACAGTAAGTGACGATGACAAGGATACTGTACTGCACATAGATGCAGCCTAGCTGCTGCAAAGGAGACTGCAAAAAGCAGTACACGCTTTTTGAGCTAGCTGGAGGCCACCTCTATTTTTCCACGAGATCGGTTGATGCTGCTGCATGGGCTCCAATAGAGACGTGGTACCTACGTTAGTGTTCGATTGCCCATATCTTATTTTAATCATGCAGATCCTTCACACGGCAATGCTTTGTCCTCTGGCACTGCGAATGGAAGATACTAACACACTCATCATAGAGCCCTGGCAGTTTTTAGGGAAGTTCTGGCCATACATTGCCTCTGCTCTTTATTCTGGCCACCACCCTCCTTTTCTAATGTTGCCTTCTCCTTAGCACCCCAATTTGTCTTCCGGGTCCTGTCCACAATCATCGTCATAGTCATCACCCTCCACTCCACATTTATCAGACTGTGTTATGTCACCATGGGCTCCTTGGTCCCCCTCCTTGCTCTGTATTTACCTAGAGTGCCACTGTCACTATCACTGCCCCTACTGTCACCACTGTAGCTACAGGTGCCATTACTACCACCAACAACACAACTATACATGGAGTTCCCCATCTGCTCCTGAACCTCCTCCTTATGCGGACTCTATACTGACAGGGAATGTCCCACAGGATTGGCGCATGGCAAATGTGGTGCCAATATTCAAAAAGGGTCCAAAAACAGAGCCAGGAAACTATAGGCCGGTAAGTTTAACATCTGTTGTGGGTAAACAGTTTGAAGGTTTTCTGAGAGATGCTATCTTAGAGCATCTCAACGGAAATAAGCAAATTACGCCATATCAGCATGGTTTTGTGAGGGATCGGTCATGCCAAACTAATTTAATCAGTTTCTATGAGGAGGTAAGTTCTAGACTTGACAGCGGCAAATCAATGGATGTTGTATATCTGGACTTCTCCAAAGCATTTGACACTGTACCACATAAAAGGTTAGTATATAAAATGAGAATGCTCGGACTGGGAGAAACCGTCTGTATGTGGGTAAGTAACTGGCTTAATGATAGAAATCAGAGGGTGGTTATTAATGGTACACATCTGATTGGGTCACTGTCACTAGTGGGGTACCTCAGGGGTCAGTATTGGGCCCTATTCTCTTCAATATATTTATTAATGACCTTGTAGAAGGCTTGCATAGTAAAATATCGATTTTCGCAGATGACACTAAACTGTGTAAAGTAATTTACACTGAAGAGGACAGTTTACTACTACAGAGGGATCTGGATAGATTGGAGGCTTGGGCAGATAAGTGGCAGATGAGGTTTAACACTGACAAATGTAAAGTTATGCACATGGGAAGGAATAATGCAAGTCACCCGTACATACTAAATGGTAAAACACTCTGTAACACTGACATGGAAAAGGATCTAGGAATTTTAATAAACAGCAAACTAAGCTGCAAAAACCAGTGTCAGGCAGCTGCTGCCAAGGCCAATAAGATAATGGATTGCATCAGAAGGGGCATAGATGCCCGTGATAAGAACATAGTCCTACCACTTTACAAATTGCTAGTCAGACCACACATGGAGTACTGTGCACAGTTCTGGGCTCCTGTAAACAAGGCAGACATAGCAGAGCTGGAGAGGGTCCAGAGGAGGGCAACTAAAGTAATAACTGGAATGGGGCAACTACAGTACCCTGAAAGATTATCAAAATTGGGGTTATTCACTTTAGAAAAAAGACGACTGAGGGGAGATCTAATTAATATGTATAAATATATCAGCGGTCAGTACAGAGATCTATCCCATCATCTATTTATCCCTAGGACTGTGACTGTGACGAGGGGACATCCTCTGCGTCTGGAGGAAAGAAAAGGATTCTTTACGGTAATAGCAGTGAGACTATGGAACTCTCTGCCTGAGGAGGTGGTGATGGTGAGTACAATAAAGGAATTCAAGAGGGGCCTGGATGTATTTCTGGAGCGTAATAATATTACAGGCTATAGCTACTAGAGAGGGGTCGTTGATCCAGGGAGTTAGTCTGATTGCCTGATTAGAGTCGGGAAGGAATTTTTTATTCCCCTAAAGTAGGGAAAATTGGCTTCTACCTCACAGTTTTTTTTTTGCCTTCCTCTGGATCAACTTGCAGGATGACAGGCCGAACTGGATGGACAAATGTTTTTTTTCGGCCTTATGTACTATGTTACTATGGCAGTCCAAATGCTGACCATTCACACACAACAGGGAGACTCTCTTGACTATCTTCTATAGTGCATAGTAGGATTTTGTTATCTCTTCATAGAAAAAAAAAAGGCACCTCACTAGTAGGGAGAAGTGAAAACAGAGAGGATGCAACTGACAGGCTTTTCTGGGGCTGCAAGGAGCAGAAGGAATGATTTGACCCCTGGCTCCAAGAGCACTGTGTCAGACTCAGAGGTGACCTCCACATCATTCTGCTGTGACTAAGAGGAGTAGTGAGTCATCCAGTCCACAATGTCATCCTCTTTGTTCTTAATTATAATGTTATGCCTTTCAGAAGCCACGGAGAACTATGGTCACTACTACTACTACCACTACTACTACTGGCTGGATGGCTACCCACATTCGTTTTGCACTCTTCTATTTTCCAGACATTTATTATGAGGCCTACAAATGAAAAGTCACCGGTTTCCTATAAATTAAAAGTCTATAAATAGTGCTAGCAAAATTGCAAGTGTGTTTTCTGTAATCTGAAGACAGAGGCAATATTAAATATCTCTCCCCTTTTACAAAAACACTGCACATTGGTATTGACAATTTATTTTGGGAATAGGCAATTTTTTGGGTGAAATATCTTTCAACAAGCTCCATTGTACATGTACAAGCTCTATTGTACATGTACGACGAAAGTTGTCACTTTAAAGATGTCACTCATGGCCATTGCAAATGGCAATTGGTCCAATCAGAGACATTTAACCCCTAAGATGTTGCGGTCAATTGTGGTCACGGCATCTGAGCAGTAAAAATTAGGGAGCCGCAAGCTCAAGCGCCCCTAACAGCCTCCCCTGGCTGAAATCTGTGAAGCTGTTATATTCCAGTGATAGGCCAGAACATGCTTGAGGCTCTGATGCCTATCACTGGTATGTTCCAATAGAGGCCTGCAGGTGGCAGCACTGCATTGGAATATACTGAATGCTGTGTTCTGTAATAGATAAATATCCATCACAGAATACAATTGGCAAGCTAATGAGTGTTTGTTATAGTCACCTAGAGCAATTGTAAAAAGTAAAAAAAAAAGGGAAAATTTTTTTTTTAAATATAAAAAGATATAAACGTTCAAATCACCCTCTTTTCCCAAATTTAAAATAAAAATAAACAATTTAAAAAATACCATCATTGTCATGTCTTAAAACATCTGTACTGTTAAAATATTAAAATATTTATCCCATACAGCGAACAGCGTAATGGAGAAAAAAAAAATTTAATGGCCAATACGCAGTTTTTTCATTACTTCACGTCCCCAAAACATTCCATAAAAAATTATCAAAATCGGCCCACAAAAAATGAGTTATCATTCAGCTCCATAGACGTCTCTGAGGACCCGATAACCCGGAACAGGATGGTGATCGGTGGTGTGATTTTACCACACCAATCACCATCCTGCGATCCTGAGAGGTGATGGTGACATCACCTCTCAGGATCGCCTCTGATTGGTTGGTGGGCGGGCCGGCGGCAGATTCAAATGTTGCCAGCACTCCTCTCCTCCTCCTTTTGTGTCCTGGAGCCGGAGGAGAGAGGAGCTGCATGCACGTCGTGGATTTGTGCCAGCATCACCCCATCTGTGCCCACCAGGACCCGATCTGTGCCCCAGCACCCCCCATCTGTTTAGCAGGTACTTAGGGAAAGTATAGGGAAAGGTTGGGCTAGGCAGGGAAAATAAAGGGAAAGTTAGTTTGAAAAAGTTTGATTGCATCACCCTAAGTAGGGTGTCTGGAGTCCACAGCACAGCTGTGTGACCCTAGACCCCCCAGGGGTGCTGCCGCTTGCCCCCCCCCAACTTTCTTGGGGTGCAGGATTTTAATTTTTTTGTGTACGCTGACTGTGGCCGGCACTCTTAGCGTCCGGCCACTGTTAGCGCATCGCACACCCCACCGCTGATCAACTTCAGACGGTTGATCAGCGGTTTTGAATTATTTTTTTCACATTTTTTGCCGTTTTTTTTTCTGTTAGTTTTAGGGTGAGTTCGCGAACACATGCACACCAAATAAAGATTTACACACACGCACATACACACGCAGACACACACTCCCCTATGGCCCGCCGGACATTCTCGGCCGAGGAGGCAAACGCCCAGCTTGCCTCCGACTCCGAGAGTCCCAGTGAGGACAAGGATGACCCCAATTTCCTGTTGTCATCCGCGTCCTCCTCATCATCTAGCAATGATGATGAGCCCCCAAGGCGGCGGAGACGCCGCCAGGCGGAGCAAGGGGACCGCCATGTTAGGGACCCTGTGGCCCACCCTAGTACGAGCAGCTCTGGGGCTCGTACTAGTTTTCCGGCCCACCAGTTAAATCCACCGGAGCACCCTGCTGGTGAACTTGTGTGGTGTACCCCAGAGCGATATGAGCCCGCGATTCCTGATTTTGTAGGCCAATCAGGAATCCAGATTTCCACAGTGGGCTACACTGAATATGACTTTTTTTGTCATTTTTTCAGTGACCCACTGGTAAATCTGATGGTGGAGCAGACGAACCTGTTCGCCCAACAGTTCGTCGCTCAACACCCGGGCTCCTTTTTGGCCAGGCCCGGTGGCTGGACGCCGGTCAGTGCAGCCGAGATGAGGACATTTTGGGGCCTCGTACTGAATATTGGCCTGGTCAAGAAACCCAGTGTCAGGCTGTACTGGAGTGGGGACGTCCTCTACCAGACCCCACTTTACAGTACGGCCATGACACGCTCCCGGTTTGAGGCCATCCGGAAATGTCTGCATTATTCAGATAATGCAGCATCTCGTCTGTATAAGATACGGCCGGTCATCGATCACTTCGGGGCCAAATTCATGGAGGCCTATGTGCCTGGAAGAGAGGTCGCGGTTGAGGAGTCTCTCATTGCGTTCAAGGGGAGACTCATTTTCCGCCAGTATGTTCCCTCCAAGCGGGCGAGGTATGGCGTGAAGCTATACAAACTTTGTGACAGTACCTCAGGGTACACTTACAAGTTTCGTGTATACGAGGGGCGAGATTCCCGTACTTAACCCCCAGAATGTCCCCCCACTCTGGGTGTTAGCTGGAAACTTGTGTGGGACCCCCACTGCTAGATAAGGGTTATCACCTTTACGTGGATAACTTTTATATTAGTATCCCCTTGTTCCAGTCCCTTGCGCCAGATCCACGTCCACTTGTGGGACCGTGCGGAAAAATCAACGCGGCCTCCCTGCCCTCCCCCTCCAGGTACCTATCCCCAGGGGTGAGACCCGTGCCCTTACTACTGGAAACCTGTTGCTGGTCAGGTATAAGGACAAGAGGGATGTCCTTGTACTGTCCACAATTCATGGTAACGGCATCTCCATGTCCCTGTGCGAGGTACCGCGGCAACGGTCCTCAAGCCCGATTGTATCATCGACTACAATCAGTATGTGGGAGGAGTTGATCTCTCTGATCAAGTCCTCAAGCCATATAATGCCATGCGCAAAACCCGGGCATGGTACAAAAAAGTTGCGGTCTACTTGGTGCAGGTTGCCATGTACAACTCTTTTGTGCTGTCCCGCAGCGCTGGCAACACAGGGACATTCCTTCAGTTCTATGAGGCAGTCCTCAAGGCCCTGATCTTTTCGGACCCAGAAAGAGCAGGCCGGAGTACCTCGGGAACTGTAGGCACCCGAATCGTCCCTGGCCAACACTTTCCAGGTGTGGTCCCCCATACTGGAAGGAAGGAACGAACCTAAAAAAGGTGCAGAGTGTGTCACAGGAGGGGGATACGGAAGGACACCACTACTCAATGTGACACGTGCCCCAATCATCCGGGCCTCTGCATTATTGGTTGCTTCAGGGAGTACCACACTTCCATGGAGTACTAAATTTATATCCCAATTTAGCACTGACATCGGATAAAAAAAATGGTTCTCAGACTTGAGACACCCAAAAAAATTGTAAAAACTAAAATAATTTATTAAAAGTATACAAATTAGGTATCTCAGCGTCGATAATAATCTCCTCTATAAAAAATACCCCATGACCCAACCCCCAAGATTAACACCGTCCAAAAAATATAAAAAAGGTGCAAAAAAAATGTTTTTTTGGTCACCTTACATAACAAAAAGATTAATAGCAAGTGATCAAAAAGTCAAATAGCCCCCAAAATAGTGCCAATAAAACCATCCTCTCATCCCGCAAAAAAATGAGCCCCCACATAAGATAATCTGCTAAAAAATAAAAAATAAATGACTCAGACTTTAGATATACCAAAAAAAAATTTTTTATCAAAAAGGATACTATAGTCTAAAACCTAAATAATTGTAAAAAAAGTAAACTTATTAGGTATCGCCGCGTCCGTAAGAATCTCCTCTATAAAAATACCCCATGACCTAACCCCCCAGATTAACACGGTCCCAAAAAATTTTTTTAAACGGTGCCAAAACCGCTATTTTTGCCACTTTTCCATTTCAATCCGTTTTTTCCAGTAACAAAGCAAGAGTTAACAACCAAACAAAAGTTAATATTTATTACCCTGATACTGCAGTTTACAGAAACGCCACATTTGTGGTCGTAAACTGCTGTATCAGTAAAAGGGAGGCCGCAAAAGGAAAGGACCGACATGGTTTCTGGAAGGCCGATTTTGATGGCCTTTTTTATTGACACCATGTCCCTTTTGAAGCCCCCCTGATGCCCCCCTAGAGTAAAAACTCCCTAAAAGTGACCCCATCTAAGAAACTACACCCCTCAAGGTATTCAAAACTGATTTTACAAACTTTATTAACCCTTTAGGTGTTCCTCAACAGTTAATGGCAAATGGAGAAGAAATTTCAGAATTGAAATTTTTGGTAACCTTGCCTCACAAAAATGTAATATAGAGCAACCAAAAATCATATGTATCCTAAAAATCGGCCCAAAAAAATCGCCACCTTATCCCGTAGTTTCCAAAATGGGGTCACTTTTAGGGAGTTTCTACTCCAGGGGTGCATCAGGGGGGTTGAAACAGGACACGGTGTAAATAAACCGGTCGATAAAAATCAGCCCTCCAAAAACCACACGGCGCTCCGTTCCATCTACGCCCCCTGTGTGGCCGTACAGTAGTGTACGACCACATATGGGGTGTTTCTGTAAATGGCAGAGTCAGGGCAATAAAGATACAGTCTTGTTTGGCTGTTAACCCTTGCTTTGTTAGTGGAAAAAATGGGTTAAAATTGAAAATTTGGCAAAAAAATTAAATTCTCAAATTTCATCCCCATTTGCCAATAACTCTTGTGCAACATCTAAAGGGTTAACTACGTTTGTAAAATCAGTTTTGAATACCTTGAGGGGTGTAGTTTCTTAGATGGGGTCACTTTTAGGGAGTTTCTACTCTAGGGGTGCATCAGGGGGGCTTCAAATGGGACATGGTGTAAATAATCCAGTCCAGCAAAATCTGCCTTCCAAAAACCATATGGCGCACCTTTCCCTCTACTCCCTACTGTGTGGCGGTACAGTAGTGTACGACCACATATGGGGTGTTTCTGTAAACGGCAGAGTCAGGGCAATAAAGATATAGTCTTGTTTGGCTGTTAACCCTTGCTTTGTTAGTGGAAAAAATGGGTTAAAATGTAAAAATTGGCAAAAAAAAGAAATTCTCACATTTCATCCCCATTTGCCAATAACTCTTGAAGATGGGGTTAACGAAGTTTGTAAAATCAGTTTAGAATACCTTGAGGGTGTAGTTTCTAGAATGGGGTCATGGTGGTTTCTATTATGTAAGCCTCGCAAAGTGACTTCAGACCTGTACTGGTCCCTAGAAATTGGGTTTTTGAAAATTTCTGAAAAATTTCAAGATTTGCTTCCAAACTTCTAAGCCTTGTAACATCCCCAAAAATAAAATATCATTCCCAAAATGATCCAAACATGAAGTAGACATATGGGGAAACTAAAGTAATAACTATTTTTGTAGTTATTGCTATGTATTATAGGAGTAGAGAAATTGAAACTTGGAAATTTGCAATTTTTTACAAATTTTGGGTAAATTTGGTATTTTTTTATAAATAAAAATTTATTTTTTTTACTTCATTTTACCAGTGTCATGAAGTGCAATATGTGACGAAAAAACAATATCAGAATGGCCTGGATAAGTCAAAGCGTTTTAAAGTTATCACCACTTAAAGTGACACTGGTCAGATTTGCAAAAAATGGCCTGGTCCTTAAGGTGAAATAAGGCTGTGTCCCTAAGGGGTTAAACAGTGTGCCCTCAGCCCCTTTCTCCCTCTACACAATTATTTCTTTCTATTCTTTCCCTTTTGTCCTTGTTACACTAGAATAGTTGCTTGTGCTTCTGTACACTCTAAAATAGTTTTTAGGCAGACACTGCCAGAGACCTATCCACCCTCACCAACAGCTCAACACAGTATAGTATTTGCTCATTCTACCCAGGTATCTCCCTGCCACTTCCACCCAGTGTCATGTGACCATCCTTCTTCTTCCTCCCTTGTGTTTTTCTCCTGCAAATTCTAAAAGTAAAAAGTTGCAGGGCACCATTTTTATACAATTAGTCCAAAACAAAGGAAATATCTTCAGATTTGTTTTGCAAATTAAATTTGGTGACATTCCTAATGAATCCAATTAGTTGTGAATCAATTTGCTCACAGCCCACCCTTAATGCATAGCCTTTGCCACACCTTGAAGAATCTTTCACAGATCTGCTTTTGAACACTGGACTTAAAGAGGACCTTTCATCAGAATCAAGTATGTAAACTGAATATACATACATGGAGAGCGGCGCCCAGGGATCCCCCTGCACTTACTATTATCCCCGGGCGCCGCTCCGTTCTCTGGTTATAGGCTCCGGTAAAGTCACAGTTAGGCTCCACCCATTTGAGCCTGCCGCGGTCTCCTTCTCCTATGCTGTAGCGCTGGCCAATCGCAGCGCTCAGCTCTTAGCCATGCTATGAGCTGAGCGCTGCGATTGGCCAGCGCTACAACATAGGAGAAAGAGACGCCGGCAGGCTCAAATGGGTGGAGCCTAACTGTGACTTTACCGGAGCCTATAACCAGAGAACGGAGCGGCGCCCGGGGATAATAGTAAGTGCAGGGGGATCCCTGGGCGCCGCTCTCCATGTATGTATATTCAGTTTACATACTTGATTCTGATGAAAGGTCCTCTTTAAAGGGAATGTGTCACCAAAACATTTTTCTCCCACTTAAAGTGCCAGATAGCAACACATATCTGTTTTTTCTAATCTGTTTTTATTTTCTGACTTTACATTTTTTATTCTATTTCCAGAATACAATTTGGCAGGCCCCCATCTTGCTTTAGCTTTTCTTAACAGCATTTAGAGAATTGCTTTACTGCAGCCACCTGGGCCATAGACACAGTGGACAGGAGGGGACCTCATTGACTTCTATAGGAGAGTTTTCTAGGTATGCTGTTCCTTCCTGATCTGTGTAGAGATCAAGAAGGAACAGATAAGCTTTGACCTACAATGTATTTTATTTGCTCTTGAGAAAGGGGGATATACCCCGAAACGTGTTGAGCTATCTTAACCAATAAAGAACTCTCCACTTGGAACCCTGGTGTCATTCTTCTGGGACGTGGAGGCGAGTTCATACCATCCTACCAAGGGATCTCGGCGGGGGAGGGGAAGGTATAAGGTGTCATATGCTTATCCTATACCTCCCTCCCTGGTGAAGTAAGTCCCCTTTCCGCCTTATATATATGTATATATTTATTATACATTTTCCAGTATTGCAATAATATACTGCTTTAGTACCATTAACTCTTGATTTTAAATATCCACCACTATAGACCTATTTTTATAGACCTGTTTTATAGACCCACTCTTAGGCCTCTTTCACACTACTGGTTTTTTTTCCCGTTTTGTGGGCCGTTTTTTGCGTTTTGTATACGGTCCGTATACGGAACCATTAATTTCAACGGTTCCGCAAAAAAACGGAATGTACTCCGTATGCATTCCGTTTCTGTATTTCCATTTTTCCATTTTGTTGAAAGATAGAACATGTCCTATTTTTGCCTGCAAATCACGTTTCGTGGCTCCATTCAAGTCAATGGGTCCACAAAAAAAAAAAAACGGAACACATACGGAAATGCATCCGTATGTCTTCCGTATCCGTTCCGTTTTTGCGGAACCATCTATTTAAAATGTTATGCCCAGCCCAATTTTTTCTATGTAATTACTGTATACTGTATATGCCATATTGAAAAACGGAACGAAAACACAACGGATACAAAAAACGGAACAACGGATCCGTGAAAAACGGACCTCAAAACACTGAAATAGCCATACGGTAGTGTGAAAGAGTCCTTAATTAAATAAAATATAAAAATAAAAAACCTCACCAAAGATTTTTATACCTCATCGAGACTTACAACTTAATTTCACCACTCCCCTGGCGCCCCTGTGCTAATTCCCCCTCAACCACCATCTGAGCATCATAGGGGAACACCTAGCACATTTTTTTTCTTTTTTATCAACTTGCACTGTATGGATTAGTCAGGGTTAATAATCCTGACTCTGCCCCTGTAGGGAGGCTGGGTATGGATTTAGGTCTGCCCTTAGCTCAGTCAGAGCTGTGTGCTAGCTGAGGTAGTTAGAGGAAGCTACATTTGCTCACTCCTCAAAGTACTAAACCTGGACTCCAGAGAACCACTATATCTGAGAGATACAAAAAGAGAAAATCTTCTTTACTCTACAGTACTCCAGGAAAAGAGAAGGGAAAGAACCAAGAAGGTTCAGAATCTACAGTCGTGGCCAAAAGTTTTGAGAATGACACAAATATTAGTTTTCACAAAGTTGTTTCGGTTGTTTCTGTGATGTAGTGAAATATAATTACACGCACTTCATACGTTTCAAAGGCTTTTATCGACAATTACATGACATTTTTGCAAAGAGTCAGTATTTGCAGTGTTGGCCCTTCTTTTTCAGGACCTCTGCAATTCGACTGGGCATGCTCTCAATCAACTTCTGGGCCAATTCCTGACTGATAGCAACCCATTCTTTCATAATCACTTCTTGGAGTTTGTCAGAATTAGTGGGTTTTTGTTTGTCCACCTGCCTCTTGAGGATTAACCACAAGTTCTCAATGGGAATAAGATCTGGGGAGCTTCCAGGCCATGGACCCAAAATGTCAACGTTTTGGTCCCCGAGCCACTTAGTTATCACTTTTGGCTTATGGCAAGGTGCTCCATCGTGCTGGAAAATGCATTGTTCTTCACCAAACTGTTGTTGGATTGTTGAAAGAAGTTGCTGTTGGAGGGTGTTTTGGTACCATTCTTTATTCATGGCTGTGTTTTTGGGCAAAATTGTGAGTGAGCCCACTCCCTTGGATGAGAAGCAACCCCACATATGAATGGTCTCAGGATGCTTTACTGTTGGCATGACACAGGACTGATGGTAGCGCTCACCTTTTCTTCTCCGGACAAGCCTTTTTCCAGATGCCCAAAACAATCGGAAAGAGGCTTCATCGGAGAATATGACTTTGCCCCAGTCCTCAGAAGTCCATTCACCATACTTTCTGCAGAAGATCAATCTGTCCCTGATGTTTTTTTGGAGAGAAGTGGCTTCTTTGTTGCCCTTCTTGACACCAGGCCATCTTCCAAAAGTCTTCGCCTCACTGTGCGTGCAGATGCGCTCACACCTGCCTGCTGCCATTCCTGAGCAAGCTCTGCACTGGTGGCACTCCGATGAGAGGCATGAAAAACCCGAACTAGCCTGTCGGCGTTTACCTCAGACGCAGGAACCCACATTCTTTCCTCGGGACAGTAACATCTCCAATGCACCAGATATTGAAGAGAGCGGCGGACCCGACGAGAATTAACAATTTTGGATATCTGAAATTCTAGATTACCATCCACAACAACAGGAGGGGGTGGCAGCGGTGACGGTTCTAGAGGTGGAACATATTTTTTGAGTAACGACTTATGAAAGACATTATGGATTTTAAAAGTCTGAGGTAACTCCAGGCGAAAAGCCACGGGGTTGATGATGGCTACAATTTTGTAAGGACCAATAAACCTAGGACCCAGTTTCCAAGAGGGAACCTTCAATTTAATATTCCTAGTAGACAACCACACATAGTCATTCACTCCTAGGTCCGGACCTGGAGACCGTCTCTTATCAGCCATGCATTTGTATTTACCTCCCATATTTTTCAAGTTAGCTTGCACCTTCTGCCATACCGATGAAAGAGATGACGAAAACCGTTCCTCTTTGGGAACCCCAGAAGACCCCCCCTCTTTGAAAGTACAGAATTGGGGATGAAAACCATATGCACCAAGAAATGGTGACTTGCCAGTGGATTCCTGACGACGATTATTTATGGCAAACTCAGCTAACGGTAAATATGATGACCACAACTCTTGGTTTTCAGACACAAAACATCTTAGATATGTCTCCAGGTTTTGGTTGGTACGCTCAGTCTGTCCATTCGACTGAGGATGGAAAGCTGAGGAAAAGGACAAGTGTACCCCCAAACGGGAACAAAAATCTTTCCAAAATTTAGAAATAAACTGGGTACCCCGATCCGAAACAACATCGGAGGGGACCCCGTGAAGCTTCACGATTTCACTGACGAATACCTGAGCAAGAGCCTTAGCATTAGGTAGTGCGGGTAACGCAATGAAGTGTACCATTTTGCTAAACCTGTCCACTACTACCAAAATAACTGTTTTACCCGCAGACAAAGGTAAGTCAGTGATAAAATCCATTGACAGATGTGTCCATGGTCTATTGGGAATGACGAGTGGTAATAGAGACCCTGCAGGACGTGTATGTGAAACTTTTGCGCGCGCACAGGTAGAACAAGAAGACACAAAATCCAATACATCCTGACGCAACCTTGGCCACCAAAAACGACGAGACAATAGCTCCACGGTTGCTTTACTACCCGGGTGCCCAGCAAGTGCCGAATTATGATGTTCCTTTAATAATTCGAAATGCAGGTTCAACGGTACAAACAATTTCTCTGAGGGGCAAGAGACCGGGGCGTCCCCCTGGGCCTCTAACACCTTCCCCTCCAGAACAGAGTGTACCGCAGAAACAACCACTCCTCTTTGAAGAATGGGCACCGGATCACTCACATTACCCCCTCCAGGGAAACAACGAGATAGTGCATCTGCCTTGGTATTCTTTGCCGCAGGACGATAGGTAATCACAAAGTTAAACCTGGTAAAAAATAGCGACCACCTAGCTTGTCTAGGGGTGAGACGCTTAGCTGATTCGAGGTACAGAAGATTTTTGTGGTCCGTAATCACAGTGACGGGGTGGACTGTCCCCTCTAAAAAGTGACGCCATTCTTCAAACGCTAGTTTAATAGCTAATAGTTCCCTATTGCCAATATCGTAGTTCTTTTCTGCTGCAGATAGTTTTTTAGAAAAGAAAGCACAAGGACGCCATTTGCCAGGAGACGGACCCTGAGACAGCACCGCCCCCACTCCCACCTCTGACGCATCGACTTCAACAATAAAAGGCTGAGAGACATCAGGTTGGACTAGTACAGGTGCTGAGGTAAACCTCAGACCATTTAGAAAAATCAGTCCCCTTCCTAGTCATGTCAGTAAGGGGTTTTACAATAAGTGAATAATTTTTAATGAACTTTCTGTAGAAATTTGCGAAGCCCAAGAACCGTTGCAGTGCTTTGAGGTTCTCAGGAAGATCCCAATCTAGAATTGCCTGGACCTTCCTAGGATCCATACGGAAACCTGAAGCAGATAAAAAATAACCTAGGAATTGTATCTCCTGAACGGCGAAGACACATTTTTCAATTTTAGCATATAATTTATTCGTCCGTAGGACCTGCAGTACTTGTCTGACATGCACCTCATGTGTTCTGAGATCAGACGAATAAATTAAAATATCATCTAGGTATATTACCACAAACCTGCCGATTAGATGACTAAAAATGTCATTAACGAAATGTTGAAAGACGGCAGGAGCATTGGTCAGACCGAAAGGCATAACTAGATTTTCATAATGCCCCTCAGGGGTGTTAAAAGCTGTCTTCCACTCATCCCCCTCCTTAATACGAATCAGATTGTAGGCCCCCCTAAGATCAAGTTTGGAGAAACACCTAGCACCCGCAATCTGGTTAAACAGTTCAGGAATGAGAGGAAGAGGGTATGGGTCTCGGATGGTTATCCGATTTAATTCGCGAAAATTTAGGCAAGGACACAGGCCCCCATCTTTCTTTTTAACGAAGAAAAACCCTGCAGCCACGGGTGAAGAAGAGGGTCTGATGTGTCCCTTAGCCAAGCTCTCGGAGATATAATCTTTCATGGCTTGTCTCTCTGGACCCGAAAGATTATATAACCTGGTCTTGGGTAATTTTGCGCCGGGAATAAGGTTAACCGGGCAATCATAAGGACGATGAGGTGGTAACTTCTGACAACTCTTTTCAGAAAAAACGTCCTCAAAATCCGAAATAAATGTAGGTAGGGTAGTTATGGAGGCGACTAAGCAATTGCTATTTAAGCAATTTTCTCTGCACTGCTCACTCCACTCCAATATCTCCCTGGCCTGCCAATCCACCACTGGATTGTGCGCTACCAACCAGGGAAGACCCAGCACTACCGGAGTGGGAAGCCCCTCCAGAACATAACATGAAAGCATCTCGTTATGGTGGTCCCCTACCCGAAGGTGTAAATTATGAACAATGTGGGTGAGGTTTCTCTGAGACAGAGGAGCAGAATCAATAGCGAATATGGGAATAGGTCTCTGTATCGTACAGAGAGACAAACCCATAGTGCGGGCAAAATGGGCATCTATCAAATTTATCCCTGCTCCACTGTCTAGAAAGAAAGAAATAGTCTCCGTCTTATCACCAACAACAATAACCGCTGGCAATACAAATTGCGATGTACGTATGGAGGAAACGTATACTCCCCGGCTGACATCCTCCACACAGCCTGGGGTTAGTAGTTTTCCGACAGTCCTTTGTTTCTGAGGAAAGAAGGACAGACATTAATGAAATGACCCCTCTCCCCACAAAAAAAACAAACCCCACGCCTACGGCGAGCCTCAGGAGACCGGACCTGAAGAGTAGTTCCTCCTAGCTGCATAGGCTCGTCTAAGTCCGTACAGACTAACTGCTGCTTGGGAGGGGTTACCAATGGCTCCGGTTTTTTCAACCTGTCCCTAAGGCGTCTATCTATTCGGATAGAAAGGGACATAACCGCATCAAGGGAAAAGGGGGTCTCATATAATGCAAGCGCATCCTTAACCCTTTCGGATAACCCAGAGCAGAACTGACTCCTGAGAGCCGGGTCGTTCCATTGGGTATCCGTAGCCCACCTACGGAAGTCAGAGCAATACTCCTCTACCGGCCGCTCTCCTTGTAGGAGTCTCCGTAATCTTGATTCAGCCAGTGCGACTCGGTCAGGGTCGTCATATATGAAACTCAAGGCCCTGAAAAACTCATCCACTGACCGAAGAGCCTAGGAATCAGTAGGTAAAGAGAACGCCCAGGACTGCGGGTCCCCCTGCAGCAGGAAAATAACAACCCCCACCCGCTGTTCTTCATTACCAGAGGAGTAAGGGCGCAGTTTAAAATATAATTTACAGAGAGAGGGACCTTGGGTTCCGCAACAACCTGGTTACCAGTAGCAACCGCTGGGCTTGCGGTCAGTTGCAATTGCTGCTGTTGCTGGAGGACCGACGCATTCAATCCTGCCACCTCCAAAAACAGGCCATGAAATTGTTTGGACAGAGCAGCAATTTGATCCATACTGGATTCTAAGTAGGTAAAAAAATGTATTTTTTTATTTTTTATTTTTTACCTACACAAAATAAGGGCCAGATATAATGTAATGACCGGCGTCACACACAGGGAGGGAAAAGGGAAAGCCCTGCCCAAGGGAGAGGGAAAGGTGGTGACCCCTGACTCACCTTGCGGCTGGCACCTGACTGCCCTGACGTCCCTAGACGGGTTCCTCACCCGTGCGGCGATCACGTGCCTAAACCCTGGCTTTCCCTAAAATGAGCCCTAGATAGTGAACGGGCCGGTGGGATCGCTAGTCCGCACCACTGACACTAAGAGGGAAACACCAGGGAGAGGACAGACAATACAGACAAACACATACACCCAGGTGGGCGACCACAGCAGACCACAAAGGTCCAACAGGGATCCGGAGGGTAGCGTTCTGGACCAACAACCAGAGAACGCAGCAACACAGCTCCAGAGGGTCAGAATAGATGTCCAGGCAGGAAGCTCTATATCTGGCAACCAGAGAAGTGTGAGAGGGGAATATAAGGAGGTTGGGAGTGCTGGACAAGGAACAGCTGAGGAGAAGGAGCTACGGATCCCTGAGTGAGCCAAAAGGGTTTGCAAAGCAAACCCAGAAAGCTACCATAAGGAAACAGCCCTATCTTACATAGAGCGCGCAGCCAACCGCTGCGACTTCCTGACCCCGGGTATAACGGAGTCAGGAGTGGTTCTTGACACCCTCGTGACAATCACTCTTCATAACATTCTGGAGTATATGCAAATTGCTATTATAAAAACTTAAGCAGCAACTTTTCCAATTTCCAATATTTATGTAATTCTCAAAACTTTTGGTCACGACTGTATAGGGCCAAACACTGGACTCAGTCAGTAAGGTGTTTGCTGTTTAATGCTGATGGAAACTTTACTGCAGTAAGAGAGACATTGCTAAAACAGTTTTCAATCTTGGACATGGTCTGGTCCATTGTGTCTTAATCCTGTACCCCTCAGCTGGGAATTCCAGCCACCGTTTCAAGAAAGTTATTGCCAGCCTTAGATTCTGCAGTTTGAGGCTTTGAAGAGACAGAGGGAAGAAGTACTATAATCCCCATCCTGGCCTGTATCCATATATTGCTATCTGGGAAGATTTGCAAGAATTGTTTGGAACTGTGTTTCGATACCATTTGATGTACTACAACTCCCATTCTGCACTTTAGTAAAGAGAGACTTTTATCTTCTAGAACTGGCCTGGTTAATGTTGACCTTCTTTGTGTACAATGAGTTATGTAAAAGTATGAGATGTCATGCTATACATTTTAGGCTACTTTCACACCTGCGTTCGGTGCGGATCCATCTTGTATCTGCACAGACGGATACGCACCGATAATGCAAACGCTTGCATCCGTTCAGAATGGATCCGTTTGCATTATTCTTTCAAAAAAAAAGTCTAAGTCAAAACGGATCCGTCCTGACTTACATTGAAAGTCAGGACAGATCCGTTTGGCTCTGCATTGTCAGGCGGACACCAAAACCCGCCTCTAGAGCGGAATGGAGACTGAACTGAGGCAAACTGATGCATTCTGAACAGATTCTTATCCATTCAGAATGCATTGGGGCTAAACTGATCCTTTTTGGGCCGCTTGTGAGAGCCCTGAACGGATCTCACAAGCGAACCCAGAAACGCCAGTGTGAAAGTAGTCTTACCTCAATGTACAACATGTTAAGACCCTGTATTATATGTTTTCTTGCATAAAATGCAAAAGTACTACAGGAAAAAAAATGTAAAATATCTTGTGTATTGACAAATCAAAACCAGAGAATTTTTGTTACTACTAATGCCTTTATACCGGTAGTTCATATTGAATAAAATCAAAGAACAGAATGTCCGACTGAATAGTCTAAGTAACTGCGCGTATACACAAAGGAGGGGCATTATCTGTGCCAGACTGCTTCTCACAGTGTTAGGCAATCCATTACATCAGATCTCTTTCTTGAGAGCACAAGCTGTACCATATGCCAGGTCTGGTCCTTGCTAATGTATAACGTACTTCTTGCAATAGCTTCATCATAGATACATACAAATAGCCATTTACTTACTTGCTTAATTATCATTGCATATTTGATACCATACTATGGGATTTCTCCAGGTAAGTAACTTTACTTTTAAACTATTTTGCATGCAGTGTGCAAAATGTATGTGTTGTACGTTTCCATTTCTGAATGCTATGTACTTTGGGTGACCTGTGAACCTATGTAAGATATGGAAAGAATATTTGGGTGCCATTTTTTGTAACATATTTCTTTAGGGTGCTTTTACATAGCGTGTTGTGTGGTCAAAAACCCCAGTGTGCTGCTAAACTGGATGCAGCCGACATTGTTGTTTCGTTTTTGATAAATGTTAGAGATGTAGTAGGATATTAATCAAATTTGCTACACCAGTTTTGTGGCATAAAAATGGCAGTAAGTACGGTAATGCCTGTGTGCAACATTTGGTGCATTTTTTTGTGAAATTTGGTGAGCTTTGCCTCTTTTAGAAGTCAGAGACCAGTAGACCAGAATTTAAGATTAGAACACTTTTAAAGAGGACCTTTCATGTTTTTTTTTATTAGTTGAGATAAATACCTTTTACTTGCGGGGTATCCGATGCTGATGCTGCCACCCTGCCTGATTTTTTTAAAATATCGCTCCTACGCCCGCTGTGCCCCCCTGTAGTTTTCACGCTCAGTATGTTAATACTAAGGCCCCTTTCACACGGGGGAGTATTCCACGCGGATGCGATGCGTGAGCTGAACACATTGCACCCACACTGAACCCAGACCCATTCATTTCTATGGGGCTGTGCACACGAGCAGTGATTTTCACGCATCACTTGTGCGTTGCGTGAAAATCGCAGAATGCTCCTCTTTGTGCGTTTTTCACGTAATGCAGGCCCCATAGAAGTGAATGGGGCTGCGTGAAAATTGCAAGCATCCGCAAGCAAGTGTGGATGTGGTGCGATTTTCATGCACGGTTGCTAGGTGACGATCGGGATGGGGACCCGATCATTATTATTTCCCCTTATAACATGGTTATAAGGGAAAATAATAGCATTCTGAATACAGAATGCATAGTAAAATAGGGCTGGAGGGGTTAAAAAAATAAATAAAAATTTAACTCACCTTAATCCACTTGTTCGCGCAGCCCGCATCTCTTCTGTCTTTATCTGTGAGCAATAGGACCTTTGATGACATCACTACGCTCATCACATAATCCATCACCATGATAATTGATCATGTGATGGACCATGTGATGAACGTAGTGACGTCATCAAAGGTCCTATTGCTCACAGATAAAGACAGAAGAGATGCGGGCTGTGCGAACAAGTGGATTAAGGTGAGTTACATTTATTTATTTATTTTAACCCCTCCAGCCCTATTGTACTATGCATTCTGTATTCAGAATGCTATTATTTTCCCTTATAACCATGTTATAAGGGGAAATAATACAATCTACACTACAACTAACCCAAACCTGAACTTCTGTGAAGAAGTTCCGGTCTGGGTACCACAGTCGGTTTTTTATCACGCGCGTGCAAAACACATTGCACCCACGCGATAAAAACTGAAGATCGGAACGCAATCGCAGTCAAAACTGACTGCAATTGCGTTCCTACTTGCGCGGGTTTTCCGCAATGCACCGGGACGCATCCGGACCTAATCCGGACACGCCCGTGTGAAAGAGGCCTAAGCATCGGTACAGGGAGGAGGAGATGCCAGGGTTTCTCAATGGGCGTGTCCTTCTCCCTGGCTGTGCCGCGATCCAATCACAGCGGAGAGCGTCGCAGCCAGGGAGAAGGTGAGATTTTTTTTCTCCCTGGCTGTGACTCTCTCCGCTGTGATTGGATCGCGGCACAGCCAGGGAGAAGGACACTCCCATTGAGAAACCCTGGCATCTCCTCCTCCTTGTACCAATGCTTAGTATTAGCATACTGAGCGGGAAAACTACTGGGGAGTGGGGAACACAGCAGGGCACAGGAGTAATATTTAAAAAAATCAGGCAGGGTGGTAGCATCAGCGTGGGGTACCCCGCAAGTAAAGGTATTTATCTCAATTAATAAAAAAACATTAAAGGTCCTCTTTAAGTTTTATTTACAATGTAAATGTTAAAGATATGTCGCACAAGAGTGACAAGGAATCAATTTGAGGTGCACCCACGGACAGATAGCACTCAATCCGACAAAGAGCGAAATATATAAATAAGTAATAGTGGGGCACTCTCTGTAGTATTGAGAACAGTAGGGTTTATTAATAAATATGAATATAAAATTGATAGATATAAAATTTATATTAGTTGATTGATTCAGCAGCAATAATAGTGATTATCAAAGACAATAATGCATAGTATACTAAACCAGTCGTGCAATATTGCAAAAGACAACTCCTTCAATAGTCTATCAATAGCCTTCAATAGTTCCCAATAGCTGAATGGGATACTGATCGTCCGGAACCACAGTAGTGTTGAATAGTCCGCAATATAAGGGAGATATCAATATGATCAAGTGGCAGTCAGATATCTTTCCAATTTGAAACAATATGTCAGGTAGTCTCCAGTCTAAAGCGCAAGCGAGCGCTGACAATATTCAGAGCGGCGTCCCGCTCACTTGACTGAGACAGCGGCATATACTTCCCTTATATTGCGGACTATTCAACAATACTGTGGTTCCGGACGATCAGTATCCCATTCAGCTATTGGGAACTATTGAAGGCTATTGAAGGAGTTGTCTTTTGCAATATTGCACGACTGGTTTAGTATACTATGCATTATTGTCTTTGATAATCACTATTATTGCTGCTGAATCAATCAACTAATATAGATTTTAGGATATCTATCAATTTTATATTCATATTTATTCATAAACCCTACTGTTCTCAATACTACAGAGAGTGCCCCACTATTACTTATCATTTACAATGTGCAACTTTTTCCACACCTGGCAACTCCCTGGTGTACTTTTACAGACATAGACGTATACCACATTACATTTGTGCCAAATATATTACTGTGTGTCATTTCATAAATTTGGCGCAATCTCACAAAACAAAGACAGACTTAAAACTGACACCAAAACCACCGCAAATGATAAATCCCCCCCTTAGGATAAATTAAAGGGGTTGACCGCATTTTTACTATTGATGACCTATCCTGAGGATAGGTCATCAAGATCAGATCGGCAGGGGTCCGACTCCTGTCACCCCCACCAATCATGTTTGAAGAAAAAGCAGCACTTGTCAGAGCGCTGCCTTCTCTGCTCTGTTTACCTGCTCGTCAAAGCAATTGACTTCACTTGTATGAGATGGCTCTGTAGTATTCACTTAAACAGACAGAGCTGTTCCATAGAAGTGATTTGGGACTCCATACTTGTAATTACACCTGCTCACCACTGCAATTGCTGTGACGAGCAGGTAAATCGCACAGAAAAGAGAAAAGGAGACAAGAGGCAGCGCCTCATGTGTGGTATTTCTTACAAGGTATAAATAATATAGGTACTATAGTTCGCTTACCAGAACTTGTTGTGAGAAAGTCACAACACGTGTATTAGTGGCAAAAAATATATATATTTGCCATTCAGCGGTGCAATTATATATTCTAAAGCCCTTCTTTGTGTGTATTATTGTGGAAAAAAAGGGCTTATTAGCCGTTGTGTGGTGAAGTGAGATAATTACAGACTTTTTTGGGGAGTTTTAATTTCCTTTTTATTTTTTAATTTGATCTAACAGTATGTCAGACAGAGAAGTGCCAGGCCCTGCACAGGGGAGTGGCAGAGGCCTAAATGTGTCTAGCGCAGGCAGAGGTTGCAGCAGAGTAAGGCTGAGTTCACACGGGCGAGATTTCCGTGCGGGTGCAATCCGTGAAGTGAACGCATTGCACCCGCACTGAATCCGGACCTATTCACTTCTATGGGGCTGTGCACATGAGTGGTGATTTTCACGCATCACTTGTGCGTTGCGTGAAAATCACAGCATGCTCTATATTGTGTGTTTATCACGCAACGCAGGCCCCATAGAAGTGAATGGGGATGCGTGAAAATCACAAGCATCCGCAAGCAAGTGCGGATGCGGTGCGATTTTCACGCATGGTTGCGAAGATGACAGTCTATTCACTGTATTATTTTCCCTTATAACATGGTTATAAATAATAGCATTCTTTAATACAGAATGCTTAGTAGTAGGTCAATTGAGGGTTCAAAAATAAATAAAAATAACTCACCTCCTCCTCTTGATCGCGTAGTTGCCGATCTCTTCTTACTTCTTTAATCATGAGCTGCCGGCTAAAGGACCTGTGGTGAAGTCATATCACATGGTCCAATCACATGGTCCATCACAGTAGAGATGGACCATGTGATTGGACCATGTGATGAGCTCAGTGACGTGGGGAAATAATTACATCTACACAACCTTGAACCCAAACCTGAACTTCAGTGAAGAAGTTCGGGTATAGGTACCACATTCAGTGTTTTATCACGCGTGTGCAAAACACATTGCACCCGCGTGATAAACATAGAACGGAACGCAATCACAGTCAAAACTGACTGCAATTGTGTACCCACTCGCGCGGGTTTGCCGCAATACACCCGGGACGCATCCTGAACAAATCCGTCACGCCCGTGTGAACCCAGCCTAAGGGGCCGTGGCAGCAGGGGTCACTTCAGGAGGCCTGAGCTCCCAGTGTGAGCTAACGGTCAAATCTTGACCAGCAACCCAGCGGTTCTTGAATGGTTGACTCGATCTTCGACTTCGTTGCAAGTGACATTAGACATCCCCAGCGAAGAGTCAGTGAGTGTCAGACACAACCCTTATTGGCATGGCCTGGGAGCAGGCCCCGTGCCCTTACCTGTCCTCAACCTGCCTCTATCCTTTTCTGTTCCCTCAGCCAGAGAAGTATTATATGCTGCGGGCTCAGCTCCACTATACAGTGAGGATGAGCTACTAGAGGACAGTCAGCAGCTACTGGCAAGCCAAGATGTGGAGGAGACATGCGCCGCTTCCTCCACTAGGCAGGCAAGTAGTTATGAGGAGAGTGGAGTGGGAGCTGGTGTTGCGAGTGGTGAGGCTCCTGACCCAGAGACAGTTGAGGAGGACATCAGTGACGTGCAGACAGTACTCGATGATGATGTAGCTGATCGCACTTGGGAGCAGGGGCGGGCTGAGATGGGGGGCAGGGAGGCAATTGCCCCCCCAGGCTGTCCTAAAAAAACGGCCGCTGGGCCGTCTTTAACAAATAATTTATATTTTTATTTTATTTCTCAGGTGATGGCGGCGGGCAGTAGGAGATGAGCGCTTCCTGTGCTGCGGCAGGGCAGGGGAGGGAGAAGCGTCTCTCTTCCCTGTTCTTCTGATAGGCCGCAGGCACTAATGCCTGCAGCCTATCAGAGGCCGGCTCAGGCGGCGTGATGACGTCATGCCTGAGCCGAGCAGCACACAGCGGGAGACACAGGCCGGAAGAGATCTGCATCACATCGCTGCTGATGGAGGTAAGTATTAGTGTTTTTTTCCTTTGCGGGGGGAGCTGGCACTATGGGCGGAGCTGTCACTATGGGCTGGCATTCCTTACAGCCCCATTTTTTTGGGGGGTGGCATTCTGGTGGCATTTATTTCTTGCCCATTTTGGGGGGGCACTATGGGGGCATTTCTTACTGGCACATTATGAGGGGCACCATGGGGGAGAGGAGCACTATGGGGGCATCTTGGGGCTTTTTTTATTATTGGCACATTATGGGGGGCACTATAGGGGAGCGGCACTATGGGGCACCTGTTGGCACTATAGGGGCCTTTTTTATTGGCTCATAATGGGGGGCACTATGGCATCTGGTGACACTAAGGGGGCATTTTTTACTGGCACATTATGGGAGGCATTATAGGGGAGAGCGGCACTATGAGGCATTATTTGGGGGCACTATGGGGGAGTGGAGCACTATTGGGAAATCTGCTGGGGGCACTAAGATGGGGCATTTTTTTACTGGCATATTATGGGGGGACACTATGGGGAAGGGTGAGAGGAGCACTATGAGGGCATTTACTGGGGCGCTATATAGGGGTATTTTATACTGGCATACATTATGGGGACATTAGCCCAACTGCGGGCACTAAGCAGGGGTATTTCATGTACTGTCATATTATAGGGAGAATTATTACTACTAGGAGGTATTATGGGGAGCTTTACTACTACTGGGGGGCTATGAGGAACATGATTATTAGTATGGGCAATATAGGGGCATTATTACTACTAAGTGTGCTCTGGCAGAGAATTATTTCTATTGGTGGGATTTTGGGGAGCACTGTTACTTTGGGGGACACCCTGGCACAGTATCAGCTTAGCACAATTATTTTTTGGGGGACATTATCTTTATACTATTATTGTCTGGGTGCAGTTATTTTTTAGAGCACTGTGTGCCAATAATTGTTGAAGGGGGCATTATCTGTGTGGTAGTAGTATTTCCAGGGGACTCTTTCTGCAGTATAGTATTGGGGGCACAGCGGGCACAGTATTGGGGGCACTATCTGTGTGGTAGTAGTTTTTCCAGGGGAACTGTTTCTGCAGTATAGTATTGGGGTGGCAGGAAAGGGTGTTCAGAAGATGTCAAGATGATGGAAATGTGGGAAACTAATGTTTGTTTGTCAATCTCTGCAGAGACGGGAGATGACTGAAAAATCATCTGGTCAGAATGGAGAAGATAAAGAAAGAGAACGTCTACAACAAAGGTGACATCACTGGGTGTAAGAGGTATGGGGCGCTATGTAGGAGAGGAGATGCTCCGGTTCCTCCCCCTGCCATTTGCAGAAGGAGGATTCAGAGCTGGGTGAGGACGGCCAAAAGGGGCAGCAGGCCACGGGCGACTGACAAATAACGTGGCCTCCTCAAAGGGCCTGAGCAAACAGCAGGTGTCACGCATGAGCTGCCACTGGCTGGCATCGAAGTTACACAGGGGAGTACTCCTATCCGCTTGGATCATCAAGAAATCGTTTATGGCCTTTCGCTGTTCGTACACTCGGTCCAACATATGGAGGGTGGAATTTCAACGGGTGGAAACGTTGCATATCAGCCTATGTTAGGGGATGCCATTCTGCCTCTGCAGCTCAAGGAGGGTGTGCTTTGTGGTGTACGAGTGGCTGAAGTGCATGCAAAGTTTCCTGGCCTTTTTTAGGATGTTTTGCAGATGGGTGGAAGACTTCAGGAACTGCTTGACAATCAGAATTAACAAGTGTGCCATGCATGGCTCAGCACTTCTTGACCCAGCACCGACACCATGTTCTTCTCGTTGTTGGTCACCATGGTTCCGATTTTGAGTTGTTGCGGAGAAAGCCAGGATTCGATTTCTTGATGAAGCACACAGAGCAGTTCCTCCCCTATGTGACTCAGTTCGCCCAGGCAAACAAGGTGCAGAACAGCGTGACACCGCCGTGCCCTGCACATGTGGTATGCTGGAGGGGCACTGTGAATTGTCCCTGCAGTGGAGGCTTAGAACATGGTGGAGAATGAGGACCCAGAGGCGAACATTGTCGCAGGACCAATGGCGTGAGAAGGTGGAGGCGGAATCGGCGTCACCTGGCCAAGTTGCTGTTGTGGCTGTGCAGGAACCACATACACCCAGTGGGCCGTAAAGAACATGTATTGTCCTGTGTGTGCAGGGCTGGTACTGCCTTTGTAGCAACGTGTAGCGAAATGGGTGGTTTTTCTATACAGCTGACACAGTATGCAGTGGAGATGGAGGCAGGGGGTCCCTCCGAGTCAATTGTACAAATGGTCCGATGCATGTTCACTTGCTTGCGTAGTGACAGCTGAATTGTTACCATTAGGCAGAGGGATGACTTCTGGCTCTCCACCTTGTTGGACCCTCTCTACCGGTCCAAAATGGGGGCCATTTTTACACCCGCTGAGAGGGAGGACAAACTGAACTACTATAGAGACATCCTATCTAGTCAGTTGGCCGCTGCCTATCTTCGCCATCGTCCATCATCTCGCAGGTCTGACCGGGGGGCCTTCTGTGCTAACGTTCCACTGCCATGGCTGCTGGGGAGGGGTGGGGTGGCAGGAGCAGTACCAGCACCATCAGCATCAACTTGAGTGTAGAGTCACTGATGAGCAGCTTTCTTCACTCGCATAGTGAAGAAACTACTCACCAGCTGCTAGACATAGAGAAGAACCTGAACCAGCTTGTGGCATACTTGGAGTACACCCTGCCTGCCGTCATTGAAGATCCGCTGGACTACTGGGCAGCCAAACTGGATTTGTGGTCGCAATTGGCCGAGCTTACCCTGGAAAAGCTGTCCTGCCCGGCCAGTAGTGTGGCATCAGAGCGGGTTTTTAGTGCGGTGGGGGCCATAGTAACCCCAAGAAGAACTCACCTGTCCACCCAAAATGTGGAGAGACTGACCTTTGTCAAGATGAATCAGGCGTGAATCAACAAGGATTTCCACCCACCAATGCCTGATGCATCAGAGTAGATCATCCATGGTGCCATACCAACACTTTGACAAAAAAGACCGGTTTCTTCTGGCTACCTGCCTCAGCTACTATTCTGATGCCAAGTGCTCCTTTTTTCACCCACCATCTTCAGCTGGTACTGGTATTGCCACCCACCTCCCCTCTCTGTCACTGAGTCACTCTGTGGTCTCCTGATGCTGCTGCCACCTCCACACTATGTCACCTTGCCACTCTGTGGTCTCCTGATGCTGCTGCCACCTCCACACTATGTCACCTTGCCACTCTGTGGTCTCCTCATGCTGCTGCTGCCACCTCCACACTATGTCACCTTACCACTCTGTGGTCTCCTAATGCTGCCACCACCTCCACACTCTCATTGTGCCGCTCTTTGGCCTCTTTCTGATGCTGCTGCCACCTCCACACTCTGTCATTGTGCAACTCTGTGGCCTCCTCCTGATGCTGATGCTTTCACCTCTACACTGTCATTGTGCCACTATGTGGCCTACTGATGCTGCTGCTGCCACCTCCACACTGTCATTGTGCCACTCTGTGGCCTCCTGATGCTGCTGCCACCTCACCACTATGTCATAGGGCCTCTTGGTGGACTTCTCATGCTGTTCCCACCCTCCCCACTTCATAACTGGGCCACTATTTTGCCTTTCGGCCTGGCTGACATCATCATTTATTTGACCCTTCTTCTGATCTGTCAGAAGGAAAGAAAAATGAGACGCACAACGGATCATGTCTGTGTAGCAGCTGTAAGGCCTGTATGGTCCCATCAGAATTGGCTTATGATTTGGTAGCCAAAAGCAGGAGTAGGTACAAAACGCAGAAGACTAGTGTTGATCGCGAATATTCTAATCGCTAATTTTTATCGCGAATATTGTGCTATATATTCGCAATCGCAAATATTCTAGATTTTTTTTTCCATCTGTAACCTCCTTTCTTGCTTGCGGGCCAATGAGAAGGCGGCAATATCTTTGTCAGAGCTTAGCAACATCCCTAGCAACCAATAGGAAAGTTGCCTACCCCTTTACTGCATTTTCTGCAGTTCTGAGAGAGCGCAGTGACATTGCTGTGCTCTGTGCTTTCATCTGTATCCTATTCCTTATCCAATTACATTAGATAGTTAGTTAGCTCATATATATAATACAGATAGTTAGTGGGAGATAGTCAGTGTAGGTTAGCTAGTGATATAATGTATCTGATAGGTTCCAGTGCAGGGTGTTAGGTAGTGTGATAGGAATTACTGTTTCTCTGCTGTGCATACATGTACTGTGCTGTGATGTCACAACAATACTTAGTGCACCAATCATTAATATCTACTCAGACCTGATAAAATGTGAAGTTGCATGTATTGCGCAAAAAATATGCGCATCAATATTGCCGATTTGCGCAATCTCGAAAATAATGACTGGAGATCACAAATTCAAGAATTTGCTAATTTATTGCGAATTTTATGTGAAAAATTCCCGAAATATCGCGAAAACGAATATTGCCTATGCTGCTCATCACTAGCAGAAGTCCAATAGGGAAGTGTAAAGCATGGGTAAAAGGAGCGATTACTATTACACCTTGCTGCACTAATTGGGGAATCAAATTGCACTATATGATAGCTCAGTAATTACAGCAAACCTTTCTTGTTATTGGGGTGAAAGTGCTGTGTGATACAGCCAATTTTGGGGTGTATTAATAGGAAATACAAGTATGTCTTATTAGCCGTTCTGCTGTAACTTTACATTGTGACACAGCCTTTTTTGGGGTGTATTTATAAGAAATACAAGTACGTCTTATTAGCTGTTCTGTGGTGAACTTACATTGTTATTGAAAGAGGAGAGATATTTCTTTATTAACATCAATAATTGTTATTAACAGCAATATCTGACCTTACTGGTGTAAAAAGGGCAGAATATCACCAATTATCAGATGACAACGGTCAATATTCCCCTTTTTCCCCTAGCTCGTTGGATTGTTCTCAGTTTATATCACAGCTACAATATGTTGCCTTGGTAACATACAACTCTTGCAGATCTAATATATAAAGCTGAGTGTATATGTGTGTGTGTGTCCACTAAAGGAATCCGCACCGTCGCATTTACAATCACGATATTTGGCACACGGGTACATAAGGTGTCCGGGAAGGTTTTAGACCAGAATCAGCTCTCTAGGACGTACCGTTCCTGAGATGTTCCCAAAAAATGCATTAGCCAATAGAAGTGTCACGGGGTTCCGAAGGTGCACTCGGTCCCCCATCGCCCGCAGACCTGTTGCTTAGCTTTGGGAATGAGGATCTGTGTTTGACCTCATTCCCAGGGCGGCTTTACTAGCTGGGTGGCTCCCTGCTCCTAAGTCTGCCTTGAGCGCCGAGCTGATCACTCGGTGCTCGACTGGTTGGTCTGTCGGTCATGTGACGCTGGCCACGTCACATGACCCTCACTCCCCACTATAAATACAGGCAGCCTGCTGGCTACAGGTTGCCTGTTAATTTCTAGGTTCCTGGCTATTTGTTGGACTGCTGAATACTTACCTGATCCTGTTCCTTGACCATCCTTTTGCCTGATCCTCCTGTACTGCGCATCCGTCCTGGTATTGTGACCTCGGCTCCCACCTGACTACTCTCTTTGGACTCCTCTTGTACTTCTCTGCTCTCCTGGTATTTGACCCCGGCTTCTCCTGACCATTCTTTGCTTAACCCTTTGTACTTTGTAGCTTTCCTGGTATTGACTCGGTCCGTTCACGTCCTGTTGTTTGTCTGTCTGTCATCCCTGCACTTATTCTAAATTAGGGATTGCCGTCCAGTTGTCCCCTGTCATTAGGACTCGCGAGGCAAGTAGACAGGGCCAGGGGTAAGGGTGGAGCGCAGTGGTCACTTCCCTTCTCCCCTGTGTGTGTGTGTACGCGACCGTTACAGATTAACAGGCCCAATAACCACTGTATTATGAATCCTCTGGTGACCCTGACTGACTATGTCTCTAATCTGACGCAGATGGTTAAGGAGTTAGGGGAAAAACTCAGCTCTTTTGAGTTAGGGCAAGGCTCTTCCATTCCTCAGGCCTCCAGTCCGCATTTTGAGCCCCAGATTAAGCTCCCAGAAACCTTTTCTGGAGACCGGAATAAGTTTCTCTCTTTTAAGGAGAGTTGCAAACTTTACTTCCGTTTGCGCCCCGTGTCCTCTGGGCCCGAGAGTCAACGCGTGGGCATTATCATTTCCCGATTACAGGGTGATCCCCAGGACTGGGCGTTCTCTTTACCTGCTGGCGCCAGTTGTTTATATTCTGTGGAGGGGTTCTTTCAGGCCCTAGGTACCCCCTATGATGAACCAGACAGGGCTCTAGTAGCCGAGACGGCTCTAAAGGCACTGGTTCAGGGCAATTTACCAGCGGAGGATTATTGCACCCAATTCAGAAGGTGGTGTGTCCCCTCAGGATGGAACGAACCAGCCCTGAAGAGTCAGTTCAGGTCAGGTCTGTCTGATAAATTAAAGGATCTTCTGGTCAGTTATCAACTTCCAGAGAACTTAGAGGAGATGATGACCCTTGTTGTCCGACTTGACCGACGGGTTAGAGAGAGACGACAGGAACAACAGTTCTCTTCCCAGATGGTGGTCCAGCCAGAGGCCTATCCCAGAGACAATGCTGAGGTCTCCACCGAGGAACCCATGCAGGTTGGCATGACCCGAGGGAATCTTCGCCGCAGACGTGGAGAATGCTTTTACTGTGGAGATTCTGACCATTGGATCAACCAGTGTCCTAAGAAGGTCCTCTCTGTCAAGTCTCCTAAGGCAAGGCAACCTAAAGACCAGGTACACCCTGAATTTTCTAAATGTAAGCTTTCTGTACCCATTACGATTTCTCTGGGAGTAGATAAATGGCCGGGTAAGGCCTTTATTGATTCTGGCTCAGCGGCTAGCTTTATTGACTCTGAGTATGCTGTAAGATTGGGTATTCCTATGTTTGCCTTACCAACTCCTATCCATGTCATGGCTAATGATGCTACTCCTCTTATTGGTGGTACGGTGAGCTTATGTACCTCAGAGATTTCTCTAACCGTGGGTGTGTGCCACTCAGAGAGATGTTCGCTTCTAGTCCTGGAGAACCTACCTGCTGAGGTGGTACTAGGGTTGCCTTGACTACATAACCCCACTATAGATTGGTCCAATGGGGAGTTGGTGAGATGGGGGCCTAAGTGTGACTCGTGCCTGTCCGTGGTACAGGCTGGGGTCTCAGTAAAGTCTGATACTTTACCCTCTGTTGTTAGAGAATATTCTGATGTATTCTCATCACCAACCCCGGAGGTTCTACCCCCCCATAGACCTTATGATTGTACCATAGAGCTAGTAGAGGGGGCCAAGTTTCCTAAAGGACGAATTTATAATCTTTCTATGCCCGAACGCAAGGCCATGGAAGATTATATTAAGGAGAGCCTTGGTAAAGGGCATATTAGACCTTCTGTCTCTCCTATGGGGGCGGGGTTTTTCTTTGTTAAGAAAAAAGATGGTGGTCTTAGGCCATGTATCGATTACCGGAGATTAAATAAAATCACTGTCCAGAATAGATACTCCCTCCCATTGATTCCGGATTTATTTAACCAGGTCCTGGGGGCAACCTGGTTTTCCAAAATTGACCTGAAAGGGGCATACAATCTAATCCGAATCAAGGAGGGAGACGAATGGAAGACGGCGTTCAATACTCCGGTAGGACACTTTGAATATCAGGTGATGCCTTTTGGACTCAGCAATGCCCCAGCTGTGTTCCAAAACTTTATGAATGACATTCTTAGGGAGTTCTTAGGTAAATTTGTTATTGTCTATCTTGACGACATTTTGATATTCTCTCCTGACTTCGAATCCCATGTGTCTCATGTTAGACAAGTATTAGAGGTATTGAGGGAGAATCAGCTATCCGCTAAACAAGAGAAATGTGTCTTTGGTGTGCAGGAGATTCTGTTTCTAGGGCATGTTCTGACTCCTCACGCCTTCAAGATGGATCCTGGTAAGGTACTAGCAATTAAGGAATGGGTAAGACCTTCATCCTTAAAGGCCTTACAACGGTTCTTAGGTTTCGCCAATTACTATCGTAAATTTATTATGAATTTTTCAGTAATTGCTAAACCGTTGACCGACCTTACTAAGAAAGGGGCGGATTTGGAGAATTGGTCTACTGAGGCCATTTCTTCATTTGAAAAATTAAAAAAGGCATTCAGTAGCGCTCCCATTCTGATCCAGCCTGATCAGGAGAAACCTTTTATTGTGGAGGTGGATGCGTCCGAGGACGGCGCACGAGCAGTCCTTTCACAAGGTCCTGCTAGCCTCACTAATCTGAGACCATGTGCCTTCTTCTCCAGGAAATTCTCTCCCACGGAGAGAAACTACGACATAGGGAATAGGGAGCTGCTGCCCATTAAATGGGCATTTGAGGAGTGGAGGCATTTTCTGGAGGGGGCAAGGCATTGTGTAACTGTTGTCACTGACCATAAAAACCTTATGTTTCTCGAGTCTGCTAAGAGGTTGAATCCCCGTCAAGCCAGATGGGCTCTGTTTTTTACTCGTTTTGATTTTTCCATCACGTTCAGGCCGGGAAGTAAAAATGTGAAGGCGGACGCATTATCTCGGAGCTTCCAGGCTTTTCAACCTACTGAGGTACCACCTGAATCCATCCTACCAGCAAAAATCTTCTTAGCAGCTCTTACCCAGGATATCTCGGCTCGCATTAGGTCAGAACAACATCTGGCACCGGTATCCACCCCAACAGATAAGTTGTTTGTTCCCGTACAATTTCGTCTCCAGCTGTTGGGTGAGTGTCACGATTCTGCCTTTTGTGGACATCCGGGTGTTGAGGGCACTAAGGATCTGGTTTCTAGATCTTATTGGTGGCCCACTCTAACTAGGGATGTCAAGTCCTATGTGTCAGCCTGTGAGGTTTGTGCAAGGTGCAAGGTCCAAGACACCTAAGACTCGCCCTGCTGGTAACCTACGACCCCTACCCATTCCCAGTAGACCCTGGTCCCATATCTCGATGGACTTTATAACTGACCTACCGCCGGCGGAGGGTAAGACTGTAGTGTGGGTAGTGGTGGATAGGTTTAGCAAGATGGTCCATTTCATTCCCCTGTCTAAACTCCCGAATGCCAAAACCCTGGCGTCTATTTTTGTGAAAGAAATTGTTCGATTGCATGGTATCCCGGAAAATATTGTTTCTGACAGGGGTGTGCAGTTTGTGTCCAAATTCTGGAGGGCCTTCTGTCAAAGATGTAAAATTTCATTGTCTTTTTCCTCTGCCTACCACCCTGAGAGTAATGGGCAGACTGAACGCCTTAATCAGTCTGTCGAACAATTCTTGAGGTCGTATGTTGCTGATGACCAGCAATTATGGGTGAAATTTCTTCCATTGGCTGAATTTGCTTTGAATAACCGTGTCAATTCTTCCACTGGGGTCTCCCCTTTCTTTTGTAACCATGGTTTTCATCCCCGTTTTCATTCTGGGTCGTCCGTCTCCTCCTCTAACCCTGAAGCGGATAAACTCTCCTCCGAACTGTGCACAGTTTGGGCCCGGGTTCAATCGAACCTAGAAAAGGCTCAATGTTCTCAGAAACTCAAGGCCGATAGGAGACGTTCAAGGGGGGTAAACTTTCAGGTTGGGGATAAAGTATGGTTGTCCTCCAAGAATCTATGTCTGAAGGTAACTTCTAAAAAATTTGCTCCTCGATTTATTGGACCATATAAGATCTCGGAAGTGATTAACCCGGTATCTTTTAGGTTGGAGCTGCCCGAGTCATTCCACATTCATAATGTGTTCCATAAATCTCTGCTTAAAAAATATTTTGAACCGGTAGTACCATCAAAAGCCTCGCCTCCGCCGGTTCTTGTTAATGATGCTGTCGAGTATGTGGTGTCTAAAATAGTGGATGTCCGGAAGGTGTGTAATTCCTTGCAGTACCTGATTCACTGGAAGGGGTATGGACCTGAAGAGAGATCTTGGGTACCTGCCAGGGAGGTTCATGCTCCTAGACTTGTTCGTAAATTTCATTTAGAACACCCTGAAAAGCCATCGACTGAAGTCTTGGGTCCGGTGGCCCCTCGTAAAAGGGGGGGTACTGTCACGGGGTTCCGAAGGTGCACTCGGTCCCCCATCGCCCGCAGACCTGTTGCTTAGCTTTGGGAATGAGGATCTGTGTTTGACCTCATTCCCAGGGCGGCTTTACTAGCTGGGTGGCTCCCTGCTCCTAAGTCTGCCTTGAGCGCCGAGCTGATCATTCGGTGCTCGACTGGTTGGTCTGTCGGTCATGTGACGCTGGCCACGTCACATGACCCTCACTCCCCACTATAAATACAGGCAGCCTGCTGGCTACAGGTTGCCTGTTAATTTCTAGGTTCCTGGCTATTTGTTGGACTGCTGAATACTTACCTGATCCTGTTCCTTGACCATCCTTTTGCCTGATCCTCCTGTACTGCGCATCCGTCCTGGTATTGTGACCTCGGCTCCCACCTGACTACTCTCTTTGGACTCCTCTTGTACTTCTCTGCTCTCCTGGTATTTGACCCCGGCTTCTCCTGACCATTCTTTGCTTAACCCTTTGTACTTTGTAGCTTTCCTGGTATTTACTCGGTCCGTTCACGTCCTGTTGTTTGTCTGTCTGTCATCCCTGCACTTATTCTAAATTAGGGATTGCCGTCCAGTTGTCCCCTGTCATTAGGAATCGCGAGGCAAGTAGGCAGGGCCAGGGGTAAGGGTGGAGCGCAGTGGTCACTTCCCTTCTCCCCTGTGTGTGTGTGTGTACGCGACCGTTACAAGAAGCTTGGTCACATGACCCTTATCAGCCAATAGAAGCTCTCAGGTCCTTCAGCCTCCACATACAGTTTTACTTCAGGTTTCCATAACAACCCAGCCATTTATTTTCACTGCTGTAGATGAGCTTTAAAGGAAATGTCTCTAGATTAACACGTGTGATGATATACTAACTTAAAACATAACATTTAATATATTAGTTTATTAAAAAGTCTTAACACTGAACTAACATTTTAAACGACGTCTTAATTCTGTGGGAGGGCACTGAAGCACAATTTAATAATTTTGTAGGAAAACTTAATAACAACACTTTAGGCCTCAAGTTTACAGCAGAAATAAATAGCAACAGGTTAAATTTTCTGGACCTTACAATTGTCTTGGACACAAGTGGTAGGATTGATACTACAATATACAGAAAGCCCACCTCCACAAATAATCTACTGTATTGGGGCAGCCACCATCCAACCACTTTAAAAAGAGGCATTCCGGTCGGACAGTATCTCCGGGCAAGGAGAAACTGTTCTAGTGACAAGGCGTTCGAAGACGAATGTAAACTCCTATATGTTAGATTTATAGAGAGAGGTTACCCTAAAAAAACACTACACCAAGCTTATAATAAAGCTAAAAAAAGTAGTAGGATTGCGATGCTCTCTGAAGTGAAAACTCAACGACAGAACCAAAAAATTGTACGCTGTATAGGAAATTACGATAGCCAACACAACAAGATCAGAAACATACTAAGTAAGCACTGGCATATCCTACTTGCAGATGAAGAACTTAAAGAAATCCTTCCCCCCCACCCTGCTATTACCTACAGAAGGGGACCAAATCCTAAAGAAAAATTAGTACATAGCCACTACACACTAGAGAAAATATCATCTAAACAAACATGGCTGAGCACCACAGGCTCCTATCCGTGTGGAGGATGCTCCTTCTGTGCAAAAATGGTACCAAAGAAGGATTTTACTAATCCGGTGGATAACAAAAAATATACAATTAGGGAGTATATCAATTGTAAATCCACTGGATTAATTTATGCCATACAATGTGGGTGCCCTAAATTATATATAGGAAAAACCATACAGGAATTAAGAAGACGTATATCGAAACATTTGAGCACCATAAACACAGAGTCTGACACGTCCCTATCAAGACATGTGAAAACAGTCCATAAAGGTAATACTGACACCTTGACAGTGTGGGGAATTCAAAAAATGATGATGGGCCAGCGAATGGGAGATCTGGACAAAAAACTTCAGCAAGAAGAAACAAGATGGATACACCGTCTCAAAAGTTTAGCCCCTCATGGTTTAAATGAGGGGTTCACATTTGTATCCTTCCTCTAATAGCGAAACCATAGAGGAATTTATATAGTATAATTAATATTAGTCTATTAATATCTAAAGAAATATACACACTAATATTAACAAATAAGAATGAGTAACATGCAACAGGGCGAGACCAATAGTAGCGATACATCAGGGAATCTTCAAAATGTGACCACAAGTACAATACACCAAGATGAGTAACAATAGAAGATCTGCACTCCTAATTCATCAAGATGAGTACAATACATCAAGAACAGTAACAATAGAAGATCTGCATCCCTAATTTCTAGCCCCCAACTCCTTGTCCAGCAAATTGAAGTATACTTACCAAGTAGAGAGTGGCCCGACAGATGAAGCATCTTGTGGAAAGAACAAATTGGAAATGATCAACTGGAATTAGAATAATTAAAAATTAGAAATTAAAATAAAAAAATATAATAAATAATAAATAGTAAAAAATAATAAAAAATATATATAAAAATAAAAGGAAAAAATATACAGATATTCTTTTTAAAAAAAATAAAATAATAAAAAATAAAATATAAAAAACCACAAATAACAATAAAAATAAATAAAATAAAATAAAAAATAAAAAAACTGAATATAAAAAAAAAAAAGGGAAAACAAAGAAAAACTAGGGAAAAAGAAATATAACAAAAATAAATAATTAATGAATAATTTAGAACTAGTAGTGCATGGGATATAGTAAGTAATAAGACCCACTAGGACAGTAAGTAGTAAGTAAAATATGCACAGAGAGGCAGAAATAATAAATCATGTAATAATATCATAATAATCAAACTAATAACTAATTATAACTAATAATAATAATACAACTAACATCCTCTGAAATGAGGAACAATATAACTGCAACTAATAGGAGGACAAGTCAAGATAAATATTCCAGCAATGGTAGAATCACGATCAAGATTTAAGATCTAGTATATCTAATCAAATTACACTAGTAGATAGTAGGAGTAGACGATAGGTTATGTTGTCAGTATAACAGTAGGGAGATGTTGATTGCAGATGCTCAGCGCAGGAGATAGGTCCAGGTAGAGTGTACCGATGTTTAGGAGGAGTAAGTGAGTCCAACAGGGGCACGCAGGCGCATAGCGAGCCTGTAGTCTTCCGGTCCAGCGCATAAAAGTCAGCGCTGAATCTAAGTCCCCGAGCACGCGCAGTAGAGCCTGCGGTCAGCGGTGGTATCGTAGTAGGCGTATGCGCAAGTACAAGTAAGAAACGGAGGATCCGATTGGAGGCCAAAGGGAGGCGGAGTTGATAACAATATAGAAGCCGACCCAGGATAGGCCGAAGTAACATGTGGCTAACGAAATGTATCCAGAGTGGATACAAACGGCATGACATCACTTAAGATAGTTTTTATAAGCTCCGGTCACGCCCACCTCAGCAGCAGACTGCCCGTTCCCCTGAAGACGCCAAGTTAAATTGGCGAAACATGTCGGGGGGCAGAGTGCTGTAATAGCATGTGTTTTAGACAGCCCGAGCCTGCAGTGAATACGTGATAAAGAGTTATCATATTAGCAGTCAGATAGGGTGAGATTGTGGAGTAACAGTGCATCAGCTACTGTCATTAACAGATAGGAGTGAGAGCGCACCAATTTACTGTGACGGACCACAGCACTGTGGCATAACAGAGCTGGTACTAGTAAGCATCTGTCTTGGCCGTTAAATACAAAGTAGCCAAGCAGACTCCCAAAAAACTAGACAGTCAGCGGCACCTCCACATGCATTCTAGACGCTTTAATCATTATTATTGATCCAAAACATAAATCACTACTTAGTCAGCAGGCTGAGCTGATAATTTTAAAATGTTAGTTCAGTGTTAAGACTTTTTAATAAACTAATATATTAAATGTTATGTTTTAAGTTAGTATATCATCACACGTGTTAATCTAGAGACAGCTATTGGTCTCACTGACCATTTGTAAAATAAAATAAAAATTAATAATTGTGTCTCAACACGTAGTGAAGGGTCATTGTAAATAGATATTAAAGGAAATGTGTCACCAGGATAATTGCTGTTGAAGTAAAGCCATGGCCTAATAGCACTTAGTACCTTATTTCCAGATGTGCCTTTGTTCCAGCAATAGATGAAAATCCAGTTTACTTGAAATGCAAATGAGCCAGTAAGGTGCCCAGAGGGGCATCACTCTTGCAGGAAGGAGCCCAGACACGCCCCCTGCCACAATGTTCACACCCTCAAAAGACTTAAAACCCCACCCTCAGGTCCCGCCCATATCTGGTCAGGCCACGCCCCCTCCACTCCTTAGCCGACGGGGATTTAAAAAATTAAGGTAAAAATCTACTTCTGTCAGCTGCAGGGGTGGGAGGGAGGGTGACTATCTCTCTGCAGCTCACACTCAGGCAGAACAGTGCTACTGTCTTAGAGTGAGCTGTTCAAAAGCACATGCCCCCGATCCAGTAAAGGCCACTGTCAAGGGGGTTCTAATCACAGCAAGACCTCAGCACACGTCTTATCAGTGTCTTTTGTGGGTGCACGTACCCTCAGACCCCTTCCACCCGAGGTGTCTATAAATGACTTATATCAGTGGTTTGGAGACAGCACACCAAGGACGGCATATACAGTTGCAAGAAAAAGTATGTGAACCCTTTGGAATGATATTGATTTCTGCACAAATTGGTCATAAAATGTGATCTGATCTTCATCTAAGTCACAACAATAGACAATCACAGTCTGCTTAAACTAATAAGACACAAAGAATTAAATGTTACCATGTTTTTATTGAACACACCATATAAACATTCACAGTGCAGGTGGAAAAAGTATGTGAACCCCTAGATTAATGACATCTCCAAAAGCTAAGTGAAGTGAGGTGTCAGCCAACTGGAGTCCAATCAATGAGATGAGATTGGAGGTGTTGGTTACAGCTGCCCTGCCCTATACAAAACACCCCCCAGTTCTGGGTTTGCTTTTCACAAGAAGCATTGCCTGATGTGAATGATGCCTGGCACAAAAGAGCTCTCAGAAGACCTTCGATTAAGAATCGTTGACTTGCATACAGCTGGAAAGGGTTATAAATGTATCTCCAAAAGCCTTGCTGTACATCAGTCCACGGTAAGACAAATTGTCTATAAATGGAGAAAGTTCAGCACTGATGCTACTCTCCCTAGGAGTGTCTGTCCTGTAAAGATGACTGCAAGAACACAGCGCAAACTGCTTAATGAGGTGAAGAAGAATCCTAGAGTGTCAGCTAAAGACTTACAAAAGTCTCTGGCATATGCTAACATCCCTGTTAGCGATTCTACAATACGTAAAAAACTAAACAAGAATGGATTTCATGGAAGGATACCACAGAGGAAGACACTGCTGTATAAATAAAACATTGCTGCACGTTTACAATTTGCACAAGAGCACCTGGATGTTCCACAGCAGTACTGGCAAAATATTCTGTGGACAGATGAAACAAAAGTTGAGTTGTTTGGAAGAAACACACAACACTATGTGTGGAGAAAAAGAGGCACAGCACACCACATCAAAACCTCATCCCAACTGTGAAGTATGGTGGTGCGGGCATCATGGTTTGGGGCAGATTTGCTGCGTCAGGGCCTGGATGGATTGCTATCATCGAAGGAAAAATTAATTCCCAAGTTTATCAAGACATTTTGCAAGATAACTTAAGGCCATCTGTCCACCAGCTGAAGCTCAACAGAAGATGGGTGTTGCAACAGGACAACGACCCAAAGCATAGAAGTAAATCAACAACAGAATGGCTTAAACAGAAGAAAATACGCCTTTTGGAAAGGCCCAGTCAGAGTCCTGACCTCAACTCAATTGAGATGCTGTTGTCACCACCAGACATCTGAGAAGCTCTGACAGACGTCCTTCAGAACCTCCTCCTTGAGGTTCCTTTTGTTTTGCTTTCATTTTCTCATCTCGTTAGCCTCTCTCAGCTGTCATGTAGTTGCACTGATTGCATCCCTTTAAATCCCTTCCCATACTGCATCACTTTGCGGTTTATACAACTTCCTGGAGTGTATGCATGCTGTATGCTACTACTGAGTCTTCTACAGATAAGTTTGGTTCATTCATTTGTATTTCCCTGTTTGCTGGATCCCAGGTGACCCTGACTCCCTCCGTATCAAGTGTAGGGAGCCGGTGGTCGTGTCCCCTCACTATTATAGGGTGTTCAGGTGTTATACAGTCGAGGTACGAGGATATGCGATCATCTACCATTGAGATTTTTGCATAGGCTGAGCAGTTAGTTGAAGTTTAGTTGAAGTTATTGCTGCCAAAGGAGGTTCAACCAGTTATTAAATCCAAGGGTTCACATACTTTTTCCACCTGCACTGTGAATGTTTACATGGTGTGTTCAATAAAAACATGGTAACATTTAATTCTTTGTGTGTTATTAGTTTAAGCAGATTGTTATTGTCTATTGTTGTGACTTAGATGAAGATCAGATCACATTTTATGACCAATTTGTGCAGAAATCCATATCATTCTAAAGGGTTCACATACTTTTTCTTGCAACTGTAGCTTCAATTCAACATTTATTTTACCAGTGGTACATCCTCAGAGTATTATTGCGACGTTTCGGGCTCAATTTGGTGCCCTTTGTCAACCTTTAAATGCAAACACAAGGGGTATATCAATACAGATATTCAAAAAATTAATTAATCATGTGTACAATATTTCATCCATAATATGTATTTTCATTAATCATAATGTACAATATTTCATATAAAAAAAAAAACATAGTATGTCCGTGTGGGTAACACGGGCCAAAGGGTAAGTATGATGAAAATACATGATTAAGTGAATAGGAAACAGAAAATTCTAATGATATGATTGGAAAACATGACCGTATATACTGAATAACATGATTACAGGAACAACTTCAGACGCAATCTCAAGATGGGCAAACAAGTAGCCAGAGACGGTAGTATCAATTGGCCTGGATGCTTACAGAGGGGAATGACTCTGATAAAAGCACCAGGTCAGTTGAGTGGTCTCCTAGTAGAAATAAGCAATTGACAGGCTGGAATAACCTTTTAGGGTTAATATATTATATTTTAGGGTTGATATATTATATGCAGCAGGGGCGTACATAGAAATCATTGGGCCCCATAGCAAGAATCTGAATTGGGCCCCTTAACCCCGCCCACTACCTTGGCCCATCCCACCTCCTGCCCTGGCTCCTCCCCTGCCACACCCCCATTTGCCAATAAAGAAATGTATACATGACCTACTGAGGACTCCAGCATAACGCAAACCGGACGGATCCGTTATGCAGGCCCTAGACTTCTATTATAACAGAATGAATAATGGAATGCCTATAAAGCTGCCTATAAAGGCATTCAGTTATGCATTCCGTCATGGAATTGCATTTTGGTCCATGGTAACGGAATCCATAATTCAATTCACTATTTACCACCAAACGAAGCGTGAACGAATTTTAAAATATGAAATTTGCTCATCTCTAATTATGAACAGACTGGGGACGACTAATGCTGGCGGTTTTATTTGTGTTTTTGAGGTGACAGGTTCCCTTTAACAGCAAGCAGAGTTCATGGGGGGGCGAGGGGGGGGGCACTGTCCTGAGTCCTCTATGAGCCTACAGTACCGCCCACCCCCACAGGAACTCTGCTTGCTGCTGCCCTCAGAAAGTCCCATACATGAAGTTCTGGAACTGGAACATTTTATACAGTCTCTATTAGCACTAGCATAATTAGAAATGACTGGGCCCCACAGGGAATTTTTGAATTGCCCCCCTCCCAGCTGTCCGGCACCTCTGACCAGCAGAGACACTTGACTTCCCTAATACAGTCCAATTATCGTCCAATAGACAAGTCATGGAAATATAGAAAGTATACTGTACTAACCAGAAGACGTTTATTCTTACCTTTACTGTCAAAATATCATACTACAGTATACATATATTTCCATGACTTGTCTTTTGGACGATAATTAGAATTTGGACTGTATTAGGGAAGAAGTCAAGTGTCTCTGCCGGTCAGAGGTGCCAAACAGCTGGGGGGGGCCCGTTCAAAACTTTCCTGTGGGGCCCACTGCCCAGTCATTTCTAGTTACGCCAGTGCTAAGAGACTGTTATTAGTACAGACTGTTATTAGTATACTACAGACATTTTTTTCATTAATGATCCCGGTTGTAAAGATAGTCCTACTGTGTGGACGACGGCTGGCAGTGGCACAGGTCCGGACTGGCTGTGAGATGATGGTTTTGGGTGGCACTGGCGTCTGTCGCGGCCGGGCAGCACAACTCACTCTAAATTTCTTCCATGCTGGGTGCGCGCCTGCTGCCTGCACTGGCTGGGCCAATCAGCAGCAGGATCTTAACACACTGCTAATGCTGATTGGCCCAGTAGGCGCAGCAGACGCTGGGTCCTAGGGAGCGCACAGTGAGTCAATGAGAAGTCAGACGGGGGGGGGGGGGGGGGCGTGTATTATCGGCGGCGCTGGGAGCCAATTATAAGTGTGCAGACCACCTCTGAGCCTGCAGTGAGCGCAGTTGCAGGGGCGGGGCCTTCCGAGCGCTCCGGGCCCCCTGGTGCCGTGGGCCCCATAGCAGTGGCGTACCCTGCCTCTATTGGCGGTACGCCACTGATATGCAGGTCAGAAGTGAAATGCAGAAGGTGCCCATAAATATGTAAAATCCAATCACACACGAACAAACCAGATGTAGCCAGTATAGTAGTGCAGTGTATATGCACTATATATGCAGTAAAGTGCTATAGGATCTGCAAAGTATCCGACCCAACCAAGCGTGCTGCTAAAAATGAGGTTGGGTGATTAAAAAATGTCATGGAGGCATTGGCGATGCCTTACCTGAGAAGGCCGGGTGTCAGAATTCCACGACGTGCAGTAGATCAGAGGCACGCCGTGGGGTTTTATCAGGAAGTCAGCCCGGTCACGTGTGGGGCGTCACATCCGGCTCAGCAGGCGTGTAATGAGTAGTGTTGATCACGAATATTCGAATTTCGAATTTTTATCGCGAATATAGGTACTTCGAAAATTTCGAATATAGTTATATATATTCGAAATTTCGAATATTCGAATTTTTTAAGATTTTTTTTTTTTTATCAGTACACATGATCCCTCACTGCTTCTAGCTTGTGGGCCAATAAGAAGGCTGCAATATACTTGACCTTAGGAGTAGTAGTGTTTGCGAATTTTGCTCTATATTCGTTTTTTTTGAATATTCGCTATATATTGCTATATATTCTTGTTTTAGAATATTACGAATATTCGAAAAAACGAAGTTATAGCAATATAGAGAATATTCAAAAAAAATCGAATAGAGCAATTTAGCTAATATAGAGATATAATCTTCTTTGTCTAATAGTTGTAAGTTGAAAAATTCGCAATAAAAAATTCGAATCCGAAAATTCGAATTCCGAAAATTCGCATATTGCACAATCATTACCTTTCCGATTTTTTGAGTAAAAAAAAATCGCGAATTTTCGAATTTTCGAATTCGAATATGACTCCTGCCGCTCATCACTAGTAATGAGTCGCGATGTTTGGACGTAAATGATCTAAAGGGCGGTTTGAAATAGATTAAATATACCCGAGCAAAGCCGGGTCCTTCAGCTAGTATAACATAGAAGACACCTTTACTTAACTACAATTTCTAGGTACAATATATACAAATACTTTCAATATCATGGTCATATAAGTATACATACACTATGTAACTGGCCTATAGTCTAACAATATAGACAAAAGATACTTAGCCTTAGGCCTCATGCACACGGCTGTTGTGCGGCCGTTCCGTGCATTGGGGACCGCAATTTGCGGTCCCCAATGCAGGGCAACATCCGAGCGGCGGCCAGGACAGATTGAGACCCATTCAACTTGAATGGGTCCGTGATCCATCCGCACCATAAAAAAATTGAAAATGTTCTATTTTTTTAGCGTTGTGGAGGCACGGACAGAAACACCACAAAAACACTCGTAGTGCTTCCGTGGGCTTCCGAGATCCGTGCTTCCGTTCCTCACATCATCTCCCGGATTGCAGTGAATGGGTCTGCATCCGTAATGCGGGGTGCACACGGCCAGTGCCCGTATATTGTGGACCCGCTGTATGCGGGCCGAAATACAGCCACAGCCGGGCAAAGGACATGTGCATGAGCCCTGAGCATGAAAGGTGGTCCCACTTCCTCCATCTAAGACTCCACAGGAAGCTGTTCTCACTGGAATGCCCCAGTGGCTAGGTGTATTGCTACTATATTAACACCTGCCTACCCCAAATGCCTTGTACCTGTGATGTAAGCACAGGAAGGGGCGGGGTTAAGACTACGGAACGACATGGCAGTGTGATGTTACTCACTCAAACATGTCTAATTTAAATATCCAAACAGGGATGAATCAGACCTGTAACAGTTATACAGCCATTTTTGGGGTTTATTTATAGGACATACAGTCAGGTCCATAAATATTGGGACATCGACAGAATTCTAACATTTTTGGCTCTATACACCGCCATAATGGATTTGAAATGAAACAAACAAGATGTGCTTTAACTGCAGACCATCAGCTTTAATTTGAGGGTATTTACATCCACATCAGGTGAACGGTGTAGGAATTACAACAGTTTGCATATGTGCCTCCCACTTGTTAAGGGACCAAAAGTAATGGGACAATTGGCTTCTCAGCTGTTCCATGGCCAGGTGTGTGTTATTCCCTCATTATCCCAATTACAATGAGCAGATAAAATGTCCAGAGTTCATTTCAAGTGTGCTAATTGCATTTGGAATCTGTTGCTATCAACTCTCAAGATGAGATCCAAAGAGCTGTCACTATCGGTGAAGCAAGCCATCATTAGGCTGAAAAAACAAAACAAACCCATCAGAGATATAGCAAAAACATTAGGCGTGGCCAAAACAACTGTTTGGAACATTCTTAAAAAGAAGGAACGCACCGGTGAGCTCAGCAACACCAAAAGACCCGGAAGACCACGGGAAGACAACTGTGGTGGATGACCAAAGAATTCTTTCCCTGGTGAACAAAACACCCTTCACAACAGTTGGCCAGATCAAGAACACTCTCCAGGAGGTAGGTGTATGTGTGTCAAAGTCAACAATCAAGAGAAGACTTCACCAGAGTAAATACAGAGGGTTCACCACAAGATGTAAACCATTGGTGAGCCTCAAAAACAGGAAGGCCAGATTAGAGTTTGCCAAACGACATCTAAGAAAGCCTTCACAGTTCTGGAACAACATCCTATGGACACATGAGACCAAGATCAACTTGTACCAGAGTGATGGGAAGAGAAGAGTATGGAGAAGGAAATTAACTGCTCATGATCCTAAGCATACCACCTCATCAGTGAAGCATGGTGGTGGTAGTGTCATGGCGTGGGCATGTATGGCTGCCAATGGAACTGGTTATTTTGTATTTATTGATGATGTGACTGCTGACAAAAGCAGCAGGATGAATTCTGAAGTGTTTCGGGCAATATTATCTACTAATATTCAGCCAAATGCTTCAGAACTCATTAGACGGCACTTCACAGTGCAGATGGACAGTGACCCAAAGTGTACTGCAAAAGCAACCAAAGAGTTTTTTAAGGGAAAGAAGTGGAATGTTATGAAATGGCTAAGTCAATCACCTGACCTGAATCCGATTGAGCATGCATTTCACGTTCTGAAGACAAAACTGAAGGGAAAATGGCCCAAAAACAAGCAGGAACTGAAGACAGTTGCAGTAGAGGCCCGGCAGAGCATTACCAGAGATGAAACCCAGCATCTGGTGATGTCTATGCGTTCCTGATTTCAGGCTGTAATTGACTGCAAAGGATTTGCAACCAAGTATTAAAAAGTGAAAGTTTGACTTATGATTATTATTCTGTCCCATTACTTTTGGTCCCTTAACAAGTGGGAGGCACATATGCAATGGCCTGCATATCATCCCCTGAAGACGCCGAGTAAACGGCGAAACATGTAGGGATGCAGGAACCAAGTTTTTAGTTCAGGGATATAAGGCAGGAACCCCACAGTGGGAAATTGTATTGAGATAGTGTAAGACACAGAGACACTTGCAGGCCTTGAGACTCGAGGGGTGGCTCATATCCTGCCCTGTGGAGTCCAATGTGAACATACATCATATAATAAATATTAAACAGTTCCCAAACCCTGATCTCTCTGAGGAATTTTAAAACGAGTTCCCAAGTAGTATATGTATTTTAAAGAGTGAATAATAAAGATAAAAATTTTATGATTACTAGTCAGAGAGGTTGCAAAAGTTACGCTAAGGTCCGAGTGACCATTTAACCCTTCTGTATAATATATATAGCGTCGCAACCTCCTGAGGGATCCTTTTGTGTGTTATTGAAATAGTAGCTACGGTCAAAGACAATTCTTTATGGCCCACTGGGTTAATGTGGTTTCTGCCGAGCCACACCAGCGACTTGGCCACTTGACGCCATTGCCGCCTTCACGTTCTCAAGATATGGGTCCTGCGCCAATGTCCGCCTCTGCCTCTTCATCCTCCACTGTGTCCTCAGCCTTCACTGCAGGGACAACTCACAGTGCTCCTCCAGCATACCACATGTGCAGTGCACGGCGGTGTCACGCTGTTCTGCTCCTAGTTTGCCTGGGCGAACAGAGTCACACAGGGGAGGAACTGCTCTGTGTCCTTCATCAAGAAATCGAATCCTGGCTTTCTCCGCGACAACTCAAATTCGGAACCATGGTGACAGACAACGGGAAGAGCATGGTGTCGGCGTTGCATCAAGGAGGGCTGAGCCATGCTCCCTGCATGGCGTATGTGTTTAATCTGATTGTAAAGAGGTTCCTGAAGTCTTCCACCCATCTGCAAGACATCCTGAAAATGGCCAGGAAACTGTGCATGCACCTCAGCCACTCTTGCACTGCAAAGCACAACCTCCTTGAGCTGCAAAGGCAGAATGGCGTTCCCCAACATCGGCTGATATGCGACGTTTCCACCCATTGGAAATCCACTTTCCATATGTTGGACCGACTATATGAACAGAGATAGGCCATAAACGATTTCTTGAGGATACAGGCGGACAGAGGTACTCCCCTGTGTAACTTCAATGTTAGCCAGTGGCAGCTCATGCGTGACACCTGCCGTTTGTTCAGGCCCTTTGCGGATGCCAGTTCATTTGTCAGTCGCCAGGACTACGGGATGAACAATGTCATTCCACTGCTTCATATCCTGGAACAGATGCTGTAAAATCTGTCTGGCCAGGGGACAGGAGACGTGGCGCCTACATCTCACGGCCACATGAGCCCTGTGGGGGCTGAACTGGAGGAGGAGGGGAACATTTGCACACAAGGAGGAGCTACAGGGCAATGAGGAAGATGACCCAGACACTGTGGCAGTATGCAGTGGAGATAGAGACAGGGAGTCCTTCTGAGTCACTTTCGCAAGTGTGGGGGGGAGGCGGCAGGAGCAGTAGCAGCTCCATCAGCAGCAACTTAAATCTAGAGTCTCTCATGAGCAGTTTTCTTCACCCGCCTAGTGAAAAAACTACTCACCAGCAGCAGCAGCAGCTAGACATGGAGCAGAACCTGAACCAGCAGGTGATGGCATACTTGTACTGCACCCTGCCACCCCACATTGAAGATCCCCCGGACTACTGGGAAGCCAAACTTGAATTGTGGCTGCAACTGGCCGAGTTTTCCCTGGACAAACTATCCTGCCCGGCCAGTAGTGTAGCATCAGAGCAAGTGTTTAGTGCGATGGGGGCCATAGTTACCCCAAGGAGAACTCGCCTTTCCACCCAAAATGTTTAGAAACTGACCTTTGTGAAGATGAATCAGGCGTGGATAAGCCAGGATTTTCACACACCATTGCGTGATGCATCAGACTAGATCATCCATAGTGCCACACCCAAACTTTGTTAAAAGAGACCTTTTTTTCTGGCTACCGGCTTCAGCTACTATTCTGATGCTGCCATCCGCCTGATGCCACACACCTGCTGCCAGGTGATCCTACTGCCACCCAACATCTTGTGCTGGTACTGGCTACTCTTTTGCCCCCCAACTCCCTACTCTGTCACTGGGCCACTTTGTGGTCTCCTCATGCTGCTCCCACCTCAACACTCTGTGGTCTCCTCATTTTGCTGCTAACTCGCCACTCTGTTGTCTCATCATGCTGCTGCCACCATATCACTCTGTGGTCTCCTCATGCTGCTGCCAACTCACCACTCTGTGGTCTCCCCATGCTGCTGCCAACTCATCACTCTGTCACTGGGCCACTCTGTGTTCTCCTAAAGCTGCTGCCACCTCACCAGTCTGGTTTCCTCATGCTGCTGCCAACTCACCACTCTGTGGTCTCCTCATGCTGCTGCCACCTCAACACTCTGTAACTGGGCCACTCTGTGTACTTCTCATGTTGTTCCCACCCTCCCCACTCTATGACAGGGCGACCATTTCCTTTTTTTGACCTTGTTGACATCACTATTTATTTTACCCTTCTTCTGATCGGATCCTGTCTTTGGAGCAGCTGTAAGGCCTGTATCACATGGTCCCTATTTTGCATCAGGATATTGTGGGGTTTTGCTCTTGTAGACAGGCTAACGGACGTAGTATAGAGGCAATCACAAAGTCTTTAAAGGGGTTGTCCAAGTTTCGAAAAAAAAAAAATATAGCACTGAAAATCAGATGGGAAGCAATATATAACTAAGCTAAGCAAGTTTTATGCAAAAAAAAAATATATATTTCCTCATTTCCCTGGTTCTTTTCTGGCCCTTTGTTTACATGCAATAAAAACAACCTCTGCCCTCCCCCTGCTCTGCAAAGGGAGTGGCTACAAGTGCTGCCCTGAGTGACATGTCTGCCTGCTGGGAGACTCAGCAGCATGTTGTATGTGTAGGACTACAAGTCCCAGCTGTACAATAAAACTGCTAAGGGAGTGAATAAAAGTGCTGCCCTGAGTGACATGTCTGCCTGCTGGGAGAACCAACAGCAACTTGTAAGTGTAGAACTACAAGTCCCAGCTGTAAATTGACACTGCTAATACACACAGGATCTTTCCCCTACCTTCTTGTGCAATGCTCTCTCTAGTATGTCAGCTCCAGTGCCCAGAATTGTCTCCTCACTGCCTTCTGCAGCTAGCCAGTCTGTGCAGCTGAAGGGGTTAAGAATCCTAGGATAGAGCAGACAGCCGGCAGTGAAGGGGGGCGTGGCCAGCACAGTGACCTCTCGTTTACAGGCTTGTAAACGAACTTTATCAGAGCAGGGAGAGAAGCTGACATCACAGGTCATGTGACCCTCAGTGAAATCTGAGAAACCAGGCACTGCAGATAAAGTGAATTAATTGGAAAGCTGTTACATTTGCCCAGTTAGGAACATAGAAAGAACAAAAAAATAACTCGGACAATCCCTTTAACTTAAACAGATCGGTGTTTATTCACACATAAGGAAAAACAAAAAAGACTGTTCACTGTCTTAGGGTTTGTTCACACCATGCAATGTCCATAGAACAAAATCTTCACCTGGTTAGCAGATTTTCACCCACAGTCCACAGCAGGCTTTAGGGGCCCGTTTCCCTGCATGCAGCTCTCAGCCCATTAGCACGGTCCCAAAACACAGAGATTCCCTAGCTTCTCTGTCAGATGGAGGATAAACCACACCTACCTGAGATTACTGTCTGGGTTTTTTATATAGGCCAAAAAGACCCAGCCTGGAGCATGGGGAGGAGCCACCCACCCAGCACTTTGGCTACTCCCATCAAGAGCCGGCCCAGATCGGCTTTACAGCCATACTAACAAAAACAGTGTCAGTCAGCACTAGCTGCCGCTGACACTTAATACCACCAGCTCTTACGTCACCGAGGCCAGGAATCTCGGTGACACATACTTTCCATCAATGACGGCCCCTTGCGCCTTCCTACATACCTCCCCTCTTTGTTTAACCTTGAGGGGGTGAACACCCACCAGACAGTGTACCCGGGATAGGGCATCTGCGTTTCCCTGTAACCTGCCTGCCCTATGTTCCACGTAAAACTTGAAGTTTTGTAAAGATAAGAACCATCTGGTGACCCAAGCATTCCTCTCTTTGACTTGGCTCATCCACTTCAGATGGGAGTGGTTGGTCACTAAATGGAACTTTCTCCCCAACAGATAATAGCAGAGAGACTCGAGTGCCCACTTGATGGCCAGGCACTCTCTCTCCACTATACAGTACCTAGTCTCGGCTAGGGGAAGCTTCCGGCTCAGGAAAACAATAGGATGTTCCTCCCCATTGATGTGAGAGTACAGCTCCGAGGCCTACTTCAGAGGCATCGGTCTGTACCACAAACTCCCTCTTGAAGTCAGGCATCACCAATACCATAGACCCACACAGGGCAGACTTCAAAGCGGAGAAAGCCTTTTCCGCCTGCTCATTCCACTGAAGCGTCACTGACTTGCGTCCCTTTAAAAGGCCTGTCAATGGTGCGGCGACTGTAGCAAAATTGGGTACAAACCTCATATATTACCCCACCATACCCAGGAACGACTTTACTTGCCAAGTAGTGACAGGTCAGGGCCAATTCCTAATTGCCTCAATTTTGTTCACCTGAGGTTTGATAGTTCCGCGCCCAATTGTGCACATTTTTGGGTTAGCGGTTAAGCCAGCCTTTCTAAGGGAGTCCACTACAGCCTGTACTTTAGGTAGGTGACTTTCCCAGTCGGTGCTGTGGATAATGATATCGTCTAGGTCCACCGAAGCGTACCTACGATGTCGACGGAGTACAATGTCCATTAGCCTTTGAAACGTGGCGGGAGCGCCATGTAGACCAAAGGGTAATACCTTGTACTGATACAGCCCCTCTGGCATGATGAAAGACGTTTTTTCCTTGGCAGCCTCCGTCAAGAGTACTTGCCAGTACCCTTTGGTGAGGTCCAACCCAGAAAAATACTGGGCTTGGCCTAACTTCTCAATAAGCTCATCCAATTGGGGCATGGGATATGCGTCAAACTTGGACACCTCATTCAGTTTGCGGAAGTCGTTACAGAACCGCAATGTACCGTCCGGCTTGGGTATTAAGATTATCGGACTGTCCCATTCACTTTTTGACTCATCGATGACACCTAGCTGCAGCATTAGCTGCACTTCCTCTGCAATGGCTTGTCGCCGAGCCTCAGGTACCCGGTATGGTTTTAACCGGACTTTTGCCTGAGTATCAGTGATAATGTCATGTCGGACTATGGAAGTGCATCCAGGGAGGTCCGAGAACACATCCATGTTCTGACTAATGAACTCCCTGGCTTCCTGAGCCTGTTTAGAGGAGAGGCTGTTAGAAATTTTCACTGTGGCAGCCGCTTCCCTTGCTTCAGACAGAGGGGCCGAAACCACTTCCCCTAGGAACCCTGGTCATGGGCTGTACAGGTTTCCCTATCTTTACAGAGTTTGAGCAGATTTACATGGTACACCTGCTCCGGCTTTCGCCTCCCTGGCTGGTGTACCTTGTAATCTACCTCTTTTTCAAGCACCTCATAGGGCCCCTGTCACCTAGCTACAAACTTACTGTCTACGGTTGGTACCAGAACCAATACCCGATCACCCGGGTTAAAGGTCCGGACCCGAGCCTGCCGTTTATAGCTCCTACTCTGGGCTTGCTGCGCTGCCTCCATATGCTCCCTAACCAGAGGTAAAACTGTTTCCATCCATCCTTGCATCTGGATGACGTACTAAACAACACTTCTGTGCGGTGTGGGTTGTTGTTCCCACGCCTCTTAACAGACCGTGAGAGTGTCTGCCATATAGAAGTTCGAAGGGCGAGAACCCAGTAGAGGCCTGGGGCACCTCTCGCATCGCGAACATGAGATAGGGCAGAAGAAGGTCCCAGTCCCTTCCATCCTTAGAGACCCCTCTTTTTAGCATATTTTTTAATGTTAGATTAAACCTCTCTACCAGGCCATCCGTTTGCGGATGATACACGGACGTCCTTAGCTGTTTTATGTGGAGCAACTTACAGAGTTCCCTCATGACCTTGGACATAAACGGGGTCCCTTGGTCAGTCAGATCCTCCTTAGGCAGACCCACGTGAGAAAAAATCTCCATTAACTCCTTAGCTATGAGTTTTGCTGATGTATGACGCCTCCGGGTACCAAGTGGCGTAGTTGAGGACAACCAAGATGTGTTGGTGTCCTCTAGCAGACTTCGGTACCCGGCCTACGAGATCCATAGTAATTCACTAAAACAGAACCTCGATAATCGGGAGGGGTACCAGGGGACTACGGAAATGTGGCTGGGGGCTCGTTATCTGGCAGGTTGGGCAAGACTTACAATATTGTTCTACCTCTCTGAACACACTGTGCCAGTAAAACCGCTGTAGAATCTGGTCCTGTGTTTTTTGCATTCCCAGATGACCCCCGAGAACATGCTGGTGGGCTAACTTTAACACGAGTTTGCTATAAGCCTCGGGCACCACCAACTGTTTAATGGATTCACCTCTCAGCTGGTTTACTCGATACAACATCTCTTGATGAACCACAAAATGGGGAAACACCGACTCTGCCCCCGGTTGTTATGGTTCCCCATCTATTATTAATACATTTTCCCAGGCTCGAGATAGGGTTGGGTCCCGATGTTGTGCAGTACCAAAATTATCCCCGGAGACATTGAGGTCGGCTAGCTCCGGACCTGGCGGTAAGTCCTCCATGTCTCCCACCATCACACTTAGCAGGGTTGTCTCCCCCTCTTCCACCAAAGTGGCGGTCACCCCTACCTCTGGCCCTTCGGACTCAGGTTCCCAGGGTTCTGGTCTCCCCCCTGAGCCAGGCCACTCTGCTAGGGTCACATCTGTCTTACGGGTATCGGTAACTTTCGTGTCCGGCCATAGTGCCGGTAAATCGGGATAGTCTCTCCCAATTATACAGGGCGGTGGGATAGTCTTTTAAGTTTCCATGAATGCACACAATGCTGACCTTTCGGCCAGTATATTCAACGGGCTGCACCAGGGCAGCTCTTACCAGGGACACCAGCCTCCCTGAATCCAGCTGTGTTACGGCCAGAGTGTCCCCCACTTCCACCTGGCACAGGTGGCTTTTGTCTACAGTCTCGGAGGTACTAGTCGGTAGCCATAGTTGGTATCCATGGGTTCACCCCGATGGTGACAGTCGGCCCTTATGTATCCAAGCTCGTGACACTGCCAGCAAACCACCGGGGCTGGGTCTGCAGGGGATACGGGTTTGGCTGGCACCGGCCGCCGGGTCTGGGGTGGAGATTTTCAGGGTTTGTTTGGCCCCCTCCCAAAAGAACCCCCCTGTAGATTTCCGGTGGCCTCATAGAGCTCCACCAGGTCGACCATATCTAAGGCATTACCAGGAGACACCTGGCCAATTAGTGCTGGAGAGGGTACGGCAAAGCCCTCCAAAACACATCCGCCAACAGACAGTCCAGCATAGTAGTGGGAGTCAATATGTCAGGCTGCAGCCACTTCTGCAACCGATGTAGCAGGTCATAGTATTGTGGTCTGGCGGGTTCAGCCGAGTTAAATTCCCACTGGTGCACCCGCTGAGCCTGGACCAATACATTCACCCCCAGTATCTCACCTTTTATGGTTGGGTAGACGGCCGCTTGATCATTGGGGAGATCAAAAACACTTGCTAGGATCCAGACGACAGGAACGGAGCAACGACCTTAGCCCACTGGTCTCGGGGTAGTTTCTCCCTCACAGCCACCTTTTCTAACCAGATAGGTCTCGACGTCATCCGAGGGGGACTTCTTAGGGATCGCCGCACGGACAGCTTTCCGGGCATCGTGGACGTTCTGGGACACTCCGGCCGCATGCAACGCCATTACATGTTGGCTGGTTAGTTTCCTGCTGCTGCTTGTTAGCCTCCCGCTGCTGCAAGTTAGCCTCCACAAGGGCTTTCATGACCGCCTCCATTTTATCCGGGGACACGGGTCGTAACCTTAATATAGGACATGCACTTGTGCCTGGGAAAAAAAAATAACTTTTCGGCCTTCAGGCCTGCCTTACTGCGTTTCCCGCATCCTCCACCATTTGTGGGGTTTTGCTCTGGTAGACAGTCTAGCGGACGCAGTATAGAGGCAATCACAAAGTCTTTAACTTAAACAGTTCGGTGTTTATTCACACATAAGCAAAAACAAAAAAGACTGTTCACAGTCTTAGGGTTTGTTCACACCATGCAATGTCCATAGAACAAAATCTTCACCTGGTTAGCAGATTTTCACCTGCAGTCCGCAGCAGGCTTTAGGGGCCTGTTTCCCGGAATCCGGCTCTCAGCCCTTTAGCATGGCACAAATTCACAGGTCCCAAAACACAGAGATTCCCTAGCTTCTCTGTCAGATGGAGGATAAACCACACCCACCTGAGATTGCTGGCTGGGTTTTATATATAGGCCAAAAAGACCCGGCCTGGAGCGTGGGGAGGAGCCACCCACCCAGCACTTTGGCTACTCCCAGTAAGAGCCGGCCCGGATCGGCTTTACAACCATAATAACAAAAACAGTGTTAGTCAGCACTAGCTGCCGCTGACACTTAAAACTACTGTCTCTTACCTCACCGAGGCCAGGAATCTCTGTGACACATACCTTCCATCAATGATGCGCCTTCCTACAATATGCTCATGATTTAGTAGCCAAAAGCAGGAGTGGGTACAAAACACAGAAGACATGAAAATATTCCATTCACATGTCATCTCTGTTTTAGATCCACTCTTTTTATTGGTGTAGTGTCCCACTAGGTAAAGGTGGGCACTGCACAAAAGGGGTTAATGTGTTTTTATTACCTGTAATGTTATGTGTATGCATTTCCCTGTGTTAGCTGGGTGTCAGGCCTGTCAGGGTGCAGTTTAGCCTCCCAGACGTTAGAGGGAGCCAGAGAGCCCTGGTCATATATAGGTAGGCCCAGACAGGGGAAGTTAGTTCATTCCAGGGGACTAGAGGAGTTACTTCGTCCACCTGAAGCTCCTGAGGCTAGGATTAGCTCAGTAGAGACACCCCAGTTGCAGGACAGCACCTCCTGGGAGAAACCTGCAGTTACCCTCAAGCCGAGTAAGGACAATACCAGGTCAGATAAGTACCCTGATGGGCAGAGGTTCTATAAAGTACAGCAAGCGCCAATACTGGAGAGAGGATTTATATACCAAGGATTAAAGCCAGCATTTAGGCATCCGGGCCTTGGGATCCAGCCAGCTAGAATAGCTGAAGGGAATAGAGCAGCATTGCACTGCAAAGCATTAACTGTTGTGCCCTCCAAGTATCTTGCATGATTAATACCTGCCACTATTTAAAGTCTACCTGCTTGTGAAGTATTGTTCAAGGGACTGCATTATCATCACAACCACCTGTAACTGTATGTACAAAGTTGGACTGTGTTCACCAAGTAAAGCAACGTTTGGTTTATCCACTGAGTACTCAGTTATTCCTCCTATAAATCGGTGTGCCACCGTTACAGGCACTGGCGTCACGAATCCAACAGGGACCTTGCCCCAGGCACTAAAAATACCTGTAACATCCAGGGCACCTCATCCACCATCAGGCCTGGTCCCTATATACAGAGTGTGCCCCAGAGGAACTGTGTCTACCTCTCCTTCACTGCCGCATGCCTGCCCAGGGTTCTCCAATACAGTGAGCAACCCTCGATTGCCCATAACCGTGACCTCGCTTCGCTATACCCTGCAGGTCTGGCGTGCTGCATTGGCATTAGCAATACTGAACAAATGCTGACCAAGTGAGGGCGTATGCTCCACAGACAGGATCCGTTTTTTGTGGGTTATTGTTCTGACAGATCAGAGGAAGGGCAAATTAATCAGTGACGTCAACACAAACCTACTGCTGACACCCTCTCCACTCTGTCGCGGGGGTGCGCAACTTGTATCAGCGTTTAACAGAACAGGTTCTGTAGAAATATATGTGCAATCAGCTGACCAAATAAGTGAAGTGTGAAGTCATGCCTGTCGTCTGCGTTTGATACTTACTCTCAGTACTGTTTCACTACCACAGCGGACTCCCTATGAATGTTTCTGCAAGGCACATCACTATATAGGCTCTCTGCAGCCAGAAAATAGTTGTGTTTTAACGAGATTCATCACAAATAAATTTGGATAGATTAGAAACATATTTTTTGGAAAATCTGCTCCTCTCTGGTTTTGACCAATAAATCCTGGACAAGGAAACTGTATTTCTACCAGTCTGGGTCTGTTTTTCCTGACTAAAAGACTGTCTGAAAGGGTCCTGGTTCACAATACTGTACATACACAGTATTTTTTTTTAACTCATCTGTGTTCTGTTTACTTACCTGATAAATCATAATACGATTAGCTTTATTTACCTGGCTTATTTTTTACAGATAAAAGGTGCATTTGTTGCCGTTGGTATGGTCTTGTTAACCATGTTTGGTGTGGCTGCTGGAAATTACATGATCAATAAAAAAAGGAAATGTGTGACCCTTCAGGATCCAAACAAAAAATACAGGTTACGACTCATTCGCAAAATAGTAAGTACTATTAAATTGTAAATGACATAGTAGAGATGACCAAAATTATTTGAAATAAATTCAACCCTAATTTTGTACAAATTTGAGTTGCATCTGAATTTTTAGTGGTTCAATTTGGGCAAATTTTGAGAGGGGGGAAGAGAGAGAAAGTAAGAGAATAGAGAAGACATCAGAGTGTCATACAGAAATTCTCAGGACAATTGAAGCACTATAAGATCAGGTATTCAGACCCAAATCTAATTGATCGACCAAATCGAACCAGAATCTCCTTTACAAAGTTTCTCAAAATGAAATAATGCAAATCATTACTGTAAATTGTGGGAAATATGTCAGCATTCATATGAACATTTCTCGAATAAAACTAGAGGGCAAAATTGTGCCTTCCAGAGCAGCTTCAAGTCAGTTTTATAAATGTTTTGCAGCTTATTGTGCAGTGTTGTTGTTTTTGTTTGTTTTTTGGGGGGGGGGGGGGGGGAGCTAAATCATAAGTGGTTTGTCCACTAGTGGCCTATCCTCAGGATTGTTGAGATGTGGGTGCATGTGCCTTTATAAAAAGTCTTCACTGGACAAAAACATATGTTCATCTTTATTTTGAGCAAAATATAAAATGAAAACAAAATTAACAATTCTTAGGCCTCTTTAACACGAGTGATGTGGATTGGGTCAGGATCTGCTTGATAACTGATAGATTTGCACATAAGTTCAATCCGTTTTTTCTACTATTGTTTTCAGTGTGCGTATTTTTTCAGTGCAGATTGCGGATTCCAGATGCGTTTTTTACATACATAAAGAAAAACTGAAAAATAATAATCTCCTAGCAACCATCAGTGAAAAAGGCATTTCATCTGGATGCCTTCCATTTTTCACGTTAGCCAAGGCTGCATTAAAAACACACAATATAGAACATGCTGCGCTCTTTCCTGAGTCAGAATTCAGTCTGTATGCTATACGTTCATAACGCGCATCACATCCAGATGGAAAATTCACTTGTGAAAAATCCCTTAGGGGTTAAGTTGCTGCTACCTTAGTAGCAAGTAGCTCCCCCAGTGTCCGGATCACACCCTGAATATTCTACAAGTGCCCTTACATACACAAGATCTTGGATCATATAGTCTTAAAGAGATACACACACTTAGTCCTCTTTCACACGGGCGTTACGGGAAAAGGTGCGGGTGCGTTGCTGGAACATGCGCGATTTTTCCGCGCGAGTGCTTGGGATCGGTGTTCTGTAGATTGTATTATTTTCCCTTATAACATGGTTATAAGGGAAAATAATAGCATTCTGAATACAGAATGCATAGTAAAATAGCGCTGGAGGGGTTAAAAAATAAAAATAAAAATTAAACTCACCTTAGTCCACTTGATCGCGCAGCCCGGCTTCTCTTCTGTCTCCTTCTTTGCTGATTGCAGGAAAAGGACCTGTGGTGACGTCACTCCGGTCATCACATGGTCCATCACATGATCCATCACCATGGTAAAAGATCATGTGATGGATCATGTGATGACCGGAGTGGCATCATCAAAGGTCCTTTTCCTGCACACAGCTAAGATGAAGACAGAAGAGATGCCGGGCTGCGCGAGCAAGTGGATTTAGGTGAGTTTAATTATTTTTTTTATTTTTTTTAACCCCTCCAGCGCTATTTTACTATGCATTCTGTATTCAGAATGCTATTATTTTCTCTTATAACCATGTTATAAGGGAAAATAATAATGATCGGGTCTCCATCCCGATCGTCACCTAGCAACCATGCGTGAAAATCATTCACTTCTATGGGGCCTGCGTTGCGTGAAAAACGCACAAAATAGAGCTTGCTGCGATATTCACGCAACGCACAAGTGATGCCTGAAAATCACTGCTCATGTGAACAGCCCCATAGAAATGAATGGGTCCTGATTCAGTGAGCGTGCAATGCGTTCAACTCACGCATTGCACCCGCGCGGAAAACTCGCCCGTGTGAAAGGGGCCTTAAAATTTCCAAAACAAATGTAATTTTTTTTATAAATGATACATAAGAACTATCTAATTAAAGAGGAGCTTACAATCTACTTCACTGTATATCATGAAATAGCCAAGTTATGCCAAAGAAACAAAACTATACAGTGCTTTGTTTGACTACAGCTCTGCCTCACCTGGGGTTGATCAGTTTCATCCTTCTCACACCCTCTAAGTGCTCATGCTGTTTTTTAACGCTGTTTTTGTCAGCATCCAATCCGCATTTTTTGCAGGTAGTATGCTCACCCATTCACTTCAGGCCTCGTCCACATTTCCATTTTTCACTGACGTGTGCTGTCCGCATTTTCCAGGGACAGCACACTTACCCATCGATTTAAATGTATCTGTTCACATTTCAGTATTTTTTTATTGACCGTGGGTCAGTAAAAAGATCACGAAGACATGCACTACTTTGATCCGTGATGCCGACCAAGAACATCCACTGAAGTCTATGGGTCCGTGAAAATCACTGCCATACATCCGTGTAGATTCTTTGGAAATTAATTTTCAGCTGAGCAACGTCAGTGAATTACAGATGACACACAGATGGTAAAAACTGACACACGATACAACCACGTATCCTTCATGGACAGCTTCACGGATGAAACATGTATGCTTTTTCTCACTGACGTGTCACTGACGCGGAAATGTGAACGAGAACTCAATGGAGAAGCAAAAGATGCAGACAGCACACTGTGTGCTGTCCGCATCCATATACAGCCAGGTCCATAAATATTGGGACATCGACACAAATTTAACATTTTTGGCTCTTTACACCACCACAATGTATTTGAAATGAAATAAACAAGATGTGCTTTAACTGCAGATTATCAGCTTTAATTTGAGGGTATTTACATCAAAATCAGGTTAACGGTGTAGGAATTACAACAGTTTGTGAATGTGCCTCCCACTTGTTAAGGAACCAAAAGTAATGGGACAATTAGCTTCTCAGATGTTCCATGGCCAGGTGTGTATTATTCCCTCATTATCCCAATTACAATGAGCAGATAAAAGGTCCAGAGTTAATTTCAAGCGTACTATTTGTATTTGGAATCTGTTTCTGTCAACTCTCAAGATGAGATCCAAAAAGCTGTCACTATCACTGAAGCAAGCCATTATTAGGCTGAAAAAGCACAACAAACCCATCAGAGAGATAGCAAAAACATAAGGTGTGGCCAAAACAACTGTTTGGAACATTCTTAAAAAGAAGGAACGCACCGGTGAGCTCAGCAACACCAAAAGACCTGGAAGACCACGGAAAACAACTGTGGTGGATGACTGAAGAATTCTTTCCCTGGTGAAGAAAACACCCTTCACAACAGTTGGCCAGGTCAAGAACACTCTCCAGGAGGTAGGTGTATGAGTGTCAAAGTCAATGATCAAGAGAAGACTTCACCAGAGTGAATACAGAGGGTTCACCACAAGATGTTAACCATTGGTGAGCCTCAAAAACAGGAAGGCCAGATTAGAGTTTGCCAAATGACACCTAAAAAAGCCTTCACAGTTCTGAAACAACATCCTATGGACAGATGAGACCAAGATCAACTTGTACCAGAGTGATGGGAAGAGAAGAGTATGGAGAAGGAAAGGAACTGCTCATGATCCTAAGCATACCACCTCATCAGTAAAGCATGGTGGTGGTAGTGTCATGGCGTGGGCATGTATGGCTGCCAATGGAACTGGTTCTCTTGTATTTATTGATGATGTGACTGCTGACAAAAGCAACAGGATGAATTCTGAAGTGTTTCGGGCAATATTATCTGCTCATATTCAGCCAAATGCTTCAGAACTCATTGGACGGCGCTTCACAGTGCAGATAGACAATGACCCAAAACATACTGTAAAAGCAACCAAAGAGATTTTTAAGGGAAAAAAGTGGAATGTTATGCAATGGCCAAGTCAATGACCTGACCTGAATCCGATTGAGCATGCATTTCATTTGCTAAAGACAAAACTGAAGGGAAAATGCCCCAAGAACAAGCAGGAACTGAAGACAGTTGCAGTAGAGGCCTGGCAGAGCATCACCAGGGCTAAAACCCAGCGTCTGGTGATGTCTATGTTTTCCAGACTTCAGGCTGTAACTGACTGCAAAGGATTTGCAACCAAGTATTAAAAAGTGAAAGTTTGATTTATGATTATTATTCTGTCCCACTACTTTTGGTCCCTTAACAAGTGGGAGGCACATATGCAAACTGTTGTAATTCCTACACCGTTCACCTGATTTGGATGTAAATACCCTCAAATTAAAGCTGACAGTCTGCAGTTAAAGCACATCTTGTTTGTTTCATTTCAAATCCATTGTGGTGGTGTATAGAGCCAAAAATGTTAGAATTGTGTCGATGTCCCAATATTTATGGACCTGACTGTATGTGCCTTCCACATTTTGCAGAATGGAATGTCTGGCCAATAATAGAACAGTCCTATCTTTTCCTGTAATGCAGACAAGAACAGGACATGTTCTATATTTTTGCGGATGGCAAGGAATGGACATATGAATGCGGACAGCACACAGTGTGCTGTCTGCATCTTTTGCTTCTCCCTTGAGGTCTCGTTCACATTTCCTAAGGGAGAGTTCCCATCACTGTTTTATTTTCTGTTCTTCTGATCCGTCTGAAGAACAGAAAAAAAAATTGAAAAAAGCATCCTGTAAAAATAAAACAAAAAATAAAACAGGTCCTGTGCATCAGTTACAGTATGCATATTTGTCATCCGTTTTAGCCATTTCCGTCGGAGATCTGTATTTTTAGACAGTAAAAGTAATGGATGCCAAATTTGCATAACTGATGCACAGGATCCAGTTTTTTTTATGTTCTTCTGACGGATCAGAAAAACGAAAAATAAAACGGTGATGTGAATGCTTCCTAAGGCTACATGCACACGACCGTTCTGTTTTTTGCAGTCCGCAAACCGCGGATCCACAGAAAACGGAAGCCGTCCGTGTGCCTTCCGCAATTTGCGGAATGGAACGGGCAGCCCATTGTAGAAATGATTATTATTGTCCGCAAAACGGACAAGAATAGGACATGCTATATATTTTTTTTGGGGTCACGGAACGGAGCAAAGGATGTGGACAGCACGCGGAGTGCTGTCCGCATCTTTTGCGGCCCCATTGAAGTGAATGGGTCCGTACCGGAGCCGCAAAAACTGCGGCTTGGATGCGGACCCGAAAAACGGTCCTGTGCATGAGGCCTAAAGCTGCTTTCAGAAAGCCAGTGTTTGGTCAGTAATTCCCATTAGTGATTGTGAGCCAAAACCATGAGTGGAGACTACACAGAGATAAGGTATAATGGAAATATTTGCATCTTTTCTGTGTTTTTGACCAGCACCTGGGTTTGGCTCACAATTAAAAATATTCTACAGTTTTCAAACCAGCACCTGGATCTGAATACTTTTTCTAATTGCATGTAATTAAAAATTTTGCATAGCCACTGAGTTATTCAATTAAATGTATCTCTATAGCGCCACCTGCTGTTAGTTCATTTTTTTTTATCTTTGTCCGGCTCACTGAGATGGCTGCACATGCCCAGTTTCATCCTTCAAAATGCCTTCTGCAATGATCAGGACCGTGGTACGGTTACACAGATGCCAAATTATGCAGTGGGTCAGGATATGGGTATTATAGTCTATAGTTTTGCTTGTGACGCCAATTGCAGCGTACGTACCAGGTTAGGAATGCCAGAGTGGTGTAATGTCTCTGTATGGTAGTGGTAATGGTGTCAACGGTGTCTCCTACCTGGGTACGGCTGGACTCCTGGATCCTGGCTCACTTGCAATAAATGAAGTGTGGTGCTAGTAGGAGTAATAGAGGGATTTGCAGCAGTAATTGAGATCCAGGCCCTTGGTAAAGTTCAAACTTGTCTTTACTGATGGTAACTTTCAGCCAAGCAAGATACAGCTTTAATCTTATGTCCCAGCAGGTATTGGCAATGGTTGGCAGGAATTTATTTTCTGCTCTCTCATGTACCTGGAACTTGCAGGAAAAGGACATCTGCTTGTTAGCTCTATACTGTGGCAGGAATTTGGCTTCTGCACTTTCTATCTTCTGCTGTCTGGGGACTGACTAGCTGAGGAGGAATATGGCTTCTCCTGGGTCTCTGGACTTTACTCACAGTTATCTTCACAGGGTATGCTTCTTCCTGGAACTGGAGTTGTCTGCTTGCTTCTTCCAGCTGAGGCTGAAGGGCTAAGGCTGGGGATGATGATCAGCCGAGACAAGATCCTGGCTTTGTTCTCTATCTCTGGGAGCTCCTAACATGCACACCCTACCCCTAGCAGGGGGTGGGCTACACATTGACTCTAACTTCCTTCTCCGCCCATGAGGCAGGATGTGGGCGCAACCCACTCTGCTCACAGAGGGGGGAGCTAAACTGGAATGAACTATTCCAGCCTAGGAACACTAAACTGAACTTAAGTCCTTGCCAGACCATTGCTACCACCTGCTGGTGAACATGAAAATTGCAACAATTATACATTTGACAAGGTTTAGAATGCACAGTTGTGAGGATATTATGTGAAATTACATGAGATGACAAGGTTAAGGCTCTTAACAGATTGTAGCGGGGTAGAAGAGTTTAGTAACACAACTCTGGGGTGTTACACTTCTGAGTTGTGATAGGGAGTGCCAGCTTGATATAAACCTAGCATAGCAATGAATGGGGAGATCTCTGTGAATCCATATGAGGTACAGGGCAGGTTCTAGCTATGAGATTTTCATATACTATATGATGTCTGATTTTCACTTTTTACATCAATCATGAGGTAACCCCTTTAACTGACTATTATTTGAATTGCAGGCTGTAAATCATAATACACAAAGATTTCGATTTGCTCTTCCATCCATGAACTGTACATTGGGACTACCCCCTGGTAAGAAAGTTGCACATTAATGGTGTTATCACACACAGGTGTTTTCTGATGTTTTTCTGCACTTTCTGCGTTTTTAGTGCCATTTCTTTCCCTTGCTTTTTTGCAGTATTTTTGGCAGGAAAAAAAACACCAGCTCCAAGTGTTAGCTGAAGGTCTATGAGAAATTTAAAAGCAAGCAAGACACAGTCGTGCTCAACTTGTATTGTGGTTGAGGACCACACTTATTCACAATATACATTGTTGCAATGTGACAGCGTGATCTTCAAGCTAGGAAACACATGTTGCTGTATACCCCAGCCAAAGGGTTTGTTTACTTTTGAACACCACTTTAGGCCTCATGCACACGACCGTACCGTTTTTTGCAGTCCGCAAACCGCGGATCCGCAAAAAACGCAAGCCGCCCGTGTGCCTTCCGCAATTCCGGAACGTATACCTATTCTTGTCCACAAAACGGACAATAATAGTACATGCTATATTTTTTTTTTTGTGGGGCCACGGAACGGAGCAACGGATGTGGACAGCACACGGAGTGCTGTCCGCATCTTTTGCGGCCCCATTGAAGTGAATGGGTCAGCACCCGAGCCGCAAAAAATGCGGCTCGGATGCGGACCACAACAACGGTCGTGTGCATGAGGCCTTACCGTTTATATATGGATATAATATGGACACATAATTCTACTAAAACCAGTGAGGTCTAGTTCCTAACACTGATGCACTGTCAAGCATATTTCTCAACATGGTGAAGATTTTTACTGTAATTAAGTTGCATTGCATGTGATCTAGAATCCATGCTCCTTTTTGAAACCTCGCAATCAATGGAAGATTATAATAGGGGTGTTTGGGTCGGCATGCCCGGCATCACTGTGGGGCCCAACGCCGACCCAAATGCCCACATTAAATAATACTGTATAAGTGTATATTCAGAAGCGCTAAGTGCTGCAGTGTCCCCATAGACTGTGCAGCTATTCACAGCTAGGGCAGGGTCTCCTCTGCAGTCCCAGTCTTCTCCCTCTTGCTGTGTTGGTGTGTCCTAGCCGGAAGAGGAGGAGGTCAGAGAGCAGCACGGCAACAATGACGAGGGCGCTCCAGCTTTCAGCAGTGCAGACTGCAGGTACCATGAACTGACTATATGTACCCAGAGTGTCATCACTGAGAGTGATAACTTTCTGAGTACAGATAATGTAGTAGATGTTACCTGCATCCTATGTAACACTCCACATAACACAATGATAACTTTCTAGGTACATATAATGTAGTAGATGTTCCCTGCAGTCCTATGTAACACCCCACATAACACAATAATTCACTGTGTTATGTGCAGTGTTAAATAGGACTGCAGGTAACATCTACTACATTATCTGTACTTAGAAAGTTATCACTGTGTTATCTGTTGTCTTACAGGGGACTGCAGGTGGCATCTACTACATTATCTGTACTCAGAGACTGAATACAAATAATGTAGTAGATGTAATCTGCAGTCCTATGTAACACCCCAAATAACAGTGATAACCCTGATAAATTTCTGTGTGCAGATAATGGTACCTGCAGTTCTATGGAACACCACAGATAACATAAGGTAAAAGGGTCCTCTGGGATTTACATATCGATGGCCTATCCTCAGGATAGGCAATCAATATGAGATTGGTGGGGGTCTGACTCCTGGCATCCCTGCCAATCAGCTATTTGAGAAGACCGCACTGTTCCAGTGAGCTCCACGGCCTCTTTGCTCCTTAGCAAGCACAGCACTGTCCGTTTGATAGCTCTGTGTTTGGTATTGCAGCTCAGCCCCAATCACTTGGATGGAACTGAGCTGCACCTAGGCCACGTGAACGATGAATGTGATGTCATATGGCCTAGTAAGAAGCTGTGGCGCTCATGAAGCACTGCAGCCTCTTCATACAGACAAAAGCAACACACGGAAGGTGGGATGTCAGGGTAAATTGGAGGTAGGAGCCCAAGTTGGGTAGACAGCCCCGGGCCTATCATGCACTTAATCCGCCCCTGCACACAAGTTTTAGAAAAAATAGTGCAGGGCTAGATAAGTATGGATTTTCACTGGTATTCTATTATTTTAAAAAACTGGAACGAAACCCATTTGTTGACATTGATCACTGTCTTAACCCATACAATACCAGCACCGTATACGTATGGGGCTGGGAAGTGTGTCTCAAATCACAGCGCCGTACTGCTGCGCCCTTCCGATCAGCATCAGGGGTCCGGCAGTAACTGATAGCCGGATCCCTGCTGTATGCGCCGGCATTGGTGTTTTCACCTTTAACCCTCACAATGTCGCGGTCAGCACTGATCGCGGCATGTGCATACCCTGTTGGGTCCCAGGGACGCGATGGCTGGGAAGGCAGCCCATATTACACTGGTAATACACTTACAGCCAATTCATTACAATATCTTTACACAATAAAAAATTAAGAGTTTTTTAAGTAGAAAAAAAGCATCCTTTTCCCAAAATAAATGTTAAAAAAAATTGAAAAAATATCTTAACTTTTACCAAAATGAGAGCAATATCTGACCCAACATATGAGGAGGCTCTTGCAGCAGAAACTGGGTTCTCTGATGCCAACCTATGGTTAGAATGGATAAAGTACAGTGCAGCTTCAGTAAATAAAAGTAATTGTTATATATGTGGGACCGCTAAGCCTCACCTAGGTACTGTGCCCTTAATATTGCCCTCTAGTGTTGAGGAATGTTTTTTGCAATTATTCTCAAATTCATCTAGTAACCAGTCTGCATGTGAAGAATGGAAGCAAAAATACCCACTCCTCATAAAAACTCCCCGCCCTGGTGCAGGTATACATATCTATCCTGGTAACTATACCTGCCACAGAGGGGAAGATCAAGGAAGATTCCTGGGTAATTTCACTGAAGGATACTGTGCAACTTACAGTGAAACAGATACCTCCCTCACACAGAATCAAGTATACTCGATTGGAGATGTATATTGTATTGGATCTGTGGGGATGGAAAGATAGATCTAGACTAGAGGGTTCCTGGAAAGGTGAATGTGCTCTTGCTAAAGCCATCATGAACATACACATCTTCACTGAAAATGAAAAAGACACCAACAGACATATACGCAACCGTCGCGCCCTCCCAACAGGTAGCTTTGACCCACACGTGTATATTGATGCAATCGGGGTCCCAAGAGGGGTCCCTGATGAATTCAAGGCCAGAGGTGGCAGCAGGATTTGAATGCATAATTCCCCACATAACAATCAACAAAAATGTAGACGGGATCAACTATATTTACTATAATCAACAAAGGTTTGTAAACTACACCAGGGATGCGTTACAGGGTGTAGCAGAACAGTTACAGGCAGATTCCATTATGACATTTCAAAACCGCATGGTACTCGATATGATACTTGCAGAAAGAGGTGGTGTCTTTAAGGTATTGACAGACCCCTCGTAATGCTGCACGTTCATACCCAAAACACCGGCCCTAATAGTAAGGTCACATTGGCAATAAAGAAACTCGAGGATTTATCAATCGAGCTCAAAAGAAACTCAGGTATCGATAACCCTTGGGATCAGTATTTTGGCTGGTTCACTAACTGGAAACAGGCACTTGTACAGTTGGGAATCATTATCCTGATAATTATTATAGTGATAGCAATAGTTGCAACATGTATCATACCATGTGTACGGAAACTGATAATGAAAGGGGTATCAAATATGTCATTTTATGAGACTCTGCTGCCTAATCCTGAAGACAACTGACATGAAGGATATAGAAAATATCTGGCGGTATACAGGGAAAAGGGCAAGGGTAAGAACCATATTATCTAAGAAATTTGGTTCTAAGAGGGGATTGAAGAGAAATGTGACTCCATCTTGTCTTCTCTAAATATGTAAAGAATTGTTAAAACATCTCACCCACGGACTGTTTCACATCCCCCCGCTGTGACTTAGGTTCACTTATCTGTCTCAGGACAGATTCTGGGAATATCCTAGAACTAGAACAAACGTTCTTGTCTTATCCAGGGTCATTCGGCACAACTGCGTACATTCTTATAGTGAGTGATTAAAACCTATTATTTCTGCTTACTGCATGTATACATACCATATAAGGATGTTCCGGTAATATGTGTATGAGCACCAATGTTCACTTTATGATTGGTTTAACGCTGTTGTTATGCAAACTTTTCTACTGCCTATATAAGGCCAAGCGATAGCATAATAAAGTTAGAGTGTTTCTCAGTGATACTTGTGTGTGTCTGTTATTAGCAACTGAGAAACATCTCTCCGGACGTCAGTGTCTCAAATCAAGGTTGTCGTAGAGGTCCAGAAAGGACATATTTGATACTCCTTTCATTATCAGTTTCCATACACATGGTATGATACATGTTGCAACTAATGCTATTACTATAATAATAGTAATAGACATATTAGGTATTGCCGCGACTGTATCCACCGTTTCTATAAAAATATCACATGATCCACCCCGTCGGGTGAACGCCGTAAAAAAAGAAATAAAAACAGTGCCAAAACAGCCATTTTCTGGTCACCTTGCCTCACAAAACGTGTAATACCAAGCAATCAAAAAGGCATATGTAGCCCAAAATGATACCAATCAAACTGTCATCTCATCCAAGAAAAAAAAGGGGCTCCACTTAAGACAATCGCCCGAAACATTAAAAAAAATTTGTCTCTCAGAAAATGACAACACAAAAACAAGATTTTTTTCAGTTAAAAAAAGCTTTTACTGTGTAAAACTTAGGCCCCTTTCAGACGAGCGAGTTTTCCGCACTGGTGCAATGCGTAACGTGAACGCATAGCACCCGCACTGAATCCTGACCCATTCATTTTAATGGGTCTGTTTTTTTCACGCATCAGTTCTGCGTTGCGTGCAAAATGCAGCATGTTCTATATTTTGCGTTTTTCAAGCAGCCCTGGCCCCATAGAAGTGAATGGGACTTCAGTGAAAAACGCATTGCATCCAGAAGCAAGTGCGGATGCAATGCGTTTTTCACTGATGGTTGCTAAGAGATGTTGTTTGTAAACCTTCAGTTTTTTATCACACGCGTGAAAAACGCATCAAAATGCATTGCACCCGTGTGGAAAAAACTGAACGCAATCGCAGACAAAATTGACTGAACTTGCTTGCAAAATGGTGCGAGTTTCACTGAACGCACCCTGAACGCATACGGACCTAATCGGTGACTCTCGTGTGAAAGAGGCCTTAGGGTACTTTCACACTGGCGTTTTTCTTTTCCGGCACTGAGTTCCGTCAAAAGGGCTCAATGCCGGAAAAGAACTGATCAGTTATATCCCCATGCATTTTGAAAGGAGAGTAATCCGTTCAGGATGTATCAGGAAGTCTTCAGTTCAGTCGTTTTGACTGATCAGGCAAAAGATAAAACCGCAGCATGCTACGGTTTTATCTCCAGCCCAAAAAACTGAATACTTGCCTGAATGCCGGATCCGCAATTTTTTTTCATAGGAATGTATTAGTGCCGGATCCGGCATTCAAAATACTGGAATGCCGGATCCGTCCTTCCGATCTGTGCATGCGCAGACCGAAAAAAAGGTGAAAAAAATAAATGCCGAATCCGTTTTGCCGGATGACACCGAAAGACGGATCTGGCATTTCAATGCAGTTTTCTGACTGATCAAATGCCATCAGTTGGCATACATTTTGCCAATAATGGACATATTGGGCATCGCCGCGGCTGTAACAACCTGCTCTATAAAATGCTTAGGGGGTCAAAATACTCAGTACACCATTTTAATATATTATTTGAGGGGTGTAGTTTCTAAAATGGGGTCACTTTTTGAGGGTTTCCACTGTAGGGGTACATCAGGGTTTCTTCAATACAAAATGGTGCCCAAAAAACATTCTAGCAAAATCTGCCTCCAAAAACCATATGGTGCTCCATTCCTTCTAACCACTGCCACGTGCCCATAGAGAAGATTACCACAACATATGGGGTATTTCTGTGAACTGCAGAATCAGAATAATACGTTTGAGGTTTACTTTGCTGTTATCCCTTGCTGTGTTGCAAGAAAAAAATTAATTAACATAAAAAATATGGGGAAAAAAAAAGAAATTATGAAATTTCACCTCCATTTTCCTTGTGGAAATTTCACTTCCAATACTTGTGGAACACCTCAAGGGCTAACAAAGTTTGTAACATCAGTTTTGAATAATGTGAGGGGTGTAATTTCTAAAATTAGGTCTTTTATGTTTTCTATTAAGTAAGCCTCTCAAAAATAGCCTTTTAACGTCCTAAAAAAAATGACATTAAAAAAATTATGCCATCATAAAGGAGACATATGGGGAATGTTGATTGATTTGATTGATAACTATTTTATGAGTTATTGCTATCTGTCTTAACAGTAGAGAAATTCAAATTTAGAAAATTGCAAATTTTTCCAAATTTTTCTTACACTTTGGATTATTTCATAAATAAAGGGGAAATATATTGACTCAAATTTAGCACTGTCATGAAGTACGATGTGTCACAAGAAAGCAGTCTCTGAAAGGCTTAGATAAGTAAAAGCGTTCCAAAGTTATTACCACATACAGTGGGATGCGAAAGTTTGGGCAACCTTGTTAATCGTCATGATTTTCCTGTATAAATCGTTGGTTGTTACGATAAAAAATGTCAGTTAAATATATCATATAGGAGACACACACAGTAATATTTGAGAAGTGAAATGAAGTTTATTGGATTTAAAGAAAGTGTGCTATAATTGTTTAAACAAAATTAGGCAGGTGCATAAATTTGGGCACTGTTGTAATTTTATTGATTCCAAAACCTTTAGAACTAATTATTGGAACTCAAATTGGCTTGGTAAGCTCAGTGACCCCTGACCTACATACACAGGTGAATCCAATTATGAGAAAGAGTATTTAAGGGGGTCAATTGTAAGTTTCCGTCCTCTTTTAATTTTCTCTGAAGAGTAGCAACATGGGGGTCTCAAAACAACTCTCAAATGACCTGAAGACAAAGATTGTTCACCATCATGGTTTAGGGGAAGGATACAGAAAGCTGTCTCAGAGATTTCAGCTGTCTGTTTCCACAGTTAGGAACATATTGAGGAAATGGAAGACCACAGGCTCAGTTCAAGTTAAGACTCGAAGTGGCAGACCAAGAAAAATCTTGGATAGACAGAAGCGACGAATGGTGAGAACAGTCAGAGTCAACCCACAGACCAGCACCAAAGACCTACAACATCATCTTGCTGCAGATGGAGTCACTGTGCATCGTTCAACCGTTTGGCGCACTTTACACAAGGAGATGCTGTATGCGAGAGTGATTCAGAGGAAGCCTTTTCTCCGCCCACAGCACAAAAAGTGCCGCTTGAGGTGGGCTAAAGCACATTTGGACAAGCCAGCTTCATTTTGGAATAAGGTGCTGTGGACTGATGAAACTAAAATTGAGTTATTTGGCCATAACAAGGGGTGTTATGCATGGAGGAAAAAGAACACAGCATTCCAAGAAAAACATCTGCTACCTACAGTAAAATATGGTGGTGGTTCATGCTGTGGGGCTGTGTGGCCAGTGCAGGGACTGGGAATCTTGTCAAAGTTGAGGGACACATGGATTCCACTCAGTATCAGCAGATTCTGGAGACCAATGTCCAGGAATCAGTGACAAAGCTGAAGCTGCGCCGGGGCTGGATCTTTCAACAAGACAACGACCCTAAACACTGCTCAAAATCCACTAAGGCATTTATGCAGAGGAACAAGTACAACGTTCTGGAATGGCCATCTCAGTCCCCAGACCTGAATATAATTGAAAATCTGTGGTGTGACTTAAAGAGAGCTGTCCATGCTCGGAAGCCATCAAACCTGAATGAACTAAAGATGTTTTGTAAAGAGGAATGGTCCAAAATACCTTCAACCAGAATCCAGACTCTCATTGGAACCTACAAGAAGCGTTTAGAGGCTGTAATTTCTGCAAGAGGAGGATCTACTAAATATTGATTTCATTTCTTTTTTGTGGTGCCCAAATTTATGCACCTGCCTAATTTTGTTTAAACAATTATAGCACACTTTCTGTAAATCCAATAAACTTCATTTCACTTCTCAAATATCACTGTGTGTGTCTCCTATATGATATATTTAACTGACATTTTTTATCGTAACAACCAACGATTTATACAGGAAAATCATGACGATTAACAAGGTTGCCCAAACTTTCGCATCCCACTGTAAAGTGACACATGTCAGATTTGCAAAAATCGTCCTGGGATTTAAGGTTAAAAGTGGCTTGGCACTGAAAGAGTTAATATTCTGTATCAACAGTGGTTGTCTGAAGAGGCAAATCATGTTTCTTGCAATATGGGCCACGGCCGGTAACGGCCATGTGCATGAGGCCTAAGGCCTCTTTCAGATGGGCGTTGCGGGAAAATGTGCGGGTGCGTTACGGGAACACCCGCGATTTTTCCGCTCGAGTGCAAAACATTGTAAAGCGTTTTGCACTCGCGTGAGAAAAACCACGCATGTTTGGTACCCAAACCCAAACTACTTCAAAGAAGTTCGGGCTTGGGATCAGTGTTCTGTAGATTGTATTATTTTCCTTTATAACATGGTTATAAGGGAAAATAATAGCATTCTGAATACAGAATGCATAGTAAAATAGCGCTGGAGGGGTTAAAAAAGTAAAAAAATAATTTAACTCACCTTAGTCCACTTGATAGCGCAGCCCGGCATCTCCTTCTGTCTCCTTTGCTGAACAGGACCTGTGGTGACGTCACTCCGGTCATCACATGATCCATCACCATAGTAAAAGATCATGTGATGGATCATGTGATGACCGGAGTGACGTCACCACAGGTTCTATTCAGCAAAGGAGACAGAAGGAGATGCCGGGCTGCACGATCAAGTGGACTAAGGTGAGTTAAATTATTATTATTATTTTTTTAACCCCTCCAGCGCTATTTTACTATGTATTCTGTATTCAGAATGCTATTATTTTCCCTTATAACCATGTTATAAGGGAAAATAATAATGATCGGATCTCCATCCCGAGTGATGCGTGAAAATCACCGCTCATGTGAACATGTCGGTATTCAGTGTCGGGTGCAATAAGTTCAACTCACGCATCGCATCCGCGCGGAATACTCGCCCGTGTGAAAGGGGCCTAATGCTGTGTGTCCCTGCCCGACATCATCTGAGGTGAATTGTACTGACAATGGTGTCAAAACAAATCATTACAGATGATGTCAGTCAGAGACGACCTGCATTAGAAACCATTATAAGAACGTGAAGTCCTGTTCAAGGTTACTTTCCATCTGCAGAGTTTCCCTATTGGCTGTAGAGATTGGAACTGCAGTAAATCAGACTAAATCAAGTTAATCCTGATTTAACCCCTTCTTTCCCTGAGGTTTTTTTGTTTTGTTTTGCGCTCCCTGCCTTCCCAGAGCCATAACTTTTTTATTTTTCACATAGCTGTATGAGGGCTTGTTTTTTGTGGGACAAGTTGTACTTCCCAACTTCACCATTTGATATTGCATATGATGTAGTAGGAAGCAGGAAAAAAATTCCAGATGGAGTGAAATTGTAGGAAAAAAAAGCAATTACACCACAGTTTTACGTATTTTTTTTTTATTTACGACGTTCGATATGCGATAAAACTGACCAGTTACTTACATTTTACAGGTCAGTATAAATCCAGCGATACCTTTAAATGTATCGTTTCTCTTGCTTTTTGATAGTGATAAAATAATAAAAATGTTGGAAAAAAACAGTTTTATTTTTTCATTGCCATATTTTGACTAGAGTTGTCGCGATACCAAAATTTTGATTCGCTTTCGATACCATAAAAAAGTATTGTGATACTCGATACCATTCGATACCACGCGAAAAAAATAAAACAAAAAAGCCACGTGCATTCCGCATTTTTTATATTTTAATAGTTTGGACTTTTCGGATGTGGCGATGTTTATTTATTTATTGTTTATATATTTTAGATGTAAAATTGGGAAAGGGGGCAGTGCTCCAGACTAAAAAAAAAACCTAGTAGCCATTGGCTCCTGAACTGAAAAATTTAGGAGCCAAATCACATTTTTAGTCGCCAAATCGAAACTGAATCAAAATTTTGGTATCGTGAAAATGCTATGCCGATCAGATCGGCGTAGGGTTGTTTCGATACCAAAATTTTGATTAGCTTTCGTCACCATAAAAAAGTATTGCGATACTCAATACCATGCGAAAACACCTGAAAAAGCCGCGTGCATTTCGCATTTTATGAAACGTTCCTATCCTATTTTTTGGGGTGACAAGATGACTAAAAAATGGCGAATCGCATGGTTTTTATTTATTTATTACTGTTACGGCGCTCACCGCATAGGAGATATTTTTAAATAATTTAATGGTTTGGACTTTTCGGACGCAGCGCTATGTAATAGGTTTATTTATTTATTGTTTATATATTTTATATGTAAAAATGGGAAATGGGGGATTTAAACTTAATATTTTAGGGTACTTTCTTTTCCGGCATAGAGTTCCTTCACAGAATAAGAACTGATCAGGCTTATTCCCATGCATTCTGAATGGAGAGCAATCTGTTCGAGATGCATCAGGATGTCTTCAGTTCAGTCATTTTGACTGATAAGGCAAAGGATGAAACCGCAGCATGCTACGGTTTTATCTCCGGCGAAAAAAACTGAAGATTTGCCGGAATGCCAGATCTGGCATTTTTCCCCATAGGAATGTATTAGTGCCGGATCCGGCATTCAAAATACCGGAAGGCCGGATCCGTCCTTCTAGTCTGCGCATGCGCAGACCGGTAAAAATGTGTAAAAAGGTACAAGACGGATCCGTCTGTCCGCATGACAAGCAGAGAGAGGGATCCGTTCTTGCAATGCATTTGTGAGATGGATCCGCATCCGGATGCGTCTCACCAATGCTTTCAGTCACATCCAGATCGGCGGATCCGGCAGGCAGTTTCCGACGACGGAACTGCTTGCCGGATCACACTGCCGCAAGTGTGAAAGTAGCCTTAGGCCTCTTTCGGACGGGCGTCACATTTTGGCTCTGGATGCGTCCCGGGTGCATTGTGGCAAACCCGCGCGGGTAGGTACACAATTGCAGTCAGTTGTTCAGTTTTTATCGCGCGGGTGCAATGTGTTTTGCACGCGCGTGATAAAAACCTGACTGTTGTACCCAGACCCGAACTTCTTTACTGAAGTTCAGGTTTGGGTTCAAGGTTGTGTAGATGTAATTATTTTCCCTTATAACATGGTTATAAGGGAAAATAATAGCATTCTGAAAACAGAATGCTAAGTAAAATAGGGCTGGAAGGGTTAAAAAATAATAATAATAATAATAATAATTTAACTCACCTTAATCCACTTGTTCGCGGAGCCCGGCTTCTCTTCTGTCTTCATCTGTGAGGAAAAGGACCTGTGGTGACTTCACTGCGCTCATCACATGATCCATCACCATTGTAATGGTCCATGTGATGATCTCAGTGACATCACCACAGGTCCTTTGACAGGTCCTGAAGAAAGAACAGGAGACCGGCAACTACGCGATCATCTGGAGGAGGTGAGTTAATTTATTTTTTTTATTTTTTTTAACCCTCAATGGCACTGCGCCACCAATGTTTATTATACTGAGGTGTTGGGGGGGCGCACTGCGCCACCAATGTTTGTTATACTGGGGTGCTGGGGGGGGCGCACTGTGCCACCAATGAAGATAACTGACCTGTTAATACAAATACAGGAGGCAGGTACCTGAATCAAATAGCCGGCACCCGACCTCTATGGCCGCACCTGAGGGGTTAACTGCCGCTGATCACAGCTCCCTGTCAGAGGCAGGATGTCGGCTATGCGATTCTGCTGCCGGCACCTGTCTCCTGTATTAAAAGTTAAAGCCGACCTTATATGGGTTCGGACTTTGTTAAGCAGCAGGCTACACAGAGCGGCGCCCAGGGATGTCCCAGCACTTATTATTATTCCTGGGCGCCGCTCCGTTCGCCCGCTGTGCGCCTGTACGCCATTACTGTCTCCTGCTGTCCGGCTCCATATGCTAATTACTATCGGAGCAATGGGGAGGAAACATTAGCTTCTCTAGTGGGCGTTCCTTCTCCCTGCACTGCGACTGGACATCGCTACAGCCAGGGAGAAGGAACGCCCACTAGAGAAGCTGATGTCTCCTCCCCATTGCTCCGATAGTAATTAACATATGGAGCGGGAGACAGTAATGGGGGCATAGCGGGCGAAGGGAGCGGTGCCCAGGAATAATAGTAAGTGCTGAGACATCTCTGGGCGCCGCTTCGTGTAGCCTGCTGCTTAAGAAAGTCTGAACCCATATAAAGCCCTATCATTGGTGGCGCCCGCCCCTCTCTCCGTTCATTGGTGGCAGTGGCAGCGGCACAGGGGGAGGGAGAGACTGCTTCCTTCTCCCCTGTGCTGATGAGGGAACAAGAGAGCGCTGAGAGCAGCGCGCTCATGTTCTGTGATACTAGACTGCGCAGAAGCGCAGGCCAGTATCTAAAAAATGGAAATCCCGGTATCGATACCGGGACAAAAGTATCGATTGGGTATCGGAATTTCGATACCTGCAACAACCCTAATTTTGACCCCTATAACTTTTTTGTAGTTATGTGTACAGAGCTTTGTGGGGGCTCATTTTTTGCAGGGCAATCTGTAATTTTCATTGATACCATTTTGGGGTGTGTATGACTTTTTGATCACTTTTTATTTAAAATGAAGGGACCAAAAACAGCAAATCGGCCATTTTGACCCTTTTTTCCGTTTTGGGAATACATTTTTTATACTATGGGCATTTTTCGCACATGGCGATACCCATGATGTGTATTTTTTTATTTTTTTTATTTTTTATTTTTATTTTGCAGGGTTATTTGAAGTTTTATTTATTGATTTATTTTTTTAAACGTTATTCATTTTTTTGGCACTTTTTTGTAGTTCCATATAACAAGCAAATTAAATTGCTATTCTCATAGACCCCAATGCATTAGCATTGGAGTCTATAAGAAAATTACTAGTTTCCTATGAAACCCTATTACAGGCAAGGGCTCCATAGGATACTCCGTGCAGCAGCCTCCTTTCATTCACTATGACAGGGGCTGCCGCACACAAGTTCCGGCTCCTCCAATTGCCGCACGGGGAAAGCGAGCGCTTACGGTAGTTCAAGATCTCAGATGCTGTGGTCAGAAACAGTGGAGTGGGCCAGTGTTCCACTGTTTCAGTAGCTCCCATTTTGGACATAACTACTGAAAGAGGGTCACAATGTGGGCACAACTACTGTGAGAGGGGCATAATGCGAGCATAACTGTTAAAAGGAGGCACAATGTTGGCATAACTACTGAAAGTGGGATACTATGTTGACATAGTTACTGAAATGGGGCCACAATGTGGGCATATCAACTGTGAGAGGGCCACAATATAGGCATTACTACGGAAGGGCGGACACAATGTGGCGTAACTACTGAAAGGGTGCACAATGTGGGCAAAACTAGTGAAAGGGGGTCACAATGTGGGCATAACTATTGTGAGGGGGGAATAATGTGGGCATTCATACTGTGAGGGGGTGTGAGATGGGTAAACAGCTCTCATTGTCTGAACACTGTTTGTATAGATTAAATTAAATGATCTGGACTGACATTCTGCTGTTTGGTCACAAAATGCCGCTGTTTCCTAAACACAGCTTACAGACTGCATATATTTCCATATTCATGAGAGGTGGAGTTTCAGAACCTGGAGAAGAAAGGGAGCAGCCATCTAAGGGTCTATTCACACGTCCGCAAAATTTTCAATGGGGCTGGAATGTGCTGTCCGCTTCCGCATTTGCGTATCCGTACTTCCGGATCCGCACTTCCGTTCACCCAAAAAAATAGAACATGTCCTATTCTTGTCCGCAATTGCGGGCAAGAAAAGGCATTTCTATGAGAGTGCCGGCGATGTGCGTTCCGCAAAATGCGGAACGCACATTGCCGGAGTCTGTGTTTTGCGGATCCGAAAAACACATACGGACGTCCGAAAAACACATACGGACGTCCTCCTTACCTCCCGCTCCTGTCATGGTGGACGGCAATTTAGAATTTCAGATCAGCAGGATTGTGGACTCCCGAGGTCCCCGGAGATCCCTCCGGTATCTTGTTCATTGGAGAGGGTACGGACCAGAGGAGAGGATGTGGGTTCCAGCGACCGATGTTAATGCTAGTCATCTGGTGAGAACATTCCACAGAGCTCATCCTGATAAGGTCGGTCCTGGGTGTCCGGAGGTCACCCGTAGAAGGGGGGTACTGTGACAGGTGTTAGATGGTCTGAAAGACTGACTGCACATGAATGATCTGACAGCCTCTTTTGGTTTCACTTTGTCTGTGTGTTTCTGGTGTGTCCACACCTCCTGTTCAGGTGTGGATCATGTGACCTTTACCTCTCCCTATTTAGTCTGACTTTACCCATCACTCCTTGCTCTGGATAGCTTAATTTGGTTTTGGAAAAGCTGGAGTGTGGTTCTTGTTGAAGTCCTGTTCATCCATCATCCTCAGAAGTTAAGTGTTCCTCTTGTTGTGTTTTGTATTCCCCCCCCCCCCCCCCCCCCGGTTGTTTACTAGGCCTCAGCGAGACGCTGGTTCCTTCACCAGGGAAGGAACGGGTTGTCTCTGCCCTGTCATTACCTTTAGGGCATCCAAGGGTTATCAGGGTTACTGTGTATGAGCATCTCTACCATCGAGAGTCGTGCCCATACGGATAGCAGTTAGGGCCAGGAGCAGGGTTTTGTAGGTGGTGACCCTTTTCCTTCCCTAGCGGTGAGGCCTAGTGTCTTTTCTCTTCCTTCTTGTTGTCTTTTGGTGTTCTCCCCTACTACATCCGTGACACACAGATTAGCTCGTACCACACACCCAAACAGCTGTTCTTGATTTTTTTTTTAGGGTAATAACAGATAAGGTGTGGCAGTTTAGTTGTGCCCTCCATTAGGTACATTACTGCACTTTCCTCCTGCATCCATCGGAGGGCGCCGTGCTGTGCAGCACAAGGGTCTCAGCCTTCGGTCTGAGTGTATGTAAATTTATTGTATGTTCCCAGCATTTGTGGTTGTGTTCATTGCCACGTTTAAAGGGCTTCTGTCACCCCCAAAACACATTTTTCATTTTTGGGCTTGTTATAATTCTTATTGAAGCGCCTGCGCCGAATGAAGACAGGCGCGGGATTTGAAATGCTGACAGGGCCAGCCGGAGGAGGAGAGCGCTCGCTGGCCCTGTCAATCAACAGGATGAGGGGGCTTTTTTTGCCGCGGCTACCAGCAAGTAGCCGCCCTACTTGCTGGTGGTGAAGTCATTTGCATATTTAAAAGATAGATTTTTTTTGAAACAAAGGTAAGAGCCCTATATAGGGAATAGTCGTTCAATAAGGATTTTAACAAGCCCAAAAATGAAAAATATGTTTTGGGGGTGACAGAAGCCCTTTAAGTTAAATTCTGTTTTTGCAAAAGCTGGTGTTGGGGTTGCTTTCCTCGTTCGTGACTTCACTAATTCCTGGGGAGGTCACACCGGTACACAGCTTACATGGGCACAATGTGGATATAACTACTGAATGGGGGTCACATAGTGGGAATTACAACTGTGAGGGGACACAGTGTGGCATGTAAAGATACTGTATGTATTGAGCTGAGTTATAGGCATGGCTTAGTAATATACATTTTTCCTGCATTTTCAAAAGTTGGGTGGTATGCCTTTAAGCCCTCTCCCAAATTTATAAAAATAAAAAACGGCCACAGAGGCGCCAAATCTACCACAATTTATTAAGATACATAAAACATCACACACAAGGATAAAAAATGGCCACTAAGCAACGCGTTTCTTCGAGGCATGATAAAATCAGAGGTCCTGCGCCAGATTTTGAAGACTGAATCTGGAATTGAGGCAATAGACAACAACTCCCAATGAATAAAAGAAGAAGAATACTAGTATAAGGAGAAGATAATGATGGTAACAATACTAATCATGACAACAATGATGATGACAGAAAGGTTGACCCATTAAGTACCAGTCCGTTTTTTTTTTTTCGTTTTACATTTTAATTTTTTCCTTCTCATGCGCCATAACATTTTCTATTCTGTTTTTTTTCCCCCCAAAATGCAATTTTAAGGGCACATTTTAATTTGCCATGCCAGTTATTGGAAAATGGGAAAAAATTATTTTTGGGTTAAAACACAATTCCGCAAAGGTTTTGGGAGTTTTGACATCACGGCATTCACTGTACACTAAAAATAAAATTACGTCCTTATTCTTTGTCTCAATACGAACATGGATGCACATATTATACAGCCGGCACCTGCCAAATATGGAGTGGGATCACCGCAGCAGCCTGCTCCATACATTACTTCAGCCACTGTGATGTACTGGCTGAAGGGGTTAATACAGGTAAATACATACAAAGGGGGAAAATTGTGTCTTTATTCATTCCAGCTCACTAAGACATATCATTTGTTTTTAGTTTGACGCTCCGTGGGTAGCTTAGTGATGAGGAAGGGCACAAGTTTTACTCCCTTCAGGGCACTCGCTGGTGTTGAGAGTAGACGAGGGTAAATGATGAGGCCAGGTTTAGTGCAACCGGATATACATTTACATATCCTAATATTCGCAGTTGAATATAGTCTGTAGACAATCCAAAGGAAAATAAACTTTGTCCCGCTTTGTTTGATTCTTGAACATTTGCAACATTTGTCATGAGTAAGGATCACCATTCCTCGATCCGAAATGTGTAGATGCCATGCTGCCATATGTATATGTGTAACACCCCAGAGTTGTGTTACTACACGCCTCTACCCCGCTATTATCTTCTAAGAGCCTGTATATTGTCATCTGATGTAATTTATATTATGACTTCACAAATGTGCATCTAAAACCATGTTAAACACAATTGTTCCTGTAATTTTCCCCAGGTTCACTAGCAGGTGGCAGCAACACTTTGGCAAGGTACAAGTCCCAGTTTAGTGTATCTAAGCTGAAATGGATTATTCCAGCTTAGCTCCCCCTCTGTGAGGGAAGTGGGCTGTTCCCACATCCTGCAGCATAGGTGGAGAAGGAAGTTAGTTAATGTAGCCCACCCCCTGCTAGGGGTAGGGTGTGTGTGTGAGGAGTTCCCCTGCATAGGGAAGACAGCAAGGATCTTGTCTCGGCTGAGACTTGACCATATTCCCAGTCTGAGCACCTTCAGCCTCAGCTGGATGAAGAAGCAGAAACTAACTACAACCTCCAGAGTTCCAGGAAGAAAGCATCCCCTGAGAAATCTATCTGTGAGTTAAGTCCAGAGACCTAAGAGAAGCCATTCCTCCTCAGCTAGTCTGTCCCCACAAAGCAGAAGTTATAGAAAAGTGCAGAAGATTAATTCCGGTTACAATTGCAGAGCTACCAAGCAGGCGACTTATCCTGCAAGCTCCAGATTTAAATCAGAAGTATTCATTCCTGCCAATGATTGCCAAAACCTGCTGGGACCAGAGACCAAAGCTGTATACTGCTTGGATACAAGTTATCTTCAGTAAAGAAACGTTTGAGCGTCATCTAAAGGTCTGGACATTATTTACTCTGCAAGATTCCTCTATTACTCCTACTATAACTACACTCAAATTTATTGCAAGTGAGCCAGGAGTCCAGCTGTACCCAGGTAGGATACACTGTTGACACAACTATCACTACCCTACAGAGACATTATAGGCCATTACACCACTCTGGCATTCCTAATCTGGGACGTGTGTTATAACACCTTGGAAGGGCCCTGGGATATTACCCTGTGCACGCTGCAATTGGCGTCACGACAAATACAGAACATTAACAACCCAGTCCTGGCCACTGCATATCTGAATCTGGTTTTTACTTGGGTTAATACAGATTGACTTTTTATCTACTGAAAGCTGGACCAAGTGTTGTTTGGAGTCTCTACGCAGTGGGTCCTTTCTGTCCTTTTTTTTTTATATGATGGTAAGCCAGAAGCTTTTTACTCTCACCAGTAGCAGACATCTTTGTAGCTTTAATAGAAGTGCATTACTTTTCTGACAAATGTTCTGCAATCCCCTTTGGTGTGTTTTTTGTGATTTGTGGGTAAGGCCTCTTTCAGACGGGCGAGATTTCCGTGCTGGTGCGATGCGTGAGGTGAACGCATTGCACCCGCACTTAATCCGGACCCATTCATTTCTATGGGGCTGTGCACATGAGCGGTGATTTTCACACATCACTTGTGCGTTGTGTGAAAATCGCAGCATGCTCCTCTTTGTGCGTTTTCCACGTAACGCAGGCCCCATAGAAGTGAATGGGGCTGCTTGAAAATCGCAAGCATCATTATTATTTTCCCTTATAACATGGTTATAAGGGAAAATAATAGCATTCTTAATACAGAATGCATAGTAAAATAGGGCTGAAGGGGTTAAAAATAAATAATTTAACTCGCCTTAATCCACTTGTTCGCGCAGCCCGGCTTCTCTTCTTTCTTCTTCTTTGCTGTGCAGGAGGAAAATGACCTGTGGTGACGTCATTGCGCTCATCACATGGTCCATCACACGATCCATCACCATGGTAATGGATCATGTGATGGACCATGTGATGAGTGCAGTGACATCACCACAGGTACTTTTCCTCACAGATGAAGACAGAAGAGAAGCCGGGCTGCGCGCACCAGTGGATTAAGGAGAGTTAAATATATATTTTTTTTTTTTAACCCCTCCAGCCCTATTGTACTATGCATTCTGTATTAATAATTCTATTATTTTCCCTTATAACCATGTTATAAGGGAAAATAATACAATCTACACAACACCTAACCCAAACCCGAACTTCTGTGAAAAATCTTGCATGTTTCCGCAATGCACCCGCATCTTATCCGGGCCAAAAACATGACGCCTGTGTGAAAGAGGCCTAATAAAAAAATAATAATACTCTTGCTCATTCATCTTGTCATACTATTGCTGGAGGTGCAACGACTGGGACCACTGGGGCAATGTGTGAGTGTGGTGGCCTTATGGATCTAGTAGTTGGTACTCATGTTTCTGCAGTTCCCTGAGCCGGGGTACAGTGATGGGTAGGATAGCATAGATTCCTTTGAGGCACACTCTGGTGTTGAGGGATTTCCTATCAGATGTTGGTTGAGGTGCCCTTGATGGTGCAGGGTTTTAGATGCAGAGAAGGCAGGGTCCCTGAGGGTTATGAAGCCAGAACCCTTGGGTGCAGTGAAGGTGTGGAAATAAATTAGTCACATGGAAGAGGTAGTTGTATTGTAATTAGTGTTGAACAAACCCAAACTGTAAAGTTCGGGTCCGTACCGAACTTTAAGATTTTTGGTACCCGGACCCGAACCCAAACTTTGCCAGAAAAGTTTGGGTTCAAGTTCGGTGTTCGGGCATTTAATAAAGCTTGTTGAAAGGCTGCAGTGCAGCCAATCAACAAGCTTTTAAGCTGTGTGCCCTTAGAAGCCATCACAGCTATGCCTACTAATGGCATGGCTGTGATTGCCGGGTGCATCATGTAACCCAGCCTCTATATAAGCTGGATCACGTGTAGCACCGCCCATTAGCTATCAGTAGTGAAGGGACAGAAAGCAGGCAGCTGAAGTGAGGGACAGTGTTAGTGCGATTGTATTTATTTTTTTGTAGCCCTGACACAGAAAGCTAATCATAAATCTGGCTGTAAATATTGTGGGTGACCTACAGCGATTTTTTTTTGTGGGTGCAATACACCATCTTTGCACCCCTGACACAGAAAGATAATCATAAATCTGGCTGTTAATTCTGTGGGTGACCTACAGCGATTTTTTTTCTGTGGGTGTAATGCAACATTGTACTGTGTACCCCTGACACACAAATATAATAATCAGTCTGTTAGTCAGGTGCACGTCATATACCCATTTATTGCGTGAAGTACACCTGCACTGCATACGTGACAGGAAAATAATATAGTTAATCTGTCTGTTAGTTCAGTGGGTGACCTTAAAGAATGAGGAGAGCATCAAATAAGGGACGTGGCCCTGGTCGTGGGGCTGCTGGGGTTGGTGGAGCTCCTGTTGCAGGGAGAGGACGTGGTAGGCGACAGAGCGTTCAGTGTTATTTTGTAGGCCAGAACAAGTAGAGGCGGTAATCATGGCCGTCTTTAATATTGATTGGACCCTGGGCAAGAATTTACTTGGGCCCCCTGGATCTCGCCTTCCCACACCCTAAAAAAAGCTAAAATCTTATACTCACCTGTGTCCTTTCGCTGGCGCTCACTCGCCTCTGGTACGGGCCGGGATGGTGCAACATACACGCGCACACCTCACTGCTGTGCGTTCTGGCACAGGCGGGCGTGATTACATCATCACACCTGCCTGCGCTGGGATTTCACTACCAAATAGACCTCAGGCCTGTAGCCTATGACAAGTCGCCATCTACAAATTTTAAGGTGCATTGGCGACCATTTTGGTCGCCATCTGGAGCACTGTATTACATCAGTGACATCACCACTCTCCACATATAATGATATATTACATCAGTAACATCACCGCTCTCCACATATAATGTTATATTTGTACATCAGTGACATATTACATCAGTGACATCACCGCTCTCCACATATACAGTACAGACCAAAAGTTTGGACACACCTTCTCATTCAAAGAGTTTTCTTTATTTTCATGACTATGAAGGGATCAAAACTATGAATTAACACATGTGGAATTATATACATAACAAACAAGTGTGAAACAACTGAAAATATGTCATATTCTAGGTTCTTCAAAGTAGCGACCTTTTGCTTTGAATACTGCTTTGCACACTCTTGGCATTCTCTTGATGAGCTTCAAGAGGTAGTCCCCTGAAATGGTCTTCCAACAGTCTTGAAGGAGTTCCCAGAGATGCTTAGCACTTGTTGGCCCTTTTGCTTTCACTCTGCGGTCCAGCTCACCCCAAACCATCTCGATTGGGTTCAAATCCGGTGACTGTGGAGGCCAGGTCATCTGGCGCAGCACCCCATCACTCTCCTTCATGGTCAAATAGCCCTTACTTTCAAAGTTTTCCCAATTTTTCGGCTGACTGACTGACCTTCTTTTCTTAAAGTAATGATGGCCACTCGTTTTTCTTTACTTAGCTGCTTTTTTCTTGCCATAATACAAATTCTAACAGTCTATTCAGTAGGACTATCAGCTGTGTAACCACCTGACTTCTCCTCAACGCAACTGATGGTCCCAACCCCATTTCTAAGGCAAGAAATCACACTTATTAAACCTGACAGGGCACACCTGTGAAGTGAAAACCATTTCAGGGGACTACCTCTTGAAGCTCATCAAGAGAATGCCAAGAGTGTGCAAAGCAGTAATCAAAGCAAAAGGTGGCTACTTTGAAGAACCTAGAATATGACATATTTTCAGTTGTTTCACACTTGTTTGTTATGTATATAATTCCACATGTGTTAATTCATAGTTTTGATGCCTTCAGTGTGAATCTACAATTTTCATAGTCATGAAAATAAAGAAAACTCTTTGAATGAGAAGGTGTGTCCAAACTTTTGGTCTGTACTGTATGTGGAGAGCGGTGATGTCACTGATGCAAAATATTACTTATATGTGGAGAGCAGTGATGTCACTGATGTAATATATTACAGTATGTGGACACCGGTGATGTCACTGATGTAGTATATTACTTATAAGTGATATATTACATCAGTGACATCACCACTCTCCACAAGAGGCATATTACCGCACTGACGTCATCCCTCTATATGACGTTACAGATTACAGTTCGTTCTCTTGTATGACACAGGAGATTATAAAGCTGCAAGGTGAGACATCAGACATGTGCCTGACACACACAAACTGTCTAGAGGACGGACCCCCGGGACATGAGCGGGCGGCGAGGTTGGTCTCCATACAGTATATTTGTATATATATCTATATGTACATGGGATGAGGCACCTGCTCCGCCGCAATCTGCTTGCCCGCCGCTGATACCATCTTTGGTGACAAGGCTAAAAAGTCTTGTTGGTCGCCATCTGGAGCTCTGCTTGGGCCCCCCAGGAGCAACTGGGCCCAGGGCAGCTGCCCCTTTTGTTAAAGACATCCCTGGTGGTAGTAGATTGGGTGGCTGACAGTGCCTCCAGTTCCTTCACATTGTCTCCCACCCGGTCCCCTGCTGAAAGTGCAGAATTGGCACCTGCAGCCCATGGACATCTGTCTTTCACCTCACCCCCTTGCAAATCAGCCAAGCAGTCTGAGCCCCAAGTCATGCAGCAGTCTCTTATGCTTTTTGATGTCTCTGCTGGCAGGGTTTCCGAGGGCTGTCCACATATCCCTGCTCCAGAAGTGGAAGCGATTGAGTGCACTGATGCCCAACCACTTATGTTTCAGGATGTGGACATGGGAGGACCACTGCAGCACATCTCTGATGATGACGAAACAGGTGCCAACTGCTGCGGATTTCTGCAGTGTGCAGACCGGCAAGGAGGGCAGGGGTGAAGAGTGGGTGGAAGATGATGTGGAGGATGATGAGGTCCTAGACCCAACATGGAATCAAGTTCATGCGAGTGACGTGTGCAGTTCGGAGGAAGAGGTGGTGGTCACACAGCACAAGAGGGAGCAGGGTGCAAAAGCAGAGTGGCCATCCCCTATCCAGTACGTCTGCTACTGCCCACCCACCGCACCCAGGGACTGAGCACACCAAAGCCAGCTTCAAGGAGTTCCCTTGCGTGGCAGTTCTTCAGACAATGTGCTGACGACAAGGCATGAGTTGTTTGCACGCTGTTCTAAATCTGAGCACCACCTGCATGACCAGGCATCTAAATGCAAAGCATGAGCTGCAGTGGAGCAAACACCTCAAAAACCACAAAAGATCTCCTGGTCTCCCTTCTGCTGCAGTCTCGGCCTCTTCCTCCCCCTCTGGAGTGAGAGTGGCACCTGCCACCCCGCAAACAGAGGATGTGGCAGCAATACCACCATGTCCGTCAACAAGCATCTCCGCAATGTCCAATGGAAGCGTTCAGCTGTCCATCTCCCAAACACTGGAGAGAAAGAGGAAGTACCCCCATACCCACCCACGAATCCTTGGCCCTGAATGCCAGCATTTCAAAATTTCTGGCCTTTGAAAAGCTGTCATTCTGTCTGGTGGAGACGGAGACTTTTAAAAAACTTATGGCGGTGGCTGTCCAACAGTACGTGGATCCCAGCCGCCACTACTTTTCCAGGCGAGCCATCCCTGCCCTGCCCAACTGCGCAACACCATCTGTGGCAAGGTCCACATAACCCATACGTGGACCAGTAAGCACGGGCAGGGACGTTATATCTACCTAACTGCACACTGGGTAAATGCAGCAGCAGCTGGGCCTGAGGCGGATAGCAGTTTGGAGCATGTCTTTCCGCCACTGAGGATTGCAGGACATTTCTCTTTGCCTCCTCCTCCTACTCCGCTTCCTCCTCTACCACCTCCTCATCTGGTCAGTGTAACACCTTCCCCACCAACTTCAGCACGGCCATGGGGAAACGACAGCAGGCTGTTTTGAAACTCATCTGGGGGAAAAACCCCACACCACGCAGGAGCTGTGGACGGGCATGGAACAACAAACCGACGAGTGTTTGCTGCCAGTGAGCCTCAAGCCCGGCCTGGTGTTGTGCGATAATGGCCGAAATCTCGTAGCAGCTCTGGGCCTAGCCGGTATCCCTTGCCTGGCGCATGTGCTGAATTTGGTGGTGCAGAGTTTGCTGAAAAATTAACCTGCAATAGGCTCATAGATGCCTTGGTGATAGTTCCGGGGTCCTTCACGTGGCCATGGGAAAGGGTAGGGCAGCAGTCCTTCACCTGGTGTGTATGCAGGCGGTGCACTCATCTCGCACCCTGGCCCAGACTGTATTGACATATCTGCAGGCACAACGTCTCTCTGCATATCTGAGAACCGCCGTCACCACGACCGCGAGGAAGGTTCGCCCCACCTAAGCCTTTATTGCCTGCTCTTATGGCTGAAATCCGCGAAGCTGCGATAAAGAAAACAAATCGCACCAAGATATACTTTGAGGAGCTCACCAAAAGATTAGTTGAGCACCCAGACAACAGCCAGCCCCGACAGGCAGAAACTTTTATGTAAATCGCCGGTCCGTGAAACGGAGTTACCTGCCGGGCCGCCTGTATAATCTGGCAGAAGGAGAAAAGGTGGAATTCACCCCTGCCGAGGGCCTGCGAGGTCCGTATGTGACTGCAGTCTCCAGACTGCAACCCGAACCAGAAGACTGGGAGTGTGCGCATGATGCCGCAGAAGCAGAGAGCGTGTCTGAATTCCCGTTAGGGCCTGCCCCGTCCACCTACCAGCAGAAATCTTCCTTCATAGGTCCCGACATCTTCTGGCAGTTAACTGTGTTGGAAGGAGATGCCAATCCCTATCCCAACTTTGATCTACACAGACGGGCGAAAGACATAGCCGAGATGCAGGTACACACTAGGTTTCAGGCCTACCTGGAGGGCCAATGCCAGACTGCTGCGCGCCAGCGGATGAATGCCCTTCGTGAGTGTTACCCACAGTTTGTCTCTGCTGCCCATGAGCCGGCACCTGAAACACAAGGTGGTGCACCGGAGTGAGCCTGCACCAGGTCTGCCTATGTTCTGGAGAAACCGTGTTACGCCCGATCAAGGATCCGTGCCCAAGAGGAGATCCTGGCTGAAGCGATCGAGTCTACACCCTGGGGAGTCCCAGTGCAGATAGTGTCCCCTGACGGTTGAGTCCTATGGCCCGTGCCTGGAGAGGATCCTGAGGCGGAAGACACCTACCTGTGAGAAGGCCTGTAGGCCATTTCCTACTGACTGTGTCGCAAAGGAGTCCAAAGTTTGTCCAGTATGGTCTGTTTGCTAGTTCCTCAAAGTAAGTGGTAGTTGCAAGGCCACTCCAAAGCCTACTGGCTCCTTTAAAACATTTTCAGGACTCCCTGCCGGACAATTATTCCTTATCCCAGTTTGCGCCTCTTTTTGCGCCAAATTTTACTCCCTTCTCAGGTTTACTGGGAACTTTAACTCAGGACATTGGGTTACGTAAATTTTAAGCTGTGTACCCAGAAGAACATTTTCTGTGCCTGTTTTTTATACAATTCCCATGTTTACAAGTCAACAGACTTTTGCACTTTAATTATTACTGATGAAGGTGCAAGAGTGCACCGAAACGCGTTTGGTCTTATCCAGAATAGTACTTGGACTTTGAACTAAAAAAAGCCCTTTTTATAAACTAAAGGTGAACATCTACCATATAGTTCGCTGACAAAATCGGTCAGCTGATTTGAGTAACGGACCGTCATTTCCGGTCATAGGAACGTCACTTCCTGTATAGCGGAGAATAACGTAGCGATCCAGGAAGCCGGAACAGAAGAAGATACCGAAGACGTCGAAGAACACGTGCGCACCACCGCTACACGCCGCATAGGATCGGACTACCTCAGTAAAGACACCTCTCTGCAGCAGTTCCCCGGAATCCATCTCTATGGGGTAAGACTGTTCCTTCTTCCTTCCTTAAGGTGATTGTACTCTCAGGACATAAGCGGACTTACATCACCATAAGATTCTATTATTACTTTTTTAGTGCACGTCATATAAGACCTATAGGCAGACTGATCATCTGCATAAGTAGGTCTCTTTCAGTCATATAAGGACTCTTTTATTTGATACAATAGGATATATTAAGAGGGATCACAGTGTTCCTGATATAACTTTTAATAATTTTTACCAGTGTATGATGAAATTTTATTGCTTCTCCATATCATATTACCATTGATATATTGAATGGCGCAACTTCAATTGATTGATTTATTTATTGAATGATATACTGAAAGGTATAATTTTATAAACAATAAAGAAACGAGATATACCTCATATGCAATCAGATTTTTCTATATACCTAGTCATTTGAGTGCCCTCCACTCTGTAAAATTTATACTATATCGAATATTTTGGCAATTGGTACTGCCATATCTGGAGAGAGCACCTAGCCGTGTCGTGCAAGTCAGTAGAGCCTTTGCAATCTTTTCTTACTTTAATTATTATGTTGCACTATAAAGGTTTTATACTAGATTTGGTTGGACTTTGTCATGGACTTTGTACCCCATTTGTGAGATCAACGCCCATTTGTGTCACCGGCAAGTTCAGAAGTTACGCCGCCCAGTGTCCCTTTTTGTGTTGTGATCCACATGATATATGACGTTTTAATAATGTGTATTTTCATACTGTTTTTCATATTTATATTAGTATACCTGCCTGCATGCTCTCCCCTTTATATTTTTTAAGGAGATCTCATCATGTCCTGAATGTGTCGAGGCCGACACATGTTAAACAAGGGGGGTATGCAGTGTCCTACTCGTGTACATGGATACTGCAAAGTTGTTATATTATGTTATATCATCCTGTATTCCACCCTTATGTAAAATCCCTGTTAGCAGTCTGTCAGGTGCACTACATTTTTTACACCACTAGATGGGGATAGCATCATAGTCTATATATATATATATATATATATATATATATATATATATATATACAGTACAGACCAAAAGTTTGGACACACCTTCTCATTCAAAGAGTTTTCTTTATTTTCGTGACTATAAAAATTGTAGATTCACACTGAAGGCATCAAAACTATGAATTAACACATGTGGAATTATATACATAACAAAAAAGTGTGAAACAACTGAAAATATGTCATATTCTAGGTTCTTCAAAGTAGCCACCTTTTGCTTTGATTACTGCTTTGCACACTCTTGGCATTCTCTTGATGAGCTTCAAGAGGTAGTCACCTGAAATGGTTTTCACTTCACAGGTGTGCCCTGTCAGGTTTAATAAGTGGGATTTCTTGCCTTATAAATGGGGTTGGGACCATCAGTTGCGTTGTGGAGAAGTCAGGTGGATACACAGCTGATAGTCCTACTGAATAGACTGTTAGAATGTGTATTATGGCAAGAAAAAAGCAGCTAAGTAAAGAAAAACGAGTGGCCATCATTACTTTAAGAAATGAAGGTCAGTCAGTCCGAAAAATTGGGAAAACTTTGAAAGTGTCCCCAAGTGCAGTCACAAAAACCATCAAGCGCTACAAAGAAACTGGCTCACATGCGGACCGCCCCAGGAAAGGAAGACCAAGAGTCACCTCTGCTGCGGAGGATAAGTTCATCCGAGTCACCAGCCTCAGAAATCGCAGGTTAACAGCAGCTCAGATTAGAGACCAGGTCAATGCCACACAGAGTTCTAGCAGCAGACACATCTCTAGAACAACTGTTAAGAGGAGACTGTGTGAATCAGGCCTTCATGGTAGAATATCTGCTAGGAAACCACTGCCAAGGACAGGCAACAAGCAGAAGAGACTTGTTTGGGCTAAAGAACACAAGGAATGGACATTAGACCAGTGGAAATCTGTGCTTTGGTCTGATGAGTCCAAATTTGAGATCTTTGGTTCCAACCATCGTGTCTTTGTGCGGCGCAGAAAAGGTGAACGGATGGACTCTACATGCCTGGTTCCCACCGTGAAGCATGGAGGATGAGGTGTGATGGTGTGGGGGTGCTTTGCTGGTGACACTGTTGGGGATTTATTCAAAATTGAAGGCATACTGAACCAGCATGGCTACCACAGCATCTTGCAGCGGCATGCTATTCCATCCGGTTTGCGTTTAGTTTGACCATCATTTATTTTTCAACAGGACAATGACCCCAAACACACCTCCAGGCTGTGTAAGGTCTATTAGACCATGAAGGAGAGTGATGGGGTGCTGCGCCAGATGACCTGGCCTCCACAGTCACCGGACCTGAACCCAATCGAGATGGTTTGGGGTGAGCTGGACCGCAGAGTGAAGGCAAAAGGGCCAACAAGTGCTAAGCATCTCTGGGAACTCCTTCAAGACTGTTGGAAGACCATTTCAGGTGACTACCTTTTGAAGCTCATCAAGAGAATGCCAAGAGTGCGCAAAGCATTAATCAAAGCAAAAGGTGGCTACTTTGAAGAACCTAGAATATGACATATTTTCAGTTGTTTCACACTTTTTTGTTATGTATATAATTCAACATGTGTTAATTCATAGTTTTGATGCCTTCAGTGTGAATCTACAATTTTCATAGTCATCAAAATAAAGAAAACTCTTTGAATGAGAAGGTGTGTCCAAACTTTTGGTCTGTACTGTATATATATATATATATATATATATATATATATACATACCACAGTTCAGGCCTAGTTGGTTAGTTGTTGGTTGGGGTAGCTGGAGTGAGGAGCAGGGGGAAGGAGATGACCCCCTCCTCTCAGCTCTCTCTTGGGCTCCACGGCCCAGAGGAGCCAATTCGTTGTCTCAGTTGTCATGCCAAAAAACAGGCAGAGGGGAGACCTCCTTCTACCGTCTACTCTTCTGGGGTGCCAAGTGGACTTTATAATTTTCTATGTAAAAGACAAAGGAAGGACAATAGTCATTATACTAGGCTTCAGGCGCTATACTAGCTTCTGGCAGCCTCACCATTACTTCAAAGACAGACAGGCCATCTGTTGTAGCACTTGTGTGTAGAAGATAAGGACCTAAACCCACTGTTACTGAGATTAGAACAAGGCAAAGAGCTAACGACCAGTGAGACTATACCTTCTATACTCTAGAAAGACTTGAGCCTGATACAGGACCACACATAAAGCCTGTTATGAGGGATTTACAGCATTCAACCTCCATATACAGTACAGACCAAAAGTTTGGACACACCTTCTCATTCAAAGAGTTTTCTTTATTTTCATGACTATGAAGGCATCAAAACTATGAATTAACACATGTGGAATTATATACATAACAAACAAGTGTGAAACAACTGAAAATATGTCATATTCTAGGTTCTTCAAAGTAGCCACCTTTTGCTTTTGCTTTCACTCTGCGGTCCAGCTCACCCCAAACCATCTCGATTGGGTTCAGGTCCGGTGACTGTGGAGGCCAGGTCATCTGGCGCAGCACCCCATCACTCTCCTTCATGGTCAAATAGCCCTTACTTTCAAAGTTTTCCCAATTTTTTGGCTGACTGACACCTTCATTTCTTAAAGTAATGATGGCCACTAGTTTTTCTTTACTTAGCTGCTTTTTTCTTGCCATAATACAAATTCTAACAGTCTATTCAGTAGGACTATCAGCTGTGTATCCACCTGACCTCTCCTCAACGCAACTGATGGTCCCAACCCCATTTATAAGGCAAGAAATCCCACTTATTAAACCTGACAGAGCACACCTGTGAAGTGAAAACCATTTCAGGTGACTACCTCTTGAAGCTCATCAAGAGAATGCCAAGAGTGTGCAAAGCAGTAATCAAAGCAAAAGGTGGCTACTTTGAAGAACCTAGAATATGACATATTTTCAGTTGTTTCACACTTGTTTGTTATGTATATAATTCCACATGTGTTAATTCATAGTTTTGATGCCTTCAGTGTGAATCTACAATTTTCATAGTCATGAAAATAAAGAAAACTCTTTGAATGAGAAGGTGTGTCCAAACTTTTGGTCTGTACTGTACATGAGGGACTGTTTATATCTGGATGTAAAGACCCTGCATACAGTAAAGTTATGAGTTGAATTTAAGCCCTGTCTCATTCTTCCACTACCATACTACAACCACTCTCATCATTTTGCACCACCAAGGTGCTGGCATCACGATATTACCTAATTCAGGAGCCCAGCCTCACAATCACCCAGAAAATCCAATCACCATCAAGGGCACCTTGATCACCACCTGGCCGGTGTCGCCTGTAGAAGAGTGTGCCCCGGAGAATTTGGTGCTGTTCTCCCCTTCACTGCAGCCCGGCCCAGCGAGCGTCAAAACTGTGAGTAAAGAACTAACTATTATTCCTCGGTACACCGTCATCTCGCAAGTTATCTCCCTGTGGCCTGGGCGTTGAAGCAGCTGAGCCAGCAGGGTGGTAGCGTGGTCCTAAGTCAGCAGGGTGGCTTTAGTGTGAGATCTGTAGCCAAACGTGCCCAAGGTAGACCGCCTGCTATGCAGGTGCCTAACTGTTCGGAAAGAAGTAGGGTTCACGGAGACAGCGGTCGCAGGCAGTCAGCACATAGCGGTGGGGGGAAAATGCTATACTCGGCTGTGTGGGAATTTTACATCAAGCCGCCAGACGACGTCAGCATGGCCCACTCTGTGATTGGGCCACTGTGTTGATGACTAATGCGATTCCCACCCTCACCACTCTGTGACTGAGCCACTGTGTTGACGACACATGCGATTCCTTATGTGATTCCCACCCTCACCACACTGTGGGCCACTGTGTTGACGATTCATGCAATTCCCACCCTCACCACACTGTGACTGGGCCACTGTGTTGATGACTCATGCAATTCCTCATGTGATTCCCACCCTCACCACACTGTGACTGGGCCAGTGTATTGACAACTCATACGATTCCTCATGCAACTCCCACCCTCACCACTCTGTGACTGAGCCACTGTGTTGACGACTCATGCATTTCCCACCCTCACCACTCTGTGACTGGGCCACTGTGTTGACGACTCATGCGATTTCCACCCTCACCACTCTGTGTCTGTGTTGACTCCTCATGCTGTTGCCACCTCACCACTCGGTCATGGGGGCACTACTTGTTTCAGCATGTAACAGAACAGGCTCCATAGAAATCTACTTGGAATCAGCTGACGACTGTGTAAAAGGAGGATTCGTTTTTTGGGGGTTATTGTTCTGATGGATCAGAGGAAGGGAAAAATAATCAGTGACGTCAACGCAAACTTACTGCTGACACCCTCTCCACTCTGTCGGGGGTGCTCTACTTGTATAAGCGTTTAATAGAACAGGTTCTGTAGACATCTATGTGGAATCAGCTGATGAGGGTGTAAAAGAAGCGTGTTTCTTGACGCTAACATTGACCTGTAAAGCTGAGTTCACACTTTACTTATTTGGTCAGTTACGGGGCCCAAACTGACCAAATAACTAAAGTGTGAAGTGATTCTAAGGCCTCCTGCACACGGCCGTTTTTTTTTCCCGTTTACTGCCCGTTTTTTGCGTTCCGTATACGGTCCGTATACGGAACCATTCATTTCAATGGTTCCGCAAAAAAAACTGAATATACTCCGTATGCATTCCGTTTCCGTATTTCAGTTTTTCCGTTCCGTTTTAACATAGAACATGTCCTATAATTGCCCGCACATCACGTTCAGTGGCTCCATTCAAGTCAATGGGTCCGCAAAAAAAATGGAACACATACGGAAATGCATCCGTATGTCTTCCGTTTCCGTTCCGTTTTTTGCTGAACCATCTATTGAAAATGTTATGCCCAGCCCAATTTTATCTATGTAATTACTGTATACTGTATATGCCATATGGAAAAAAGGAACGGAAAAACGGAACAGAAACGGAAACAAAAAACGGAACAACGGATACGTGAAAAACGGACCGCAAAACACTGAAAAAGCCATACGGTCGTGTGCAATAGGCCTAATAGTGATGTCTGTCATCTGCATGTCATACTGACTCACGGTACTGTTTCACTAGCACAGTGGACTCCCTATACATGTTTCTGCAAAGCACAGTGTTCTACACCACTATACAGGCTCTCAGCAGCCAGGAAATAGCTGTTTTTTAACCCAGTTCATCACAAATAAATTTGGATTGAATAACATTTTTGGGGGAAATTCAGCTAAGTGTCCGAATCGAATTTTTTTGAAATCTCTCATTCTCACCAACTGTCCTTAGTTATGTAACCACCTCCAGCATTGCTCCACTCCATTATATGCTACTGAACGCCTTTTTCTTTGTTATACAGTACATAATTTTGTACAGTTTCCTCAGCAGAAATAAACTGCTATTCAGACTGGATCTTTCATACAATTTCTGTAGTGCATTCCACATGCCTTATGCAGCGTTCTCATGTCTGATGTAGATCAGTTGGTCGTTTCCACTAATAAGCTTATTGTGTCTGTTTGTCTTTTTTTTTGTTTGTTTGTTTTTTGTGCCATTCCTGATAATTGATCATAGTAATAAACTCCCACAAGTCATCTTTGAACAGTAACATTTCCACTTTAAATTTCCATAGCTGGTAATTTTCACTGTTAACTTTGGTCACTGTAAGTTTCAACTCTGAGCTGCCAGCCATCTTTCCCTATATTTATTCTGAGGATGAGACTTCTGGAAGATTCCTGGTGTCTATCCACTCACCAAGCTGTGCTGTTCTGTTTCTTTTTTGTCTGTGTCCTGGGACCATAACCTATTACAGTGTTTGCAGCTTTTAGGGTACTTTCAAACTAACGTTTTTGTTTTCTGGTATTGAGTTCCATCCTAGGGGCTCAATACCGGAAAAAACTGATCAGTTTTATCCTAATGCATTCTGAATGGAGAGTAATCCGTTCAGGATGCATCAGTTCAGTCCCTCTGACGTTTTTTGGCCAGAGAAAATACCGCAGCATGCTGCAGTTTTCTCTCCGGTCAAAAATCCTGAACACTTGCCAGAATGCCGGATTCGACATTAATTTCCATTGAAATGCATTAATGCTGGATACGGTCCCAAGTGTTTCGGCAAAATGAATCCGTTCTTTCCGTCCGTGCATGCGCAGACCGTTAAATCTGTGAAAAAAATAAACACCGGATCCTTTTTTCCGGATGACAACCGGAAAGACGGAACCAGTATTGCAATGCATTTGTGAGACGGATCCGCATCCGGATCAGTCTCACAAATGCATCCGTTTGCGTCCAGATTGCCGGACGGAATCCTCTGCCGCAAGTGTGAAAGTACCCTTATTAACAGCGCTCAGACATATTGCAGGAGAACAAAAAACTGGTTTACTTTACTTGGGACAAAACAGCAACCATTAACTGTTACATCATCATGGCGATGGAGACTACCAGATATAACATCTATGGGCGGACTGGTCATAGAACCAGCAGGAACATTTCCATGTGGGCCGATGCATAAGCTCTCCTCTTGGCTGTCAGCCAGTTACATGAAGATCTGATGCTCTCCGCATTAATTAATGAAGTTGCCCCCCTGAATTCAACTGTGTTGCCATCCTCAGGACCATGATACATTTTCATACTGTGGTGTGGGCGGCAGTATTTTGTGCTGCACTGTGGTATTTGGTTCTGCTGAGGTAATATTTTGTGCTGTTCTATGGTATTTGGTTCTGCTGGGGCGGTATTTTGTTCTACACTATGGTATTGCTGGCCCTGCCTACTTTTGTTGTCTCGCCTTTTGTCAATTTGAACCTCCTACAAATGGGGCCAATTTTTATTTTTTTTCCAGAGCCACTTTAAAGAGGACCTTTCACCTGTATAAACGATGTTAACTGAGTATGCTGCCATATAGAGCGGCGCCCGGGGATCTCACTGCACTTACTATTATCCCCGGGCGCCGCTCCGTTCTCCCGTTATGCCCTCCGGTACCTTTGCTTCTTAAGTTATAGTAGGCGGGTCTTCTCTTGTCCTGTGGGCGTCTCCTTCTCCTAGGCTGCAGCGCTGGCCAATCGCAGCGCACAGCTCACAGCCTGGGAGAAAAAAACCTCCCAGGCTGTGAGCTGTGCGCTGCGATTGGCCAGCGCTGCAGCCTAGGAGAAGGAGACGCCCACAGGACAAGAGAAGACCCGCCTACTATAACTTAAGAAGCAAAGGTACCGGAGCCTATAACGGGAAAAACGGAGCGGCGCCCGGGGATAATAGTAGGTGCAGTGAGATCCCTGGGCGCCGCTCTATATGGCAGCATACTCAGTTAACATCGTTTATACAGGTGAAAGGTCCTCTTTAAGTTCCTAGTCCGACCCTGATAACATCTATATCATTACCAGACAGTACATACACTGGAAAAACTGCACTTGAGTAAAGAGTGATGCTTACAGCGCTGTCTACTATCAGCATAGCATAGTTCCTCCAGCACTGAACTGCAACTGTTGCTGTATTCCAATAGTATTTAATTAATGAGCTTGGTTCTGTGCTATATTTATGTAATAAGCTTAGTATGGTACCACTACTACTGTGCATGTACGGCATCCTTTCTCTTCATTGCTAGGGGACTTCTTTAAATAGCCGAGACCGCAATCAGCTATTTTCAAATTGGACTTGCACTATTAGACATTTTTTGGCATATCACATCAACATGCCATAAATGTGCCAGATGGCAATAGCTCTTTAAGCATAATATTAAGTTACATTTTAAAATTCATGCTACTAATTTAGTGTATTTCATTCCCTACAATGGTTGCGGAGGGGTGTGTGTGTTGGGGGGGGGGGTGCAGACACCATGTAACCTAAGGCTGGCCATGGACAAACGGTTCAGACCAGAACTGTGTTTAAATGGCAAAATAAAGGACTTCTGTGATTCTTTGAGTGCAGTGGCAAGTCCTCTTTTTTTGGACTACTCAGGAACTGTACAATTACCCATTGTGAACAATTCCTGCAAAAACAACAGCAACACATACCCAACCGACAAAGTTAGATGCTGTAGTGGTCATGTTCTTTTGTATTTATGTTTCAATGGGGTATGTATTGATGAAAGCATAAAAATACATATCAGTGCAATACAGAAAAATTCAGGTATTAAACTTGAATATACTTCACATGAAATAATAGTACACGATGGCATTTCTATTGCAATACACAATTTTACGCAGTTAGTGCAATATCTGTGGCTTATAAAATAAAGACAGGATACATAGTTAGAAGGTGAATTAACAATGTGCATCTTGACACGTCACTACCAATCATAAAGTGATACAGTAACGTATGTCTGAGGAATGAGAGGAGGATAACCAAGGTTCCCAGAATTTTTCGAAAGTAGAGAAAGTATCCATCCGGATGGCCGATAATCTTTCATATAATAAAATCCTGTTGACCCTATCCAAAACTGCTTGATAACTTTAACCAGGCGATTTCCATTTATAAGCTATATGTATTCTAGCCGCTAATAGTATAAACTGTGATAGCTTAAAGTTGGGATATCGGAGACAAGTAGGCTTATCACCTAGTAGGCATAGCTGAGGGGATGTCGGATAAGTACATCCTAGAATGGAGGATAGAAGATTGCTAATCTGACTCCAAAATCTCCTGACTACTGGACAAGTCCACCAGATATGAAGCATTGTACCAATATCTTCGCATCCCCTAAAGCATCTGGGAGAGACCTCAGGGTATATATGATGTAGTCTAGATGGGACTAGGTAGGTTCTGTGCAAAATTTTTATAGAGGTTTCAGCTAGTGTTGTTTGCCATGACCCTTTAGTAAGCGTCTGTGAACGCTGGTGCCATCTGGATGTAGAGTAACTCTCGTGCAGATCCTCCTCCCATGCCCTCATGTAAGGCAGTTTAACTCCTTCCTGGGATGCGTTAAGCATTCCATAAATCTGGGACAGTAAGCCCTGTTTACACATTGAGTAGGTAACAAATCGCTCAAACTGGGTAAAATCGACCGACTGGTTATTAGTACAAAGCGAATGCAGGAAAGCAAAAATCTGCCTGGCTAAAAACCTTTCCAGAACAAGGGGGGAGTGTTTGCCTTCAAAGTCTGACATAGAGAGTAATTTACCCCTAGTCAGAAACCTGTAGAGAGAGCACAGCTTGTTAGAGACCCACCAATCCATGGAAGGTGTCTGGATGCCTGGGAGGAAAGCAGGATTACCTACCAAATATGTTAGCGGCGGGATTTTGGACTGCAATGAGAACTTAAATCTAACCGACCTCCATAAAATAAGGGAATAGTGTGTTAGTATGGAATTAGTGCGAATGGCACTCGGTAGTAGAAGGTTGGACCAGATCAGAGCTCTCCAGGAGTACGGGGCTATCAAAGACTGTTCCAATGGGATCCAAAGCGGATGTGTTTTAGGGTCTAAATGCGTTAAAAACAATTGAGCCAGTCTGGCTGCCTTATAATATTTTATAAGATCTGGCACTGAAAGACCTCCTTGTGATTTGTGGCGGCACATCGTCGCCCTAGCAATTCGGGAGCGTTTGTTAGCCCATATGAATTTCATAATGACAGTCTGCCCTTAGGTCCTTGCCACTAACTGGAACTGGCAATGTCCTAAATAGGTAAAGGAGTCTGGGAAGGACCACCATTCTTATAATATTAATCCTACCGACCCAAGACACAGGTAGTGTACTCCAAGACATAAGATCGGCTTTAATTTTACGGTATAGTGGGACAAAGTTGGTTTTATAGACCATTTCAATTGAGGTAGCTAGTTGTATCCCTAGGTATGGGATATAATGAGGCCTGTGTTGAAACGGGAAGTTTTCTAGAATAAGGAATTTCATGTGAGGTTTAACATAAGTCCCGATACTAATGAAAAGGAGTCCAGCATCTTCATTAGTGAGGGGAGGGATATGACCGGGTTTGTAATAGACAACAAAATATCATCCACAAAGAGGCTCAATTTATATTCTTTCCCTCCAACCGAGATGCCCGAGATATCAGGATGCGCTCTTATGTGGGAGGCCAATGGTTCCATGGCAAGCGCAAATAGTGCCGGGGATAGGGGGCAACCTTGTCTAGTACCTCTATGGATTTGGATAGATGAATAGCTAGAAGCAGGCAGTTTCAAGCTGGCTTCAGGTGTAGAATACAAGGACTGTATAGCTGCTACAAAAGGGCCTCTGAAACCCATAGCGGAGAGTACTCTATGTAGGTATAGCCATGTTACAGTGTCGAAGGCCTTCTCTATATCTAACGCCAGCACCGCCAAAGGAGTATTAGATTTGTTGGCCTTCTGTATTAAGTTTAGGACTTTCCTGATATTATCCGGGGCTTCTCTCCCGGGTATTAACCCCGTTTGATCCTTATGTATAAGGTCGGGAAGTAGGCCATTAAGTCGACGTGCTAGAATGGAGGTAAATATATTTTGTTGTCTAGATTTCAGAGGGAGATGGGTCTGTAATTGGAAGGTGACAGAGGGTCTTTATTTGGCTTGGGCAATACCGTAATTTTAGCCGATAGAAACTCTGGCGGGGGCCTAGAACCCTGTAGTAGGCCATTGCAATACTTGGTAATATGAGGGATCAGTGAGGTGGCAAATTTCTTATAATAAAGAGCAGAGAATCCATCAGGACCCGGGGCTTTACCTATTTTCAGATTCTTGATCGTATATTCCACTTCATCCCTTGAGACGTTTACCCCTAGCCCTGCTGCTGCTTCTGGAGTGAGTTTTGAGAGTGGGATAGAGGCTAAAAAGTCTTCCCCTGTGGAGTCAAGGGCTACCCTAGAGTTGGAGTAGAGTTTTTTTGTAAAAAGAGTGAAATGTATCGTAGATAAGGTCCGGGTTTGAGGTGGTCTGACCTGAGTTAGTACGAATTTGGAAAACCTGATTAATTCTCTGTCTAGCCTTAAGCTGGCTGGCCAACATCTTAACTGGTTTATTAGCATATTTGTAATAATAAGAGGCTGTCCATCGTAGGGCCTTCTCTGTATTATTGGAGAGTAGTACATTAATTTGGGCCTTAACATCCTTAATCGCTTTCAGAAGGTAAAGTGAGGGGTTTTGTTGGTGAACTCGGACCAACCTCGTCAATTTAGCTTCTAAAGCAAGTAGTGTTGAGTTCCTTTCCTTTTTCAGCCGAGATGCAATCCCTATTAGTCTCCCTCGCATGTAAGCTTTGTGCGTTAGCCACAGCGTCATGGGGTCAATATCAGGCGTATCATTTTCTATAAAGAAGTGTCTCAGATCATCTTGGAGCTGATCATGCACAGCCGGTCGTGTTAGCAAGGATTCGTTCAGTCTCCATGAATATGGAAGGCTGAGTTTGTTTGAGGATAAAATTTCCACCAGGACCATGTCGTGGTCAGACCAAGATGAAACAATGTGCCTGGAGTAAGAGACATGAGGAAGGTAATTAGTAGACACCAGTATCATATCAATGCGAGTATACACTCTATGAGCCGGAGAGTAGTAAGTGTAGCTTCTCTGTGAGCCATTATGCTCTCTCCAAGAATCAGCCACTGACAAAGATTCCAGAACTTGTCGAATCTTGGTGGAGTTGGTATAAGAGCAAGGTTGGTTAGGTTTGGAGGAGCAGTCTAGCATAGGGTTAATAACAAAATTGAAGTCTCCGCACCATAGGAGTTTATGATAGGAGAGAGATTCAATAATGTGTCCTATGTCTTGAAAGAAAGCAATGGGGTCAATATACATTGACTATGCAAAGGGTTTCTCCCTTGTATGAGCCAACTAATATTACATATCTCCCATCGGGATCAATGATGGTCTGGGTCGGCACAAATGGGAAGGAATTTTTAAGCAAGGTGATCACCCCCTTACATTTGGCATGATAGGTAGAAGAAAAATATCTGGTGTAGTGTCGGTGGAAATATTTTTGATGCGATGACGGGGTGAAATGTGATTCCTGTAGGCATATAACATCTGGTAGGTGTTTAAAATATGTGGTGAAGGCTGTCTTACGTTTCCTGGGGGAATTGAATCCCCTTACATTATGGGTTAGTACCTTGCACATAAAATAATCATATATGGTTGATTACCTTTGCACTGACTGAGGATTATCAAAGCAACAGAGAATGCCCCCATGAGTAACCATTGGTTCAAAGAACCTTAACAAAGTGCTTGCGAGCACAACATAACAGAGTGGCTGAACCTAACGTGGTCAGCAAATATAGGTAGGCAAGTGGAAGCAAGATGGTGCCCTAGAGGGGCAGGTGGCTCAATTCCAATCGGCCTAAAAGGAGTAGGCAACATGAAAGTCCGTTACGCCGAATCCCTGTAGCGAAGTGCAGGAATCCTTAGTCCGAGGTGTCTCCGAATGATCATTAGATGGAGGGTGGAACTTGTGTCCAGATCTGCAGCACAGATCCATGTAACGTAGGAGTCGCTCCCTAGACACTCAATCTCAATCGTTCGCCGACCTGGTCGCACGAGGTGAAGAGGATGGCACCTTGGTCCAGACTCTGGCTGGCCTTGGCGGTCTCAGTGGGGCGGCTGTGACTTCAGAACGTTCAATCGAGATTCCCGCCCGTTGCAGAACATCTATTCCCTCCTCCGGGGTATTAATCGTATGTGAACGGGAGTTTAGCTGGAAAGTCAGATTAAAAGGAAAACCCCATCTACAGTATAGTGGATCTGAGCCTTTTGTAGAGCAGCCGTTACTGGTCGCATTTCTCTGCGCTTGCGGAGGGTGGATGGAGCTAAGTCCGCATATAGGTGAACTGACGAAGGTAGGCGCGGCAATTCAGGCCGATTGCGTGCAGCTGCTAGCACCTGATCTCTCACCTCAGGGTAGTGAAACTTAAGGACAATGTCCCTTGGCAGGTCTGATGATCTGGGTTTACCCAGGGCCCTATGAACTCTGTCCATCCGCAGTTGTGATGGTTCCGCTTGGGGTAAGAGAGCCTCAAACAGCGTGGTCATGGTAGCCTGGAGTTCCTGGAACGATTCAGGGAGGCCTCTGACCCGCAGGTTTCCTCTTCTGGATCTGTTCTCCAGATCCTCTATTTTAAGTTCTAGGGCTGCCAGTTGAGCTGCATGTGAGTTAATGTCCTCCCGGTCAGCGCTAATGGCGTCTGATATGTCATCAGTCTGGGACTCTAACTCAGAGACCCGGTTCCCCAAGTCCTGTATTTGGCTGGAAAATTCTTCCACAGCTTGTGAAAGTTTCGCTTTAAACAGGGAGGCTATGTTTTTTATATAAGGTAGCCTGACCTGAGTCTGTGAGGCTTGTAATCGGTGGCTGTACTCCCTCTGAGGATTAAGCTGGACTTGCCGGAGGTGAAGAGGGGCCCGCCATGATGGTCTCTCTGGACTGCCGGAACATCTCCGGTAATGTCTGCGACGGGGCAGGAGTATTCGTGATTTTGTTCCTCCCCTTGTTGCGGGTCATCTTCGGTGTCCCCTGAATTTGATTTTATGGGCTGGTGGAGCCGTGAAGACGGCGCTATTGTGGGATTCCTTCGGCGAGCGGAGCTCACCAAGACATGTCTTCTCGGCAAGCCTCGCGCATGCGCCTCCTTCATGTTCTTTTGTATTTAAACAGTATCAACTATTTTCTTATAACTTTTAATACAACTGTTCTTATAACAAGTCTACTGTTCTTTTATATCTTTGATATACAAACCGGATTCCAAAAAAGTTGGGACACTAAACAAATTGTGAATAAAAACTGAATGCAATGATGTGGAGATGGCAAATGTCAATATTTTATTTGTAATAGAACGTAGATGACAGATCAAACGTTTAATCCGAGTAAATGTATCATTTTAAAGGAAAAATACGTTGATTCCAATTTTCACGGTGTCAACAAATCCCCAAAAAGTTGGGACAAGTAGCAATAAAAGGCTGGAAAAAGTAAATTTGAGCATAACGAAGAGCTGGAAGACCAATTAACACTAATTAGGTCAATTGGCAACATGATTGGGTATAAAAAGAGCTTCTCAGAGTGGCAGTGTCTCTCAGAAGCCAAGATGGGTAGAGGATCACCAATTCCCACAATGTTGCGCAGAAAGATAGTGGAGCAATATCAGAAAGGTGTTACCCAGCGAAAAATTGCAAACACTTTGCATCTATCATCATCAACTGTGCATAACATCATCCGAAGATTCAGAGAATCTGGAACAATCTCTGTGCGTAAGGGTCAAGGCCATAAAACCATACTGGATGCCCGTGATCTCCGGGCCCTTAAACGACACTGCACCACAAGCAGGAATGCTACTGTAAAGGAAATCACAGAATGGGCTCAGGAATACTTCCAGAATCCATTGTCAGTGAACACAATCCACCGTGCCATCCGCCGTTGCTAGCTGAAACTGTACAGTGCAAAGAAGAAGCCATTTCTAAGCAAGATCCACAAGCTCAGGCGTTTTCACTGGGCCAGGGATCATTTAAAATGGAGTATGGCAAAATGGAAGACTGTTCTGTGGTCAGACGAGTCACGATTCAAAGTTATTTTTGGAAATCTGGGACGCCATGTCATCCGGACCAAAGAGGACAAGGACAACCCAAGTTGTTATCAACGCTCAGTTCAGAAGCCTGCATCTCTGATGGTATGGGGTTGCATGAGTGCGTGTGGCATGGGCAGCTTGCATGTCTGGAAAGGCACCATCAATGCAGAAAAATATATTCAGGTTCTAGAACAACATATGCTCCCATCCAGACGTCATCTCTTTCAGGGAAGACCCTGCATTTTTCAACAAGATAATGCCAGACCACATTCTGCATCAATCACAACATCATGACTGCGTAGGAGAAGGATCCGGGTACTGAAATGGCCAGTCTGCAGTCCAGATCTTTCACCTATAGAGAACATTTGGCGCATCATAAAGACGAAGGTGCAACAAAGAAGGCCCAAGACGATTGAACAGTTAGAGGCCTGTATTAGACAAGAATGGGAGAGCATTCCTATTTCTAAACTTGAGAAACTGGTCTCCTCGGTCCTCAGACGTCTGTTGAGTGTTGTAAGAAGAAGGGGAGATTCCACACAGTGGTGAAAATGGCCTTGTCCCAACTTTTTTGGGATTTGTTGACACCATGAAATTCTGATTCAACATATTTTCCCCTTAAAATGGTACATTTTCTCAGTTTAAACTTTTGTTCCGTGATTTATGTTCTATTCTGAATAAAATATTAGAAGTTGGCACCTCCACATCATTGCATTCAGTTTTTATTCACGATTTGTATAGTATCCCAACTTTTTTGGAATCCGGTTTGTACATTATTTTGATGAGGTTATTTCTAAAAATTCATGAACATTTTTTATAACGGATTTCTCTGTTTTTTCCCATAGGTAAACATGTATACTTATCAGCTAAAATCAATGGCAATCTTGTGGTGAGGCCTTACACTCCATTACATTGTGATGCTAAAGGATATGTTGATCTGTTAATAAAGGTAATATCATTTCTGTAAAATATCATTATATCTAGGGCTGAGCAAATAGAAGATGACAAAGTGGAATTCTATCCGAATTTCAGGAAAAATTTGATTAGAGACAAAGCCGAATTTCCTCGAGCTTTGTGTAACGAATCCGATTCTTTTTCAAAAATGGCTGCTGCACATGTTACATAGAGGAAGTAAGAAGCCTGGGAATGAGGGATCACCCATAATGCCATGCAGCCATCCAATCAGCAGATTGTGATGTCACAGCTGTATTAAAAACCTCATCCTCATCACCTGACAGTCTCTGCCATTTCCCAATAAACTTAGTGCAGGGAGAGACATTACAGGCACTAGGGACAGTGATTAGGAAAGACTTTATTCACAAAATATTACTATTGAGCAGTTAAGGAATAGCTTATAGATAGTGTAGGGATATAATAGGGAGGCATTATCCACACTAAAGGGAGAGAGCAGGGGCCATTTGAATATTGTAAAGCTTGGATAATAGAGAAGCTATTCTATTACACCTTGCTGCACTAACTGGGGTTAAAAAGTGTTTTAACACTGCAGATTTTAGATTGTTTGCATTCTTTTATACATAACTATTTCCATTAATCCTTGATTCTGTTATTGGGGTGAAATTACAGTCTGATACTACTAATTTTGGGGAGTTCATATTCTTTTAAGTAAATCCATTAATCCTTGATTCTGGGGTGATATTACGGCCTGATACTACAGATTTTGGGAGGGTCACGTTCTTTTATACATAAGTAAATGCGTTAATCCTTAATTGTGTAATTGGGGTGAAATTGTGGCTTGATACTACAGATTTTGGGGTGTTCACATTCTTTCATACATAAGTAAATCTGCTAATCCTTGATTCTGTAATTGGGATGAAGTTGTGGCCTGATGCGACAGATCTTGGGGCGTTCACGTCCTTTTATACATAAGTAAATCCCTTATTCCTTGATTGTGTAATTGGGGTGAAATTGCTTCCTGATCCTACTGATTTTGGGGTGTTCACATTATTTTATACATAAGTAAATCAATTCATCCTTGATGCTGTGGTAAAATTGTAGCCTGACACTACTGCTATTTTACAGTTACTGTTACAGTACAGTATGTCCGAAAGACAAGTGCCAGGTCCTTCTAAGGGAATGGACAGTGGCAAAAAGGTTTCTGGAGCTGGTAGAAGAAGCAGCAGAAGAAAGGGGGGGCAGTAGTAGTCGCAGGCCAGAGCTGCCAGTGTCATCCCACGGTCGTGTTTGACAAGTAACCCAGCTGTCCTTGAATGGTTGACTCGGTCTTCAACATCATCTCAAGTTACATCAGACACCCCCAGCCAGGAGTCGGTGGGACACCACACTTAGTTGGTATTGCCCAGGGACAAGCTCCGTGCGCCCACCTGTCCTGAACCTGCTTCTTTCATTTTCTGTTCCATCTGCTTGAAAAGTGTATGCTGTTGGCTCTGCTCTGCTTTTCACCAAGGGAGAGCTTCTAGAGGATAATCAGAAGCTACTGCCCAGCCAAGGTTTGGAGGAGAGATCCGCTGCTTCCTCCGGTAGGCCAGCAAGTAGTCTCAATAAGATTCGCGTGGCATCAGGTGTTGGGAGTAGTCAGGCACGCTGCCCTGAGTCTGGTGAGGGTGACATCAGTGACGTGCAGACAGTAGTGGATGATGATGTAGCCGATAACACGTGGGAGCCAGGTAAAGAGGGGGCTTCATCATCATCAGGGGATGAGGGTGGCAGCTTGCACATGAGGCAGCGGCTGAGTCAGCAAGTTGATAGCGTGGCTGTGAGTCCACAGGGTGGCAGCAGTGTAAGGTCTGGAGTAAAACGTGCCCGGGGTAGACTATCTGCTACTCTGGAGCCTACCTATCTGGAAACAACTCGTGGAGCATGGGTTCATAGAGACAACGACAGTCAGTACGCAGTGGTGGGAGAAAAATGCCATACTCGCCCATGTGGGAATTTTTAATCAAGTCAACAGAGGACGTCAGCGTCGCCATGTGTAGAATCTGTGGGCAGGAAGGGAAGCGTTGCCATGGTGCCAATGTTGTAACTATTGCCCTGCGTCAACACATGCAGCGTCACCATAAAGTGGCCTGGGAAACCTTGACGCTAATGTTGTTATAGAGAAAGAAATGGGTTGTTGAACCAGGATAAGTGACTGCGGGTGCAGTTCTCCTGGATGTTGCTCGAAAACAATGCAATACTAAAGGAAGGGGAGCAGTGACATGTTAAAACTTAACTTTTAATATGTATAAATTCTCCCTAGAAAGTAAAAAAACCCTTACAAATTAGAAAGAACACTTATGTGTAGGACCTAAATTGGTGTGATACCAATGTATGGCAATACACCAGGCTAGGCGCATACCACCCTAGGCCCGAGTGCACAATTTGCCTAGGCACAAGTAGGACCTGGGCATTAAGTCCCAATATTCCAGTCCCAAGGTAGGGGTACTGGAACTCTGGGGACACTAAAAAAACACGGAATGGTCTTACCGGTTTTGTAGAGACCTCACTTGTTCACAACTTGTGGAGTGTTGGTGAAGGAGGTGGTCACACAAGGAGAACTTGTCAATACCAGATGTCCAGTCAGTAATCGAGGCGTCCGAAACTTCGGTAAGACATAGAAGTACGTGGACCTCAAAGAGAGAGAAACTTACCCTAGTAAGGCCCTACTTGACCTATTCAGCCCTGGTGAGCTAACACGGGGTCCGTGCCCCGCAAGGGGTGGCCCCGTCCGGAACCTTACCCTGATAAGGAGTCCCTATGAAGCCCTATACAGGGTGACCATAGACTGGACTAATAGTATTGTCAGGGAAAAGGAAAATAATACTAAAATAAGTGGCCGTAATGTATTAGCGTGTACCAACGTGTTTCATCAGCAAAACATCTCATAAGGCTGTTAAATATAACCATAAAACCCCATGAATCATCAGGGGACACGGGGCTTGGTATTACACAGCTCCTGCTTACAGCTCCTGCTTATCCACCTGCTATACACAAAAGAGAAGAAGGGGCCCTTGCATCAACGCCCACAGTGCAGAGCAAGGTAGAGGAATGTTCAAATGAGGCATGTGGCATAATACACCTGCAAAACATATAAACAAAATGGGCGACCCATTAGAATAAAGATCCCACACTGCCCACTAAGTGATAAGTGAGGGCTGGTACTCACAATACTCCTGGGACAGCATGTAACAGATGTCCAGGGTCGTGGGCACTGAAGTTTACCGTGCCGCCATCACACACGCAGGCCTGACAGGCACTGACAAGTGCGCTGTATTTCAAAGGAGGAAGCGGCGGAGGATCGGCCTATGCGCGTGCCCACGTGACCGGACCATATCACATGATCGGGCCCACGGAAGTACGGCGCTCAAACAATGCACAGCTGCTGGGAGAAAGTAATCAGGCACAACAGCTTAAGCAACACCACAATGTATTTTACAAAACAGACTGTTGAGGTGGCTCACCTAACTAGTGTAGTGGATGAGGTGCTGCTGTCCAACTGGTTCACCCAAACCAGGATAAATGGAGTTTGAAGGACAAAGAAAGCTTGATGGACAGGTGCTCAAACAACTGGATATTAAAAATACTGAGATGTGAACAGACCCGGATATAGTTGAATGTGCAATGTGCAACTTTATTATAGATAAAAAATAGATAAAAAATATATAGAAGAAAATGGTATATAAAATGTGATATATATAAAATAAATGGGTAAGATGATGTATAGAAGGTGATATGCAAAAAAATTTTGATGATTATACAAAAATAAAAAAAATACTAACTTGAGAAAATTTAAAAATTCAAAATACAATCAGTCCTGAGGTAGTAAAAATGAGTTTTTGGAGTAAAAGGAGCCAGAAAGATATCCAGACATCAGTCTGATTGCCCCGGGGAAGGGGGGGGGGGAGTATAGTGATGTAGTTAGGTCAGAAGAGGGGAGAATAAGCCCCTTCAGAATGATTAAAATATTTAGGAGAAAACACCCTCTCCTTTATGATAAACATAACTTGAAACAGAGGTATCAAATGATGGCGTTCCACACTGAACCGGTGTAGTGCCCTAATACCCTTGATACCTTTGATTCCCCCGCAGTCTGTCGACAATGGTCCTGTGTTCGGCGTGTGGCAGCGGCTCCTAAGCGGCTCCTAGGCGGCTCGTGGGTAGCGTGCGCGGCTCCTCTGCCCGGCGTCCCACGTGGCGGTGACGTCACAGGATGTGTTGATGTCCGCATCAGCAGGGGGGTGTGAGCAATTGGCGGTGTAGTAATGGTCTGTTCGTTATCCAAAGATCGAGATCTCCTGTAACTGAATCCTTGTGTGAGATCAACCGGTGCTAATCCAGGATATCCAGGGTTCTTAGGACGGTACCAAACGTGTTTCGGGGAGTGTCCTTCCCCTTCATCAGTGGTACCTGCATACTCTTACTTTGGGCTTTAAATACCTTCTAGTTGCATGTAATTATCTAGTCATGCAATTATCCAATAAAAGTTGTTTAAGAACATAAAAAAGGTCATGAATGGTGTTATAAATAAACAATTAAGTTCCACTATAGATGTTGGTGATTATAATGACAGTAATAAAAATACAAAAAATACAAAAAATGAAATAGGATAAAAGATAATAAAAATGAAGGATAATATGTAATATTATAGGTGAATCAGGAATAAAAGGACAATAAAAGATACGGTAGGAGAATAAAGTGTTGGCAGTATTTATATCTAAAAATATATACGGTATATACACTCACCTAAAGAATTATTAGGAACACCTGTTCTATTTCTCATTAATGGAATTATCTAGTCAACCAATCACATGGCAGTTGCTTCAATGCATTTAGGGGTGTGGTCCTGGTCAAGATAATCTCCTGAACTCCAAACTGAATGTCAGAATGGGAAAGAAAGGTGATTTAAGCAATTTTGAGCGTGGCATGGTTGTTGGTGCCAGACGGGCCGGTCTGAGTATTTCACAATCTGCTCAGTTACTGGGATTTTCATGCACAACCATTTCTAGGGTTTACAAAGAATGGTGTGAAAAGGGAAAAACATCCAGTATGCGGCAGTCCTGTTGGCAAAAATGCCTTGTGGATGCTAGACGTCAGAGGAGAATGGGCCGATTGATTCAAGCTGATAGAAGAGCAACGTTGACTGAAATAAGCACTCGTTACAACCGAGGTATGCAGCAAAGCATTTGTGAAGCCACAACACGCACAACCTTGAGGCGGATTGGCTACAACCGCAGAAGACCCCACCGGGTACCATTCATCTCCACTACAAATAGGAAAAAGAGGCTACAATTTGCACGAGCTAACCAAAATTGGACTGTTGAAGACTGGAAAAATGATGCCTGGACTGATGAGTCTCGATTTCTGTTGAGACATTCAAATGGTAGAGTCTGAATTTGGCGTAAACAGAATGAGAACATGTATCCATCCTCTGATGGCTACTTCCAGCAGGATAATGCACCATGTCACAAAGCTCGAATCATTTCAAATTGGTTTCTTGAACATGACAATGAGTTCACTGTACTAAAATGGCCCCCACGGTCACCAGATCTCAACCCAATAGAGCATCTTTGGGATGTGGTGGAACGGGAGCTTCGTGCCCTGGATGTGCATCCCTCAAATCTCCATCAACTGCAAGATGCTATCCTATCAATATGGGCCAACATTTCTAAAGAATGCTATCAGCACCTTGTTGAATCAATGCCACATAGAATTAAGGCAGTTCTGAAGGCAAAAGGGGATCCAACACCGTATTAGTATAGTGTTCCTAATAATTCTTTAGGTGAGTGTAACTCTCATAATGGTAAATGGTGATGTGTCAGGAATAATATAATTGATTTATGTGTTATATGATTTTTTTCGTATTGGGTCTAGCTGGATGGAACTAGTAGTCCTATACTGATAAAAGGTCTGTGTTGATAATTTTAGATGAATTAGATGTTATTACTATGATTGGTTATCTGCTGTGTGATGATTATGATCTTCTTTGAAGTAGGTAGTCTTAGTCTATAGCAGGCATGCTCAACCTGCGGCCCTCCAGCTGTTGCAAAACTACAACTCCCAGCATGCCCTAATAGCTGTAGGCTGTCCAGGCATGCTGGGAATTGTAGTTTGGCAACAGCTGGAGGGCCGCAGGTTGGGCATCCCTGGTCTATAGTGATGTGAGTCTGTTTGAGAGTAGAAATGTGAGTCTGTTTGAAAGTAGAAAAGTAGAAAATGGATGGAGGCCCGCGGCCGAGGGGGGGTCACAGTGCTGGTAGACAGCCGGACTGCGACTCCACATCGACCAGGGGCCTCACACCCTATTTAGAGGAAGCCAAAAATCTCCAATTCGGAATTCAGGCCCACTGGAATGATGGAGTTAAATTCAAAGATATATTTAGATTCTATACGTGACATCTTTCTGATATGGTCGCCTCCTCTCCAGTCTCTTTCCACCTTCTCAATAGCAGCAAAGGAGAGACCAGTGGGGTTATTTTATGTTCTATAAATGGAGTTATAAAGTCACAAAAAGCATCCAAAATGCATCTGTTAGTACTATTAGTCCAGTCTATGGTCACCCTGTATAGTGCTTCATAGGGACTCCTTATCAGGGTAAGGTTCCGGACAGGGCCACCCCTTGCGGGGCACGGACCCCGTGTTAGGTCACCAGGGCTGAATAGGTCAAGTAGGGCCTTACTAGGGTAAGTTTATTTCTCTTTGAGTACGTGGACTTCTATGTCTTACTGAAGTTTCGGACACCTCGATTACTGACTGGACATCCGGTATTGACAAGTTCTCCTTGTGTGACCACCTCCTTCACCAACACTCCACACGTTGTGAACAAGTGAGGTCTCAACAAAACCGGTAAGACCATTCCGTGTTTTTTTAGTGTCCCCAGAGTTCCAGTATTCCTACCTTGGAACAGGAATATTGGGACTTAATTCCCAGGTCCTCCTTGTGCCTAGGCAAATTGTGCACTCGGGCCTAGGGTGGTATGCGCCTAGCCTGGTGTATTGCCATACATTGGTATCACACCAATTTAGGTCCTACACATAAGTGTTCTTTCTTGTTTGTAAGGGTTTTTTTTACTCTCTAGGGAGAATTTATACATATTAAAAGTTAAGTTTTAACATGTCACTGCTCCCCTTCCTTTAGTATTGCTAATGTTGTTATACAGCCTGACGCAGCAACCACTGCATCTCCCAATGGCCTGCACCCCTTCTCCAGCAGTCAAGGCTCCACCACCTCAGCAGAAGGGAGCTGTGTTTCCTTCCCATCATCTACTGGTCCTGAAGCTCCTCCTACTTCTCCTCGTCACTCATTTCACCACTAATCGATCACTGAAGCGATTGCGAAAAACAATATTATCCGTGCACTCATCCAATGGTGCAGAAGCTGAATATGCTCCTGGCCATGTTGTTGGTTCTACAGTCCCTCTCTTTCCATGTGGTGGACTCTGTACCTTTCACAGAAGTGATGGCTTGTGCCTAGCCAAGGTGGAGAGTCCAAAGACGTCATTACTTCTCCAGAAAGGCTGTACTAGCCCTGTACACATACAATACAGACCAAAAGTTTGGACACACCTTCTCATTCAAAGAGTTTTCTTTATTTTCATGACTATAAAGGCATCAAAACTATGAATTAACACATGTGGAATTATATACATAACAAACAAGTGTGAAACAACTGAAAATATGTCATATTCTAGGTTCTTCAAAGTAGCCACCTTTTGCTTTGATTACTGCTTTGCACACTCTTGGCATTCTCTTGATGAGCTTCAAGAGGTAGTCCCCTGAAATGGTCTTCCAACAGTCTTGAAGGAGTTCCCAGAGATGCTTAGCACTTGTTGGCCCTTTTGCCTTCACTCTGCGGTCCAGCTCACCCCAAACCATCTTGATTGGGTTCAGGTCCGGTGACTGTGGAGGCCAGGTCATCTGGTGCAGCACCCCATCACTCTCCTTCATGGTCAAATAGCTAGCCCTTACTTTCAAAGTTTTCCCAATTTTTCGGCTGACTGACTGACCTTCATTTCTTAAAGTAATGATGGCCTTTCGTTTTTCTTTACTTAGCTGCTTTTTTCTTGCCATAATACAAATTCTAACAGTCTATTCAGTAGGACTATCAGCTGTTTATCCACCTGACTTCTCCTCAACGCAACTGATGGTCCCAACCCCATTTATAAAGCAAGAAATCCCACTTATTAAACCTGACAGGGCACACATGTGAAGTGAAAACCATTTCAGGGGACTACCTCTTAAAGCTCATCAAGAGAATGCCAAGAGTGTGCAAAGCAGTAATCAAAGCAAAAGGTGGCTACTTTGAAGAACCTAGAATATAACATATTTTCAGTTGTTTCACACTTGTTTGTTATGTATATAATTCCACATGTGTTAATTCATAGTTTTGATGCCTTCAGTGTGAATCTACAATTTTCATAGTCATGAAAATAAAGAAAACTCTTTGAATGAGAAGGTGTGTCCAAACTTTTGGTCTGTACTGTATGTTGAGCAGAAGGTGGGCCAGTCCTTGAGCCTGTCAGTGCCTGCTACAGCTCACGGCAGAGCCAACGTGTGGAGATGTAATTATGGTCAAGGATGTGCTGCTGATTCATTTGCCTTGCCATTTCTGAAAGACCTGTAGGAATGGAAAAACGCGGCGCGATTTTTTTTTGCCCCGCACAGTATTAAAAGCCCCATCTACATAAAATAGGCCACTCCCAACAAACACTGTACAGCTGAAATTCTATTGATGAGGCCTGTCTCTACACATCATATGGAGAGGGGAGGGTGTGTCCTCTCCTCCCTCCCGCTCTCATCCCTCCCCAGATCCTTTCCCCCCATCATCTGCCACCCGCCCGTGGCCTGCTGCCCCCTTTGGTCGTCCTCATCCAGCTCTAAATCCTCCTTCTGCAAATGGCAGGGGGCGGAGCCGGAGCATCTCCTCTCCTACATAGTGCCACATACCTCTTACATCCAGGTATGTCACCTTTGTTGTAGACGCTCTCTTTCTTTATCTTCTCCATTCAGACCAGACCGCAATGATGATTTTTTAGCCAACTCCCGTCTCTGCAGAGATTGACAAACAGACATTAGTTTCCTACAGTTCCATCATCTTCACATCTTCTGAACACCCTTTTCTGCCACCCCCGATACTATACTGCAGAAACAGTCCCCCTGGAAATACTACTACCACACAGATAGTGCCCCCTTCAACAATTATTGGCACACAGTGCTCTAAAAAATAACTGCACCCAGACACTAATAGTATAAAGATAATGTCCCCCAAAAATAATTCTGCTAAGCCAGGGTGCTCCCCAAAATCCCACCAATAGAAATAATTCTCTGCCAGAGCACACAAATCAGGGTCTTGGACATGATTAGCATCATTTGGCTGCAGCTCTGGTCACTGAAGGATGCTCCCACACCTAGATGTCAATGGATTCTCTCCTCACACAGGTCCTCAGTGTCTGTCTCATCTCTTTTCTAAGATAGAGGATCCTTCACTTCCTCTCCAGGCTCTGTAACCCCACCCCCTGAGAGTTCTCATCATCACATAAATCCAGAAATGCAATCCATTTTAGCTATGCTAAGAAAACAGCTGCCTCTTGTGGCCAAACAGCAGAATGTCAGTCCAAATCATTTAACTTCATTTAAACAAATACAATGTTCCCACAATGAGAGCTGTTTCCTCATCTCACACAGGCACAATTTAGGGGGTGCTCCTCCACCATACAGAGCACGGCGGTGGCATGCTGTTCTGCACATGGTTTGTCTGGGTGAACAGAGTCACGCTGGGGAGGAACTGCTCTGCGTCTTTCAAGAGGAAACGAATCCTGGCTATCTCCTCACCAACTGAAGATCGGAACCATGGTCACCGATAATCGGAATAACATTGTGTCAGTGCTGCATCAAGGATGGCTGAGCCATGCGCCCTGCATGGCACATGTCTTTAATCTGGTTGTTCTGTCCTCAGATGCGAATCCAATGCAGGGAGAGACCAAATTGTTCCTCAGACCAGTAGGGGAACTCGTTCTACTGTTTTCACCCAACGAATACAATAGTGAAGTCGGCTGACGTCAAGCGGGGAGTGTTCTGTCCTCAAATGCAAATCCAATTATTTCTGTGTGTTTATCAGTTTAGACATTGCATTTTACCTGTGTTGTATTTAATCTGCATTATATTGTGTGGTAACAGCACCATCTACTGGTGCGTTTGTGTATTTTGTTTGCCTTAATTCCCAGTGCATAATGGGTACTTCCTGGTTCTTTGTGTCTTGAGCTGGTTTAGAAGCAACCACCATTTTATGTCTGTGTGAGAATCCACTCTCTCACTTGTTTTCCTGCTCATCATCTGTTTTACAGCCTGTTACAAGCATAGTCGGTAAGGACAGTATCTATGTGACATTTCACTGTAGTTTATTATATGTTTTATGTATTTGATAGCTCATTGTCATTGCATTACCTCATGTACTGTATGTATAGCAGATATTCTGTATTCATGCCATGTACTATGGATATTTATGTTCTGAAACACTACTGCTTTATTCTGTAGTTTCACCTTTCCTGTCAGTCTACTATCAATAAAGAGAAGGTTAAAGCAGTACAGTTTTCTCTTCTTATCAAGACAGAAGGTTTAGTTACATGTCAGATTACACACCGTGCTAATGTGTATGAGGACAGTATAGTGAAATGACTGGTGAGAACAAGCTCAGAAGATCAGACTAGACAGAGCCCGCCATTATCCACGCAGAGCATGCATACGGATATCACAGCAGTCTCCTAACAGTCGCACCGAATATCCGACTATACGGAGCCCGCCATTATCCACGCAGAGCCTACTTACGGATATTGCAGCAGTCTCCTAACAGTTACAACATGTCTAATAGTCGAGCATCTTCAGTCAAGACAAGGTCTCTAACAGGACATCGATCAGAGAAGCTGCCGCCATTGCCAACGCAAAAGCAGAAGCTGCAAAGACCAAATCCAGCTAAACAGAAAAAGAAATACAGATAAAGCTGGAGAAAGCACAACTTGAAGCAACTCTAGTAAAACTCGCTGCAGATAAAGAGACAGCAGCTGCCATAGCAGAATCAGAATTTCTAGAAGCCAAGAGGGGGGGCGGAGCTAGCTGCAGAGCTGAGAGGTAGCAGCTTGGAGGAGCTCTGCAAGAAGTTTGAGAAATCTGGAGTTAATTCAGCACATTATAGACTGATTCTGTTGAAAAATACAGTTTCTGGTCCAGGACACTGCCTGGAACCCAGAGAGACTACTTTTGTGGGGTTCTGAGGTGATTTAAAGCTGCGGCCTACACCACACCGTGAAGCCTGGGACTCTGTTTAGGCGCCTAGCCTTAAAACACAGGTTGATTTCTGGCGGTTCTGGCTTAGGAGCACCAGCGGTCCTCCCAGACTGCCTTATTACCGGCGGAGATCCTCATTGTAAGGGTAATTTCACCCCGTTTGTGAGGACAAGACCTGAAGAATATCACGGCGCATAGTGGAGGAAAGATACCCGCCCGGAGCGCTCAACACCCGACTATCACCCACCCCAAGCTGACCGGATAGCAAGCTAAGGTCAGTGAACATAAGCTGCCGCTCCGGAGACACACAGTGGGTTCTCTGGATACACCACATCGCCGCGGGTGTCCTGCTGCCGGCGAGAGACGCACCGCTGCAAACAGTGATCACAAGCTGCCGCTCCGGTGACACACCATTGGATCGCATAAGCATCGCATAAGCACCACATCACTGCGGAGGTCCCACTGCTGGCTAGAAACACAGCACCGCAAAGTAAGTGCAGAGGTGACTCGCTGAATGTGACTCCCTGAGCGCTCTTAGTATCGGAGCTGACAGGCGAGCAGAGGTGGCCAAGCACATAACATAAAAGCGCATAACAAAATTGACACTGGGGAATCTGCAGCAGCACTGGATGTGAGCCTCAGTGTCACTTATTTACATAGACCAGCTTCAGCGCTGTACAGCAGCGCTAACATCAAAGCGCTCATAATAACAGCATTAGCACCTAGTCAAACAAAGCTAGTGAAAAGTTAATCACCCACTCACATCAAATATCGCTGATTCTGGGGGTTAGGATAACATCAGATCATTCTAACCGGCCACAAGATCTACATTACTTGCCTCTGCTTGGTTTTCTTAAACAAGACAGACCCCAGCTGTTGTCTGTAATAATGTGAAGAAATAATAGAGATGCCTGACCATTGACTTGACCAAGTCCATACCCTCTCATGAACAAGCACAGCATGTTTTGAAAAAAGCTGTCCCTTACATCTCCTTCAACACAGAAGCTTTTCTTAGATGGGACACATATTACATTAATCTACAGCAACGTCTCTCTATTACTGCTAATACAAGAACATGGGGAAACCAAGAGGATCTACAGAGGAGAATAGACCCTCTAAAACACCGAAAAAATCCTCTGACTCTAATAAGCCTCTAACCTCAGTCCCATTAGAACCCGAACATGCAAGCGGGAACGTGAAGAAAAAAAAGTTCCTTCCTCCCCAAGGTATGGGCTTGGGGTCCGACAGTGAAGAGGAGGCCTTCTCCCAAGACCAGGATGACCAGGATGATCTAAGAAGATACATAAAAACATTACCTACAGCAGAAAATATGAGGGACATGTTCAAAGAACTTACAAGCACTTTAAAAGTCAATACGCTGTAAGAATCTAATAAAAAATCAACCAACATGCCTCATATCTTGAACAAACAGTCAAATCCCAACAAAAAGAAATGTACGAACTACGTTTACATATTGACGACCTGGAAAACAGGTCCAGACGTAACAACCTAAGAGTGAGATAAAAACGTCTCTGAAGTCCTGACAAAGATCTTCTTGGAGCTTCTTGGCAAGGAGAGTACCTACGATCTGGGGATAGAGAGGGCCCACAGGGTCTTTCGTCCCAAAAACGCACCTAAAGATGCCCCCAGAGACATTCTTTGCTACATTCTGAGCTTTTGCATCAAAGAAGAAATCTTGAAAAAAGCCTGCCTTGCTAGTAGTATACAATACGAAGGAGGAGAGATTTCAATCTATCAGGATGTCTCAAAATTCACGCTGGATAAAAGAAGACAGCTTATGCCCTTTACCAGAGCCCTCAGAGAAAACGGCATTAAATATAGGTGGTTATATCCATTCGGGATCCTAGTAACCCACAAGAGCAGACCTTTTACTATTAGGTCACTTGATGAACTCTCTTCAGTTCTCCCAAAGCTGAATATAGGTCAAATTGAGATTCCTGACTGGACCTCGGGGAACCCTCCAGAAGTATTTCCTTACCTACCTAGAGTGGATAGATGGGAGAAGATCACCACCCCCAAGCAAAGAAGAAATGAAGAATACGAACTTTCTCAACCAAGGGCCCCTAGGAAGAACGTGAGAGGGTTCACACCGGGCTGATGATAGCCCCATATCCTTTTTTTGCTTAACTTGCTTTAGTTTGATTCTGAAAATGGGGTGTATGATGCCGAATGTGACTCAAACTGTTTAAATGTTACATTGTTTACTTATGTTGACTTGGTTTGATCAGTGGTCTTAGTTTCTGGCAAACTAGATCTGAGATCACTCACCTACTTGGCATTTCAAACTGCCAATCTTTAGTTTACTTGCCTATTCCTTGAATTAGGAATACGTTATTCTGTTCTTTTACACACATAACTGACACCCTGCTACCACTTGACTAATTTATAGTCACCCCCCCAAGTGGTGCGAACTTTAGTACCTTAAACTTTGCTCTGCGGAGAAAATTCTTCAGTTTTCTCTGCAGACCAGACGCTACTTGTTTCCTTTTCTTTTTCGGTACCATACTCTGACATTGAGGTGTACTGAAAAATGTTAGTTTACAGCTGTTCAAGTTTTTACCAGTCAATAAGACTCATAGCTACTGTCCTTTACTACTTGCATAATGACAGAATTCACCTGTGTTAACGCTAACGGCTTAAATATTCCGTCCAAAAGAGGCCAAATCCTAAAAATATTTCATAAAAGAAAGATAGACATACTCTTCATACAAGAGACCGACTTTAAGAGATCTTACACCCCTATAACCAAACACCATTATTACACACAATGGTTTAATGCCTGCTCACCCACTCAAAAAAAGGAAAGGTGTTTCCGTAGTGTTCAGCAAACATCTAAAATTTACTAAAACTGACATTCTATCTGATCCTGATGGCAGATTCATATTTATTAAAGGGAAGATAGGGGAGAAGTTATTCACCTTCGCCAATATTTATGCCCCAAATACCAAACAATCATCATTTTTCAAGTTAATTTTCGATAAGCTAGATCCATTCTTGGATGGGACTCTGATTGTTGGAGGTGACTTTAATGTTGCTTTGGAACCTAATGTGGACACATCCCACGGCAAATCCAAAGTTCCATTCCGCCGACTTAGGATGATCAAAAAACTGTTTCATCAATACCAACTGGTCGATGCCTGGAGGGCACTAAACCCGACAGCCAGAGACTTCTCATACTTCTCTAGGGTTCACAAGTCCTATTCAAGAATTGATTACCTATTAATTGGTCAAAAATACAATGTGAACCAATATTATTATCGGATCATGCCCCCCTTCGAGCAAACTTCCAATTTGGTCCATGCTTTAAAACACCTGGGACCTGGAAACTTAATGAAATTCTACTTGCCAAAAAGGAAAATGTCAACATTCTCACCTCCCATCTAAACAACTTTTTTAAAGAGAACCTTAGGGGTCACGGTTGTGATATACTAACATGGGAGACGCATAAAGCAGTCCTCAGAGGTCTTCTGATTCAGATGGGAGCCAGAGAAAAAATAGCAAAAAACAAAGAGATTGATACAATCTTAGCGAAAATCAAGAAACTGGAGATGCTTCACAAAGCGTCTCTTTGAAAAAAAAATGGAAGAGGAATTAACATTATTAAGACAACAACTTAAAGATCTACTTAATATCCATTCCCAAAAGTTCCTATTCATGTCTAAATGTAGACATTATCTTTACGCAAACAAATGCAGTAAGACTCTTGCCAAGATCATACGTAAGGAGAGGGCCATGACAGGTATCCACAAAATTAAATCAGAAACAAATACCGAATTTTTTTAATTAAAAAAAATAGCTGAGGTTTTTAGGGTCTTCTACAGCAGACTCTATAATCTTCGCAAGGAAAAGGACACGGGTCTAACACCAAGAGATCTAATAAAAGACTACTTAAAAGATATACAGTTCCCTACCCTTACAAAAGAACAAATTGACAAACTTAATGCCCCGTTCTCCTTCGATGAGATCAAACATTCCATCAACTCTCTAAAAAACGGTCAGAGCCCAGACCGGATGGATTTTCCTCTGGTTATTATAAAAAAAAATCTTAGCTACTCCTTTCAGGTCCGAATCTATGCTTGCGCATATCTCTGTCATTCCAAAAGAGGGCAAAGATGATACTCAATGCGCTAATTATAGACCGATCTCGTTACTTAATAACGACCTCAAACTCTTTGCTAAATTATTGGCAATGAGATTGCAAAAACTAATGGGACACTTGATAGATAAGGATCAAATGGGTTTCATTCCTGGAAGAGAAACTAAGGACAACACCATTAGAGTTTCCCATATGATCCAAAGTGCCAAAATTAAGAATACCTCCCTCCTACTTATAACAACGGATGCAGAAAAAGCCTTCGATAGGCTCAATTGGGATTATCTACACAAAGTCCTGAACAAATTAGCCCTCCCAATAAATTTCACTGAGAAAATAATGTCCTTATATACCCACCCTTCAGCCTGCGTCAGAGTCAATGGGATTCTTTCCAAACCTGTCAACATCACTAATGGCACCAGGCAGGGGTGCCCATTATCTCCCCTTCTCTTTGTACTCTGCTTAGAACCCTTCCTAGCAAAAATTAGATCCAACTCTAAAATAAAAGGCCTTCGCACTAAAAACAAAGAGCATAAAATGGCGGCCTATGCAGATGACACATTATTTGCTTTAACGAACCCATTAGATTCCCTACCAGAACTAATTAAAGAAGTTTGAGGCATTTAATAGGGTCACAGACTTTAAGATTAATTTGGACAAATCTGAACTGTTCAACATTACCCTAAACAATAAAATATGGGATAAAGTCAAAAGATTAAGCCCTTTAAAACCAGCACCACAATTCTTTAGATATCTAGGGGTCAAGGTCTGTCTTGATCTTGCAGATGTTTACAGAAGTAACTTTATCCCACTTCTAAAATCTATCGAAATACAGTTAAAAGAATGGGATTCATTATGGTTGTCATGGTTTGGTAGAATCCATTTAATAAAAATGAGGATCCTACCTAAATTCCTTTTTCTTTTCCAGACCCTCCCCATAGAAATTCCCAGGGATTTCTTTAAAAAAGCTAAGAATCTTATAGCGAAATTTATCTGGCAAGGGAAACATAATAGAATTAAATGTAACACACTGACCAGACATGGGAAGAATGGAGGAACAGGTTTACCTGACATTGAGAACTACTACAAGGCAACCACTTTGTCTAGATTACTAGAATGGGGTGTCTTTCTAACAAACAAAATTTGGGTAGATATAGAACAAGACTGTTCCAAAGTTAACCTCTCTGCTTTGTTGTGGAATACCCCTCAATATCTTAAAAACCTTAGTACAACCCAAAATATGATCACTAAACACTCATTAAAAAAATGGCATAGTATTAATAGATCCTTAAAACTAATCTCCAAGTTTGATACAAAAACCCCTGTTGCCAGTTTCATCCCTTTATACTTGGCATACGCTGGTTAAAACTTTAAAGGAGAACAAACAGTTAGGGAAAACCCCCATAGGAGATGTCTTTAGAAACAACACCCTTATCCCCCTAGAAGAATGTCATATTTGGACGTAGGGCGATCTCCCCTAAAAAATATGCAACTTTATCTAAGCTGCTGACCAATTGTTTTAACGAGCAGCTTGAACCTGGTGAAGATAACCTTTTGACCTCCTTGTTGCACAAGAATACAATAGGAGATCACCTAGTGTCCAAATGTTACAAAGTGGTCAGCAAAACAGATAGTCTGCCCTCGTATATAGAGAATTAGAACAAAGAACTTAATTCCCTATTCAATAATACGGAAACAGAACACATTTTAAAAAATCCCCTTACTATCTCTAAATCCTACCTTTATCAGGAAATGCAGTACAAATTAACAACTCGCTGGTATAAAACTCCGGCTCTAATGCATAGGATCAATCAGGACATATCTGATTGTTGTTGGAGATGCAAAAGGGACACTGGCAATTACACACACATCTGGTTTAGATGCTCACGCATCACCCCTTTTTGGGAAGCAATAAATAGAATAGTTAATGAGGTTTTTAAAACAAAGTCCAAATTCACAGAAAAATTTATTCTGTTTTACATATTTGATATTGGTCATGTGTACATTAAATCAGAATTGTGTATACACTTCCTAAATACTGCAAAGATACTTATACCACGAAACTGGTTGCAAGAAGACCCACCGACAGTCAAAGATTGGTTTCTCGAAATCCGGAGAATACAGGACTTTGAAAGACTCAGATGGACTGTTGCGCAAAATTTACAAAAATATAAGGTTATATGGAGTGCTTGGATGGAATACTTGACTCCAGTGAAAGTTTCTCAATTTTTGTCAAGTTGACAGGTTAAAATGTAAAAATTATTTTGCTTTATTTGTTATCATTTTATGTAATTATTCACAAATGATTATTTTGACTGGTACCTCCTTTTCCCTCTCCCCTTCCCCTGTACCCCCCACCCTCCTCTATTTTCTACCCTTCCCCTTTCTCTCCTGTTAACTGTATTACTATGTTACGGTTTGTCCAATAATTTTATCACATCTATTTTGTTAGGAGTGAATTAACTCCAATTGTTTACAAAGCAATTTTTCCTTCTATAAAAATAAAAATTTACAGAATATCTAGAAACCAAGAGCCATCACAGCATTGTCCAGACAGAACTTGAATACCAAGATCCAGAACAGCGTACCTTACAATACATCTATCAACATTCCAAGTCAGACAACGACCCAGATCCACGGCTTCATACAAAGCGATTTGTTAATAAGCCAAGCCAACATGCTTATTCGGATCATTAGAAAGTCTACTATCTGTCTCCTTGCAACAAACTAGAGAATATACATCAGAGTGAAACCGGCTACAACAACTTCTCTCCAGGACAGAGAATCAGAAATCCGCCCCTGCTAAGAGAGATGCCCTTCGCTTCAGAATGGTATTACACGGACTGGATTAAACCAGAGACTTCCAACAGGTATAGCCGTGCACCACACATTCACTCTGACAGCACAACACCAGCCGGTTCCAGCGCCAAACAAGCCACAATGGACTTTGCCAGGTTCCTTGTTCGACGTGAGCTGGTCACCAACGGACTTGTAAAGTTCAGCGACCGTGTTGAGAACTATAGAGCTTGGCGAGCTTCCTTCCAAAATGCCACCAGAGGCATAGGTCTGTGATGTAGTGAGGAATTGGATCTCCTGGTAAAATTACTGGGAAGTGAGTCTACCGAGCACGCTAAAAGGATTAGAGACATCAATGTAAATTATCCAGATGTTGATCTAAAAAGGGTCTGGGCTAGACTTGATGAGGTTTATTGCGCAGCAGAGGTCATAGAAAGCGCCTTATTTAAGAGAATTGAGGACTTTCCAAAAATAGCAAACAAAGCCTATTCAAAGCTTAGGGAGTTAAGTGACTTATTAATGGAGCTGAGTTTAGCAAAGGCAGAAGGAGATCTGGTGGGATTGACATTCCTTGACACTGCGAGAGGTGTGAATCCCATAGTTCAGAAGCTCCCATACAACCTGCAAGAGAAGTGGGTCATGTATGGTTCTCGGTATAAAAACAGACTTACAATGTACCATTTCCTCCATTTAATGTGTTTGTAGATTTTGTCTCTGAACAAGCAAAAATCAGAAATGATCCTAGCTTTGATTTCATGATGTCATGTGCCACCATCTCAATGTGATAAGAAGACCGGTCAAAAAAGAAAGCACACGTGTTGAAACGCGTCACTATGCAACTACAATATGTGACCAATAAATCGCATCCTTGGTTGAAATCTTTGCGAAGTGCCGGACTTCTTATCACATTGATTGATTGGACGCCATTCCACTGACACGTGCACCGCTAATCTGGAGAGGTAGTGCCGTCCTGCTATCTACTAGGTGCCACCATCTCAGTCAGTAAACCTCGCAGGGCAACGGTGGAGGTCCACAAAATTAACATTTCTTCCACAGGTTCAGCCCATAAAGAGTTCAGCTCCTATCAAGGAGGGGACAAACCCAAGGACCCGAGCAGACAGTGTCCCTTACACAGGAAGCCTCATTCTCTACTTAAGTGCAGAACCTTCAGGGAAAAGTCATTGGAAGACCGAAAGACCTTCCTCAAGGAGAATAACATCTTTTTTAAATGCTGCTCTTCAACTTCGCACTTCGCCAGGGACTGTAAGGTTAGTACAAAGTGTGCCGAATGTGACAGCACAGATCATAACACAGCTCTACACCCTGGGCCACCATCGTGGGCTTCACCCAAAACCCAAGAGCATAGCGGGGAGCTGAAGGACACAAATACTGACACTTTGACAGTTACTTCTAAATGTACAGAGACCTCAGAGAAGGCAGATCCTGCTCTAAAATCTCCCTAGTGAGAGTTTACCCAGCAGACAACCGAAGCAAAGCCATCAAAGTGTATGCAATTCTAGACTATCAAAGTGACAAGTCGTTAGCAAAGTCTGCCTTCTTTGATAGCTTCGAGATCAGAGGACCCAGTGCCCCCTACTCTCTAAAAACTTGTTCTGGTACTGTGGAAATAGACGGAAGGAGGGCAAGCGGCTACATAGTTGAGTCCAGCGATGGTCAAGTGCGTCTGCCTATACCGACTTTACTGGAATGTAACCAGATTCCTGACAACAGGTCTGAGATACCCATCCCAGAAGTAGCAGTGCATCAGCCTCACCTGAAGCATATAAGACACCTGATCCCGAACCTTGATCCTGAAGCTCAGAGAGTCTTACTCCTCAGGAGAGATATCCTACAGGTCCACAAGGTTAGACAGCAAATCAATGGACCTCACTTCTCCATACGCTCAGAGATTTGACCTAGGATGGGTCATTGTAGGAGAAGTCTGTTTGGGAGGTGTACACAAACCAACAACAACAGCATGCTTACCAGTACACTTGAGAATGGAAGCCCATCTCTTCTCCAACCATGCGAAAATTACTTCTTCATCAAGGAACTGCCTCAAACCACTTCATCACCAGGTACCTTTGCAGGTCCCACCTACGATGACTTAATCTGGGATGGCAATCAAGACCACCTGGGATCCACAGTCTTCCGCAAGACTAAAGAGGACAATCGTATGACGATGTCATTCGAAGATAGACTGTTCCTAGATATAATGGAACAGGGAATGGTGCAGGACGAAACAAAAAGCTGGGTTGCACCTCTACCCTTTAAGCCTCAAAGACAACGCTTACCCAACAATAGAGAACAAGTTTTCAAACGATTTGTCTCTCTCAGGCACAGCCTACGATGTAAACCTGAGATGAGAGATCACTTCTTTACCTTCATGGAAAAGATATTCCGGAATGGTCATGCAGAGCTAGCACCCATACTTCGAGACTCGGAAGAGCGCTGGTACCTATCCATGTTTAGGGTGTATCACCTGAAGAAGCCAGGTCAGATCAGAGCAGTGTTTGACTCAAGTGCCAAGTATGAAGGCATATCCTTGAACGACGTTTTGCTGTCAGGCTCGGATCTAAATAACAAGCTCATAGGAGCGCTTCTCCGTTTTCGCAGAGACTCCATTGCATTCACGGCTGATATCAAACAGATGTTCCATTGCTTCCTTGTTAAAAAGGAACATAGAAATTTCTTGAGATTCCTATGGTACAAGGACAACGATCCCTCTAAAGATGTTACAGAGTATCGTATGAAGGTACACATCTTCGGTAATAGTCCTTCTCCTGCAGTTGCCATCTATGGATTGAGACGTGCGGCTCAGAAAGTCGAAGAGAAGTACGGAGCGGATGTCAGACTCTTTGTAGAGAAGGACTTCTATGTGGATGACTGTCTGAAATCAATGCCCTCAGATGAGACTGCAATCAGTCTTCTTAAAAGAACCCAGAACCCTCTGTCTAACCTGAGGCTACACAAGATCGCTTCTAATAGCCAGAAATTGATGAAAGCCTTTCCTTCTCAGGACCATTCAGATGACTTAAAAGATTTAGACCTAGGCTGTGACTCACCTCCGATGCGGAGTACTAGGATATATCTGTAATGAAGCTAGATGCTTCTATGTCTATGTCAACAACAGAGTGCTAAGGATCAGAAGGTCTACCTCTCCTGAACAATGGAAATATGTACCTACGCATCTCAACCCTGCAGACCAAGCAATTAGATCTGTCGCTGCTGACCGTCTCAAGGATATGATTTGGTTTACAGGCCCTACCTTTTTGTATAGACCTGATGACCCAACTGTTCTCACACCCACTCTGCTTACACAAAAGACTGAAATTTGTGCTCCACCTAGAAAATTTAATCCAAAAGATCTTTACAGGAATCGATGGAGACAAGTACAGAGTCTCTCAATCTTGTTCTGGGACAAGTGGAAAAAGCAATACATTCCCACTCTGTAACCGAGGAGAAAGTGGCAAACCAGCAAGCCTAGCCTTCATGCTGGCGATGTAGTACTAATGAAAGACTGCCAGTCACGAAGAAACTAGTGGCTGTTAGGTCTTGTTACTAAGACATTCCCAAGTAAATATGTAATTATACGCAAAGTAGAATTGAAAATACAGAGACAGGGAGAGACCAAATTGTTCCTCAGACCAGTAGGGGGACTCGTTCTACTGTTTTCACCCAACGAATACAATAGTGAAGTCGGTTGACGTCAAGCGGGGAGTGTTCTGTCCTCAAATGCAAATCCAATTATTTCTGTGTGTTTATCAGTTTAGACATTGCAATTTACCTGTGTTGTATTTAATCTGCATTATATTGTGTGGTAACAGCACCATCTACTGGTGAGTTTGTGTATTTCGTTTGCCTTAATTCCCAGTGCATAATGGGTACTTCCTGGTTCTTTGTGTCTTGAGCTGGTTTAGAAGCAACCACCATTTTATGTCTGTGTGAGAATCCGCTCTCTCACTTGTTTTCCTGCTCATCATCTGTTTTACAGCCTGTTACAAGCATAGTCGGTAAGGACAGTATCTATGTGACATTTCACTGTAGTTTATTATATGTTTCTTGTATTTGATAGCTCATTGTCATTGCATTACCTCATGTACTGTATGTATAGCAGATATTTTGTATTCATGCTTGCAGGGCGGCACAGGACACCACTCTCAAAGTCAGACCAGTGCCAACAGGTGGTTCGTTGGATTGCAGCAGATAATGCTTCCAGTCGGTTAAGCACCAATCTGTCTTCCATCCAGTCCAGTCTCAGTAGCCAAGAGTCTGCTCAACCCAATCCTCACCCTGATCCTCCTTCCTCCCACCATGGAGAGTCTAGGCAAACAAGTGATCCCACACTTGGATATTCCGAGGAGCTCTTTTCAGTGGCATTCCTTGATTTGGCCCTTTCACCAAGCACGCTTGAAGAGGGACAGATCTTGTGCCCTGATTCCCAAACTCTTGAGCATCCATAATCGCAAGAAGATGATGGTGGGGAACGGCAATTACTGCTTCATGAGGTGGATGATGATGAGACAGTTGCCAATAACTCAACGGCAATTACTGTCTTAAGAGGTTGAGGAATGTTGTGCCTTTTCATAGGTAAATGCATTGATATCCAATTTATTCTAGTCAAGATGGATGTTCATTGCCTATAAGAGCCATGCTCGACTATAGTTGCAATTTTGTATGTCTTGAGTAGGCCACATTAAGGTCACACAAAGGTTTATACTCTTCAATGTTATTCTTTTCATGAATGTACTAGTCTGAGAAGATGCCTTCTTGTCTACTTTTAAATTATGACGGGAGATAAAGATAAGCTCTATGCAGCTGGTGATCATTACCTATACAATTAGATATTTATTAAAGAAGCAAAATATATAATACACTGCTCAAAAAAATAAAGGGAACACTTAAACAACACAATGTAACTCCAAGTCAATCACACTTCTGTGAAATCAAACTGTCCACTTAGGAAGCAACACTGAGTGACAATCAATTTCACATGCTGTTGTGAAAATGGGATAGACAACAGGTGGAAATTATAGGCAATTAGCAAGACACCCCCAATAAAGGAGTGGTTCTGCAGGTGGTAACCACAGACCACTTCTCAGTTCCTATGCTTCCTGGCTGATGTTTTGGTCACTTTTGAATGCTGGCGGTGCTTTCACTCTAGTGGTAGCATGAGACGGAGTCTACAACCCACACAAGTGGCTCAGGTAGTGCAGCTTATCCAGATAGCACATCAATGCGAGCTGTGGCAAGAAGGTTTGCTGTGTCTGTCAGCATAGTGTCCAGAGCATGGAGGCGCTACCAGGAGGAAGGCCAGTACATCAGGAGACGTGGAGGAGGCCGTAGGAGGGCAACAACCCAGCAGCAGGACCGCTACCTCCGCCTTTGTGCAAGGAGGAACAGGAGGAGCACTGCCAGAGCCCTGCAAAATGACCTCCACAGGCCACAAATGTGCATGTGTCTGCTCAAACGGTCAGAAACAGACTCCGTGAGGGTGATATGAGGGCCCGACGTCCACAGGTGGGGGCTGTGCTTACAGCCCAACACCGTGCAGGACGTTTGGCATTTGCCAGAGAACACCAAGATTGGCAAATTCGCCACTGCCGCCCTGTGCTCTTCACAGATGAAAGCAGGTTCACACTGAGCACATGTGACAGACGTGACAGAGTCTGGAGACGCCGTGGAGAACGTTCTGCTGCCTGCACCATCCACCAGCATGACCGGTTTGGCATTGGGTCAGTAATGGTGTGGGGTGGCATTTCTTTGGAGGGCCGCACAGCCCTCCATGTGCTCGCCAGAGGTAGCCTGACTGCCATTAGGTATCGAGATGAGATCCTCAGACCCCTTGTGAGACCATATGCTGGTGCGGTTGGCCCTGGGTTCCTCCTAATGCAAGACAATGCTAGACCTCATGTGGCTGGAGTGTGTCAGCAGTTCCTGCTAGGGATGAGCGAACCCGAACTGTATAGTTCGGGTTCGTACCGAATTTTGGGGTGTCCGTGACACGGACCCGAACCCGAACATTTTCATAAAAGTCCGTGTTCGGATTCGGTGTTCGGCGCTTTCTTGGCGCTTTTTGAAAGGCTGCAAAGCAGCCAATCAACAAGCGTCATACTACTTGCCCCAAGAGGCCATCACAGCCTTGCCTACTATTGGCATGGCTGTGATTGGCCAGTGCAGCATGTGACCCAGCCTCTATATAAGCTTGGGTCACGTTGCGCTGCACGTCACTCTGCTGATTGAAGCATAGGGAGAGGTTGCAGCTGCGACGTTAGGGCGAGATTAGGCAGTGATTAACTCCTCCAAAAGACTTCATTCTGTGATCGATCTGCAGCTGTGGATCATTGAAGTGCTAGTATTGACTTGCTCACTTTTTTGAGGCTGCCCAGAGCGTTTTTATATCACTTTTTTTTCTGGGGTGATCGGCGGCCATTTTGTGACTTGTGGTGCGCCAGCACAAGCTATCACCAAGTGTATTTAACCATCAATAGTGTGGTTATTTTGTGCTATTTCCTACATCAGCTGCAGGCTGAGCCTGTGTCACCGAAGTGCATTTAACCATCAACAGTCTGGTTATTTTTTGGCCATATACTACATCAGCTGCAGGCTGAGCCTGTGTCACCGAAGTGCATTTAACCATCAACAGTCTGATTATTTTTTGGCCATATACTACATCTGGTGCAGGCTGAGCCTGTGTCACCCAAGTGCATTTAACCATCAACAGTGTGGTTATTTTTTGGCCATATACTACATCAGGGGCAAGTTGAGCCTGTCACCCAGCGCCTAAAAAATAGACCTGACATTTCTATTCAACCAAATCTGTACTGTTTTAGCTGGTCAAGTTATTTGTAGTGACCGTAAAAGCACACTTTTTTTTCTGGGTTGAAAAACTATTCCCAAATTTGCCATTCTCAAAATAACTAGTTTCTGGTATTTGAGGCCTACTTGAAATCTATCCCAAAAAGGATATCTTAGATTGAAGGTACTGATAGTGTCATTCAGAAAAACCTAAGACACACGCTACCGTGCAGATAGAAGTCTGATTCTGAGATTAAACCTTAACCTGTCACACAGTGCAAAAAAAAAACAGGTCTCACATTTCTATTCAAGCAAATCTGTACTGTTTTAGCTGGTCAAGTTATTTGTAGCGACCGTAAAAGCACACTTTTTTTTCTGGGTTGAAAAACTATTCCCAAATTTGCCATTCTCAAAATAACTAGTTTCTGGTATTTGAGGCCTACTTGAAATCTATCCCAAAAAGGATATCTTACATTGAAGGTACTGATAGTGTCATTCAGAAAAACCTAAGACACACGCTACCGTGCAGATAGAAGTCTGATTCTGAGATTAAACCTTAACCTGTCACACAGTGCAAAAAAAAAACAGGTCTCACATTTCTATTCAAGCAAATCTGTACTGTTTTAGCTGGTCAAGTTATTTGTAGCGACCGTAAAAGCACACTTTTTTTTCTGGGTTGAAAAACTATTCCCAAATTTGCCATTCTCAAAATAACTAGTTTCTGGTATTTGAGGCCTACTTGAAATCTATCCCAAAAAGGATATCTTACATTGAAGGTACTGATAGTGTCATTCAGAAAAACCTAAGACACACGCTACCGTGCAGATAGATGGGTTGAAAAACTATTCCCAAATTTGCCATTCTCAAAATTGTGGTGAACGGGAACAATGAGGAAAACATCTAATAAGGGACGCGGACGTGGACATGGTCGTGGTGGTGTTAGTGGACCCTCTGGTGCTGGGAGAGGACGTGGCCGTTCTGCCACAGCCACACGTCCTAGTGTACCAACTACCTCAGGTCCCAGTAGCCGCCAGAATTTACAGGGATATTTGGTGGGGCCCAATGCTGTTCTAAGGATGGTAAGGCCTGAGCAGATACAGGCATTAGTCAATTGGGTGGCCGACAGTGCATCCAGCACGTTCACATTATCTCCCACCCAGTCTTCTGCAGAAAGCGCACAGATGGCGCATGAAAACCAAGCCCATCAGTGTGTCACATCACCCCCATGCATATCAGGGAAACTGTCTGAGCCTCAAGTTATGCAGCAGTCTCTTATGCTGTTTGAAGACTCTGCTGCCAGGGTTTCCCAAGGGCATCCACCTAGCTCTTCACCAGGGGTGGAAGAGATAGAATGCACTAACGCACAACCACTTATGTTTCCTGATGATGAGGACATGGGAATACCACCTCAGCACGTCTCTGATGATGACGAAACACAGGTGCCAACTGCTGCGTCTTTCTGCAGTGTGCAGACTGAACAGGAGGTCAGGGGTCAAGACTGGGTGGAAGATGATGCAGGGGACGATGAGGTCCTAGACCCCACATGGAATGAAGGTCGTGCCACTGACTTTCAGAGTTCGGAGGAAGAGGCAGTGGTGAGACCGAGCCAACAGCGTAGCAAAAGAGGGAGCAGTGGGCAAAATCAGAACACCCGCCGCCAAGAGACTCCGCCTGCTACTGAGCGCCGCCATCTGGGACCGAGCACCCCAAAGGCAGCTTCAAGGAGTTCCCTGGCATGGCACTTCTTCAAACAATGTGCTGACGACAAGACCCGAGTGGTTTGCACGCTTTGCCATCAGAGCCTGAAGCGAGGCATTAACGTTCTGAACCTTAGCACAACCTGCATGACCAGGCACCTGCATGCAAAGCATGAACTGCAGTGGAGTAAACACCTTAAAAACAAGGAAGTCACTCAGGCTCCCCCTGCTGCCTCTTCTGCTGCTGCCGCCTCGGCCTCTTCTGCTGCTGCCGCCGCCTCGGCCTCTTCTGCTGCTGCTGCTGCCGCCGCCTCGGTCTCTTCCTCTGCCTCTGGAGGAACGTTGGCACCTGCCGCCCAGCAAACATGGGATGTACCACCAACACCACCACCTGCGTCACCAAGCATCTCAACCATGTCACACGGCAGCGTTCAGCTCTCCATCTCACAAACATTTGAGAGAAAGCGTAAATTCCCACCTAGCCACCCTCGATCCCTGGCCCTCAATGCCAGCATTTCTAAACTACTGGCCTATGAAATGCTGTCATTTAGGCTGGTGGACACACACAGCTTCAAACAGCTCATGTCACTTGCTGTCCCACAGTATGTTGTTCCCAGCCGCCACTACTTCTCCAGGAGAGCCGTGTGCTCCCTGCACAAACAAGTGTCCGATAAAATCAAGTGTGCACTGCGCAACGCCATCTGTGGCAAGGTCCACCTAACCACAGATACGTGGACCAGTAAGCATGGCCAGGGACGCTATATCTCCCTAACTGCACACTGGGTAAATGTAGTGGCGGCTGGGCCCCAGGCGGAGAGCTGTTTGGCGCACGTCCTTCCGCCGCCAAGGATCGCAGGGCAACATTCTTTGCCTCCTGTCTCCTCCTCCTCCTACTCAGCTTCCTCTTCCTCTTCTTCCACCTGCTCATCCAGTCAGCCAAACATCTTCACCACCAACTTCAGCACAGCACGGGGTAAACGTCAGCAGGCCATTCTGAAACTCATATGTTTGGGGGACAGGCCCCACACCGCACAGGAGTTGTGGCGGGGTATAGAACAACAGACCGACGAGTGGTTGCTGCCGGTGAGCCTCAAGCCCGGCCTTGTGGTGTGCGATAATGGGCGAAATCTCGTTGCAGCTCTGGGACAAGCCGGTTTGACGCACATCCCTTGCCTGGCGCATGTGCTGAATTTGGTGGTGCAGAAGTTCATTCGCAACTACCCCGACATGTCAGAGCTGCTGCATAAAGTGCGGGCCGTCTGTTCGCGCTTCCGGCGTTCACACCCTGCCGCTGCTCGCCTGTCTGCGCTACAGCATAACTTCCGCCTTCCCGCTCACCGCCTCATATGCGACGTACCCACCAGGTGGAACTCCACCTTGCATATGCTGGACAGACTGTGCGAGCAGCAGCAGGCCATAGTGGAGTTTCAGCTGCAGCACGCACGGGTCAGTCGCACTGTGGATCAGACACACTTCACCACCAATGACTGGGCCTTCATGCGAGACCTGTGTGCCCTGTTGCGCTGTTTCGAGTACTCCACCAACATGGCCAGTGGCGATGACGCCGTTATCAGCGTTACAATACCACTTCTATGTCTCCTTGAGAAAACACTTAGGGCGATGATGGAAGAGGAGATGGCCCAGGAGGAAGAGGAGGAAGATGGGTCATTTTTAGCACTTTCAGGCCAGTCTCTTCGAATTGACTCAGAGGGAGGTTTTTTGCAACACCAGAGGCCAGGTACAAATGTGGCCAGACAGGGCCTACTACTGGAGGACGAGGAGGACGAGGATGAGGAGGAGGTGGAGGAGGATGAGGATGAAGCATGTTCACAGCGGGGTGGCACCCAAAGCAGCTCGGGCCCATCACTGGTGCGTGGCTGGGGGGAAACACAGGACGATAACGATACGCCTCCCACAGAGGACAGCTTGTCCTTAACTCTGGGCAGCCTGGCACACATGAGCGACTACATGCTGCAGTGCCTGCACAACGACAGCAGAGTTGCCCACATTTTAACGTGTGCGGACTACTGGGTTGCCACCCTGCTGGATCCCCGGTACAAAGACAATGTGCCCACCTTACTTCCTACACTGGAGCGTGATAGGAAGATGCGCGAGTACAAGCGCACGTTGGTAGACGCGCTACTGAGAGCATTCCGAAATGTCACAGGGGAACCAGTGAAAGCCCAAGGCGAAGGCAGAGGAGGAGCAAAAGGTCGCCAATGCAGCTGTGTCACGCCCCAGCTCCTCTGAGGGCAGGGTTAGCATGGCAGAGATGTGGAAAAGTTTTGTCAACACGCCACAGCTAACTGCACCACCACCTGATACGGAACGTGTTAGCAGGAGGCAACATTTCACTAACATGGTGGAACAGTACCTGTGCACACCCCTCCACCTACTGACTGATGGTTCGGCCCCATTCAACTTTTGGGTCTCCAAATTGTCCACGTGGCCAGAGCTAGCCTTTTATGCCTTGGAGGTGCTGGCCTGCCCGGCGGCCAGCGTTTTGTCTGAACGTGTATTCAGCACGGCAGGGGGCGTCATTACAGACAAACGCAGCCGCCTGTCTACAGCCAATGTGGACAAGCTGACGTTCATAAAAATGAACCAGGCATGGATCCCACAGGACCTGTCCATCCATTGTGCAGATTAGATATTAACTACCTCCCCTTAACAATATATTATTCTACTCCAGGGCACTTCCTCATTCAATACTATTTTTAATTTCATTTTACCATTATATTGCGGGGCAACCCAAAGTTGAATGAACCTCTCCTCTGTCTGGGTGCCGGGGCCTAAATGTGTGACAGTGGCCTGTTCCAGTGGTGGGTGACGTGATGCCTGATTCTCTGCTATGACATGAAGACTTATTCTGTTCTGACATGAAGCCAGATTCTCTGTTACGCGACCTCTCTCCTCTGCCTGGGTGCCTGGGCCTAAATATGTGACAGTGGCCTGTTCCAGTGGTGGGTGACGTGAAGCCTGATTCTCTGCTATGACATGAAGACTGATTCTGCGCTGACATAAGGCCAGATTCTCTGTTACGGGACCTCTCTCCTCTGCCTGGGTGCCTGGGCCTAAATGTGTGACAGTGGCCTGTTCCAGTGGTGGGTGACGTGAAGCCTGATTCTCTGCTATGACATGAAGACTGATTCTGCGCTGACATAAGGCCAGATTCTCTGTTACGGGACCGCTCTCCTCTGTCTGGGTGCCTGGGCCTAAATGTGTGACAGTGACCTGTTCCAGTGGTGGGTGACGTGAAGCCTGATTCTCTGCTATGACATGAAGACTGATTCTGCGCTGACATAAGGCCAGATTCTCTGTTACGGGACCTCTCTCCTCTGCCTGGGTGCCTGGGCCTAAATGTGTGACAGTGGCCTGTTCCAGTGGTGGGTGACGTGAAGCCTGATTCTCTGCTATGACATGAAGACTGATTCTGCGCTGACATAAGGCCAGATTCTCTGTTACGGGACCTCTCTCCTCTGCCTGGGTGCCTGGGCCTAAATGTGTGACAGTGGCCTGTTCCAGTGGTGGGTGACGTGATGCCTGATTCTCTGCTATGACATGAAGACAGATTCTGTGCTGACATAAGGCCAGATTCTCTGTTACGGGACCTCTCTCCTCTGCCTGGGTGCCTGGGCCTAAATGTGTGACAGTGGCCTGTTCCAGTGGTGGGTGACGTGAAGCCTGATTCTCTGCTATGACATGAAGACTGATTCTGCGCTGACATAAGGCCAGATTCTCTGTTACGGGACCTCTCTCCTCTGCCTGGGTGCCTGGGCCTAAATGTGTGACAGTGGCCTGTTCCAGTGGTGGGTGACGTGATGCCTGATTCTCTGCTATGACATGAAGACTTATTCTGTGCTGACTGCTGACATGAAACCAGATTCTCTGTTACGCGACCTCTCTCCTCTGCCTGGGTGCCTGGGCCTAAATATGTGACAGTGGCCTGTTCCAGTGGTGGGTGACGTGAAGCCTGATTCTCTGCTATGACATGAAGACTGATTCTGCGCTGACATGAAGCCAGATTCTCTGTTACGGGACCTCTCTCCTCTGCCTGGGTGCCTGGGCCTAAATGTGTGACAGTGGCCTGTTCCAGTGGTGGGTGACGTGATGCCTGATTCTCTGCTATGACATGAAGACTTATTCTGTGCTGACATGAAGCCAGATTCTCTGTTACGCGACCTCTCTCCTCTGCCTGGGTGCCTGGGCCTAAATGTGTGACAGTGGCCTGTTCCAGTGGTGGGTGACGTGATGCCTGATTCTCTGCTATGACATGAAGACAGATTCTGTGCTGACATAAGGCCAGATTCTCTGTTACGGGACCTCTCTCCTCTGCCTGGGTGCCTGGGCCTAAATGTGTGACAGTGGCCTGTTCCAGTGGTGGGTGACGTGAAGCCTGATTCTCTGCTATGACATGAAGACTGATTCTGCGCTGACATAAGGCCAGATTCTCTGTTACGGGACCTCTCTCCTCTGCCTGGGTGCCTGGGCCTAAATGTGTGACAGTGGCCTGTTCCAGTGGTGGGTGACGTGATGCCTGATTCTCTGCTATGACATGAAGACTTATTCTGTGCTGACATGAAGCCAGATTCTCTGTTACGCGACCTCTCTCCTCTGCCTGGGTGCCTGGGCCTAAATATGTGACAGTGGCCTGTTCCAGTGGTGGGTGACGTGATGCCTGATTCTCTGCTATGACATGAAGACAGATTCTGTGCTGACATAAGGCCAGATTCTCTGTTACAGGACCTCTCTCCTCTGTCTGGGTGCCGGGGCCTAAATGTGTGACAGTGGCCTGTTCCAGTGGTGGGTGACGTGAAGCCTGATTCTCTGCTATGACATAAAGACAGATTCTGCGCTGACATAAGGCCAGATTCTCTGTTACGGGACCGCTCTCCTCTGTCTGGGTGCCGGGGCCTAAATGTGTGACAGTGGCCTGTTCCAGTGGTGGGTGACGTGAAGCCTGATTCTCTGCTATGACATGAAGACTGATTCTGTGCTGACATGAAGCCAGATTCTCTGCTATGGCATGAAGAGACTGATTCTGTGCTGACATGAAGCCAGATTCTTTGCTATGGCATGAAGAGACTGATTCTCTGCTGACGTGAAGCCAGATTCTCTGCTATGGGACCTCTGTCCAATTGATATTGGGTCATTTTTTATTTTTTTTATTTTTATTTTAATTCATTTCCCTATCCACATTTGTTTGCAGGGGATTTACCTACATGTTGCTGCCTTTTGCAGCCCTCTAGCTCTTTCCTGGGCCGTTTTACAGCCTTTTTAGTGCCCAAAAGTTCGGGTCCCCATTGACTTCAATGGGGTTCGGGTTCGGGACGAAGTTCGGGTCGGGTTCGGATCCCGAACCCGAACATTTCCGTGAAGTTCGGCCGAACTTCTCGAACCCGAACATCCAGGTGTTCGCTCAACTCTAGTTCCTGCAAGACGAAGGCATTGATGCTATGGACTGGCCCGCCCGTTCCCCAGACCTGAATCCAATTGAGCACATCTGGGACATCATGTCTCGCTCTATGCACAAACGTCACGTTGCACCACAGACTGTCAGATGCTTTAGTCCAGGTCTGGGAAGAGATCCCTCAGGAGACCGTCCGCCACCTCATCAGGAGCATGCACAGGCGTTGTAGGGAGGTCATACAGGCACGTGGAGGCCACACACACTACTGAGCCTCATTTTGACTTGTTTTAAGAACATTACATTAAAGTTGGATCAGCCTGTAGTGTGTTTTTCCACTTTAATTTTGAGTGTGTCTCCAAATCCAGACCTCCATGGGTTGAAAAATTTGATTTCCATTTTTTTATTTTTGTGTGATTTTGTTGTCAGCACATTTAACTATGTAAAGAACAAAGTATTTCAGAAGAATATTTAATTAACTCAGATCTAAAATGTGTTATTTTTGTGTTCCCTTTATTTTTTTGAGCAGTGTATGTATGTATTCATTTAATGAGCCTTAGTTAGTCCTTAGCATAAGACAATCAGTAGGACATATATATAACTTTATATTATATTGTTATATGTTACGAAGACAACATGTATCCAGTATATATATATATTTCTCATTAGCAGAATATCTGTCTAAAAAAAAAGAGTGTCTGTGAAGATGTGTGTTTTGTAACAATTAATCACATCTTTGGTGTGACAGGAGGTACTGATATCTCTGTGATAAAACAAAGTCATTCATACTATCATAATCAATAAATCAAAAGTGTGAGAAACATTCAGAGAGACGCCTAGAGGTCTGTCTCTAATTGCTACAAGTGTCAGAATTAATCCCTATAGCTTTGAATTAAAGCTTCTAAGGTCAAAATGTATATTCAGACTTACATAAGTTAACCCTTTATACTATGATGCAAATGGCTTATACAGCAGTGCCACCTAGGTATGAGTAGATGACATTACAACAGTAGCAAAAGTGCATTCTGGGTAAGGTTATGATGTCACATTTTTTATCAATGGTCACGCCCATCCGACAATGATTGGAAAGTTCCAAACTAGGAAGGTGTGTCTAACTGATAAGTTTGTGATCAAAAGCCATACACAGGAGGCAGAAGGGAGAAGGAGAAAGAAGGAGAAAAAGAGAGGAGAGAAGAGAAGTTGAGGTCTATCAAGATGAAAGCCATGGTGAGATGCGCTATGATAGACCACCCAGCTTTCCTAGGAGCAGAAGTGAGATTCCTACTAGGACTTGGTAAGAGACACAGAAAATGATATTTCATTTTATTAAGACTAATTTGATAGTGTGGGTGAAATTATACCATCTAGATTGGCGAATAAATAAAGATAAAATTAATTGATCATCTCCATATTGAGATGTAGTCTTAGGATATTGTGAGGCTTCATTCTACCTGCAGAAAAATCTAGACTCTAATCTAGCAAAGCATTATATAATTGCTTTTATATATATATATATATATATATATATATTGATAGAACATTCTTCGCCAAGCTAAGTGATGGATTCCCACAGGAAAGACTTATTTCAAATCCTTCCCATTTAAGATATGGTCTAGCAAGATCCTAGATCCCTGTTATTTGTCTTAATATTCTTACCAAAGTTATATATGTGAAAATAGTCCAGGATGGGGCGGAAGGATACAGTTATCTCTTCTAAGTTATATCCTTGAATGGATTTGCCCATCTTGAAGTCATGTGATGTGTAGTTGGTTAGGGGGGGCAGAATGTATTTAGCATTCTATATTAATGTCTAGGATTAGACATGCCCATCCTAATATCATGAGGTTTTCTCTGAACAGAAGTAATGTATATAACTTATGTTCATATTTTGATATCCTAACCTAATAATAGCTTGGTTATAATGTGACAAGTTATTTCCACTCACATGTATTGTTAAGCTTGTAATGCTTTATATTAACGCTATATACACTGCTCAAAAAAATAAAGGGAACACTTAAACAACACAATGTAACTCCAAGTCAATCACACTTCTGTGAAATCAAACTGTCCACTTAGGAAGCAACACTGAGTGACAATCAATTTCACATGCTGTTGTGCAAATGGGATAGACAACAGGTGGAAATTATAGGCAATTAGCAAGACACCCCCAATAAAGGAGTGGTTCTGCAGGTGGTAACCACAGACCACTTCTCAGTTCCTATGCTTCCTGGCTGATGTTTTGGTCACTTTTGAATGCTGGCGGTGCTTTCACTCTAGTGGTAGCATGAGACGGAGTCTACAACCCACACAAGTGGCTCAAGTAGTGCAGCTTATCCAGGATGGCACATCAATGCGAGCTGTGGCAAGAAGGTTTGCTGTGTCTGTCAGCGTAGTGTCCAGAGCATGAAGGCGCTACCGGGAGACAGGCCAGTACATCAGGAGACGTGGAGGAGGCCGTAGGAGGGCAACAACCCAGCAGCAGGACCGCTACCTCCGCCTTTGTGCAAGGAGGAACAGGAGGATCACTGCCAGAGCCCTGCAAAATGACCTCCAGCAGGCCACAAATGTGCATGTGTCTGCTCAAACGGTCAGAAACAGACTCCATGAGGGTGATATGAGGGCCCGACGTTCACAGGTGGGGGTTGGGCTTACAGCCCAACACCGTGCAGGACGTTTGGCATTTGCCAGAGAACACCAACATTGGCAAATTCGCCACTGGCGCCCTGTGCTCTTCACAGATGAAAGCAGGTTCACACTGAGCACATGTGACAGACGTGACAGAGTCTGGAGACGCCATGGAGAACGTTCTGCTGCCTGCAACATCCTCCAGCATAACCGGTTTGGGATTGGGTCAGTAATGGTGTGGGGTGGCATTTCTTTGGAGGGCCGCACAGCCCTCCATGTGCTCGCCAGAGGTAGCCTGACTGCCATTAGGTACCGAGATGAGATCCTCAGACCCCTTGTGAGACCATATGCTAGTGCGGTTGGCCCTGGGTTCCTCCTAATGCAAGACATTGCTAGACCTCATGTGGCTGGAGTGTGTCAGCAGTTCCTGCAAGACGACGGCATTGATGCTATGGACTGGCCCGCCCGTTCCCCAGACTTGAATCCAATTGAGCACATCTGGGACATCATGTCTCGCTCTATCCACCAATGTCACGTTGCACCACAGACTGTCCAGGGCAGATGCTTTAGTCCAGGTCTGGGAGGAGATCCCTCAGGAGACCGTCCGCCACTTCATCAGGAGCATGCACAGGCGTTGTAGGGAGGTCATACAGGCACGTGGAGGCCACACACACTACTGAGCCTAATTTTGACTTGTTTTTAAGGACATTACATCAAAGTTGGATCAGCCTGTAGTGTGTTTTTCCACTTTAATTTTGAGTGTGACTCCAAATCCAGACCTCCATGGGTTGAAAAATTTGATTTCCATTTTTTAATTTTTGAATGATTTTGTTGTCAGCACATTCAACTATGTAAAGAACAAAGTATTTCAGAAGAATATTTGATTAACTCAGATCTAGGATGTGTTATTTTTGTGTTCCCTTTATTTTTTTGAGCAGTGTATATTCATTTGCATGTATCTTTGTGTTTATTTACTTATATATGTTTATAACCTTGTAACCTATAAATCTGCATATTTTTATAATACATGTGTATTATTGTATAATGCAGAACTACATTTTATCATTAACGTCATCTCATGTCAAAAAGATCTTAATTATCTGAGGAAATAGTCAGACTCAGATGTGAATTGTATCAATTAGGTTGTCTACAATTCACCAGGTCATGATTTTAAGAATTTATGACAAATTTTATAAATTTAATTTTTTTATGGTTAATTATTTTTATGACCATAATTAATAATTCTTAATTGAATTATTACCCCCCGACAGGAAGAGGATAAGACACAGTTGTCAATCACTGAGGTAGTGATTAGGTCAACAAGTCAGGAGGATGAGCAAAGTGAGGAAGTGGAAGAGGAGGTGGTGGACGATGAAGTCACTGACCCAACCTAGGAAGGTGTAAAGCTGAGCGAGGACAGCAGTATAGAAAGGGCCGGATCTGCTGCACCGCAACAGGCTGGAAGAGGCAGTGAGGTGGCAAAAGGGAGAAGGTGGGCCACACCAAATAGGCCCGCAACTGTTCCCCGGTGCACCCCCTTGCGGAAATCTCCCTTGCCAAGAGGTAGGTGTAACGCAGTCTGGCGCTTTTTTGAGGAAAGTCACACGACTGCCTTCTCTTCACCTGTGTTACTTGCTGGCCAATCTAAAGGCACATATGCCTCCTGCCCTGCACCTGGACCATTGCAAGCACCATCAGCGACCCCATCCACTTCCGTGTCTCAGTGCAGCTTACAAATGTCCTTACCCCAGGCATTTGAACGCAAGCGCAAATACCCAGCCACCCACCCTCAGGCCATAGCACTAAATGCGCATCTTTCCAAATTACTGGCCCTGGAAATGTTGCCATTTAGGCTTGTGGACACTCAGGCCTTCCGCAGCCTCATGTCGGCGGCCATACCGCGATACGCAGTCCCCAGCCGCCCCTATTTTTCAAGGTGTGCCGTTCCCGCCTTACACCAACATGTGTCCCGTAACATCACACGTGCCCCGATCAACGCAGTTACTTGGAAGGTCCACTTAACCACGGACACATGGACAAGTGCATTCGGCCAGGGACGCTACATTTCCCTGACGGCACACTGGGTGAATGTTGTGGAGGCGGGAGTGAGTCATACCCTGGGATGGCACAGGTGCTACCGACACCAAGGATTGCATGCCCTATGTCATAGGTTAGTAGCTCCATTCCCCACTTCTCCTCCTCCGCTTCCTCCTCCACTTCCTCCTCCGAATTATCACGTGCAGCACCAGTCAATAATCAGTCGGTAGCTGGAAGCATTGTAGCACTGCAGTTGGGAAGCGGCAACAGGCCGTGCTGAAGCTGATATGCTTAGGGGACAAACAGCACACCGCCGCAGAGCTCCGGCAGGGTATAAGGGACCAGAATGAGCTGCGGCTCTCGCCACTCAACCTAGAACCAGGCAAGGTTGTGTTTGATAATGTCCGTAACTTGGTGGCGGCTTTGGAGCTTGGCAAGCTCACACACATCCCATGCCTAGCCCACGTCTTAAACTTAGCGGTTCAGCGGTTTCTCAAAAACCTACCCCAATTTGCCTGAGCTACTGGTGAAGGTGCGCCGAGTGTGTGCACATTTCCGCAAGTCATCGACAGTTTCAGCCGGTCTGTCAATGCTGCAGCAGCACTTGAAATTGCCAGCTCACCGGCTGTTGTGCGACGTGAGCACACGCTGGAACTCGACCTTCCACATGTGGCCAGGCTTTGTGAGCAGCAGAGGGCAGTAGTGGAATATCAGCTGCAACATGGTCATCGCCTTTCCAGTCAGCTTCCGCTATTCACAAGCGAGGAGTGGGCATGGATGTCTGACCTCTGTGAGGTTTTAAGAAACTTTGAGGAATCAACACAGATGGTGAGCGGCAATAACGCTATTATCAGCGTAACCATCCCACTTCTGTGTCTACTTAAACGCTCGCTGCTCACAATTAAGGACGGCGCTTTGCATGTGGAAGAGGTGGAAATGGGGGAAGACATTACACAGGGTGATAGCCAGACCACCCTCAGTTCATCTTCTCAGCGCGAATTGGACGATGAAGAGGAGGAGGGTAGTACCCATGGAAGTTTAATTCCATCTGTTCAGTGTGGGTGGGCAGAAGAGGAGGAAGAGGATGAGGAGATTGAGAGTGATCCTCCTGATGACGACAGCGAAGTCTTGCCTGTTGGTACTCTGGCACACATGGCTGATTTTATGTTAGGCTGCCTTTCCCGTGACCCGCGCGTTATATGCATTTTAGATAACACAGATTACTGATTGTTTACCCTTCTCGACCCCAGCTACAAAGAGAACTCCTCATCTCTCATTCCTCTGGTGGAGAGGATGAACAAAACGGCGCAATACCAGACGATCCTTGTTGAAAAATTGCTCCCAAAATTTCCATCTGACAACGCTGGCGGCAGAGTCCGTAGTTCATTGGCCAACAGAGGAGGGGAGACAAGGGGAACACACAGCAGTTCAAACAGAGGCAGGGCAACACTCTCCAAAGCTTGGGACAGTTTCATGACACCCCGACAGCACCCTCACCCTGATGCGCGGCCTAGTGTCACAAGGAGGGAAACATTTTGGAAGATAGTGAAGGAGTACGTAGCAGACTGTGTCAGCGTCCTCAGTGTTCCTTGTGTGCCTTACAACTATTGGGTGTCCAAGCTGGGCACGTGGCACGAACTGGCGCTCTACGCCTTGGAGGTGCTGGCCTGCCGCAAGCGTTTTGTCTGAGTGGGTATTTAGTGCTGCTGGTGGCATTATAACAGATAAGCGTATCCGCCTCTTAACTGAAAATGCTGACAGGTTGACTCCTATAAAAATGAACAAGGCCTGGATTGACCATGACTTCTCGACTCCACCAGAGGAAAGCTGATGAACATAAAGGCACTTTAAATGTGTTGTTTATAATGTTCTGAATACACTGTATCCCCATGCACCCCTTCAACCACAAACAAGGGTATATAGTTGAATCTTCCTTTTCTCATCCTCCTTCCTTTCATCATATCAACATTATTATTCATTGCATATAATGCCCTGGCATATATGCCCTTCACATATAATGTTTTACAGGGTCAGCGCAGCTGCAGGCCTTCGTATATAATTTTTTAGATGGTCAGATCACCAGCAGGCCCTCACCTACAATATTTTACAGGGTCAGCTCACCAGCAGGCCCTCGCATATAATTTTTTAGAGGGTCAGCTCACCAGCAGGCCCTCGCATATAATGTTTGACATAGTCAGCTCACCAGCAGGCCCTCGCATATAATTTTATAAAGGGTCAGCTTACCTGAAGGCCCTCGCATATAATGTTTTATAGGGTCAGTTCACCAGCAGGCCTTCACCTACAATCTTTTACAGGTTCAGCTCACCTGAAGTCCCTTGCATATAATTTTTTAGAGGGTCAGCTCACCAGCAGGCCCTCACCTACAAGTCCAGTCTCACTATCCAAGAGTCTGGTCAACACAATCCTCACCACCGGGGGTTGCATAACTAGTTATCACGGAGGAGTCTCGTTAGTTATCGGAATTAACTAATTAACAAATTGCTCCACCAACTAAGAACATCCATGCACCGCCACCCACAAAATCAAGAAAGAGCTATAAATCTGTCAATCCTTTCCATGTCCGGCTCGGGTGAGGTTTCCCATGTTGAGTCAAATTAAGCCACAGGCTCCACTCCTGCCGTCAATTCCTTTAAGTTTCAGCTTTGCAACCATACTCCCCCCGGAACCCAAAATCTTTGGTTTCCCGGAAGCTTCTCGGCGGGACATGGGAATAATGCCGCCGAATCGCCGGTCATCATCACTTATGGTCGGAACTACGACGGTATCTGATCGTCTTCGAACCTCCAACTTTCGTTTTTGATTAATGAAAACATTCTTGGAAAATGCTTTTACTTTGGTTCGTCTTGCACCGGTCCAAGAATTTTACGTCTAGTGGCGCAATACGGATGCCCCCGGCCGTCCCTCTTAATCATGGCCCCAGTTCCAAAAACCAAAAAAATAGAATCGGAGTCCTATTCCATTATTCCTAGCTGAAGTATTCAGGTGACCTGCTTTGAACACTGTAAATTTTTTAAATGGTCAGCTAAGCAGCAGGCCCTCAACCATAATGTTTTAAATGGTCAGCTCAGCAGCAGGCCCTCGCATATAATTTTTTAGAGGGTCAGATCACCTGCAGGCCCTCGCATATAATGTTTTAGAGGGTCAGCTAACCAGCAGGCCCTCACCTACAATCTTTTATAGGGTCAGCTCATCAGCAGGCCCCCACCTACAATCTTTCACAGGGTCAGCTCACCTGCAGGCCCTCACCTAATTATGCCTAATAGGTAATTTGCACGCATGCTACCTTTCTTGGAAGTGGTAGCCATAGCGGTTTCTCAGGCTCCCTCTCTGGAATCAAACCCTGATTCCCCGTTACCCGTGGTCACCGTGGTTCGCGCTGAAAATAACATCGAAAGTTTATTGGGCAGACATCCAAATGGATCGTCACCGTCACGGGGATGTGCAATCGGGCCCAGGTTATCTAGAGTCACCATAGCAGCAGCAGGCCCTCGCCCATGTTTTAGATGGTCAGATCAGCAGGCCTTTGCTCCAAATGTTTTTGAGGGTTACCAGCAGGCCATCAATCATAATTTTTCAAGGCTGTGTATGATGCCCTCCTTTATGTGTAACAAAGGGTGTATTGTAGTGCCGGTTCCTTGTAATTTTTGGCAGCCCTTTCACTTAGTGCAAAGGCTTTATGAGTGTAGGAGTCCCACTACCTGAACAATTGTACCACAATGTGAATGAGGCCCTCCTTTATGTGATAGGTTGTATCGAAGTGCCTCTTCCTTGTAATTTTTGGCAGCACTTGCACTTTATATACAAGTAAATATACAGGAAAGAATGTTTCCTAACAATTTTTCCTCTAAAATCTATTTTATCTTCGGTTTTGTGCGTATTATTGTCAGTCTGTAAAAGTGGCGTACTACTTGGACAACATCGTCCCCAGCAGCAACCTGGGAGTTCAAGATGCATCCAGACATCCTCCCCATGCTGTTCCTGAACCATTTTGATGGTGTTTCCATCAATTTCTGACCTTTTCCTATGAACGAGGCACCCTTTCCTATTCAGAGCAGGGGGTGCCTGGTTTAATGCTCGGGTTCTCCCATTGACTTCAATTGTGCTCGGTGGAGCACCCGAGCATCCCGATGTGTTCAGCCCGAGCACTATGGTGCTCGATCAACACTAGTGGTGAGATCACAGGTCATGTAAAATAGGCAGTGGTTGAGAAGGATCTGCGATGATGTCACCATCATGTGACCAGTGCAGGAGAGGAGGACAGTGAAGAGGAGAAGTCCTGGGAAAAGAAGCTGTGGTGAGGTTTGCTACATGAGGAGAGGTAAGTGAAGGGAGATGCAGAGCAATGCTGGGAGTTGTGGTTATTTAACTGGGACTGTATGTTAGGGCTGAAGGGAGGGATGCTATTTACATGGAGCTGTATGTTGGAGGTGGCTGGTGAGGGGGTGATGTTATTTACATGGGACTGAATGTTGGAGGGGGCTGGGGTAGGGTGATGCTATTTACATGGGACTGTATGTTTAAGGCGGCTGTGGGAGGGGTTTATGTTATTTACATGGAACTGTATGTTGATGGCGGCCGTGGGAGGGAGTGATGTTATTTACATCGGACTGAATGTTACAGGGGTCTGAGGGAGGGAGTGATGTTATTTACATGGGACTGTGTTGAGGGGTGATGTTTACATGGGATTGCATGTTGGAGGCGGCTGGGGAGGGAGTGGTATTATTTACTTGGGACTGTATGTTGAAGGCGGCTGGCGAGGAGGTGATTTTATTTACATGGGACTGTATTTTGGAGGAGGCTGTAGATGGAGAGGGATGTTATTTACATGGGACTGTATATTGGAGGGGACTGGAGACATGATGTGATGTTATTTACATGGGACTGTATGGTAAAGGGAGGGAAATAGTGTTATTTACATGGTACTGTATGTTGGAGGGCTGAAAGGAGGGGAGTGATGCTATTTACATAGGACTGTATTTTGGAGGGGCTGTAGATAGAGAGGGATTTTATTTACATGGGACTATATATTAGAGGGGGCTGAACCATGGTGTAATGTTATTTACATGGGACTGTATGGTGAGGGAGGTAAATAGTGTTATTTACATGGGACTGTATGTTGGAGGGGCAGGAGAGATGGTGTGATGTTATTTACATGGGACTGTATGGTGGAGGAAGGAATATAACTACAGGGAGCACTGCAAATCCAGGGGACATTATAAATACTGTGGGCAATTTAGGGCGAGCATTATAACAGTAGGGGGCAGTATAAATACTGGGGGCACTGTAGGGGTATTATATATCCAGGGGACATTATAGGCATTCTTAATAATACTGGAGGCTCTATAGGAGGGACTTATAGATCCTCCTTATTTCTACTAAGAGCAGTATGGGGAGCCTTATTACTACTGAGGGTTCTGTAGATAGCTTTATTACCACTGGGGGAACAATAGGCCTTATTTTTACTGGGGGGCTCTGTGAGGGTATTATTAAAACTGGAGGGCTCTTCTACTAATGGGGGCATTCTCGGGAGCGTTATTATAGTTGGGGGCACTGTAGGGGTCAGTATTACTAATGAGGGCATTCTAGAAGGGAATTATTATTGGTGGGACTATGAGGAGCACTATTACTGTGGGTAACACAAATTTTTCTTCAAGATAGTATTTGGGGGTATTGGGGAGCACAGCGAGCAGCAGGATAACACTGTGGGGACTCCAGGTTGGGAGATGATGATAGAAATGGGAGAAAGCTAAGATGTCTGTGTGTCGCACTCTGCAGAGACGAGGCGGCTGAAAGAAGTTGTACGGACCAAATGGAAAAGATGATGATAGAGAAGATATAAATCAGAGGAGACGTCACCCTGGAGGCACTGGATGTGACAGGTATGTGCTGCTGTATAGCAAGTACAGCAAAATGCGGTGTGTGGGGGGAGAGGGGGCAACTTAGAGAACTGGTCCATATTCATTGGGACTTGGGCCCCGGATCATTTGAGACCTTAGCAACGCCCCTGCCCCTGGGGATCTCTCCAGATTGCCTGTCAGCAGATACATCTCAGAAAGTTCCCTCTGGCTTGGTGGTAGTCTTACGGAATTACACCTTCAATCAGAGAAAACTGAATTTAATTTACTGTATTCACAGTATGATTGAACTCTGCAGAGTACATATTTAGCACTTGGATGTGATAATTTCATGTTTACTGTATGATCATTTTCATTGGTCATTGTCTGTTATTACATGTTTATGTTTGTATAAATATATCGTTATTTGTCCAGCATGGTAAACTGGGGTATGGCACATTCTCTTTTTCATACTAATCTGTAGGAAGAGACTTTGTCCCCACCATATACACTACTGAAACAGTCCAGTAGTTGGGACAATATTCCAAAGTGTATTTATGATCTATAATTTTTTTTGCACTATATATCGTATTTGTAATATATATATCGAATATCAATAAAAATATTCTTTTTTAATTTTATTTAAAAAAAATCTTTGAATTCTAACTTTTGGATGTTGGATATTGTAGTAAAAAAAGTAAATAGCAGCGCAAAATAAATCCTACATAGGGTTGAGCGAACCCGAACTGTAAAGTTCCGGTTCGTACCGAACTTTAGGATTTTTGGACCCCGAACCCGAACTTTTCAGTAAAAGTTTGGGTTCGGGTTCGGGGTTCGGCGAGTAAATGGCGCTTTTTGAAAGGCTGCAGAACAGCCAATCAACAAGCGTTTAACTCGTGTGCCCTTAGAAGCCATCACAGCCATGCCTACTAATGGAATGGCTGTGATTGGCCAGTGCAGCATGTGACCCAGCCTTTATATAAGCTGGAGTCACGTAGCGCTGCATGTCACTCTGTTCTGATTACTGTAGGGATAGGATGCTGCTGCTGTGAGGGAGAGAATAGGAAAGAATCTTTAATCAGAAGTGCTTGTTAACTCAGCGATCTACATAGATTTTGTTTTGTGGGTGCAGTGCACAATCTTTTTACCCTGCCCTGAGCCCAGTGACACAGAAAAATAACTTTTATCCGTCTGTTAGTTAGGTGGGCGTCGGCGGCCATTTTATGCAAGTTCAGTGCACCAGCACAGCATATGTGCGTTTGTGATAGTCAAATACAAGCTTAAAATACTGCAATTTTATTCTGGGTTTAAAAAAAATCACCCATTTTTTGCAAGACCCTACCTCTGGTGCCTTTGCAGCATTTGTCAGTGTAAAATACAAGCTTGAAATACTGCAAAAATATTCTGGATTTAAAAAAACACCAATTTTTTGGCAATACCCTACATCTGGGGCCTATGGTGCATTTGTCAGTGTGAAATACAAGCTTGAAATACTGCAATAATATTCTGGGTTTAAATTAACACCCACTTTTGTAAATACCCTACATCTGGGGCCTATGCTGCAGTTGTTAGTGTGAAATACAAGCTTGAAATACTGCAATAATTTTCTGTGTTTAGAAAAACACCCATTTTGGGCAGAATACTAAATTTGCGGCCTTTGCTGCATCTGTCAGTGTGAAATACAAGCTTGAAATACTGCAATAATATTCTTGATTTTTAAAAAAACACCCATTTTGGGCAAAATACTAAATTTGCGGGTTTGCTGCATCTGTCAGTGTGAAATACAAGCTTGAAATACTGCAATAATATTCTGGGTTTAAAAAAATACCAATTTTTGGCAATACCCTACATCTGGGGACTTTTCAGCATTTGTCAGTGTGAAATACAAGCTTGAAATACTGCAAAAATATTCTGGGTTTAAAAAAAACACCCATTTTTGGCAATACCCTACAGCTGGGGCCTTTTCAGCATTGGGGTCAGTGTGAAAAACAAGCTTGAAATACTCCCATAATATTCTATTATTAAAAAAAACACCCATTTTGGGTAAAATACTAAGGCCTCATGCACACGGCCGTTTTTTTTCCCCGTTTACTGGCCGTTTTTTGCGTTCCGTATACGGTCCGTATACGGAACCATTCATTTCAATGGTTCCGCAAAAAAAACGGAATGTACTCCGTATGGATTCCGTTTCCGTATTTCCGTTTTTCCGTTCCGTTTTAACATAGAACATGTCCTATTATTGCCCGCAAATCACAGTCCGTGGCTCCATTCAAGTCAATGGGTCCGCAAAAAAACGGAACACATACGGAAATGCATCCGTATGTCTTCCGTTTCCGTTCCGTTTTTTGCTGAACCATCTATTGAAAATGTTATGCCCAGCCCAATTTTATCTATGTAATTACTGTATACTGTATATGCCATACGGAAAAACGGAACGGAAAAACGGAACAGAAACGGAAACACAACGGAAACAAAAAACGGAACAACGGATCCGTGAAAAACGGATCGCAAAACACTGAAAAAGCCATACGGTCGTGTGCAATAGGCCTAAATTTGAGGCCTTTGCTGCATCTGTCAGTGTGAAATACAAGCGTTAGATACTGCTGTTAAATTCTGTTATTAAAAAAACACCCATTTTGGGCAAAATACTAAATTTGCACCTGCACCACTCTCCCTGTCCTGGCTCTCTTCTCAGGGCCCGCGCTGCACAGTCACCTGACCTCCTGCAGCGTCAGGTCAGAGCGCGCTCTGTACGTCCTGACGCTGCAGGCAGCCAGGACACAGCAGCGCGGGACCTGAGAAGAGTAAGCAGGAGGAGGGATAATTACAACGCTCACATCGCTTCACCCCAGCCTCCTCCTCCTGCATACTACTGAGCGCTTCCAATGTGGAAGCACTCACTAGTATTTCCTTTATAAGATGCACTGCATCTTATAAAGGGAAAAGCACAGTACCACCCTCTGGGCCCCCCTGGCTTAGGGGCCCTGTCGCAACTGCGACCACTGCGACCCCTGTAGCTACGCCACTGCTTGGCTAGCAGTAGGAGCAGCAAAAGCCATTGTGGGTCATGCCAACTAAGCGTGGTGTCAGAGGAACTCACTGATTGTTGACTGTGTGTTATCTGTTGTCACTTGAGATGATGTTGAAGAGCAAGTCAACCATTCCAGTCAGCTGGATTGTTGGTCAAAACACAACCGCTGGATGACAGTGGCATCCCTGGCATGTTACTGCGACTACTACCACCCCCCTTCTGCTGCTACTTGTGCCAGCTACAGCAACATTTTTGCCACTGCCAGTTTTTTTTTAGAGGGCCCAGGAAACTGTTCTTTCGGCCATAGTGTACAGTAACTTCAATGTAACAGATTAACTAAGAATGTGGCAGCAGTTGAACTAGATAAATGCAGCAATATATTAGCCTGCCCTTTTAATATGGAGTCTGACGCACAGTAAGTGTGTAAAATAGCAGATTAACTAAGAATGTGGCAGCAGTTGAACTAGATAAATGCAGCAATATATTAGCCTGCCCTTTAACCACCTCAGCCCCTATAGCTTAAACACCGTTTATTGCTCGGTCATGCAACTTACCACCCAAATGAATTTTACCTCCTTTTCTTCTCACTAATAGAGATTTCATTTGGTGGTATTTCATTGCTGCTGAAATTTTTACTTTTTTTGTTATTAATCGAAATTTAACGTTTTTTTTGCAAAAAAATGACATTTTTCACTTTCAGTTGTAAAATTTTGCAAAAAAAAACGACATCCATATATAAATTTTTCTCTAAATTTATTGTTCTACATGTTCTACATGTCTTTGATAAAAAAAATGGTTTGGGTAAAAGTTATAGCGTTTACAAACTATGGTACAAAAATGTGAATTTCCGCTTTTTGAAGCAGCTCTGACTTTCTGAGCACCTGTCATGTTTCCTGAGGTTCTACAATGCCCAGACAGTACAAACACCCCACAAATGACCCCATTTCAGAAAGTAGACACCCTAAGGTATTCGCTGATGGGCATAGTGAGTTCATAGAACTTTTTATTTTTTGTCACAAGTTAGTGGAAAATGATGATTTTTATTTTTTTTTTCTTACAAAGTCTCATATTCCACTAACTTGTGACAAAAAATAAAAACTTCTATGAACTCACTATTCCCATCAGCGAATACCTTGGGGTGTCTTCTTTCCAAAATGGGGTTACTTGTGGGGTAGTTATACTGCCCTGGCATTCTAGGGGCCCAAATGTGTGGTAAGTAGTTTGAAATCAAAATGTGTAAAAAATGACCGGTGAAATCCGAAAGGTGCTCTTTGGAATGTGGACCCCTTTGCCCACCTAGGCTGCAAAAAAGTGCCACACATGTGGTATCGCTGTACTCAGGAGAAGTTGGGGAATGTGTTTTGGGGTGTCATTTTACATATACCCATGCTGGGTGAGATAAATATCTTGGTCAAATGCCAACTTTGTATAAAAATATGGGAAAAGTTGTCTTTTGCCAAGATATTTCTCTCACCCAGCATGGGTATATGTAAAATGACACCCCAAAACACATTCCCCAACTTCTCCTGAGTACGGAGATACCACATGTGTGACACTTTTTTGCAGCCTAGGTGGGCAAAGGGGCCCATATTCCAAAGAGCACCTTTCGGATTTCACTGGTCATTTTTTACACATTTTGATTTCAAACTTCTTACCACACATTTGGGCCCCTAGAATGCCAGGGCAGTATAACTACCCCACAAGTGACCCCATTTTGGAAAGAAGACACCCCAAGGTATTTTGTGATGGGAAGAATAGTGAGTTCATGGAAGTTTTTATTTTTTGTCACAAGTTAGTGGAATATGAGACTTTGTAAGAGAAAAAAAATATATAAATCATCATTTTCCGCTAACTTGTGACAAAAAATATAAAATTCTAGGAACTCGCCATGCCCCTCACGGAATACCTTGGGGTGTCTTCTTTCCAAAATGGGGTCACTTGTGGGGTAGTTATACTGCCCTGGCATTTTCCAGGGGCCCTAATGTGTGGTAAGTAGGTAAATGACCTGTGAAATCCGAAAGGTGCTCTTTGGAATGTGGGCCCCTTTGCCCACCTAGGCTGCAAAAAAGTGTCACACATGTGGTATCTCCGTACTCAGGAGAAGTTGGGCAATGTGTTTTGGGGTGTCATTTTACATATACCCATGCTGGGTGAGATAAATATTTTGGTCAAATGCCAACTTTGTATAAAAAAATGGGAAAAGTTGTCTTTTGCCAAGATATTTCTCTCCCCCAGCATGGGTATATGTAAAATGACACCGCAAAACACATTGCCCAACTTCTCCTGAGTACAGCGATACCACATGTGTGACACTTTTTTGCAGCCTAGGTGGGCAAAGGGGCCCACATTCCAAAGAGCACCTTTCAGATTTCACCGGCCATTTTTTACAGATTTTGATTTCAAACCACTTCTCACGCATTCGGCCCTTAAAATGCCAGGGCAGTATAACTACCCCACAAGTGACCCCATTTTGGAAAGAAGACACCCCAAGGTATTTCGTGATGGGCATAGTGAGTTCATGGAAGTTTTTATTTTTTGTCACAAGTTAGTGGAATATGAGACTTTGTAAGGAAAAAAAAAAAAATCATTTTCCGCTAACTTGTGACAAAAAATATAAAATTCTAGGAACTTGCCATGCCCCTCACGGAATACCTTGGGGTGTCTTCTTTCCAAAATGGGGTCACTTGTGGGGTAGTTATACTGCCCTGGCATTTTCCAGGGGCCCTAATGTGTGGTAAGTAGGTAAATGACCTGTGAAATCCTAAAGGTGCTCTTTGGAATGTGGGCCCCTTTGCCCACCTAGGCTTCAAAAAAGTGTCACACATGTGGTATCGCCGTATTCAGGAGAAGTTGGGCAATGTGTTTTGGGGTGTCTTTTTACATATACTCATGCTGGGTGAGAGAAATATCTCGGCAAAAGACAACTTTTCCCATTTTTTATACAAAGTTGGCATTTGACCAAGATATTTATCTCACCCAGCATGGGTATATGTAAAATGACACCCCAAAACACATTGCCCAACTTCTCCTGAGCACGGCGATACCACATGTGTGACACTTTTTTGCAGCCTAGATGCGCAAAGGGGCCCACATTCATTTTATGAGGGCATTTTTAGACATTTGGATCCCAGACTTCTTCTCACGCTTTAGGGCCCCTAGAATGCCAGGGCAGTATAAATACCCCACATGTGACCCCATTTTGGAAAGAAGACACCCCAAGGTATTCAATGAGGGGCATGGCGAGTTCATAGAATTTTTTCTTTTTTGGCACTAGTTAGCGGAAATTGATATATATTTTTTTTCTCACAAAGTCTCCCTTTCCGCTAACTTGGGACAAAAATTTAAATCTTTCATGGACTCAATATGCCCCTCACGGAATACCTTGGGGTGTCTTCTTTCCGAAATGGGGTCACATGTGGGGTATTTATACTGCCCTGGCATTCTAGGGGCCCTAAAGCGTGAGAAGAAGTCTGGAATATAAATGTCTAAAAAATTTTACGCATTTGGATTCCGTGAGGGGTATGGTGAGTTCATGTGAGATTTTATTTTTTGACACAAGTTAGTGGAATATGAGACTTTGTAAGAAAAAAAATAATAATTTCCGCTAACTTGGGCCAAAAAAATGTCTGAATGGAGCCTTACAGGGGGTGATCAATGACAGGGGGGTGATCAATGACAGGGGGGTGATCAATGACAGGGGGGTGATCAGGGAGTCTATATGGGGTGATCACCCCCCTGTCATTGATCACCCCCCTATAAGGCTCCATTCAGATGTCCGTATGTGTTTTGCGGATCCGATCCATGTATCAGTGGATCCGTAAAAATCAGACGGACATCTGAATGCAGCCTTACAGGGGGGTGATCAATGACAGGGGGGTGATCAATGACAGGGGGGTGATCAGGGAGTCTATATGGGGTGATCACTCCCCTGTAAGGCTCCATTCAGATGTCCGTATGTGTTTTGCGGATCCGATCCATGTATCAGTGGATCCGTAAAAATCATACGGACATCTGAATGCAGCCTTACAGGGGGGTGATCAATGACAGGGGGTGATCAATGACAGGGGGGTGATCAGGGAGTCTATATGGGGTGATCACCCCCCCTGTAAGGCTCCATTCAGATTTCCGTATGTGTTTTGCGGATCCGATCCATGTATCAGTGGATCCGTAAAAATCATACGGACATCTGAATGCAGCCTTACAGGGGGGTGATCAATGACAGGGGGGTAAACAATGACAGGGGGGTGATCAGGGAGTCTATATGGGGTGATCACCCCCGTCATTGATCACCCCCCTGTAAGGCTCCATTCAGACGTCCGTATGCGTTTTGCGGATCCGATCCATCTATCAGTGGATCCGTAAAAATCATACGGACATCTGAATAGAGCCTTACAGGGGGGTGATCAATGACAGGGGGGTGATCAATGACAGGGGGGTGATCAGGGAGTCTACATGGGGTGATCAGGGTTTCATAAGGGGTTAATAAGTGACAGGGGGGGTGTAGTGTAGTGGTGTTTGGTGCTACTTTACTGAGCTACCTGTGTCCTCTGGTGGTCGATCCAAACAAAGGGGACCACCAGAGGACCAGGTAGCAGGTATATTAGACGCTGTTATCAAAACAGCGTCTAATATACCTGTTAGGGGTTAAAAAAATCACATCTCCAGCCTGCCAGCGAACGATCGCCGCTGGCAGGCTGGAGATCCACTCTCTTACCTTCCGTTCCTGTGAGCGTGCGCGCCTGTGTGCGCGCGTTCACAGGAAATCTCGCGTCTTGCGAGATGACGCATATATGCGTGACTCTGCGCAGGGCTGCCGCCTCCGGAACGCGATCCCGCGTTAGGCGGTCCGGAGGCGGTTAATATGGAGTCTGACGCACAGTAAGTCTGTGTAAAATAGAAGATTAACTAAGAAGGTGGCAGCAGTTCAACAGGATGCACGTGACCATTACACTCAGCCTGCAGTGTCCCTGCTGTTTTCACTATGTTATCGCTACAGTCTCAAAAAACTCTCCCTATGATCTCCCTGCATTGTCCCTATCCAATATCCTTTTTTAAACTGTTTTCTGGAACACTGTACCCCCCGAATCCCCCACCCTTCTCCCTTTGAATCCAGAGAAAAAAAGCAGACTGGTTTGAGAGCTGCACTTACTGTATACAAGCAGCCAAACAACACGAGTTTGTGAGCATTCGAGTGTTTGATTTCCAGTGTGTGTTTGTATGAAGTTCGTGACTTTAGATTGCGTGACTTCAGATTCAGGGACTTTAGGAGGGGACTACAGTAAGTTACATTCTTATCACTGCACTAGATATTATATTTTTTTCACTTTTCTTGCGTAATCCCCATTTAGTATGTGTTCCATTATTGACAACACAGTCCAGTGCACATCTTGTCTAATGTATGCAGTCCTGGAACAGCCGTTTGAGGGTGCATATATTTGTTCAAAATGTGAGCAAATTGCTTGTCGCACATCAAGTATCTAACCGAGCGAGTTTCAACACTGAGAAGCATTAGCAATTTGGAAAAGAGTTTGCTGCTCACTGAGTAAGCACTATATGGGGCAGATGTGGGGAAAGGTGGTAGCGAGGAGGCTCAGGAAAGTGAGGTAGCTAGCTGGGTAACAGAAAGCGGGGTAGAGGGAAAAATGCCAGGGAGGCTAGCCCTGATCTGACACACCCCAACAAGTTTGCAAGGTTAGCAGATGAGGGGGATGTCCGTTCAGGGAGAGCACTGCTGCAGCCGAACACTTCCTCTGCCAGTCAGGGGAATGTCAGCTCCAGTAAGCAGGGGGGGGGACCTGGAGAGCAGGGCAGGCCAGACAGGTGCTGGTAGTGGGAGACTAAATTATTAGGGGTACAGATAGGGCGATCTGTCACAAAGCCCGGGATCATCGAACGGTGTGTTGTCTTCCTGGTGCTCAAGTTCAACACATCGCGGATCGGGTTGACAGATTGCTGGGAGGGGCTGGAGAAGATCCAGCAGTCATGGTCCATATATCGAAACCAATGACAAAGTTAGAGGTAGGTGGAGCGTCCTTAAAAATTATTTTAGGGATTTAGGTCAAAATCTTAGGGCAAGGACCTCACAGGTAGTGTTTTCAGAAATACTACCTGTACCAAGCAACACAAGAAAGGCAGTGGGAGATTAGGAAAGTAACAAGTGGCTCAAGAACTGGTGTAGGAAGAAGGGGTTTGGGTTCCTGGAGAACTGGGCCGACTTCTCTGTCGGCTACAGGCTCTATCGTAGGGATGGGCTGCACCTCAATGGGGAAGGGGCAGCTGTGTTGGGGGAGAAGATGGCTAGAAGGTTGGAGGAGTGTTTTAACTAGGGACTGGGGGGGAGGGTAATTACGTTACAGGATGGCAAGATAGTACACATAGAGACTGGGGTCGAGGTAATGGAACTGGGGGAGTAATGGAAAGAGGGACTAAAACAGTTCAGAAGGAAAGGTGTAGGGTTAAAAATATACATAAACCTCTTAATTGTATGTAAACTAAGGCCAGAAGCCTGACTAATAAAACTGGTGAACTGGAATTAATGATGTGTGAGGAGCACTATGACATAGTGGGAATAACAGACATGGCTGGATGATAGCTATGACTGGGCAGTTAATGTACAGGGTTACAGTCTGTTTTATAAAGGATCACCAAAACCAGAGAGGGGGAGGGATCTGCCTTTATGTAAAGTCCTGTCTAAAGCCCACAGTCCGAGAAGATATAAGTGAGGGACATGAACATGTGGAGTCACTGTGGGTAGAAATACATGGAGGCAAAAACAATAATAAAATACTAATAGGAGTTTATTATAAACCACCTGTCACGGAACCATGAACCAGACGTACAACAAGAGATAAGTGAAAATAAGAAGGCTTTATTGAAAATAAAGCTGTAAAGCAAAAGTCCAAACGGATGGTGAAACCGAGCAGAGTCTTTGCGAAGCCAGAGGTCAGGAACCAGAAGGGTAGTCAGACGAAGCCAGGATCAGGAACCAGCAGGGTAGTCAGACGAAGCCAGGATCAGGAACCAGCAGGGTAGTCAGACGAGGCCAGGATCAGGAACCAGCAGGGTAGTCAGACGAAGCCAGGATCAGGAACCAGAAGCAGCAGCAGTCTTAGAAGCATGTGAACACAAGAGGACCAAGCAAGGAACTGAAGCCACAGACCTTCTATATATATGAGCTAGGCATCCAGCTCCTCCCAGGGGAAGGAGGAGCCGCAGGGTGGAAGGCTACAAGAAACCCAGAAACCAAGATGGCCGCCAGCACATGTCAAACGAAGGAGAGCAGCAAGCAGGTAAGACCATGACAGTACCTCCCCCTCAAGGGCCCCTCCTCCACGGAGCACAAAACGGTTTCTGAGGGAAGCGAGCGTGGAAGGCTCGGAGCAAGGCAGGAGCATGGACATCTGCGGAGGGAACCCAGGAACGCTCCTCTGGACCATAACCACGCCAATGGACCAAAAACTGCAACCGACCGCGGACCAGGCGTGAGTCCAGGATATTGCTCACCTCATATTCCTCACGATTGCCCACTTGGACCGGACGAGGCCGAGGAACCGAGGAAGTGAAACGATTACACACCAGTGGCTTCAACAGGGAGACATGAAACACGTTGGAGATCCGCATGCCAGGAGGAAGCGCAAGGGCATAGGCTACCGGGTTTACCCTGCGAAGCACTCGGAAGGGACCAACAAAGCGAGGCGCCAGCTTGGGAGTGGGCACTCGAAGGTTGAGGTTGCGGGTGGACAACCATACACGGTCTCCGACCTGGTAGGAAGGAGCAGGCGCTCGTCTGCGATCAGCCTGGAATCTCTGGCGCTGCGCAGAGACCTCAAGGGACTTCTGGATCTGTACCCAAGAAGCACGTAGGACGGAAAGGTGATCCTCCACAGCCGGAATATCCTGGGGAGAGAATACCTCCGGTAACACGGCAGGTTGGAACCCATAATTGGCCATGAAGGGAGACGTCCCAGAGGAAGAGTTCACCGCCGTGTTCCTGGCAAACTCAGCCCAAGGCAGGAGGTCAACCCAATTGTCTTGGTGATCGGAGACATAGCAACGAAGGAATTGCTCCAAGGCCTGATTGGATCGTTCTGCGGCCCCATTGGACTGAGGGTGGTAGGCCGAGGAGAAGGAGAGATGAATCCCCAACTGGGAGCAAAAGGCGCGCCAGAACCTGGACACAAACTGACTCCCCCGATCCGACACAATCTCCTTAGGCAAACCGTGCAACCGGAAGACCTCCCTGGCAAAAATCGTGGCCAACTCTTGTGCAGAGGGTAACTTCTTGAGAGGAACACAGTGGCACATTTTGGAAAACCGATCCACAATCATGAGAATGACCGTATGGCCTCGGGATGCAGGGAGGTCCACAATGAAATCCATCCCCAGGTGTGACCATGGGCGCTCCCCGGTGGCTATGGGTTGCAGAAGGCCCAACGGAAGGTGCCGAGGGGACTTACTCTGGGCACAAACGGAGCATGCTGCTACATATGCGGCGATGTCGGAACGTAGGGAAGGCCACCAGAACAGACGTGAAACAGCCCAGGACAGCTGATTCTTTCCAGGATGCCCCGCGGTCTTGGAGTTATGGTAGGTTCGCAACAACCGAGTGCGCAACTCCTCAGGCACAAAACATCTGCCGTTGGGTCTCCCAGAGGGAGCACCAGATTGAGCCGCCAAAATCTGCTCACCCAGGGGAGAGGTCAGGCTGGTGCGAATGGCGGCCAGTATCTGATTCGGAGGTATGACCGAAGTCGGAATCGACTCCTCCCTGGACAGCTCGGAGTACTGCCGTGATAAGGCATCCGCCCTGATGTTCTTGGAACCGGGTAGGTAGGAGACCACGTAATTAAAACGTGACAAGAACAGAGCCCATCTGGCCTGACGTGGTGTCAATCTCTTGGCCTCAGAAAGGTAGGTCAGATTCTTGTGGTCCGTCAGGATGAGAACCGGAACCACCGAACCCTCGAGCAAGTGCCTCCATTCTTTAAGGGCCTGCACGATGGCCAATAACTCCCTGTCACCAATCTGATAGTTGCACTCCGCGGAAGACAGTTTCCGGGAGTAAAACCCACAAGGAAGCAGAGGACCCTCTGGTGTTCTACGCTGAGACAGAAGGGCGCCTACTCCCGTCTCAGACGCGTCCACCTCGAGGACAAAGGGCAACCCAGGGTTGGGATGCGACAGAATCGGAGCCGACACAAAGGCGGACTTTAGGGCCTCAAAAGCTCGGATGGCCTCGAGCGGCCAGACCTGGGAATTACTGCCCTTCCTGGTCAGATCCGTGAGAGGCTTGGCCAGCATGGAAAAGTCCCTGATGAACTTCCGATAATAATTGGCGAAGCCCAAAAAGCGCTGCAGGGAACGAAGACCACTGGGCTGGGGCCACTGTAAGACAGCCGAAACCTTCTCAGGATCCATGGAGAACCCCTCAGCGGAAATGATGTAACCTAAGAAGGTTACCTGGGATCGGTGAAATTCGCATTTCTCAAGCTTACCGAACAGCTTGTTCTCTCGTAACCGTTGCAACACTCGTCTGACATCCAGAATGTGGGCCTCCATGGATTCAGAATATACCAAGATGTCATCCAAATAGACTACCACACACTGCTGCAACAGGTCACGGAAAACATCGTTGATGAATTCCTGAAAGACTGCGGGCGCATTGCACAACCCAAAGGGCATAACCAAGGATTCGTAATGACCGGTCCTGGTGTTAAACGCGGTCTTCCACTCATCGCCCGCCTTGATCCTTACCAGGTTATATGCCGCCCTCAGGTCGAGTTTGGTAAAGACCGTGGCCCCTTTAAGGCGATCGAACAGCTCGGAAATCAAGGGTATCGGGTAAGCGTTCTTGATCGTGATGCGATTGAGACCCCTGTAATCGATGCAAGGCCTCAACTCACCGCCCTTCTTTTTCACAAAGAAAAATCCAGCCCCTGCCGGGGACGAAGATTTGCGAATGTGTCCGCGTGAAAGCGCCTCCCTCACGTACTCCTCCATGGCCTCATTCTCCGCTACCGACAGTGGATAGACTTTGCCACGAGGAGGAACGGCACCAGATTGTAACTCTATGGCACAATCGTATGGGCGGTGCGGAGGTAGGGCAACCGCGCGCACCTTATCGAATACATCCCGGTACTCCTCGTATTCAGGAGGCAACAGAGAGTCCGAGGAAGTACACAGCAACTTGACAGACCCATGGATGCAACTAGCCCCACACTGCGGTGACCACGAGAGGATCTCGACCGATCTCCAATCGAAAGTCGGATTATGCTTCTGGAGCCAGGGGTACCCCAAGACCACCGAGTAGTGTGGAGACGAAATAACCTGGAGGCAGACCGACTCTCTGTGAACGGCACCAATGGCTATCCCCACTGGAAGGGTCTCATGAGTCACGTGTGGCGGCAGAAGGGGTCTGCCGTCTATCGCCTCAAGAGCCAGTGGGGAACCTCGAGCCTGCAGAGGAATGGAATTGGCGGCAGCGAACACACTATCAATGAACAAACCACCAGCACCAGAGTCCACCAACGCCTGGGTTGTCACCGAGCCCCCGACCCAGGAGAGGACAACAGTGATCAGTGGTTTGTCAACACGGGAAACCGGGGACGAGGAGACTCCACCCAAGATCTGCCCCCGACAGGATCTCAGGGTACGAGCGTCTCCCGGACGGTTCGGACATGCCAACCGAAAATGCCCACCGAGACCACAGTACATGCATCGGCCCTCGCGTCTCCGGAGTGCCCTCTCCCCCTCGGACAGGCGAGCAAACCCCAGCTGCATGGGTTCACCCCCAGACAAGTCATCCCCAGGAGGCGAGGGAGGCACGGGTGGGACAGCAAACGTAGGCACCAATCTGTTAGAAGACCTCCGCAGGTTCTCCTTAAAGGAAGGTCTCTCCCTGAGTCTGGTGTCAATCAAAATCAGGAAAGAAATAAGAGACTCGAGCTCAACTGGTAGGTCCTTAGCTGCAACCTCATCCTTCAAGGCATCCGAGAGACCATGAGAGAAAGCAGCGACCAGAGCCTCATTATTCCAGCCCACCTCTGCTGCCAGGGTACGAAACTCAATGGCGTATTCAGCTACGGATCGTGAACCCTGTCTGATGGACATAAGGAGCTTCGCAGCAGAGGCAGCACGAGCCGGCACATCGAATACCTTCCGAAGAGAAGCAACAAAACCGGAAAACTCGGCAACCACCGGATTGTTGTTCTCCCATAAAGGGCTGGCCCAGGCCAAGGCCTTGTCCGAGAGCAGCGAGATCAAGAAGCCCACCTTTGATCTCTCAGTAGGAAAGGCATGTGGCAGCAACTCGAAATAAATGCCCACCTGGTTAAGGAAACCTCGGCACTGAGTTGGCTCTCCCCCAAAGCGCTGTGGAAGAGGGGCAGAACCGGTCATACCCCGAAACACCGCAGGCGCAACAACAGGTGTCGGGGTAGACTCTGGCGCAACAACCGGAGCGGCAGTAGGAGCGAGCCCAGGAGCGACAACCGACCCATCGGCAACGGGAGCGAAATGAGCCGTGCGTTCAAGCAGGGTTTGCAACGCCACAGCGAACCGACCCAACAGGTGATCCTGCTGATCAAGTCTGGCAACCAGCGTGGGTAGCGAGGATGGCCCTGTACCGTCAGAATTCATGGCTTGGTCCTAATGTCACGGAACCATGAACCAGACGTACAACAAGAGATAAGTGAAAATAAGAAGGCTTTATTGAAAATAAAGCTGTAAAGCAAAAGTCCAAACGGATGGTGAAACCGAGCAGAGTCTTTGCGAAGCCAGAGGTCAGGAACCAGAAGGGTAGTCAGACGAAGCCAGGATCAGGAACCAGCAGGGTAGTCAGACGAAGCCAGGATCAGGAACCAGCAGGGTAGTCAGACGAGGCCAGGATCAGGAACCAGCAGGGTAGTCAGACGAAGCCAGGATCAGGAACCAGAAGCAGCAGCAGTCTTAGAAGCATGTGAACACAAGAGGACCAAGCAAGGAACTGAAGCCACAGACCTTCTATATATATGAGCTAGGCATCCAGCTCCTCCCAGGGGAAGGAGGAGCCGCAGGGTGGAAGGCTACAAGAAACCCAGAAACCAAGATGGCCGCCAGCACATGTCAAACGAAGGAGAGCAGCAAGCAGGTAAGACCATGACACCACCTAATATACCAGAGTCCACAAAAAATCTACTACTAAATGAGATAGACAGGCGGAAGATCATAATGAGGTTGTTATTATGGGGGACTTCAACTACCCAGATATACAGTCGTGGCCGAAAGTTTTGAGAATGACATAAATATTGGAAATTGGAAAAGTTGCTGCTTAAGTTTTTATAATAGCAATTTGCATATACTCCAGAATGTTATGAAGAGTGATCAGATGAATTGCATAGTCCTTCTTTGCCATGATAATTAACTTAAACCCAAAAAAAAATTTCCACTGCATTTCATTGCTGTCATTAAAGGACCTGCTGAGATCATTTCAGTAATCGTCTTGTTAACTCAGGTGAGAATGTTGACGAGCACAAGGCTGGAGATCATTATGTCAGGCTGATTGGGTTAAAATGGCAGACTTGACCTGTTAAAAGGAGGGTGATGCTTGAAATCATTGTTCTTCCATTGTTAACCATGGTGACCTGCAAAGAAACGCGTGTAGCCATCATTGCGTTGCATAAAAATGGCTTCACAGGCAAGGATTTTGTGGCTACTAAGATTGCACCTCAATCAACAATTTATAGGATCATCAAGAACTTCAAGGAAAGATGTTCAATTCTTGTTAAGAAGGCTTCAGGGCATCCAAGAAAGTCCAGCAAGCGCCAGGATCGTCTCCTAAAGAGGATTCAGCTGCGGGATCGGAGTGCCGCCAGTGCAGAGCTTGCTCAGGAATGGCAGCAGGCAGGTGTGAGCGCATCTGCACGCACAGTGAGGCCAAGACTTTGGAAGATGGCCTGGTGTCAAGGAGGCCAGCAAAGAAGCCACTTCTCTCCAAAAAAAACATCAGGGACAGATTGATCTTCTGCAGAAAGTATGGTGAATGGACTGCTGAGGACTGGGGCAAAGTCATATTCTCCGATGAAGCCTCTTTCCGATTGTTTAGGGCATCTGGAAAAAGGCTTGTCCGGAGAAGAAAAGGTGAGCGCTACCATCAGTCCTGTGTCATGCCAACAGTAAAGCATCCTGAGACCATTCATGTGTGGGGTTGCTTCTCATCCAAGGGAGTGGGCTCACTCACAATTCTTCCCAAAAACACAGCCATGAATAAAGAATGGCACCAAAACACCCTCCAACAGCAACTTCTTCCAACAATCCAACAACAGTTTGGTGAAGAACAATGCATTTTCCAGCACGATGGAGCACCGTGCCATAAGGTAAAAGTGATAACTAAGTGGTTCGGGGACCAAAACGTTGACATTTTGGGTCCATGGCCTGGAAACTCCCCAGATCTTAATCCCATTGAGAACTTGTGGTCAATCCTCAAGAGGCGGGTGGACAAACAAAAACCCACTAATTCTGACAAACTCCAAGAAGTGATTATGACAGAATGGTTGCTATCAGTCAGGAATTGGCCCAGAAGTTGATTGAGAGCATGCCCAGTCGAATTGCAGAGGTCCTGAAAAAGAAGGGCCAACACTACAAATACTGACTCTTTGCATAAATGTCATGTAATTGTCGATAAAAGCCTTTGAAACGTATGAAGTGCGTGTAATTATATTTCACTACATCACAGAAACAACTGAAACAAAGATCTAAAAGCAGTTTAGCAGCAAACTTTGTGAAAACTAATATTTGTGTCATTCTCAAAGCTTTTGGCCACGACTGTAGACTTGGAAACCGAAACCTGTACATCTCATAAAGGAAACAGGTTCTTGGCGATAACCAAAGACAATTCCCTTTCCCAACTGGTTCAGGACCCGACTAGAGGGACGGCCATACTGGACTTAGTATTAACCAATAGACCTAACAGAACAATAGATGTGCAGGTCGGGGGATACCTGGCAAATAGTGACTATAAAGTAATAACCTTCCAATTGTCATTTAAAAGAGTGTTTCTTTAGGGAGGAACAAAAATACCAAACTTCAAAAAAGCTAAATTTGGCCAACTAAGAGAGGCTATAGGCCTAACTAACTGGGACAAAGTCCTCAAAAGTAAAAATACAACCACAAAATGGGATATTTTTAAATGCATCCTAAAATCTAATTGTGAGAGGTACATACCTTATGGGAATAAAAGATTAAGGAACAAGAAAAAAAAACAATGTGGATAAATAGAAATGTAAAGAAAGTGATAAATGACAAAAAGAAAGCATTTAAATCATTAAAACGGAAGAGTGGCGAGGAAGCACTGAAAAACTATAAGGAAAAAAAATATATATGTAAAAAACAAATAAAAGCAGCCAAACTAGAGACCGAGAGATTAATTGTCAAAGAGAGCAAAACTATCCCGAAAATGTTCTTCAAGCATAAAAATGGTAAAAAGTATAAATCTGAAGGTGTCGGCCCTGTACAGAGTATTGAGGGGGGAGTTGCATAGAGCGATGAGGAGAAAGCAAAGCTATTAAATATTTTTTCACCACTGTATTCACTAAGGAAAAAAAACTGTCAGATGATATGCAGAATGTAAAAGTTAAATCCCCATTAAAAGTTCCCTGTCTAACCCAGGAAGAAGTACAGCGGCATCTTAAAAAGATTAAAATAGACAAATCGCCAGGACCGGATGGCATACACCCTCGTATCATAAGAGAATTAAGTAATGTCATAGCCAGACCCTTATTTCTGATACAGTGGGATGCGAAAGTTTGGGCAACCTTGTTAATCGTCATGATTTTCCTGTATAAATCGTTGGTTGTTACGATAAAAAAAATGTCAGTTAAATATATCATATAGGAGACACACACAGTGATATTTGAGAAGTGGAATAAATTTTATTGGATTTTCAGAAAGTGTGCTATAAATGTTTAAGCAAAATTAGGCAGGTGCATAAATTTGGGCACCACAAAAAAGAAATGAAATCAATATTTAGTAGATCCTCCTTTTGCAGAAATTACAGCCTCTAAACGCTTCCTGTAGGTTCCAATGAGAGTCTGGATTCTGGTTGAAGGTATTTTGGACCATTCCTCTTTACAAAACATCTTTAGTTCATTCAGGTTTGATGGCTTCCGAGCATGGACAGCTCTCTTTAAGTCACACCACAGATTTTCAATTATATTCAGGTCTGGGGACTGAGATGGCCATTCCAGAACGTTGTACTTGTTCCTCTGCATAAATGCCTTAGTGGATTTTGAGCAGTGTTTAGGGTCGTTGTCTTGTTGAAAGATCCAGCCCCGGCACAGCTTCAGCTTTGTCACTGATTCCTGGTGTCACGGCTGAGGATGGGGAAAACCCTCAGCCGTGTGATGCCAGAAGATGTAAGTGGCTGCTCGGCCAGGACGACAGAATTAGGGAGCAGGTCACCTCCTATCGCGTCCCTAATCTGACCCTGACTCCTAACCATATGAGCTAACCCTGATGGTGGGAGGGCTCATACACCGGAACCTAATAATACCTGCTAGCCCTCAGGATTGCCCTGGAACAAGGAGCAGGGTAAGACGACCTGTTCCTTCTAAGCACAGAGGAACAGGAGTCTCACTGGCCAAGCTGCAAGGAAAAGGGGTACCAAAAACAGACCTATGGATATGGCAGGTGAACTGCACTAGTTCCACCTACCTGCCACAGCCTTGCTGACTGGACGCTGATGTCCACACCATACTTAAATGGACACAGCCAACACACATACACACACATACAGGAACCCAGATCCATAGCTGCATTAAAGAACAAAAGGAATACAACATCAACTTAACATCACATATAAACATTTGCTATGACCACAAGGGTGGCCCTCACTGGCAGATGGTATTAGGTAGGAGGATGACTCCAGCAGACCATGGCTGAAGTACCCCTCTGACTACTGCTTTCAGCAGAGGCTAAATAGCCCATGTAGCCACACCCACACAGACACACCCAGTGCACACACACTAGGAAGGGAATTAACCCTTCTCACACCAGGGAAGGGAAGACAGCCACTTAAAGGGGGTGCACACAATTACACTGCAGCTGTTACGGCAGGCAACGACATGCGTGGCAACCGTGTCCTGGGAGTCAGCCAGAAGGCCGATACACTGCCACCACATGTACACAATAACACGTTGCCTCGGGCAGCCACAAGTGAAGGGAAAATGTCAGTGCAGACACACAAACCTCGTGCACACCAAACCTATAAAAAAGGCACACCTACAAAGACAGGTTGCCAGGTGCAACCGCATGCAGATTGCAGCAAGCTGCCAAGCAACAGCTCAGGCTGCTATGCTGCCAAGTACATCATAAGAACATGTTGCCAACGGCAACCACAAGTGAGGCAACATACAAGCGGCCCTCACCTGTGGTTGAAACAACCACACGAGACCGCAGGCAACAGCCTGCGGTTTAGGAGTCACGACCATGACCATGGTCGTGACACCTGGACATTGGTCTCCAGAATCTGCTGATACTGAGTGGAATCCATGCGTCCCTCAACTTTGACAAGATTCCCAGTCCCTGCACTGGCCACACAGCCCCACAGCATGATGGAACCACCATCATATTTTACTGTAGGTAGCATGTGTTTTTCTTGGAATGCTGTATTCTTTTTCCTCCATACATAACGCCCCTTGTTATGGCCAAATAACTCAATTTTAGTTTCATCAGTCCACAGCACCTTATTCCAAAATGAAGCTGGCTTGTCCAAATGTGCTTTAGCCCACCTCAAGCGGCACTTTTTGTGCTGTGGGCGGAGAAAAGGCTTCCTCTGCATCACTCTCGCATACAGCATCTCCTTGTGGAAAGTGCGCCGAATGGTTGAACGATGCACAGTGACTCCATCTGCAGCAAGATGATGTTGTAGGTCTTTGGTGCTGGTCTGTGGGTTGACTCTGACTGTTCTCACCATTCGTCGCTTCTGTCTATCCGAGATTTTTCTTGGTCTGCCACTTCGAGCCTTAAATTGAATTGAGCCTGTGGTCTTCCATTTCCTAACTATGGAAACAGACAGCTGAAATCTCTGAGACAGCTTTCTGTATCCTTCCCCTAAACCATGATGGTGAACAATCTTTGTCTTCAGGTCATTTGAGAGTTCTTTTGAAACCCCCATGTTGCTACTCTTCAGAGAAAATTAAAAGAGGAGGGAAACTTGCAATTGACCCCCTTAAATACTCTTTCTCATAATTGGATTCACCTGTGTATGTAGGTAGGGGGTCACTGAGCTTACCAAGCCAATTTAAGTTCCAATAATTAGTTCTAAAGGTTTTGGAATCAATAAAATGACAACAGTGCCCAAATTTATGCACCTGCCTAATTTTGTTTAAACAATTATAGCACACTTTCTGTAAATCCAATAAACTTCATTTCACTTATCAAATATCACTGTGTGTGTCTCCTATATGATATATTTAACTTTTTTTATCGTAACAACCAACGATTTATACAGGAAAATCATGACGATTAACAAGGTTGCCCAAACTTTCGCATCCCACTGTATTTAAGGACTCTATACTGACAGGGAGTGTTCCACAGGATTGGCGCATAGCAAATGTGGTGCCAATATTCAAAAAGGGTCAAAAAACAGAGCCTGGAAACTATAGGCCGGTAAGTTTAACACCTGTCATGGGTAAACTGTTTGAAGGTTTTCTAAGAGATGCTATCTTGGAGCACCTCAATGAAAATAGGCAAATAACGCCATATCAGCATGTCTTCATGAGGGATCGGTCATGTCAAACTAATTTAATCAGTTTCAATGAGGAGGTAAGTTCTAGACTTGACAGCGACGAATCAATGGATGTCGTATATCTGGACTTCTCCAAAGCATTTGACACTGTACCGCATAAAAGGTTAGTATATAAGATGAGAATGCCTGGACTGCGAGAAAATGTCTGTATGTGGGTAAGTAACTGGCTCAATTATAGAAAACAGAGGGTGGTTATTAACGGTACACACTCAGATTGGGGCACTGTCACTAGTGGAGTACCTCAGAGGTCAGTATTGGGCCCTATTCTCTTCAATATATTTATTAATGATCTTGTAGAAGGCTTGCACAGTAAAATATAAATTTTTGCAGATGACACTAAACTGTGTAAAGTAATTAACACAAAAGTGGACATTATACTGCTAAAGATGGATCTGGACCGATTGGAAGCTTGGGCAGAGAAGTAGAAGATGAGGTTTAACACAAATGTAAGGTTATGCACATGGGAAGGAATAATGCAAGTCACCAGTACATACTAAATGGTAAAACACTGGGTAAGGGTACTTTCACACTAGCGTTAATCTTTTCCGGTATTGAGTTCCATCCTAGGGGCTCAATACCAGAAAAGAACTGATCAGTTTTATCCTAATGCGTTCTGAATGGAGAGCAATCCATTCAGGATGCATCAGGATGTCTTCAGTTCAGTCTTTTTGCCTTTTCAGGGCGGAGATAATACCGCAGAATCCTAATCCATCTGACAAATGCCATCAGTTTGCATACGTTTTGACGGATCCGGCAGGCAGTTCCTGCGACGGAACTGCCTGCCGGAATCCTCTGCCGCAAGTGTGAAAGTACCTTAAGGCTACATGCACATGAACATTGTTTGTTTCCGTGTCCGTTCCATTTTTTTGGCGGATAGGATGCGGACCCATTCATTTCAATCGGTCTGCCAAAAATGTGAACAGCACACCGTGTGCTGTCTGCATCAGTATGTTCATTCCAGAGGCCCACAAAAAAAATAGAACATGTCCTATTGTTGTCGGTTTTAGGCATTGTTACAATGGATCCGAAAAAAAAAAAAAAAAAGATTTCATACGGATGTCATCATTTTTTTTTTGCGGATCCGCTCTGAACAGAAACGTGAACAGAGCCTTGGGCTCATGCACACAAACGTATTTTCTTCCCGTGTCCGTTTTTTGTGGACTGTATACGGAACCATTCATTTCAATGGGTCCGCAAAAAAAAAACGTAAGGTACTCCGTGTGCATTTCGTTTCCATATGTCCGTATTTCCGTTCCACAAAAAAAAAGAACATGTCCTATTATTGTCCGCATTACGGACAAGGATAGTACTGTTCTATTAGGGGCCAGCTGTTCCGTTCCGCAAAATACGGAATGCATCCGTATTTTTTGCAGATCCGTCTTTTGCGGACCGCAAAATACATACGGTCGTGTGCAAGAGGCCTTAGATTTATACAGAGTCTAATGAATACAAGTGTCTCCTTAAACAGTAATAGTCATTACCATAAAACTGCATTTATAAATCAGTGATTGTGCAGTTATCCAATATACAGTATGTAATGATAATGTCATGTGTAGATTTGGGGAAAACAAACCAATTCACTCTAATAAAGGCACCGAGTATAATCCAAAACAAGGATAGAAGTCCAGCTTCCATTAAAAAATTAGGACATTTATTCTTTAAAGCGCTAAAATCTCCAATGACACAGTACAGACACAGCGTTAACGTCTACGCATGCCGCGGCAGCTCCACACTAGGCACAGAAGCAGGCACAGGGGAGGAGGATGGCAGGGGAGAGCCGAGGCTGCTCAAAACTGAGCGCAGCTAATCCTCACCCTCCTCATGAAACCCGCCAGGAGGCTTCCTTAAGGGCAGCACCTTCTCGCAGCACCTTAGTGTGGACAGAGAAAAGGGGTACATACCACACCAATTTGCTTACACTTGCAAGAGGAAGTGACAGAACAGAGAGGGGGTATATGTAACCCTCAGGATTTCCTGCACCGCCCCCATCCTGTCTAAGGAGGATCCCCAGTGAATTAACCCTTAATGGCCCTAATCTGCCACCTACGGAACCAGACTCCCTAATCGCCCTAAGGCCTCTTTCACACGGGCGTTGCGGGAAAAGGTGCGGGTGCGTTGCAGGAACATGCGCGATTTTTCTGCGCGAGTGCAAAACATTGTAATGCATTTTGCACTCGCGTGAGAAAAATCGCGCATGTTTGGTACCCAAACCCGAACTTCTTCACAGAAGTTCGGGCTTGGGATCGGTGTTCTGTAGATTGCATTATTTTCCCTTATAACATGGTTATAAGGGAAAATAATAGCATTCTTAATACAGAATGCATAGTACAATAGGGCTGGAGGGGTTAAAAAAATAATTAAAAAAAAATGTAACTCACCTTAATCCACTTGCTCGCGCAGCCCGGCTTCTCTTCTGTTTTCTTTTTTGATGTGCAGGAAAAGGACCTGTGGTGACGTCACTCCGGTCATCACATGGTCTATCACATGATCCATCACCATGGTAAAAGATCATGTGACGGACCATGTGATGACCGGAGTGACGTCACCACAGGTCCTTTTCCTGTACACAGCAAAAAAGAAAACAGAAGAGAAGCCGGGCTGCGCGAGCAAGTGGATTAAGGTGAGTTACATTTTTTTATTTTTTTTAACCCCTCCAGCCCTATTTTACTATGCATTCTGTATTCAGAATGCTATTATTTTCCCTTATAACCATGTTATAAGGGAAAATAATAATGATCGGGTCCCCATCCCGATCGTCTCCTAGCAACCGTGCGTGAAAATCGCACCGCATCCGCACTTGCTTGCGGATGCTTGTGATTTTCACGCAACCCCATTCATTTCTATGGGGCCTGCGTTACGTGAAAAAAGCACAAAGAGGAGCATGCTGCGATTTTCACGCAATGCACAAGTGATGCGTGAAAATCACCGCTCGTGTGCACAGCCCCATAGAAATGAATGGGTCAGGATTCAGTGCGGGTGCAATGCGTTCAACTCACGCATCGCATCCGCGCGGAATACTCACCCGTGTGAAAGGGGCCTAAGGGGAAAAGGGGGAGGGGGAGGACCATCAGTCCCTGAGCACCCTCCCTATACAGTCGGGGGCTTGCCATAAATATGGCCATAACAGAAGTATTTGCTGTAAGTATATGCAACCCTCTCAAAAAGTGACATCTCCTGCAAGTGGAGAGACTTTTACTATTAAACTTGATTTAAATTGTAACACTGAATATGCTGTATATCTAACCACTTGCAGAAGTGCATTTTTCTTGAAGTAAGTTGGGTGCACTACAAATGACATCAAGATGCATATAAGGAAACATTTGTCTGACATCCCTCACTATTGTACCAGAAATGTATCCGCAGCTACTTTCATAAAGTAGACTCTACATCTTTTGAAGCTCAAAGTGTAGAACGGGTGTCTGTACTCTGTCATTGGATATTTTATTGCTTTAAAGAATAAAGGGCATCACTTTTTTATTGGAAGCTGGATGTCTCTCCTTGGATTATACTCAGTGCCTGGTTCTGTGCCTCCCTAAGTGATTACAGGTGAGCTAAGCCCTTTACTGCTGTTGAATACTAATAAAGGATACGGTAAAGATGAATATATAAAAACATATTTCTTATTGTACCATTCTTTTATTAAAGGTCTACTTTAAAGATCAAAATCCAGACTTTCCAGATGGAGGCAAGATGTCCCAGTACCTGGACAATCTCTCTATAGGGGAAACTATTGAATTTCAAGGTCCAAAGGGACTTCTTGTATATCAAGGAAAAGGTACTATATTTCTGTATTTGGGTGCTGCTACACATGGGGAGAGATTTATCATTTACTTTGCGCCACAAAAGTGGCATAGCATGCCACTTTTGAAAAATTAGTTGCAAGCGGCATTTTTTTACATCCTCACCACTTTTACGAAAGGGGGCACAGTAAGGCAAGAAAGGGACATGGCAAACCACACAACAAAGTTATCTGCATTTAGCTCAGAGCTGCCGTAGATTTCAGACTGCCAGGGGATGTGCTTCATTCATGACTAGTGTTGGGCGCGAATATTCGAATAGCAAATAATAATCGCGAATATTGGCACTTATATATTCGTAATTTTGAATATTCTAGATTTTTTTTCCATCAGTAACCTCCTTTCTTGCTTCTGGGCCAATGAGAAAGCTGCAATGTCTTTGTCTGAGCTTAGCAACATCCCTAGCAAACAATTTGCCATACCCCTTACTATATAAGACTCTCCCCAGCAATCCTTATATGCAGTATTTTGCAGATCTGAGAGAGAAAGCAATGTTATTGCTGTTCTCTCTGCTTTCCTGTGTCATTACATTAGATAGTTAGATAGCTTATATATATATAATACAGATAGTTAGTGGGAGATAGTCAGTGAAGGTTAGATAGTGATGTGCAGTGATGGCCAGTTCGCCGCGTTCGCCCGCGAACACATGCGAGCTTCCATCTTTACTGACAAGTCCGGCAAGGCACAGGTAAGTCCTTACCTGTGCCTGTGTGCGAGCCGGTCTGAAATGAAATGCGGTCTCCGGGTGCAGGCAGTTCCGAGAACAGCCCGATGAAGGCCCCCGAAGGCTGTTCTCGGAACTGCCTGCTCCCAGTGACCGCATTTCATTTCAGACCGGCTCGTGCACAGGCACAGGTAAGGACTTACCTGTACCTCGCCGGACTTGTCAGTAAAGATGGCAGCTCGCATGTGTTCGCGGGCGAACACGGCGAACTGGCCATCACTGATGTAGTGTACCTGATAGGTTCTGCTGTCCATACATACATGCTACATACACAGTGCTGTGATGTCACAAGTTCACAACAATACTTACTACACCAATCACTAAAAAGTAGTCAGACCTGTTAAAATGTGAAGTTGCATGTATTGTGCCAAAATATTCGCATCATTAGTGCCGATTACGCAATCGTAAATATATTGGAGCACTCTATCTGCATATAAAGCTATTGTAATGTTCTGCCGTGCCAACCATTTTCTCCAGTCTCAGAAAACTTCTAGCAGCTTGAAAAATGTAGCTATAGTGACCCACGCCTGTATTTTGTGTGCATTACGCGAATATTGCATTGCCGATTTTTTGCGATCAAGAAAATAATCTCGAATTCGCGAATATATTACAAATATTCTACCAAATATTCGCGAAATATCGCAAATTTGAATATTGCCCCTACCGCTCATCACTATTCATGACAAGACCTGCGCAGCATCATAAATTAGGGGAGCAGAAATTACCACTCTTGATAAATCTAGTTTTTTTAGGTTTTTTACACCCATCAAACTGCGTGACTTGCACAGCAGTTTTTTTGTAGATTTTGGATATTTGTGGTGGTTTTATAGCATTTTTGAACTTTTATATAAGAAAATATAGACTTCCTCTGTAGAGAAGTATACATAAAATATATTATTAAAAAGTAAAAATCGGCAAAAATGTTAGTAAAAAAAAATTATGCATTGAAAAATAGACTGACAGCTATAGCAGCAAAGAGGGTTTATGGGTTCAGGAACTCTTAGTTTTAAGACCTGTCCTGCTTTGTATTTAGGGTGGGTTCCTCGCTTACTAGTGTGACTAGCGATTATGATAGCCCCCAAGACAAGATATGTAATTATAAATAATTAAAGGTATTCAGGAATGTGCGGTATGCCAGACCGACAGGGGAATTACACGTGAGGTCACAGTGTGAGCAGTAGGTGGGCCGAGGTAAATATGGTTCTGGTTACTCTCGGTTATGTTGTCCCTGGGCATGCTCGCATAAGTGATAAGGAGAACAGCACAATAATTCTCTGGGGCACACTCTGGTGTAAGGGACACAGGCCAGATGGTGGTTAGAGGTGCCCTTGATGGTCTGTATTAATGTGCCTATGGCAAGGTCCCTTGTAGTCGTGACGCCAGTACCTTTTGTGGTGGTATAACCATTTACTGTAGTGGTAACTGAGGAACTGGAGACTGAGGCAAGGATGGTGCAATCCAACGTATAACTTTTACTGAACGTTGCTCCTAGTAACAGTTCCATCCAATTTATAAAAGTCTGTGGTACATCCAAGTATGAAATACAGTCTCATGCATACGGGGGTAGGGTAATGTAAGTCCTCAGAAGAAACCGGCTCTTTGTCCTAAATATATATAAGAAGGCTACTGCTTCAGACTAGGCTTTGAAGTACTTAAAGTCTTTGGCTGGTAAAAACTCTCGCCTGATCCTAACCTGACTTGAAGGTGGTTTGCTGAGTCCTTGAACCTCTCTTTTCCAGTGTTTTCTGACAGATGGCCTATCTGTCCTCAGGGTTTAAACTGGAAGGTGTGGATGCCGGAAGCTGTGTCCTACACCTGGTTGCAAAGGTGCCTGGGAAGCCTTTAGGTATGGCCATCTGCAATCCTTTGACTTTAAGACAATATAAAAATCCCCTTGAATACTTGCTTTAGTAGCTGGACACTGGTCACCCTGGAAGAGTGAGCTGTAGAAGTGGACTTCTCACCTCTGGGTGGAATCTCGTGGCTTTAACCCTGGGCTGTGGAGCCAACAGGAAGAGAGAAGAGAGGCAGGAGGCCTCCCTCCAGCAAGCAGCTACTTCATGACTGCTCTCTGACTAAACTTCAGGGAAAGACTGCCTAACTGGGCCTGAGCTAAGCTTTATATACACTGCAACACTGTCTTGTGAAGAAACTAGTGTAGTGCACCCTAACTAGGCCTGTCTAAAGGATCTTACATGTAGGAATCACATAATGACATGGGAGAATATGACATGAGATGAAGTACAGCATAATATATGATAATAAAACATAATAAAACAAGTTTGCGGTGCCCACAATCACGTAGTGGGACACTGCAAATGCATTTATAATAATTCAGTATTTTAAAAAAAATTATTCTTCTTTTCTTTCCCAGAGAATGCCTTTAAGGCCTCATGCACACGACAGTTGTTTTTCTCGGCATCCGTTCCGTTTTTTTTGCGGATAGGATGGGGACCCATTCATTTCAATAGGTCAGCAAAAAAATGCTGATAGTTCATCCGTTTGTGTTCCGCGTCCGTTGTCCGTGTTTCCCTTGAGCAAAAAAAATTGTGCATGTCCTACTTTTTTCACATTTGAGGACAAGGATAGGCATTTATTACAAGGGATCTGTGGAAAAAAACTGATCCTCCAAAAAAAATGGATGCCGCATCCAGGTTTTTTTGCGGACGCACAATTTGCGGATGCAAAAAACAACTGTGCATGAGGCCTAAAGGGGTCATGCCAGGATTGATGTAAAATATGAGAATCAGACATAATATAGTACACTATAATACCTTTCTAATAAAGCTAGAACCAGCCCTGTACTTTATATGGGTCCAGAGATCTCCCCATTCACTTCTCCAATTGCTCTGTTAGATTATCTTCAGCCTGGAAGCTCAGGGGCCGTGTCCTTTATGCTGCAGCTCCCTCCCTGCTACAGCTTCTAACAGAACATATGGCTGGTGCAGGGCCGGTGCAAGGATTTTTGCCGCCCTCGGCAAGATGCCTGCCCCTGTCATTCTAGTGTAGCAGGGCGTGGCCAGAGGTGGGAGAACTGAGCCTCTTGGAGCACGGGCAACACCCCCCTGCTCCTAGAGGCTAAATAGCATATAATAAAAGTTAATTTTTTTCAATAACGGCGGCAGGCAGTGAGATGTCTCTAATATAGTTATGTTCAGCTGACATTATCACATCGCTATTGTCAGCCAGCTTAATACCCATTTTTCAGGTGACAGAAACCCTTTAACCTCTTCAGGACACAGGGCGTACAGGTACGCCCTTATGTCCAGGTACTTAAGGACACAGGGCGTACCTGTACGCCCTGTGTATTTCTGATCACCGCCAGAGACCCCAGGAGAAGCCAAATTCCTCCTCAGCAAGTCAGTCCCCAAGACAGCAGAAGATAGATAGTGCAGAAGATAAATTCCTGCCACATTACAGAGCTAACAAGCAGATGTCTTTTCCTGCAAAAGCTCCAGGCACATGATAGAGCAGAAGATAATTTCCTGCCACACATTGCCAATACCTACTGGGACCATAGACTAATGCTGTATCTCGCTTGGATGAAAGCTGCAACTAGTAAAGAAAAGTTTGAACTTTACCCAAGGTCTGGATCTCAATTACTTCTGCAAATCCCTCTATTATTCCTACTAGCACCACACTCATTTTATTGCAAGTGAGCCAGGATCCAGGAGTCCAGCCGTACCCAGGTAGGATACACCGTTGACACTATTACTACTACCATACAGAGACATTACACCACTCTTGCATTTCTAACCTGGTACGTGAGTTACAACACCTTAAAGGGCCCTGCTTTAGTACCCTGCGCACGCTGCAATTGGCGTCACAAACAAAACTATAGACTATTATACCCATATCCTGACCCACTGCATAATTTGGCATCCGTGCAACCCTACCACGGTCCAGCTCTATTGCCTAAGTGGCGTCACTGGAACAGGATCGGATTGTATTGTGTGCCTATCCCTGCTACAAGACAACCGGATCCAATTGTGTGCCTTAACAGGAATTGTGCCAAAACCCTGAAAATGAACTTTATTACTTTTGTTGCGGGACCAGAAAACGCTGCATTGTGTGCGTCAGCACTGCAAGGGTTAATCAGCCATTTTTCCTTCATGGCTCAGTGTCTTCATGGCTTTCAAGAGCGCGAAAATGATGACTACGCCCTCCTAGAAGTGGGAACTCTCAAGCCTGCCCACCAAGAACTTTGCAATGCGAGCCAAGGGAGTGCAGACTCCTCCCTTTGGGCTCCAGCCTCACTTCCTGCATTTCCTGCACTGATTGTGACAGAAGAGCCAAGGAAGATTGCGCTTCCTTCACCAAAATGGAACCAAATGGTTATTGGAGGAGAGCCTGTTTATGAAGACCACCCGGCAGAGATTCACGTCTCCCAACTGGTGAAGAGAAGTGATCCTTCCGTCTTTGCCGTGATCCCGGAGGCAGTGTATCCCTCCGCGGCTATCGACTCGGCAAACCAGACTGCTGCCAGCGCCGAAGACAAGACATCCCCCAAGATGGCCACCAGCGTCAAGCCTGCTCCTGCGGATACTACTGCCAGCCAAGCTGTCCAAGCCCTGAGGATACCTGCGTCACTGACGGCATCTGCAACTTTAGAGTTGACCCTGATGATGGCACCTATCGCGGAGGCCCCCGCGCACCACCAGGAGGCATCGGAACCGGCCACCCGGCCGCGACATCAGGTAGGAGCAGACGCGCTCCCTGAGGCCCAGGCCCGGTCCGAAGCTGCCCCTGCACCGCTCCCTGTGGGTCCCGATACCCCTGATAGGCCCAAGCCTGCTCTGCCATGCACACATACTGATACGGCGGAGGTGGACGGAACTTCCACTCCGCCGCCCAGAGCTAATACCGCCAGAGCAGGACGCCTCAATTCTGAGGTCCCCATAGTGATCCCTGAAATCCCTGTGGCTCCAGCTCTACAGGTGGGGCAAATAAATAACTGACATTAAATCCCAGAGTGCAACCCTACGTACTGCCCTGGAACCTGTCCCAGGCACCCTCAGTTTGCCTACCAGAGCCCCTTCAGCCGGAGGTTTTGTCCACCTCTGCACCGGCTAGGGATCCCGGCTTGCAGCATGTCACAGCTGCATTCACCAGGCTTACTGCTCAGCCAATTCCAAAAGACACCACAAGAGGGCAGTGGCGCACCACTACAGCTGCTGAGAGCACACAGTTTAAGGAAGAACTTTTGCGTCCTCAAATATGGGATCCAGGAGGAAGATTTCCAGACTTTGCTGTGAGGAAAACTACCCACTGTGGAAATTAACCACTACCTTGTTTGGATTACAATGAACTCTTATTGTTCCTGTGGATTACAAGTGACTTATGGACTTATTGTTCCTGTCCACAGTCAAGCATTTCAAGAATAAGTACTTAAGTCATATTTGAGCGTATAATGATTATATTGATTGCACTGATATTTGCATAATGTTTTAACACTAATTTTGCGTAATGTTTTTATGTAACGTTCAAGAATGACATGCCCATTGTGTGTATTCTCTTTTAGGTGCCGCAATGTGAACCGTAATACACTTTTTGTGATATTGCACTTAACATTGCACAACTTACTCCAGTGTGCCTTATTTTACAGCTCTTGTTCTCTCACCCCCTTTAAATGGACTGCCTTTATGCGGACGCTTAATACTAATGGCCTACTCATAGTGCACCGGTAGGACCAAGTGGTAATTCCTGGCAGGTATAGAAACTACACGGGTAACCCCCACTGCTTCGGGAATGGTTAGAGGAGTTTTTTAACCCTCCTTCCCGCTTGTTATATGCTCAGGATTTCTCCCATCCTGAGGTGTGTCTTCCTGGACTTCCATGGGATTATAATACCCTCCTCCTGTGACATTGCCAGAAGTGCATGGAGACAGTAATACCTCCCCTTCTGAGCCTTTGCCTAAGGTATGGTACCTCAAACCTTAGAGCCACATTTTAGCTACCCATAGTCACCATAGTGATCGTGCTATAAGCCATATTTTTCAGACTTTAGTGCAGGGAAGGGAATACAGGATAAAGCCACCCTATCCATTTGCAGGCATCTCATTACATAATGGTGGGACTACAGAGTAAAGACACCCCCATGCTTTCTTTGGTGTTTAAAGGCCAGAACACTTCAAAGTTAGTCAGTAGTGATTGCTTAGTGCAGTACTTGGTTCACTGGTTATACCTAGAGAGGGAAACTGTTAATTAGGACACCCTACTCATGCGGGCAGGAACCTAGGGTAGCTGTTATATGTTTGTCTTTGTATGTCTTATATGTAATACATGCAGCACTTAGTATTTATTTGGGTACCCCAGAGCTGGTTCCTCTCCCTCCTAAGCATAAGCTGAGGGCGGCTTAACTCAAAATAAGGGAGAATGTAACACCCCAGAGTTGTGTTAAGAAACTCTTTTACCCCGCTACAACCTGTTAAGTGTATTTACCGTGCCATCTAATGTAATTTTATATAATATCCTCATAAATGTGCATTCAAATCCTTGCTACATATATATTGCCGTAATTTCCATGTTCACCAGCAGGTGGCAGCAATGTGTTCAGCAAGGACTTAGAGACAGTTTAGTGTTTCTGAGCTAGAATAGTACATTCCAGTTCAGCTCCCCCTTCTGTGAGCAGAAATGGGCTGCGCCCATATCCTTCCTCATGGGTGGGGAAGGAAGTTAGGTTAGTGTGCCAGCCACCCCTGCTAAGGGAAGGCTGTGCGGTTAGGAGCTCCCAGTTATAGGGATCCAAAGCCAGGATCTTGTATCGGCTGAGACATTGATCATCATCCCCAGCCTGAGCCTTGTAGCCTCAACTGGAAGAAAGCAAGCAGCCACCTCCAGTTACAGGAAGAAGCATACCCTGAGACAATAACTGTGAGTACCATCCAGAGACCCCAGGAGAAGCCAAATTCCTCCTCAGCAATTCAGTCCCCAAGACAGCAGAAGATAGATAGTGCAGAAGATAAATTCCTGCCACATTACAGAGCTAACAAGCAGACGTCTTTTCCTGCAAAAGCTCCAGGCACATGATAGAGCAGAAGATAATTTCCTGACACACATTGCCAATACCTACTGGGACCAAAGACTAATGCTGTGTCACGGATGATGTTGCAGATAGCTGGAACTTATAAATAAACATCCGGCTGGCTTGATCCCAAACTAAGGAGCATATGGGTGAGCCCTATAAAACCCTAAGAGCTCTCCCTGACTGCTATGCCCATGCAAGGGTCTGAATGGTAGACGATTGCATGCCCACGTACCTAAGACTGTGTGACACCTGAAGACCCTATAATAGTGAGGGGACACGACCACCGGCTCCCTGCACTTAATACGGACGGAGTCAGGGTCACCTAGAAACACAAATGAAGAAAAAGACTTATCTTAGCAAACAGCAGCAGCAGCCTCCAGCATTGAACACCTCATCCAGGAAGTAGTATAAACCGCAAAGTGAGGCAGTATGGCAGGGAATATAATGTGAGACAATTAGTCTAAATAGGTGACACCTGGGAGAAGGAAAGGAGATGACAAAGTGAAACCAAAACAAAGAACGTCATGCAAGAGGTAGAGAAGAACGTCTGCCAGACCTTCTCACAGAACTACCGGTGACATGTTGTATCTCGCTTTGATGAAAGCTGCAACTAGTAAAGACAAGTTTCAACTTTACCCAAGGTCTGGATCTCAATTACTGCTGCAAATCCCTCTATTATTCCTACTAGCATCACACTCATTTTATTGCAAGTGAGCCAGGATCCAGGAGTCCAGACGTACCCAGGTAGGATACACTGTTAACACTATTACTACTACCATACAGAGACATTACACCACTCTGGCATTTCTAACCTGGTACGTTAATTACAACACCTTAAAGGGCCCTGCGTTAGCATGCTGCAATTGGCGTCACAAACAAAACTATAGACTATTATACCCATATCCTGAAAAGTGAAATTTTAAAGGGTACATTTTCTAGCGTCAGTGATTACTATTTATGCCTACCCTACTTTATCTTGATAGTCAGTGAATTTGCCACTAATACACAACAAAAAGGGCTGTAATTTAGTCACTAATACACGCTAAAAAAGGATTTAGAACTTATAACTGCACCGCTGAACAGCAAATAATACTTTTTTTTTGCCATTAATGCACGTCAAAAATGCTTTAGAACATATAACTGCACTCCTGAACAGCCAAATAATCTTTAGAACATATAACTGCACCGATGAATATCAAATATTTCTTTGTTTATTGCCACTAATACACGCCAAAAAGGGCTGTAATTTTCTCACTTCACCACACAATGGCTAACAAGCCCTTTTTATCCCACCTATACACGCCAAAAAAGGCTTTAGAACATATAACTGCACCGCTGAATAATACATTTTTTTTGCCGCCGTGCAGTACTGCACCATGTGAACAGGTGTGGAACTCAACCTATCACATACTCTCAGGAACTCCAACTGAGAGGTAGGAATTTATACCCTTATGCAGACTCCTGCTAATTAAAAGCACCTGGGCCGAATGGGGAGGAGTGCTGCTACCAGGAGGGAAAAGAGCATAGACTCTACAATACATGTAAAAATACAAGAAAAAGAACTGGATCGCACATCCTCCTCAATACTATGCTATTATCTAACTGCTTCTCAACATAATTAACATCGCTTCTCAGCGTAATTTATCGTATACCTACCCCTATGCTGCATGCTGTACATGAGGCGTTAGTATACAATTTGATCAAAAAGCATAGGCCCACTCACCGCGACAAGGTTGCCTCTTTGAATGGGACCCTATCCTATTCTATTGCGATCCAGTTCTTTTTCTTGTATTTTTACATGTACTTTAAAACATATAACTGCACCGCTGAACGGCCAAAAAAGCTTTAGAACATATAACTGCACCACCCCGAACACGAAATCCATTGAAGTTAATGGGGACCCGAACTTTTCGGCACTAAAAAGGCTGTAAAATAGCCCAGGAAAGGGCTAGAGGGCTGCAAAAGGCAGCAAAATGTAGGTAAATCCCCTGCAACAAATGTGGATAGGGAAATGAATTAAAAAAAAAAAAAATTTAAAAAAAATTAACCAATATCAATTGGAGAGAGGTCCCATAGCAGAGAATCAGGCTTCATGTCACCCACCACTGGAACAGGCCACTGTCAGATATTTTTAGGCCCCGGCACCCAGACAGAGGAGAGAGGTCCCATAGCAGAGAATCAGGCTTCATGTCATAGCAGAGAATCAGGCTTCATGTCACCCACCACTGGAACAGGCCACTGTCAGATATTTTTAGGCCCCGGCACCCAGACAGAGGAGAGAGGTCCCATAGCAGAGAATCAGGCTTCATGTCACCCACCACTGGAACAGGCCACTGTCAGATATTTAGGCCCCGGCATCCAGACAGAGGAGAGAGGTCCCATAGCAGAGAATCAGGCTTCATGTCATAGCAGAGAATCAGGCTTCATGTCACCCACCACTGGAACAGGCCACTGTCAGATATTTAGGCCCCGGCACCCAGACAGAGGAGAGAGGTCCCATAGCAGAGAATCAGGCTTCATGTCATAGCAGAGAATCAGGCTTCATGTCACCCACTACTGGAACAGGCCACTGTCAGATATTTTTAGGCCCCGGCACCCAGACAGAGGAGAGGTTCATTCAACTTTGGGTTGCCCCGCAATATAATGGTAAAATTAAAAAAAGAGGATTGAATGAAGATGTGTCCTGGAGTACAAGAATATATAGTTAAGGGGAGGTAGTTATAAATGTCTAATCTGCACAAGGGATGGACAGGTCCTGTGGGATCCATGCCTGGTTCATTTTTATGAACGTCAGCTTGTCCACATTGGCTGTAGACAGGCGGCTGCGTTTGTCTGTAATGACGCCCTCTGCCGTGCTCAATGCACGTTCAGACAAAACGCTGGCCGCCGGGCAGGCCAGCACCTCCAAGGCATAAAAGGCTAGCTCTGGCCACGTGGACAATTTGGAGACCCAGAAGTTGAATGGGGCCGAACCATCAGTCAGTACGTGGAGGGGTGTGCACACGTACTTTTCCACCATGTTAATGAAATGTTGCCTCCTGCTAACACGTTCCGTATCAGGTGGTGGTGCAGTTAGCTGTGGCGTGGTGACAAAACTTTTCCACATCTCTGCCATGCTAACCCTGCCCTCAGAGGAGCTGGCCGTGACACAGCTGCGTTGGCGACCTCTTGCTTCTCCTCGGCCTTCACCTTGGGCTTCCACTTGTTCCCCTGTGACATTTGGGAATGCTCTCAGTAGCGCGTCTACCAATGTGCGCTTGTACTCGCGCATCTTCCTATCACACTCCAGTGCAGGAAGTAAGGTGGGCACATTGTCTTTGTACCGGGGATCCAGCAGGGTGGCCACCCAGTAGTCGGCACACGTTAAAATGTGGGCAACTCTGCTGTCGTTGTGCAGGCACTGCAGCATGTAGTCGCTCATGTGTGCCAGGCTGCCCAGAGGTAAGGACAAGCTGTCCTCTGTGGGAGGCGTATCGTCATCGTCCTCCATTTCCCCCCATTCACGCACCAGTGATGGGCCCGAGCTGCGTTGGGTGCTACCCCGCTGTGAACCTGCTTCATCCTCATCCTCCTCATCCTCGTCCTCCTCGTCCTCCAGTAGTGGTCCCTGTCTGGCCACATTTGTACCTGGCCTCTGCTGTTGCAAAAAACCTCCCTCTGAGTCATTTCTAAGAGACTGGCCTGAAAGTGCTAAAAATGACCCCTCTTCCTCCTCCTCCTCCTCCTCCTCCTGGGCCACCTCCTCTTCCATCATCGCCCTAAGTGTTTTCTCAAGGAGACATAGAAGTGGTATTGTAACGCTGATAACGGCGTCATCGCCACTGGCCATGTTGGTGGAGTACTCGAAACAGCGCAACAGGGCACACAGGTCTCGCATGGAGGCCCAGTCATTGGTGGTGAAGTGGTGCTGTTCCGCAGTGCGACTGACCCGTGCGTGCTGCAGCTGAAACTCCACTATGGCCTGCTGCTGCTCGCACAGTCTGTTCCACCTGGTGGGCATGTCGCATATGAGGCGGTGAGCGGGAAGGCCGAAGTTACGCTGCAGCGCAGACAGGCGAGCAGCGGCTGCACTTTATGCAGCAGCTCTGACATGTCGGGGTTATTATGAATGAACTTCTGCACCACAAAATTCAGCTCATGTGCCAGGCAAGGGATGTGCGTCAAACCAGCTAGTCCCAGAGCTGCAACGAGATTTCGCTCATTATCGCACACCACCAGGCCGGGCTTGAGGCTCACCGGCAGCAACCACTCGTCGGTCTGTTGTTCAATACCCCGCCACAACTCCTGCGCGGTGTGGGGCCTTTCCCCAAACATATGAGTTTCAGAATGGCCTGCTGACGTTTACCCCGGGCTGTGCTGAAGTTGGTGGTGAAGGTGTGTGGCTGACTGGATGAGCAGGTGGAAGAAGAGGAGGAGGAAGCCGAGGAGGAGGCTACAGGAGGCAAAGAATGTTGCCCTGCGATCCTTGGCGGCGGAAGGACGTGCGCCAAAGAGCTCTGCGCCTGGGGCCCAGCCGCCACTACATTTACCCAGTGTGCAGTTAGGGATATATAGCGTCCCTGGCTGTGCTTACTGGTCCACGTAGTTTTAGATTTTTAGGACCTTTGGCTAGGGAGATATGAGTGCTTAAGTGGGGCATAATTTTTATGATTTTTCTATTATTGTCAATGGGAAAATTGCTCTGGTTCTGATCCAAATATCTCACAACCCAAACGCAGCTTAGTCAAACCCTTTACAAAGCCAACAGTGTGCTAAATCAGAAAACAGTGTGTGTATGGCAGATTCCAGTAATCTGGGCCTAATAGAGTGTCTAGAATCTGCGGTGTTCTGTATACAATGCTGTACTACATCAGAAAAGATTGTATTGCAGATTCCAATGCTTCTGGCCCCTCTATAGTGTCTATAATCTGTGGCGTTCTGTAGCCAACAGTGTGCTAAGTCAGAAAACAGTGTATGTATGGCAGATTCCAATAATCTGGGCCTAATAGAGTGTCTAGAATCTGCGGTGTTCTGTATACAATGCTGTACTACATTAGAAAAGATTGTATTGCAGATTCCAATGCTTCTGGGCCCTCTATAGTGTCTTTAATCTGTGGCGTTCTGTAGCCAACAGTGTGCTAAGTCAGAAAACAGTGTGTGTATGGCAGATTCCAGTAATTTAGGCCTAATAGAGTGTCTAGAATCTGCGGTGTTCTGTATACAATGCTGTACTACATCAGAAAATATTGTATTGCAGATTCCAATGCTTCTGGGCCCTCTATAGTGTCTATAATCTGTGGCGTTCTGTAGCCAACAGTGTGCTAAGTCAGAAAACAGTGTGTGTATGGCAGATTCCAGTAATCTGGGCATAATAGAGTGTCTAGAATCTGCGGTGTTCTGTATACAATGCTGTACTACAGGCGCCATCTGTGCGCTTTCTGCAGAAGACTGGGTGGGAGATAATGTGAACGTGCTGGATCCACTATCGGCCACCCAATTGACTAATGCCTGTACCTGCTCAGGCCTTACCATCCTTAGAATGGCATTGGGCCCCACCAAATATCGCTGTAAATTCTGGCGGCTACTGGGACCTGAGGTAGTTGGTTCACCAGGATGTGTGGCTGTGGCAGAATGGCCACATCCTCTCCCAGCACCAGAGGGTCCACTAACACCACCGCGACCATGTCCGCGTCCCTTACTAGATGTTTTCCTCATTGTTACCGTTCACCTCAATAAGAAAAAAATTATTTGTCCCAATGTATTGAATTCAAATTCAGGCCTTTTTTTACAGGCACCTAACACTATCTGGCTATCTATTTAAGTACCGTATTACACTAATACGGGCACAGCAGTAACCACAGATTTAGGGGAATATAAATTGTAGGCCTAGTATTTAGGCCCTGGATGAAAGGTTTTACGGACAGAATTAGACTTGGAGATGCACGGTAGCGTGTGAAGTTATTGAGGATGACCCTATCAGCACCTTCAATCTAATATACCCTTTTATGGATAGATTTAAACTTGGCCTGATACAGCAGAAAACAATTATTTAGGGAATTGCTAAGTTGGGAATTGTATTCAACCCAGAACAAAAACTGTGCTTTGGCAGACACTAAATAACTTTGCCAGGCACAGCAGTAACCACAGATTTAGCTGAGTATAAATTGTAGGCCTAGTATTTAGGCACTGGATGACAGGTATACGTTTACGGACAGAATTAGACTTGGTGATGCACGGTAGCGTTTGAAGTTATTGAGAATGACCCTATCCGCACCTTCAATCTAATATACCCTTTTATGGATAGATTTAAACTTGGCCTGATACAGCAGAAAATAATTATTTATGGAATTGCTAAGTTGGGAATTGTATTCAACCCAGAACAAAAACTGTGCTTTGGCAGACACTAAATAACTTTGCCAGGCACAGCAGTAACCACAGATTTAGCTGAATATAAATTGTAGGCCTAGTATTTAGGCGCTGGATGACAGGTATACGTTTACGGACAGAATTAGACTTGGAGATGCACGGTAGCGTTTGAAGTTATTGAGAATAACCCTATCCGCACCTTCAATCTAATATACCCTTTTATGGATAGATTTAAACTTGGCCTGATACAGCAGAAAACAATTATTTAGGGAATTGCTAAGTTGGGAATTGTATTCAACCCAGAACAAAAACTGTGCTTTGGCAGACACTAAATAACTTTGCCAGGCACAGCAGTAACCACAGATTTAGCTGAGTATAAATTGTAGGCCTAGTATTTAGGCACTGGATGACAGGTATACGTTTACGGACAGAATTAGACTTGGTGATGCACGGTAGCGTTTGAAGTTATTGAGAATGACCCTATCCGCACCTTCAATCTAATATACCCTTTTATGGATAGATTTAAACTTGGCCTGATACAGCAGAAAACAATTATTTAGGGAATTGCTAAGTTGGGAATTGTATTCAACCCAGAACAAAAACTGTGCTTTGGCAGACACTAAATAACTTTGCCAGGCACAGCAGTAACCACAGATTTAGCTGAATATAAATTGTAGGCCTAGTATTTAGGCGCTGGATGACAGGTATACGTTTACGGACAGAATTAGACTTGGTGATGCACGGTAGCGTTTGAAGTTATTGAGAATGACCCTATCCGCACCTTCAATCTAATATACCCTTTTATGGATAGATTTAAACTTGGCCTGATACAGCAGAAAATAATTATTTATGGAATTGCTAAGTTGGGAATTGTATTCAACCCAGAACAAAAACTGTGCTTTGGCAGACACTAAATAACTTTGCCAGGCGCAGCAGTAACCACAGATTTAGCTGAATATAAATTGTAGGCCTAGTATTTAGGCGCTGGATGACAGGTATACGTTTATGGACAGAATTAGACTTGGAGATGCACGGTAGCGTTTGAAGTTATTGAGAATAACCCTATCCGCACCTTCAATCTAATATACCCTTTTATGGATAGATTTAAACTTGGCCTGATACAGCAGAAAACAATTATTTAGGGAATTGCTAAGTTGGGAATTGTATTCAACCCAGAACAAAAACTGTGCTTTGGCAGACACTAAATAACTTTGCCAGGCACAGCAGTAACCACAGATTTAGCTGAGTATAAATGGAAGGCCTAGTATTTAGGCGCTGGATGACAGGTATAAGTTTACGGACAGAATTAGACTTGGTGATGCACGGTAGCGTTTGAAGTTATTGAGAATGACCCTATCCGCACCTTCAATCTAATATACCCTTTTATGGATAGATTTAAACTTGGCCTGATACAGCAGAAAATAATTATTTATGGAATTGCTAAGTTGGGAATTGTATTCAACCCAGAACAAAAACTGTGCTTTGGCAGACACTAAATAACTTTGCCAGGCACAGCAGTAACCACAGATTTAGCTGAATATAAATTGTAGGCCTAGTATTTAGGCGCTGGCTGACAGGTATACGTTTACGGACAGAATTAGACTTGGAGATGCACGGTAGCATTTGAAGTTATTGAGAATAACCCTATCCGCACCTTCAATCTAATATACCCTTTTATGGATAGATTTAAACTTGGCCTGATACAGCAGAAAACAATTATTTAGGGAATTGCTAAGTTGGGAATTGTATTCAACCCAGAACAAAAACTGTGCTTTGGCAGACACTAAATAACTTTGCCAGGCACAGCAGTAACCACAGATTTAGCTGAGTATAAATTGTAGGCCTAGTATTTAGGCACTGGATGACAGGTATACGTTTACGGACAGAATTAGACTTGGTGATGCACGGTAGCGTTTGAAGTTATTGAGAATGACCCTATCCGCACCTTCAATCTAATATACCCTTTTATGGATAGATTTAAACTTGGCCTGATACAGCAGAAAACAATTATTTAGGGAATTGCTAAGTTGGGAATTGTATTCAACCCAGAACAAAAACTGTGCTTTGGCAGACACTAAATAACTTTGCCAGGCACAGCAGTAACCACAGATTTAGCTGAATATAAATTGTAGGCCTAGTATTTAGGCGCTGGATGACAGGTATACGTTTACGGACAGAATTAGACTTGGTGATGCACGGTAGCGTTTGAAGTTATTGAGAATGACCCTATCCGCACCTTCAATCTAATATACCCTTTTATGGATAGATTTAAACTTGGCCTGATACAGCAGAAAATAATTATTTATGGAATTGCTAAGTTGGGAATTGTATTCAACCCAGAACAAAAACTGTGCTTTGGCAGACACTAAATAACTTTGCCAGGCGCAGCAGTAACCACAGATTTAGCTGAATATAAATTGTAGGCCTAGTATTTAGGCGCTGGATGACAGGTATACGTTTATGGACAGAATTAGACTTGGAGATGCACGGTAGCGTTTGAAGTTATTGAGAATAACCCTATCCGCACCTTCAATCTAATATACCCTTTTATGGATAGATTTAAACTTGGCCTGATACAGCAGAAAACAATTATTTAGGGAATTGCTAAGTTGGGAATTGTATTCAACCCAGAACAAAAACTGTGCTTTGGCAGACACTAAATAACTTTGCCAGGCACAGCAGTAACCACAGATTTAGCTGAGTATAAATGGAAGGCCTAGTATTTAGGCGCTGGATGACAGGTATAAGTTTACGGACAGAATTAGACTTGGTGATGCACGGTAGCGTTTGAAGTTATTGAGAATAACCCTATCCGCACCTTCAATCTAATATACCCTTTTATGGATAGATTTAAACTTGGCCTGATACAGCAGAAAACAATTATTTAGGGAATTGCTAAGTTGGGAATTGTATTCAACCCAGAACAAAAACTGTGCTTTGGCAGACAGCAGACAGTATTACAATTGGCTAGCCACAGCTGAAACACCAGATTTAGGGTACTGCTATTTTGGCAATTGTATTTTACCCCTCAATAAAATAGCAAGCACAGCCAAGCCCCTGATGTAGGATATAGCAAAAAAAACAACACACTATTGATGGTTGAAAATGGACTTGGTGGCAGCTTGTGCTGGCGCACCACAAGACACAAAATGGCCGCCGATCACCCCAGAAAAAAGTGACTGAAAAACGCTCTGGGCAGCCTTAAAACAGTGAGCAATTGAATTGCAGAGGTTGTATGATACACAGCTGTACATCGATCACTTCAGTAAGTAAATCACTGCCTAATCTCGCCCTAACAGCAGCAGCTGCATCCTATCCCTACCCTGATCAGAGCAGAGTGACGTGCGGCGCTACGTGACTCCAGCTTAAATAGAGGCTGGGTCACATGCTGCACTGGCCAATCACAGCCATGCCAATAGTAGGCATGGCTGTAATGTCCTCTTGGGGCAAGTAGTATGACGCTTGTTGATTGGTTGCTTTGCAGCCTTTCAAAAAGCGCCAAGAAAGCGCCGAACAACGAACCCGAACCCGGACTTTTACGAAAATGTTCGGGTTCGGGTCCATGTCACATCTCTAATAACAGTGTTTGTTCAAACGCAGTCTTTACAGTAATGGTTTCCATTATGCAGGACTTTGTTTTCAGTCCTGCATAACGGAAACCAGATGGATCCGTTATGCTTGGCCATACAATTCTATTATGATGAATCAAAACAGAATGACTCTTAAAGGGAACCTGTCATCATCTTTATGCAGACCTCATTCAGGGCAGCATAAAGTAGTGACAAAAATGCTGATTTCAGTGGTGTGCCACTCATGAGCTAAAAGTAAGTGGTTGCTGAGAACCAGCATCATAATCATTGCAGCCCAGGCCTTGAGAAGAGTCCAGTCTACCTGAGAAAAGTCCTGGTTATTCATAATCTCCTGTTCTCCCCATCCATCTGCTGATGATTGGCAGTTCTCTCCTAGAGAGAAAGGGAGAAAACTAGGTAGAAGACTCAATCATCAGGTGAGCAGGGAGAGCAGGAATTCATGAATAGCCATGACTCTTCTCAAGTGGCCGTGACTCTTTTCCAGGCTCAGTCTGCAATGATTTTGATGTCGGTTCTAGGCAACTACTTACTTTTAAGGCTACTTTCACACTCGCGTTTTGGGCAGATCTGTCATGGACGGATCCGTTCAGTTAATACAACCGTCTGGATCCGTTCAGAACGGATCCGTTTGTATTATCTTTAACATAGCCAAGATGGATCCATCTTGAACACCATTGAAAGTCAATGGGAGACGGATCCGTTTTCTATTGTGCCAGATTGTGTCAGTGAAAACTGTGTGTGTCAGGACGTATCCGTTTTGGCTCAGTTTCATCAGATGGACACCAAAACGCTGCAGGCAGCATTTTGGTGTCCGCCTACAAAGTGGAATGGAGAATGAACTGATGCAAACTGATGCATTCTGAGCGGATCTTTTTCCATTCAGAATGCATTAGGGCAAAACTGATCCGTTTTGGAACGCTTGTGAGAGCCCTGAACGGATCTCACAAACAGAAAGCCAAAACGCGAGTGTGAAAGTAGCCTAACTTTTTAATGACAGACCGCTGAAATCAACTCACCTGTCTCTACTTTATGCTACCATTAGTACAGGCAGCATAAAGTTGATTACAGGTTCCCTTTAAAGGCAGTTTCGTTTTGCATTTCGTCACAAACCCATAAAGGAATTCCTTCAGTACCCGAACCTGGTGAGGAAGGGTGGAGCAGCCCTGGCTAGCCACATGGGACCTCCCATAACCTTATGGGATTTGTAGTACATGCACATAATACATGAAATATTATTATATTAACACTTTCTCTGCTTTGCAGTGTATTTCAGGACATTGTACCATTCGTTGGGCAATTATGGATAGCAGTATCAAATTCATGCCCCATAGAGCACAATAAAGAATCTAGAAACACACATTGCTATTACATACTAACAATATCAATTTTTGTGCTTCGTTTTATGAGGTTACTTCGATATTCAACCAAACAAGAGATCCCCGGCTGAGAGAAAGTTTGCCAGTCAGGTTGGAATGATAGCAGGCGGAACAGGTATGTGGACACATTGGGGAAGATTTATGACAACTGTGCAGCTTAAATTTTTCAAGAGCGCTATAAGAAACTAGCTGAAGGACCTGGCTTCACACGGGTATATTTCATCTATTTCATTTAATGTGTGTGTCATTAAAAGATATTGACAGTATCCACTATTACAGTGACATTTATAGTACCACCCCCCTTAACAGTGACCTCCACAGCCCCCCACCCCTTAACACTGACCCCCCCACAGTGCCATGTCTCCTTAAAATGGGATGTCCCCAGCAGCGCACCATCTTAACTTTGACCTTCACAGCAGCCTTCCCCTTTAACAGTGAGTTCCACAGCACTCCACCCCTTGACAGTGACCTCCACAGGGGCCCGTCCCCTTAACAGTGACCTCTACAGCACCCGCCCCTTAACACTGACCATAGGTTACAGTCCCCTTAACTGTGACCTCCACCATTCCCGGCCCCCTTAACAGATACCTCGACAGCGACTGCCCCTTTAACAGTGACCTCCACTGTACCCGCTCCCTTAACAGTGACCTCACAGTGCCCGCCCTTTTAACAGTGACCTCCACAGCGGCCTGCTCCCTTAACAGTAACATCCACAGCGTCCTCCCCTTTAACAGTGACTTCCACAGCGGCCACCCCTTTATTAGTGACCTCCACAGTACCCTGTCTCCTTAACAGTGGCCTCTACAGCAATCTGCCCCTTAACACTGACCTCCATAGTAGACCGTCCCCTTAACTGTGACCTCCACAGCAGTCTTCCCCTAGGGTGACCAGAGGTCTGGTTTTAGGCCGGACAGTCTGGCTTTCAGACTCCCTGTCCTCCGTCTGGTGCAGGGCCTGGACGGACACGGGAATGTCCTTTTGAACAGCTCACTCTAAGACAGCAGCAATGTGTTGTCTGAGTGTGATCTGCAGGGAGAAATTCACCCTCCTTCCTACCCCTGCAGCTGACATAAGTTGATTTTTACCTTCATTTTTTCTATCCCCGTCGGCTGTGGAGTGGGAGGGAGAGTGGCCTGACCGGGTCGGGGGCATGGCTTAGCTGGACCTGGGGGCGGGGTTTTTAAGTCCGTCTTTTGAGGGTGGCCTGAATGGCCACCCTACCTGCCCCCTAAACTGTGATCTGCACAGCACTTCGCACCCTTAACAGTGTCATCCTCAGCACCCTGCCCCTTTAAAGCGGACCTACAGCACTGGAGAAAAATGGCTGGGTTGTTATGGAAACCTGGTGTAAAACTGTGTGTATGTGGAGACTTTGGGCATGTGAGCTTCTATTGACTGATAAGGCACATGTGACCGTGTGTATGGCAGGCTTCTATTGGGTAATGCATTTTTTTGGGAATATCTCAGGAACAGTGCGTCCTAGAGAGCTGAGACCCGGTCTAAAACCTTCCCGGACACCTGATGTACCTGTGTGCCAAATTTCGTGGGAGGAGTGAGCAGGAAATGAATGAAACACACGCAGACAAGCAGACTTCTAATGATAAATGGGCTGAGAAATAAACTTCCTGAAGTATCTTTTACAGTGCCAGATGTTCAGACAGATTATTGCTAATGTATGAACGATAATCTGCTGGTGTAAAGGTACCACCGATTACACTATGAACAAGCAAAATGCTCGCTTATCAGGTAAAAGGATCCTTTTTGTGGACGTGTGGGACACAGGGTCAACAGGATTCTAAGCCAATGCTCCAAATATATGTGGTTGTAATCCTGTGTATGGGCACACGGCAGGGCGCAGAAGGGAAGGATCGCCGAATGGATTTTGGAGAGCAGATATTGCTGGACTTGATTTTAGGCCCCATCTCACATTTGAACCCCCTTTATGCCCCCCTACAGTAGAAACTCCCAAAAAGTGACCCCATTTTGGAAACTATGGAATCAGTTTTTTTGGTGCTATTTTGGAGTTCATATGATTTTTGATCGCTTGTGAGGCAAGGTAACGACGAAATGGCTGTTATTTTTTACGGAGTTCTCCTGACAGGATAGATCATGTGCGGTTTTTATAGAGCAGGCTGTTACGGATTTTATATTTCCACCTCATCACCACAACGGCCACTAGGAGATTGACCCCTGACCTCTGTAGGGGCAGGAACAGAGAGAGGGTTTAAATCCCCCCCTCCCACCACCAGCTCCAGTGTTTCCTGTCCCTACAGAGGACAGGGGCAGAGAGAATCTCCCTGCCCAGGGAGATGAAGCTGATGCCATTCCGTAACACCTTACCTGGTGTTCCCCTGCCCTCCTGCGGTCCTCGTACTAATGCTGGGCAGGGGTGTTGGGGGAGGCCTCGCTCGTTTACTATACGTGAGCCTGCTCCCTGGTCGTGATCTCCCGCCGGTGGACGGAGGAAGTGATGTCTTTTAGGACGCGTCTCCTTTTACAAAATCGGCACAGCATATGGAAGTGCCGAGCAACAAGTGTTGTATGTGCCAACATGTCGACCGAACCCCGCTCCCCAGGAGACCCTTCTGTGCCGCCTACCCTAAGTTCCCCTGTGGGGAAAGTGCTTACCTTCCCTGTTACTGTTTTTTTGCACTGTACCAGGTTACCGGCCTTTCTTACTCCTTCACTGCTCTGGCTTGGGGCTTTTATACCAATTGTGTATGTTCAGTAGTTGACTGGGGCTATTTTCCCTCAGGTCCCTAAGGAGGCTCAGAAGAAGGTCAGGAAGCCAGCTAAGTGTGTGTCCTGTCTTAAACGACTTCCAGATGATTACCACAAAAGGTTATGCAAAGAGTGTATCTCTAGCGTCGTGCGTGAAGAACAGCTTTCTTTTTTTGAGGAGTTAAAATCTATGATACACGAGGAAGTAAAATCCTCCTTATCTCAGCTCTCCTCCTTACCTAAAGACCTGCCTCCATCTAAAAGACAGAGGAGTCTTTTTCTCCCTCAGATTCAGAAGAGATAGCGGAAAACGCTTCATCCTCCAGACCTTGGGAGGACGAAGATGCTTCCTCTGATATAGAGGTTTCTGAATCAGACAGAAGGTTTTGTTTTTTCTCGGATGAAATGCCAGACCTACTAAGGGCAGTCCGGGCCACTATGGGAGTAGAAGAAGCCACTAGAGCTCATTCAGTGCAGGATGAGATGTTCGGGAGACTCCGCGTTAAAAAAAAAACGTGTTTTTCCGATCAACGAAAATATACACAACATGGTGCTTGATGAGTGGTCAAATCCAGAGAAACGCGTGGGGATATCCAGGTCCTTCAAGAATCGACTATTGTTCGATCCCAATGAATGCAAAATTTTCAATGAAACACCAAAAATTGATGTTCAAGTGGCAAAAGTCAATAAAAAGACTGCCTTTCCCTTTGAAGATGCCTCCCAATTACGCGACCCCATGGATAGGAAGGCGGATAGTCTGCTAAAAAAATCTTGGGAAGCCGCTATGTTTAACCTAAAAGCTAATATTGCTGCCACCTCGGTGGCGAGGTCCATGGGGTTGTGGTTGAACGACTTGGAGTCTCACATTAGGGACAACACACCTAGAGAAGAAATCTTAAGGTCTCTCCCCTTACTAAAGTCCGCCACGGCATTTATGGCAGATGCCTCAGCAGAATCTGTCAGATTTGCTGCTAAAGACGCAGGCCTCTCTAACGCGGCCCGCCGGGCTTTGTGGATAAAATGCTGGTCAGGGGACAACACCTCGAAGATGAAGTTGGGCTCCATCTCATTTTCAGGGGAGTATGTCTTCGGCCCTGTTTTGGACCGTATCCTAGAGAAAGCAGCGGATAAGAGAAAGGGCTTCCCAAAAGAAAATATCCCTTTCGTGCCCCTACTAGCCAGAATAGATCGTATAGGGATAAAGGAAAGTCAGGGCGTTGGAGCTATCAGTAGAGAACCCGTGGCCTCTCCCTTCCAGCAGGGACCTGCTTCATCAAGGGCCAATCTTACACCCAAACCCAGGTTTCCTCAAATTGTCAGCTTGGATCCTGAGATCCAGATGTTGAAATCGCAGGGTCTTTCTGATCAAGTAATATCTACCCTGAAGGCAAGTAAAAAAAAAGTTGCCTTCTCGATCTATCTGAAGATTTGGTAACCCTGCCCCGAACTCAGAGCCACCTAATTTTCAGAAAATTCTAGACTTCCTCCAGCAAGGTCTTGAGCTAGGTCTTAGACCCTCCACCTTAAAGGTACAAGTTTCAGCCCTGGCTTGTTTTTTCGATCAAGACTTAGCCAACCACCGCTGGATCAAAAGATTTATGAAAGCAGCCTCTCGGCTCCGTCCTTCTCTAAAATCCCGGATGCCCAACTGGGACCTCAATACAGTGCTCACAGGCCTGACGCTCGCCCCTTTCGAGCCCCGGTCAGATTGTTCCACTAAACACCTATCCCTGAAGACCGCTTTTCTTGTTGCCATCACGTCAGCAAGGAGGTTAGGCGAAATTCAAGCCATATCCATACAAGAACCCTATCTCCGTTTCACCGATGATAGAATTACTCTTAGGCTAGATCCCGGGTTTCTTCCTAAAATGGTATCGGATTTCCACTGAAACCAGGAGATAGTTTTGCCTTCCTTTTGTTGTAATCCCTCTAACAGTAGAGAATCCAGTTTCCATTCTCTAGATGTAAGATGCTCGGTTCTTCGGTATCTTGAGGTTACAAAAGAGTTCCGTAAAACCAATAATCTGGTGTTGCTGTCGTGGTGTTGCTCAGACTGGGAGCCATTCAGGGCAAGCCCTCCCCCCACTTCCTCTCAGGGTCATGTGAGAACCCTTCTTCTTCCTCCCTAGTGTTTATTCCCTGCTGACATGTGCACTAAAATGGGGCTTTGCTGTCCGAAAAATAGCTAAGTTCATACTGAACTTGGTTCGCTCATCCTTAATGAATATATTTAATACTGAGTGTGATGGTACCTCCTGAAAGGATCGCTTCTAGAGTTGAGCGAACACCTGGATGTTCGGGTTCGAGAAGTTCGGCCGAACTTCCCGGAAATGTTCGGGTTGGGGATCCGAACCCGACCCGAACTTCGTCCCGAACCCGAACCCCATTGAAGTCAATGGGGACCCGAACTTTTGGGCACTAAAAAGGCTGTAAAACAGCCCAGGAAAGAGCTAGGCAACATGTAGGTAAATCCCCTGCAAACAAATGTGGATAGGGAAATGAATTAAAATAAAAATAAAAAAAATAAAAATTAACCAATATCAATTGGACAGAGGTCCCATAGCAGAGAATCTAGCTTCACGTCAGCAGAGAATCAGTCTCTTCATGCCATAGTAGAGAATCAGTCTTCATGTCATAGCAGAGAATCAGTCTTCATGTCATAGCAGAGAATCAGGCTTCACGTCACCCACCACTGGAACAGGCCACTGTCACATATTTAGGCCCAGGCACCCAGGCAGAGGAGAGAGGTCCCGTAACAGAGAATCTGGCTTCATGTCAGCACAGAATCAGTCTTCATGTCATAGCAGAGAATCAGGCTTCACGTCACCCACCACTGAAACAGGCCACTGTCACATATTTAGGCCCCGGCACCCAGGCAGAGGAGAGAGGTGCCGTAACAGAGAATCTGGCTTCATGTCAGCACAGAATCAGTCTTCATGTCATAGCAGAGAATCAGGCTTCACGTCACCCACCACTGGAACAGGCCACTGTCACATATTTAGGCCCAAGCACCCAGGCAGAGGAGAGAGGTCCCGTAACAGAGAATCTGGCTTCATGTCAGCACAGAATCAGTCTTCATGTTATAGCAGAGAATCAGGCTTCACGTCACCCACCACTGGAACAGGCCACTGTCACATATTTAGGCCCCGGCACCCAGACAGAGGAGAGAGGTCCCGTAACAGAGAATCTGGCTTAATGTCAGCAGAGAATCAGTCTTCATGTCATAGCAGAGAATCAGGCTTCACGTCACCCACCACTGGAACAGACCACTGTCACATATTTAGGCCCCGGCACCCAGACAGAGGAGAGAGGTCCCGTAACAGAGAATCTGGCTTCATGTCAGCAGAGAATCAGTCTTCATGTCATAGCAGAGAATCAGGCTTCACGTCACCCACCACTGGAACAGGCCACTGTCACATATTTAGGCCCAGGCACCCAGGCAGAGGAGAGAGGTCCCGTAACAGAGAATCTGGCTTCATGTCAGCACAGAATCAGTCTTCATGTTATAGCAGAGAATCAGGCTTCACGTCACCCACCACTGGAACAGGCCACTGTCACATATTTGGACCCCGGCACCCAGGGAGAGAGGCGAGAGGTCCCGTAATAGAGAATCTGGCTTCATGTCAGCACAGAATCAGTCTTCATGTCATAGCAGAGAATCAGGCTTCACGTCACCCACCACTGGAACAGGCCACTGTCACATATTTAGGCCCAGGCACCCAGGCAGAGGAGAGAGGTCCCGTAACAGAGAATCTGGCTTCATGTCAGCACAGAATCAGTCTTCATGTTATAGCAGAGAATCAGGCTTCACGTCACCCACCACTGGAACAGGCCACTGTCACATATTTAGGCCCCGGCACCCAGACAGAGGAGAGGTTCATTCAACTTTGGGTTGCCCCGCAATATAATGGTAAAATGAAAATAAAAATAGGATTGAATGAGGAAGTGCCCTGGAGTACAATAATATATTGTTAAGGGGAGGTAGTTAATGTCTAATCTGCACAAAGGATGGACAGGTCCTGTGGGATCCATGCCTGGTTCATTTTTATGAACGTCAGCTTGTCCACATTGGCTGTAGACAGGCGGCTGCGTTTGTCTGTAATGACGCCCCCTGCCGTGCTGAATACACGTTCAGACAAAACGCTGGCCGCCGGGCAGGCCAGCACCTCCAAGGCATAAAAGGCTAGCTCTGGCCACGTGGACAATTTGGAGACCCAGAAGTTGAATGGGGCCGAACCATCAGTCAGTTCGTGGAGGGGTGTGCACAGGTACTGTTCCACCATCTTATTGAAATGTTGCCTCCTGCTAACACGTTCCGTATCAGGTGGTGGTGCAGTTAGCTGTGGCGTGGTGACAAAACTTTTCCACATCTCTGCCATGCTAACCCTGCCCTCAGAGGAGCTGGCCATGACACAGCTGCGTTGGCGACCTCTTGCTCCTCCTCTGCCTTCGCCTTGGGCTTCCACTTGTTCCCCTGTGACATTTGGGAATGCTCTCAGTAGCGCGTCTACCAACGTGCGCTTATACTCGCGCATCTTACTATCACGCTCCAGTGCATGAAGTAAGGTGGGCACATTGTCTTTGTACCGTGGATCCAGCAGGGTGGCAACCCAGTAGTCCGCACACGTTAAAATGTGGGCAACTCTGCTGTCGTTGCGCAGGCACTGCAGCATGTAGTCGCTCATGTGTGCCAGGCTGCCCAGAGGTAAGGACAAGCTGTCCTCTGTGGGAGGCGTATCATCATCGTCCTCCGTTTCCCCCCAGCCACGCACCAGTGATGGGCCCGAGCTGCGTTGGGTGCCAGCCCGCTGTGAACCTGCTTCATCCTCATCCTCCTCCACCTCCTCGTCCTCCTCGTCCTCCTCGTCCTCCAGTAGTGGGCCCTGTCTGGCCACATTTGTACCTGGCCTCTGCTGTTGCAAAAAACCTCCCTCTGAGTCACTTCGAAGAGACTGGCCTGAAAGTGCTAAAAATGACCCCTCTTCCTCCTCCTCCTCCTGGGCCACCTCCTCTTCCATCATCGCCCTAAGTGTTTTCTCAAGGAGACATAGAAGTGGTATTGTAACGCTGATAACGGCGTCATCGCCACTGGCCATGTTGGTGGAGTACTCGAAACAGCGCAACAGGGCACACAGGTCTCGCATGGAGGCCCAGTCATTGGTGGTGAAGTGGGGCTGATCCGCAGTGCGACTGACCCGTGCGTGCTGCAGCTGAAACTCCACTATGGCCTGCTGCTGCTCGCACAGTCTGTCCAGCATATGCAAGGTGGAGTTCCACCTGGTGGGTACGTCGCATATGAGGCGGTGAGCGGGAAGGCCGAAGTTACGCTGTAGCGCAGACAGGCGAGCAGCGGCAGGGTGTGAAGCGCGAACAGACGGCCCGCACTTTATGCAGCAGCTCTGACATGTCGGGGTATTTGTGAATGAACTTCTGCACCACCAAATTCAGCACATGCGCCAGGCAAGGGATGTGCGTCAAACCGGCTAGTCCCAGAGCTGCAACGAGATTTCGCCCATTATCGCACACCACCAGGCCGGGCTTGAGGCTCACCGGCAGCAACCACTCGTCGGTCTGTTGTTCTATACCCCGCCACAACTCCTGTGCGGTGTGGGGCCTGTCCTCCAAACATATGAGTTTCAGAACGGCCTGCTGACGTTTACCCCGGGCTGTGCTGAAGTTGGTGGTGAAGGTGTGTGGCTGACTGGATGAGCAGGTGGAAGAAGAGGAGGAGGAAGCTGAGTAGGAGGAGGAGGAGACAGGAGGCAAAGAATGTTGCCCTGCGATCCTTGGCGGCGGAAGGACGTGCGCCAAACAGCTCTCCGCCTGGGGCCCAGCCGCCACTACATTTACCCAGTGTGCAATTAGGGAGATATAGCGTCCCTGGCCGTGCTTACTGGTCCACGTATCTGTGGTTAGGTGGACCTTGCCACAGATGGCGTTGCGCAGTGCACACTTGATTTTATCGGATACTTGGTTGTGCAGGGAAGGCACAGCTCTCTTGGAGAAGTAGTGCCGGCTGGGAACAACATACTGTGGGACAGCAAGCGACATGAGCTGTTTGAAGCTGTCTGTCTCCACCAGCCTAAATGACAGCATTTCATAGGCCAGTAGTTTAGAAATTCTGGCATTGAGGGCCAGGGATCGAGGGTGGCTAGGTGGGAATTTACGCTTTCTCTCAAATGTTTGTGAGATGGAGAGCTAAACGCTGCCGTGTGACATGGTTGAGATGCTTGGTGACGCAGGTGGTGGTGTTGGTGGTACATCCCATGTTTGCTGGGCGGCAAGTGCCAACGTCCCTCCAGAGGCGGAGGAAGAGGCCGAGGCGGCGGCAACAGCAGAAGAGGCCGAGGCGGCAGCAGCAGAAGAGGTAGCAGGGGGAGCCTGAGTGACTTCCTTGTTTTTAAGGTGTTTACTCCACTGCAGTTCATGCTTTGCATGCAGGTGCCTGGTCATGCAGGTTGTGCTAAGGTTCAGAACGTTAATGCCTTGCTTCAGGCTCTGATGGCACAGCGTGCAAACCACTCGGGTCTTGTCGTCAGCACATTGTTTGAAGAAGTGCCATGCCAGGGAACTCCTTGAAGCTGCCTTTGGGGTGCTCGGTCCCAGATGGCGGCGGTCAGTAGCAGGCGGAGTCTCTTGGCGGCGGGTGTTCTGATTTTGCCCACTGCTGCCTCTTTGTCTTTTGCTACGCTGTTGGCTCGGTCTCACCACTGCCTCTTTCTCCGAACTGGGAAAGTCAGTGGCACGACCTTCATTCCATGTGGGGTCTAGGACCTCATCGTCCCCTGCATCGTCTTCCACCCAGTCTTGATCCCTGACCTCCTGTTCAGTCTGCACACTGCAGAAAGATGCAGCAGTTGGCACCTGTGTTTCTTCATCATCAGAGACGTGCTGAGGTGGTATTCCCATGTCCTCATCATCAGGAAACATAAGTGGTTGTGCGTCAGTGCATTCTATCTCTTCCACCACTGGGGAAGGGCTAGGTGGATGCCCTTGGGAAACCCTGGCAGCAGAGTCTTCAAACAGCATAAGAGACTGCTGCATAACTTGAGGCTCAGACAGTTTCCCTGATATGCATGGGGGTGATGTGACAGACTGATGGGCTTGGTTTTCATGCGCCATCTGTGCGCTTTCTGCAGAAGACTGGGTGGGAGATAATGTGAACGTGCTGGATGCACTGTCGGCCACCCAATTGACTAATGCCTGTACCTGCTCAGGCCTTACCATCCTTAGAACGGCATTGGGCCCCACCAAATATCCCTGTAAATTCTGGCGGCTACTGGGACCTAAGGTAGTTGGTACACTAGGACGTGTGGCTGTGGCAGAACAGCCACGTCCTCTCCCAGCACCTGAGGGGGCACTAACACCACTACGACCATGTCCACGTCCGCGTCCGCGTCCCTTACTAGATGTTTTCCTCATTGTTACCGTTCACCACAATAAGAAAAATATTATTCGGGCCAATGTATTGAATTAAAATTCAGGCCTTTTTTTACAGACACCTAACACTGTCTGGCTATCTATTTAGGTACCGTATTACACTAATACAGGCACACCAGTAATGACAGATTTAGCTGAATATAAATGTGAGGCCTATTTTTTAGGCGCTGTGTGACAGGTATACATTTAATCACAGAATTAGACTTGTATCTGCACTGTAGCGTGTGTGTTAAGTTTTTCAGAATGACCCTATCAGCACCTTCAATCTAATATACCCTTTTAGGGATAGATTTAAAGTAGGTCTGATACAGCAGAAACCACTAATTTTGAGAATTGCAAATTTGGGAATTGTTTTTCAACCCAGAACAAAAACTGTGCTTTTACGGTCACTAAAAATAACTTGACCAGCTAAAACAGTACTGATTTGGAGGAATATAAATGTGAGGCCTATTTTTTAGGTGCTGTGTGACAGGTATACGTTTAATCACAGAATTAGACTTGTATCTGCACTGTAGCGTGTGTGTTAAGTTTTTCAGAATGACCCTATCAGCACCTTCAATCTAATATACCCTTTTAGGGATAGATTTAAAGTAGGTCTGATACAGCAGAAACCACTAATTTTGAGAATTGCAAATTTGGGAATTATTTTTCAACCCAGAACAAAAACTGTGCTTTTACGGTCACTAAAAATAACTTGACCAGCTAAAACAGTACTGATTTGGAGGAATATAAATGTGAGGCCTATTTTTAGGCGCTGTGTGACAGGTATACTTTAATCACAGAATTAGACTTGTATCTGCACTGTAGCGTGTGTGTTAAGTTTTTCAGAATGACCCTATTAGCACCTTGAATCTAATATACCCTTTTAGGGATAGATTTAAAGTAGGCCTGATACAGCAGAAACCACTAATTTTGAGAATTGCAAATTTGGGAATTGTTTTTCAACCCAGAACAAAAACTGTGCTTTTACGGTCACTAAAAATAACTTGACCAGCTAAAACAGTACTGATTTGGATGAATTTAAATGTCAGGCCTATTTTTTAGGCGCTGGGTGACAGGCTCAACTTGCCCCTGATGTAGTATATGGTCAAAAAATAACCACACTATTGATGGTTAAATGCACTTGGGTGACACAGGCTCAGCCTGCACCTGATGTAGTATATGGCCAAAAAATAACCACACTATTGATGGTTACATGCACTTGATGAAAGCTTGACCCTGATGTAGGATATAGCAAAAAATAACCACACTATTGATGGTTAAATGCACTTGGTGGTAGCTTGTGCTGGCGCACCACAAGCCACAAAATGGCCGCCGATCACCCCAGAAAAAAGTGACTGAAAAACGCTCTGGGCAGCCTAAAAACACTGAGCAATTGAAGAGCAATGATCCACAGCTGTAGATCGATCATTGAATGAAGTCTTTTGGAGGAGTTAATCTGCCTAATCTCGCCCTAACGTCACAGCTGCAACCTCTCCCTACGCTTGTATCAGCAGAGTGACGTGCAGCGCTACGTGACCCAAGCTTATATAGAGGCTGGGTCACATGCTGCACTGGCCAATCACAGCCATGCCAATAGTAGGCATGGCTGTGATGGCCTCTTGGGGCAAGTAGTATGACGCTTGTTGATTGGCTGCTTTGCAGCCTTTCAAAAAGCGCCAAGAAAGCGCCGAACACCAAACCCAGACTTTTACGAAAATGTCCGGGTTCGGGTCCGTGTTACGGACACCCAAAAATTCGGTACAAACCCGAACTATACAGTTCGGGTTCGCTCATCCCTAATCGCTTCCTTCTCTAAGACCACCTTGGTTTGAGTCTCACTGGATCCAGGAGAGATATTTCTCAGCCCTGCATCCCCGTCCCTAGGAAATGGGCTAAAGCTCTCCATGAACTCTGTCCACCCGGCTATATTGTCCACCCAATTGTTTATCAGGTAGTAGTTTGTGGGACTGACTCGGGCAACATATTCTTTACAGGTCTCTCCTACATTAGGAGGTGGATATTCAGTTTTAGATTTGCCGCCACCCATACTTCTTAATTCAGCAAAAACACAACAATGAATCACCTTGAGTTACTTCCGTACACTTATCATCAAGGACAGTATCTTCACACAAACAGATATTCTTAATGCTCTATAATATCTTATCTTCTAAAAGAGGGTCAACCCAAGGTAGGTCAAGTCTCCCTGAGACTACTTTATCCTTAGTACCCCTGGCACTATATATTTTGTTGACAAGTTACTAACAATGATCTCCCTGAGACCCCGTGACGTGTCCATGACATGTGTAAGACTCACGGATCGAGATATGGCCAGTGCCCTTGGTTCGGAAGATAGACAAACTGGTGTATATTCTTACCGGACACAAGGATGACCCTCTCGATCCCGGACCGAGCCCCCAGCTGAAAGGATCGCTTCCTTCTCTAAGACCACCTTGGTTTGAGTCTCACTGGATCCAGGAGAGATATTTCTCAGCGCTGCATACAAATGACACGTACAAAAAGGTAGCTGAGAAATACTCTGGTTTATTGCAGCTAAAGCTTCTCCTTTCATAGACAGTTAAGACATACGTGGCAGAATTAGAACAAAAGACTCCATACACTCCCCTATCGTAAAATCAGGAATGTGGCTGTACACATCAAGACAGAGATACGTAACTTATCTAGACAAGATAGATGCTGATACATGCAAAATGGAGAATCAATTAAATTATATGACATGGTTCTTTCCCAGCTTTTTCTTTTTCTTCTCTATACTTAACAAGGTACTTCTGGTATCCTTCGAGGGAGTGTTCATCAGCGGTTTGGTCTGTGCTTTTAGAGGAGGGCATCAATGTTTCGAAAAACTACATGTTATCAACTCCTTTGGACAGTATTATGCGGAAGCATGGTATAACACAGAGAACTATAACCTCTATGGTTATGAATATAACTAAAATTACAATCCCGAGTTGTACTAAAGCTTGTTTCCAGTTATTGACCCACCCAAGATATTGGTCCCAGGGATTTGAAATGCCTTAATTTCTTTTCAGTTCCACTGATAGGTCTTCTAATTTTTGTATTGCAATAGTGACTTTTCCATCGGGACCTGTATTGTTAGGTATGAAGGTGCAACATGAAGCAGGATCTGTGAGTACTTTACACACTCCTCCCTTTTCAGCAAGCATCATGTCCAATACCATTCTATTCTGGAAAGTCATAATAGAGTCTGCCTGTAATTGTTCTGCTACCCCCTGGAGGGCGTCTCTGGTATAGTTTACAATTCTCTGTTGGTTATAATAGATGTAGTTAATCCAATCTACATTTTTGTTGATAGTGATCATTGGGATTATGGACTCGAAACCCGCTGCTACTTGATCCCTGGCCTTAAACTCATCTGGAACCCCTCTTGGGACCCCTATTGTGTCAATATACACATGTGGATCAAAGCTACCCTTTGGAAGGGAGCGACGGGTGCGTGTGTAGATATCAGTGGGGTCCATTTCTACCTCAGTGAAGATATGGAGGTTCATGATTGCTTTGGCGAGGGCACATTCTCCTTTCCAGGTTCCTTCTAACATCGACCTAATTTTCCCATCTCCACATATCCAGTATATGTCCCAGTCTCTACTGGCTTCCACAAACCCAGTTTCCCATCGCAACTTTTCCTGATCCTTGGGACACCCTTTTATTTGGCAAAAGGTGAATTTATAGGTGGCAACCTGGGTGTCAGTGGAATTATACTAGAGGGTGTACCGACCGTCTTTTTGGGTAATAGCTACTTCAGCATAATTGCCTGCAAGGAAAGTCAGTATAGTAAGTACTGTTACACATTAGAGCGTGCACCATTTCCCAAAACTTGGGGAGGATGTCATGTTCGAGGTCAGGGTTGTCTACCCCCATTGCTACCTCCTTTTCTTGGTCCCTTTTTCTGAGGTCAGGGCTGTCTGCCCTAGTTAGTACCTCAGTATAAGCCTCTGGAGCGGGCTAGTATAGTTTGACTCTCGTAGCGTGTATCCAGGTCTGGCTACCTTCTGTCAGGATTGCTATTTTGGTCACTGCTACAACCGTGGTGGGTGGTCCAAACGCGAAGTCGTCTGGGGCTTTTCCCTTCTTAAGGGTCTTAATCATCACCTTATCACCGGGTCTATAAGGCTTGGTAGCGTCCTGTGGAAGAGAAGGAGACTTACAAGCAACTTTTTCCTCTATTTTATTCAAAGTGGTAATCAGCTGTCTGACATACTCATCCCTGATGAGGTCAAGATCCCCTTCCTGAGTTATTAGGGGTTGTTTTATCCATGGGGTGGGGAAAGGCCTCCGCATTAGGATTTCAAACGGGGACATTCCTAGTTTCTTGTTAGGGGTCATTCTGATTTCAGCAAGTATTATTGGTAATACCTGTTTCCACCTTTCAAAGGTTCCCAAGGTAGCCTTCCTCAATTTGTCTTTTATTGTCCTGTTCATTCTCTCCACAATGCCTGAGCTTTGTGGGTGGTAGGGAATATTAAATTTCTATTCTATTCTCAAACTCTTAACTAATTCCTTATTTACTCTAGATGTGAAAGCTGGTACCTGATCAGATTCTATTCTCAATGGGAATCCCCAACGTGGGATGATCTCGTGGGTGAGTATCTTGGCAACTGTCCTTGCGTCCTCCGGCCATCTTGAGAACATGTCTACTACTATGAGTGCATACTCCTGTTTACCTTCTGTTCTAGGGATGTGTGTGAAGTCTACCTGCAGGTGTGTGAAAAATGTGGTGGGGTAGTCTAGATGTTGGTGTGTCACGTGTACATTGTTATTTGGATTATTTCTCAGACATGTAATGCATCTTTTCACGTAATCCTTGACCATTTCTTCAGCATTGGTAATGTAAAAATATTGTTTCAGTAGTGAGCACGTGGTTAGTATGCTGTTGTGTCCCACACCATGAAAGTGTGCAATAAAAAGGGGTGCACTGTGACGGGGAATGCATGGTATCCCCTCTTTGCAAATTAATCCGGATTTCGGATTCTTCTGTAATACTGGATAACACAAATCCTCAAACTCTGGCAGGGGAGCAGAGCTTTGAAGGTCCACTACCATCTGTGTCTCCTCAAGGGAAGGTGGTGCTAGGAGGGACAGTTGGAGGGTGGCTGGAGTCTGGAGGGCCGCATTCTTTGCTTCTACATCTGCAAGTGCGTTACCTTTGGAAACATGATCCTTGCCCCCGGTGTGCCTTGCAATGTACTATGGCTAATTCTGAAGGTAGTTGAATGGCTTTAATCAATTCAGTGATTAGTTGTGAGGCTGAGATATGCTTGCCATCTGCTGCTGTGTATCCTCTTCATTGCCAGATGACCCCATGATCCCATACTACCCCGTGGGCGTATCTACTGTCCGTGATAGGGGATGGGTTTTGCCTTCAGCAAAATAACAGGTAGCATGACAATGGCATATCCTGCATGAAATGTATTGTCATTAGGTCTACTGCAAGATCCATCAACAAAAACTTCAGGTGCTCCTGATATTGGTACGGATGAGAGATCTAACCTAGGTGAGGTCTCATAAGTAATGGAGAGAGTGCAGTCATGAGGTTCGGGTAATTCATCTTGTTCTTTTTTGAGACCTAGGAGAGCGTTGAGAATGGGCGCGGGGCCTTTGGTCTGGGCTGCATACTGTATTTCAAGTGAAGGGTTACTGAGAAGCAGGATCTCATATCCTGATAACCGCTGAGCAGTCATGTGTTTGGTGTGTACGCCTTTAAGGAGGCCCAAAACATCATGAGTTGTGTGTAATACAGTGTGGTGACCAAGGGCCAGAGGGGTGGCCATTTCTACAACCATTGCACACGCTGCCAGTGACCGAAGGCATGCCGGCATTCCTTGTACGGTGACAGGCATCACCTTTGAGAAAAAGGCACATGGGCGCAGCTTACCTCCGTGGTACTGGGTCAGAACCCCCGCCATGGTTTTACAGTTGTCTCGTGCAAAGACATGGAATGACAGTTTGTAGTCAGGGAGGCCTAGACCAGGACGTGACATTAAAGAACATTTCAAGTAATCAAATGCATTCAACATTTCAGTGGACCATCTTACAAGATCTGACATTTCAGAATGTGTGGCTTGCCTCAGAATATTGTAGTAAAGACAATCCATCTTCTCTATTGGCCTCCTCTGACATACTACACAGTAACAAATCATCCACGTATTTCAGGTGGACGGAACCTTGGGGAGGGTGCCATGGTTTTAAAGTGGCTTGGAGGACAATGCTGTACACAACAGGTGAATCAGCAAACCCCTGGGGCATTTTGCACCAGTTCAGCTGCCGCCCCTAAAAGGAAAAAGCAAAAAGTAGTCTGGTTTGCTTGTCAACAGGAATGGAGAAGAAGGCATTTTTCAGGTCAACCACACTAAAAAAGGCAGCGTCTGCAGGTATGGACGAGAGGAGCTGTGTTATGTCTGGTACTATTGGTGCAATAGGTACAAGGAGGTTATTAATGGCCCTAAGGTCCTGCACAAACCTGACAGTTCCATCTGTTTTGGCCACGGGGTTAATGGGGGTGCAGTATGGGGATACTGTCTCCTCCAATATGCCCTTTTTTAGGAACTATTCCACCATTGGTTTTATACATTCCAGTTTCTCTTTGGACAACGGGTATTGTTTCTGATAGACTGGGGCTGCTCCTATCTTTAGAGTAGCCTGATATGGCGTACAGTCAATGAAACCAGTATCATAGTCACCTTGTGACCAGAGTTGTGGGTCTAACTGTTGTCAATTCTGTGGGTGTGTTTGTAAGGCTCAACAAGAAATTAGATTTGGTGATTGGTATCATATCTGATCAGACGTGTAAGCCCTTCTGCGAGGCGAATACCTTGAGACGAAGTTTGCAAAACAAGTCACGTCCCGGAAAGCTCACAGGGCAGTCAGGTATAATGTGGAAGGCATGTTCAGTGATATAATCTCCATCTGGTGTTTGTAATGGTAAAGGATCTGTTTGGTAGGTTTTGGTGAGTATCCCATTTATACCCATTGAAGGATCGGACTTTCTGAGGGGCCCCTTGTAGAGATCCCTACACAGAACACTTGTGGTAGCACCGCTATCTACCATAAACTAAACTTTTCGGCCCCCCACTCTGAGGACAATTAGGGGTGACTCTTTCCAATGGTTCGTGGTCTGTGTGAAAGTGGGAATACCGTCCTCCAGGCAACATCAGTATTGCTGTTGTTGATTCCAATGAATGGGGAACCTGGGCCCTTGGGGGCCTTGACTCTGGGTCTGGTTGGTTTGAATCTGTGGTGTTGGTTGGGATGGCCCTTGGGGCAATTTTACCCTTCTAGGATATGGGCATTGATGAGCCCAGTGCCCTTCCTGTCCACAATTGTAGCAAATGTTTCTATCATTCCTGGGGGGGTTACCCTGTTGTCGTTGGGGCTGATTTTGTCGTGAAGGCCTATTCTGTGTTTTATGCCACTGTGCTGAATTATTCTGCCTTCTATTTGTGTTTCTCGCTCCCTGAAAATTATGTGTAGTGATTTTCTTTACTTCAAAGCACCCTGCTGCTTCCTTTTCATATAGATGTCTCACAAAGTCTGCAATGTTATCTGATGTCCAAGTGGAGACATTTTGTTTGACTGTGAGAATGAGACTGGAGAGGAGATTGTTAATAAACGTAGAAATGAGCAAACTGTCATTGTTTACCAATTGGAGGCCTGCCTCTTTGATCCAGCAGTCCTTGAACCTCTTCCAAAGATCAGGCACAGTCTCATTGACCTTTTGTTTGCATGCTACGGCTATCAGGAGGGATGATCTTTGTTTAAAAACCTCCAACATGTGTTGACTTAGTTCAGTCCACATAGCCTCTCTTCCTGCCTGTGTATTGAGGGCATAAGTAGGGGCAGTGGCATTTTGTTGAATGTTATTTATAGCGGGTACTTTTGTCCAATCCCACCCTGAGTGTGTATCTACTATGCCGTCTATAATCAGTTTCATATCCTCCTGCGTATACACTAGTTTCTTCCCTTGCATGCTCTTTTTAAGTACATCAGCGTCCCTTGTTGGGTTTAGGACAATGTTTAATTATCCTGTTAATGGCTTCTACTTCTATGGGCTTTTCATTAATTGATCACCTATAGTCATGAAAGGGAAATGACTAGAGTTGAGCGAACCCGAACTGTAAAGTTCGGGTTCGTACCAAACTTTAGGTTTTTCGTCATCCGGACCCGAACATTTACGTAAAAGCAGCAGCCAATCAACAAGCGTCATGCTACTTGCCCCAAAAGGCCATCACAGCCATGCCTACTATTGGCATGGCTGTGATTGGCCAACTGCAGCATGTGACCCAGCCTCTATTTAAGCTGGAGTCACGTAGCGCCGCCCGTCACTCTGCTCGGATTAGTGTAGGGAGAGGCTGCAGCTGCTGTAAAGGGAGAGATCAGGGAGAAATCTTATGAAGAACTGCTTTTTTACTCAGCGATCTACAGCAAATGTGTTTTGTGGGTGCAGTGCACAATTTTTTTAAGCCTGCCCTGAGCCAATTACTGCTGAAAACGAACTTTTTTTACTTCAGTTTGTCAATATCAATACATAATCGGCAGTCATTTTATGCAACGATAGTGCACCAGCACAGGATATCTGCAAGTCCAGAAATACAGCTTTTTGCTTACTGGGGTTAAAAAAAAAACTTTTTTTCATATAGTGCACATCTAGGATTAGATATGCATAAGTGAGTGTCACATTTAGACAAAAAAACAGCTTTTTGCTTACTGGGGTGAAAAAAAAACATCTGTTTCATATAGTGCACATCTAGGATTAGACGTGCATAAGTGAGTGTCACATTTTGGCCAGAAATACAGCTTTTTGCTTACTGGGGTGAAAAAACCCTCTAATATACTGCACATCTGGTATTAGACGTGCATAAGTGACTGTGAAATTTAGGCCACAAATACGACTTTCTCATACTGGGGCATACTGGGGTGAAAAAAAACCCATCTGTTTCATGTAGTGCACATCTAGGATTAGACATGCATAAGTCAGTGTCACATTTAGGCCAGAAATACGGCTTTTTGGTTACTGGGGTGAAAAGACCCTCTGATATACTGCACATCTGGGATTAGACGTGCATAAGTTACTGTGAAATTTAGGGCAAAAATACTGCTGTCATATAGAGTTAAAAAAAAAAATCGTGCAATACCCTACATCTGGGTTTTTATTTGCGGTTAATTATTTTTAACAGACTTAACCACTTTTTACTTTGCTTTGTGAACGCTAACCATGAGGCAAACATCTAATAAGGGACGCGGTCATGGTCGTGGTGGTGGTATTGGTGGAGCCTCTGGTGCAGGGAGAGGACGTGGCCGTTCTGCCACAGCTACACGTCCTACTGAAACTACTACCTCAGGTCCCAGTAGCCGCCAGAATCTACAGCTATATTTGGTCGGGCCTAATGCCGTATTAAGGATGGTAAGGCCTGAGCAAGTACAGGCGCTAGTCAATAGGGTGGCCCACAGTGGATCCAGCACGTTCACATTATCTCCCATCCAGTCTTCTGCAGAAAGCGCACAGGTGGCGCCTGAAACCCATGCCCATCAGTCTGTCACATCACCCCCGTGCATATCGGGGAACCTGTCTGAGCCTCAAGTCATGCAGCAGTCTCTTATGCTGTTTGAAGACTCTGCTGGCAGGGTTTCCCAAGGGCATCCACCTAGCCCTTCCCCAGGGGTGGAAGACATAGAATGCACTGACGCACAACCACTTATGTTTCCTGATGAGGACATGGGAATACCACCTCAGCACGTCTCTGATGATGACGAAACACAGGTGCCAACTGCTGCGTCTTTCTGCTGTGTGCAGACCGAAAAGGAGGTCAGGGAGGAAGACTGGGTGGAAGACGATGCAGGGGACGATGAGGTCCTAGACCCCACATGGAATGAAGGTCGTGCCACTGACTTTCAGAGTTCGGAGGAAGAGGCAGTGGTGAGACCGAGCCAACAGCGTAGCAAAAGCGGGAGCAGGGTGCAAAAGCAGAGCAGCCGTCGCCAAACAGTCGCCTGCTACTGGCCACCGTCACCAGAGACCGAGCACACCAAAGGCAGCTTCAAGGAGTTCCCTGGCCTGGCACTTCACACAATGTGCTGACGACAAGACCCGAGTGGTTTGCACGCTGTGCCATCAGAGCCTGAAGTGAGGCATTAACGTTCTGAACCTTAGCACAACCTGCATGACCAGGCATCTACATGCGAGACATGGGCTGCAGTGGAGTAAGCACCTTCAAAACCAAGAAAGGGCTCAGGCCCCTCCTGCTCCCTCTTCTGCTGCTGCCTCGGCCTCTTCCTCCGCCTCTGGAGGAACGTTGGCACCTGCCGCCCAGCAAACAGAGGATGTGCCACCAACAACACCACCTCCGTCACCAAGCATCTCCACCATGTCACACGGAAGTGTTCAGCTCTCCATCTCACAAACCTTTGAGAGAAAGCGTAAATTCCCACCTAGCCACCGTCGATCCCTGGCCCTGAATGCCAGCATTTCTAAACCACTGGCCTTTGAAATGCTGTCATTCAGGCTGGTGGAGACGGACAGCTTCAAACAGCTCATGTCACTTGCTGTCCCACAGTACGTCGTTCCCAGCCGCCACTACTCTCCATGAGAGCCGTGCGCTCCCTGCACAACCAAGTATCGGATAAAATCAAGTGTGCACTGCGCAACGCCATCTGTGGCAAGGTCCACCTAACCACAGATACGTGGACCAGTAAGCACGGCCAGGGACGCTATATCTCCCTAACTTCACACTGGGTAAATGTAGTAGCGGCTGGGCCCCAGGCGGAGAGCTGTTTGGCGCACGTCCTTCCGCCGCCAAGGATCGCAGGGCATCATTCTTTGGCTCCTGTTGCCTTCTCTTCCTACTCGGCTTCCTCCTCCTCTTCTACCACCTCCTCATCCGGTCAGCGATAGACCTTCACCACCAACTTCAGCACAGCCAGGGGTAAACATCAGCAGGCCGTTCTGAAACTGATGTGTTTGGGGAAAGGCCCCACACCATGCAGGAGTTGTGGCGGGGTATAGAACAACAGACGAGTGGTTGCTGCCAGTGAGCCTCAAGCCCGGCCTGGTGGTGTGCGATAATGGGCAAAATCTCGTTGCAGCTCTGGGACTAGCCGGTTTGACGCACATCCCTTGCCTGGCGCATGTGATGAATTTGGTGGTGCAGAAATTCATTCACAACTACCCTGACATGTCAGAGCTGCTGCGTAAAGTCTGTGCGCCGTCTGTGCGCGCTTCCGGCGTTCTCATCCTGCCGCCGCTCGGCTGTCTGCTCTACAGCGTAACTTCAGCCTTCCCGCTCACCGCCTCATATGCGACGTGCCCACCAGGTGGAACTCCACCATGCACATGCTGGAGAGACTGTGCAAGCAGCAGCAGGCCATAGTGGAGTTTCAGCTGCAGCACGCACGGGTGAGTCGCACTGCGGAACAGCACCACTTCACCACCAATGACTGGGCCTCCATGTGAGACCTGTGTGCCCTGTTGCGCTGTTTCGAGTAGTCCACCAACATGGCCAGTGGCGACTGCAGAGTTGCCCACATTTTAACGTGTGCTGACTACTGGGTGACCACCCTGCTGGATCCCCGTTACAAAGATAATGTGCCGTCCTTAATTCCCTCACTGGAGCGTGATCGGAAGATGCGCGACTACAGGCGCACGCTGGTAGACACGCTTCTGAGAGCATTCCCGACTGACGCCGGGGGACAAGTGGAAGCACAAGGCGAAGGCAGGGGAGGAGGAAGACGTCGCCAATGCAGCTGTGTCAGCGCCAGCACCTCAGAAGGCAGGGTTAGCATGGCCGACATGTGGAAAAGCTTTGTCACCTCGCCGCAACAACCGGCCCCAACTGCTGATATGGAGCGTGTTAGCAGAAGGCAGCATTTGAACAACATGGTGGAACAGTACCTGTGCACACGCCTACACGTACTGACTGATGGTTCTGCCCCATTCAACTTCTGGGTCTCCAAATTGTCCACATGGCCAGAGCTTGCCCTTTATGCCTTGGAGGTGCTGGCCTGCCCTGCAGCCTGTGTACTCTCTGAACGTGTATTTAGCACGGCAGGAGGCGTCAATACAGACAGACACAGTCGCCTGTCCACAGCCAACGTGGACAAGCTCACGTTCATTAAAATGAATCAGGCTTGGATCCCTCAGTACTTGTCTGTACCTTGTGCAGAATAGACAGTTCTAACAGCCTCAGCCATCCATCCTTGTACTCAAGTGCACTTATTCCTTTTTTTTTTATATATATGTAACAATATTTTGGGGGATACCCCTATGTAAAAATGAAAAATAACACACCGCCACGTGAACCTACACAGCCACATCCACCCATTCACCGCCTCCTCAACCTCTTCCTCCTACATCATTCCTAATTTTTATTTTTTTAAGGTCTTTTATGTTTTTTTAATTCATTTCCCTATCCACATTTGTTTGCAGAGCATTTGCCATGCTCTTAAGCACATTTTGCTGCCTTTTGCAGCCCTCTAGCTCTTTCCACGGCTATTTTAGAGCCATTTTAGTGCTCAAAAGTTCGGGTCCCCATTGACTTCAATGGGGTTCGGGTTCGGGGTCAAGTTTGGTTCCGAACGCGAATTTATTTTTCAAGTTCGGCCGAACCTGCCGAACCTGAACATCCAGGTGTCCGCTCAACTCTAGAAGTGACTTGTTGTTGTTGCTTCTTCCCTTTTCACTTCTTTCCTTTTCACCTCTTTCCCGCTCCTAAGTATTGTAGGACCAAGATCTGTAGTTGATCCTGTAGCCCCTTCTCCTTCATCATCAAAGTGTTCATCGGGAAGAGTGGCACTGAGGGGTCAACATAGTTGCTCTGGTCGGGTGCCAGAGTTGCTAAGGGTGACGTGGCTTGACCAGGCGGCGGTCTCACCATCGCCGGGGGGGGCGGGAGGATTTAGGGGTGCTCTCACTCTACTTATTACATGATGGGCAGCCATAACTTCTATATCTTCTTCATTAAGGGTCGGATACATCTTATTAGACTTTAGGTGGTTATCCCTGACATTTGGGGCTGTGGCCGCATGATAGGGCGGTAGTGGAAGGGCAGGTTCTCGGGGGTCTCCCTGTTTCCTGAGATCCTGTTCTTATTCATATTTCTTTGTTTCATCAGGGAAACGTTTTGGTCTTTTAACCCTCTTTCCCTTCCTGTCATACCATTGTGGGGTTATCTCAATCCATTGTTCACCTCCCTTTTGCATTTATGACATATTCCACTGTGGATCGGGGTCATAATATATGACCAGGTGTCCTTATCGCCTAGGCACATTCCCTTAATATATCCATATGAAATGGCCTATTATCCCCGTCCCTAGGAAATGGGCTACAGCTCTCCATGAACTCTGTCCACCCAGCTATATTGTCTACCCAAGGGTTTATCAGGTAGTAGTTTGTGGGACTGACTCGGGCAACATATTCTTTACAGGTCTCTCCTACATTAGGAGGTGGATATTCAGTTTTAGATTTGCAGCCACCCATACTTCTTAATTCAGCAAAAACACAGTGCGCCTGGTGCGACAGGTGAGGGGCAGGCGCCAGATTTTGAATGCAAACAGAGAAAGATCCCGTTCGCTGGCCCTGTCAATCAACATGCCGAGGGGGCGTCATTATGATAGGAGGATGCAGCTGCTACCAGCAAGTAGCCGCCCTACTTGCTGGTAGACAGGTAATTTATATATTATAAAAGTATGTTTTTAGCAGAATCTACTGAACCAAAATGATTAATCACATTATGTATGGATAAATCGCAGTATAGGGATTATAAGTACACAAAAAAAAAAAAAAACTGTTTAGTGGGGTGACAGAAGCCCTTTAACTAACACGTGGAGAATATCCTATTACAATGTATACGATTTTAAAACTAAGCATGCATGTCCATTGGTCTTTTTAAAACTAAACACACATGCACATTGGTTTATTTTATAGTATTGTTTTAATGGTGGCAGTTGTACATTTGAAATGCGGAAGGAAAATCACATGGCCGGACACGTATGGCTAGGTCTAGGTCGCATACAAAGGTAACATTTACTGTAAACACTAAGTCACAAACAGTGACTCTTCCTGGATAGAACAGCCCCAGGTTCAGTTTGTATGGCAAACCTTGAGGTCAAAATTTTCACATTTAATTTAAACAGAGAGATCTTTATTCTTCCTGCTCACCTCTGCACATCAAATAGGTGTTGTAAATAGTTCTCCGGACCCTCCAATGTTGGATCAATGTAACGGTAATGTTTGAATATCATAAATTGTAATATAACTGACAACTAATATAATAGGACAACTTAATATAACCTGAATACCCCTTTTAAATATTTTTAACTGAATTCACTAGTCATTAGGTAGCTAGTGAAGGGATTAGAAGAGGTGGATTAACTGGACAGCAGATTGAGCAACCGTTAGCTTTTATCCTCAGATGCTACATGACTTCAAAACATTTAGGAAGGTTTCTGATTAGTTTATAGGTCATCTCAATGGGCAGCAATAAGTGCTGGCTGCCCTGCAGACATCTAGCACAGCTTATTGCTTCTTGAAGGGGTCATCTAGCTTTTAAATAATAACAGCTTATCAATATCAGATCATTGGGGCTCTGACTCCTGGCACCCCCACTGATCAGCTGTTTTTAAGAACCACTGAATGGGATTTGAGCTGCGATATGATGTCCCAGACACTGCACAGTGAATGGGGCATCTTTCGGCTCAGTCCACTGTTTCTGCCGCTAACGGTTGCCTCAAACTAATCCTATGGGGGTACCATGACAATAACCCTTCCTACCTAATAGTGTTCAGGTCCCACCTTTTCATACATTTTTCAGATCAGGACACACTCTTCCATAGCTCCATTGTCCAGTTATGATGCTCATATGCACACTTGTTGACAATTTCGGTAGTGGACATGGTCAGCATGGGCAGTCTGACATGTCTGTGACTACATAACCACACGCAAAAAGATGAGATTTGCTATGTTCTGGCACCTCTCTTAGGCCTATTTCACACTGCCAGAGCTCTCAGGGTCCGGCATTGCAAATTATTACTGGAACGCCTGCTGGCCCCATTGATTAAAACTGCGTGCAGCGGTTCTTGTCTGGCCGAATCCTGGCATATTTGCCAGGAATGCAGCCGGACCTCCCCCAGACCCCATTATAGTTAATGGGGCCGGCAGGCATTATGGTAACATCCCACAATGCCGGATCCAGAGAACTTCGGCAGTCTGTTCACAGTCAGAACAGCTTGATGGAACTACTGCCAGGAGTCTGAAACAGGCCTTATCCAGCACTAACTATTTCAGCAATTTTTGCTATAATAGCTTTTCAGCAGTAGTAAGAACATACATTAACTAGTTTGCATTAAATGTCCTACTGTCATATTAAATGGCTAATAATTGTACAAGCTATCGTAATAAAGAAATTTTGAGGATGCAAAAATTGGCAATTTGAAAGTATCTAAAGGATATTTTTATTTTTTCAGGGCTTACCCCAATAATTCAGCTAATCCATGCTATTCTAAGTGACCCAGAAGATGAAACTAAATGTTTTTTGCTGTTTGCCAATAAGGTAAGTGACACAGGCACTCTTATTCTTCTAGATACATTAGTACATAAATAGAAGTTAATTCAAAGAAAAGGTACAGGAGCTGTGCACTCAGTTTTTAGAGATCCAGAACTATTCAAAAGACATATGCCAATGAAGTTCAACCAAGGGATGGGTAGTGATGTGATATAAGGGAAGGGGAGCGAGAAGCCGGAATGCTACATGTGTACATGAACATTAATGTTATTAAAAGTGAATCTGCCACCAGAAATCTATCAAATTGGTATAGACACATAGCTGTGGCTCACCTGATTAAAACAGTTTTTCTTTTGTTGATCTGAGGCTCAGTTCCGAAGTTATGATACTTTTTCCTAATATGCAAATTAGGTATTTGGTGCAACAACAGAGTTACCATTGCTCTTGTTACCCTAAACGCCACTCTCCTCCCTCGCTGCTTTGATTGACAAGTCTAGGCAGTAAAAAAGCAGTAACGGAGGGGCTGGCCACAGAAAGGAGTGGACTGGAGCTCCTTCAGGACCTTGCCGTTTTCATTTTTTTTTTTTACTTCCTGCCTTCCAGGAGCCATAACCTTTTTATTTTTCCCCTCACATATCTGTATGAGGGCTTGTTTTTTGCAGGACAAGTTTTACTTTCTAATAGTACCATTTAATAATGCATAAATGTAGGAGGAAGCTGGAAAAAAAATTCCACATGGGTTGGATCTGGGGAAAAAAATGCTATTTCACCAGTTTTATGGGTTTTGTTTCTATGGGTTCCTTATGAGGTAAAACTGACCTGTTACCTTCATTCTCCAGGTCAATATGATTATGGCTAGTGTTGAGCAAATCGAAGCATCTAAAGTGAAATTCAATCCGAAGTTTAGGAAAAGTTTTATCTGAATTTCCTCACGCTTCATTTTAATGAATACATTTTTCCTAAAATGGTGGCTGAAAATTAACAAAATTATGCTCACCTCATCCACTTGATCATGGAGAGGTTGTCCGCTCCTGTCTTGATTGAAGAAAACCTGGACAGAGGACCTATGGAGTGCATGAAGACGTCAACACGTCATCACACTGGCCGTGAGCAGTGGCATCATGACTCATTGATGACGTAACCATGCATGGCCAGCGTGATCTTGTGGTGACGTCTTCACACTCGCCACAGGTCCTTTGCCGGGTTTTCTTAAGACTGGAGTGAACAGCCTCTCCATAGTACCCATGTGCTATGCCAGGAGTTAGTAAACCTCCAGGGGCACAGGCAGCAGCAGCAATCTGCGCTCCTGCCCGTACTCACTGCTGCTGCGGCCCCATTCATAAAATGTCCGTACTCTGTACATCGCCAAGTCAACGGTGTACAGAGAAGTGAATTTTAAGCACACAAGGAATGGTGCACTTTAGAGGGGTAAAAGTGTAATAAAAATACAAATAGCCTTAATAAAGTATATTAGAAAAAGTTTTACTATGGCATTAATAACATCTCATTAAAATTGTATTCAAAAGTTAGTTACTCTTTAATGTTTCCTACGCGATTTTTATACAGAATGCTGTACATAACTGATTCGTTTTTTTTACAGGATCCTGTTTTGTTTTGTTTTCTGTTCTTCTGATGGATTAGAAGAATAGAAAATGAAACCGAGATGTGTACTCTCCCTTAGTTGCCCATAGCAACCAATGAAATTTTACAGTTCCTTTCATTTTTCAGAGCACCTTTGGAAAATGAAGGGCGTAATATGATTGTTAGCTATGGACAACTAAGGGTACTTTCACACTAGCGTTTTTCTTTTACGGAGCTGAGTTCCGTCCTAGGGGCTCAAATCCGGAAAAGAACTGATCAGTTTTATCATAATGCATTCTGAATGGAGAGTAATCCATTCAGGATGCATCAGGATGTCTTCAGTTCAGTCTTTTTGACTGATCAGGCTTTTCAGAAAACCGTAGCATGTTGTATTTTTACCTCCGGCCAAAAATCCTGAACACTTTGACTGAACGCCGGATCCGGTATTTTTCCCATTGACTTGCATTAACGCCGGATCCGGCGCCGTGTGTTCAGTCAAACCGGATCCGGCTTTTGCATGTTAAACCCAAAAAATGTGAAAAAAAAGTTAAAGTCCATAAATGGCGGATCTGTTTTTTCCAATGCATTTTTTCATTGTGATTAAAATCCTGACCAGGATTCAAATGTAATCCGTTTTCACACGTTTTTCCGGATCCGGCGGGCAGTTCCGGTGTCGGAATTGAACGCCGTATTTAAACAACGCTAGTGTGAAAGTAGCCTAAGCCAGTTTTCTTTTACACTAGTTTTAATAAATGCCCCCTTATGTATATGTATTTCTTTCTGGCTAAGAGAAATGTTTAAAATTATATTTTTTAAAAGAGGAAGCACCATTGCATGGCAAAGGTTTGCAGATGCAAAACCCACATCACAAGTCAGTTTACATTGAGGGATTTCTCTCAGCACATTCGATTTGTAAAACATTTTTTACTTTGTACTGTAAATACAGCACAAAATTCTGCTAGAGAAAATCAACAACATTTATGTCATGTGTGGCTGTACCCTAAAACTCCTCCATTTGTGATGGTTATTATAGATTTGTATCATTAGTTGAATATGTAGCAAGTCCCAAAGAAGCCGGAGTGGAGGATGGGAGTGGTAGTGGCTCTGGCTGTAGCAGTCACTCACAGTGGCTTTCTTTACACCGTTGCTCCCTAGGGCTGTTCAGTGAAAGGAGAGCACACCCTTTCTTCCTTCAGGCCCCACTCTGGTTCTGGGGCTCCTGCCTGATTGGGGTGCCCTTGATATTAAAGAGGTTGTCTCACTTCAACAAATGACTTTTATCATGTAGACAAAGTTAATACAATGTACTTCCTAATGTATTGTGATTGTCCTTATTGCCTCCTTTGTTGGCTTCATTTATTTTTCCATCACTTTATACACTGCTCATATACAGTAATTACGACCACCCTGTAATTCACCATCCTCTCTGGTGGCCAAGACCACAGGAGTACACACAGACCCGCGCTTTGTGCCAACATTGCCTCCGCTGCTGGATTGCAGGATGGCCGTAACCTCTGTAATGTGATGAAAACATGAATCAAACCAGCAAAGGAAGCAATATGGACAATCACAATACATTAATAAGTGATTTGTGCTAACTTCGTTTACATGATTATTGTCATTTACTGAAGGTAGACAACCACTTTAAGTGTTTCTATTAGTGCAAGGCAGATTGTGTGGAGTGCAATGGCTGGCATATGCTGCAGGAGTCAGTAACCAGGACAAAAGTAGAAGAATAAACGTCTCTCTTTGCTCAAGTTCAAGATATGAGTTGTAGTAAATCCAATTATAGCAGACACTGTTTAAACTGTACACATTCAAACTCTCACAGATACAGATGTATGGATTTAGGCAAGGATGGGAGTAATGTCCTTCTTTCTTCTCTATCTTGCTAAAGTCTCTCTCAGTAGAATCTATGCTGGCAACAGTACCTTGGAAATATTGGCTGTAATGTCCACTGTGGGATACAGGGTCTTGAAGGCACCTCTGGCCAGGTTTGAAGGATGTCTTAACAGTACTCCTCACAGCAGCAAAGTCAGAATGGCTGTAGCAGGTTACCTTACTGACTCGTACGCTTGTCCATGGAGGAGGAAACTCTCTCTTCTTCTTCTCTCTTTCTGTAACACATGCAGAGATCTGTTTCTCTGCGTCTCTGAAACTTTCTGGATCTATCAAGAGGAAGCATGAGGCAACAGATTCTTCTCTCCTAAACTCTTCCTCTACATTTCCAAGCTAGAGGTGGAGCCAGCCACTACCTAGCCTATTGGGGCAAAACCCCTACCTCTATGATTGTCAGGATTCCAATTGACATTTTATGAGCGCTCAGATGGAGCTGACACAGACAGTGTGTCTGTGTCAGCTCCATCTGAGCGCTCATAAAGGTAAGGTAGTAGCCCCCTCGCTTCCTTATCAGAGTCTGACATATAAGAGAGAGTTATGTTCTCTCTGAATTCAGAATGCGCTGCTAATGAATACTAACTTTGAAATAAGATGCTGCAGACGTTTTTTTTAATTATTAGAAGTTTTTAACCATTAAAGAGTAATTCTGTTAGTATGGTATGAAAGTATTGCCTTTTATGAATAACCAATCAAATCATTAGTTTTGCTTTCCACCCCTTTGGTGGTGTGCTAGATTTATCTGTGATTATCTGTGTTATAAAAATTTATGCTTTTATGGAATAAAAGAAAGAGAATTTGATTCAGCAGTGTGCTGAATCAAATTCTTTTGGTACAGAACCTGTTGGTGCACTTAAACATAAGCTTAATCATAGCATATACTACTATTATATTCAATACTACTTGCATTATTGTTTGTCTTGCCACCAGGGAGCCTCCATCCACCCTGCTATGGGGAGAGGGACTGCAGTGGAGTTACACTTTTGATCATCAGGCCCTGGTCTTCTTTGTGAGACAAACTGCCAACAAGACATATGAATAAGTTCTTTAAAAGTCAAAGGGATTGCCAGATAAGGGATAGTTCTTGAACTCACGGGACTGTGAGTACAGATCAAACAGTCCTTCATTTTACTGTCAGTGTCATTGAGTCCTCTAAACAGCACTTGGTGGTGTCGGATAAGTGCATTGTTCCAGTTATCCTTCAGTTGTTGGTACAGTGCGCTTGTTCCCAGGATTAGGGCAGTCATCAGCAGTAGGATCCTCATCCTTGGGCATCAGTACTTTTTTGCAGTGAGAAGCTTGTATTCAGTTAGGCTTTCCTTCAACATTTACTGATTTATGAGTAGTCAACAGGACTTGGAAAGGACCGTCAAATCTGGGATCCAGGCCTTTCCTCACATGTCTTTTTATCACCACCCAATCTCCTGGTTGCAGACCGTGTGTTCCTTCTATTGAATCTGGATCTGGAAGGGAAGCAAGCACTTGTTTATGGGTGTGCTCAAGCCTCTTTGTGAGGGCCCGCATGTAGCTTGTTAGGCTGGGGGCGCTTCCAAACAGAATCTCAAATGGGGATAATCCTGTCTTTCTGTTTGGGCTGGTCCTGACTGAGTATAAGGCTAAAGGCAAACACTCTGGCCAAGGCTGCTGAGTTTCCTGCATGGATTTCTGAATTTTCAATTTGAGCATGCCATTTAGGCGCTCAACGCGGCCACTGCTTTGGGGATGGTATGCTGTATGGAAAGCTTGGGTGACCCCTAAAGCCTGTATCACTTCCCTCATTACTAGAGTTGAGCGGACACCTGGATATTCGGGTTCGACGGGTTAGGCCGAACTACGGAAAAAAAGTTTGCGTTCGGGACCCGAACTTGACCCGAACTTGACCCCGAACCTCATTGAAGTCAAGGGGGGCCCGAACTTTTGAGCACTAAAATGGCTCTAAAAAAGTCATGGAAAGGGCTAGAGGGCTGCAAATGTCGTCAAAATGTGGTTAAGAGCATGGCAAGTGCTCTGCAAACAAATGTGGATAGGGAAATGACTTAAAATAACATAAAATACCTAAAAATAAAAAATAATAATCTTGATCTAGGAGGACCAGGTCCATATGGAGTAGGAGGTTGAGGAGGCAGTGGATGTGGCGGTGTAGGTGGAAGCGGCGTTGGAGGAGGAGGTAGCCTACACTGCTTTTTGGATTTAAATTTTTTTTTAAAAATTTGGGTACACCCCAAAACATTGGGAAATATAACCTGTGATAAGCCCCTCCAGTCGTGCTAAACACACGTTCAGACAATACACTGGCTGCAGGGCAGGCCAGCACCTCCAAGGGGTAAAGGGCAAGCTCAGGCCATGTGCCCAATTTGGAGACCCAGAAGTTGCAGGGGCTGACCCCTGTCAGTCAGTTCGTGTAGGCGTGTGCACACTTAGTGCCCCACCATGTCGCACGTCCCCGTGATGTTCACGATCCAATTTGATATCTGCTCTATCAACTTTCGATGTTCTTTTATGCGCCTACCATGGTGATCACGGGTGGCGGGGAATCAGGGTTCCAGGCCAGAGAGGGAGCGTGAGAAAGAGAGACCACATCCAAGGTAGGATTCATTTTTTCAAATTTAAAATTATAGAGTTGAAATATGGGAGAAATTATTAACCCCTTAAGGACTCAGCCCTATTTCACCTTAAGGACTTGGCCATTTTTTGCAAATCTGACCAGTATCACTTTAAGTGCTGATAACTTTAAAACGCTTTGACTTACTCAGGCCGTTCTGAGAATGTTTTTTCGTCACATATTGTACTTCATGACACTGCTAAAATTGGGTCAAGAAAAATCATTTTTATTTATAATAAAATACAAAATTTAACAAAAATTGCAAATTTCCAAGTTTCAATTTCTCTACTTCTATAATACATAGTAATACCTCCAAAAATAGTTATTACTTTACATTCCCCATATGTCTACTTCATGTTTGGATCATTTTTGGAATGATATTTTATTTTTTGGGGATGTTACAAGGCTTAGAAGTTTAGAAGCAAATCTTGAAATTTTTCAGAAATTTTCAAAAACCCAATTTTTAGAGACCAGTTCAGCTCTGAAGTCACTTTGCGAGGCTTACATAATAGAAACCACCCAAAAATGACCCCATTCTATAAACTACACCCCTCAAGGTATTCAAAACTTATTTTACAAACGTCGTTAACCCTTTAGGTGTTCCACAAGAATTAATGGAAAATAGAGATACAATTTCAAAATTTCACTTTTTGGGCAGATTTTCCATTTTAATATTTTTTTTCCAGTTACAAACCAAGGGTTAACAGCCAAACCAAACTCAATATTTATGGCCCTGATTCTGCAGTTTACAGAAACACCCCATATGTGGTCGTAAACTACTGTACGGGCACACGGCAGGGCGCAGAAGGAAAGGAATGCCATACAGTTTTTGGAAGGCAGATTTTGCTGGACTGTTTTTTTTGACACCATGTCCCATTTGAAGCCCCCCTGATGCACCCCTAGAGTAGAAACTCCAAAAAAGTGGCCCCATTTTAAAAACTATGGGATAGGGTGGCAGTATTGTTGGTACTAGTTTAGGGTACATATGATTTTTGGTTGCTCTATATTACACTTTTTGTGAGGCAAGATAACAAGAAATAGCTGTTTTAGCACCGTTTATTTTTTGTTATTTACAACATTCATCTGACAGGTTAGATCATATGATATTTTTATAGACCAGGTTGTCACGGATTCGGCGATACCTAATATGTATACTTTTTTTTTATTTATGTAAGTTTTACACAATGATTTCATTTTTGAAGCAAAAAAAAATCATGTTTTAGTGTTTCCATAGTCTGAGAGCCATAATTTTTTCAGTTTTTCGGCGATTACCTTGGGTAGGGTATAATTTTTGCGGGATGAGATGACTGTTTTATTTGCACTATTTTGGGGTGCGTGTGACTTTTTGATCGCTTGCTATTACACTTTTTGTGATGTAAGGTGATATGTTTATAGAGCCAGTCGATACGGACTTATTTTTTTCCCCTATTTAAAAAAAATTTTTTTTACTTTATTTGGGGAAAATGATGTTTTTGTTTATTTTTACTTGAAACTTTAAATTTTTTGGGGGGAAAACTTTATTTTTTCAACTTTTTTTTCACTTAATTTTTTGTCCCACTTTGGGACTTGAACTTTTGGGGGTCTAATCCTTTACAATGCATTCCAATACTTCTGTATTGGAATGCATTGGCTGTATGAGTAATGCTGTGTGTATTACACATACAGCTTCCGGCCTGTGAGATCCAGGGGGCTGGATCTCACAGGCTCGTCACCGGAAGGCAGTGCGATGCCTTCCTCAGACATCGCCCTGCCTTCCATGCCATTGGGTCCCCCCTACAGCCGCATGGAGACCCGATGGCATGCCCGATCGCCGCCGCAAACGGCAGGTAAAGCCACAAACCGCAGGTCTGAATTGACGATATATCACATAACCCCTCCCCCCCGGCGTTGTGACAGGATGCCCGCTGAATGATTTCAGCAGGCATCCTGTCACAATTAACCCCCGCCGCGCCGCAATCTTTTTTAAACTTAGGATGTACCGGTACGTCTTGAGTCCTTAAGGGGTTAAAGCGTAAAAGTGTGACAACTTTTCAAAGGTTAAGCATTGAATGGAAGGATGTGGCGCGCATTAATTACTGAATAATATAGAAAATTTTATTTCCTGTCACCTATGCATAGCAGGTGTTTATTCACGTTTAAAATTGTATAATATCAACCTAAGAATGTAACAGAAAAAATATTGAAATTTATTAAGCTGTCAACTAGGTAGAGGAGGGGTATATTACACCCAAAAATTGGTGAATTTCACCCAAAAATGTAACTGACAAAAAAAAATTTGGTCTACTAGATATAGGAGTGGTACATCACACCCAAAAATTGGTGAATTTCACCAGAATATATAACTGACAATTTTTTTTTTGTTTAACCTGTCTACTAGGTATAGCAGTGGTACTATACACCCAAAAATTTGTTAATTTCACCAGAAAATGTAACTGACAATTTTTATATTATTTTTTTTTACCGGTCTACTAGGTAAAGCAGTGGTACTATACACCCAAAAATTGGTGAATTTCACCCGAAATTGTAAATGACAAAGTAGTGAAATGATATAAAATAAAACGCGTACAAAAAAAAAATTTGATTTATGAGGTGGAGTTCCATATGGAGTAGGAGTTTGAGGAGGCGGTGGACATAGCGGAGTAGGTAGAAGTGGCGGTGGAGGAGGACGAGATAGCCAACACAAGTTTTTTGTTTTAATTTAATTTTGTAAAATTAAGGTACACTCCAAAAGAGTGTGAAATATCCAAAATATAAACATGAGCAATTGCGCTGTAGTATAACAATGGCTGCTTAGTGCCGGTATACATGTCTATTCTGCACAAGGTACTGACAAGTCCTGAGGGATCCATGCCTGGTTCATTTTAATGAACGTGAGCTTGTCCATATTGGCTGTGGACAGGCGGCTGCGCTTGTCTGTGATGACGCCCCCTACCATGCTAAACACACGTTCAGATAATACACTGGCTGCAGGGCAGGCCAGCACCTCCAAGGCATAAAGGGCAAGCTCAGGCCAGGGCCACAGCCGAACGACAGGTAAGTACATAAGCCAACAGACAACAAAAGTTATCAGGACTTACCTGTCGCCGACGAGATGGACCGGAAACTCACAGTCTAGCTGTTTGCTTAAACCCCTCCAGGAAAGCAAACCCCATTAGAAGCACACACACCAGCAAACAAGGCCCACACCATACAACATACACCAGAGGTGGGGAAGGGTAAACAGAAGCAAGCAGGAGGGAAAGCAAGGGAAAACAATATAACAAATAACGGTGGCTCACACAGACATAATCACAACAGCCCAGGAGCAGAGCTCCACACCAAGCTGACAACAAAATACAAACTGACCTCATGCTCCACCACGCCAACATATAAGGAGGCCTGAGGTCACACCCACCACACCTACCAAACACAATTAACCCCGTGCACACCAAAGCAGGGAAAACACCATAACAAATACACGTTGCCGGAGGCAACAACATGCAAGGCAACCATGTCATGGCACACACCACAAAGGCTATGACACTGCCCCCGCATGCAGACACAGCAACACGTTGCCACAGGCAACAGCAAGCGTGGCCAAGTGTCACGGCGCACACCAAAGGCCGTGACACCTGCTAAGACGTTCCATATCAGCTGGAGGTGCTGGTTGTTGCGGCGTGCTGACAAAGCTTTTCCACATTTCGGCCATGCAAACCCTGCCTTCTGAGGTGCTGGCGGTGCCCCAGCTGCGTTGGCGACCTCTTCCTCATCCTCTGCCTTCGCCTTGTGCTTCCACTGTGCCCCTGCTGTCAGGTGGGAATGCCACCAGCAGCGCGTCTACCTGCGTGCGCTTGTACTCGCGCATCTTATGATCACGCTCCAGTGACGGAATTAAGGACAGTACGTTGTCCTTGAAACGGGGATCCAGCAGCGTGGCCACCCAGTAATCAGCACAAGTTAGAATGTGGGCAACTCGGCGGTCGTTGCGGAGACACTGCAGCATGTAATCGCTCATGTGTGCCAGGCTGCCCAGAGGCAACGAAAAGCTGTCCTCTGTGGGAGGTGTATCGTCTGTGTCATCTGTATCCCCCCCATCCACGCACCAGTGATGGCCATGAGCTGGTCTGGGTGCCACCCTGCTGTGAACATGGTTCCTCCTCCTGCATCTCCTCCTCCTCATCCTCCAGAACTGTTCCCTGACTGGACAATTGTGTACCTTGGGTTTGTGGGTGCAGGAACCCACCCTCGGAGCCATATGGGAATGACTGGCCGGAAACCCTAAGAAATGATCCCTCTTCCTCCTTCTGTGCCACATCCTCTTCCATCATCGCCAGGAGCGTTTTTTCAAAGAGGCATAGAAGTGGGATAGTAACGCTAAGAAAGGCGTTATCGGCACTGGCCATGTTGGTGGAGTACTCGAAACAGCGCAACAAGGAACACAGATCTCGCATGGAGGCCCAGTCATTGGTGGTGAAGTGGTGCTGTTCCGCCAGCATTATATTTAGGGCATCTGAGGGTCACCAGGGTTTTCCAGGTTCCCATGTATGGGCATCTCTACCATCGAGAGGTGCCCATACGGATAGGAGTTAGGGCCAGGAGCAGGGTTTTATAGGTGGTGACCATTTTCCTTCCCTAGCGGTGAGGCCTAGTGTCTTTCCCCTTCCTTTTTGATTGTCTTTTGGTGTTCTCCCCTACTACATCCGTGACACTCGTGCTTTGCACTTAAATGCCTGGTCATGCAGGTTGTGCTCAGGTTGAGAACATTTATGCCTCGCTTCAGGCTCTTATTGCACAGCATGCAAACCACTCGTGTCTTGTTGTCAGTACATTGTCTGAAGAACTGCCACGCCAGGGAACTCCTTGGAGCTGGCTTTGGTGTGCTCGGTCCCTTGCTGCAGTGGGCAGTAGCAGGCGTACTGTCTAGCGGACGGCCACTCCGCTGCTCCCTCTTCTGCTGTGCTGGTGGCTCTGTGCGACCACTGCCTCTTCCTCCGAACTACATAGGTCACTCACATGACCTTGATTCCATGTGGGGTTGAGGACCTCATCGTCCTCCACATCATCTTCCACCCAGTCTTCACCCCTGCCTTCCTTGTCGGTCTGCACACTTTAGAAAGCCCCAGCAGTTGGCACCTGTGTTTCGTCATCATCGGAGACGTGCTGCGATGGTCCTGCCTTGTACTCATCTTGAAAGATAAGTGGTTGGGCATCGGTGCACTAAATCTCTTCTACTTCTGGGGCAGGGCTAGGTGGATGGCCCTGGGAAACCCTGCTAACAGAGTCATCAAAAAGCAGAAGAGACTGCTGCATGACTTGGGGCTCAGACTGCTTGGCTGATTTGTAAGGGGGTGAGGTGAAAGACTGATGGACATCGGCTGCAGGTGCCAACTGTGGTCTTTCAGCAGGAGACTGGGTGGGAGACAATGTGAAGGAACTGGATCCACTGTCAGCAACCCAATCTACTATCACCTGTACTTGTTGAGGCCTCACCATTCGTAGAGCAGCATTAGGCCCGACCAAATACCGCTGCAGGTTTTGTCGCCTACTCGCACCTGAGGAAGGGGTTTCACTTGTGCGTGTAGCTGGCACAGATCGACCACGTCCTCTCCCTGCAACAGGAGCTCCACCAGCAGCACCACGACCTGGGCCATGTCCCTTATTTGACGCTCTCCTCATATTTTTCTAATTTAGGATCTTGCCCTAAATGGGTGTTTAATAGTAGAATAGAACGACAGTATGTAAAGGGTGTATCTCACACGGTCTGAACCAGTGTAGGCCTAAATAAAATATTTCTTTGCACAAAATGGCTGTATTTCAAATGGCTGTATTTCAAATGCCTGATTCAAACCCCTGTATGTAGAGGGGGTATCTCACAGGGCCTGAACCAGTGTAGGCCTGAAGTAAATATTTATTTGCACAAAAGGGCTGTATTTCAAATGGCTGTATTTCAAATGCCTGATTCAAACCCCTGTATGTAGAGGGTGTATCTCACACGGTCTGAACCAGTGTAGGCCTGAAGTAAATATTTCTTTGCACAAAATGGCTGTATTTCAAATCCCTGAATCAAACCCCTGTATGTAGAGGGAGTATCTCACACGGTCTTAACCAGTGTAGGCCTGAATTCAATATTTCTTTGCCCAAAATGGCTGTATTTCAAATGGCTGTATTTCAAATACCTTATTCAAACCCTTTATGTAGAGGGGGTATCTCACACGGTCTGAACCACTGTAGGCCTGAAGTAAATATTTCTTTGCCCAAAATGGCTGTATTTCAAATGGCTGTATTCCAAATCCCTGAATCAAACCCCTGTATGTAGAGGGAGTATCTCACAGGGTCTGAACCAGTGTAGGCCTGAATTCAATATTTTTGTCCAAAATGGCTGTATTTCAAATGGCTGTATTTCAAATACCTTATTCAAACCCTTTATGTAGAGGGGGTATCTCACACGGTCTGAACCACTGTAGGCCTGAAGTAAATATTTCTTTGCCCAAAATGGCTGTATTTCAAATGGCTGTATTCCAAATCCCTGAATCAAACCCCTGTATGTAGAGGGAGTATCTCACAGGGTCTGAACCAGTGTAGGCCTGAATTCAATATTTTTGTCCAAAATGGCTGTATTTCAAATGGCTGTATTCCAAATCCCTGAATCAAACCCCTGTATGTAGAGGGAGTATCTCACAGGGTCTGAACCAGTGTAGGCCTGAATTCAATATTTTTGTCCAAAATGGCTGTATTTCAAATGGCTGTATTTCAAATCCCTGAATCAAACCCCTGTATGTAGAGGGAGTATCTCACACGGTCTGAACCAGTGTAGGCCTGAATTCAATATTTTTTTGTCCAAAATGGCTGTATTTCAAATCCCTGAATCAAACCCCTGTATGTAGAGGGAGTATCTCACACGGTCTGAACCAGTGTAGGCCTGAATTCAATATTTCTTTGCCCAAAATGGCTGTATTTCAAATGGCTGTATTTCAAATCCCTGAATCAAACCCCTGTATGTAGAGGGAGTATCTCACAGGGCCTGAACCAGTGTAGGCCTGAATTCAATATTTCTTTGCCCAAAATGGCTGTATTTCAAATGCCTGATTCAAACCCCTGTATGTAGAGGGGTATATCACACGGTCTGAACCAGTGTAGGCCTGAATTCAATATTTCTTTGCCCAAAATGGCTGTATTTCAAATGGCTGTATTTCAAATCCATGAATCAAACCCCTGTATGTAGAGGAAGTATCTCACAGGGCCTGAACCAGTGTAGGCCTGAATTCAATATTTGTGCACCAAATGGCGGTATTTAAAATCTCTGAATGTAACCCAAATGTATTAAGGGTGTATCTCGCAATGACATCTGCATCAAAAACTGCGAACTAAATTTTTTGTGCCCAAACGAGTGTTTAACAACTGAATTTGACAGCAGTATATAAGCCTGTAATTTCACACGTGCTGATGCTGCAAGGCCTGAAAATAGTGTTTTTGTCAAAAAAGTGTGTTTTTCAAACCCCAGAAAATGATGGGTGTATTTCTAGCTTAAATTGCACACTGACTAATACAGATGTTGTAAATTGCCAAAAAAGTATTTTTTTGGTAACAGAATATGAAAGCTGAAAATGCAAATGTGATCGCACACTACATCCAGCACTCTGCCCTCCATGCTGGATGAGACATTGGTGTACATTTTGGCCAAAGCGTAATAAGCCAATCACCGCGTCAAGGTCGTCTCATTTGAGTGGTCCCTAACTCTTGTTCCTACCTGTTTATGGGCCATGACAGCCACATAAAGTCCAGGGAATGCAGGTCAGCATGCAAGCCAAGTACACTCTGCTTTTAACCCCGTCCGGTGCCATTACAGCTTTCATCGGATCCAGGGATGCAAGTACCAACATGCATGCTGAGCCCACCACATACTTCTCCTGGAGCCAAATGGCTAATGGTAGGTTCTTTATAAGCAGACTCAGTTTTATACTGACTTTAAAACCAGCCTCCAGGACAGATTGACTGGTCAGGTGTGCTTGACTCAAAGGAGATCGCCACGCCTCCAATATATGCTACAAAGAAAAAATGTGGGGGGTTGAGCCCGCACAACCTGCCTGTAGGTGCAGATCACTATGGCGAAATACATATACAAACGAAAAATGCAAATGTGATCGCACACTACATCCAGCACTCTGCCCTCCATGCTGGATGAGACATTGGTGTACATTTTGGCCAAAGCGTAATAAGCCACTCACCGCGTCAAGGTCGTCTCATTTGAGTGGTCCCTAACTCTTGTTCCTACCTGTTTATGGGCCATGACAGCCACATAAAGTCCAGGGAATTCAGGTCAGCATGCAAGCCAAGTACACTCTGCTTTTAACCCCGTCCGGTGCCATTACAGCTTTCATCGGATCCAGGGATGCAAGTACCAACATGCATGCTGAGCCCACCACATACTTCTCCTGGAGCCAAATGGCTAATGGTAGGTTCTTTATAAGCAGACTCAGTTTTATACTGACTTTAAAACCAGCCTCCAGGACAGATTGACTGGTCAGGTGTGCTTGACTCAAAGGAGATCGCCACGCCTCCAATATATGCTACAAAGAAAAAATGTGGGGGGTTGAGCCCGCACAACCTGCCTGTAGGTGCAGATCACTATGGCGAAATACATATACAAACGGAAAATGCAAATGTGATCGCACACTACATCCAGCACTCTGCCCTCCATGCTGGATGAGACATTGGTGTACATTTTGGCCAAAGCGTAATAAGCCACTCACCGCGTCAAGGTCGTCTCATTTGAGTGGTCCCTAACTTGTTCCTAGCTGTTTATGGGCCATGACAGCCACATAAAGTCCAGGCATGGAGGGCAGAGTGCTGGATGTAGTGTGCGATCACATTTGCATTTTCCGTTTGTATATGTATTTCGCCATAGTGATCTGCACCTACAGGCAGGTTGTTTCGGGCTCAACCCCCCACATTTTTTCTTTGTAGCATATATTGGAGGCGTGGCGATCTCCTTTGAGTCAAGCACACCTGACCAGTCAATCTGTCCTGGAGGCTGGTTTTAAAGTCAGTATAAAACTGAGTCTGCTTATAAAGAACCTACCATTAGCCATTTGGCTCCAGGAGAAGTATGTGGTGGGCTCAGCATGCATGTTGGTACTTGCATCCCTGGATCCGATGAAAGCTGTAATGGCACCGGACAGGGTTAAAAGCAGAGTGTACTTGGCTTGCATGCTGACCTGCATTCCCTGGACTTTATGTGGCTGTCATGGCCCATAAACAGGTAGGAACAAGAGTTAGGGACCACTCAAATGAGACGACCTTGACGCGGTGAGTGGCTTATTACGCTTTGGCCAAAATGTACACCAATGTCTCATCCAGCATGGAGGGCAGAGTGCTGGATGTAGTGTGCGATCACATTTGCATTTTCCGTTTGTATATGTATTTCGCCATAGTGATCTGCACCTACAGGCAGGTTGTGCGGGCTCAACCCCCCACATTTTTTCTTTGTAGCATATATTGGAGGCGTGGCGATCTCCTTTGAGTCAAGCACACCTGACCAGTCAATCTGTCCTGGAGGCTGGTTTTAAAGTCAGTATAAAACTGAGTCTGCTTATAAAGAACCTACCATTAGCCATTTGGCTCCAGGAGAAGTATGTGGTGGGCTCAGCATGCATGTTGGTACTTGCATCCCTGGATCCGATGAAAGCGGTAATGGCACCGGACGGGGTTAAAAGCAGAGTGTACTTGGCTTGCATGCTGACCTGCATTCCCTGGACTTTTGTCACGGCTGTATGTGAGCAACAATAGTATACACAGTAAAGAGCTACTGACCGGACCCAAACTAGGGAGGATAAAGGTTACCCCTGTCCGACCCTCAAAGCTCTCCCTATGCTGCTAAAGCACATGCCCGGATCCAAATGGCAGAACGAGGCATGCCCACGTGCCTAAGACTGATGACCACTGTAACCCCTACAATAGTGGAAGGGGCACGGCCACCGGTGCCCTACTCAGTATATATGGAGGGAACCGTGGCCACCTCAGATCCAGTCAGAAAATAAACAGGAACACAACAATGTCTGTACACTTAGCTGAAGGTGTTGCAGCCGCAGAGAAGACGGATCCAAGGACAGCTGTCAATATCCGGAGTGCTTGCTGCAGCAGAACACAGGTCCAGTGAACTGATAGCTACAAGTGAGGATACTAAAGCAAGAGCTACAACTGAAATGAGAACTATAATCCACGCCCTACAATAGGAGGAGGGGTGATATAAAGAGAGGGAAATCAAACGCATGAGGAACAGCTGGGAGGAAGGAAACCAAAAGTAAACAGAGCAGTGAGAACTCCTCCCAGCTCTAGTAGTGACATCATCACAGGGGTGGAGAAACAGAGCTGTGAGAACGTCCCAAAGCTCTGGTAGTGACAGTACCCCCCCCTCTACGGGTGGACTCCGGACACCCAGGACCCACCTTCTCAGGATGAGCCCTATGAAATGCCCTGATGAGGCGAGTGGCTTTAATGTCCGACACCGGAACCCACATCCTCTCCTCAGGACCATAACCCTTCCAATGAACGAGGTACTGAAGAGAACCGCGGACAACGCGAGAGTCCACAATTCTGGAAACCTCAAACTCCAGATTGCCATCAACCAAAATCGGAGGAGGAGGCAAAGAGGAGGGTACCGTGGGCTGGACATATGGTTTTAAGAGAGATCTGTAAAATACATTATGTATCTTCCAAACCCGTGGAAGATCAAGACGGAAGGCAACAGGATTGATGACTGACAAGATTTTATAAGGCCCAATAAACTTGGGACCCAATTTCCAGGAGGGAACCTTCAGTTTAATGTTTCTTGTAGACAACCACACCAGATCACCCACATTCAGGTCCGGACCAGGCACACGTCTCTTATCAGCCACACGCCTATACCTCTCACTCATCTTTTTAAGATTACTCTGAATCTTTTGCCAAATGGTAGACAAAGACGAGGAAAATCTCTCCTCCTCAGGTAAACCAGAAAGAGCCCCTCCCGAGAATGTCCCAAACTGCGGATGGAACCCATATGCACCAAAGAATGGTGACTTATCAGAAGATTCCTGACGACGGTTGTTCAGAGCAAACTCAGCAAGAGGGAGAAATGAACACCAATCCTCCTGGTTCTCTGCCACAAAACAGCGCAAATATGTCTCCAGATTCTGATTGAGGCGCTCAGTCTGACCATTCGACTGCGGGTGAAAAGCAGAAGAGAAGGACAGCCGAACCCCCAGGCGAGAACAGAAAGCCTTCCAGAACCTGGACACAAACTGCGTGCCTCTATCGGAAACAATATCAGAGGGAATGCCGTGCAATTTAACAATATGGTCGACAAAAGCTTGCGCCAACGTTTTAGCATTGGGTAAACCAGGGAAAGGTACGAAATGAGCCATCTTGCTAAAACGGTCCACCACCACCAGGATCACCGACTTCCCCGAGGAACGAGGAAGATCCGTGATAAAGTCCATGGACAGGTGTGTCCAAGGACGGGAAGGTATGGGTAACGGGAGAAGGGAACCTGAAGGCCGTGAACGAGGGACCTTAGCGCGAGCGCACGTCTCACAAGCAGCCACAAAACCCTCCACCGACTTACGAAGAACCGGCCACCAAAATCTCCAAGCAATGAGATCTACCGTGGCTCTACTCCCGGGGTGACCAGCAAGAACCGTATCATGATGCTCCTTAAAGAGTTTGTGACGTAGCTCAGGAGGCACGAACAACTTCCCAGAAGGACAACGGGCAGGTGTCTCAGTCTGGGCAGCCTGGACCTCGGCCTCCAAATCGGAATATAGAGCAGAAACAACTACCCCCTCCGCCAAAATGGAACCCGGGTCCTCGGAGTTTCCTCCTCCCGGAAAACAGCGAGAGAGAGCATCAGCCTTCACATTTTTTATCCCAGGTCGGAATGTAACAACAAAATTGAATCTGGAGAAGAACAGAGACCATCTGGCCTGTCTCGGATTCATACGCCTGGCCGACTCCAAGTATGCCAGATTCTTATGGTCGGTAAAAACGGTGATAGGGTGCCTGGCCCCCTCCAACCAATGGCGCCATTCCTCGAAAGCCAACTTGATGGCCAACAACTCCCTATCTCCCACATCATAGTTTCTCTCTGCCGGGGAGAGTTTTTTAGAGAAAAAGGCACAGGGTCGCCATTTGGCAGGAGAAGGGCCCTGGGACAAAACCGCACCCACACCCACCTCGGAAGCATCCACCTCAACAATAAAAGGTAAGGAAACATCGGGATGCACCAAGACGGGAGCAGACGCAAAACTCTCTTTAATCTTAGAAAAGGCTGCAAGCGCCTCCTCCGACCAAGAGGAAAAATCCGCCCCCTTTTTTGTCATGTCAGTGAGGGGTTTGACAACAGAGGAATAATTCAAAATGAACCTTCTGTAATAGTTCGCAAAACCCAGAAAGCGCATCAATGCCTTCTGATTCTCAGGAAGCTCCCACTCAAGTACAGCACGGACCTTCTCCGGATCCATGCGAAAACCAGAAGCAGAGAGGAGAAAACCCAGAAATTGAATCTCCGATACCATAAAAAGACATTTCTCCAGCTTGGCGTACAATTTATTTTCCCGCAGAATCTGCAGAACCTGAAAAAGATGATCCTGATGGGTCTGAACATCAGGGGAAAAAATCAAAATATCATCAAGATACACCAATACAAATTTCCCCATTAAATGGTAGAAAATACTATTAACAAAATGCTGAAAGACGGCCGGAGCATTCATCAGGCCGAAAGGCATAACGAGATTCTCGAAATGCCCGTTAGGGGTATTAAAGGCCGTTTTCCATTCATCCCCCTCTCTGACCCTGACCAGGTTGTACGCGCCTCTCAAATCCAATTTGGAAAACACCTTGGCCCCAACAATTTGGTTGAAGAGGTCCGGGATCAGAGGAAGGGGATAGGGATCGCGAATCGTGATACGGTTCAGCTCCCTAAAATCTAGGCAAGGTCTCAGAGAGCCATCTTTTTTTTTAACAAAAAAAAAACCTGCGGCCACAGGTGACTTTGAGGGACGAATATGCCCCTTCTCGAGACTCTCGGAGATATAAGTTCGCATTGCGATTCTTTCCGGTTGTGAGAGATTGTAGAGGCGTGCTTTTGGCAGCTTGGCGCCGGGAATGAGGTTAATGGGACAGTCAAACTCCCGGTGAGGAGGTAGCTCCTGAACACCGCTCTCGGAAAACACGTCCGAGAAATCAGAGAGAAATGATGGCACAGTTTTAGTAGACACCTCTGCAAAAGTCGCTGTGAGACAATTCTCTCTACAAAAGTCACTCCACTCATTTATTTGCCTTCCTTGCCAATCAATAGTGGGGTTATGTCTAGTAAGCCAGGGTAACCCAAAAACTAGAGGAGAAGGCAATCCGTTAAGGACAAAACAAGATATATCCTCCACATGAGTGTCACCTACAGCTAGCCGGATATTGTGAACAATGCCCTTCAGAGATCTCTGTGAGAGTGGAGCAGAGTCAATAGCAAAAACAGGTATATCCTTTTCTAATGTGCAAACCTGAAAACCATGCATGGCTACAAATTGAGTGTCAATAAGATTGACGGCCGCTCCACTATCGACAAAAATCTCACAAGAAATGACTTTGCTCTCTAGCGCCACCCTGGCAGACAGGAGAAAACGGGAACTGCAGGTCAGAGGAAAAGCATCAATTCCTACATCAACTTTGCCCAAAGTAGCAGATGAAGCAGAATTTGATGATTTACCTTTTGAGGTTTTTCTCTTATTATCGCTCTTAGTACAGTTCAAGAATCTCCTAGACGGACAAACATTTGCCAAATGACCTATGCCCCCACAACAAAAACACACCATACTCTGAGGACTAAATCCTCTTTTATCAGGGGCAAGTCGACCTAGCTGCATGGGCTCCTCCTCAGAGGGGAGCGAGACAGGATGAGGCCCCTGCACACTGAATGAGTCCGCACCACTGCCCCTAGACTGACAATGGCTGGACAGAGAGGTCTCGTTTCTTTCTCTTAGACGCCTGTCAAGGCGTACCGCCAATGACATGGCAGACTCAAGGACGTTGGTCTCTCATGGAAAGCAAACGCATCTTTCAATCTCTCTGAGACCATGACAGAACTGACTCCGGAGTGCAGCATCATTCCAACCCGAATCAGCTGCCCATCTCCGAAATTCAGAACAATAAAGCTCCGCAGACAGTTTGTTCTGGCATAAAACACGTAAGTTAGATTCGGCCAGAGCAACACGATCCGGGTCATCATAAATCTGCCCCAGGGCCACAAAAAATCTTTCCACGGATCGAAGGGAGGGATCCCCTGATGGCAGCGAAAAAGCCCAAGTCTGAGCATTACCCCTGAGCAGGGAGATGACAATCCTCACCCTCTGCTCCTGATTACCAGAGGAGTGGGGACACAAGCAAAAATGGAGTTTGCATGCCTCTCTGAAGCGAACAAAATTCTCACTGCCCCCGGAGAACGTTTCCGGAAAGGAGACCTTTGGCTCGCAACAGACTCCATGAGCCGGAGCAGAGCCCAATGCTTGAAGCTGAGTCATAGATTGACGGAGATCCGCTACTTCCAAAGAAAGACCCTGCATGCGGTCAACCAGGCCAGAAAGCGGATCCATGTAAAAAAAGGACGGTTTTGGTGGATTATAATGTCACGGCTGTATGTGAGCAACAATAGTATACACAGTAAAGAGCTACTGACCGGACCCAAATTAAGGAGGATAAAGGGTTACCCCTGTCCGACCCTCAAAGCTCTCCCTATGCTGCTAAAGCACATGCCCGGATCCAAATGGCGGGACGAGGCATGCCCACGTGCCTAAGACTGATGACCACTGTAACCCCTACAATAGTGGAAGGGGCACGGCCACCGGTGCCCTACTCAGTATATGGAGGGAACCGTGGCCACCTCAGATCCAGTCAGAAAATAAACAGGAACACAACAATGTCTGTACACTTAGCTGAAGGTGTTGCAGCCGCAGAGAAGACGGATCCAAGGACAGCTGGCAATATCCGGAGTGCTTGCTGCAGCAGAACACAGGTCCAGTGAACTGATAGCTACAAGTGAAGATACTAAAGCAAGAGCTACAACTGAAATGAGAACTATAATCCTCGCCCTACAATAGGAGGAGGGGGGATATAAAGAGAGGGAAATCAAACGCATGAGGAACAGCTGGGATGAAGGAAACCAAAAGTAAACAGAGCAGTGAGAACTCCTCCCAGCTCTAGTAGTGACATCATCACAGGGGTGGAGAAACAGAGCTGTGAGAACGTTCCAAAGCTCTGGTAGTGACAACTTTATGTGGCTGTCATGGCCCATAAACAGGTAGGAACAAGAGTTAGGGACCACTCAAATGAGACGACCTTGACGCGATGAGTGGCTTATTACACTTTGGCCAAAATGTACACCAATGTCTCATCCAGCATGGAGGGCAGAGTGCTGGATGTAGTGTGCGATCACATTTGCATTTTCCGTTTGTATATGTATTTCGCCATAGTGATCTGCACCTACAGGCAGGTTGTGCGGGCTTAACCCCCCACATTTTTTCTTTGTAGAATATGAAAGCTGTATATATTAAACTTGAATTTAACACTTGCAGATCTGGAAAATACAGTTTTTTGAAAAAAAGTGTGTTTTTAAAACCCCGGAAAATGATGGGTGTATTTCTACCTTAAATTGCACACTGACTAATCCAGATGTTGTAGTTTGCCAACAAAATTGTGATTTGCAATGTCCCAAAATCTCAGATGCTGTGCTGGTGCACTGAGCTTGCATAAAATGGCCACCACCCACCTAACTAACAGAATTATAAAAGTTATTTTTTTTTTGGTCAATGGCCTCAGGGCAGGATAAAACGATTGTGTCCTGCACACAAACAAGTATTTCTCAGTAGATCGCTGAGTTAGATTCTCTCCTATTCTCTCCCTGAAATCACAAGTCAGGCAGCATCCTCTCCCTACACTTGTAACAGCAGAGTGATGTGCAGTGCTACGTGACTCAAGCTTATATAGAGCCTGGGTCACATGCTGCCCTGGCCAATCACAGCCATGCCATTAGTAGGCATGGACGTGATGGCTTCTAAGGTCAGACAGTTAACCGCTTGTTGATTGGCTGCTGTGCAGCCTTTCAAAAAGAGCCAAGAAAGCGCCGAACACCGAACCTGAACTTTTCCGAAAAAGTTCGGGTTCGGGTCCGGGGTCCAAAAATCCTAAAGTTCGGTACGAACCCGAACTTTACAGTTCGGGTTCGCTCAACCCTACTCATTACTTCTTCTGTGAAGTGGGAACCTCTGTCTTATTCACTAACATAACTGCACACCAGTTCACTGACCAACTTTTTTGCCATGTTCTTTACATTTCCCTTTGCTACTGGGAAGGCTTCTGACCACCCTGAAAAGAGATAAACACGCACAAGGACAAATTCATATACTCCTACCTTAGGCAGTTGTATATAGTCTATCTGCAGTCTCTGGAACGGGTAAAGTGGCGGTGTGCTCGCTTAGAGTCTTCACTACTTAAACCGGGATTGTTGCACAGACCATACATCCTTGTACAAACCAAGCGGCTACTGTAGAAAATCCTGGAGCAATCCACCCTGCATTAACCACAATTACCATGGCACCTTTTCATAGGTGAGTGGGCCTGTGGGCCTCCTGAGCCATAGCTGAGTATAGAGACCGTGGTAGACAAATTTTGTCCTTGTTTTTCTAAATTCCATGTTCATCAGGTTTGGCCCCTTGTTTTGCCCAAAGTTCTTTTTCCTCAGGAGGGGCTTGTTGGATCATTCTTTGAAATGTACTTACAGAAATGTCCTCAGGTCTCAAGTCTCTCACCGGGGTGGCTTCAGTATTTAGTGGCTGGAGTGCAGCTGGTTTGGCTGCCTTGTCTGCTTGATCATTGCCTTTTGCTTCCACAATAGTACATCTTGTATGAAACTTTACTTTAATAATAGCAACCTTTTCTGGTAATAACAGAGTTCATAAGTCCAAGTACAGAGTCTTTATTTTTAATTGGCTGGCCTGCTGAAGTTAGAAAGTCTCTCTAACCCGCCATATGGGTCCATAGTCATGTGCAATACCAAAAGCATACCTTGAGTCCATGTGTAGTGTCCCACTAGGTGAATGTGGGCACTACACAAGGGTCAATTGGGCCATGTTTCACTCCTACTCCTGAGGGACAGTGGCAGTATATTTATCCATCAATTTTAATGTATTTTTATATGTTTTTATATGCATTGTTCCCCTGTAATATGTACAGCAGGCCTAATAGGGTGTAGTTAGGCATCCTAGGCACTAGGGGGAGCTAGTGAACATTTAGTATAAATACTTAGACCCAGACAGGGTGGAGTTAGTCTGGAGTCAGGAGTCTGTGGAGACAGAAGTGAGAGGGCACCAGCCAGAGATATGCTGAGGGCCTCCTCCTGACATGCAGCTAGATAGTCCAAGCTTCTAGTTGCTACCAGGAGGCTAGTGAAGGATTATAGCCTACCTATGGATAATGAGCCTCAGTTAGCTCAGAAGATTTACCCCATGAGAAGAGTTACCTCCTGGGAGAAAACCTGCAGTTCCCACAAGCCAAGCAGAGCCAGTGTTACCAGCTAGTACAAGTAAGCTGAAGGGCAGAAGAAGTAGTAATGTAAAGCAAGGATAAATACGAGTGGAAGATTGTTTACCAAGGATAAAAGCCAGTATTGAGGTATCCGGGCCTTGGGATAAAAACCAGACAGGATTTCTAAGGAACAGTGTTGTCACGGCTGAGGATGGGGAAAACCCTCAGCCGTGCGATGCCAGATGATGTTATGGCTGCTCGGCCAGGACAACAGGATTAGGGAGCAGGTCACCTCCTACAGCGTCCCTAACCTGACCCTAACTCCTAGCTGCACGGGCCGACCTTTAAGGTAGGAGGACCGGTGCGCAGGAACCTTGGATCCCTGTCTCACCCTCCGGCAGGTCCCTGGACTAGGAGTCAAGATAAGACAACCTGTTCCTTCTGAATACGGAATATGAATATAATATGGCCAAGCTGCAAGGAACAAGGGAACTAAAACAGACTTACGGATATGGCAGGCGAACTAAATAGTTCCACCTACCTGCCACAGCCTTGCTGACTGGATCCCTGTGCACACAGGAATCCAGATCCATAAGCTGCACAAAACAACAAAGGAAAGGAAAACATCAAATAGACATCACACATAAACTAGACATAAACTTAAATGTGACATAATGTTTATGACCACAAGGGTGGCTCTCACTGGCAGGTAAAATACAACAGGAGGCTGCTCCAGCTAAGCATGGCTGAAGCAACCTCCAGACCTGGGATAACAGTGAGATTATATAAGCCAAGAAGCCACACCCAACAGTCGGACACTACCAGTGACTAACAGACACACTGGGAAGGGAGTTAACCCTTCCAGCACAAGGGAAGGGAAACATAAATAAAAAGGGAAAGTGTCCAACTCAGAAACACACTGTGGCTGTTGCCGCAGGCAATGACATGGCTGGCAACCATGTCCTGGGAGTCAGCCCGAAGGCCGGGACACTGCCACCACATGTACACAATGCAACCAAACGTTGCCACGGGCAACCACAGTGAAGAGAAGATGTCAGTGCACACCAAACATAAAACAGAGTGCACACAGACATACAAAGTGCATACATACACGCACACAACTCCAAGGAAACCGCACACATAACTGTTGTCCGCGGCAACCGCACTTGAGACAAACAACATTATGCCTCCAGCTGCGGTTGACACTACAACCCAAACCGCGGGCAACTGTATGCGGCTCCCAAGGAGTCACGGCCATAAACATGGTCGTGACAAGTGTACACTATCTCTGAGGAGAAGGTACAGCCTGATTCTGAGCGTGTTGTTGTTTACCCTCTGAGTATCTTGCAAGGAACAGTATACCTGCCATTGATGTGTAAAGCCTGCTTGCAAAGTGTATCTTGTATGTGGAACAGAATTGACATCCATCTGTACAAAGTTGAACTGTTTTCAAGTAAAGCAAAGTTTGGTTCACTATCCCATCTGTGTACCTCACTTATTACAACTATAAATCGGTGTGCCACCGTTACAGGCACTGGCGTCACGAATCTTAAAGGGACCTTGCCCCAGGCACATAAAACACCTGCAACATCCAGGGCACCTCATCCACCACCAGGCCTGGTCCCTAAATACAGAGTGTGCCCAGAGGACTCCTGTGCCAGCCTCTCCTTCACTGCTGTACGCCTGCCCAAGGTTTCCCTACAGAACTGTGAGTAACCCTCGCTTGCCATTAACCGTGACCTCACAATCGCAATACCCTGCAGGTCTGGCGTGCTGCATAAATTGGCGTCACGAACAGGATACAATCATTCCTGCGCCATTGCAGAAGATAAACTGTGTGCCGTTATATACCCATAAAGTGACTAAGCCCCACTTGTTTATTGAAAAATTGCTGGGCCAAAGAATTGTAAAATTTGCTGTCATGACCGGCATGCCGATCACATACGTGACGCAAAGGGAGGGAAATGGGATGGCCCTGTCCAAGGGAGAGGGAAAGGTGGTGACCCCTAACTCACCTTGAGGCTGGCACCTGACTGCCCTGACGTCCCTAGGTGGGTTTCTCACCCGTATGCCGATCACGTACCTAAACCCTGGCTTTCCCTGAGATGAGCCCTACGTAGTGAATAGGGCGGTGGGAACACTAGTCCGCACCACTAACACTAAAGGGAAACACCAAGGAGAGGACAGACAATACAGACAAACATATAATCCCAGGTGGGCAACAACAGCGGACAACAAAAGCCCAACAGGGATCCGGAGGGTAACGCTCTGGAACAACAACCAGGAATCACAGCTACACAGCTCCAGTGGGTCAGTATAGAAGTCCAGGCAGGAAGCTCTATATCTGGCAACCAGAGAAGTGGGAGATGGGAATATAAGGAGGTTGGGATTGCTGGACAAGAAACAGCTGAGGAGGAGTGAGCCAAAAAGGATTGCAAGGCAAACCCAGAAAGCTACCATTAAGAAACAGCACTATCTTTAAACATAGAGCGCGCAGCCACCCGCTGCGACTTCCTGACCCCGGGTATAACGGAGTCAGACGTGGCTCTTGAAACCCTCGTGACATTTGCGGTGTGAAACTATTGCATGGACTGTTTTCCGTTTATTTAAGCCACCGCTTGCTGTAAGTGAATAGACAGCGTTTTTGCTTAAAGATGGCCGCTTAACCTGACTGGATTTATTTGCTGTGTCATCTTTGTACTTTGCTGGCGGGAAAAATTGGCACCTTCTGCTAGAAGAGCGGGAAAGGCTGTATGTCCGCACCACCGTCCTGTCTGGAAATTTACATGTCTGCTGAAATAGACTCCGCCTCCCCCATGTTGAAGTACCCGGGGGGCGGCCTCCCGGAGCAGTGGGAGGTCGCAGGCGAGATACTGGGTGCCGCCCTGTCGCTCTCCAGAGAAGGATCGAGCATGTTGGAGAGTGAAGACTGCTTTGAATTATTAGCCGCACCTGTGGAATTAAAAATTAATCCCACTGATTTGGAGCAAGAGGATGCTCCACCGGCCTACTCTCTGGGACCGGAGAGACCCAACTGCCTGTCGCCAAGGGCACAGTCTGAGCCCTACTACGGTTCATGGAAAAACTTTCACCGGCCCTCGATGCAATGGTCGGCACTGATGGCAGAAGTGCGGGAGGCCGTGATTAAAAAGACAACCCGAAGCAAGATTTACTTTGAAGAATTGGCCAAGAACGTATATGAGCGCCACACTGACAACCAACCCCGCCTGGAAAGGAGAAAGGGGTTTGTAGTGGCCTTCGACAAGGACCGAGGCTTCGGTTTTATCAAGGACTACACTACCAGCAGGGATCTCTACATAAACTGCAGATCCGTCAAGCGGAGATACCTCCCAGAACATATGCATAACCTCCGCGAGGGAGAGGAGTTAGAGTTTACCCCTGCCAAGGGCCTGCGAGGCCCCTACGCCACCGCTGTGACCCGGCCCATGCCGAAAGCGGAATATTGGGAGGAGGTTGAAGATTTTGCCCGGCCGGAACCTGAACCGGAGCGTCCTACGACACCTACCCATACCACCTTCCAGGAGCGGGGCTCATTTATTGGACCGAATGTGTTTTGGCAGCCGACCGTGGTAGAGAAATGGGTAAGCCCCTACCCGCCGCCTGAACTGCCCCGCCGGGAAAAGACCATTAAAGAATTGGAGAATTTGGAACGTTTCCACGCCGCGCTGGATAATATCCGCAAGGGAAGAAAAGCAGACGCGACACCCGAACCTGCAGCAGCCGCGCAAGACAAGCCGGATCCCTTACCTGCACCTGCGGTGACGACAGAGGATTCCAGCAGCGACGCAGAGCAAGAGAGTCTGGATGACCAGATTGTCCGACTTGAACTGAAGTTGCGAGGCCTGCGCCAGCTTGCCACCTCTAGGATACCGTCTCCACCGCTGAGGAAAAAGAGTGAGGTTAAAGACTCAGACGTCTCTGAGCCAAAGGTAAAGGCGTCTAACCCTACCAGCCGGCCATCGATAGTAACTGTAGCCGCGGTGGGGCCCCCAAGAAAACTCATCTATGCCAGGAGCCGCCGCGTACCGTCCGTAACCCCTGAGCCCACGGGGCCTCCTGCTGTGGTCGCACCCCGGGGCGGCGATCCTTTTATTGAATTAAGGCCTCCTGCGGCATATACCCCTTGGCCTATGGGGCCCATACCTGTAAGGGGTCCCTTCATGTTGCAGCTGCCGCCAAATACAATTTTGTGGGCCCAGCCATATGTGGATCCTCGATTCGGGCCCCAAGCGGAGCCAGGATGTGCCACTGATGCACCAAGTGGATTTGACACACACCTGTGAGTAGGCCTGCCAGGCCACTATGTGATTTATTTTGCCAAGGGACCCTATTGCTGAGGATTTAACCCTTCCAGGACAGGAGTCTTTGTTTTGGCCCTATGTTGCTACTGCCAGTTTCTCACGGCTCAAAATACCAAATGCATCAAGGCCATATTGTTTATAGGACCCCCTGCCTGCTTCAAAGAAACTCAAAGCCAAGTTGTGCCTATTTTTGTTTGCACTTTAACCCTTTTTAACCCCCTTTTCAGGTTGATTAAGGGACATTGCAGCACTGATTTTATATGCCATTTTAAATAATGAGGACTTTTATGTGCTGTGACTTTATTATGCAACTCGTAACTTCAAGGAAATGTGCCCAGAGTTGACTCTAATGTATGTGGGCCTCTGAGATGCTGCTTTATTATGTGCTATCCTCAGGTATATATCACTTGCTTTAACCATTTACAAGACCCGGGTACGGACTCATTTTGTTCTTTGAGCCTCCAAGGACTGATGTTGTTTTGCATTTTCTATGGAACTACTGTGTTTTATTATGGACAATTGCACTTCAATTTTATTATGGACTATCCTGGTATCCTTGATTCGCTGCACCAGGTCAGCGCCCCCTGTTCCCTTATACTATCCTGAGAGAAGAGAACGACGCCCCTTTTCACCGGACTTGTTCCTTAGCCAGCAGAACTGCCTGATATATATATATTTATGTGGATTTGCAAATGTAGATGTATGTTCCTGCTTTGCATTATTTTTTGTCTTTCAGGTGCAGTCTCCAGCTGGGCAGGGCCCCTTTATGTTGCGCCGAGGACGGGCAACGTCGTAGCATGGGCGTATGTAGTGTCCCACTAGGTGAATGTGGGCACTACACAATGTATTTTTATATGTTTTTATATGCATTGTTCCCCTGTGATATGTACAGCAGGCTTATTAGGGTGTAGTTAGGCATCCTAGGCACTAGGGGGAGCTAGTGAACACTTAGTATAAATACTTAGACCCAGACAGGGTGGAGTTAGTCTGTAGTCAGGAGTCTGTGGAGACAGAAGTGAGAGGGCACCAGCCAGAGATATGCTGAGGGCCTCCTCCTGACATGCAGCTAGATAGTCCAGGCTTCTAGTTGCTACCAGGAGGCTAGTGAAGGATTATAGCCTACCTGTGGATAATGAGCCTCAGCTCAGAAGATTTACCCCATGAGAAGAGTTACCTCCTGGGAAAAAACCTGCAGTTCCCACAAGCCAAGCAGAGCCAGTGTTACCAGCTAGTACAAGTAAGTTGAAGGGCAGAAGAAGTAGTAATGTAAAGCAAGGATAAATACGAGAGGAAGATTGTTTACCAAGGATAAAAGCCAGTATTGAGGTATCCGGGCCTTGGGATAAAAACCAGACAGGAGTTCTAAGGAACAGTGTACACTATCTCTGAGGAGAAGGTACAGCCTGATTCTGAGTGTGTTGTTGTTTGCCCTCTGAGTATCTTGCAAGGAACAGTATACCTGCCATTGATGTGTAAAGCCTGCTTGTAAAGTGTATCTTGTATGTGGAACTGAATTGACATTCATCTGTACAAAGTTGAACTGGTTTCAAGTAAAGCAAAGTTTGGTTCACTATCCTATCTGTGTACCTCACTTATTACAACTATAAATCGGTGTGCCACCGTTACAGGCACTGGCGTCACGAATCTTAAAGGGACCTTGCCCCAGGCACAAAACACCTGCAACATCCAGGGCACCTCATCCACCACCAGGCCTGGTCCCTAAATACAGAGTGTGCCCCAGAGGACTCCTGTGCCAGCCTCTCCTTCACTACTGTACGCCTGCCCAGGGTTTCCCTACAGAACTGTGAGTAACCCTCGCTTGCCATTAACCGTGACCTCACAATCGCAATACCCTGCAGGTCTGGCGTGCTGCACATGTAGATGTTCACCTTCTTCCCCTTGGCCAATTTACACGCCTCAGTGAGTGCCTTCAGCTCCGCCTCTTGCTCTGACATGTGAGGTGGCAGTTGTTCAGCTTTCCCTACCTCATGCTGTGTGACCACTGCAAATCCAGTGTGGAACCGGCCGTCCTCTCCAATAAACCTGCTTCCATCTACAAAATACTCAAAATCAGGGTTTTCAAGGGGGTTTTCATGTACATGATTAAATCCTGACTAGCGTTGGGCGAGCATGCTCGGCTGAACACCTTTTTCACTCGAGCATTGCGATGCTTGGCACATTGCGGTGTTCGGCCGAACACTGCGTGTGCTCGAGCGCGATGTTCGAGTCTCCTCCTTGCGCGTTTGTTGGCTGCTATGCAGCCAATAAACGTACGGGGGAGTAGTGCCACTCACTGTAATGCCGTAGCCATGTTGGTTACTGGCATTAGTAATTGGCTGGCCGGAACGCGTGACACGTGGTTCGGCTCAGACTTAGTCGGGGCGAGCTGCAACAGAAGGGACAGATAGTGTAGGGAGAGGAATTGTGTTTTTTTTAGGGAGTTTTGAGTGTTCAAAGGTGTTAGAGACCCAACAGTTGGCTGCGAAATATATTAGCGCAATGTGAGCTAAATTGCGTGCAATTGTTTCGCTGCTGGTTACAGCAGCTACATTACCTGCACTACATATCCTGTATAATGTTAGCCGCTGGTGACAGCAGCGACATTACCTGCGCTACATCTCCTGTATAATGTTAGCCGCTGGTGACAGCAGCGACATTACCTGCGCTACATCTCCTGTATAACGTTAGCCGCTTGTGACAACAGCGACATTACCTGCGCTACATCTCCTGTATAACGTTTGCACATCCTAAATATCAGTGACCTTCAGTTTCATTTTTTCGCCGCTGTTGACTACGACATTACCTGCGCTACATCTCCTGTATGATGTAAGAGGTAATTTAAAGACGGCTCTACTGCTCAATTGAATGACCGAGGTGCTAGACTGCTGATTTGACTCACCCAGTCAAGAAAAGAGAAGTATATGTAAAGATAGCAGGCACACTCTTAGATGGGATTAAATAAAATATTTTTATTTTAAATACTTGTTTAAAATTTGTATATTTGCCTGACAGTATGTGTCAAATAAGTGGGTAGGAGACTCCGGACACTGGATATGTGTACCGGATAGAAAAGAAGTGGTAGCTGTGTGGTAAAATGGCTGGTACCAGGCTTTGGTGAAAAAATTAGTGAATCACGTTCATAAAAATAAATGGTTGAAATAATATGATAAAAAGTGGTAAAAAATGTATGGACTGGCTATCTAAGCCGTAAAACTGTTAGTGCCGTAAAACTGTTAGTACTTTTCAATGGGATGCAGTGAGGTAGTCTCACTTCCCAATAGCTGGTAATGATGGAATATTCCTTTTGAAGATAATTTCACTACAAGGTAATGTGTATATATGCATACAGTCACGTATAATGTCATTAAAATCTTTGCTTAGCAAAGAAAAAAGCTGTGGGGAAATTGGTGTTCTGAACCTGAGTGCGGCATCCTGTACTGTCTTGGGTTCAGAGTTCACTTACCCACCACGCAAGGATGTCTTCTGTCAGTGTAGCTGGCAGATGCTTCTCACAGTTTGGTTCCCTAGCTCACGGCATCCCTCGAGTCCATAAATTTTTTACCACTTTTTATCAATATTATTTCAACCATTTATTTTTATGAATGTGATTCACAAATTTTTTCACTAAAGCCTGGTACCAGCCATTTTACCACACAGCTACCACTTCCTTTCTATCCGGTACACACATCCAGTGTCCGGAGTCTCCTACCCATTTATTTAGTTTCCTACCCATTTAGTCTCCTACCCATTTATTTAATCCCATCTAAGAGTGTGCCTGCAATAATTCCTACCATCTCCTGTATGACGTTTGCGCATCATAAATATCAGTGACATTCAGTTTAATTATTTTGACGCTGGTGACAGCGACATTACCTGCGCTACATCTCCTGTATAAGGTTTGCACATCATAAATATCAGTGACATTCAGTTAAATTTTTTCGCCATTGTTGACAGCGACATTACCTGCGCTACATCTCCTGTATAACGTTTGCGCATCCTACATATCTGTGACATTCAGTTTAATTTTTTCGCCGCTGGTGACAGCGACATTACCTGCGCTACATCTCCTGTATAACGTTTGCGCATCCTAAATATCTGTGACATTCAGTTTACCCAAAAATGCCTGTCGCAGATGGTAAATGACATCCATTTAAGAGTGGGTGATTTCCATCAGGAATTTGTCTCATGTTATGTGTTGGAGGGTCTGCCTGCTCCGATGGTTTTTGGCTTACCATAGTTAAGCAAACATAACCCTACCATCGACTGGCAAGCGAGACAGATTCTCGATTGGAGTGATTTTTGCATGGACAACTGTCTTAATGCGTCTTTTTCTGTGGTCATCACTAAAACTGTATCCTCGTTCATTTCCAAATTTCTGATGTGTTTTCTGAGGGTGGTAACCAGGAGTTACCCCCGCATCGGGAGCATGATTGTCCCGTCAATCTTATTCCTGGAGCTAAACTGCCCAAATCTCGGTTGTATAATCTTTCGGAGACCGAAAGAAAGGCTATGCGAGAGTATATCACCGAGAGCTTGGCGAAGGGTCATATCAGACTAAATCCCCAGTGGCTGCTGGGTTGTTCTTTGTAAAAAAAAAAAGATGGTACCCTTAGACCATGTCTGGACTTCCGTGAGCTCAACCGTATTTCCGTCCGTGATCCTTACCCCCTTCCTTTGATTCCGGATTTGTTTAGTCAGATTGTCGGTGCCAAGGTGTTCTCTAAATTGGATCTGAGGGGGCATATAATCTGGTAAGGATCAGGGAGGGGGATGAGTGGATGACCACATTTAATACCCATACCCATACTCATTTTGAAAACCTGGTCATGCCCTTTCGTTTAAAGGATAACTGTCGTATTTTTTATTTTTTGGATTATTGGATTGTGGTGATTAATATCACCTTGTTGGTCCTATTTCAACTTTTCACTGTGTATTCAATTACCCCTTAATTCCACATTTTTGTTCCCTGTACTGCCTATTTTTACCTGTGCTTAAAATAGGGTTGCTAGGCATAGTACGTCTATCTGTTGATAGACGGAGCACGCAGCGTGCAGGATCACATTACTAACAGCCAGGGACTGTAAGTAAATGATTAAAGCCAGGTCCTCCCCAGCAGCTGATAACAGTGCCTGGGCTGTGTGCACTTCTCCCTGTCCCTGCGCTTGGCAGACGCTCCCTCACTCGGGAGAGCTGGAGAATGCAGAGTTGAAGCAGCGCACAACAGGGAAGGGAGATCTGCCATCTGCTCAGTGTATAAATGAAAGGAACATGTGGTAAGAGGACCCCTTTGTGCTGCAGGAGATTAACCCTTTAGGGGGGAGAGCTCTGGTTACTGACACTTTTGGGGGGCTATTGTTACTGACTAGTGCATGTGAGGAGCTCAATGCATTGTGGGTAGTGAGGGCAGGCGGGATTAGCCTCAGGGTGAGGGCAGTGGCGGCCATCTTAACTGAATAGGGAAATTGCAGTTTTATGCAGACTGGTTGCTAAGGGTTGAATCAACAACGCTCCAGTGGTTTTTCAACACTTTGTCAATGACATCTTTCATCATCTGGTGGGGAGATTTGTTGTTGCATATCTGGATGACATACTAATTTATTTTCCAGACATTGAGACTCATAAGGATCATGTGAGACAGGTGTTATATATCCTAAGAGAATAAATTGTATGCGAAGATGGAAAAATGTGTTTTTGCTGTTCAGGAAGTGCAATTCCTGGGTTACCTGCTCTCACCCTCAGGTTTTCGTATGGATCCCGAGAAAGTCTGTGCGGTGTTGGAATGGGATCGACCCGAAAATCTGAAAGTGCTTGTGCGGTTTTTGGGATTCACCAACTACTACCGTAAATTCATCTTGAACTATTTAACAGACATTACATGACTAGGATCGATTTCTCTGTTTGGTCGGAGGCGGCATTACAAGCCTTTCTGCTGTGAAGGAATGTTTTGCTACAGCCACTATTCTGGTGCAACCGGACGTCTCAGCCATTCATTGTAGAGGTTGACGCATCCAAGGTAGGGGTGGGAACAATTTTGTCGTAAGGTCCTTCACCTAGTAAATGGCGCCCATGTGCTTTTTTCTCTAAAAAACTCTTGACTGCTGAAAGAAATGATGACGTGGGTAATAGGGTATTGCTGGCCATTAAGTTGGCTTTTGAAGAATGGCGCTATTGGTTGGAAGGAGCAATTCATCCTATTACAGTAATTACTGATCACAAAAATCTGGCTTACCTTGAGTCGGCTAAACAACTGAATCCAAGGCAGGCCAGATGATCGCTGTTTTTCACCAGATTTAACTTCATTGTCACCTACCGCCCTGGGGTTAAGAACGTCAAGGCGGATGCTTTGTCGCGCAGCTTTCCTGGGAGGGGGGGATTCTAAAGATCCTAGTCCTATTTTGTCTGAAGGGGTAGTCATATCTGCCTATATCCTGATCTTCAGGCTAAGGTGTTGGAGGCCCAAGAGGATGCACCGAACTCTTGTCCTCCAGGGAAATAGTTTGTTCCTTCAGACTTAGGTCATAAGGTATTTGAGGAACATCACTGTACTGTCTTGGCTGGACACCCTGGGAGTAGATCCACTGTCAATCTCATCTCGCGCAGATTTTGGTGGCTGGGGCTGCGTAAGTGTGTTGAGGACTATGTGTCAGCCTGTTGTACCTGTGTTTGCGCTAAGGTGACACATACTCGGCCTTCTGGATCTCTTCTTCCGTTACCCATCCCGTCCAGACCTTGGACGTATTTGTCCATGGACTTTATCACGGATTTACCGAATTCTTCAGGAAAAACCGTGTACCTGGTGGTAGTTGATCAGTTTAGCAAAATGGTGCATTTTATAGTATTGCCGGCACTGCCTAATGCCAAGACTCTTGCACAGGTGTTTGTCGATAACACCGTGAAACTACATGGCATTCCCTCTGATGTGGTGTCTAAACGGGGGACTCAGTTTGTTTCCAGATTCTGGAAAGCGTTCTGTACTCGACTGGGGGTACAAGTGTCCTTTTTTTCTGCTTTTCATCCTCAGTCGAACGGACAGACTGAGCACACCAATCAGAATCTGGAGACTTACTTGAGATGTTTTGTTTTGGAGAACCAAGAGGAGTGGTCTTCGTTAGCTAAGTTTACCATTAATAAAAGTAGACAGGAGTCCACTGATAAGTCGCCGTTTTTTGGGGCATATGGATTCCATCCGTAGTTTGGCACATTTTCTGGTTCTCAAACTCCCGGTATTCCTGAGGAGAAAACATTTGCCTCTTCTTTGTCTTCAATTTGGCGGAAAATTAATAACCTGGAAAAGATGGGCAACAGGTATAAGAGTGTGGCTGACAGGAGACGTAAGAATGGTCCGGACCTGAGAGTGGGCGATTCTGTGTGGCTGTCCACAAAAAACATTAAGCTTAAGGTACCTTCTTGGAATTTGGGCCCAAGATTTATTGGTCCATATAAGATCATTGCCATTGTTAACCCTGTAGCCTTCCATCTTGAACTTCCTCAGGCTTTGAAAATGAATAACGTATTTCATAAGTCGTTGTTGAAGAAATGTGTCGAACCTGTTGAGCTGTCCTCCTTGCCTCCTGCTCCTGTCATGGTGGATGGTAATTTAGAATTTCAAATCAGCAGGATTGTGGACTCTCGAGTTCTCCATAGATCCCTCCAGTATCTCATCCACTGGAAGGGTTACGGACCAGAGGAGAGGATGTGGGTTCCAGCGGCCGATGTTAATGCAAATCATCAGGTGAAGGCCTTTCACAGAGCCCATCCTGATAAGGTCGCTCCTGGGTGCCCGGAGGTCACCCGTAGAAGGGGGGGTACTGTCAGTGTTCCTCAGGTGACTGATGTCAGGAAATCAAGGAGATTGGCTGAGCGAGGAGGAATCTAACAGCCTCCTTGATTTCTCTTGATTCAGTGTTGATAGGGTTAATGACCAGTTCCCTTTTCTCAGCTGTTGCTCAGTGGTCATCACTTCTACGCTTTATAGTCTGACCCCACCCTTCTGACTATGCGGTAGATAGCTTCATTTGGGTTTGGCTGAACTGGTGTGAGGTCGTCTCTGGTGTTCCTGTTCTTCCATCTTTACAGAAGTTAAGTGTCACGTTTGTTTGTATTTGTTATATTCCCTGTTGTTGTATTTAAGCCTGAGACAGAGACTTCCATTCGTCCATCTAGGGAGGAATGGGTTGTCTCTGGTCCTTAACTTATTCAAGGGCCTTATAGGAAAATCGGGGCCTAGGTATCCTGCATATGAATATTCCTACCTTCAAGGTCTATTCATATTTATAGGTAGTCAGGGCCCTTAAGATAAGATGCCTTTATTGTCACTGTACAATACAATGTAATACAATGTACAATACAATGAAATGTTGTTTGGAGCAATCCTAGATGCCATGGACAGAGGAACAAGAACTAACATTTAAACTAAAGCATTACACTAGAAAAAAAAAATAAACATTGCACTAAAAAGCATTACTATTCACAGTTCACAGCATATATTGTATATAGCCAGAGCAAAGTAGGAAGTGCTTATGAGTATATATACACACTGATCAGACACCACTGCAGACAAGAGATCATCATGGGTTCATGAATGCAGCAGTCACTTTCAGTCTGTGGTAGTTTCTATCCTAGGAAGGGGCAATAATCTCTGAGCATTTAGGAGACTGATTGTTTTGGGGTAAAAGCTGTTCTTCAGCCTAGTGGTGCAGGCATGTAGGGCTCTAAGACGCCTACCAGAGGGTAGGGGAATGAAAAGGCTGTGGCCGGGGTGAGTTGGATCCCCGCAGATAATTTTTGCCCTGTTGCTGCAGCGAGCAGTGAAGATGTCATCCAGTGATGGTAACTGAGTACCAGTGATTCTGCCAGCCATTCTGATTATGCGCTTGAGGATTTTCTTGTCCTCAGAAGAGCAACCGGAGTACCACACTGTAATGCAGTATGTGATAACAGATTCTATGGTGCACCTGTAAAAATTGACTAGTAGCTGTTTTGGGAGTTGTGCTTGCTTCAGACTCCTCAGAAAATAAAGCCTCTGAAGGCCTTTTTTGGTAATTTCTGTTGTGTTTTTTATCCATGACAGGTCCTGACTAATATGAACTCCCAAGTATCTGAAACTTTGAACTATCTCCACGTTTCCACCATTAATGCTAATGGGATGGTGTCCATTTCGTTTCTTCTTCCTAAAATCCAGAATTAGCTCCTTTGTTTTCTTGGTATTGAGTATGAGGTTGTTGTTCTTACTCCATCTCTCTAGGTTCTCAACCTCTTTCCTATAGGCTGTTTCATCATTGTTGGAGATTAGGCCTATCACGGTCGTGTCATCTGCAAATTTTATAATGGTATTGGTATTGTGAATAGGTTTACAGTCATTTGTGAAGAGGGAATAAAGGAGAGGGCTCAACACACAGCCTTGCGGTACCCCAGTGTTTAGTGTTAAGGATGAATAAAAGTGCTTGCCCATGCGTACGATTTGTGGTCTTTTTGTAAGAAAATCCAGTATCCAGTTGCACAGGTGTGAGCTGAGACCCAAGTTGTTCAGTTTCGTTGCCAACTTGTTGGGAGGGATGGTGTTAAAGGCCGAGCTGTAATCAATGAACAGCATCCGCACATAGCTGTCTCTCTGCTCCAGGTGTGACAGCGCAGTGTGAAGGGTAAGTGAGACAGCATCCTCAGTTGACCTATGTGCTCTGTAAGCAAACTGGTATTGGTCCATGGAGGTGCAGATCTTGCTCTTCATGTGCCTGAGGACAAGTTGTTCAAAGCACTTCATAGCAATAGGAGTGAGAGCCACCGGGCGATAATTACTTAAGGTCTTCACCCCTGCCTGTTTTGGAATTGGGACAATTGTGGAGGACTTCAGGCAAGTGGGGACAATGGCCTGCTCTAGTGAGCTGTTAAACATACTGGTAAACACTGTTATTAGGGTTGTCTAGGAGGTGACCTGTTTCTTCCCTAGTTTCCAGGCCCAGTTACTGTTTCCCTCCTGTGTTCAGTGTGGAGTTTCCTCCCCCCCCCCCCCCCCCCAACACTGATCGTGACAGGGGGTTGGTAGCAGATGCAGCAACCAGCCAGAGCTGCCACTGAATGGTTGACTTGCTCTTCAACATCATCTCAAGTGACAACAAATACACACAGCCAGGAAACAGTGGGTTCCTCTGACACCACTCTTAGTTGGCATGGCCCAGTAACTGCCTCTGTGCCCTCACCTGTCCTGAACCTGTCTCTTGCTTTTGCTGCTCCTTCTGCTAACTAAGTAGTGATAGCCCACGGCTCTGCTCTGCTTTTCAGCAAGGATTAACTTTGTGAGGATAGTGAACAGTTACAGGCAAGTACAGACTTGGAGAAAAGGTCCGCTGTGGACTTCTCTAGGCGTGCAACTACTGATGATAACAGTCAGGTGGGAGCACATGTTTCAAGAGGGGGGCAGGGACGTGTGCAAGAGACAGTTGAGAAGTAGATGATGATGTGGCTGATCGCACGTGGATGCTGGGAGGAGAGGGGGCACTGTCACCATCAGGGGCCAAAGGTGGCAACGTGCCCATGAGACAGCAGGGTGGAAGCATGCCTGTGAGACAGCAGGGTGGAAACAGTGGAAGATCTGCAGCCAAACATGGTAGGGGTACACCGTCTGCTACTCAGGAGACTACCTATGAGGAACACACTAGGAGTGCATGGGTTCATCAGCAGAAGAAAGCTGTCTTTCCTTCCCATCGACTTCAATGTCATCTATTGCTCCTGATCCTCCTCCTACACCTCGTAAGTTGTTTCCACAGAAATTGATCACCGAGGCGATTCCAAATAGACAACAGTATGCGTGCACTCATCCAACGGTGCAAAAGCTGAACGTGCACCTGGCCAAATTGCTGGTACTACAATCTTTTTCCATGTACTTGACTCTGCACATTTCAGAGAACTGATGGCTTGTGCCCACTCAAGGTGGAGAGTCCTAAGCCGACATTACTTTTCCAAAAAGCTCTACCAGCCCTGCACACATACGTTGAGCAGCAGGTGGGACAGTCCTTGGGCGTTGTAACTATGGTCAAGGACAATATATGTCGTTCACATCCAAGTGGGTAAATATGGTTCTGAACCAGGCAAACCAGCATCTTGGCCAGGTAATGGCAATGCCGAATCCACATTGTAATGCTGCCTTACTCTGCCTCCTCATCTTCCACCTTGTCCTCAACCTCCCCTCTAGGCACAGTTCGCAGTGGTCCTCCAGCATATCACCTATGCAAAGCTAGGCGTTGTCAAGCGGTTCTGCATCTGGTCAGCTTTGGTGAACAGAGCCACACCGGGGAGGAACTGCTCCGCGTCATCAATAAAGAAATTGAACACTGGCTGTCTCCTTCCCACCTGCAGATAGGAACCATGGTTACCGATAGCGTTAAGAACATTTTTTCTGCGCTGCATCATGGAGGGCTGACCCATGCCCTTGCATGACACAAGTCTTCAATCTCATTGTCACCCGATTCCTCAAGTCTTACACTGAACTGCAAGAGCTGTTAAAAATGTCCAGGAAACTGTGCATGCACTTTAGCTACTCTTACCATGAAAAACATGCCCTTGCTTAAGTTGCAAAGGCAAAATGCTCTTCCCCAACATCACTTCATATGCAACGTTTCCACCCACTGAAACTCCATGCTCCATATGTTAAACCGCCTGTATGAGCAGTGGAAGGCAGTCAATGATTTCTTAATGCAGCAGGTCTACTCCCCAGTGTAATTTCCATGTTAGCCAGTGGCAGCTCATGCATGACACGTGCCATTTGCTCAGGCCCTTTGAGGAGGCCACTTTATTTGTTAGTCGGCAGAACTATCGATCATTCCACTCCTTCACGTCCTGGAGGGGATGTTGACAAATCTAATTGACGAGGGGACAGAAGACATGTCACCTACATTTCACGGCCACCTGATGCTGGAGGAGGATAAATTGGCAGAGGAGGAGGAGGTTTTAAGCATCCAGGAATTACAAACAAGTCCTGTGGAATCCATGCTTGGTTCATTTTAGTGAACGTGAGCTTGTCCACGTTGGCTGTGGAAAGGTGGATGCGCCTGTCCATGATCACACCCCCTGCCGTGCTAAACACATGTTCCGACAATACACTTACCGCAGGGCAGGCCAGCACCCCTAGGCATAAAGGGCAAGCTCAGGCCATGTGTCCAATTTGGAGACCCAGAAGTTAAATGGGACAGACCCATCAGTCAGTACGTGCAGACGTGTACACACATACTCTTAGACCATGTTGCTGAAACGCTGCCTCCTGCTAAGACGGTCAGTATCAAATGGTGGTGCTCGATGTTGTGGCGTGCTGACAAAGCTTTTCCACATTTTGGTCATGCTAACCCTCCCTTCTAAGGTGGTGGCGGTGCCCCAGCTTCATTGGCGACTTCCTCCTCCACCTCATGCTTCCACTGAGCCCCTGCTGTCAGGAGGGAATGCCGTCAGTATCACGTCTACCAGCGTATGCTTTTATTCCAGTGGTGGAAGTAAGGACGGCCCGTTGTTCCTGTAACGGGGATCCAGCAGGGTGGCTACCCAATAATCAGCACTGGTAACAATCAGGGCAACTCAGCGGTCATTGCGCAGGCAGCATGAAGTCGCTAATGTTTGCCAGGCTGCCCAGAGGCAACGACAAACTGTTCTCGTGTGGGAGGTGTATTGTCTGTGTCCTCTGTATCCCCCAGCCACACTCCATTGATACCTGTGAGCTGATTTTGGTGCCACCCTGCTGTGAACGTGGTTCCTCCTCCTCATCATCATCCTCCTCATCCTCCAAAACTGTGCCCTTGCTGGACAGTTGTGTATCTGGACGATTTTGGTGCAGGACCCCCACCCTCGGAGCCACCTGTGGACGACTGGCCTGATAACTGTGGGAATGATCCCTGTTCTTCCTCCTCTTCCTCCTGTACTATATCCTCATCCATTATCGCCTGAAGCGTTTTTCAAAGAGGCATAGAAGTGGGATAGTAATGCTGAGCACAGCATCATCGGCACTGGCCATGTTGGTGGAGCACTTAAAACAGCGCAACACTACACACACATCCCTCATGGAGGCCCACTCGGTGGTGGGGAAGTGGTGCTGTTCCGCAGAGCAACTCACCCGTGTGTGCTGCAGCTGAAACTCCACTATCGTCTGCTGCTGCTCGCACAGTCTCTCCAGCATGTGAAAGGTGGATTTCCTCCTTGTGGTTAAGTCGGATATGAGGTGGTGAGCAGGAAGGCAGAAGTTAAGCTGCAGCATAGACAGGCGAGCAGCAGCAGAACACCGATGCACGCTGTGGGGTTTTTCCCCCAAATTTATGAGCTTCAGAAAAGCCTGCTGTCATTTCTCCCTAGCTGTTCTGAAGTTGGTGGTGCAGGTGTTGCACTGACGCGAGCAGGAGGTGGAGGCACCGAGAAACGTCCAGCAATAGGACATGGCCAAACCCTTTCCGCCTCAGGCCCAGCCACCCCTACATTTACCCAGTGGGCAGTTAGGGAGATATAACGTCTCTGTCCGTACTTAGTGGTCCACGTATCAGTCATTATGTGAACCTTGTCACTGATTTTGTCCGCCAATTGTTTGTGCAGGGCAGGGATGGCACTCCTGGAAAAGTAGTGGCGGCTGGGAACCACATACCGCTGGACTACCACCATCATAAAATTGTTTGTCTCCACCAGACAGAACGGCAGCATTTAAAAGGCCAGGAATTTGGAAATGCTGGCATTCAGGGCCAGGGCTCGCGGGTGGGTAGGGGGGCACTTCCTATTTCTCTCCAGTGTTTGGGGGATGGACAACTGAACGCTTCCATGGGACAGTGTGGAGATGATTGGTGACATTGGTGGTGGAGTTGCTGTCGCATCCTCTTTTTGCGGGGTGCCAGGTGGCCCTGTCGCTCCAGAAGGGGAGGAAGAGGCCAAGACTGCAGCAGAAGAGGGAACAGGAGGAACCTCAGATCTTTTGTGGTTTTTCAGGTGTCTACTGCACTGCAGCTCATGCTTTGTAGTTAGATTCCTGGTCATGCAGGTGGTGATCAGGTTTAAAAAATGTTTGCCTCGCTTCAGGCTTTGTCTGCACGGCATGCAAACCACCCGTATCTTGTCATCAACACATGGCCTGAAGTACTGCCACATCAGGGAACTTCTTTGAGCTTGCTTTGGTGTCCTCTGTCCCTCGACCCATTGCGCAGTAGCAGGTGTACTGGCTAGGAGCCGGGCTCTGTGATTTTGCACCCTATTTAGGCCTCATGCACACGACTGTTCCGTTTTTTTGCGGTCCGAAAACCGCGGATCCACAAAAAATGGACCCATTGTAAAAAAAATGCAAAACGGACAAGAATAGGACATGTTCTATTTTTTTTGCGGGGCCACGGAACGGAGCAACGGATGCGGACAGCACACGGAATGCTGTCCGCATCTTTTGCGGTCCCATTGAAGTGAATGGGTCCGCATCCGAGCCGCCATAACAGCTGCTCGGATGCGGACCCAAACAACGGCCGTGTGCATGAGGCCTTACTATTTTGCAGTGCGTCTAGCGCTGCATGACCACCACCTCTTCCTCCGAACTGCACACGTCACTCAGATGACCTGGATGCCACGTGAGGTTTAGGACCTAATCAGCCTCCACATCATCTTCCACCCACTCCTCACCCCTGCCCTCCCTGCCGGTTTGCACAGTGCAGATGTGTTTCATCATTATCATGAGAGACGTGCTGCGGTGGTCCTCCCACGTCCTCACCCTCAAAAATAAGTGGTTGGGCATCAGTGCACTCAATCTCTTACACTTCTGGAGCAGGGCTAGGTGGATGCCCCACAGAACCCCCACCAGCAGAGTCATCAATAAGCATAATTGACTGCTGCATGAATTGGGGCTCAGACTGCTTGGCTGATGTTCAAGAGATTGAGGTGAAAGACAGAGGCCCATGGGCCGCCGGTGCCAACTCTGCACTTTCAGCAGGACCAGGTGGAAGACAATGTGAAGCAACTGGAGTCAATATCAGCCATCCAATCTTCTACCGCCTCTACTTGTTCTGGCCTCACTATTCGTACAGCGGTATTCGGGCCTACAAAATGATGCAGAACGTTCTGTCTTCTGAGTGCACCAGAGGAAGGTGTTTCATTTTGGCGCGTAGCTGGCAGATTGGCAACGTCCTCTCCCTGCAGCAGGAGCTCCACCAACGCCATCAGCACCACAGCCACATCCCTTATTTGATACTTTCCTAATTAGTTTTTACGGTCACCCACAAAATTGGCTTACAGACAAACAATTGTATTTCTGTGTCACGGTTGCAAAGGAGATGCATCTCCCCCCTAAAAATAGATTTATCATCCAGAATATTAACAGACAGATTAAGTATTCTGTTTCCATGTCAAAGATGCAAAAAAGGTGTTTTGCCCCCCCAAAAATGGGTTTATGTCACCCACAGAATTAACAGACTGATTAACTATTCTATTACAGAAAGACGGGTGCAAAGGTGGTGTTGGGAACCCCAAAAAATTGCTTTATGTCACTGACACAATTAACAGACTGATTACCTATTCTATTTCTGTGTGACAGATGCACAGGCGGTGTTTTAAACCCTAAAATGGCTCTATGACACTAACACAATTAACAGATTAACTATTCTATTAAAGTAAGACAGATGCAAAGGCGATGTTTGGAACCCTAAAAAATGGCTTTATGTCACCGACACAATTAACAAACGGATTATCTATTCTATTACAGTAAGACGGATGCAATTCTATTTCTGTGTGACAAATACAAAGGCAGTGTTTTTTACCCCAAAAAATGGCAACAGGTTACCCACAAACTTAACAGTAGAGATGTTGCGAAATAAAATTTTCCTTTCGCAAAAGGTGAACGCAAATTTCCGCAAATGTTCGCGAACGGGTGAACCGGGCGAACCGCCATAGACTTCAATAGGCAGGCGAATTTTAAAACCCACAGGGACTCTTTCTGGCCACAATAGTGATGGAAAAGTTGTTTCAAGGGGACTAACATCTGGACTGTGGCATGCCGGAGGGGGATCCATGGCAAAACTCCCATGGAAAATTACGTAGTTGACGCAGAGTCAGGTTTTAATCCATAAAGGGCATAAATCACCTAACATTCCTAAATTGTTTGGAATAACGTGCTTTAAAACATCCAGTGTGTGTAAACGATCAGGTATGATGTTGTATCGATCAGGTAGTGTAAGGGTTACGCCCGCTTCACAGTGACAGACCAAACACTGACAGACCAAACTCCCCGTTTAACACACCACAAACAGTCCATTTGCACAACCGCAAACTCCCCATTTGCACAAGGTTGGATACCAAGCTAGCCATGTCCCGTTCCTTTTCCTCACTGACGTCATTGAAGGTCTCTTCCTCCACCCAGCCACGTACAACACCAAGGGTCCCCGAAAGGTGACAACAAGCCCCCTGGGATGCCTGCTGTGGTTGGTCTTCCACCTCCTCAAAGCCACCTTCCTACTCTGACTCCTCTTCTTCAGACTCCTCTCTCTGTGTTGCTGCAGGTCCAGCAATCGACGACGACAAGGCTGCTTCTGGTGGTGATGGTGACCAGACCTCTCTTCCTCTTCATGCTCATCTACGGCCTGATCCAGCACTCTTTGCAGGGCACGCTCCAGAAAAAATGCATATGGGATGAGGTCGATGATGTTGCCTTGGGTTTGACTGACCAAGTTTGTCACCTCCGCAAAAGGACGCATGAGCCTACAGCCATTGTGCATGAGCGTTCAGTAACTCGGCCAAAAAATACCCAGCTCCGCAGAGGCTGTCCTCTTTTTTTTTTATTAATAAAATCTGTTCTTAACAGTTTAATCCCTGTTACGTCCCCTATCAGGGGCTGGTGTTTGGAATAGATTTTAGGAACCGGGAGATGGAAAAAGATGGTTGGTCGGTCCTCTTACTTCCAATTTGGGGCACTGCGCGTGCGCCGTGCAATGTACTGTGCCACCCTATATGAGTGGTGTGTTAAGTAGTACTATTCTTATCAGTTTAATCCCTGTTACGTCCCCTATCAGGGGACGTGTATCGAATAGATTTTAGACAACCGCAAAGAGTTGTCGATAGTTGACACACTCATGACATAAATTTTATTCCTCTATGCGTCAATCTTGGTGTAGTGATGACTGTGCTCGTGTGCACGTTTGGGAGATTGCAGGCGCTGGCGGTTTTTCAAAGCCTATGGTCGTGCTGAGGTAGTTCAGTGACAGTTAAGTGACCCAGAAAACAATGATTCTGCCGTGTGGGCCCATTGTTGGCCTAGTAGGCTTTAATGATCACCTTAGATGATCACTAAGAAAATTTATGTTTTTTCTATGCAAAATTATCCAGCTGATCGCTTTTGGTCTGTTCACAATGAAGCAACGGCCTTATCATCTGGGGTGTGCCAACATTGCCAACACACTCATAGAGGTGATCGCTTCATTGTGATACGCAAGCCCCTTCACCACAACAAGGTAACGATCACGAAGGGGAATTGACACATGTATGTGCCTTTTTTTTTTTGTTTTGTTTTTGCAGCCACAGTGCAGCACCAGAGGCCTGAAAAATTAGGTATTGTTGCAGCCGAAAAAATTTATGTTTTCCAGGCAGAAAGTGCACTAAAACATTGCGGCTTGAACCCTAGTTGGTGGCTTGAACCCTAGAAGTCACGCAAGTCATCCGGCATGCAAAGATTAAATACAGCAGCGTGTGGATCATTTTTAGCCCAAGGCATCTCATCAGGCCTTTTTTAGTCAAATGCATCCCCCACTGTCAGTCCCTTCGGGATCCATGCCTCATTCATCTTAATAAACGTGAGGTAATCTAGACTTTTTTGACCTAGGCGACTTCTCTTCTCAGTGACAATACCTCCTGCTGCACTGAAGGTCCTTTCTGACAGGACACTTGAAGCGGGGCAGGCCAGAAGTTCTATCGTAAATTGGGATAGCTCAGGCCACAGGTCAAACCTGCACACCCAGTAGTCAAGGGGTTCATCGCTCCTCAGAGTGTCGATGTCTGCAGTTAAGGCGAGGTAGTCTGCTACCTGTCGGTCAAGTCGTTCCCTGAGGGTGGACCCCGAAGGGCTGTGGTGATGCATAGGAATTAAAAATCTCTGCATGTCCTCCATCAACAGCACGTCTGTAAAGCGTCCTGTCCCTGCCGGCGTGGTCGTGGTAGGAGGAGGATTACTTTCACCTCTTCCCCTGTTAGATTCCCGTTGTGCTGTGACATCACCCTTATACGCTGTGTAAAGCATACTTTTTAACTTGTTTTGGAACTGCTGCATCCTTTCCGACTTCCGGTAATTCAGTAACATTTCAGCCACTTTCTGCTTATACCGGGGGTCTAGTAGCGTGGCCACCCAGTACAGGTCGTTCTCCTTCAGCCTTTTTATACGAGGGTCCCTCAACAGGCATGACAGCATGAAAGACCCCATTTGCACAAGGTTGGATGCCGAGCTACTCATGTCCCGTTCCTCATCCTCACTGATCTCATTGAAGGTCTGTTCTTTTCCCCCAGCCACGTACAACACCACAGGTACCAGATAGGTGACAACAAGCCCCCTGGGATGCCTGCTGTGGTTGGTCTTCCTCCTCCTCAAAGCCACATTCCTCCTCTGACTCCTCTTCCTCAGACTCCTCTTCCAGCGTTGCCGCAGGTCCAGCAAGCGATGCTGATAAGGCTGTTTCTGGTGGTGATGGTGAACACAACTCTTCCTCTTCACGCTCATCTATGGCCTGATCCAGCACTCTTCGCAGGGCACGCTCCAGGAAGAAAACAAATGGGATGATGTCGCTGATGGTGCCTTCGGTGCGACTGACTAGGTTTGTCACCTCTTAAAAAGGACGCATGAGCCTACAGGCATTGCGCATGAGCGTCCAGTAACGTGGCAAAAAAATACCCAGCTCTGCAGAGGCTGTCCTAGCACCCCGGTCATACAAATACTCGTTGACGGCTTTTTCTTGTTGGAGCAGGCGGTCAAACATTAGGAGTGTTGAATTCCAACGTGTCGGGCTGTCGCAAATCAAGCACCTCACTGGCATGTTGTTTCGCCGCTGAATAACGGAAAAGTGCGCCGTGGCCATGTAGGAACGCCTGAAATGGCCACACACCTTCCTGGCCTGCTTGAGGACGTCCTGTAAGCCTGGGTACTTATGCACAAAGCGTTGTACGATCAGATTCAACACATGTGCCATGCACGACACATGTGTCAACTTTCCCAAATTCAATGCCGCCAACAAATTGCTTCCGTTGTCACACACCACTTTGCCGATCTCCAGTTGGTGCGGAGTCAGCCACTGATCCACCTGTGCGTTCAGGGCAGACAGGAGTGCTGGTCCGGTGTGACTCTCTGCTTTCAGGCAAGTCAACCCTAAGACGGCGTGACACTGTCGTATCCGGGATGTGGAATAGTCCCTGGGGAGCTGGGGGGGTGCAGTTGATGTGGAGCAAGACGCAGCAGCAGAAGAGGACTCAGCCGAGGAGGTTAGCGAAGAGGATGGAGTAGGAGGAGTAGAGGAGGTGGCAGCAGGCCTGCCTGCAAGTCGTGGCGGTGTCACCAACTCCTCTGCAGAGCCACGCATTCCATGCTTGGCAGCCGTCAGCAGGTTTACCCAATGCGCAGTGTACGTGATATACCTGCCCTGACCGTGCTTTGCAGACCAGGTATCAGTGGTCAGATGGACCCTTGCCCCAACACTGTGTGCCAGACATGCCATGACTTCCTTTTCCACAATAGAGTACAGGTTGGGGATTGCCTTTTGTGAAAAAAAAATAATCGGCCGGGTACCTTCCACTGCGGTGTCCCAATAGCTACAAATTTTCTGAAGGCCTCAGACTCCACCAGCTTGTATGGTAAAAGCTGGCGGGTTAAGAGTTCCGACAAGCCAGATGTCAGACGCCGGGCAAGGGAGTGACTCTGTGACATTGGCTTCTTACGCTCAAACATTTCCTTGACAGACACCTGGCTGTGGGCAGATGAGCAGGAACTGCTGAAGGTGAGAGGCGGAGTGGCGTGTGGTTGAGAGGGGGCAAGGAGGACAGCAGTGGTTGACGTGGCTGAAGATGCTGGATAAGGAGGAGGATGGTGGCTTTGAGTTTCTGTGCTGCTTGTACTCATCATGTGTTGATCCCATAGGCGTTTGTGATGTGAGATCATGTGCCTTTGCAAAGCAGTTGTACCTAGGTGGGTGTTGGACTTCCCATGACTCAGTTTCTTTTGGCACAGGTTTCAAATGGCATTGCTGTTATCAGAGGCAGACACACAAAAAAAATGCCACACTGATGAGCTTTGCAATGACGGCATTCTGGTGGTGGCAACAGCATGCGTTGATTGGCGCGCTGTCTGGCTGACCCCGGGTGCCGATACATGCTGTCTGACTGTGCCACTAGCTCCTTGCGACGACCTCCCCCTGCTTCCAACTCGTCTCCTCCTCCTCTCTGTCTCCCCATCTGAACTTTTCCCCTGTTCTTCTTCTCTTCGAGCGGGCACCCACGGACACATCGTCATCATCAACCGCTTCACTTGTATCTGACAACTCAGCAAAGGAAGCAGCAGCGGGTACAACATCATCATCATCACACCGTACGTCCATGTGTGTAATGCTGCCTGACTGAGACATATCCCTGTTATCTACATCCTCTGGCAATAATGTTTGTGCATCACTCATTTCTTCCAACTGATGTGTAAATAACTCCTCTGACAGATCAAGTGAAGCGGCTGTGGTGCTAGTGTTGGTGGTGGCGGCGGGCGGGCGAGTGGTAACTTGAGAGGTGCCCAAAGCTGAGCTGGAGGAGGATGGTGCGTCAAGGTTCCGAGCGGAAGCTGTAGAAGATCGGGTGTCCTCTGTAAGCCAGTCCAACTATGTCCTCAGAACTTTTCGAGTTCAGGGTACGTGGCCTCTGAACACTGGGCATTATTCTAGGGCCAAAGGAAATCACAGCACCACAACCACGATGGCCCCTGCGGGGGGGCCTGCCTCTGCCTGTCATTTTTTTTTAGATTAGTGGTACTATGCGTGCAAGGTACTGTGCCACCCGATATGAGTGGTGGGCAGTGGGCACAGTTTAGTCTGTGGGCCTGACACTCACTGGCAGGCAACTGCAATTATATTACAGAGAAAAAATTAAATGACTTTTATCTGCAAGGTACTGTGCCACCTGATTGAGTGGTGGGCACTGGCAGTGGGCACAGTACAGTCAGTGGGCCTGACACACACTGGCAGGCAACTGCAACTATATTACAGAGAAAAAAATTCATGACTTTTTTATCTGCAAGGTACTGTGCCACCCGATATGAGTGGTGGGCAGTGGGCACAGTACAGTCTGTGGGCCTGACACTCACTGGCAGGCAACTGCAATTATATTACAGAGAAAAAATTTTATGACTTTTTTATCTGCAAGGTACTGTGCCACCCGATATGAGTGGTGGGCACTGGCAGTGGGAACAGTACAGTCAGTGGGCCTGACACACACTGGCAGGCAACTGCAATTATATTACAGAGAAAAAATTAAATGACTTTTTTATCTGCAAGGTACTGTGCCACCCGATATGAGTGGTGGGCCCAGTACAGTCAGTGGGCCTGACACACACTGGCAGGCAACTGCAATATATATATATATATATATATATATATAAATAAATAAAAAAAAAACAGACTGATGTACCAGCCCTAAAAAGGGCTTTTTGGGGTGCTGTCAGGATGCTGTCCTTACAGCAGATGAGTCTTTGAGGACTGGAGTGGACACAGAACACTGGCCTAGCTAACGATTTCCCTATTAATTCAGCAGGAGCAGCACTCTCCCTGCTCTAACTAACACTGCAGCTTCAGAATGAATCTAAGATAGATGCTGTCCTTGCTTTTTGATAGGAGGTGGGAGGGTCTGGGAGTGAGGGTATGTTGATTGGCTGGAATGTGTCTACTTACTGTGAGGTACAGGGTCAATGTTTGCTCAATGATGATGTATAGGGGGCGGACCGAACATCGCATATGTTCACCCGCCGCGGCGAACGCGAACAAGCGATGTTTGCCGGGAACTGTTCGCCGGCGAATAGTTCGGGACATCTCTACTTAACAGCCCGATTAAGTATCTTATTTCTGTGTCACTGGTGCAAAACAGGTGTATTGCACCGATCAAAAAGGTCTACAGGTCACCCACAGACTGAACAGCCACTTTAAAAGCCTAACACTGTCCCTCATTGCAGCAGCGTCCTGTCCCTACACTAGCTAGAGCAGAATGGCACCGCAACATGTGATCCGGCATTCATGCATGCAGGGTCACATGTTGCGCCGGCCAATCAGAGCAATGCCAATACTAGGCATGACTGTGATGGCTTCCAAGTGCCTACAGTTTAAAAGCTAGTTGATTCGCTGCGCTGCAGCCTTCCATAAAGCTTTATTTAAAATCCAAACACCGAACAGGGACAATGACTTTCGCGCCAATGGCCATGTTCAGGTTCGGGTGCCCGGACACCATAATGTTTGGTAGGAACCCGAACATTATGGTCCGGGTTAGCTCATCCCTAACTGTTACAGTCTCATAGACTTAAAACTTCAATGATAGTCAATGGCAATGACACAAGTTTTCACACGTAGCAACATAGCTAAACCAGACATTGAAAAGGTCAGTCTGTCTGGTTTTGGTGGTAAACAAGTTTGACTTTTTCCCTCTTCTTTAGCCCCTTCCCGACCAGCGCCGTAATAGTACAGCGCTGCGGGAAGTGACTTCCCAACCAGTGCAGTAATACTATGGCGCGCTGATTGGGCGGGTGCAGGAGCTGCGCTCACCCGATCAGCTGCAGGGGACCATTAACCCTCACTCTGCCGCAGTCAGCCCTGACCGCAGCATGTGCGGGGTGTGTGGATGGAGGGAGGTCCCTCCCCTTCCCCATCGGGTCCCCGTGCTGCTGTGACGGGGACCCGATGGCGGGGAAGGCAGCCCGATGCCTGCCTTAGGCATCAGGGCTGCCTTCCATGTAAGCCTGCGAGATCCAGATCCCCTGGATCTCACAGGCAGGAAGTGTATTACAGTGTGTAATACACTTACAGCTAATGCATTACAATACAGAAGCATTGTAATGCATTGTACAGGGGATCAGACCCCCAAAAGTTAAAATAAAGTTTTGCATAATAATAATAAAAAAAAAAAAAGTTTCAAGTAAAAGAAAAAAAGCGTTCTTTTCCCAGAATTAAGTAATAAAAAATTGCAAAGAAAAAGAAAAGTGTAAGTATTACGTATTGCCGTGTCCGTATCGACCGGCTCTATAAAAATATCACATGATCCACCCTGTCAGGTGAATGCATAAAAAAAAAAAATATTTGCTAAAACAGCCATTTTTGGTCACCTTCCCTCACAAAATGTGTAATACCAAGCGATCAAAAAGGCGTATGTAGCCCAAAATGGTAACAATCAACCCGTCATCCCATCCCACAAAAATTAGACCCTAACTAAGACAATCGCCCAAAAAAAAAAAAATGGCTCTCAGAAAATGGCAACACAAAAACAAGATTTCATTCTGTTCAAAAATGCATTTACTGTGTAAAACTGAACAAAAATAAAAATAATAGACATATTGGGTATCATCACGTCAGTAACAACCTGTTTTATAAAAAATATCACATGATATGCCCCCTCAGGTGAATTCTGTAAAAAATAAAATAAAAAAACTATGCCAAAACATTTTTGTCAACTTGCCTCACAAAAAGTGTAATACCAAGCGATCAAAAAGTCTTATGTACCTCAAAATTGTACCAATCATCCCACAAAAATTTAGGCCCTAGAGAAGATAATCTGAGAATAAAATGAGAAGATAAACACCAGAATTTTTTTTTAAAAAAAGGGCAGTCATAAAATGGCAACACAAAAACAAGATTTCATTCTGTTCAAAAATGCATTTACTGTGTAACACTTAAGAAAAAGAAAAATAATACACATATTGGGTATAGCCGTGTCCGTAACAACATTCTCTATAACAATATCACATTATATGCCCCCTCAGGTGAATACTGTAAAAAAAAAAAAAAAAAAAAAAAAATAGGCCTAAACAGCCTTTTTTTTTCACCTTGCCTCACAAAAAGTGTAATACCAAGTGGATCAAAAAGTTTTATGTACCCTAAAATGGTACCAATGAAAAGGTCACCTCATCCCAAAAAAAATGAGCCCCCACATAAGACAATCACTCAAAAAATAAAAACCAATGGCGCCCATAAACCAATCCATCAAATTCTGCGCTGCAAAAGCCATATGGCGCTCCTTCCGTTCTGAGTCCTGCCATGAGCCACGACAGCAGTTTACCACCACATATGGGGTGTTGACGTATTTAGGAGAAAATGGTTAACAAATTATGGGGTGCTTTTTTTCCTGTTACCCCTTTGGTAAATTTGGGGCTAAAGCAACATTTTATTGGAAGAAATGAAACTTCATTCTCACACCCAAGTGTTTCCAAATTCTGTAAAACGCTTATAAGGTCAAAGTGCTCAGTACAACCCTTAATATATTCTGTGAGGGGTGTAGTTTTCAAAATAGGGTCACTTTTTGAGGGTTTCCGCTGTAGGGGTATGTCAGAATCTGTTCAAATACAAAATGGTGCCCAAAAACCATTTTAGCAAAATCTGTCTTCAAAAACCATATGGTGCTCCTTTCATCTGAACACTGCCATGTGCCCCTACAGCAGTTTAAACTAACTGAAAAATATCTTTAGAAGAAGGTTTCCGTCTCAATTCATTAATTGTGATTCACTGCCTGTAAAGACGGTTAAAATAAAAATAATAACACCTTTTATTCTTGTATTATTTAAAAATTGTCAGTGATACCATCCCCTCATGGGAACAAACAAGCAAATAATAGAGGGGTAATGTTTCTGTACACGGTGTGTGCAACAATGTATCACACCACCGTGTTCTGTGTATCAGAAACTGACATCCAGCAGAGGTCATTAGATATAAACACCTCAATTACACTGGCTACAATGTTGTTGAGCCAAGTGTGATCTGGATGTAAATTCCCCTCCACACAGATATACTTTCCAGGGTGAAATCCAGCGGTTTTAGTAGGCACCACGATATCTGTGTGATAGTCTGACTCAGAGAGCACAAGTCCTGGGTACGGATGTTACTCACACAATAATAGAGTGGGTGCCTTTAGTGAGTTCAGACTAGCACAGTGTCTGCAAAATATCTCCTCACAAGGAGTGTTGGTTTTTGTAGTCACGTGTACTTAGGCGTCCTTTGGAGGCTATACAAAATAACCCAAGGACTCTCTGAACTCTGGGTGAATAGACATCCTGTAACTGAGTTGTTCATTCTCACCAGGATTTCACCCTGGTAAACATATCTGTGTGGAGGGTAATTTACATCCAGGTCACACTTGGCTCAACAACATTGTAGCCAATGTAATTGAGGTGTTTATATCTACTGACCTCTGCTGGATGTCAGTTTCTGATACACAGAACACGGTGGTGTGATACATTGTTGCACACACCGTGTACAGAAACATTACCCCTCCATTATTTGCCTGTTTGTTCCCATGAGGGGATGGTATCACTGACAATTTTTAAATAATACAAGAATAAAGGTGTTATTATTTTTACCTACAGCAGTTTACCACCACATATGAGTTATTTCTGTAAACTGCAGAATCAGAGTAATACATATTAAGGTTTATTTAGTTGTTAACCCTTGCTGTGTTGCAAGAAAAAATTGATTTGATTGATAAAAAATTGACAAAAAGACATTTTGAAATTTCACCTACATTTTCCTTTAATTCTTGTGGAACACCTCAAGGGTTAACAAAGTTTGTAACATCAGTTTTGAATCAGTTGAGAGGTGTAGTTTCTAAAATGGGGTCTTTTATGGGTGGTTTCCATTATGTAAGCCCTTCAAAATCACTTTATAACTGAATTGGTGCTTAAAAAATGGTTTTGGAAATTTTGTTGAAAATTTGAAACATGGCTTCTAAACTTCTAAGCTTTCTAACGTCCTAAAAAAATAAAATGACATTTACAAAATGATGCCAACATAAAGACATATGGGGAATGATGACTGATAACTATTTTATGAGGTATTACTATCTGTCTTAAAAAGTAGAGAAATTAAAATTTCGAAAATTGTGAATTTTTCAAAATTTTTGGTAAATTTGGGATTTTTTTATAAATAAAGGAAAAATATATTGACTCAAATTTAGCACTGTCATGAAGTACAATGTGTCCCCAGAAAACATTCTCAGAATGGCCTGGATAAGTAAAAGTGTTCCAAAGTTATTACTACATAAAGTGACACAGGTCGGATTTGCAAAAAATGGCCTGGGCGGAAAGGTGAAAACTGTCCCGTGGTAGAAAGGGTTAAATAGTATTGTACCAGCTTCTCATTCAAAGTCCCTCAAAGTCGATCAGTATTTGTTAAACCTTTACACAGAGCCTCTCAAATACAGTGAAAATGAACAGGATATACAATCAAAACATATAGAATGCAGTTACACAGTATTAATCAGTGCAAGTTAACCCTTTCAAGTGAAATAAAGTAGTTTATAACTTTGCATGGGGGAAGGGACAGCCCTATTTCCATATATAGCAACTTTAGTCTGCAGTCTGTGATGAGCAGTTTGTCACTCCCCACCATCCAATGCCTGAAATTATGGAAAGCCACTAGGCCCAGGATAAGGGAGAAGGTCACCTCCTATCGCCACCCTCATCCTATCCCTGACCTAACCGCATGAGCGAACCCAGATGGCTCATGCCTGGGGCCCTACTGACCCTATCGGTCCCTGCAATATGGAAGTTAGGAATAAGAGACAGCCGATTCATCCACAACATGAATAAATCAGAGTCTCCCACAGGCCTAGTAACAAGGAGGAGACGGCAAGCAACAACAGAACGGCAGGTAAGTGTCCTGTGGCCAGATGACCACAGTCAACAGAACGACAAGCTCACTTACTGGAAGCCACAGCTTGCTGTCTTGTAGTTCCCCCTCCGGGGAACCCCAGGGACCCCCTTCCGGAGGTACAACTAACAGGACATGTCTAGCAACCATGCGGGATCATCCACATCATAGACAAACCACACATGGAACAAACAACTAGTCAAATATCAACCCATAAGTGCAGCACCACACATAACAACAATGGGGAAGAGTAGACATAGGCAAGGACCTCGATGTCCCACAACGAGGCCCTCAAGGACAGGGCAGCTGGAAATGCCCAGAAAAGAGCATTGCATCAAGCCCCAATAAAGGCTGAAGTGAATCTGACCTCAAGCTCTCAACACAAAGACTATAAGAGCCAAGAAGCCACACCCAGCTCCACCTAGCACACACCTTAACCCTGTGTTCACCAGAAGGGAAGGGAAACAGCCTTAAAAGGAAAGCGCACACACATGCATAAACAGCAACACGTTGCCACCGGCAACCAGCATGCGAAAGTGCCACAGTAAACAACATCCAAACCGTGACACAGTTTTCTTCAGCCGCATACTAAAGAAACCACTCAGCACTAGCAACAGTATTTGCAGCAAAACCTTACCCTACAGGTGCTGGCATACTTGGACTGCACCCTGTCACCCATAATCCAAGATCCCCTGGACTACTGGGCAGGCAAACTTGAAGTGTGGCCGCAACTGGTTGAGTTTGCCATGGGCATGCTTTCCGTCCATCCAGTAGTTTATTTTTCCGTTCTTCTGATACATCAGTAGAACAGAAAAACCTTTTTAAAAAGGATCCTGTATTTTGAGAATCCATAAGGCCTCTTTCACATGGTCATTATTTGGTCAGTATTGGATTAATATTTGTAAGCCAAAAGCAGTATTGGGTCCAAAACACAGAAGAGATTTAAATATTTCCATTACATTTTATCTCTGTTTTGGACCCACTCCTGTTTTTTGCTTACAAATACTGAATAAATACTGATGCAAAAATACTGACCCTGTGACAGAGGCCGTTAAAGTCCTGTATGCTTTTTTTTTCTTGATCTGAAATTGATTTCAAACATAAATGGCAAAACCGGATGGAAATTGAGCATAAGACTTATTTCACAGGGTCAGTATTTTGCATCAGTATTTAATCACTGTTTGTAAGCCAAAAGCAGGAGTGGGTCCAAAACACAGAAGAGATGCAAATATTTATATTAGATTTTATCTCTGTCTTGGACCCAATTCTGGTTTTGGCTTAGTTACTGATGTCTGAAAGGGGCTTTATGGATGCTCAAAATACTTTTGTTTTATTTTTCTGTTCTGATGAGCATGGTGCTCATGGGCAGTACAGAACATAACTCAAGACATGAAGAAGTATTTGACATTGATGACTAACCATGCTGACTAAACAAGTCAGGGCCAAAGTGACAAACACTAACCAGGATACTAAACAGAATAGCAGGGTGCCATTCATACAAAGCTAGAAATCATGTAATGGCATAGCACTTGAAATCCACTCACAAACCGCAAAAGCAAGTATCACTCAACACGCTGAAGGTGCCAAGCTGGAACCCACTCACACACACCAACACAGGATCATGGCAGACCCATAACTACAAAGTAGTAACATAGCAAGCAACCTGCACATAGCTTTTCTGCAGACAGAAGAGAGACTGATGTCCCAAGCATATCACCCACAGGTCTAAATAGCAATTAGGACACCTGACCACCTGATGTTCAGACACTTAGACCAGGGAAACATTAACCCTTTCACCATAAACAAATACAGGGTGCATACGAGTCGCAGGTAACTGTTCACACATACCCACAGAATTCCACAGCCAACAGCTGTGACAGTGAACCTTACTGTCACAGTGATTGTCAACTCAGCAAAAGAGTTTAATTCTTTAATTGTTACAATATTACAGGTTATAGTTGCTAGAGATATTTTGATTGACAGATTTTCATAATGATTTGTTCATAATAGTACATCTGCAGCAAACCGGGAGGAGCCGGTGCAGAGGATGGGAGTGGTAGTGGTCCTGATAAAGTTTTGTGTCACTTTATACTTCCTCAGACTGTTGCTCCCTAGGGATCAATGCATTGGAAATGTAGTACTGAAGAATGAGGCTAGAAATAAATGTAACAGTCTTTTTACTAACTACAACGTAGAACTTCAAATACATTCAGTAGCAGCAGATTTGAAGTGCAAAACTTCTCTGGCATCAGTAAAGATTATGGAGGCAGTTTGGATGGGCAGCACTTAGGTGGTACTGGCCTAGTAACGTTCTGGGAGATGGGTGTCTTAGCAATAGTTCCTTTCTTTTCAGCAGTGCCTTTAATACTTGTTGTAGCAGTTCACTCTGCTGTCTAACATCTCAAGACTTGAGGCTTGGAGTAAGCAGATCTCTCTTGAGATTCCTATTTGAAAGCAGGAGCTCTGAACTAAGCTTCCTCATTATTATTTTATTTTTAGGGGGAAAGATTAAAAAAAAAAAACCTTTAACATTATTTTGTAGAATTTATTTATGGCATTCACTGTGTGGTAAAAATAACATACTTTTGTTATGTGGGTCACTACAAAGATGATGATGCCACATTTCTGTATATTTTTTTTACTATTTTTTACTTCCTCCTGCAGGCTGTCAGCTCTGCAACTCCTCCTCCTCAAGAAAAAAGGGGATTGGGGCAGCTGCTTTAGCTGCTGATATCCCTGGTGTGGTATGGGTTTTGTATTTTATTTAAGCTGGAATTCCATGTTTTCAAACAATACTATAATTATAGCATTATCTTCACTACATGGGAAGATATCACTGTTACAAATGGGATGCAGCAAATGGAGCTGAAAGTGAAAGTAAACGTAAAAGCAGGTTTTACAGACATTATTCCCAATGCAATTTCTAACAGTGATATCTCCTGCTTATCTTGGGCTAATGCTGTCATTTTGGTCTTGTATGAAAGCCTGTGTGCAGCAATATTTGTCAGGCCGGCTCTCAGCATATTTGCCGTGCTGCGGCTGGATCTCCGCCGGTCCTCATTATAGTGAATTGGTCTGGATGGACTTCTAGCAGCGTATGGCTGCACACGGTAGTTATGGATCCCAGAGGCTGTTCCCCTGCCAGAACCATTAACGCCAGTGTGAAACAGGCCTTAAATACTTTTCCCACAGCCAAAGCTGAGGGCCAGCAAAACAGTTAGGTGGTTAAAGCTTGTAGGACATGGGCATAATATCATAGGAAATGTCATAAAAAAAATAAAAGATTTACAAATTAAAGCGCCATAATAAAGCAGGAAAATTTGTAGTATATATTAGAGGCGTGGCGATCTCCATGCAGTCATGCACACCTGACCAGTTAGTCTGCCCTGGAGGCTGGTTTTAAAGTCAGTATAAAACTGAGTCTACTTCTACAGCACCTACCAGTAGCCATTTGGCTCCAGGAAAAGTATATAGTGGGCTCAGCATGCATGTTGGTACTTGCATCCCTGGATCCGATGAAAGCTGTAATGGCACCGGACGGGGTAAAAGCAGAGTGTGCTTGGCGTGCATGCTGTACCTGCACTCTCTGGACTATTGTGTGGCTGTCATGGCCCATAACAAGTAGGAACTAGTGTTAGGGACCACTCATAGAGGCGACCTTGACGTGGTGAGTGGCTTATTACGCTTTGGCCAAAATGTACACCAATGCCTCATTCAACATCCAGCATAGAGGCAGGGCAGAGTGCTGGTTGCAGAGTGCTATTGCATTTGTATTTTGAGTTTATGATCTAAGTCAGTGCATTATAGTGTAAATGTTTTTTTAGTGTTTTACAATGCTGTTGGTAACTATGTAAATAAAAAGTTACAATAAAAAAATAAAAATAAAATTTGTATGGGGTCATTTATTAAGACCGGCATTTTAGATAGCAGTCTTAATAACCCCTGCGCTGGCATCTACATAACTTAGGCACATCCACCACCTGTCTAAATCTACGCCAGCTCTTCTGCTGTTTGAAATTAAAAAAATTAACAACTATGTCTCCTTACAGTCAGAAGATGATGTACTCCTCCGTAATGACCTTGAGAAGCTAAAGGATGAGTATTCAGAACGCTTTAAGCTGTGGTTCACTCTGGATAGTGCAACAGAAGGTAAGGTCAATGTTAAAAAAATGTAATAATAAATTTATATAAGGCAGTGGCTCACTCTCCCGTAACCCTGGGGTGGTGCTCTAGTCTAGTTGAATCACCCTTTCAAATATAGTAGATATTGTTAGAAAAAGACAGGCACTCTAACATTTTTTAATCACATGGACACAATGTAGCAAAAAATAGGTAATGTTACATATATTTATTTATGTTGCTCAACATATAAAAACACCCCTAAAACATTTTAAAAAGCATAAAAAACAATGTAAACAAAATATGTACACAAAATAAGAGCTTCAAATAGAGATGGATAATCCGTATAATCAGTCATAGACCAAATGTAGAGCGCCTTGATTAGGTGGTACATATAGGTGTGCTTACTCCTCCTCCCATTGGTTGTTTTATGCACATGGAGGTGACTAGGAGCAGCACACCATATGTGCGGCGTCTGCGCTCCTGAACATAGAAGCCCAATGGCTTAGGTAGGTTTAACGTAGGACCAGCCTGACCTGAGACCACCTTGGCGCTTGGTAGCGGGCTTAGATGTGTTTTGATCAAAATATATTGACTAAGTGTCTCAGATATTATCATATCAGAGTGAGGACTTTGTCCATATATAATGCTTGCATCTACTTTACTAAGTGCATTATTATCTTATTTCTGTGGTTTTCTTCAATAATATGGCCAGGGACATCCGCACATTTGTATATCATATAGTGCAGGATGTTTTTATCTTAGTTTTTTCTGTGGATTATTTTTTTTGTCTATGTAGTATTTGCTTGAGGGAGTGGCACCTTCAAGTGTGAATGCGCACCTATTATATCTTGGGAGTAGCATTCCTCTGCATTTTTGCCCTTCCTATCCAATAGAGCGCCTTGATTAGGTGGAACATATAGGTGTGCTTACTCCTCCTCCCATTGGTTGCTTCATGCACATGGAGGTGACTAGGAGCAGCACACCATATGTGCGGCGTCTGCGCTCCTGAACATAGAAGCCCAATGGCTTAGGTAGGTTTAGCGTAGGACCCGCCTGACCTGAGACCACCTTGGCGCTTGGTAGACGGGCTTAGATGTGTTTTGATCAAAATATATTGACTAAGTGTCTCAGTTATCAAGTGTCTTATCATATCAGAGTGAGGACTTTGTCCATATATAATGCTTGCATCTACTTTTACTAAGTGCATTATTATCTTATTTCTGTGGTTTTTTTCATAGACCAAATGTACACTGAACAAAAATATAAACACAACACTTTCGGTTTTGCTCCCATTTTGAATGAGCTGAACTCAAGAATCTGAAACATTTCTACATACTCAGACCCATTACTCTCAAATATTGTTCACAAATCTGTCTAAATCTGTGTTAGTGAGCACTTCTCCTTTGCCAAGATAATCCATCCCACCTCACAGGTGTGGCATATCAAGGTGCTGATTAGACAGCATTAATATTGCACAGGTGTGCCTTAGACTTCCCACAATAGAAACATAGAAACATAGAATGTGTCGGCAGATAAGAACCATTTGGTCCATCTAGTCTGCCCAATATACTGAATACTATGAATAGCCCTTGGCCCTATCTTATATGAAGGATGGCCTCATGCCTATCCCATGCATGCTTAAACTCCTTCTGCATGAAGGCTATTCCATGCATCCACTACTCTCTCAGTAAAGTAATACTTCTTGATATTACTTTTAAACCTTTGACCCTCTAATTTAAAACGACGTCCTCTTGTAGCAGTTTTTCTTCTTTTAAATATTCTCTCCTCTTTTACCTTGTTTATTCCCTTTATGTATTTAAAAGTTTCTATCATATCGCCTCTGTCTCGTCTTTCTTCCAAGCTATACATGTTAAGGTCCTTTAATCTTTCCTGGTTTTATCCTGCAATCCATGTACTAGTTTAGTAGCCCTTCTCTGAGCTCTCTCCAAAGTATCAATATCCTTCTGGAGATATGGTCTCCAGTACTGCTCACAATGCTCCAAATGAGGTCTCACTAGTGCTCTGTAGAGCGGCATGAGCTCCTCCCTCTTTCTACTGGTAATGCCTCTCCCTATACACCCAAGCATTCTGCTAGCATTTCCTGCTGCTCTATGACATTGTCTGCCTACCTAAGTCTTCTGAAATAATGACCCCTAAATCCCTTTCCTCAGATACTGAGGTTAGGACTCTATCACTGATTTTATATTCTGCTCTTGGGTTTTTACGCCCCAGGTGCATTATCTTGCACTTAAAAACATTCAATTTTAGTTGCCAGTTTTTTGACCATTCCTCTAGTTGTCCTAAATCCTTTTCTATTTGGTGTATTCCTCCAGGAACATCAACCCTGTTACAAATCTTTGTGTCATCAGCAAAAAGACACACCTTACCATCGAGGCCTTCTGCAATTTCGCTGATAAAGATATTAAACAATATGGGTCCCAGAACAGATCCCTGAGGTACCCCACTGGTAACAAGACAATGGTCTGAATATACTCCATTGACTACAACCCTCTGTTGTCTGTCCCTCAGGCACTGCCTAATCCTTCAAAAATATGGGAGTCAAAGCACAAAGACTGCAATTTATTGATAAGCCTTCTATGTGGGACAGTATCAAAGCCTTACTAAAGTCTAGATAAGCGATGTCTACTGCACCTCCGCCATCTATTATTTTAGTCACCCAATCAAAAAAATCAATAAGATTAGTTTGACATGATCTCCCTGAAGTAAACCCATGCTGTTTTTTATCTTTCAATCCATGGGATTTTAGATGTTCCACAATCCTCTCCTTGACCACCTCAGCCCCCTTAGCTTAAACACCCTTAATGACCAGGCCACTTTTTACACTTCTGACCTACACTACTTTAACAGTTTATTGCTCGGTCATGCAACTTACCACCCAAATGAATTTTACCTCCTTTTCTTCTCACTAATAGAGCTTTCATTTGGTGGTATTTCATTGCTGCTGACATTTTTACTTTTTTTGTTATTAATCGAAATTTAACGATTTTTTTGCAAAAAAATGACATTTTTCACTTTCAGTTGTAAAATTTTGCAAAAGAAACGACATCCATATATAAATTTTGCTCTAAATTTATTGTTCTACATGTCTTTGATTAAAAAAAAATGTTTGGGTAAAAAAAAATGGTTTGGGTAAAAGTTATAGCGTTTACAAACTATGGTACAAAAATGTGAATTTCCGCTTTTTGAAGCAGCTCTGACTTTCTGAGCACCTGTCATGGTTCCTGAGGTTCTACAATGGCCAGACAGTACAAACACCCCACAAATGACCCCATTTCGGAAAGTAGACACCCTAAGGTATTTGCTGATGGGCATAGTGAGTTCATAGAACTTTTTATTTTTTGTCACAAGTTAGCGGAAAATGATGATTTTTTTTTTATTAATTTTTTTTCTTACAAAGTCTCATATTCCACTAACTTGTGACAAAAAATAAAAACTTCTATGAACTCACTATGCCCATAAGCGAATACCTTGGGGTGTCTTCTTTCCAAAATGGGGTCACTTGTGGGGTAGTTATACTGCCCTGGCATTCTAGGGGCCCAAATGTGTGGTAAGTAGTTTGAAATCAAAATCTGTAAAAAATGGCCGGTGAAATCCGAAAGGTGCTCTTTGGAATGTGGGCCCCTTTGCCCACCTAGGCTGCAAAAAAGTGTCACACATGTGGTATCTCCGTACTCAGGAGAAGTTGGGCAATGTGTTTTGGGGTGTCATTTTACATATACCCATGCTGGGTGAGAGAAATATCTTGGCAAAAGACAACTTTTCCCATTTTTTTATACAAAGTTGGCATTTGACCAAGATATTTATCTCACCCAGCATGGGTATATGTAAAATGACACCCCAAAACACATTGCCCAACTTCTCCTCAGTACGGCGATACCAGATGTGTGACACTTTTTTGCAGCCTAGATGCGCAAAGGGGCCCACATTCCTTTTATGAGGGCATTTTTAGACATTTGGATCCCAGACTTCTTCTCACGCTTTAGGGCCCCTAGAATGCCAGGGCAGTATAAATACCCCACATGTGACCCCATTTTGGAAAGAAGACACCCCAAGGTATTCAATGAGGGGCATGGCGAGTTCATCGAATTTATTTTTTTTTGGCACAAGTTAGCGGAAATTGATATTTTTTTTTTTTCTCACAAAGTCTCCCTTTCCGCTAACTTGGGACAAAAATTTCAATCTTTCATGGACTCAATATGCCCCTCACGGAATACCTTGGGGTGTCTTCTTTCCGAAATGGGGTCACATGTGGGGTATTTATACTGCCCTGGCATTCTAGGGGCCCTAAAGCGTGAGAAGAAGTCTGGAATATAAATGTCTAAAAATTTTTACGCATTTGGATTCCGTGAGGGATATGGTGAGTTCATGTGAGATTTTATTTTTTGACACAAGTTAGTGGAATATGAGACTTTGTAAGAAAAAAATATATATTTCCGCTAACTTGGGCAAAAGAAATGTCTGAATGGAGCCTTACAGGGGGGTGATCAATGACAGGGGGGTGATCAATGACAGGGGGGTGATCAATGACTGGGGGGTGATCAGGGAGTCTATATGGGGTGATCACCCCCTGTCATTGATCACCCCTCTGTAAGGCTCCATTCAGACGTCCGTATGTGTTTTGCGGATCCGATCCATGTATCAGTGGATCCGTAAAAATCATACGGACATCTGAATGCAGCCTTACAGGGGGGTGATCAATGACAGGGGGGTGATCAGGGAGTCTTCACTGCGTGCAGAATTATTAGGCAAATGAGTATTTTGACCACATCATCCTCTTTATGCATGTTGTCTTACTCCAAGCTGTATAGGCTCGAAAGCCTACTACCAATCAAGCATATTAGGTGATGTGCATCTCTGTAATGAGAAGGGGTGTGGTCTAATGACATCAACACCCTATATTAGGTGTGCATAATTATTAGGCAACTTCCTTTTCTTTGGCAAAATAGGTCAAAAGAAGGACTTGACAGTCTCAGAAAAGTCAAAAATAGTGAGATATCTTGCAGAGGGATGCAGCACTCTTAAAATTGCAAAGCTTCTGAAGCGTGATCATCGAACAATCAAGCGTTTCATTCAAAATAGTCAACAGGGTCGCAAGAAGCATGTGGAAAAACCAAGGCGCAAAATAACTGCCCATGAACTGAGAAAAGTCAAGCGTGCAGCTGCCAAGATGCCACTTGCCACCAGTTTGGCCATATTTCAGAGCTGCAACATCACTGGAGTGCCCAAAAGCACAAGGTGTGCAATACTCAGAGACATGGCCAAGGTAAGAAAGGCTGAAAGACGACCACCACTGAACAAGACACACAAGCTGAAACGTCAAGACTGGGCCAAGAAATATCTCAAGACTGATTTTTCTAAGGTTTTATGGACTGATGAAATGAGAGTGAGTCTTGATGGGCCAGATGGATGGGCCCGTGGCTGGATTGGTAAAGGGCAGAGAGCTCCAGTCCGACTCAGACGCCAGCAAGGTGGAGGTGGAGTACTGGTTTGGGCTGGTATCATCAAAGATGAGCTTGTGGGGCCTTTTCGGGTTGAGGATGGAGTCAAGCTCAACTCCCAGTCCTACTGACAGTTTCTGGAAGACACCTTCTTCAAGCAGTGGTACAGGAAGAAGTCTGCATCCTTCAAGAAAAACATGATTTTCATGCAGGACAATGCTCCATCACACGCGTCCAAGTACTCCACAGCGTGGCTGGCAAGAAAGGGTATAAAAGAAGAAAATCTAATGACATGGCCTCCTTGTTCACCTGATCTGAACCCCATTGAGAACCTGTGGTTCATCATCAAATGTGAGATTTACAAGGAGGGAAAACAGTACACCTCTCTGAACAGTGTCTGGGAGGCTGTGGTTGCTGCTGCACGCAATGTTGATGGTGAACAGATCAAAACACTGACAGAATCCATGGATGGCAGGCTTTTGAGTGTCCTTGCAAAGAAAGGTGGCTATATTGGTCACTGATTTGTTTTTGTTTTGTTTTTGAATGTCAGAAATGTATATTTGTGAATGTTGAGATGTTATATTGGTTTCACTGGTAAAAATAAATAATTGAAATGGGTATATATTTGTTTTTTGTTAAGTTGCCTAATAATTATGCACAGTAATAGTCACCTGCACACACAGATATCCCCCTAAAATAGCTAAAACTAAAAACTACTTCCAAAAATATTCAGCTTTGATATTAATGAGTTTTTTGGGTTCATTGAGAACATGGTTGTTGTTCAATAATAAAATTAATCCTCAAAAATACAACTTGCCTAATAATTCTGCACTCCCTGTATATGGGGTGATCACCTCCGTCATTGATCACTCCCCTGTAAGGCTCCATTCAGACGTCCGTATGTGTTTTGCGGATCCGATCCATCTATCAGTGGATCCGTAAAAATCATACGGATGTCTGAATGGAGCCTTACAGGGGGTTATCAATGACAGGGGGGTGATCAATGACAGGGGGGTGATCAGGGAGTCTATATGGGGTGATCTGGGGTGATCAGGGGTGAATAAGGGGTTAATAAGTGACGGGGGGGTGTAGTGTAGTGTGGTGCTTGGTGCTACATATTACTGAGCTACCTGTGTCCTCTGGTGGTCGATCCAAACAAAGGGGACCACCAGAGGACCAGGTAGCAGGTATATTAGATGCTGTTATCAAAACAGCGTCTAATATACCTGTTAGGGGTTAAAAAAACACATCTCCAGCCTGCCAGCGAACGATCGCCGCTGGCAGGCTGGAGATCCACTCGCTTACCTTCCGTTCCTGTGAACGCACGCGCCTGTGTGCGCGCGTTCACAGGAAATCTCGCGTCCAGGAGGAATCAATCAACCACCTCCAGGACGCGTCGCTGCATTCGGCGGTCCGGAGGTGGTTAAAGGGCTTCTGTCACCCCACTAAAGTCTTTTTTTTTTTTTGGGGTATTTAAATTACTTATCCTGCGATATATGAAAATATAATTGTGTTACTTACTTTGATTCAGCAGTTTCTTCTAAAAACAAACTTTTATAATATGTAAATTAGGTCTCTACCAGCAAGTAGGGCGGCTACTTGCTGGTAGCAGCTGCAGAAAACCGCCCCCTCGTCGTGTTGATTGACAGGGCCAGCCGGGATCTCCTCCTCCGGCCAGCCCTGTCGGCATTTTAAAAATCGCGCGCCTGTGTTCATTCTGCGCAGGCGCTCTGAGATGAGGAGGCTCGCCTCCTCAGCACTCCCTCAGTGCGCCTGCGCCGATGACGTCTTCTATTTCGGTGATGTCATCGGCGCAGGCGCACTGAGGGAGTTCTGAGGAGGCGAGCCTCCTCATCTCAGAGCGCCTGCGCAGAATGAACACAGGCGCGCGATTTTTAAAATGCCGACAGGGCTGGCCGGAGGAGGAGATCCCGGCTGGCCCTGTCAATCAACACGACGAGGGGGCTGTTTTCTGCAGCTGCTACCAGCAAGTAGCCGCCCTACTTGCTGGTAGAGACCTAATTTACATATTATAAAAGTTTGTTTTTAGAAGAAACTGCTGAATCAAAGTAAGTAACACCATTATATTTTCATATATCGCAGGATAAGTAATTTAACTAGCCCAAAAAAAAAAAAAAGACTTTAGTGGGGTGACAGAAGCCCTTTAAGTATGGTTTCCATTAATTTCCCCACTATTGATGTCAGGTTTGCTGGCCTATAGTTGCCCGATTCCTCCCTACTACCTTTCTTGTGAATGGGCACAACTAATTTCCAATCTTCTGGGACGACTCCTGTTACCACTGATTGGTTAAATAAATCTGTTAATGGTTTTGCTAGTTCACCGCTAAGCTCTTTTAATAGTTTTGGGTGTATCCCATCAGGCCCCTGTGACTTATTTGTATTAATTTTAGACAGCTGACTTAGAACCTCTTCCTCTGTAAAGACACATGCATCAAAAGATTCATTAGTATTCCTTCCTAACTGAGGTCCCTTTCCTTCATTTTCCTTTGTAAAAAATGAACAGAAGTTTTCATTGAGGCAGTCAGCTAGTTCTTTATCTGCTTCCATATACCTTCCTTCTTTTGTTTTTAATTTGGTAATTCCTTGTTTTAGTTTCCTTTTTTCATTTATGTATCTGAAGAATGTCTTATCGCCTTTTTTCACTGACTGAGCTAATATCTCTTCTGCCTGTGCTTTAGAAGCTCTTATAACTTGTTTGGCCTCTCTCTGCCTAATCTTATAAATTTGCCTGTCATCCTCGTTTTTTCTTTTTTATAATTACTAAATACTATCTTTTTGTTTTTACTTTCAATAGATTTTTATTGTCAGAGTATTTGCTCAAAATACAAATATACATTTGCCAGACCTTACAATGAGATTCAAGCAAGTAACTCCACATTTTCTTTTAAGGAAAGAGAAAACAAAATTGTTGCAAACCATTGTCATATTGGAGAGCATATCCATTTCGAATGAATCTATAAAGTAAATAAATATTAGCCAAATGACTGGTACTTCTTTTATGTTCTTCCTTGTTTTTGTCGTTTATTTTGTTTTTACTCCCTTTACCCTTCCCCCCATCTATCCTTAGCATATGTCTCTCTCTATATTTTTATTTCCGATTCCTATTAGGTATCTCGGATCGAAATTATGCATTCAATATATCCTTTTTTTAAAAAAAAAAGGTGCTTTACGCTTTGCAGTGACTTAACTTCAAACATGCACTTTATTACTTTGTTGTATAACGAAAAAAAAATTATGATAACGAAACAAAGAGAGAACACTTAATTGTTATAAAAATTTATAATAGCATTTTGTTTGCTACCAAAAAATTTACATATAAAGTAAATAAATAATACAGCAAATAATATAAAACAGCAAGTAATACAAAAAATTAAAACAAAACAAACTCAGAGTCGAGTCTTCCAATCACATTAAAATACATGTGCACACTAAATGTATCATAATTCAGCTTACTCCCACAGGGTTCAGCTAATCATAACCTTATCAACGTCACTTCCTTTTGAGAAAGACTAACCCATCCCCAGTCTCTCTGATATCACAGGGCCCAGACCCCTCCAGGGTTCCCATGCCTGATTGCGACGATTCACTTGGAAGGTCTGATGCGCTAGCATATACTCATATGATCTTGTCGTATCTACCATTCCGATAATCTCACGCACATCGGGGATGTTATCACATGTCTATAAGAAGTAAGGCTAGAGCTGGGTCTGGAGAGATCTGATGACCCACGATCCCAGAGATCCTGGTAAATACCTGCTTCCAAAGAGCATAGATCCCCGGGCAGGACCGCAGGATGTGTAGCAATGTCCCCTTACAACTACATCCCCTCCAACAATGCACAATCACGTTGGGGAAAAACACATGTAGCCTAACTGGGGTAAAGTACCATCTAAGTGTAGTTTTAATGTAAGCTTCCAGATGTGAGGAGCATTTAAGGGTTTTATTTGCAGCTTTCTATTGTATTAGAGTGAATGATTTCTTCAAATCAGCCTCCCAAGCCAGTAGTGGAGCCGTTTTGAGAAACTTGTCCTTGTGTCCTAAATACATATATAGGAATCTGATTCCGGAATATACTGAATTTGCTGCAGACCATCTAATTAATAGCTGAGTATGACCTCTAAGACTGAAGGCCGGGTTATTCCCTAAAATATGTCTTATTTTAAGATACGAAAAGACTTCTTTAGGAGGAATATTAAAGGTTTGCATGATAATGTCAAACGATTTTAAGGCTGATCCTGACACAAGATCTACTACTGTTTTAATCCCTCTGTCTCTCCATCCTCTCAAGTTAAGATCAGTGGAAAAGCATTGGAGAGATTCTATTGGGGTAATATGCGCCAATGATATCAATGTGGATGTACTTTTATCATGATATGTTTTCCATAAAGCCAGGGAAGTGGAGACATAATATGCAGGTTGAATGCCCAAATAGCTTTCATGTAGTGCAGCCATGAGGAGGGCCCGCAAGTTCCTTCCTGGGATTTGTGACTGCTCAATATGCACCCAATGTTTCTCCTCATCTCCTTTCCACCACTCCTTAAGTTGGTTGATTCTAGAGGCTAGGAAATAATCATAAATATTGGGCAATCCTAAACCCCCCGATCTTTTTTGCCTGTACATAATACTTCTCGCTATTCTCGGCCTAGTCTTATTCTAGATGAAGCCATTTAACATTTTGTTAGCTGAGTTAAAAAAGGACACCGGAACTGGAATTGGGATAGTACGGAACAGATATAATAATTTCGGGAGTGTGTGTTGTTGAAGCGCCGCGATACGTCCCAACCAGGATAACTCTGACTTGGCCATATGGGTAAGCTCTGGTTGGAGTGACTGCAGAAGAGGTGGGAAGTTTGCCTTATACAATTCTTGGGGAGTGGCTGTTACTTTAAAACCTAAATATTAAACTGAAGACTCCTGCCAATCTAAAGCAAATTCTTTTTTCATTTGGGATAATATTGTGTCTGAGATCCCTAGTGGGAGGGCCTGGGATTTACTTTCATTTATTTTGTAGTATGAAAGGGCTCCGTAAGAACATATGATGTTCATAACTTTCATCAAAGACACCCTAGGATTTGTTAATGATAAAATTATGTCATCCCCGTACATGGATATACAGTGCTGCCTGTCCCCAATACTAACCCCTGCCAGCTCTGTCTCTTGGCGGATTGCCTGTGCCAAGGGTTTTGGGGATAATATGAATATCAGTGGTGATAAGGGGCAACCCTGCCTCGTGCCATTAGACAGCGCAAACGGATCAGACAACACTCCATTAGCCAATACACGAGCCGAGGGGCTAGAGTACAGAACCCGAATGGCTTGCAATATGGACTCCGGGAAGCCCATTTTATGGAGTAACGAGAAGACAAACGACCAGTTAACGCGGTCGAAAGCCTTCTCGGCATCCAATGTGACCAATACTGTCAGAGTTCTTGTACGGTTCACGAAATCAACTAGATTCAAGATTCTCCTGGAATTGTCTGTAATCTGACGCCCTTTCACAAACCCTACTTGATCTGGGCCTATCAGAGTGGGAATAATATCCGCCAAGCGGGCCGCTAAAATCTTTGCATAGATTTTCAGATCCATATTAAGCAGAGAGATAGGACGGAAGTTTTGTGGAATTGAAGGTTCCTTCCCTGGCTTGGGCAAAGTAACAATGACCGCCTCTAGCATTTCTTTAGGCATTTTCCTGGTTGTCATGGCACGAGACAGGGCTGCATGTAAATGAGGAAGTAGACTATCCACAAATAATTTATAATACGAGTTTGGGAGACCATCTGGTCCTGGGCTTTTGTTATGTGGCAGACCTTTAATTACTTTGGAGATCTCTTCTTGCGAGATAGGATCAGAGAGGGAGGCCCTATGAACTTCATCTAAGGAGGGAATTGTTAAGGTGCTCAGAAAATTATCAATATCATCTGGGGAGGCGGGGATAAAACCTGATTCTTCCTTCAAGTTATATAGTTGCGAGTAATAAGACATAAATCTATTAGCTATGGTTTTTGGGTCATACAATTTGTGTGACTTAGAGGAATCCCATAAAAATTGTATTTTTGATTTTAGGGCTCTTGCTTTTACCCTGCTTGCCAACAATTTCCCTGCCTTATTAGTCTGCGAATAATACCTGGCCTTTGTCTTTTTGAGCGAGAGCTCATAGGAATGCAAGTAACTTTCTCTTAGTTGAAGTCTAAGGAGTCTGAGCTTATCAGAGAGTTCAACTGAGGGAGAGGACTTGTTTCGTGCTTCTGTAGACTGAATTTGTGCTATGAGGTCGGTCTGGTGTTTCTCTCTCAATTTCTTATGTCTATGTCCTAGTTTCAATAATATTCCTCTTATGTATGCCTTATGGGCCGTCCATACTATCGAGGGGTCTGGTCCCGAGTTAGCATTTAATTTGAAGTACTCTACTAATGCAGCCGATACCTCTAGATGATATTTGTCATTAGCTAGTATAAATTCATTAGCCCTCCACAAAGGGTTCGGAGGGGAAACAAATTCTTCTGCCAATTCTACAGATACTGGGGCATGATCCGACCAAGTAATTGTCCCTATGGAGGAACTTTTAGATGCCTCCAAGGAGGTTCTGTCAACTAAGATCAAATCAATGCGGGAGTAGGATTTATGCGCAGGCGAGTAGTAGGAAAAATCCTTCTCCGATGCATGGTGAATACGCCATATATCAAACAAGGAGTTAGCCAATAGTGACGGAGCAAGAGAGGCAGGGCTAATTCTTGTGACAGAGGAGGAGTCTTGGAGCGGATCAAGAACCATGTTGAAGTCCCCACAAATTATAACTCTGCCTTCTTTCAAGGACTGAACTTTTTTGAAAACTCTATTCAAAGACCTCAGGGGCCGAACATTCGGGGCATATATTCCCACCAGTGTGTAAGGAATATTATTAATACAGCATACATGAATAATGTAGCGACCCCCTTCATCTACCACAGTTTTTTTCTCCTTTTGAGCAACTGAATTTTTAATCGCTAACATCACACCGCGTTTTTTACTCAAGCCATGAGATTGGATTATTGTCGGGAAAGCTGGGTGTCTCAACCTCTCCTTATCTGCTGCAACAATGTGTGTCTCCTGTGCGCAAAATATATCACATTTAGTCGAGAGGGCTTCCCTCCACATCATCCGCCTCTTATATGGGCTGTTCAAGCCTAAGACATTTAATGAGACTAGCTTAAGCACCATCTTGGTACGTAAGGATATGCTTATGAGAAGATGCCCGGATAATGTGGAGGGAACCATACAACATCAATTGTAAAACATTCAGCTGTAATGTGAAAAAATGACCCGACCTAGGAAAAAAAAGATAATAATAAAAGGATAAAAACAATAACCTTATGAACCAAAACTTACTGCCCAAATAATGGGGCAGGAATGAGGTAGCACAAGGGTTAAAACTCAAAACCCCTTGTGATTCTTTTTGGGGGAAAACAGTCATGCCTACCACCTGGAGAATCCTAACAGGTAGAACATGTCCCCGCTCCTGCTGAAAGCAGGGTATGTGAAGAACCTCTCAGCGATGTTTCTTCTGGCGACGACTTTAAACCCGGTGCCACTCTCCTTCATCTGGTAATCGCTGATGTTGGTTTACCGGAGGGACATCATCCACTGAAATGTTCCAGTTGGCTAGCACAACTTTCCCTTCTTCCACCGAGCGGATAACTGTTAGCACCCTGTTTTTCTGGACTAGCAGCTTTACTGGATATCCCCACCTGTATAAGATGGAATGTGATCGCAGCGCCACAGTGATGGGCGCAAGCGTGCGACGTAGCTGAAGGGTTGCTATGGATAAATCCGCAAACAGCTTCACCTGTTGGTACGGATCCGGTAAGGTATCAACTTTCCTTGCTGCCATCAGGGTTTCCTCTTTAATGTGGAAAAAATGGATGCGGGCTAAAACGTCCCGAGGTGTATCATCAGGAAGATGTTTCGGTTTAGCAATTCTATGCGCCCGATCTATAATGAGGTCTTGTTCGGTGCTGTTAGGCAGGAGAATTGTAATTAGCCTTTTAATATAAGCCTGCAGATCCGTTGCTGGAACTGATTCTGGTACACCCCGCAGTTTCAGGTTGTTCCTGCGGGAACGGTCCTCTAAATCTGCCATTTTCGCTTTGAGGTATGCGATTTCTTCAGACTGTACATCATACGAGTCTATGAGGCTATTGTGCGACTGTAACGTCCCGTTGAAGAGGCTTTAATAGCTGTGACATATGGGAGGTGACCGAGTGGTTAAAGGCTAAAAACATGTCCTTAAGTAAAACACTGGACGCTGGCCTGTTGTCCGTTGGGAACTTAAGAAGCACCTCTTTAAGGGTCCCAGTGCAATGGAGGTCCTGGGTTTTGCTGGTCTCGTGGACCACTGCAGCCGGGTCCTGTAGCCTGGGCCTCTGCTTTGCCGGGCTCGTAGTAGGGGATCTCTGCCCCGCACGGCTGCTTGAAGCAGGCACCTCTCGCCCCGATCCAACCTCCATAGTGCCAATCACCATGCTCTCACCCGTTTCTGTGTGCTGAGGTGAACCCTGAGGGCTCCGGTGAGTCGAGCTGCCATCATCGGATGGTCGGGGGGAAGAAGCGTTCGCCGAAGATGTCAGGCTGTGGGAGGGTTCCGCCTGCGAGCCTCGTGTGCCGGTGCCATCTTTGTCTCGGTCTTGACCGAAGAAAAACTCTAGTTTCCCTTGCTTCTTGATGCCTCTCTTCCCTCTCGTCATCATCAGGGATGTATCCGGTACCGATCGGCACCGATGTTGGCACTGTGGCGAACTTGGTGAGGGTTCTGCTTAGTTAATACGCTTTGCTGGAGCAGGAGCTCTGGAATCAAGCGGCCATACTCGGCTTCCCGGCCACGCCCCCTATCTTTTTGTTTTTAATGATTTTGGCCACTTCTGCTGAGTACCACAGTTGTCTCTTCCTTTTTTTGCTTTTACTAACAAGCCTAATGCAATTATCTGTTGCCTTCAATAGTACAACTTTTAAGTAGTCCCATTTCTCCTGGACTCCATTAAAACTGTTCCAATCTTATAGGGACTCGTATACCACTAATCTAATTTTAGAAAAGTCTGTTTTTCTAAAATCTAAAACTTTAGTTTTTGTGTGGTGTGACTCAGTCACTATACTTATAGTAAACCACACTGACTGGTGATCACTAGATCCCAAGCTTTCCCCTACAGTAATATCAGATACCAAATTCCCATTTGTGAATACTAAATCTAAAATGGCCTCCTTCCGGGTTGGCTCCTCAACTACTTGCTGTAGAGATAATCCCAGTAGGGAATTTAGAGTATCTGTACTCCTGGCAGAACTAGCTATTTTGGTTTTCCAGTTTACATCAGAAAAGATTAAAGTCTCCCATAATCATAACTTCCGCTTTCGATGTCATTTTAGCTATTTCCTCAACTAGTAGATCATCTAATTCTTTGACTTGGCAAGGTGGTCTATATATCACACCTACACGAGTTACCTTATGATTATTAAGCTGCAAGGTAACCCAAACTGACTCTAAATTGGTCTCGCTAACTTGTATTAAATTAGATTTTATGCTATCTTTCACATACAAGGCCACCCCTCCCCCTTTCTTGCCTTCTCTGTCTTTCCTATATAGAGAGAACCCTGGTATTGCTATATCCCAGTCATTACTCCCATTGAAACATGTCTCAGTAACAGCCACTAAATCTATATTCTCAGATGCCATTTGTCATGCCTTGCTCAGGCTATGTGCGGAGGTCTGCCAGATTAGCAGCACGTGTCTAGCCTTTTGTTTTGTTTTGGAGTCAAACTAGATCCGCCTCCCTTCAGGTGCACTGGGTGGGGTCGTTGGTTTCAGTTTAAATCACACCCATTCCCAGTGTTCCCTGCGGAAGGATTGGCTGTTCCTGCTCAAAAGATAAGTTTTTTTTGTTCTCTTGTGGTTTGCTGTCTTGGCTGTTAGAGAGACGCCTGCCCCTCCAGGTTCGGAGGGAGCAGGCTGCCTCTATTCCCCCTTTCATCATCTTAGGGATTTTTAGGGTATTCTCAGCCCAGGCACGAGGACACGTTATTCCCACCTTAAGGGTCTGAACGTGGGCTTAGCAGTATAGGGAGAGCTGGTAGGGATTTATCAGGAGGTGACCTTGATCCCCAGCTTCTCGCCTAGAAACTTTTTTGTTTATTTATCTGTGTTTCTATATCCTGTCCGCCGTGACATTATAACCCGCCAATACTTTGACAGCCATTGCTCAGCGGTTTTGAGATGCAGTCAATTGATGTGCTAGTTGATCGCATGCAGGGATTATCCCTAGAGGTTGCTGATCTGCGTAATTCGGTCACACGGTGTCAGAATGCTCTGGCATCAGGTGCAAGTAAAATTTATGGGGAGCCTAAAGTCGCGCTCCCTGATAGATTTGCAGGGGGTGTGGATGACTTTATCAGCTTTAAAGAATCATGCAAATTGTATTTTCATCTGCGTCCATTTTCATCTGGTGATGAAAGTCAGAGGGTTGGTATAATAATTTCTCTGTTAAAAGGGGACGCGCAATCCTGGGCCTTTTCTCTGCCGCCCGGTTCTCTGGCCCTCCGGTTGGTGGAAGAATTTTTTAAAGCCTTGGGATTAATATATGATGATCCAGATCGGGTCTCGATGGTGGAATCTAAATTGCGCAATTTATTACAAGGTGAACATTGAGTTTAGGAGATGTGCTACCGAGTCAGAGTGGAATAACCCTGCGTTACGTAGTCAGTTTTGTCAGGGGTTATCTGAGAGATTGAAAGATGCCCTTGCCTTTCATGAGTGCCCGGATACATTGGAGAATGCAATGTCTTTGGCAGTACGGTTAGATAGAGGTATTAGAGAGAGGTGTAAGGCTCCCTCCGCGCAAGGGATCCCTTCTGTGAGTGGTTTCGTCTTACCTGCTCCCCAGGGTGATATTACATGTAACTCTGGAGTAGGGGAGGAACCCATGCAGCTGGGTCAGGTATCTTTCCGTTCTGGTCGTAGAGACTTTAGGAGGTTGCATAAAATATGTTATTACTGTGGAAAAGGTGGTCATTTTATTTTTGCTTGTCCTTTCGTTAAACCGCATGTTGATGAGAAAGAATCACCAAGAGGTTTACTTAAAGAAAAAAAAAACATTCCTGACACTTGGTAGTGTGAATGGAGTAGTGGAGCAAGCAGGTATGCAAGCTCCCTGTAGTACTCATTTTCTCCTTCCAGCTATGGTGGCGCTAGACTCATTCATTGACTGTGGTGCTGGGGTAAACCTTATTGATTTTATTTTTCTTCAAAATCTAGGTCTAAGTACTTGCACTTTAGAAAGAGAGATTCCGGTTTTCGCAATTGATTCTTCCCCTCTTTCTCAAAGGAGTCTCACTCATATTGCTCATGGTATTTTGTTAAGGGTGGGTGATTCACATGTTGAGATTATGTCTTGTTTTGTCATGAAGGACTTACCTGCTCCTATAGTCTTAGGGTTACCATGGTTGACAAAACATAACCCAATTATTGATTGGCAAGCAAGACAGATCATTGGTTGGAGTGAGTTTTGTCTTGGCACATCTATCTCTGGTGTGTCTACTACGGTTCTACCTCTGTATCTCTCAGATTTTGCGGATGTCTTTTCGGAGGGTGGGGCTCAGGAATTGCCCCCTCATCGTGACTATGATTGTCCAGTTAATCTCATCCCAGGGGCTAAGTTGCCAAAGTCTCGGCTTTACAATCTTTCTCAACCTGAAAGAGAGGTCATGCGGAAGTATATTGCCGAGAGTTTGGCAAAAGGTCATATTAGGCCATCTAAGTCTCCAGTGGCAGTGGGTTTATTCTTTGTAAAGAAAAAGGATGGCTGAGACCGTGTTTGGATTTCCGGGAATTGAACCGTATTACGGTCCAGGATCCGTATCCCCTTCCTTTGGTCTCCGATCTTTTTGATCAGATTGTTGGAGCCAAGGTGTTCTCCAAGTTGGATTTAAGAGGGGCCTACAATCTGATCAGAATCAAGGAAGGGGATGAGTGCAAAACGGCCTTCAACACACATGAGGGTCATTTCGAGAATCTGGTTATGCTTTTTGGGTTAACGAACGCGCCAGCGGTATTTCAGCGATTCGTCAATGACATTTTCCATCATTTTGTGGGGAGGTTCGTAGTAGTTTACTTGGATAACATTTTAATTTACTCTCCTGATCTGAAGACCCATCAGAATCACGTGAGACAGGTTTTGACGATCCTTCGGGAGAATAAATTATATGCCAAATTGGAGAAATGTGTGTTTTCTGTGCAGGAGCTTCCGTTTCTGGGGTATCTGCTTTCTGACTCTGGTTTTCATATGGACCCTGAAAAGGTCCGGGCGGTTCTGGAATGGGACCGACCGGAAAATCAGAAAGCTTTGATGCGGTTTCTGGGGTTTACTAATTATTATAGAAAATTTATTTTGAACTATTCTACCATTGTAAAACCTCTAATCGATATGACTAAGAAGGGCGCCGACGTCTCTGTCTGGTCGGATGAGGCATTGCCGGCCTTTTCGACTATTAAAGAATGTTTTGCGTCTGCTCCCATTCTGGTGCAGCCCGATGTGTCTCAGCCATTCGTGGTGGAGGTTGATGCATCAGAGGTGGGGTTGGAGCAGTGCTGTCTCAGGGTTCATCTCCTGGCAAATGGGTTCCGTGTGCTTTTTTTTCCAAGAAGCTCTCGGTCGCCGAGAGGAATTATGATGTAGGAGATAGAGAATTGCTGGCCATAAAATTGGCCTTTGAGGAATGGCGTCACTGGTTGGAGGGGGCGTCTCACCCCGTTACTGTATATACGGATCATAAGAATTTGGCTTACCTGCAATCTGCCAAGCGTCTGAACCCTAGACAGGCCAGATGGTCACAGTTTTTTACCAGGTTCAATTTTGTAGTTACTTTTTCGCCCGGGGGTTAAAAACGTTAAGGCAGATGCGTTGTCTCGCAGTTTTCCTGGGGGATGTGATTCAGAAGATCCTGCTCCGATTTTGGCTGATGGGGTGGTGGTCTCCGCTCTGTATTCCGAATTGGAGATGGAGGTGTTGGGAGCCCAGGAGGGGGCTCCTGGTTCTTGTCCCCCAGGGAGGTTGTTTGTTCCTGATGGACTGCGATATAAGGTGTTCAAGGAACATCACGATACTGTCCTTGCTGGACATCCTGGTGGTAAGTCCACCTTTGATCTTGTGTCCCGGAGGTTCTGGTGGCTCAGGTTATGTAAGAGCGTTGAGGATTACGTGGCAGCCTGTGGAACCTGTGCATGGTCAAAGGTTGCTCATACTCGACCTGCTGGTAGAGATGTCCCGAATAGCTCGCCGGCAAATAGTTCCCGGCGAACATAGCTCGTTCGCGTTCGCCGCGGCGGGCGAACATATGTGATGTTCGGTCCGCCCCCTATACATCATCATTGAGTAAACTTTGACCCTGTACCTCACAGTCAGCAGACACATTCCAGCCAATCAGCAGCAGACCCTCCCTCCCAGACCCTCCCACCTCCTGGACAGCATCCATTTTAGATTCATTCGGAAGCTGCATTCTTAGTGAGAGGAGGGAGAGTGCTGCTGCTGCTGCTGATCTAATAGGGAAAGGGTTAGCTAGGGCAGTGTCCTGTGTCCACAGACTCATCTGCTGTAAGGACAGCGTCCTGACAGCACCCCAAAAAGCCCTTTTCAGGGCTGGTACATCAGTCTGCTTTTTTAAATTTTTTTATATTTATATATATTGCAGTTGCCTGCCCGTGTTGTGTGAGAGGCTGCAAGCTCAGTCACAGACAGTACTGTGTGCACACCATTCATACAGGGTGTGACAGAAAATACCTTGCAGATAAAAAAAATTCAATTTATTATTTCTCTGTGATATAATAGCAGTTGCAAGCCAGTGAGTGACTGTCTGGCCTACAGACAGTACTGTGTGCACACCATTCATACAGGGTGTCACTCACACATACCTTTTAGATAAAAAAAATTAAATTTAATATTTTTCTGTTATATAATCCCAGTTGCAAGCCAGTATGTGTCTGGCCCATAGACTGTACTGTGTCCACTGGCTAGCCCACCACTCATACCGTTACAGGGTGTCACTCACTCACAAATACCTTTTTTAGATAAAAAAAATTCAATTTAATATTTTTCTGTGATATAATCCCAGTTGCAAGCCAGTGTGTGTCTGGCCCACAGACTGTACTGTGGCCACTGGCTAGCCCACCACTCATACCGTTACAGGGTGTCACTCACCCACAAATACCTTGCAGATAAAAAAAATTCAATTTAATATTTTTCTGTGATATAATCCCAGTTGCAAGCCAGTGTGTGTCTGGCCCACACAGACTATACTGTGGCCACTGGCTAGCCCACCACTCATACCGTTACAGGGTGTCACTCACTCACAAATACCTTGCAGATAAAAAAATAATAATAATAATTTCTGTGATATAATCCCAGTTGCAAGCCAGTGTGTGTCTGGCCCACAGACTGTACTGTGGCCACTGGCTAGCCCGCCACTCATACCGTTACAGGGTGTCACTCACTCACAAATACCTTGCAGATAAAAAAAATTCAATTTAATATTTTTCTGTGATATAATCCCAGTTGCAAGCCAGTGTGTGTCTGGCCCACAGACTGTACTGTGGCCACTGGCTAGCCCACCACTCATACCGTTACAGGGTGTCACTCACTCACAAATACCTTGCAGATAAAAAAAATTCTATTTAATATATTTCTGTGATATAATCCAAGTTGCAAGCCAGAGTGTGCCTGGCCCACAGACTTTACTGTGGCCACTGGCTAGCCCACCACTCATACCGTTACAGGGTGTCACTCACTCACTCACTCACTCACAAATACCTTGCAGATAAAAAAAATTCTATTTAATATTTTTCTGTGATATAATCCCAGTTGCAAGCCAGTGTGTGTATGGCCCACAGACTGTACTGTGGCCACTGGCTATCCCACCACTCATACCGTTACAGGGTGTCACTCACCCACAAATACCTTGCAGATAAAAAAATATCAATTTCATATTTTTCTGTGATATAATCCCAGTTGCAAGCCAGTGTGTGTCTGGCCCATAGACTGTACTGTGACCAATGGCTAGCCCTCCACTCATACAGTTACAGGGTGTCACTCACTCACAAATACCTTGCAGATAAAAAAAATTATATTTAATATTTTTCTGTGATATAATCCCAGTTGCAAGCCAGTGTGTGTCTGGCCCACACAGACTGTACTGTGCCCACTGCCCACCACTTATATAGGGTGGCAGAGTACCTTGCACGCATAATACCATTTACCGTATTTATCGGCGTATAACACGCACTGGCGTATAACACGCACCCTTCATTTTAAGGGAAATTTCAGGGAAAAAAAATAAATTTCAAATTGTACTGCTATGGGGTGGGGGGATCTGTGGATGGAACTGTTATGGGGGGGATCTGTGGATGACACTGCTATATGTCATCCACAGATCCCCCTCATAACAGTGTCCATTTCAAATTGTACTGCTATGGGGTGGGGGGATCTGTGGATGGAACTGTTATGGGGGGGATCTGTGGATGACACTGCTATATGTCATCCACAGATCCCCCTCATAACAGTGTCCATTTCAAATTGTACTGCTATGGGGTGGGGGGATCTGTGGATGGAACTGTTATGGGGGGGATCTGTGGATGACACTGCTATATGTCATCCACAGATCCCCCTCATAACAGTGTCCATTTCAAATTGTACTGCTATGGGGTGGGGGGATCTGTGGATGGAACTGTTATGGGGGGGATCTGTGGATGACACTGCTATATGTCATCCACAGATCCCCCTCATAACAGTGTCCCCCAATACACCGGGCCCCGCCGCTCACCGAAGTATTTATAAACGTGAATCCTTATCCTGTTATTAGGCTGCCCTCTCCCATGTTCCCATGTCCCCCCTGTATCCCCACAGCACTTACGATTCACACGCTACCATAGCAGGCAGAGCGGACGGCACCAGTAACGTCACTCACTGACGTCGCGCGTCTGCTCCGCCTGCTTCATTCATAAAGGGGGCGGAGCAGGCGCTCGACGTCAGTGAGTGACGTTACTGCTGCCGTCCGCTCTGCCTGCTATTGAAGCTTAAGTAAGTGCTGTGGGGATACAGGGGGGACATGGGAACATGGGAGAGGGCAGCCTAATAACAGGATAAGGATTCACGTTTATAAATACTTCGGTGAGCGGCGGGGCCCGGTGTAAGAGTACAGTGACTGCACCGGGCCCCGCCCCTAGTTACGGACTCCAGCCCCTCCTCTCTCCCGGCTCATACAGCGCAGTGAATATCGGCGTATAACACGCATACATGATTTGCCCCCTATTTTCAGGGGGGAAAAGTGCGTGTTATACGCCGATAAATACGGTATCTAAAAAAAAAATGACAGGCAGAGGTAGGCCACCCCGCAGGGGCCGTCGTGGTCATGGTGCTGTGATTTCCACTGGCCCTGGAATAATGCCCAGTGTTCAGAGGCCACGTACCCTGAACCCAAAAAATTCAGAGAAAATAGTTGACTGGCTTACACAGGACACCCAATCTTCAACAGCTTCCGCTAAGAACCTTGACGCACCATCCTCCTCCAGCTCAGCTTTGGTCACCTGCTCTCAAGTTACCACTCTCCCGGCCGCCGCCACCACCACCACTACCACCACAGCCACCACAGCCGCTTCAATGGATCCCTCAGAGGAGTTATTTACACATCAGTTGGATGAAATTAGTGATGCGCAACCATTATTGCCAGAGGATGTAGATAACAGGGATATGTCTCAGTCAGGCAGCATTACACACATGGATGTACAGTGTGATGATGATGATGATGTTGTACCCGCTGCTGCTTCCTTTGCTGAGGTGTCAGATACAAGTGAAGTGGTTGATGATGACGATGTGTCTGTGGATGCCACGTGGGTGCCTGCTCGAAGAGAAGAAGAAGAGGGGGAAAGTTCAGATGGGGAGACAGAGAGAAGGAGGGGACGAGTTGGAAGCAGGGGGAGGTCATCGCAAGGAGCTAGTGGCACAGTCAGACAGCATGTATCGGCACCCGGGGTCAGCCAGACAGCACGCCAATCAACGCATGCTATTGCCACCACCAGAATACCGTCATTGCAAAGCTCAGCAGTGTGGCATTTTTTTTGTGTGTCTGCCTCTGATAACAGCAATGCCATTTGCAACTTGTGCCAAAAGAAACTGAGTCGTGGGAAGTCCAACACCTACCTAGGTACAACTGCTTTGCGAAGGCACATGATCTCACATCACAAACACCTATGGGATCAGCACATGAGTACAAGCAGCACACAAACTCAAAGCCACCATCCTCCTCCTGGTCCAGCATCTTCAGCCACGTCAACCACTGCTGTCCTCCTTGCCCCCTCTCAACCACCCGCCACACCGCCTCTCACCTTCAGCAGTTCCATCTCATCTGCCCACAGTCAGGTGTCTGTCAAGGAAATGTTTGAGCGTAAGAAGCCAATGTCACAGAGTTACCCCCTTGCCCGGCGTCTGACAGCTGGCTTGTCGGAACTCTTAGCCCGCCAGCTTTTACCATACCAGCTGGTGGAGTCTGAGGCCTTCAAAAAATTTGTCGCTATTGGGACACCACAGTGGAATGTATCCGGACAATTTTTTTTTAAAAAAAAGGCAATCCCAAACCTCTACTCAGTGATTGAAAAGGAGGTCATGGCATCTCTGGCATACAGTGTTGGGACAAGGGTCCATCTGATCACTGATACCTGGTCTGCAAAGCACGGTCAGGGCAGGTATATCACGTACACTGCGCATTGGGTCAACCTGCTGACGGCTGCCAAGCATGGAATGCGTGGCTCTGCAGCGGAGTTGGTGACACTGCCACGACTTGCAGGCAGGCCTACTGCCACCTCCTCTACTCCTCCTACTCCATCCTCTTCGATAACCTCCTCGGCTGAGTCCTCTTCTGCTGCGGCGTCTGGCTGCACATCAACTGAATCCCCCACGCTCCCCAGGGGCTATTCCACATCCCGGATACGACAGTGTCACGCTGTCTTGGGGTTGACTTGCCTGAAAGCAGAGAGCCACACCAGACCAGCACTCCTGTCCGCCCTGAACGCACAGGTGGATCAGTGGCTGACCCCGCACCAACTGGAGATCGTCAAAGTGGTGTGTGACAATGGAAGCAATTTGTTGGCACCTTTGAATTTGGGCAAGTTGTCACATGTGCCGTGCATGGCACATGTGTTGAATCTCATCGTACAACGCTTTGTGTCTAAGTACCCAGGCTTACAGGACGTCCTCAAGCAGGCCAGGAAGGTGTGTGGCCATTTCAGGTGTTCCTACACGGCCATGGCGCACTTTTCAGACATTCAGCGCCGAAACAACATGCCAGTGAGGCACTTGATTTGCGACAGCCCGACACGTTGGAATTCAACACTCCTAATGTTCGACCACCTGCTCCAACAAGAAAAAGCTGTCAACGAGTATTTGTATGACCGGGGTGCTAGGACAGCCTCTGCGGAGCTGGGAATTTTTTTGCCAAGTTACTGGACGCTCATGCGCAATGCCTGTAGGCTCATGCATCCTTTTGAGGAGGTGACAAACCTAGTCAGTCGCACCGAAGGCACCATCAGCGACCTCATCCCATTTGTTTTGTTCCTGGAGCGTGCCCTGCGAAGAGTGCTGGATCAGGCTGTAGATGAGCGTGAAGAGGAAGAGTTGTGGTCACCATCACCACCAGAAACAGCCTTGTCATCATCGCTTGCCGGACCTGCAGCAACGCTGCAAGAGGAGTATGAGGAAGAGGAGTCAAAGGAGGAATGTGGCTTTGAGGAGGAGAAAGACCAACCACAGCAGGCATCCCAGGGTGCTCGTTGTTGTCACCTATCTGGGACCCGTGGTGTTGTACGTGGCTGGGGTGAAGAACAGACCGTCAATGACATCAGTGAGGACGAGGAACGGGAAATGAGTAGCTCGGCATCCAACCTTGTGAAAATGGGGTCTTTCATGCTGTCATGTCTGTTGAGGGACCCTCGTATAAAAAGGATGAAGGAGAACGACCTGTACTGGGTGGCCACGCTACTAGACCCCCGGTATAAGCAGAAAGTGGCGTAAATGTTACCAAATTACCGAAAGTCAGAAAGGATGCAGCAGTTCAAAACCAAACTAAAAAATATGCTTTACACAGCTTATAAGGGGGATGTCACAGCACAACGGGAATCTAACTGGGGAAAAGGTGAAAGTAATCCTCCTCCTACCACGACCACGGCGGCAAGGACAGGACGCTTTACAGATGTGTTGTTGATGGAGGACATGCAGAGCTTTTTAAGTCCTACACATCGCCACAGCCCTTTGGGATCCAGCCTTAGAGAACGACTCGACCGACAGGTAGCAGACTACCTCGCCTTAACTGCAGATATCGACACTCTGAGGAGTGATGAACCCCTTGATTACTGGGTGTGCAGGCTTGACCTGTGGCCTGAGCTATCCCAGTTTGCGATAGAACTTCTGGCCTGCCCCGCTTCAAGTGTCCTGTCAGAAAGGACCTTCAGTGCAGCAGGAGGCATTGTCACTGACAAAAGAAGTCGCCTCGGTCAAAAAAGTGTTGATTACCTCACCTTTATTAAGAGGAATGAGGCATGGATCCCGAAGGGACTGACAGTGGGGGATACGTTTGACTAACAAAAGGCCTGATGACATGCCTTGGCCTCAAAATGGTCCCCACGCTGCTGTATTTAATGTCTGCATACCGGATGACTAGGGTTCAAGCCACATTGTTTTAGTCACCTTTCTGCCTTGAAAACATCTATTTTTCCGGCCGCTGCTACAACAGCGGCTGCAACAATACCATTATTTTTCAGGCATGTATACATGCCTAATTTTTCTGGTCTCTGCTGCTGCAGTGTGGCTGCAAAAACAAAACAAAAAAGAAAAGGTACATACAAGTGTCAATTCCCCTTCGTGATCGTTACCTTGTTGTGGTGAAGGGGCTTGCGTATCATCACCTCTATGAATGTGTTGGCAATGTTGCCACACCCCAGATGATAAGGCCGTTGCTTCATTATGATCAGACCAAAAGCGATCGGCTGGATAATTTTTCATAGAAAAAACATTAATGTTTTTTTTTTTTTTAAGTTGTATGGGTTTTTAATACATAAAATAAAAAAATCATAATAAAGTCTCTTAATAGTTTATTAGAAATAATGCAGACAATTTAAAAAATCCCCATCAATTCCAATACAAAGCAAGTACAAAGCTCAGAACTAAATTATTGCAGGATGTCGTAATGGTTCGCTAATTCGACAATGGTTAAACAATTCTACACACGTCCCCGGACAGGGGACGTAACAGGGATTAACCACCTCCGGACCGCCGAACGCAGCGACGCGTCCTGGGGGTGGTCGATTGATTCCTCCTGGACGCATATACGCGTCCTCTGACGAGACGCGAGATTTCGGTCAGAGCCGGCCCGCGCATGCGCATCGTGGGCCGGCAAAAGTTCGAGAAGTATTTTGTCAGCAACCTGCCAGCCAATGATCGTTGCTGGCAGGTTGCTGATTTTTAAAAAATCAAATCAGAAGCCATCTAACACCTTATATTTATAAATATAAGGTGTTAAATGGCTTCTGTGCTCCTCTGCTGGTCCTTTTCGTCGGTTGGTTCCAGCAGAGGAGCACACATCACTGTGAGTACCCACCAAACACCACACTTAGCCCCAGATCACCCTCCATCACCCCCATCACCCCAATTAACCCCTTGATCACCCCCTGTCAATCACCTAGTGAAAGGGAAAAAAGTGATCAGTGTAAACTGTCACTTTTTTTTTTTCACTGGTATTGACTGATAGTTTAGGTCCCTTGGTTAGGTAGTTAGCCTCGGTTAGCGCCAAGCCCACCGCACCGCAGTCACTTATTCGCTGATTAGCGTATCGCTAATCAGCATTTGTACTTTTATAGTATCTGTAAGTGATCAAAACTGATCACAGTCAGATCTATAATTGTTTTAGTGTCACCTTAGCTCGCCCTCCACCCAAAACGCAGTGTTTGCCCGATCAGGCCTGATCGGTCGCCCACACGTGCGTTCACCCACGCCCGCCCCACCGCAGTGACAAAAAAATATTTTTTTTTTGATCACTGCACAATCACTTTACAAGCACTGCGGCGATAAAAAAAAGCAGTTTTGATATTTTTTATCAATCGCAGCGGCCTCCGGTACTTCGCTAGCCTCCCATTTGTAAGACAGGCTTGCTTTTTTTCTTGGGTAGTCTCAGGGAATACCCCTAAATTTAGTAGTCCAAATGTCAAACAGGGGGTATTCTTCTGAAGAGGCCTACAGGATTCTGACCCAGTCGGATGAGGAATGGGAACCCTCATCTGACGAATGTAGCGGGTCAGAATATGAACCTGTAGAAAGCAGTGGCAGTCTGACCCAAAGTTCGGACGAGGAGGTTGAGGTCCCTGATAGCACCAGGCGTACCCGGCCCCGTGTCGCTAGACCACAGGTTGTGCAGGATCCGTTTCAAGGGCAGCAGAGTGAGGCTGGCGCTGTCGGATTACGTGGTGAGGCATACACCAGCGCAGCCCATCCTGGACCTAGTACCAGCACTGCCGTACAACATGGTGAAGTGGCGAGCACCAGAAGAGCAGTTGAAGCTGGTACGGTGGCACGTGCAATAGTTACCCCGTCGCAGCCACCGCAAAGACAGGCCCGTAGAGCCCCTAGAGTCCCTGAGGTGCTGGCAAATCCTGATTGGTAGTCACCAACTTCAGCCGCACCATTAGTTCCCCCTTTCACCGCCCAGTCTGGAGTTCGGGTTGAGACAGCTCAGATCGGTTCGGCCCTGGGATTTTTTGAGCTGTTCTTGACTGCGGAGCTCTTGGACTTAGTCGTGGCAGAAACAAATCGGTATGCCACTCAATTTATATCCGCCAACCCGGGAAGCTTTTATGCCCAGCCTTTCCGGTGGAAACCAGTCCAAGTTTCCGAAATTAAAATTTTTCTGGGCCTTCTCCTGAACATGGGTCTAACCAAAAAGCATGAATTGCGGTCATATTGGTCCACGAACCCAATTCATCACATGCCCATGTTCTCTGCTGCTATGTCCAGGACACATTTTGAGACCATCCTGCATTTCCTGCACTTTAGCGACAACAGCACCTCTCGTCCCAGAGGCCACCCAGCTTTTGACCGGCTCCACAAAATTCGGCCCCTCATAGACCACTTCAACCATAAATTTGCAGATTTGTATACCCCTGAGCAAAACATCTGCATAGACGAGTCCCTAATACATTTTACCGGGCGCCTTGGCTTCAAACAATACATCCCAAGCAAGCGCGCCCGGTATGGGGTCAAATTTCGGATCTATGAGGGAAAAGATCAGACCCTGGAGCCGGTCGGTTGCCCTGACTACCTGGGGAGCAGTGGGAAGACAGTCTGGGACTTGGTGTCACCCTTATTTGGCAAGGGGTACCATCTTTATGTGGACAATTTTTACACAAGTGTGCCCCTCTTCAGGCATTTGTTCCTAGAACAGATTGGCTGCTGTGGCACCGTGCGACCTAGTCGCCGGGGCTTCCCCCAACGGCTCGTTACCACCCGTCTTGCAAGGGGGGAGAGGGCTGCCTTGTGTAACGAAGAACTGCTCGCGGTGAAATGGAGAGACAAGCGTGACGTTTACATGCTCTCCTCCATTCACGCAGACACGACAATACAAATTGAACGGGCAACCCGTGTCATTGAAAAGCCCCTCTCAGTCCACGACTATAATGCGCTCATGGGAGGGGTGGACTTCAATGACCAGATGTTGGCTCCCTATTTAGTTTCCCGACGCACCAGACGCTGGTATAAGAAGGTGTCTGTATATTTAATTCAATTGGCTGCCTATAATAGTTTTGTTCTCTACAGTAAGGCTGGGAGAACAGGATCCTTCCTCAAATTTCAGGAAGAGATCATCGAGAACCTCCTGTATCCAGGAGGTTCCGTGGCCCCAACCACCAGTGTAGTGAGCCGTCTACACGAGCGACATTTCCCCAATGTCGTTGCTGGTACCTCAACCCAACCGTCACCCCGAAAAAAATGTTGTGTCTGTAGCAGGAGTGGAAAAAGGCGTGACACCCGCTATTTCTGTCCTGACTGCCCTGACCACCCTGCCCTATGCTTAGGGGAGTGTTTCCGGAAGTACCACACACAGGTACACTTAGCATAGGGATTGCATCTCACAGGACAGGCACACAGGGCTATTAGGGCCCTTTCTCTCACAGCTGCTGCAAACCTCTCCTTTCACCTGGGATAAAGTGCATAATGTACTTCGCCACATCTTTGGGCGATTTGCGCTTTGCACATTGTCCCATGGGGAAGGAGAGGTTTGTCCTATAAAGGTAAAAAAAAAAAAAACACCGGTAAGCAAAAAAAGTTAACGTTCAGTTCAATAAAGTTTATATGTTATGTTCAAAAGTTGTTATAAAGTTAATAAATTTATTGCGTTGCGGCCTGGTTTTTTCTTTTTTTTTTTTTTTTACCTTCCAGGTGGACCAACCGATCGACTAGCTGCAGCACTGATGTGCATTCTGACAGAAGCATTGCGCTGCTGTCAGATTACACAAAAGTCGGTGTATGCGGCGCTGCAAGACGAGATTTCTCCTCTGCAGTAAAAGATAAGTTTGCCGAGGCATATGAGCTGAGGAGGTGACGGTGTTCATATACTTTGGCAAACACTTTGTATATAAAAATAAATAAAAAATCCCGGCAATGATTTATTCATTCACATCGATTGATGTGAATGGAGAAATCTGGTTTGCCAGGGCATACGGGCTAAGTGGGTATGGATGTTGGGTGGAGCTCCTTTGTCCTGGCAGACGCCTTTCCCCTCCTTTTTTTTTTTTTTGGCAGAGATTTTTTCATCCACATTGATCGATGCGAATGAAGAAATCTGTGCCGTTCATTTTTTCTTTCAGCCCTGAGGCTGAACGGAAAAAAAAAATCTCATTACCCGTATGCTCAATATAAGGAGAATAGCAGAAACTCCTAATGCTGGCCATACATGTAATGATTGTGGAGACCCTCAAATGCCAGGGCAGTACAAACACCCCACAAATGACCCCATTTTGGAAAGAAGACACCCCAAGGTATTCACTGAGAGGCATATTGAGTCCATGAAAGATTGAAATTTTTGTCCCAAGTTAGCGGAAAGGGAGACTTTGTGAGAAAAAAACAAAAAAAATGCCCTGGCATTTTAGGGGCCCCAAAGCGTGAGAAGAATTCTGGTATCCAAATGTCTAAAAATGCCCTCCTAAAAGGAATGTGGGCCCCTTTGCGCATCTAGGCTGCAAAAAAGTGTCACACATGTGGTATCTCCGTACTCAGGAGAAGTTGGGCAATGTGTTTTGGGGTGTCATTTTACATATACCCATGCTGGGTGAGATAAATATCTTGGTCAAATGCCAACTTTGTATAAAAAAATGGGAAAAGTTGTCTTTTGCCAAGATATTTCTCTCACCCAGCATGGGTATATGTAAAATGACACCCCAAAACACATTTTTATTTTTTGTCACAAATTAGCGGAAAATGATGATTTTTTTTTTTCTTACAAAGTCTCATATTCCACTAACTTGTGACAAAAAATAAAAACTTGCATGAACTCACTATGCCCATCAGCGAATACCTTGGGGTGTCTTCTTTCCAAAATGGGGTCACTTGTGACCATTTTTTCACACTGACGGCGGCACTATGCACCATCTGGCAGGTAGCCCTATATCTTAGGAGCTACACGCTGCGGTATCGTCCTGTGCTTGGAGTGTATGTCAGTTATATCTATGTAGGTTCGGGGTGATTACCCTTGACGCCCCCTCATGTGCACCCTCACAATTTATCCTTTTGTGACTCTGTGCTCTCTCTAATCTCAGAGAATTGCATTTTTTGCATCTGTTCGGCTGACTCCATCATCAATTGCGCCGCCCAGTGACCGTATGTACTCTGCCATTAGGCATTGATTTATCAACTCTGGGTCTGTTGACGTTTTATAATTTTCTTAAACGCATTTATTTACGCATCATTTATTGGACAGGGCCTGCTGTATTTATCGTTATGGGCGTCCCGTCTATACTATACCTACCCCGTATCACCCCCTGATGATCCCACTGTGTGGGTGAAACGCGTCGGGGTTGTAGGTTATCATCTAATTATTGTTTCTGTGTCTATATGTGCGTGTGTCTGTCTGTGTATTTTATCCTCTAGGTGGACCCTGTACCTCCTGGCGATCTGTCACGAGGGCTATATACAGTGGACACCTTTAAGTCTTTCTTCATCTATGTGCTAGTCATCCGCTAGGGTGCCACTCTGACACTTGTCTCTCTCCACCCGTCACCTCACCAGGGACAGACAGGAGGTTGAGACTAGGTACGAGGACAGGGAGTCCCCACCACCAGGAGACGTCCCTGGGCAGAGGACCAGATCAGGGTAGCAGTGGTAGGGATAATTTCCCCACCACTTACCCAGTGTATCTTACTGTATCCTGGCCCCTCCCTCTGGATTGACTATGTAGAGTTTTGTCTATGTTTCTCATTAAATTTAGTTATCTTATAATTTAACAGGGTACTATTGCTGGACTGCTTGATGTAAATACATGGCCTGAATTTTGGATGTCCGTTTCTGTAGTTATAGTGCCCTTGCGGTTAAAATGCGTTATACGTGCGTTTTTTTATGTATGCATACTTTTTTTGTCTGTATTTGCAAAATGATATTTTGCATATATTCTATAGGTTAAAAAGTTTAGTACAATATCACAATAAGAAAAGAAAATAAAATGTTTAAATAATACGACTAAGTAGGTCTGATGAGGAGTACTCAGCATACATAAATAGATACCCATCATTAGTAATGGGTTTATATTATAATACTCTATAGTATATTTGTACTTTTTACTATGGTGTAATTTATATATAAATGTATTACATAAATATACTAGTTTTCTGTTTTTTCAATGGAAATGATGTTTATTTTATTAGATGTTGGATACCCTAAAATTGAGAACAGTTAACAAATCCTAGTATGAGATGTCTTTAAGAAACTCCTGGAAGTATGGTCTTGAGGGCAAAGAGTTTCAGGACGGGGATGTCATAATAGAGGTCTATTTTTACAACCCATGAAAGATTGTGAAATATCCAACGGTCTATGTATATTTATAGATCAACTACATCATATTGAATCTATCCATTACCGCCATTAAATATCAAATTGGCGGCCAAAGATTCGTAATACAAGGAATCCGCCATTGTGAATGACCTATATACATTTGGTCTGTGACTGATCATACGGATTATCCGTCTCTATTTGAAGCTCTTATTTTGTGTACATATTTTGTTTACATTGGTTTTTATGCTTTTTAAGATGTTTTAGGGGTGTTTTTATATGTTGAGCAACATAAATAAATATATGTAACATTACGCATTTTTTTCTACATTGTGTCCATGTGATTAAAATATGTTAGAGTGCCTGTCTTTTTCTAACAATGTAAAAAAAATATATGAAAAAATACTGAATTAAAGGCTGTGTACACCTTTGGCAACAATATTTTTTATTACATTGCACTCCTTTTGAGCTAAAAATCATTTTTTTCTATTGATATTTATTAAAAATGATGAGCTGTTTTCCCTGTACAGCTGTCGACAGAACTTTGTTTTCCGTCCAGCATAACGGAAACCATGCGGATCTGTTAGGCTTTCCCATAGACTTCTATTATGACGGATCAAAATGGTTTGCCTCTTAATAGCTTCTGTTTTGATTTCCGTCTTATGGATTGCGCTATTTTCTGTTATAACCATGTTATGATGGAAAGCCATAACGGTGATATGAATAAGCTCTTACTGCTAACAATGTGGCTTAAATAAGTTTTTATGACCTTTTAGTAATTTAGAGATAAGAGTTATTAGATGACTGCACAAAGTGAAAGTGTAAGTACCATTAACACAGCTATAAAAACGGTTAACCCTTTGTGACAGAATGGCTCGATATTTTTAATAAAGACCAATTGAAAAATATATATTTGTTGCCTAAAATGAGTAAAATTCAATCATAAAAAAAAATTGTCCCCGAAAGTTAAAGGCTCTTTTATGGGGTGATGATCGGCCTGAGTGAAAGTTTGTGTCTAGTCATTGCCATGTGTAAATATGCGCAACAAACAAACGCATGATAGCTCATTTGTTGGCTAACTGCATCTTTTATGTGGTCATAAAAATAATCTGTTATAGACAGCACATCACCTCATGTTGAGCTAAATGAACAGCAGTCGCCTTGATATACCAATCGATTAATGCTCAGTACAACAAGGAATATGTCCATGCAAAAGCCCTTAGCCTTATCTAAGCATAAACAGAAAAATGGCTTGATAAGTGTTGTGCAAAAACATTAAGAGACATAAACAAAACCACTATACAAAATCTAAATATTGGAGGACATATACCAAAACCTATGGGCAGGTTTACATGTGGCGTAAATGTTGCGACTTCTTTGCAGAGGAATTTTGTGCGGGAAAATCCATAGTATTTACCGTGCAAGCAAAGTAGATGAGATATTTGAAATATCATCCATATGCTGCTGCTACGGTGTAAACTGACTTGTCAATTTATGCTGAAGGTTTTACTCACAGATTTTAACTTTTGCAATGCAAAGGTTGGAATCAGCAGGGGTCCTGCTGTGGTCCTGACAGTATTACCACTGGAAAAATCACCCCATTTCATGCTTTTTGCAGCAGTGGTTTTCATCCTGAAGTAGACCGGTCATGTGTCAACTCAACCTTTAAGAAAGTGGAGAAGTTGCCTAAAGAAAGGTCTAATTTTTCTATGTCGTTTTGAGTTTACAAGCGAAAAATGGTTGCTAGATAAAGTTCCTCCAATGTTTCTTTTGCATTAGTTGTTCTTGTATTTATTTTATGCGGTACTATTAAACAGTACTAATCATCATATTTACTTGTACCATTTTGCAGGTTTGTCATTGCATTTTCATTATGCATACCCAATAGAAATGAGCCAAGTTTTCAAAAATTCGATTTGGACGTTTCGCGTTAAAAATCAGCTATTTCTCGGCTGCAGAGAGCCATATATTGATGTAGAACACTGTGCATTGCAGAAACATGCATTGGTAGTCCACTGTGATAGTGAAACAGTTACTTTGTGTCAGTATGACAGGTAGTTGACAGATGTCACTCTTAGAATCACTTCACTTATTTGGTCAGTTACGGGACCAAAACTGATCAAATAACTCAAGTGTGAACTTATCCTTATAGGTCAATGTTAGCGTCAGGTATAAAGAACTGTGCAGTGGCCCAATATTGTACTATAGAGTGAAAGAGCGCACACTACTTTTACTTAGATTTCTACAGAACCTGTTCGGTTACACACTGATACACGTCCTGGCCCCATGACACAGTGGAGAGGGTGTCAGCAGTAAGATTCTGTTGACATTATTGTTTATTTTTTTCCTTCTTCTGACCCGTCACAAGAACAACCCCAAAAACACAAATCCTGTCTTTTGAGCCCCCGCCTTCACATGGTCATCATTTGGTTAGCAATCCATGAGTGTTGTTAAGGCAAAAAAAAAAGAGAGAGGATCCAAAATAGAGATGACACATGATTGGAATATTTGCCTGTCTTTTGTGTTTTGTACCCACTCCTGCTTTTGGCTTCCAAATCATGAGCATATCCTGATGCAAAATAGGAACCATGTGATACAGGCCTCACGGATGCTCCAAAGACAGGATCTGTTGTGTTTTTCATCTTTCTGTCCTTCTGACAGATCAGAAGAAGGGTAAAATAAATGGTGATGTCAATAAAGCCAAACAGGGACACTAGTGGCCCCGTCACAGAGTGGGGAGGGTGGCAACCACATAAGGAGTTAACATAGTGACCCAGTCACAGAGTGGGGAGGATGGCAACCACATGAGGAGTCAACACAGTGGCCCAGTCAGAGTAGGGAGGGAGGCAACTGCATGAGGAGTCAACACAATAGCCCAGTCACAGATTGGTGAGGTGGCAACCCAAAGAGGAGTCAATACAGTGGCCCAGTTACAGTGTGAGTAGGGTGGCAACCTGCATGAGGAGTAAATACAGTGGTCCAGTGACAGAGTGGGGGGGGTTGCAACAGCAGTGGCAATAACAGCACAAGATGGTGGGTGGCAGTAGGAGAACATGGCAACAATGGCAGCAGATGTGTGTCATCAGGCGTCTGGCAGCATCTGAATAGTGGCTTATGCAGATGGCCAGAAGAAACTAGTCTTTTTTCACGTTTGGGTGTGGCACCCAGAATGATCTAGTCTGATGCTTTAGGCACTGGTGTCTGGACATCCTGGCTGACCCACGCCTGATTCAACTTTACAAGGGTCAGTCTCTCCACATTTTGGGTGGAAAGGCGAGTTCTCCTTGGGGTAATTATGTCCCCCGCTGCACTAAACACCTGCTCTGATGCCACACTACTGGCTGGGCAGGAAAGCTAGTCCAGGGCAAACTCGGCTAGTTGCGGCCACAAATTAAGTTTGGCTGTCCAGTAGTCCGGGAGATCTTGGATTTAGTGTGGCAGGGTGCAGTCCAAGTATGCCACCACCTGCTGGTTCAGGTTATGTTCCATGTCTTGCTGCTGCTGGTGGGTGGTTTCTTCAGTAGGCGGGTGAAGAAAAGTGCTCATTAGAGACTCCAGACTTAAGTTGCTGCTGATGGAGCTGGTGCTGCTCCCCCTCCATCAGTCATGGCAGTGGAACGTGAGCACAGAGGGCCCCCCGGTCAGACATTCATGAGGATGGGCGGTGGCGCAAATAGGCAGTGGCCAACTGACTACATAGGATGTCTTGATAGTAGTTGAGTTTATCCACCCTCTCAGCGGGTGAGAAAAAAGGTCCCCATTTTGGAGCAGTAGTGAGGGTTTAACATGGTGGAGAGCCGAATGGTGGTAATATGGCTGTCACTACGCAAGCAACTCAGTATGCTTCTGGCCATTTGCGCAAGGGACTCAGAGGGACTCGCTGCATCCATCTGCACGGCATACTGCCGCATCGCCCTCTAGCCCCTTCATGCGCCTGTCCTGTCACTTTTGCAGAAAAACCACCCATTTCTGTATACATTGCTTGTGCATGAATGTCCTCCTCCTCCTCCCCCAGTTCAGTCCCCACAGGGCTCAGGTGGCCATGAGATGTAGGCGCCAAGTCTCCTGTCCCCTGGCCAGCCAGATTTATCAGCATCTTCTCCAGGATGGGAAGGAGTGGAATGACATTGTTCATCCCGTAGTCCTGGTGACTGACAAAATAAATTACCTCCTCAAAAGGCCGGAGCAAAAGGCAGGTGTCACACATGAGCTGCCATTGGCTAACCTTGAAGGTACACAGGGGAGTGTTCCTGTCCGCCTGCATCATCAAGAAATCATTCACGCCCTTCCTCTGCTCATATACAGTGGGATGCGAAAGTTTGGGCAACCTTGTTAATCGTCATGATTTTCCTGTATAAATCGTTGGTTGTTACGATAAAAAATGTCAGTTAAATATATCATATAGGAGACACACACAGTGATATTTGAGAAGTGAAATGAAGTTTATTGGATTTAAAGAAAGTGTGCTATAATTGTTTAAACAAAATTAGGCAGGTGCATAAATTTGGGCACTGTTGTCATTTTATTGATTCCAAAACCTTTAGAACTAATTATTGGAACTCAAATTGGCTTGGTAAGCTCAGTGACCCCTGACCTACATACACAGGTGAATCCAATTATGAGAAAGAGTATTTAAGGGGGTCAATTGTAAGTTTCCCTCCTCTTTTAATTTTCTCTGAAGAGTAGCAACATGGGGGTCTCAAAACAACTCTCAAATGACCTGAAGACAAAGATTGTTCACCATCATGGTTTAGGGGAAGGATACAGAAAGCTGTCTCAGAGATTTCAGCTGTCTGTTTCCACAGTTAGGAACATATTGAGGAAATGGAAGACCACAGGCTCAGTTCAAGTTAAGACTCGAAGTGGCAGACCAAGAAAAATCTCGGATAGACAGAAGCGACGAATGGTGAGAACAGTCAGAGTCAACCCACAGACCAGCACCAAAGACCTACAACATCATCTTGCTGCAGATGGAGTCACTGTGCATCGTTCAACCATTCGGCGCACTTTACACAAGGAGATGCTGTATGCGAGAGTGATTCAGAGGAAGCCTTTTCTCCGCCCACAGCACAAAAAGTGCCGCTTGAGGTGGGCTAAAGCACATTTGGACAAGCCAGCTTCATTTTGGAATAAGGTGCTGTGGACTGATGAAACTAAAATTGAGTTATTTGGCCATAACAAGGGGTGTTATGCATGGAGGAAAAAGAACACAGCATTCCAAGAAAAACATCTGCTACCTACAGTAAAATATGGTGGTGGTTCATGCTGTGGGGCTGTGTGGCCAGTGCAGGGACTGGGAATCTTGTCAAAGTTGAGGGACACATGGATTCCACTCAGTATCAGCAGATTCTGGAGACCAATGTCCAGGAATCAGTGACAAAGCTGAAGCTGCGCCGGGGCTGGATCTTTCAACAAGACAACGACCCTAAAAATAAAAAAACTCCTTCCCGACTCCAATCAGGCAATCAGAATAATTCCGTTTAGGCAAACCAGATTCAGAACAGCTTGACATCGCCGTGGAGGATGAGGCAGAGGAGGACATTGGCGCATGACTTGCAGCTTGAAAACGTGGAGGCGGCAGTGCCGCCACCTGGCCATGTTGCTTGTGTGGCTGGGCAGAAACCACATTTACTCAGTGGGCCGTAATGGACATATATTGTCCTTGACAGTAGTTACAGCTTCATGCATCAGCGCTGCCGTGAACTTTAGCAGACACTGACAGGCTCAAGGACTGGCCCACCTTCTGTTCAACATACGTGTGCCTCGCTGGTTCACTCTTTTTGGAGAAGTAATGACGGCTTGGGACTCTCCACCTCGGCTCAGCACAAGCCATCAGTTCTCTGAAAGTTGCTGAGTCCACCACATGGATAGGGAGGGACTGTAGTACCAGCAACCTGGCCAGGAACATGTTCAGCTTCTGCACCGTTGGATGAGTGCATGCATACTGTTGTCTTTTTGCAATCGCCGCAGTGATCGATTGCTGACAAAATGAGTGACAAGGAGTAGGAGCAGGAGCATCAGGACCAGTAGATGATGGGAAGGAAACACAGCTCCCTTCTGCTGAGTTGGTGGAGCCATTACTGCTGGAAAAAGGGTTGGGGCCACTGAGTAATGCAATGGTTGCTGTCTCAGGCTGTACCACTACATTAGCTCCATGGTTTTCGCAGGCCACTTTACAGTTACGCTCCCGGCGGCTTGATGAAAAATTCCCACACCAGTGACTATGGCATTTTCCCCCCACCCCTCTGTGCTGAGTGCCTGCTACCGCTGCCTCTGTGAACCCATGCACCGCTAGTACTTTCCGGACAGTTAGGCTCCTGAGTAGCAGACGGTCCACCCCAGGCACTTTTAACTCCAGACCTCACAGTGCTGCCACCCTGCTGACTCACGGCCACGCTTGCACCCTGCTGGCTGAGCCGCTGCTTCATCTGCAAGCTGCCACCTTCATCCTACTCAACACCAGCTCCCACGCGATTCTCATCGTCTCTATTTGCCCACCTACCAGAAGAAGCAGCAGATCTCTCCTCTACATCTTGGCTGGGCAGTAGCTGCTGACTGTCCTTTATAAGCTCATCCTCGTTGAAAAGCAGAATCGAGCTGACGGGATACCATAATTCCCCAGTAGATGGAACAGAAAATGAGAGGCAAGTTCAGGAAAGGTGGGGGCACAGAGTTTGTTCCTGGACCATGCCAATTAAGCATGGTTAGAGGAATCAACCGACTCCTGGATGGGGGGTGTCTGATGTCACTTGAGATGATGTTGAAGACCGAGTCAACCATTCAAGGACAGCTGGGTTGCTGGTCAAAATACGACCGCTGGATGACACTGGCAGCTCTGACCTGTTGCTGCGACTGCTACTACCAACCCCCTTCTTCTGCTGCTATTTCTGTCAGCTCCAGAAACATTTTGGCCTCTGCCCGTTCCCTTAGAAGGGCCTGGCACTAGTCTGTCGGGCATACTGTACTGTAACAGTAACTGTTAGGGTAAAATAACAGTAGTGTTAGGGCGCAATTTCACCCCCGAAAACAAGGATGAATGGAAGTACTTATATAAAGTAGAACGTGAGCACCCTAAAATCTGTAGTATCAGGCTGGAATTTCACCCCAATTACACAATTAGGGATTAACGGATATACTTGTATATAAGAGAATGTGAGCACTCTAAAATCTATAGTATCAGGCTTCAATTTCACCCAATTACACAATCAAGGATTAACAGAATTACTTATGTATCAAAGAATGCAAACAACCTAAAATCTGTATTATAACACTTTTTAACCCCAATTAGTGCTGCGAGGTGTAATAAAATAGCTCCTATTAGCTAAGCTTTACACTGTTCAATTGGTCCTGCTCTCTTCCCTATAGTGTGGATAATGCCTCCCTATTATATCCCTACACTATATCTAAGCTGTCCCTGAACTGCTCAATAGTAATTTTTGGTAAATAAAGTCTTTCCTAATCACTGTCCCAAGTCCGTGTAACGTCTCTCCCTGCACTAAGTTCACTGGAAATAGGCAGAGACCAGGCAGGAGGAGACATGTGACATCACAGGGACTGGCTAGCTGCTGATTGGCTATCTGCATTGCAGTGATCCCTCGTTCCCTTGCTTCTTACTACTTCTTTCTAAAATGTTCAGCAGCCATTAAAAAAAAATTTGATTTGTTACCACGAAGCACGAGGAAATTCAACTTTGGGACAAATGGAATTTTTCCTGAAATTTAGAATGAATTCCACTTCGTCAACTTCGATTCGCTTATCTCTAATACCCATCTAATTCACAGTTTTGGGTGTACATTAGATTTTGGTCCACTTCACTTTAGATTGATCTGATATCCAACACACTTATGACTAGTGATAGATATGTGGATATCATTGTTGATTAATTGAGATCGCCCCCATATCCTTTCAGCTCTCAGACTACACCTTATTCACTTAAGTTCCAAGAGGACCCTCCTCCCTGATGTGTCATATATGACGTATGCTGTACTGCTGTTAAAGTGAAGCCATCACAATATGGCGCTTGCACTTAGATGTTTACATAATTGGTATACCAGAGTTAGTAAAACAATGCACAATGCGCAGATGCCAAGTGTTATCTCTTTTCTTGTTTTGGTATTCTAGCCAATGTAACAATGCCACGAGCCTCAGGGGGGATGCCCCCTCTGATGTACATATATACTGCTTAACTTCCTGTAATAAATAAGAAACTGCTTTGACCCTTGCCTGGTGTCAGTGTGGGTTCTTCCATGCATGTAAAATCATAGGATCAGAACACTTTCGAGCAGTAGAGCAAACGTAATTAGCCCTGATTGAGGGCATCTTCAACACGAGCGTTGAGCGAATCAAAGCATCGGAAGGGGAATTCAATCCAGAAAATTTTGATTCGCAACAAATACGAATTTACTGCCTCTTCTTGGTAACTAAGCTATTTTTTCCTAAAGTGGCGACAACATGTGTTACAAAGTGAAAGTAAGAAGCCCAGGAACAAGAGCTCACTCATAATGCAGTGCAGCCAGCCATTCAGCAGCTAGCCAGCCCCTGTATGTCACAGCCATATAAAAATCCTAATCCCTCCAGTCTCAGTCATTTTACAGTGAACTGAACATAGGGAGAGACGTGAAAAGTGCTCGAGATAGTGTTTAACAAAGCTTTAATAGTAATACATTGAATAAGGAGACTGTAGGGACAGTGTAGGGAGAGTTTTTACACACTGTAGGGAGAGCATAGGGACAGTGCAAGCTGTGTAATCAGAAGCTGAAAAGATCCATAGGAGACAGCTCAGTTTGCATCAGTCCCTGTTTAATAGATAAGCAACTTTATTATGCCTTGATTCTCAAATTGGGGTGAATAAGTACTGTAATTTAACTGTTATTGGGGTGTCCTCTTGTTTTATAGATAAGTAATTAGGCCTTGATTCTCAAATTGGGGTCAATAAGCTGTGTAATTTAACTGTTGTTGGAGTGTCCACCTTGTTTCTTATATAAGCAATCCCATTAGGCCTTAATTCTCAAATTGGAATGAATAAGCTGTCTAATACTACTGTTATTCGGGTGTCCACATTGACATTGACAGGAGTTGGTGGGTTCCTCTGACACCACACTTAGTTGGCATGGCCCAGGAACAAGCTCTGTGCCCTCACCTTTCCTGAACCTGCCTCTTTCTTTTTCTGCTCCTTCTGCTCGGGAAGTATTATATGGTGCCAGCTCTGTTACGCGTTTCAGCGAACATGAGCTTATTGAGAACAGTCAGAAGCTACTGCCCAGCCAAGATTTGGAGGAGAGATCCGCTGCTTCCTCCTGTAGACATGCAAGTAGCGACGACGAGAGTCGCATGGGAGCAGGTGTTGCGAGCGGTCAGGGAGGCAGCCATGAGACTGGTGAGGGTGACATAAGTGAGGAGCAGACAATAGTGGATGATGATGTAAACGATCACATGGGGGTGAGTGTGGCAGCTTGTGCATGAGACAGCAGGGAGGCAGCAGTGTGAGATATGGAGCCAAACGTGCCCGGAGTAGACAGTCTGCTACACAGGAGCCTACTTGTCCAGAAGCAACTAGCATTGCACGGGTTCATAGAGGCAGCAGCAGGCATTCAGCATGCAGTGGTGAGAGTAAAATGCCATACTCGCCGGTGTACGAATTTTTCATCAGGTTGCCAGAGAACGTCAGCGTGGCCTTATGTAGGATCTGTGAGCAGAAGGTGAAGTGTGGCCAGGGTGCCAATTGTGGCATTATGGCCCTGCGTCGACACATGGAGTATCACCATAAAATGCCCTGGGAAAACTGTGCCGCTAATGTAATGGTATAGCCTTACACAGCAACCGCTGCATCTCCCAGTGGCCCGCACCACTTCTTCAGCTGTCAAGGCTCCACTACATCAGCAGAAGGGAGCTGTGTTTACTTCTCATCGTCTACTGGTCCTGATGCTCCTCCTACTCCTTGTCACACATTTCGCCACTGAGGCGATTGCAAAAAGACAACAGTATGTGTGCACTCATCCAATAATGTAGAAGCCGAAGGTGCTCCTTGCCAAGTTGCTACAGTGCCGCCCTTTCCATGTGGTTGACTCTGCCCATTTCAGAGAACTGATTTCTTTATTTCTCTAAAAAGGCTGTGCCAGCCCGGCACACGTATGTTGAGCAGGACTTTTCTTTTTTCTATCCTGCATAACAGAAACCAGATGGATCCGTTATGCTTCTCCATAGACTTCTATTAGGACAGAGCAAAACGAAATGCCTCTTAAAGGCTTCCATTTTGCATTCCGTCTGGCCATTCTGTTATATTCCATTATAAACAGAACTTATAACGGAATGGCATAACTCTAGTGTAAACCCACCCTAACCTGGCTGACTGCAGATATGGTCCAGATGGACTACACCCTAGAGTTCTAAAGGAGCTCTGTTCAGTTATTGCTTTGTCTCTGTTCATAATGTTCATAATATTTATTGTTTTTTTTAATGACAGGCATTGTTTCAAGAGACTGGCGCAAGGCGAATGTGGTGCCCATTTTCAAAAAGGGTGCTAGGTCTTCACCAGGAAATTATAGACTACTACACTTAACATTCATAGTGGGAAAAATGTTTAAGGGCCTTCTACAATATAATAAGTGATAGCCAACATGGTTTTACTAAGAACAGAAGCTGTCAAACTAACCTGATTTGTTTTTATGAGGAGGTAAGTAGAAGTCTGGACAGAGGGAAGGCTGACAGTATTGTGTTTTTGGACTTTGCAAAGGCATTTGATACTGTACCACAAGGACAACTAATGGGTACATTTGAGGTCTATTGGTTTAGAAGATATAATTTGTAATTGGATTGAAAATTGGCTTCATAATCTTATACAAGGAGCTGTGGTCAATGATTCTTACTCTGAATGGTCCCCGGTTATAAGTGGTATACCCCAAGGTTCTGTGCTGGGTCTGCTATTATTTAACTTATTCATTAATGACAAAGAGGATGGGATTAATAGTGCTGTTTCTATTTTTGCAGATGACACGAAACTTTGTAATATGGTCCAGTCTATGGAAGATGTTAATAAGTTACAAACTGACTTGGACAAACTTACTGTTTCGGCCTCCACTTGGCAAATTAGGTTCAATATAGATATATGTAAAGTTATGCACTTGGGGCTAATAATCTGCATGCAGCATATGTTCTAGGGGGAGTAAAACTGGAAGAGTCACCTGTTGAGAAGGATGTGGGTGTATTAGTGGGTCATAGACTAAATAACAGCATGCAATGCCAGTCAGCTGCCTCTAAGGCCAACAAAATGTTGTCTTGTATTAAAAGAGGTATGAACTCGCGGAACAGGGATGTAATATTGCCATTATAGAAAGCGTTAGTGCGGACTCTACTGGAATACGCAGTTTAGTTCTGGGGACCAATCCATAAAAAGCATGCCCTGGAGTTAAAAAAAAAAGTACAGAGGAGAGCAACTAAACTCATAAAGGGCCTGGATGATCTTAGTTATGAGTAGGGATGAGCGAATCGACCTTGGTTGAAACATCCGAAGTCGATTAACATAAAACTTTGTTTCAATACTGTACGGAGCGAGCACTCCGTACAGTATTAGAATGTATTGGCTCCGATGAGCTGAAGTTATTACTTCATGAAGTCTCGCGAGACTTCGCATAATAACTTCATAAACTGATTTCTACTGTAAAAAAACATTTCCCGAACTCAGGTTCAGTTCCAAGTAGCTTGGGAATTTTTTTTTTACAGTAGAAATCAATTTATGAAGTTATTACGTGAAGTTTCGCGAGACTTCGCGAAGTAATAACTTCAACTCATCGGTGTCATGCCCTGCTCAGGTTATGTGCGGAGGTCTGCCAGGCTAACAGCACATGTGTAGTTTGTTTTGTTTTGGGTTTGGATTTGAGCTGTATCCGCCTCCTTCCAGGTGCACTGGGTGGGGTCGTTTGTATGAGTTTAAATTACTCCCTTTCCCAGTGTCCTGTGAGGGTTATAGCTTCTATCTTGCTCTGTGGAAGGAAGGAAGGAATTGCTGTTTCTGCTCAGCTACAGATAAGTTGGTTTTGTTTCTCTCTTGTGTTCTTTCTAGGCTGTTAGGGAGACACCTGCTCCCTCCTTACTTGAGGGTCTGAACGTGGGCATAGAAGTCCAGGGAGAGTTAGTAGGAGGTGACCTTTATCCACAGCTTCTGGCCTAGACACTTGTTTCATGGTTTTCTGTGTTTCTATTGTATCTTGTATCCTACCCTGCGTGACATTATAACCCGCCAATACTTAGACTGCCATTTCTCAGCTGCTTTGAGATGGAGTCAATGGATGCGCTAGTTGATCGCATGCAGGGATTATCCCTAGAGGTTGCTGATCTGCGTAATTCGGTCATACGGTGTCAGAATGCTCTGGCATCAGGAGCAATAGGAGGAAGTCAAATTTTTGGGGAGCGTAGAGTCGCTCTTCCTGATAGATTTGCAGGGGGTGTGGATGACTTTATCCGCTTTAGAGAGTCATGCAAGTTGTATTTTCAGCTGCGTCCATCTTCATCTGGTGATGAGAGTCAGAGGGTAGGGATAATCATATCCCTGCTTAAAGGGGATGCGCAATCCTGGGCCTTTTCTATGCCGTCCGGTTCTCTGGCCCTCCGGTCGGTGGAAGAATTTTTTTAAAGCCTTGGGATTAATTTATTGCGTAATTTATTACAAAGTGAACATACTGCAGAGGCTTACTGCATTGAATTTAGGAGATGGGCTACTGAGTGAGAGTGGAATGACCCCGCGCTACGTAGTCAGTTTTGTCAGGGGTTGTCTGATTGATTAAAAGATGCCCTTGCTTTTCATGAGTACCCGGATACATTGGAGAATGTTATGTCTTTGGCAGTATGGTTAGATAGACGTATTAGAGAGAGGTGTAAGGTTCCCTCCGCGTGAGGGATCCCTTCTGTGAGTGGTTTCGTCTCACCTGTTCCCCAGGGTGATATGACATGTAACTCTGGGGTAGGGGAGGAACCCATGCAGCTGGGTCAGGTGTCTCTCCGTTCTGGTAATAGGAACTTTAGGAGGTTGCATAAGCTATTTTATTACTGTGGAGAAAGTGGTCATTTTATTTTTGCTTGTCCTTTTGTTAAACCGCATGTTGATGATAAAGAATCACAAAGAGGTTTACATAAAAAGAAAAAAAAAAAACCTGACTCTTGGTAGTGTGAATGGGGGGGCGGAGCAAGCAGGTATACAAGCTCCCTGTAATACTTGTTTTCTCCTTCCAGCTATGGTGGCGCTAGACTCAAGAAAATTTAATATTGAAGTATTCCTTGACTGTGGTGCTGGGGTAAACCTTATTGATTTTCTTTTTCTTCAAAATCTGGGCCTAAGTACTTGCACTTTAGAAAAAGAGATTCCGGTTTTCGCAATTGACTCTTCCCCTCTTTCTCAAACGAGTCTCACTCATATTGCTCATGGTATTCAGTTAAGGGTGGGTGATTCACATGTTAAGATCATGTCTTGTTTTGTCATGAAGGACTTGCCCGCTCCTATAGTCTTAGGGTTACCGTGGTTGACAAAACATAACCCAATTATAGATTGGCAGGCAAGACAGATCACTGGTTGGAGTGAATTTTGTTCGGACAATTGTATTGGCACATCAATCCCTGGTGTGTCTACTATGGTTTTACCTCAGTATCTCTCAGATTTTGCGGATATCTTTTCGGAGGGTGGGGCTCAGGAATTGCCTCCTCATCGTGACTATGATTGTTCAGTTAATCTCATCCCGGGGGCTAAGTTGCCAAAGTCTCGGCTGTACAATCTTTCTCAACCTGAAAGAGAGGTCATGCGGAAGTATATTGCCGAGAGTTTGGCAGAAGGTCATATTAGACCATCTAAGTCTCAAATTGTTGGAGCCAAGGTGTTCTTCAAGTTAGATTTAAGAGGGGCCTACAATCAAGGAAGGGGATGAGTGGAAAACGGCCTTCAACACGCACGAGGGTCATTTCGAGAATCTGGTGATGCCTTTTGGGTTAACTAACGCGCCAGCAGTGTTTCAGCGATTTGTCAATTACATTTTACATCATTTTGTGGGAAGGTTCGTGGTAATTTACTTGGATGACATTCTAATTTACTCTCCTGATCTGAAGATCCATCAGGATCACGTGAGACAGGTTTTGTCGATCCTTCGGGAGAATAAATTATATGCCAAATTGGAGAAATGTGTGTTTTCTGTGCAGGAGCTTCCGTTTCTGGGATATCTGCTTTCTGACTCTGGTTTTCATATGGACCCCGAAAAGGTCCGGGCGGTTCTGGAATGGGACCAACCGGAGAATCAGAAAGCTTTGATGCGGTTTTTGGGGTTTACCAATTATTATAGAAAATGTATCTTGAACTATTCTACCATTGTAAAACCTCTGACCGATATGACTAAGAAGGGTGTCGACTTCTCTGTCTGGTCAGAGGAGGCATTGCAGGCCTTTTCGGGTATTAAGGAGTGTTTTGCGTCTGCTCCCATTCTGATGCAGCCTGATGTGTCTCAGCCATTTGTGGTGAAGGTGGATGCGTCAGAGTTGGGGGTTGGAGCATTGTTGTCGCAGGGTTTCATCTCCTGGCAAATTGGTTCCGTGTGCTTTGTTTTTCCAAGAAGCTCTCGGTCGCTGGGAGGAATTATGATGTAGGAGATAGGGAATTGCTGGCCATCAAATTGGCCTTTGAGGAATGGCGTCACTGGTTTCAGGGGGCGTCTCATCCCGTTACGGTATATACTGATCATAAGAATTTGGCTTACCTGCAATCTGCCAAGCGTCTAAATCCTAGACAGGCTAGATGGTCACTGTTCTTTACTAGGTTCAATTTTGTGGTTACTTTTTGCCTGGGGGTTAAAAACGTCAAGGCAGATACATTGTCTCGTAGTTTTCCTGGGGGAGGCGATTAAGAGGATCCTGCTCCGATTTTGGTTGATGGGGTGGTGGTATCCGCTCTGTACCCCGAATTGGAGATGGAGGTGTTGGGAGTCCAGGAGGGGGCCCCTGATTCTTGTCCCCCAGGGAGGTTGTTTGTTCCTGATGGACTGCGATACAAGGTATTCAAGGAACATCCCGATACTGTCCTTGCTGGACATCCTGGTGGTAAGTCCACCTTTGATCTTGTGTCCCGGAGGTTCTGGTGGCCCAGGTTATGTAAGAGCGTTGAGGATTACGTGGCAGCCTGTGGAACTTTTAAGACATTATTCAGACCCATTACTTGGGTAAAAAAGGACATTGGCATCATTGCAGTTTTAAGGAGCTTCCGATTTATATTTGCGGTTCATCTGGATGGATTTTATGCCCTTGCTTCAAATTGCTGCCATTGAACGACACCTTTGTTGCAGTTAGCTACTGACACTTGCTACCAATTGCTGCTATATTGTCTGTTGCTGCTATCATATTGCTATTATTATTGGAAAAAGGACATTGGCATCTTTGCAGTTTTAAGGAGCTTCCGATTTATATTTGCAGTTTATCTGGATGGACTTTATGCCCTTGCTTCAAATTGCTGCCATTAAACGATACCTTTGTTGCAGTTAGCTACTGACACTTGTTATCAATTGCTGCTATATTGTCTGTTGCTGCTATTTTACTGCTATTTATTACTATCTGTTGCTGCTATTATATTGCTATTTATTATTATCTACTGTGTTACTGCTATTTTATGCCATTATTTTACGTTGTCATTTTAGTAGTTGATTGTATTACATTTAATAAATATCTTACTTGTTGGCTACATATATAGAGTGCCTGGTCTATTTTTACAAATTTTTTCACAACCCCCTTGTGGCTGGGTGGGCCACTTAGACCAAGAGCACCTGTTCCGCATTGTCTAATTGGAGTGATCCACAGATTTTCTTCTCTATATTCAAGGAACATCACGATATTGTCCTTGCTGGACATCCTGGTGGCAAGTCCACATTTGATTTCCCGGAGGTTCTGGTGGCCCGGGTTATGTAAGATTGTTGAGAATTACGTAGCAGCTTGTGAGACCTGTGCACGATCAAAGGTTGCTCACACTCGACCTTCCGGTTCACTTCTTCCTTTGCCTATTCCATCTCGTCCTTGGACGCACTTGTCTATGGACTTTATTACGGATCTGCCGAGTTCCTCCGGGAAAACTGTGATTCTGGTGGTTGTTGACCGTTTTAGTAAAATGTCTCACTTTGTATCGTTAGCTAATTTGCCCAATGCCAAGACTCTTGCTCAGGTTTTTGTTGATAACATCATGAAATTACATGGCATTCCCTTGGATGTGGTTTCTGATAGGGGCACGCAGTTTGTTTCCAGGTTTTGGAGGGTGTTCTGCTCTCGGCTTGGCATTCAACTTTCGCTCTCTTCGGCTTTTCATCCCCAGACGAATGGGCAGACAGAGCGTACTAATCAAAACCCGGAGACCTACTTGCGGTGCTTTGTGGCTGAGAATCAGGAGGACTGGTCCTCATTCTTATCCCTAGCAGAGTTTGCTTTGAATAACCGTAGGCAGGAGTCCACGGGTAAGTCGCTATTTTTTGCCGCATACGGTTTTCATCCTCAGTTTGGTACCTTTTCTGGGACTAGTTCCTCTAAGATGCCAGAGGAGGAGAGATTTTCTTCTGCCTTGTCTTCTATCTAGCGGAGGATCCAAGTGAATTTGGAAAAGATGGGTGAGAGGTATAAGCGAATGGCTGACAAGAGACGTATGACTGGTCCGGACCTGTGAGTGGGTGATCTGGTGTGGTTATCTACTAAAAATATTAAACTGAGAGTGCCATCTTGGAAACTGGGTCCAAGATTTATTGGACCTTACAAAATATCTGCGGTTGTCAATCCAGTGGCGTTTCGTCTGGATCTTCCGCAGATCTGGAGGATCCATGATGTGTTCCACAGGTCTTTACTGAAGAAATATGTGAAACCGGTGGAACCATCGCCATTGCCCCCTCCCCCTGTTCTGGTTGATAGAAATTTAGAGTTCGAGATCTCTAGGGTTCTCGACTCACGTGTTCTTCGGGGTTCCCTTCAGTACCTGGTGCACTGGAGGGGATACGGCCCCGAGGAGAGGATGTGGGTTCCGGCTGTGGATGTTAGTGCCAGCCGACTGGTGAGGGCCTTTCACAGGGCCACCCGGATAAAGTTGGGCCGGGGTGTCCGGAGGTCACCCGTAGAAGGGGGGGTACTGTCATGCCCTGCTCAGGTTATGTGCGGAGGTCTGCCAGGCTAGCAGCACATGTGTAGTTTGTTTTGGGTTTGGATTTGAGCTGTATCCGCCTCCTTCCAGGTGAACTGGGTGGGGTCGTTTGTATGAGTTTAAATTACTCCCTTTCCCAGTGTCCTGTGCGGGTTATAGCTCATCTTGCTCTGTGGAAGGAAGGAATTGCTGTTTCTGCTCAGCTACAGATAAGTTGGCTTTGTTTCTCTCGTGTTCTTTCTAGGCTGTTAGGGAGACACCTGCTCTCTCCTTGCTTGAGGAAGCAGGCTGTCTCTTTTCCCCTTTTCCACTATCTTAGGGATCTTAGGGTTTCTTCAGTCTTAGGCACGGGGGCACGTTTATTCCCACCTTCAGGGTCTGAACGTGGGCACAGAAGTCCAGGGAGAGTTGGTAGGGATTTGCTAGGAGGTGACCTTTATCCAAAGCTTCTGGCCTAGACACTTGTTTCATGGTTTTCTGTGTTTCTATTGTATCTTGTATCCTACCCAGCGTGACAATCGGAGCCAATACATTCTAATACTGTACAGAGCGCTCGCTCTGTACAGTATTGAAACAAAGTTTTATGCAAATGAAACATCCGAAGTCGATTCGCTCATCCCTAGTTATAAGCAAAGATTTGTTTAGCCTTGAAAAAATACCTCTAAGGGGGGACCATGATTAACCTATACAAATTTATAAATGAACCATACAGAAAATATCAAGGGAAGCTATTCTGTGTTCAACCCCCTCAACAAAGGGGCCACTCCCTACACCTGGAGAAAAAAGATTCAGTCATAAGAAGCGTCAAGCATTCTTTACAGTATGATCTGTGAATCTCTGGAATAGCCTGCTGCAGGAGCTAGTCACAGCAGATACAGTAGATGGCTTCAAAATAGCTTAGATTACTTTTTAATTCAAAATAAAATTAAGGCTTATGACACTGTATAGAAATCTTGTTCTACACACTCTTACCCTTTGGACCAACCCCTTTTTAAAAGGAAGATAGACATTGATCCAGGAATTTGTTCAGTGGATCGATATAGCAGGATTACAGGATGGATTTGATGGATTTTTGTTTTTTTCCAACCTTAACAACTATGCAACTTGGCCAGGTGATGGCAATACCGCCTCCACATTCTCATGCTATGATTCCTGCACCAATGTCCCCCTCTTCCTCCACCTTGTCCACAGTCTCCACTGTAGGCACAGTTTCGAGTGGTCCTCCAGCATACCACCTATGAAGTGCATGGCAGTGTCACAGTGTTCTGCACCTGACCAGCCTGGGCGAACTGAGTCACACTGGGGAGGAACTGCTCAGTGTCATCAACCAAGAAATCGAATGTTCGCTGTCTCCTCGCCAACTGAAGATCAGAACCATGGTCACTAATAACAGGAAGAACATTCTTTCTGTGCTGTGTCAAGGAGGGCTGACCCATGCTCCCTGCATAGCGCAAGTCTTTAATCTGGTTGTAACCCGGTTCCTGAAGTTTTTCACCCAACTGTAAAATGTCTTGAAAATGGCCAGGAAACTGTGCATGCACTTCAGTCACTCTTACCATGCAAAACACGCCCTCCTTGAGCTGCAAAGGCAGAATAATGTTCCACCCATTTGAACTCCACCCTCCGATATTGGACCGACTATATGAGCAGAGAAGGCTGTGAATGATTTCTTGATGATGCAGGCGGACAGGGGTACTCCCTTGTGTAACTTTTACGTTAGCCAGTGGCAGTTCATGCGTGATACCTGTCGTTTGCTCAGGCCCTTTAAGGAGGGCACTTTATTTGTCAGTCGCCCGGACTACGGGATGAAAAATGTCATCCCCCCCCTCACGTCCTGGAGCAGTTGCTGATAAATCTAGCTGGCCAAGGAACAGGAGACATGGTGCCTACATATCATGGTCACCTCAGTCCTGTAAGGGCTGAACTGACGGAGGACATTAACTCCAAGGAAATGTATACAGAAATAGGTGGTTTATTTGCACAAGTGACAGGAAAGGAGCAAGAGGAGCTGGAGGGTGATGAGAAAGACCAGCCACATGACCCCAATAGACCATGGCAGTATGCAGTAAAGATGGAGGCAGGGAGTCCCTTTAAATCCCTTGCACAAATGGCCAGATGCATGCTGAGTTGCTTTCGTAGTGACAGCCTTATTATCACCATTCGGCAGAGGGATCCCTCTCCACGATGTTAGACCCTCGCTACCGGGCCAAAATGGGGGAGAGGGGTGATAAACTCTACTGCTATAAAGACATCCTATGTAGTCAGTTGGTTACTGACTATGTGTGCAATCGCCAAACCTCATGACTGGGAGGACCCTCTGAATTCACACTCCACTACCATGACTGCTGGTGGGGGAGGGGGGATAGGAGCAGCACCATCTCCATCATCAGTAACTTGAGTCTCCAATCTCTCATGAACACGTTTCTTCACCCGCCTACTGAAGAAACCAGCCAGCAGCAGCAGGACATGGAGCAGAACCTGAACCAGCAGGTGGTGGCATACTTGGAGTTCTCCCTGTCACCTCAGATCCAAGATCCCCTTGGCAGCCAAACTTGAATTGTGGCCGCAACTGGCTGAATTTGCCCTGGGCAAGTTTACCTGTCCAGCCAGTAGTGTGGCATCAGATCGGGTGTTTAGTGCGGCGGGGGCATAGTTCCCCCAAAAAGTACTCACATTTCAACACAAAATGTTGAGAGATTAACCTTTTATAAAGATGAATCAGGTATGGATCAGCCAGGATTTCCACACACCAGTGCCTAAAGCATCAGACTAGATCCTTCTGGCAGTAATGTTCTGACTGCAGTGTGCTGCCACACCAGAACATTGTGAATAATCGCCCTTTACTTCTGGCCATGTGCTTCAGCCACTATTGTGATGCTGCCATGCGCCTGATGCCACACACCTACTGCCTCTGCTGCCATCTTCATCTTGTGGTGTTACTGCCACTGCTGTTCTCCCCCCCCCCCCCCCCCACTCTGTGACTGGGCCACGATGCTGACTCTTCAGGCTGTTGCCACGATCACCACTCTGACTGGGCCACTGTTTTGACTCCTTATGCTGTTGCCACCCTCACCAGTCTGTCCCTTTTTGGCCTTGTTGACATCACAGTTTATGTTAATGTTTCTCTGATTCGTCAGAAAAAAACTAAAAATGAAAAAGATAATGGATCCTGTCTTTGGAGCATCTATAAGGCCTCTATCAAACGGTCGGTATTTTACATCAGGATTTGATCAGGATTTTGAAGCGAAAAGCAGGAATGGGTCCAAAACACAGAATACATATATTTCCATCACATGCCATCTTTGTTTTGGACCCACTCCTGTTTTTTTGCCTTACCAATACTGATCAAATACTAATGCAAAAAATGACCAAATACTGACTGTTGGATAGAAGCCATTTAAGTCCTGCATGCATTAGCCCTCACCAATACTGATCAATTACTGACCAAATACTAACTGTATGAACGTGGATACTCAAAAGACCAGATCAGTTTTTTGGGGGGTTTCTTCTGACAGATCAGAATAAGGGAAAAATAAACATTGACGTCAACACAAACTTACTGCTGACATCCTCCCCACTCTATCATGGTGCCACTACTTGCACCAGTATGTAACAGAACAGGTTCTCTAGCAATCTATGTGGAAACAGCGGATGATGTAAAATTAGACTCTTTCACTCTATAGTAGAATGAGTGGGAAACACAATACCTTATCGATGAATCAATGTGGACACCTCACAAACAGTAAAATTAGTAGAATCAGTGGCTAACAGGTTAACTATTAATCTACGTGGAAACAGCAGACGGTGTAAAATGAGACCGCTTTTTCACTCTATAGTAGAATCTTGGGCCACTACATGGTTAAATACATTATACCTGACGCAAACATTGACCTGTAAGGCCTCATGCACACAAAAGTATTTTCATTCCTTGTCCATTCCGTATTTTTTGCGGATGCATTCCGTTTCCGTATTTCCGTTCCGCAAAAAATTAGAATATATCCTATTATTGTCCGCATTACGGACAAGGATATTACTGTTCTATTAGCAGCCAGCTGTTCCATTCCGCAAAATACAGAATTCACACAGACGTCATCTGTATTTTTTGCGGATCCCTTTTTGCGGACTGCAAAATACATACGGTCGTGTGCATGAGGCCTAAGGCCGAGTTTACACTTCAGTTATTTGGTCAGTTAATTCCAGCAGTTACTGTATGGTGAGCCAAAATCAGGAGCCAATCCTACTTGCAGATAACGTATCATGAAAAGGTCAGCACCTGTTCTTTGTTTTGGATCTGTAAGTGACCAAATAACTGAAGTGTGAACTGAGCCTAATAGTGACGCATGCTGATGTGCTTATCCATATACTGTATGTGACCTGCTGTCATACTGATGCACAATAAGGCCTCATGCACACGGCCGTGTTCCGCGGCCGAGAGCGGTCCGTGTTCCGCGGCTGAGAGCGGTCCGTGGTAACCCGGCCGGGATTCCTTCTGACAGCAGGAGTGCACGGCGTCATTGGTTGCTATGACGCCGTGCGCTTCATGCCGCCGCTGCTGTACAGTGATACACTGGTATGATCTATGTGCATGAGGCCTAACTGTTTCACTACCAGAAAGAGCTAGCTATGCATGTTGCTTCAATGCACAGTGATGTACACCAAGATACACTCTCCCTGCAGGCCCGAATATAGCTGATTTAAAGTGCTTTTGGACAAATTAATTTGGGACGAAGCAAAATTTTGGGGAAAAGTTCGGCGAAGCTTCTAAATCGAATTTTTGAAAACTTCACTCATCTCTACTTATAACTAGGGATGAGCATAAAACTTCATTCTAATACTGTACGGAGCAGAATCTCCATACTGTATAAGAATGTATTGGCTCTGATGAGCCGAAGTTATTGCTTCGCGAAGCCTCACGAGACTTGGAGCAATAACTTCATAAATAAATTTGTACTGTAAAAAAACATTTCCCGAACTCGGGTTCCAAGGTACCACTTGGTTCCAAGGTACCACTTGTAACAGAGTTCGGGAAATTGTTTTTCATAGTACAAATTCATTTATGAAGTTATTGCTCGAAGTCTCATGCACACGACCGTTGCTGTTTTGTGGTCCGTTTTTCACAGATCCGTTGTTCCGTATCTGAGGTTTTTTTTTCTCTGATTTAAGTCCTCTTCCGTTCCGTTATTCCACAAAACGAATCCGTATGGTTTCCATTTGCGATCAGTTTTTTGCAGATTGGAAACTGAAACAGTAACTTATTAACCACCAAACACATGAGCAATATGGTCTTGGCATAGCATTTTTACAGTATGGATCCGCAAAATACGGGTGAAATACAGATGACATACGGATGTGTTCCGTATTTTTTGCGGAACCATTAACTTGAATGAGGCCTCGGACCGTGATTTGCGGACAATAATAGGACATGCACTACTATTTTGCGGAACGGAAATATGGAAATGGAATGCACACAGAGTACCTTCCGATGTTTTTGCGGACCCATTGAAGTGAATGGTTCCGCATACGGTCCGGAAAAAAAACAAACGAACAGAAGCGGAAACAAAAAATACGTTCATGTGCATGAGCCCTAATACTATACGGAGCTCCTGCTCCGTACAGTATTAGAACAAAGTTTTATGCAAATTGACTTCATCCGAAGTCTATTCGCTCATCCCTACTTATAACTATAAATGTACAAAAGAACCATCAAACATAGTCTGACAAAACCTGCTACAGCTTATTTACGTACTAACGTTCCTTTTTTTTGTTCTATTTTTGTGCTGGTGCCAAGAATGGGAATACAGCAATGGTTTTATTGATTCGAAGATGATCAAAGAGCATCTACCACCACCTGCTGATGATGTCATCATTTTGCTATGTGGTCCTCCAGCCATGATAAAATTGGCTTGCAAGCCAAGTCTAAATATATTAGGATATCATGAAAATATGAGTTATGTTTTCTAATTTTTTTTTATTATTATTACCACAGTTGTACTGTGTAAACATGTATTGTTTTGCAACCAAATTACACTTCAACTACATAAAAATAATACAAAAATGTTATTCTAATAGTTAAACTTATTCTAATGATACATACCACAAGAATGTACCATGCTATTATTTTATCTGTAACTTTATAAAAAATTCTGTGTGCAATTTTATTTTGCTGTAAATATTAATTTTACAAATGTGATTGCCAATCATGTGTTCTGATGTGTGCTTCTTATTGAATAGAATCACATAATGATCTTGTTTTTTTGTGTTTTGACCAATTGCTGGAGATTAACAGCCCTCCTGTGCGGTTTATAGTTTTCAGATTTATAGTTTTCATAGCCATTGCTGTCTTTGTGCAGCTTTGGTAGCATTTTTTTTTTCATGGAGAGCTCCTCTCTTTAACACCTTAAAGGGGTTGTCTAATCTTGCTAATCCCCTTTCAATCTATTCCTTCCCCTCCAATAATCATTTCTTCCATATATTTATATTATCTAAACAGGATGTAAATCCTGTTATTGACTGTTTTATGCCCCATTTTTAGATGCTCGTTTCTAGGGGTTACGGCCACCGCTACTATGTTAGTAACGGTGGCCGCGCAAGCGCTGTGACCTCCGACTCTTCTCCTCCTCTCCGGCTGCCGAGGTGGCCGGGTTTCACGGGAGTGAGCAGTCACTCCCGGCCCCGGCCACCTCACATGGATGATTATCGCTACAGCCCTGTAACTGTGATAAAGAAACCTGATTGTATGCACTTACTACAGGCCAATGGCAGCTGTCTCCAAGCAACCTTATCTGGAGACAGTTGCCTTACCCAACACTCACCTGTTATCTCCTTATACAAATATACACTGGATATAAAAAGTCTACACACCCCTGTTAAAATGTCAGGTTTCTGTGATGTAAAAAAATGAGACAAAGATAAATCATTTAAGAACTTTTTTCACCTTTAATGGGACCTATAAACTGTACTGCTCAATTGAAAAACAAACTGAAATCTTTTAGGTAGAGGAAATAAAAAAATATAAAAATAAAATTATATGATTGCATAAGTGTGCACACCCTTAAACCAATACTTTGTTGAAGCACCTTTTGATTTTATTACAGCACTCAGTCTTTTTGGGTAAAAGTCTATCACCATGGCACATTTTGACTTGTCAAGATTTGCCCACTCTTCTTTGCAAAAACGCTCCAAATCTGTCAGATTGTGAGGGCATCTCTTGTGCACAGCCTTCTTCAGATCGCCCCACAGATTTTCAATCGGATTCAGGTCTGGGCTCTGGCTGGGCCATTCCAAAACTTTAATCTTCCTCTGGTGAAGCCATTCCTTTGTTGATTTGGATGTATGCTTTGGGTCGTTTAGATAATAACGAATCACAGCAGGTCGCCATCAATTAGAAGTGCTTTTATTGCTGAGTACATCGGAAAACATGTGGCAGTTCATGTGTTAACGTTTTTGGCACATAGGCCTTTGTCAGACACTATAATTATAATAGAACAAAATTGATCAAAACATCAAAAAATTACTATTAATTACAAGGACTGACGTAACAGAGATGGCTGTATACAACGGAGATTTTGCTCTGCGGTAGTCACAATCAAATAACAAAATGTTATCTTTAAATATATTTCTAAAGTACTTATGATGATCTCCCATTTTCAACTGAGGATTAATACAGATGCGCCCAACAAGCTGAATACATAACAAGAGAAGATTGTCGCATTGCTGAATACAAGACGCTAGTTCCCTGGTACAGATTATTGGGGCTTAGTAAAAAACAAGGTTGTAAAGATACTGAAGAACTATGCTCTTAGTGAATGTTGTGCTGAATACATAACCTTAGGTAAAGTCAAAGTGCTGAGTACATGATATAAGGCAAAATCAGGGTGCTGAGTACATAATATAAGACAAGGACAGGGTGCTGAGTACATAATATAAGGCATAGTCAGAGTGCTGAGTATATCGTGGTAACTGCATGCATCATACTGATTACTAAGTCTGTGATGTCTATTGAGAGTCCGTAGTGAGGACATGGTGTTGGCAGCTTGACCAGTGCTAACAGAAATGAATTTGTCACAGATGAAGTTAGCAGATAGCTGGAACATATAAATAAACAAGTGACTGGCTTGATCCCAAACTAAGGAGCTTATAGGTGAGCCCTATAAAACCATAAGAGCTCTCCCTGACTGCTATGCACATGCAAGGGTCTGTATGGTAGACGATTGCATGCCCGCATACCTAATACTGTGTGACACCTGAAAACCCTATAATAGTGAGGGGACACGACCACCGGCTCCCTGCACTTAATACGGACAGAGTCAGGGTCACCTAGAATCAAGCCAGAAAGGAAACACAATAAAGTAAATGACTTATCTGGACAAACAGCAGAAGCAGACTACAGGAAGTAGTATAAACTGCAAGGTAAGGCAGTATGGGGGTTATAAAGGAAGATGATTAGTCAAAATAAGTGACACCTGGCAGAAGGAAAGGAGATGAGAAAGTGAAACCAAAACAAAGAACATCATACAAGAGGTAGAGAAGAACGTCTGCCAGATCTTCTCACAGAACTGGCGATGACAGTACCCCTCCCTCTATGGGTGGACTCCCGACACTCAGAGCCCACCTTCTCAGGATGAGACCTATGGAAAGCCCTGATGAGACGAGTGGCCTTAATGTCTGCCACTGGGACCCACATCCTCTCCTCAGGACCATAACCCTCCCAATGAACGAGGTACTGAAGAGAACAGCAGATAATGCGAGAATCCACAATCCTAGAGACCTGAAATTCAAGATTACCATCAACAATATTCGGAGGAGGAGGCAAAGAGGAGGGTACAGTGGGTTGGACAAAAGGTTTTAATAGGGACTTGTGAAAAACATTATGGATCTTCCAAGTCTGAGGAAGATCAAGACGGAAGGCTACGGGATTGATGACGGACAAGATCTTGTAAGGCCCAAAAAACTTAGGATCCAACTTCCAGGAGGGAACCTTCAGTTTGATATTCTTTGTAGACAACCACACCAGATCACCCACATTCAGGTCCGGACCAGGCACACGTCTCTTATCCGCCACACGCTTATATCTCTCACTCATCCTCTTCAGATTACCCTGAATCTTTTGCCAAATAAATGACAAAGACGAGGAAAATCTCTCCTCATCAGGTAAACCAGAACACCCCTCTCCAGAGAATGTCCCAAACTGCGGATGAAACCCATATGCACCAAAAAATGGTGACTTGTCAGAGGACTCCTGGCGACAGTTATTTAACGCAAACTCAGCAAGGGACAAAAAAGAATACAGATTCTCCGCCTCAAAACAGCGCAGATATGTCTCCAGATTCTGATTGACGCGTTCGGTCTGACCATTCGACTGCGGGTGAAAAGCAGAAGAGAACGACAACCGAACACCCAAGCGAGAACAGAAGGCCTTCCAGAATCTGGAAACAAATTGCGTGCTCCTATCAGAAACGATGTCTGAAGGAATGCCATGCAATTTAACAATATGATCAACAAACGCTTGCGCCAGCGTCTTAGCATTGGGTAATCCAGGAAAAGGAATGAAATGTGCCATTTTGCTAAAACGGTCCACTACCACCAGAATCACAGTCTTCCCGAGGAACGAGGCAGGTCCGTAATGAAGTCCATGGACAGATGCGTCCAAGGACGGGAAGGAATGGGTAACGGGAGGAGAGAACCCGATGGCCGTGAATGAGGGACCTTGGCACGAGCGCAGGTCTCGCAGGCTGCCACAAAACCCTCAACCGTCTTACGAAGAGCCGGCCACCAGAATCTCAGAGCAATGAGATCCACTGTGGCTCTACTCCCCGGGTGCCCAGCAAGGACAGTATCGTGGTGCTCCTTAAAAACCTTGTGTTGTAAAGCGAGAGGCACTAACAACCTCCCAGGAAGACTAAGATCAGGAACCTTTGCCTGGGCTGCCTGAACCTCTGCCTCCAAATCAGGATAAAGAGCAGAGACGACCACCCCTTCAGCCAAAATGGGACCCGGGTCTTCAAAGTTCCCCCCTCCCGGAAAACAACGTGACAGGGCATCCGCCTTCACATTTTTAACCCCAGGGCGGAATGTGACAACAGAATTAAACCTAGAAAAGAACAAAGAATATCTGGCCTGTCTCGGGTTCAGACGCTTGGCCGATTCCAAGTAGGCCAGATTCTTATGGTCGGTAAACACGGTAATAGGGTGTCTGGCTCCCTCTAACCAATGGTGCCATTCCCCAAAAGCTAATTTGATGGCCAACAACTCCCTATCTCCCACATCATAATTTCTATCTGCAGAGAAGAGTTTCCTTGAGAAAAAGGCACACGGTCGCCATTTGGCAGGAGAGGAACCCTGAGATAAGACCGCACCCACACCCACCTCAGAAGCATCCACCTCAACAATAAAAGGTAGAGAGACATCAGGTTGTACCAAAATGGGAGCGGAAGCAAAACTCTCTTTAATACTAGAAACTACCGACCACGAGGAAAAATCCACCCACTTTTTAGTCATATCAGTGAGTGGCCTAACAACAGAGGCAAATAATTGGCAAAACCCAAAAACCGCATCAGCGCCTTCTGATTCTCAGGAAGCTCCCAATCAAGCACAGCACGGACCTTCTCAGGGTCCATCCGAAAACCAGAAGCGGAGAGAAGAAAACCAAGAAATTTAATCTCCGGAACCGCAAACACACATTTTTCCAGTTTAGCGTATAATTTATTCTCCCGCAGAATCAGCAAGACCTGACATAGGTGGTCCCGATGAGTCTTGAAATCAGGGGGAAAAAACAAAATGTCATCTAGATACACCAGTACAAATTTCCCCATTAAATGATAAAAAATGTATACAAGTAAGAGACAAAGGACGGCACTCACCGCGATGTGTAGTAACACTTTCTTTTATTCTTGGTAGGAAGCGGACAGCATATATGAGTGCTCCAGCTGAATAGGCGACGGCCGTTTTGCACCTCAGTGCTTCATCTGGCCCATAATCAGGTGAGACACTTCACCTGCTCTTAAGAGGTTTCAGACTGTGACGTGATTCTTTCTGCGCCATACCAGGTCAATGCACCAGCCCGGCGCTTCCCTGGGTGCGTCAGAAGAGATCGCTTCGCAGTGAAAGATATACAATAAAACAAACATTTAAAATAGTACCATAACTAAACAATCATTAGTGCAACATGTCAGTGAGAATAATTGGGTGCCTACAGGAAAATGCCCATATCAATTTTATCGTTTAGACCCAGGGGTCCCATTGCATCTGACCGCAGGATCCATTTACTCTCTCTCCTTAGGAGCTCTTTATGTCTATCGCCCCCTTGTGGTAAGCTGTGTACCAACTCTATACCCGCAAAACTGAGGGTGCAATGGTTTCCTGCGTGTTCCTCCCTCACGTGATCTATCAGCCGCAAGCAGCCTTTCCCTGTGGTGAGGGAATTTACATGTTCCCTAATCCTTTCCTGGAGACACCTGATCGTCTTACCTATATAAAACCTGCCGCATATACACTTGATAAGGTAGACCACGTATTTGCTTTTACAGGTGATGAGGGTGCTAACTTTGTGTTGTATCCCTCCAAACCTTAGAGTATTCCATTGGGGGTTCAACCTACAGCACGAACAATGTCCGCATCTACGGTTTCCTTTAGGTCCCCAATTCTCCCGCCAGGTCATAGGTTTTTTCTCTCGAAATCTGCTGCAGACCAACTTATCCTTCAGGGTGTGACATCTCCTGAAGGCTATGATGGGTGCCACATTCTTTATATCCTTTAAAGACTCGTCTCTTTCAAGTATGGACCAGTTGTCCTTAATGACCTTCCTAATTTGAGAGGCCATGGGTCCATACTTGAAAGAAAAGACAAAGGGATGGGAGCCCTCGTCCGCCATTCTTCTCTCTGCTTGAACATTTCCAATATTTGCGGGGCAATTTTGTGGTTTTAAAAGAGCGGCCTTCTTCATAGCCTGGTTTAGCAGTTTTAGGGGATACCCCCTGGCCAGTAGTCTGTTTTTTAATTCCAAGGCTTGTCGATTATAATCGATCTCAAACTTGTTAATCCGTTTAAGTCGGACAAACTGGCCATAGGGTACCGCCTTCTTCACACTAGGGGCATGGTAACTCGAGTAGTGTAAAAGCGAGTTGGTGGCCGTAGGTTTACGATAACCCTCGGTCACCAGTTCGCCGTCTCTCACAGAAATCTCGACGTCTAGAAATTCCAGATGGTCACCTCCAAATTTGTGTGTAAACTGCATGTTCATGTCATTGACCGTATTGAGGTACTGTACAAAATCTGTGAAGTCAGCCTCTGTCCCTGTCCATACTATGATCACATAGTGTCTGGGGTTGGGTCAGTGACTGAACCCCTGTCAGGGTACATGGACTGGCTACTCAGACCCATGGTGAACAGTGTGCCCTCTTATATCAAGGATACGTCGGACCTCCTCCAGGTGCTCAGGTCCATACAATGGCAGGAGGGTTTCCAGCTTGTATCCCTAGACGTGAAGAGCCTGTACACGCGCATCCCCCAAGATAAAGGCATTGAAGTGGTCATGGACATCTTGACCAGCACAGGCAAGAGTGAGAAGTTCTCCAGTTTCATCCGTGATGCACTGGGGCTCATTCTCCGCCACAATGCCTTTAGATTCGGGGATGCGTGGTACAGTAAAAAGTTCGGCACCACCATGGGGACGCCAGTCTCATGTACTTTCGCGAATCTATATCTAGCAAGATTCGAGGACAGATATGTGTACGCGCTCTCTAACCCTTTCCTCTCCCGTATACATACATACTTAAGATACATCGATGATGTGATCATAGTCAGGGCCGTCTTTAACGCGGGGCAAAAGGGGCAGCTGCCCTGGGCCCAGTTGCTCCTGGGGGGCCCAAGGCCTTTGGGGTGTGCGGGCGGGCTGTGCTTACTACTATATTTCGTTGCCACCGCCGGCGATCTAACATAGGATTTTTTGATCATTCATTATTACACTTTATGGGGCAAGGTGACCAAAAATTTGGTTGTTTTGGAACAGTTTTTATTTATTAATTTTTACAGCGTTTATCTGAGGGGTTAGGTCATGTGACAGTTTTATAGAGCAGATAGTTACGGACGTGGCAATACCGAATATGTATACTTTTTCCTATTTATTTAAGTTTTACACAATAATAGCATTTTTGAAACAAAAAATTTTAGTTTTAGTGTCTCCATAGTCTGAGAGCCATAGCTTTTTTATTTTTTGACCGATTGTCTTAGGTAGAATCTCATTTTTTGAGAGATGAGGTGACGGTTTGATTGGTACTATTTTGGGGGGCCTACGCCTTTTTGATCGCTTGGTGTTGCACTTTTTGTGATGTAAGGTGACAAAAATGGCTTTTTTGGTACTGTTTTAATATTTTTTTTTTTTACGGTGTTCACCTAAGGGGTTAGGTTATGTGATATTTTTATCGAACATGTTGTTACTGACGCGGTTATACCAAATATGAACACTTTTTACTTCTTTCACTTTGATCGCTCGGTGTTGCACTTTTTGTAATTTAAGGTGACAAAAATTGCTTTTTTTGACACAGTTTTTTTTTATTTATTTTTTATGGTGTTTATCGGACGAGGTGGATCATGGGATATATTTATAGAGCCATCATTATGGACGCGGCGATACCTAACATGTCTATTTTTTTTTTTTTTTCATTTTTTATAGGAAAAGGCAATTTGTTTTATATTTAATTTAATTTTTTATTTATTTCTTTTTACTTTTTTTTCTCCACACTTTTTTATCATGCCCCACTTGGATCTTGAAGATCCAGTGGGGCTGATGGCTGTATGCATTGCAAAGTATAATACTATCAGATGTCTTGTAGATGGCAACACCGGACGCCTTTGCAAAGCGTCCGGTTGTCATGGCAACCATTGGCAGCGCAGCAGCCCCAATGGTTGAGAGAGGGAGCCCCCTACCTCTATTACCCCATGGATGCCGCTGCCGTGCCATCTAAGGGGTTACAGCAGAGAGTCAGCATAGAGCTAACACTCGCTGCTGATGGCGGCAGCTCAGGAACAGAGCCACCGCCATCACACACAGCAGGGGGACCGCATCGGGGGCAGGGGGCACAGATGGGGGCAGGGGGCACAGATGGAGGGGACCGCATCAGGCTGACACTCGCTGGGGGCCGGATACATGGGAGGGCCCGCATCAGGGGCAGGCAGGGACAGATGGCCGGACGGGAGAGAGCCTGCCCAGCAACAAGTTAGCACCTGTCCCCTCCTAGGTTAGGCAGGGGACACCAGTGTTTGGAGTCCCCTGCCAGCGCTGCGATTGTCTGGAACAATGCTCCAGCCAATGGGAGCGCTATAGCTGCACAGTAAAGGGCAGAACCTCCCTGCATGCTGCCATTCTAGCTGGGGAGGGAAGAAAGAAGAAGAAGAATGAAAGGAAAGAAAGGATATCTAGAACATCTGCTGCAGGGATTATTATAATTTTTTCTGCAGCAGAAGTTCCAGATCCCTAAGTTCATTTTTAGCTAGTGTTCATTTTCTGTATCTGCAGTAAATTTTTATACTGCAGTGTCCGCACAAACGCACCAAATGTCCGCTTGCATGCGTTCTGCAAGTACAATTTTTTTTACTAGTCGCTTTTGTGCTCAGTTTTTTTTATTTTATTTTGGTGTAAAAAGTACTTTTAGTGTTAGATAGAAATCAATTTTAGTTAGGTAGTGTTAGTGTAGATTTTTGCATGCACATAATATCTGTGTGCGTGCGTCGTGCACCTACTTAGGGCTGATCATAAACATCTATTTTTCTGACCGGTCTGTTTACTTTGCACATTTTTTTTTCCCATGTAGTTAATTTTATCTATACATATAAATCTCCATATACATATATATATTGTGTATATATATATATATATATATATATATATACTGTATATAGAAATCAATTTAGTTAGGTAGTGTTAGTGTAGGTTTGTGCGTGCGTGCGCAGTGGCTCCCATCCCCTCCGTTCTGCCTCATAAGCTTCAGGCCAGGCCTGAAGCCTATAAAGCAGTAGAATAGCGCAGGAGATCGTGATTACATCACCGTGACCTCCTGCAGCGGGTCTCGCAAGATGACGTGATGTGTTCCTGACCGCCTGCGCCGGGATGCCCGAGCCCAAAGGCTACAAGAGGCGATGAAGAGAGGTGAGTATTTTTTTTTAATGTAAGTTCTAGAGGCCATACTGGGGGCACTATGAAGGTGGGGGAAAGAATGGGGGCAATATTACATATTATACAGAGGGGCCAATGTATATTATAAAGAGGGGCCAATATATATTATACAGAGGGGTCAATATATATTATAATTATACATGGGAACCATTATATATTATACAGAGGGGCCATTATATATAATAATTATACAGGGGGGCCATTATATATTATACTTATACAGAGAGCCCATTAACTTCTTAAGGAACGGGCTCATTTTCACCTTAAAGACCAGACTATTTTTTGCAAATCTGACCAGTGTCACTTTATGTGCTGATAACTTTAAATCGCTTTGACTTATCCAGGCCATTCTGAGATTGTTTTTTCGTCACATATTGTACTTCATGACACTGGTAAAATGGAGTAAAAAAAAAATCATTTTTATTTATAAAAATAAATACATTTACCAAAAATTTTTTAAAATTTGCAAATTTCCAAGTTTCAATTTGTCTACTTCTATAATACATAGTAATACCTACAAAAATAGTTATTACTTTACATTCCCCATATGTCTACTTCATGTTTGGATCATTTTGGGAATGACATTTTATTTTTTGGGGACGTTACAAGGCTTAGAAGTTTAGAAGCAAATCTTGAAATTTTTCAGAAATTTTCAAAAACCCACTTTTCAAGGACCAGTTCAGGTCTGAAGTCACTTTGTGAGGCTTACATAATAGAAACCACCAAAAAAATGACTCAATTCTAGAAACACCCCTCAAGGTATTCAAAACAGATTTTACAAACGTCGTTAACCCTTTAGGTGTTCCACAAGAGTCAATGGCAAATGGAGATAAAATTTCAGAATTTCGATTTTGCAAATTTTCCATTTTAATCCATTTTTTCCAGTAACAAAGCAAGGGTTAACAGCTAAACAAAACTCAATAATTATTGCCCTGATTCTGTAGTTTGCAGAAACACCCCATATGTGGCCGTAAACTACTGTACGGGCACACGGTAGGGCGTAGAGGTAAAGGTGCGCCATGTGGTTTTTGGAAGGCAGATTTTGCTGGACTGGTTTATTTACACCATGTCCCATTTGAAGCCCCCCTGATGCACTAGAGTAGAAACTCCATAAAAATGACCCCATTTTAGAAACTACGGGATAAGGTGGCAGTTTTGTTGGGACTATTTTTAGGATACATATGATTTTTGGTTGCTCTATATTACATTTTTGTGAGGCAAGGTTACCAAAAATAGAAATTCTGAAATTTTATCTCCATTTGCCATTAACTCTTGTGGAACACCTAAAGGGTTAATAAAGTTTGTAAAATCAGTTTTGAATACCTTGAGGGGTTTTGTTTCTTAGATGGGGTCACTTTTATGGAGTTTCTACTCTAGGGGTGCATCAGGGGTTCTTCAAATGGGACATGGTGCCAAAAAAAAAGGCCATCAAAATCTGCCTTCCAGAAACCATACGGCATTCCTTTCCTTCTGCGCCCTGCCATTTGGTCATACAGCAGTTTACGACCACATATGGGGTGTTTCTGTAAACTGCAGAATCAGAGTAATAAATATTATTATTTTTTTGGCTGTTAACACTTGCTTTGTTACTGGAAAAAACTGTTTAAAATGGAAAATTTGCCCAAAAAATTGTTGTTTTGGCACCGTTTTTATTTTATTTTTTGACTGTGTTCATCTGAGGGGTTAGGCCATGGGGTATTTTTATAGAGCAGATTCTTACGGACGCGGCGATACCTAATATGTCAACTTTTTTTTATTTATTTAGGTTTTACACTATATTATCCTTTTATAAACAAAAAGAAAAAAACATTTTAGTATCTTCATAGTCTAAGAGTCATTTATTTTTTTTTGCCGAATCTTAGGTAGGGGCTAATTTTTTTCCAGATGAGAGGACGGTTTTATTGGCACTATTTTGGGGGCATATGACTTTTTGATCGCTTTCTATTACACTTTTTGTCATGCAAGGTTACAAAAAAATACCTTTTTTTGCACCGTTTTTATTTTATTTTTTGGACCGTGTTCATTTGAGGGGTTAGGTCATGGGGTATTTTTATAGAGCATATTCTTACGGATGCGGCAATACCTAATATGTCTACTTTTTTTATTTATTTTAGTTTTACAAAATATTTTAGAAAAATTTTTGTTTTGTTTTAGTGTCTCAAGTCTGAGAACCATAGTTTTTTCCGATTGTCAGTGGCTAAATGGAATTAAAATTGGGGAAGGGGATTATAAATTTAGTACTCCATGGAAGTGTGGTACTCCCTGAAGCAACCGTCAATGCAGAGGCTCGAATGATCTGGGCACGCTTCGCACTGAGTGGTGGTGTCCTTCCGTATCCCCCTCCTGTGACACACTCGGTGCCTCCAGTTCCTGAGGTACTCCGGCCTGCTCTTTCCCAGTCAGAAAAGATCAGGGCCTTGAGGACTGCTTCATGGAACTGCAGGAATTTCCCTGTGTTGCCAGCACTCCGGGACAGCACAAAAGAGTTGTACAAGGCAACCTGTACCAAGTAGACCGCAACTTTTTTGTACCATGCCTGGGTTTTGCGCATGACATCATATGGCTTGAGGACTTGATCAGAGAGATCAACTCCTCCCATATACCGATTGTAGTCAACGATACAATCGGGCTTGAGGACCGTTGCCGCGGTACCTTGCACAGGGACAGGGGTGATGCCGTTACCGTGAATTGTGGACAGTACAAGGACATCCCTCTTGTCCTTATATCTGACCAGCAGCAGGTTTCCACTGGTAAGGGCACGGGTCTCACCCCTGGGGATAGGTACCTGGAGGGGGTGGGTAGGGAGGCCGTGTTGATTTTTCCGCACGGTCCCTCAAGCGGACGTGGATCTGGCGGCGAGGGACTAGAACAAGGGGATACTAGTATAAAAGTTATCCACGTACAGGGGGTAACCTTTATCTAGCAGTGGGTGCAGAAGGTCCCACACAAGTTTCCCGCTAACACCCAGAGTGGGGGGACATTCTGGGGGTTGAATACGGGAATCTCGCCCCTCGTACACATGAAACTTGTAAGTGTACCCTGAGGTACTCTCACAAAGTTTGTACAGCTTCTCGCCATACCTCACCCGCTTAGAGGGAACATACTGGCGGAAAAGGAGTCTCCCCTTGAAAGCAATGAGTGACCTCCCTTCCAGGTACATAGGCCTCCAAAAATTTGGCCCTGAAGTGATCGATGACCAGCCTGATTTTGTACAGGCGGTCATAGGCAGGATCACCTTGGGGGGGACATGCTGCATTATCTGCATAATGCAGGCATTTCCAGATGGCCCCAAACCGGGTTACGTGTCTTGGCCGTACTGTAAAGTGGAGTCTGGTAGAGGAAGTCCCCATTCCAGTAATGCCTGACACTGGGTTTTTTGACTAGGCCCATGTGCAGCACGAGGCCCCAAAACGTCCTCATCTCGGCTGCACTGACAGGAGTCCAGCCACTGGCCCTAACCAAAAAGGAGCCCGGGTGTTGAGCAATGAACTGTTGGTTTGCTTGCTCCACCATCAGATTCACAAAGTGGTCACTGAAAAAAAGACTAAAATAGTTATATTCAGTGAAGCCCACTGTGGGAATCTGGATTCCTGCTTGGCCAACAAAATCAGGAAGCACAGGCTCAAAATGCTCCTGGGTACACCAGACAAGTTCACCGGTAGGGGGCTCAGCTGGACTTATCTGGTGGGCCGGAAAACTAGTACGAGCCCCAGAGCTGCTCGTACTAGTGTGGGCCACAGGGTCCCTAGCATGGCGGTCTCCTTGCTCCGCCTGGCGACGTCTCCGCCGCCTTGGGGGCTCATCATCATCATCGCTAGATGATGAGGACGCGGATGACAAGAGGAAAGTGGGGTCATCCTCGTCCTCACTGGGGCTCTCGGAGTCGGAGGCAAGCAGGGCGTATGCCTCCTCGGCCGAGAACATCTGGCGGGCCGTAGGGGAGTGTATGTGTGTCCGCGCGTGTGCGTGCGTGAGTGGAAAACTTTAGTCAGAGAGCATGTGTGTGGGGGACGGGTGTTCACAGACTTTGCCCTACACCTGTGAAAATCCCAAAAGGTGTAATAAAAAAAAAAAAAAAGATTCAAACGCGCTTATCAGCGGTACGAAGCTGATTAGCGGTGGGGTGGGCGATGCGCTAATAGTGGCGGGATGCTAAGAGTGCCGGCCACAGTCAGCGCATGCAAAAGAAAAACACTTGCACCCCCAAAAAATGTGTGTGTGGCGGTGGGGGGGGGCAAGCTGCAGCACCCCTGGGGGGATCTAGGGTCACACAGCTGAGTGCTGTGGACCCCAGACACCCGATACGGGTGCTAAGCTGCAATAAAAAAAAAAAGTTTTTTTCCCCCCTAACTCTCCCTCACTATCCCTGCCTAATCTACCTCTCCCAAAAACACAGATGTGTGCCTGATGGCACAAAAAAAACTCACAGAACAGTCGGAGGCTCCTCTCTCTCCTGCTCCACGGACCTGTATGAGTTGGGAGAGGAGCTCTGTCAATTCAGAAACTGCCACTCCACCCGCCCACCTGCCCAGCCGACCAATCAGAAGCGATCCTGAGAGGTGGCGTGTCCGCCACCTCTCAGGATCGCAGGACGGTGTATTATCACACCCCTGATTACCGTCCTATTCCGGGTTATCGGGTCACCAGAGACCCGAATAACCCGGAAACGCAGCAAACTGCAGGTCTGAATTGACCTGCGGTTTGCTGCGATCACCTACATGGAGGGGTCACAGGATCCCCCTGGGCATTGTACCAAGGTGCCTGCTCAATGATTTGAGCAGGCACCTTGTTCCGATCACCGCCCGCCGCGCCCTGTGTCCTCAAGTACCAGGACATCAGGGCGTACCTTTACACCCTGTGTCTGTAACAGGTTAACTATGGGCCTTCTGTATAATTATAGTATATAAAATGGCCCCTCTGTATAATTATTATATATAATGACCCCTCTGAAATATTAGGATATATAATGGCCTCCTCTGTATTATTATTACATATATATAATGGCCCCTCTGTATAATTATTATATATAATGACCCCCCCCCCCCCCCAGTATTATTATAATATAATATATAATGGCCCCCTCCGTATTATTAGGATATATAATGGCCCATTATATACCCAAATATTACAGAGGGCCATTATACATTATAGAGAGGGGGCCATTATATATTATACAGAGAGGGCCATTATATATAATAATAACTAATAATAATAAAACTTGCAGCTGAAAGAAGGTGTCATGGCGGTCTTATCTCCAAATGAGGACGTTGAGGAAAGTCTACATCACAGGAAAGGTCACTGGATGGATGAGGTATGTGGTGCTGTATTATACTGTATATTTTGTAGTGATGTACAGTACAGACCAAAAGTTTGGACACACCTTCTCATTCAAAGAGTTTTCTTTATTTTCATGACTAGGAAAATTGTAGATTCACACTGAAGGCATCAAAACTATGAATTAACACATGTGGAATTATATACATAACAAACAAGTGTGAACCAACTGAAAATATGTCATATTCTAGGTTCTTCAAAGTAGCCACCTTTTGCTTTGATTACTGCTTTGCACACTCTTGGCATTCTCTTGATGAGCTTCAAGAGGTAGTCCCCTGAAATGGTTTTCACTTCACAGGTGTGCCCTGTCAGGTTTAATAAGTGGGATTTCTTGCCTTATAAATGGGGTTGGGACCATCAATGCCGTTGAGGAGAAGTCAGGTGGATACACAGCTGATAGTCCTACTGAATAGACTGTTAAAATTTGTATTATGGCAAGAAAAAAGCAGCTAAGTAAAGAAAAACGAGTGGCCATCATTACTTTAACCACCTCAGCCCCCAGTGCTTAAACACCCTGAAAGACCAGGCCACTTTTTACACTTCTGACCTACACTACTTTCACCGTTTATTGCTCGGTCATGCAACTTACCACCCAAATGAATTTTACCTCCTTTTCTTCTCACTAATAGAGCTTTCATTTGGTGGTATTTCATTGCTGCTGACATTTTTACTTTTTTTGTTATTAATCGAAATTTAACGATTTTTTCGCAAAAAAATGACATTTTTCACTTTCAGTTGTAAAATTTTGCAAAAAAAACGAGATCCATATATAAATTTTGCTCTAAATTTATTGTTCTACATGTCTTTGATAAAAAAAAAAATGTTTGGGTAAAAAAAAAAATGGTTTGGGTAAAAGTTATAGCGTTTACAAACTATGGTACAAAAATGTGAATTTCCGCTTTTTGAAGCAGCTCTGACTTTCTGAGCACCTGTCATGTTTCCTGAGGTTCTACAATGCCCAGACAGTACAAACACCCCACAAATGACCCCATTTCGGAAAGTACACACCCTAAGGTATTCGCTGATGGGCATAGTGAGTTCATAGAACTTTTTATTTTTTGTCACAAGTTAGCGGAAAATGATGATTTTTTTTTTTATTTTTTTTTCTTACAAAGTCTCATATTCCACTAACTTGTGACAAAAAATAAAAAGTTCTATGAACTCACTATGCCCATCACGAAATACCTTGGGGTCTCTTCTTTCCAAAATGGGGTCACTTGTGGGGTAGTTATACTGCCCTGGCATTCTAGGGGCCCAAATGTGTGGTAAGGAGTTTGAAATCAAATTCTGTAAAAAATGACCAGTGAAATCCGAAAGGTGCTCTTTGGAATATGGGCCCCTTTGCCCACCTAGGCTGCAAAAAAGTGTCACACATCTGGTATCTCTGTATTCAGGAGAAGTTGAGGAATGTGTTTTGTGGTGTCTTTTTACATATACCCATGCTGGGTGAGATAAATATCTTGGTCAAATGCCAACTTTGTATAAAAAAATGGGAAAAGTTGTCTTTTGCCAAGATATTTCTCTCACCCAGCATGAGTATATGTAAAATGACACCCCAAAACACATTCCCCAACTTCTCCTGAGTACGGAGATACCAGATGTGTGACACTTTTATGCAGCCTAGGTGGGCTAAGGGGCCCATATTCCAAAGAGCACCTTTCGGATTTCACTGGTCATTTTTTACAGAATTTGATTTCAAACTCCTTACCACACATTTGGGCCCCTAGAATGCCAGGGCAGTATAACTACCCCACAAGTGACCCCATTTTGGAAAGAAGAGACCCCAAGGTATTCGCTGATGGGCATAGTGAGTTCATGGAAGTTTTTATTTTTTGTCACAAGTTAGTGGAATATGAGACTTTGTATGAAAAAAAAACAAAAAAAAAAAACATCATTTTCCACTAACTTGTGACAAAAAATAAAAAATTCTAGGAACTCGCCATGCACCTCACGGAATACCTTGGGGTGTCTTCTTTCCAAAATGGGGTCACTTGTGGGGTAGTTATACTGCCCTGGCATTTTCCAGGGGCCCTAATGTGTGGTAAGTAGGTAAATGACCTGTGAAATCCTAAAGGTGCTCTTTGGAATGTGGGCCCCTTTGCCCACCTAGGCTGCAAAAAAGTGTCACACATCTGGTATCTCCGTATTCAGGAGACGTTGGGGAATGTGTTTTGGGGTGTCTTTTTACATATACCCATGCTGGGTGAAAGAAATATCTCGGCAAAAGACAACTTTTCCCATTTTTTTATACAAAGTTGGCATTTGACCAAGATATTTATCTCACCCAGCATGGGTATATGTAAAATGACACCCCAAAACACATTCCCCAACTTCTCCTGAGTACGGCGATACCACATTTGTGACACTTTTTTGCAGCCTAGATGCGCAAAGGGGCCCACATTCATTTTATGAGGGCATTTTTAGACATTTGCATCCCAGACTTCTTCTCACGCTTTAGGACCCCTGGAATGCCAGGGCAGTATAAATACCCCACATGTGACCCCATTTTGGAAAGAAGACACCCCAAGGTATTCAATGAGGGGCATGGCGAGTTCATAGAATTTTTTTTTTTTTGGCACAAGTTAGCAGAAATTGATATTTATTTATTTTTTCTCACAAAGTCTCCCTTTCCGCTAACTTGGGACAAAAATTTCAATCTTTCATGGACTCAATATGCCCCTCACGGAATACCTTGGGGTGTCTTCTTTCCGAAATGGGGTCACATGTGGGGTATTTATACTGCCCTGGCATTCTAGGGGCCCTAAAGCGTGAGAAGAAGTCTGGAATATAAATGTCTAAAAAATTTTACGCATTTGGATTCCGTGAGGCGTATGGGGAGTTCATGTGAGATTTTATTTTTTGACACAAGTTAGTGGAATATGAGACTTTGTAAGAAAAAAAATAATAATTTCCGCTAACTTGGGCCAAGAAAATGTCTGAATGGAGCCTTACAGGGGGGGTGATCAATGACAGGGGGGTGATCAGGGAGTCTATATGGGGTGATCACCCCCCTGTCATTGATCACCCCCCTGTAAGGCTCCATTCAGATGTCCGTATGTGTTTTGCGGATCCGATCCATGTATCCGTGGATCCGTAAAAATCATACGGACATCTGAATGCAGCATGACAGGGGGGGGTTATCAATGACAGGGGGGTGATCAGGGAGTCTATATGGGGTGATCACCCCCCCCCTGGAAGGCTCCAGGGAGACGCATGTATGTGTTTTGCGGATCCGATCCATCTATCAGTGGATCCGTAAAAATCATGCGGACGTCTGAATGGAGCTTTACAGGGGGTTGATCAATGACAGGGGTGTAATCAATGACAGGGGGGTGATCAGGGAGTCTATATGGGGTGATAACCACAGTCATTGATCACGCCCCTGTAAGGCTTCATTCAGACGCCCGTATGCGTTTTGCGGATCCGATCCATCTATCAGTGGATCCGTAAAAATCATGCGGACATCTGAATGGAGCTTTACAGGGGGTTGATCAATGACAGGGGTGTAATCAATGACAGGGGGGTGATCAGGGAGTCTATATGGGATGATCACCACAGTCATTGATCACGCCCCTGTAAGGCTTCATTCAGACGTCCGTATGCGTTTTGCAGATCCGATCCATCTATCAGTGGATCCGTAAAAATCATGCGGACATCTGAATGGAGCTTTACAGGGGGTTGATCAATGACAGGGGGGTAATCAATGACAGGGGGGTGATCAGGGAGTCTATATGGGGTGATAACCACAGTCATTGATCACGCCCCTGTAAGGCTTCATTCAGACGTCCGTATGCGTTTTGCAGATCCGATCCATCTATCAGTGGATACGTAAAAATCATGCGGACATCTGAATGGAGCTTTACAGGGGGTTGATCAATGACAGGGGTGTAATCAATGACAGGGGGGTGATCAGGGAGTCTATATGGGGTGATCACCACAGTCATTGATCACGCCCCTGTAAGGCTTCATTCAGACGTCCGTATGCGTTTTGCGGATCCGATCCATCTATCAGTGGATCCGTAAAAATCATGCGGACATCTGAATGGAGCTTTACAGGGGGTTGATCAATGACAGGGGTGTAATCAATGACAGGGGGGTGATCAGGGAGTCTATATGGGGTGATCACCACAGTCATTGATCACGCCCCTGTAAGGCTTCATTCAGACGTCCGTATGCGTTTTGCGGATCCGATCCATCTATCAGTGGATCCGTAAAAATCATGCGGACATCTGAATGGAGCTTTACAGGGGGTTGATCAATGACAGGGGTGTAATCAATGACAGGGGGGTGATCAGGGAGTCTATATGGGGTGATCACCACAGTCATTGATCACGCCCCTGTAAGGCTTCATTCAGACGTCCGTATGCGTTTTGCGGATCCGATCCATCTATCAGTGGATCCGTAAAAATCATGCGGACATCTGAATGGAGCTTTACAGGGGGTTGATCAATGACAGGGGTGTAATCAATGACAGGGGGGTGATCAGGGAGTCTATATGGGGTGATCACCACAGTCATTGATCACGCCCTTGTAAGGCTTCATTCAGACGTCCGTATGCGTTTTGCGGATCCGATCCATCTATCAGTGGATCCGTAAAAATCATGCGGACATCTGAATGGAGCTTTACAGGGGGTTGATCAATGACAGGGGGGTAATCAATGACAGGGGGGTGATCAGGGAGTCTATATGGGGTGATCAGGGGTGATCAAGGGTGAATAAGGGGTTAATAAGTGACAGGGGGGGGTGTAGTGTAGTGGTGCTTGGTGCAACATATTTACTGAGCTACCTGTGTCCTCTGGTGGTCGATCCAAACAAAGGGGACCACCAGAGGACCAGGTAGCAGGTATATTAGACGCTGTTATCAATACAGCGTCTAATATACCTGTTAGGGGTTAAAAAAAACACATCTCCAGCCTGCCAGCGAACGATCGCCGCTGGCAGGCTGGAGATCCACTCTCTTACCTTCCGTTCCTGTGAACGCGCGCGCCTGTGTGCGCGCGTTCACAGGAAATCTCGCGTCTCGCGAGAGGACGCGCCGGCGCGTCCACCCAAAAGAGCAGGGCCGCCGCAAAGACGCAATCCTGCGTACGGCGGTCCTGAGGAGGTTAATAAATGAAGGTCAGTCAGCCGAAAAATTGGGAAAACTTTGAAAGTAAGGGCTATTTGACCATGAAGGAGAGTGATGGGGTGCTGCGCCAGATGACCTGGCCTCCACAGTCACCGGACCTGAACCCAATCGAGATGGTTTGGGGTGAGCTGGACCGCAGAGTAAAGGCAAAAGGGCCAACAAGTGCTAAGCATTTCTGGGAACTCCTTCAAGACTGTTGGAAGACCATTTCAGGGGACTACCTCTTGAAGCTCATCAAGAGAATGCCAAGAGTGTACAAAGCAGTAATCAAAGCAAAAGGTGGCTACTTTGAAGAACCTAGAATATCACATATTTTCAGTTGTTTCACACTTGTTTGTTATGTATATAATTCCACATGTGTTAATTCATAGTTTTGATGCCTTCATAGTCATGAAAATAAAGAAAACTCTTTGAATGAGAAGGTATGTCCAAACTTTTGGTCTGTACTGTATGTAATGTCAAAACACATTTGTTTCACGGTATACTTGGGGAGTGGATTGAGAATATGGCCCACCCTGCCGCATCCTGGCCCCAGACTTCAGGTCACACTGTGCGTGTTCTGAATTCTGGGGCCTCACACCCATCTACTACATTTTCTGTACTCAGAGAATTATCACTGTATTATCTGTGGTGTTACATAGGACTGCTACATTATCTGTAAAAATGGGCGTGTCCACAAGTTGGGGGGTGGCGCAATACATGGCTTGCCCTGGGTGTTGGCAACCCACACTACGCCACTGTCACGGTAGGTAAGATAAGGGAAGGAAACAGAACACTGCAAATCAAACAAAACAACTGACTAGGTCCCAAAAGCTAAGGAACAATGGGGTCACCTCCTAGCAGTCCCTAAAACACTTTACCTAAGCTGCTATGCCCATGTGCATATCTCGATGGTAGATATGCACATGCCCACGTACCTAAGACTATAATACACTGAACCAAACCCTCAGCTGTAGGGAAGAGGGAAAGAGACACCCAGCTCCTTCAAACAACCGAAGGAGCTAGCGTCACCCTAGAGGCCTAGTAAAAACAGACACAGAAGAAAAAGGGAAAAGGACTTATCTAGAGATGTGTTGGAGCAGACGATCCACCAAACTTCCAGACCTCACACAAGGTAGAACTATAACCCGCAAAGGCTACAGGGAGAGGGAGGAATAAATAGCCTCACCAATTACCTAAAGAACAACACCTGGGAGGAGGTGGGATTCTGTTCAAACCCACAACAAAACAAACTGTCAGACCGAGTCACATGCAGCAACTCTGACAGATCTCCTCAGAACACCTACAGGGCAGGGAGTGACAGTACACCCCCCCTCCTCTACGGGTGACCTCCAGACACCCAGGCCCAACTTTATCCGGGTGTGCCCTGTTAAAGGTATTCACAAGGCGGCTAGAATTAACATCGGTAGCCGGAACCCACATTCTTTCCTCGGGACCGTATCCCCTCCAATGCACCAGGTATCTGAAACTCCAGATTACCATCAACCAAAACAGGAGGAGGAGGAGGAAAAGGAGATGGTTCCTCAGGTTCCACATATTTCTTCAATAAGGACCTGTGAAACACATTATGGATCTTCCAGGCCTGCGGAAGTTCCAGAAGAAACTCCACCGGATTGACAATTGCCGAGAATTTGTAAAGGGCCAAAAAATCTTGGACCCAATTTCCAAGAGGGTACCTTCAGCTTAATGTTTTTAGTGGACAACCACACCAAATCACCCACACAGAGGTCCGGACCGGTCATACGTCTCTTGTCAGCCATCCGTTTATATCTTTCACCCATTCTTTTCAAATTAACTTGAATCTTCCGCCAGATAGATGACAAAGAGGAAGAGAATCTTTCCTCTTCCGGTATCCCAGAATATTCGGTCCCAGAAAAAGTACCAAACTGAGGGTGAAAACCATATGCGCCAAAAAATGGTGACTTATCAGTTGACTTCTGCCTATGGTTATTCAAGGCAAACTCAGCTAAAGACAAAAACGAGGACCACTCATCCTGATTCTCAGCGACAAAACACCTCAAATAGGTCTCCAGGTTTTGGTTAGTGCCCTCAGTCGACTGAGGATGAAAAGCCGAAGAGAAGGACAACTGAATACCCAGACGAGAAAAAAACTTCCTCCAAAACCTGGAAACAAATTGCGTCCCCCTATCAGACACCCTCCACATCCGAGGGAATGCCATGTAATTTCACAATGTTATCAATAAAAATCTGAGCAAGAGTTTTCGCATTGGGCAAACCTGATAATGGTACAAAGTGAGCAGTCCACTACCACCAAAATCACAGTTTTCCCAGAGGAACTCAGCAAAATCAGTAATGAAGTCCATGGACAAATGTGTCCAAGGAAGAGATGGGATGGACAAAGGAAGAAGATATCCTGATGGCCGAGTGTGAGCCACCTTCGCGCGTGCACAGGTCTCACAAGCTGCTACATAACCCTCAACACTTTTACGCAACCCTGGCCACCAGAATCTCCTGGAAATAAGATCTACAGTGGATCTACTTCCAGGATGTCCCGCAAGGACAGTATCATGATGTTCCTTGAACACCTTGTATCGCAGTTCAGAAGGAACAAACAACTTGCCTGGAGGACAAGAATCAGGTGCCTCCTCTTGAGCCCCCAACACTTCCGTCTCCAGCTCAGGGTAAAGAGCGGAAACCACCACCCCATCAGCCAAAATTGGAGCAGGCTACTCCGAATCTCCCCGCCCCCCCCTCCAGAAAGCTACGTGACAACGCATCCGCTTTGACGTTTTTAATCCCAGAGGGATAGGTGACCACAAAATTGAACATGGTAAAAAACAATGACCATCTAGCCTGCCTAGGATTTAAACGCTTTGCAGATTGCAGGTAAACCAGATTCTTATGGTCAGTAAATACCGTAATCGGATGGGTAGCCCCTTCTAGCCAATGACGCCACTCTTCAAAGGACAATTTGATGGCCAACAACTCTCTATTCCCAACATCATAATTTCTTTCGGCGGACGAAAGTTTCTTGGAGAAAAAAAGCACACGGGCACCATTTGCTAGGAGAGGGACCCTGCAACAAGACTGCTCTGACTCCCACTTCTGACGATTACCTCTACAATGAAGGGTTGAGACACATGAGGTTGCATCAGAATGGGAGCAGAAGCAAAACATTTCTTAATAGCAGAAAAAGCCTCTAATGCCTCATCCGACCAGACAGAGAAGTCAGCGCCCTTCCTAGTCATATCTGTCAAAGGTTCGACAATGGTGGAATAATTCAGGATGAATTTTCTGTAGTAATTAGTAAATCCTAAAAACCGCATCAGGGCTTTCTGATTCTCCGGCCGGTCTCATTCCAGCACCGCACGGACCTTTTCGGGTTCCATACAAAAACCGGAGGCAGAAAGCAAGTACCCCAAAAACGGCAGCTCCTGAACAGCAAACACACATTTTTCCAACTTAGAATACAATTTATTCTCCCGAAGGATCAATAACACTTGTCTCAAATGATACTGATGAGTCTTCATATCGGGTGAGTAAATTAGTATGTCATCGAGGTAAATAACAATGAACCTCCCCACCAAATGATGAAAAATGTCATTGATAAAGCGCTGAAAGACTGCTGGAGCATTAATTAAACCAAAGGGCATGACTAGGTTCTCGAAGTGACCCTCGGGGGTATTGAAGGCCGTTTTCCATTCATCTCCTTCCCTGATTCTGATTAGATTATAAGCTCCTCTTAAATCCAACTTAGAAAACACCTTGGCACCAACAATCTGATCAAATAGATCCGGAATCAAGGGAAGGGGATAATGATCACGGATTGTAATGAGATACAGTTCCCGGAAATCTAGGCACGGTTTAAGGGATCCATCCTTCTTTACAAAAAAAGAAGCCAGCGGCCATAGGAGACTTAGATGGTCTAATATGTCCCTTTGCCAAACTCTTGGCAATATACTCCTGCATAGCTACTCTTTCGGGTTGAGAAAGATTATATAACCGAGATTTTGGCAATTTTGCTCCAGGGATAAGATTGACCGGACAATCATACTCTCGGTGAGGGGGCAACTCCCGAGCTCCACCCTCCGAGAATACGTCCGAAAAAATCGGAAAGAAACTGAGGCAACACCTTAGTGGACACCCCCGAAATAGAGGCACTAAGACAGTTGTTCAAACAAAATTCACTCCAATTACTGATTTGTCTTGTTTGCCAGTCAATGGTGGGGTTATATTTTATCAACCATGGTAAACCCAGAACCATCGGAGCAGGCAAACCTTTCATAACAAAACAAGAAATGAACTCAACATGAGGATCACCCATCCTGAAATTAATATCCTGAACAATATGAGTTAGACATCTTTGCGAGAGGGGGGAGGAATCTATAGCAAACACTGGTATTTCTTTGCTTAATGCGCTAGTTTTAAAACCATGACTCTGAAGAAATTAAAAATCAATAAGAATAACCCCTGCGCCGCTGTCAACAAATACCTTTAACTCAAAATTTCCAGAGTCTAGCGCCACCATGGCCGGCAGGAGGAATCGGGTACTGCAGGTAGGATACGAATATGCCTGCTCTGACTCCCCATTCACACTACCAAGAGTAAGGGAGCTTTTTTTTTTTTCTTTGAATGAATCCCCTATTTGTTTTTCATTACCACTTCGAGGTTTAATAAAAATGCACACATTAACAAAATGACCCTCTTTCCCACAGAAGTAACAGTCTATTAAGCTTCCTAAAATTACTATTACCAGAGCAAGAAGTAACCTGACCCAATTGCATAGGCTCCTCTCCAGCCCCTAATTCAAGTGTCATAGTACCCTGAGCGACAGGAGGGACTGATTCCCCACCAGACAGCACCCCCTGCCTGAGGGGGACCTTGCACCTCTCGATAAAAAATCTCTCAATCTGTACGGCCAAAGACATGGCCGCCTCCAAAGAATCAGGTTTTTCATGAAATGCAAGGGCATCTTTTAATCTCTCAGATAGCCCCTGACAGAACTGACTACGGAGTGCAGGATCATTCCACGCCGAGTCAGTCGCCCATCTTCTAAATTCAGCACAGTACGACTCAGCAGTACATTCTCCCTGGCACAATCTGCGCAACTTAGATTCAGCCATAGAGACCCGGTCTGGGTCATCATAAATCAGGCCCAGGGCTCCGAAAAATTCATCCACCGACCGGAGGAACTGTGAACCGGTCAGCAGAGAAAAAGCCCAAGACTGAGCGGCACCTTTTAGCAGAGAAATAATAATCCCTACTCTTGGTTTTTCGTCTCCAGATGAAATCGGACGCAGACGAAAATACAATTTGCAGGACTCCCTGAAGCGAACAAAGTTATCACTTCGCCCGGAAAACCTATCAGGGAAAGCGACCTTAGGTTCCAGGCAGACCTGGTGTTCCCCGGCAGCGACAGACGCCAAAGTACTCTGACACCGTTCAACCGAATTGCGGGGGTCAGCTACCTCCAAAGAGAATCCCTGCATGCAATCAACTAAAGTATCGATAGTTTCCATTTTGCAAACAGCAAGGGTAGAAATGACGGTATGGCGGGTTATAATGTCACGGTAACTAAGATAAGGGAAGGAAACAGAACACGGCAAAGCAAACAAAACAACTGACTAGGCCCCAAAAGCTAGGGAACAAAGGGGTCACCTCCTAGCAATCCCTAAAACACTTTCCCTAAGCTGCTATGCCCATGTGTATATCTCGATGGCACATGCCCACGTACCTAAGACCAGGGCCGGCTCCAGGATCATGTGGGCCCTTGGGCGATAAAGTCTCAGTGGGCCCCCTTACACAGTAGTAACTCTCTGAGTACAGATAATACAGTAGATATCACCTGCAGTCCTATGTAACAGCATATATAACACAGTCATGGCTATCTGAGTACAGAAAATGTAGTAGTGTTAACTGCAGTCCTATGTAAAACCACAGATAACACTAGTGCTGATAATGTGATAGTGTTACCAGTAGTCCTATGTAAACCACAGATAACACTAGTATAGATCATGTAGTAGTGTTACCTGCGTCCTTAGTGTGCCTCCCTGTGCCTCTACCACGGACTCCATGCTGGCGGTGCTGCTTCCTCTTCCATCTTCATCTTGCCCCGCACAGAATGTCCTGATGCAGCTGTGTCAAGACAACGGGAACACTGTGGGCATGGTGATGGTGACACCCACATAGGGACAGACACACACACACAGGGACACACACACACACACAGGGACACACGGACACACACACACGCGGGGACAGACACACACACGCGGGGACAGACACACACAGAGACAGGGACAGACACACACACACAGGGACAGACACATACACACACAGGGACACACACACATGGGGACAGACACACACAGGGACAGACACACACACACAGGGACAGACACACACACACACAGGGACAGACACACACACACACAGGGACAGACACACACACACAGGGACAGACGCGTACACACACAGGGACAGACACGCACACACACAGGGACAGACACGCACACACACAGGGACAGACACACACACAGGGACAGACAGACACGCGCACACACAGGGACAGACGCGCACACACACGGGGACAGACACGCACACACACGTGGACAGACACGCACACACACGGGGACAGACACGCACACACACGTGGACAGACACACACACGGGGACAGACACGCACACACACGGGGACAGACACGCACACACACACACGGGGACAGACACACACACACGGGGACAGACACCTGTGCGATCGTCAACCAACTTCTATCTAATGTGTGGCCACCTTAAGGGGGCATTAAAAGGGAATTCCACCTTTAGTTATGCTCCAACCTTTTGTTACCTTATAATATGACTCCCACTGATTCCCAGTACTGAGGGGACATGGACTGAGGTTTAAAAGGGAATTATCAACATGTACCACAAGGTGGTCTAAACCGTAACCCTTTAGGCACTGGCTAGATTGTGGGATGGAGTCTAAGCAATGCCTCAGGCCTCATGCACACTGCCGTTATGCGTCCGTTCCGTGCATTGGGGACCACAATTTGTGGTCCCGAATGCACTGGCAACGTCCGTGCGGCAGCCGGGACAGATTGAGACCCATTCAACCTGAATGGGTCCATGATCCGGCCGCACCGCACTAAAAAATAGAACATGTTTTATTTTTTTGCGGTACGGAGGCACGGACGGAAACACCACAGAAGTGCTGTAGTGCTTCCCATTGAGCGATTGCGGACCCATTCAAGTGAATAGGTCCGCATCCGTGATGCCCGCGGCCGGTGTGCATGAGGCCATAGACACAGAAAGGGGCACACACACAGGGACAGACGCACACATAATGGCCCTCAGAATACACCCAGATCTGTATGATAAACCCCCTTAATTGCATCAGATTCCACTCCACTTGAACCCCACTGCCCCTGAGTGCTCCACCTGCCCCCTCATATATGAGCTCCATATGCATCCCCTCATGAAGTTCTGTGTGTTGTCCAGCAGCACATCCTACCTCAATCTGCATCTTGCAGACAGACACACACAGCCCCTCCTCCTTCCACATGCTGCTGCTGCCGTCAGGGTTTGCCATGTGACCATGAAGGAGCATGTGACCAGTGATGTCACAGAACTACTTCTAACATCTACATTCTAGCATAGGATCGATCATCTACCGAAACAACTCCATCTACCCTGTTCTGAGTTCTGGGGCCGCTTACCCCAGCAGTGGACATGGCGAAAATTGTCTGCATTGCTGGGATAAGCTGCCCTAGAATTCAAAACAGGCAGTACACAGCTGCAGAAGTGAGCGGGCACAGTGGGCCCCCCCAGGAGCAGGGGGCCCCGGCATTTGCCCGGGTTTGCCGGGTGGTGGCGCCGGCCCTGCCTAAGACTATAACACACTGAACCAAACCCTCAGTTGTAGGGGAGAGGAAAAGAGACACCCAACTCATTCAAACAACCGAAGGAGCTAGCGTCACCCTAGAGGCCTAGTAAAAACAGACACAGAAGGAAAATGGGAAAAGGACTTATCTAGAGATGTGTTGGAGCAGACGATCCACCAAACTTCCAGAGCTCACACAAGGCAGAACTATAACCCGCAAAGGCTACAGGGAGAGGGAGGAATAAATAGCCTTAGCAACATCACCTGGGAGGAGGTGGGATTCTGTTCAAACCCACAACAAAACAAACTGTCAGACCGAGTCAGGTGCCTCTGATTCTGAGTCGGCCAGTGAGGGAGAAGAGGATGCCACTTTCCTCTACTCCTCTACCCCCTCATCATCATCATCCGCTGATGAGAGACCCTCTAGAAGGCGCCCCAGGGTAGCAGTGAAGGCAGCCCCCAGAGTAACCCCATATGGACCCTACCCCCTGACGATTATCAGCCCCAAATTCAAGATTTTGTGGCCAACTCCTGAATACAGATAGACAGTGCGGGCTTCACAGAACAAGATGAAGATTTTGTAAATTTAAAGGTGGCCCAAACCAATTTGTACGTCCAACAATTTATAGCTCAGAACTCTACCTCGCCATATGCAAGACCCCTAGGTTGGACCCCAGTAAGTGCAGCAGAGATGATGACATTTTGGGGACTCGTGCTGCATATGGGCATAGTAAAGAAGCCAAACGTCAGACAATATTGGAGTTCAGACATTTTCTACCAGACTCCAATTTATAGTCAGACCATAACCCGGAAGCGTTTTGAGTTAATTTGAAAATTGCTACACTACAACGACAATACACAGTGCCCACCCCAAAATGACCCGACATTTGACCGTCTGTTCAAGGTTAGGCCCGTCCTTGACCACTTTAACACCAAGTTTTCTGAAGCGGTTTATAACTGAACTGGTCCTGAAAAAAATTGGGGTTTGGAAATATTCTTAAAAATGTTAAGATTTGCTTCTAAACTTCTAAGGTTTCACACTTGCTTTGCTGGATTCCGGCAGGCAGTTCTGTCGCTGGATCCGGCAATCTATATACAAACGGACAGCATTTGTAGACGGATCTGGATGCGGATCGGTCTCAGAAATGCATTGCAATACCGGATCTGTCTCTCTGGTTGTCATCCGGAAAACAGATCCTGTTCCGGTATTTATCTTTTTCACATTTTTCCGGAAGACTTGGGGATGGATCCGGCGTTAATGCATTTCAATGGAAAATAAGTGTTCCGGAACTTTGGACGGAGAAAATACCGCAGCATGGTAAAAATACCGCAAAAAACGTACAGTGACTGAACTGTAGACATCCTGAGGCATACTGAACGGATTGCTTTCCATTCAGAATGCATTAGGATAACACTGATCAGTGTTTTTTCCGGCATTGAGCCCCTAGGACAGAACTCAATACCGGAAAAGTTTAACGCAAGTGTGAAAGTACCCTAAGCCTTCTAACGTCCCAAAAATGATTCAAACATGAAGTAGACATATGGGGAATGTAAGGTAATACCTATTTTTGGAGCCATTACTATCTATTATAAAAGCAGAGAAATTTTTGGTAAATTTGGTATTTTTTTATAAATAAAAATGAAATTTTTTGACTCAATTTTACCACTGTCATGAAGTACAATATGTGACGCGACAACAATCTCAGAATGGCCTGGATAAGTAAAAGAATTTAAAAGTTATTAATACATAGAGTGACACGTCAGATTTGCTAAAAATGGCCTGGTCCTTAAGGTGTAAAATGGCAGGGTCCTAAGGGGTTAATAAAGATAGATGTTTATTTTCTACCTGTCATGAACCAACGAGTGTGAACCCACTGTGCCACGTGTCCTACCTCCTCTAAGGGCGTTGTCTAAGGGAACCCCTCAATCTCCACAGTACTCCTGATGGTGGGGATAGACTTTCCTGAGGGCAACACCAGGTTGCTACCTCTTAAGGAGGATAGGCACACGAGGCAGCTGGTCCAGGCGAACCAGGAGGTACCTGAGAAAGGTACCAGAGGTACAGGCGTTGTCAGTAGGCGTAACCAGAAGCAACAGTGCAGGACCAAAGGATGAGGCAGAGGCGAAGTCAGACAGGCAATAGGTCAGGGTAGGCGGCACAGGTACAGGTCAGGCAATCCGGATCGGCAACAGGAGATTCAAGGCAAGCAGGCAGAGATCAAACAAGTAGCAGAGTCCAGGAATACAAGTACGAGTCAGGAACACAGGAGCACAGGCAGATATCAGGAACCTTAGCAGGACACAAGGACCTTGACACTGAGGCATCTGGGAAGGGGGCTGAGGCGCTTATATATGTTCAGGAGGGCTAGGATTGGTCAGCGAGTTATATGACCTAACCCATAAAGCACAGAAAGTGACGCGCACTGGCCCTAAAGAAAGTGCTGCAGGAAACAAGCAGCAAGCATGCTGTGGCCAGGGCTGAGAGGAAACTGTGGAGCGGATCCCAGAACAACAGTACCTACACAGACAGAGCCCAGGACTGCAGCGGTGAATGGGAAGCACTGGCAGCAGATCATCGCTGAACACAGCGCCAGGGACCGCGGTGGTAAGCAAGGGAACATCGGCGCACAGCAGCCGCTGTTACGCTACAACTGGCTTAGTTACTGACTCCAGCACCATTTGGCAGCTATTGCACCTACATCTCCTGCCTCGCACCCGCACCAAACCCCACAACAAGGATATCCCAATTACCATCAGGTAGGAGCCCAAACATCAGGTTGTGCCCCAAGTGAAGAGAGAGAGAGCGCCCTCCTATCATTTCTCCGTCCTCACCAAGCATCACTGTGAGAATTGCAACTGTGAATAATTATTGCAGCCAGATCCTACCATTTTCCTATTCTCCACTCTGCTCCTCCAGGGCTTGCAGCACAAGGAATACTTTGCTCATACAGATGCTCCACCATATGAAGGTTGGAATTACAGTGAATTGGGACATTGCTGATGAAGCTGCGCAAAGGCAAGTCCGCTTCATCAACAATGTCCCAACTCACTGTAATTCCACCTTTCATATGCTGGAGCATCTGTATGAGCAACATAAAACAGTGAATGTCTGTGAAGGTTCTCATTTATCCAGATCATGGTATATCTGTAAAGAATAAATCAAGGCAACTGGACTTACTGTAGATTTCTTGAAAACGTTTCACTCGTTCTTCCAAAGAGCTTTCTCAATTCTGAGTGACTGTACAAGAATTCTCTGGGAATAAATATGTAACTGAATCAACATCTGGTAATTATACCCAGCATGGGGTCAGAGGTCATTATACCCATCATGGGGTCAAAGGTGTTGATTCCCCCATGCTGGGTATAATGACCTCTGACCCCATGCTGGGTATAATTACCAGATGTTGATTCAGTTACATATTTATTCCCAGAGAATTCTTGTACAGTCACTCAGAATTGAGAAAGCTCGTTGGAAGAACGAGTGAAACGTTTTCAAGAAATCTACAGTAAGTCCAGTTGCCTTGATTTATTCTTTACAGATATAAAACAGTGAATGATTTTGCCACGCACAAGACCACCTCAGCAAGAATCACGTGTTGTTTTGAGGTAAGGCAGTGGCAGTTCATCAAAGACACCTGTTGCCTATTCAGGCCCTTCGAAGAGGCCACTAGATTTGTCAGTACAGAAAACTGCAGCTATAACCGCCTCCGGACCGCCTAACGCACGGATGCGTCCTGGAGGCGGTCGATTCATTCCTCCTGAACGCATCCGTGTGTCATCTCGCGAGACGCGAGATTTTGGTCAGAGCCGGCCCGCGCATGCGCATCGCGGGCCGGCAAAAGTTAGAGGAGTATTTCGTCAGCAACCTGCCAGCCAATGATCGTCGCTGGCAGTTTGCTGATTTTTTAAAAATCGAATCACAAGCCATCTAACACCTATTTATAAATATAAGGTGTTAAATGGCTTCTCTGCTCCTCTGCTGGTCCTTTTGGTCGGTTGGTTCCAGCAGAGGAGCAGACATCACAGTGAGTACTCACCAACACCACACTTAGCCCCCAGATCACCCCCCATCACCCCAATTAACCCCTTGATCACCCCTTGATCGCCCCTGTCAATCACCTAGTGAAAGGGAAAAAAGTGATCAGTGTAAACTGTCACTTTTTTTTCTCACTGGTATTGACTGATAGGTTTTAGGATAGTTTAGGCCCCTTGGTTAGGTAGTTAGCGTCGGTTAGCGCCCAGCCCACCGCACCGCAGTCACTGATTCGCTGATTAGCGTATCGCTAATCAGCTTTTGTACTTTTATAGTATCTGTAAGTGATCAAAACTGATCACAGTCAGATCTATAATAGTATTAGGGTCACCTTAGCTCGCCCTCCACCCAAAACGCAGTGTTTGCCCGATCAGGCCTGATCGGTCGCCCACACATGCGTTCACCCACGCCCGCCCCGCTGCAGTGCCAAAAAATTATTATTTTTTTGATCACTGCACAATCACTTTACAAGACCTGCGGCGATGAAAAAATCAGTTTTGATATTTTTTATCAATCGCAGCGGCCTCCGGTACTTCGCTAGCCTCCCATTTGTAAGACAGGCTTGCTTTTTTTCTTGGGTAGTCTCAGGGAATACCCCTAAATTTAGTAGTCCAAATGTCAAACAGGGGGTATTCTTCTGAAGAGGCCTACAGGATTCTGACCCAGTCGGATGCGGAATGGAAACCCTCATCTGATGAATCTAGCTGGTCAGAATATGAACCTGTAGAAAGCAGTGGAAGTCTGACCCAAAGTTCGGACGAGGAGGTTGCGGTCCCTGATAGCACCAGGCGTACCCGGCCCCGTGTCGCTAGACCACAGGTTGCGCAGGATCCGTTTCAAGGGCAGCAGAGTGGGGCTGGCGCTGTCGGATTAAGTGGTGAGGCATACACCAGCAGCGCAGCCCATCCTGGACCTAGTACCAGCACTGCCGTACAACATGGTGAAGTGGCAAGCACCAGAAGGGCAGTTGAAGCTGGTACAGTGGCACGTGCAATAGTCACCCTGTCGCAGCCACCGCACAGACAGGCCCGTTGAGCCCCTAGAGTCCCTGAGGTGCTGGCAAACCCTGATTGGCAGTCCCCAACTTCAGCCGCACCTGTAGTTCCCCCTTTCACCGCCCAGTCTGGAGTTCGGGTTGAGACCGGCTCAGATCGGTTCGGCACTGGGATTTTTTGAGCTGTTCTTGACTGCGGAGCTCTTGGGACTTAGTCGTGGCAGAAACAAATCGGTATGCCACTCAATTTATAGCCGCCAACCCGGGAAGCTTTTATGCCCAGCCTTTCCGGTGGAAACCAGTCCAAGTTTCCGAAATAAAAAAATTTCTGGGCCTTCTCCTCAACATGGGTCTAACCAAAAATCATGAATTGCGGTCATATTGGTCCACGAACCCAATTCATCACATGCCCATGTTCTCTGCTGCTATGTCCAGGACACGATTTGAGACCATCCTGCGTTTCCTGCACTTTAGCGACAACAGCACCTTCCGTCCCAGAGGCCACCCAGCTTTTGACCGGCTCCACAAAATTCGGCCCCTCATAGACCACTTCAACAACAAATTTGCAGATTTGTATACCCCTGAGCAAAACATCTGCGTAGACGAGTCCCTTATACAGTGGGATGCGAAAGTTTGGGCAACCTTGTTAATCGTCATGATTTTCCTGTATAAATCGTGTATAAAAAATGTCAGTTAAATATATCATATAGGAGACACACACAGTGATATTTGAGAAGTGAAATGAAGTTTATTGGATTTACAGAAAGTGTGCTATAATTGTTTAAACAAAATTAGGCAGGTGCATAAATTTGGGGAACCACAAAAAAGAAATGAAATCAATATTTAGTAGATCCTCCTCTTGCAGTAGTGACAGCCTCTAAACGCTTCTTGTAGGTTCCAATGAGAGTCTGGATTCTGGTTGAAGGTATTTTGGACCATTCCTCTTTACAAAACATCTTTAGTTCATTCAGGTTTGATGGCTTCCGAGCATGGACAGCTCTCTTTAAGTCACACCACAGATTTTCAATTATATTCAGGTCTGGGGACTGAGATGGCCATTCCAGAACGTTGTACTTGTTCCTCTGCATAAATGCCTTAGTGGATTTTGAGCAGTGTTTAGGGTCGTTGTCTTGTTGAAAGATCCAGCCCCGGCGCAGCTTCAGCTTTGTCACTGATTCCTGGACATTGGTCTCCAGAATCTGCTGATACTGAGTGGAATCCATGTGTCCCTCAACTTTGACAAGATTCCCAGTCCCTGCACTGGCCACACAGCCCCACAGCATGAACCACCACCATATTTTACTGTAGGTAGCAGATGTTTTTCTTGGAATGCTGTGTTCTTTTTCCTCCAATGAAACGTGGCGAGAATTTCTTAGAACATTGTTTCAAAGCAAGATCTTTAGTCGACAACCATACCTTATCGCCGAGTACAAAATTTACCCCCTTGGAACATCTCTTATTGGTGTGTTTACACTGGGTATCCTGGGCTTTTTCCAGGTTCGATTGAACCTGTGCCCAGACTATGCACAGTCTAGAGGTAAAAGAATCTGCCTGCGGGTTGAGTGAGGATACAGAGGGATTAGAACTAAAGCGAGGATGTAAACCACTATTACAAAAAAAACACACCCGTGGAAGGATTAACCCAATTGTTGATGGCGAATTCTGCCAAAGGGAGGTATCTCACCCATAGGAGTTGATTATGCGATACATAGCACCTTAGAAAAAGCTCCACTGCCTGATTTAACCGTTCCGTCTGCCCATTGGTCTGTGGATGGAAAGCAGACGAAAAGGACAAAGAGATGTCACATCTTCTACAAAAAGCCCTCCAAAAGCTAGAAACAAACTGAACGCCTCTATCAGAGACGATATTCTCAGGGACACCATGCAGACGTACCACATGTTCAATGAACAAGGATGCTAAGGTCTTTGCATCAGGGAGCTTACTTAAAGGAACAAAGTGCACCATCTTGCTAAAAGGGTCAACCACTACCCACACCACTGACTTCCCCTCAGAGAGGGGCAGATCAGAAATAAAATCCATGGAGATGTGAGACCATGGCTTACAGGGAATGGGTAGTGGTTGTAGTTCACCAGCGGGATGTGTTCTTGGGGTCTTAGACCGGGCACAAACAAGCAAGCTAAAACATAAGACCGTACATCTTTAGACAAACTGGGACACCAGAAAGACCTCAGCAGCAATTCCTTAGTGGTAGCAATACCTGGATGACCACAGAGCATGGAGTCATGATATTCACCCAATAATTGAACACGAAAGCATTCAGGAACAAATAACTTATCTGCCGGTGTTTGTGGAGGAGCAAGTTGCTAAGACTGTTGAATCTCAGAGGAAAGATCCGCAGAAACTGCTGCCACAAAGATGCTTGCTGGCAAGATGGGTTCCGGGGGGGTATCAGGAGGTTGGACGGCATAAAAACTCTGGGACAAGGTATCTGCCTTAACATTTTTACTTCCTGGTCTGAAAGTAGCAGAAAAGTTAAAACGAGTAAAAAACAGGGCCCATCTGGCTTGTCTAGGATTAAGGCGTTTGGCCGCCTCAAGAAACACTAAGTTCTTATGATCAGTGAGAACAGTAATACGGGGTCTAGCCCCTTCTAAAAATGCCTCCACTCCTCAAAAGCCCTTTTAATGGCCAGTAACTTGCGGTTTCAAATATCGTAATTTCTCTCCAAAGGAGAGAACTTGCGAGAGAAGAAGGCGCATGGCCTTAAATTAGTGAGGTTAGAGGACCCCTGTGAAAGGACGGCCCCCACACCATCCTCTGAGGCATCCACCTCCACCATAAAAGGTTCCTCGGTATCGGGCTGAACCAAGACTGGAGCCATTTGGAAACAATTTTTAAGGGTATCAAAGGCCCGACAGGCCTCCAACGACCAGTTAACCAGATCAGAACTTTTTTAGTTAAGTCAGTAAGGGGCTTGGCAATAACAGAAAAATTCTTTATGAATTTACGGTAAAAATTGGCGAATCTTAAAAAGCGTTGGAGTGCCTTTAAGGAGGATGGTCTTAACCTTACTGGGATCCATTTTAAATGAATGAGGAGTAAGAATATAGCCGAGATAAGGAATCTCTTGAGTTCGAAAACACACATTTCTCTAATTTAACGGACAGATGATTCTCCCTGAGGATTTTAAGAACCAATCTGATGTGAGACACATGAGAATCCCAGTCAGGTGAAAAGACAAGAAAATCATCGAGATAAACAATCATAACTTTGCCGATGAGTTCTCTAAAAATGTCGTTGGGGCAAAGACCGAATGGCATGACAAGATACTCAAAGTGTCCCTCTGGAGTATTAAAAGCAGTTTTCCACTCATCTCCCTCCTTAATACGAACTAGGTTATACGCTCCTCTCAAATCAAATTTAGAAAACCACGAAGCACCCAAAATCTGGTTAACCAAATCAGGAATCAATGGGATGGAATACTGATTCCTAATAGTGATTTTATTCAAATTTCTATAGTCAATGCAGGGCTTGAGACCACTGTCCTTCTTTTTAACAAAAAAGAATCCTGCTCCCAGGGGAGAGGTGGAGGGCCTAATATGTCCCTTCTTGAGACTCTCCTGGATATAGTCTTTCATGGCCCTGCGCTCAGGACCGGAAAGATTATACATCCGTCCTTTAGGAAATTTGGACTAGGGTACCACAGTCGATAACACAGTCATAAGACCTATGGGGAAGGAGAGTATCTGTCTCAGTGGTGGAAAAAACATCTGAATAATCAGAAATAAAATGAGGAATAATATTTGATGAAACCCCAGCTTGAACTACAGTTAAGCAAGAACTACAGTTAGGCCCCCATCTCTCTAACTCGCCCGAACTCCAGTTAATGACCGGATTGTGTTGCTGAAGCCAGGGCATACCAAGGACTACCTGAACAGGAAGATCCTCTAAAACAAAGAAAGAGCATTTTTCTGAATGGCAGACCACCACAGACAGGGTAACATCCGGAGTACAGAGTTTTACCGTGCCCCCTAGCAGGGGGGTAAAATCGATGGCGACAACCTGGATCGGGGTGGACAATTCTAGTATAGGAATTCCCATTTCTTCAACAAATTTGTAATCAATAAAACTAAAAGCTGACCCTGAATCCACAAAGGCATTTCCTGACCCCTTTAAGACTCCAAAGGCAATAGAAACCGGCAACAATAATTTACTTCTTACCACCTCCGGGAGTACCTTGTCCTTGGATACTTCAGACTTGGATGACTTTCCAGAAGGCAGAGCTTTAGGACACTGACGGATCCAGTGGTCGGGATCCCCACAATAAAAACAAGAGCCCCGACGACGGTGTAGTTCTCTTTGCGTCATCCCGAGTTGCATGGGCTCGTCCGAGTGGGCCCCCATCTTGGGTTCAAGGGGGGAAACCTCAGGTTGAAGAAGGGTATGAGGAGAAAACAAATGCTCTTGCTGTCTCTCTCTGATCCGTCTATCTAGTCTGATGGCTAGCGTCATGGTCTCCTCTAAAGAGTCAGGACAGGGATAACTTTTAACTTCTCAGTCAAGCCTGCCCTAAATTGACATTTGAGCGCTGGTTCGTTCCAACCCGAGGGAACACACCATTTGCGGAACTGCGTACAATAATCCTCCACGGGACGATTCCCCTGAGTGAGGGCCTTAAGATTGGATTCTGCCACAGAGGCTCGGTCTGGTTCATCATAAAGAACCCTGTTGAGGGAAGTGTTATATTTAAATATATATGTATATATGCCCTGACATATATACATGTATATTGGCCCTTGTCTATAGGCCCGTCCAGGTGGGACCTGTGGGTATACATAGAGATGTATGTAGGCCCCCTTGACGGCATGCATCTCTATGTATATATATATGTATATACATGTACACTGCGTGCAGAATTATTAGGCAAATGAGTATTTTGACCACATCATCCTCTTTATGCATGTTGTCTTACTCCAAGCTGTATAGGCTCGAAAGCCTACTACCAATTAAGCATATTAGGTGATGTGCATCTCTGTAATGAGAAGGGGTGTGGTCTAATGACATCAACACCCTATATTAGGTGTGCATAATTATTAGGCAACTTCCTTTCCTTTGGCAAAATGGGTCAAAAGAAGGACTTGACAGGCTCAGAAAAGTAAAAAATAGTGAGATATCTTGCAGAGGGATGCAGCACTCTTAAAATTGCAAAGCTTCTGAAGCGTGATCATCGAACAATCAAGCGTTTCATTCAAAATAGTCAACAGGGTCGCAAGAAGCGTGTGGAAAAACCAAGGCGCAAAATAACTGCCCATGAACTGAGAAAAGTCAAGCGTGCAGCTGCTAAGATGCCACTTGCTACCAGTTTGGCCATATTTCAGAGCTGCAACATCACTGGAGTGCCCAAAAGCACAAGGTGTGCAATACTCAGAAACATGGCCAAGGTAAGAAAGGCTGAAAGACGACCACCACTGAACAAGACACACAAGCTGAAACGTCAAGACTGGGCCAAGAAATATCTCAAGACTGATTTTTCTAAGGTTTTATGGACTGATGAAATGAGAGTGAGTCTTGATGGGCCAGATGGATGGGCCCGTGGCTGGATTGGTAAAGGGCAGAGAGCTCCAGTCCGACTCAGACGCCAGCAAGGTGGAGGTGGAGTACTGGTTTGGGCTGGTATCATCAAAGATGAGCTTGTGGGGCCTTTTCGGGTTGAGGATGGAGTCAAGCTCAACTCCCAGTCCTACTGCCAGTTTCTGGAAGACACCTTCTTTAAGCAGTGGTACAGGAAGAAGTCTGCATCCTTCAAGAAAAACATGATTTTCATGCAGGACAATGCTCCATCACACGCGTCCAAGTACTCCACAGCGTGGCTGGCAAGAAAGGTTATAAAAGAAGAAAATCTAATGACATGGCCTCCTTGTTCACCTGATCTGAACCCCATTGAGAACCTGTGGTCCATCATCAAATGTGAGATTTACAAGGAGGGAAAACAGTACACCTCTCTGAACAGTGTCTGGGAGGCTGTGGTTGCTGCTGCACGCAATGTTGATGGTGAACAGATCAAAACACTGACAGAATCCATGGATGGCAGGCTTTTGAGTGTCCTTGCAAAGAAAGGTGGCTATATTGGTCACTGATTTGTTTTTGTTTTGTTTTTGAATGTCAGAAATGTATATTTGTGAATGTTGAGATGTTATATTGGTTTCACTGGTAAAAATAAATAATTGAAATGGGTATATATTTGTTTTTTGTTAAGTTACCTAATAATTATGCACAGTAATAGTCACCTGCACACACAGATATCCCCCTAAAATAGCTAAAACTAAAAACAAACTAAAAACTACTTCCAAAAATATTCAGCTTTGATATTAATGAGTTTTTTGGGTTCATTGAGAACATGGTTGTTGTTCAATAATAAAATTAATCCTCAAAAATACAACTTGCCTAATAATTCTGCACTCCCTGTATATTGATGGGCTTATTGTTTTACCTATATGTAGGTATATGTATATTTATGGATGTGCCCCAAACATCCATGAATATATATATATACATATAAATATATCTCCCCCCCAGTAGATTGATGTGTGTATATATATATACACTCACCTAAAGAATTATTAGGAACACCATACTAATACGGTGTTGGACCCCCTTTTGCCTTCAGAACTGCCTTAATTCTACAAGGCATTGATTCAACAAGGTGCTGATAGCATTCTTTAGAAATGTTGGCCCATATTGATAGGATAGCATCTTGCAGTTGATGGAGATTTGAGGGATGCACATCCAGGGCACGAAGCTCCCGTTCCACCACATCCCAAAGATGCTCTATTGGGTTGAGATCTGGTGACTGTGGGGGCCATTTTAGTACAGTGAACTCATTGTCATGTTCAAGAAACCAATTTGAAATGATTCGAGCTTTGTGACATGGTGCATTATCCTGCTGGAAGTAGTCATCAGAGGATGGATACATGTTCTCATTCTGTTTACGCCAAAATCGGACTCTACCATTTGAATGTCTCAACAGAAATTGAGACTCATCAGACCAGGCAACATTTTTCCAGTCTTCAACAGTCCAATTTTGGTGAGCTCGTGCAAATTGTAGCCTCTTTTTCCTATTTGTAGTGGAGATGAGTGGTACCCGGTGGGGTCTTCTGCTGTTGTAGCCCATCCGCCTCTAGGTTGTGCGTGTTGTGGCTTCACAAATGCTTTGCTACATACCTCGGTTGTAATGAGTGGTTATTTCAGTCAACGTTGCTCTTCTATCAGCTTGAATCAGTCCTCTGACCTCTAGCATCCACAAGGCATTTTTGCCCACAGGACTGCCGCATACTGGATGTTTTTCCCTTTTCACACCATTCTTTATAAACCCTAGAAATGGTTGTGCGTGAAAATCCCAGTAACTGAGCAGATTGTGAAATACTCAGACCGGCCCGTCTGGCACTGACGTCATATCATGCGCCGGACCACGCGTTCTGGCCGGTGGCGCGCACGCGCGCCACAGGACGGGCTGCCTCAGGAGCGAGCGCCGCCAAACTTAAATAGTCCGGCGGCGCTACGCTGAGGCACTTTTGAAAACGATCCCCAGCCGGAGAGGATCATCCCTGGACAAACGAGCCCCCCTGGACAACGAGCATAAGACCCTAAGTATCATTAACCCCTGTTATTCCCTATACCACCAATGATATTATTAACCCTTACTCCCCCCATACAACCAACCCTTACTCCCCCTATACCACCAACGAACCCCCCCTGGACCCTTGATACACCCCTAATCCCCTTATAACCCTGGTTCAACTCATTACCTTCCCCTACAACGCATCATACCCCTAATCCCCCTATAACCCTTACCTTCCCCTGTATCTCATATACCCTCACCCCCTGAACCCTTGGTTACCCTTACCTTCTCCTGCACTGAGTCCCCCTATACTCCTAATATCTCCTGTGTTCCCCCAGGATTGTAGATCCCTCATATTCCCTGTTACACTGGTGTTGCCCCTGTGCCTCTACCCCCTTCATGGCTGCCCTGCTTACCCCAGCCGCAACAGTGTCCGTAATAACCCCTGGTAAAGTGTATGTATGTGTATTATTATAATTGTAGTTAGATTTTGGGGAGGACTTGGGGCTGGGTTAGCGTAGTTAGAACCGTATTAGTGTGTTGTTATAGTGTGTGTACTTATATTGCTGTGTGCTGCTATAACTATATATATATCTATTCCCTTGATATAGATATATATAGTTATAAACATATATATTCCTTTGTAGTAGTAAGGCGCCGCAGCAATAGTTGTAGTGTATTGTTGGTACTGTATTATTAGTGTATTACGTGTGTTATGTTCTGTAAGGATTAATAAATACTGTGTTATTTATACCTATTGTGTAACGTGTGGTTACTAGCGGTAGTTAGTAAGGCGCATGCAGCTAGTTTAGTGATTAGCGTAAGGCAATCAGTAGTGATTTGTTGTTAATTTAGGCATAAATAGGCGGAGTTATCACTAGACGATCTCCACCTATTTATGAATATTAATTATTGAGATTTGCATAAATATCAATAATTAATAGCCCCTTTAACAAACCCCTAACGCCTGGAAAAAGAGGTCCACAGAATTAAGACAAGGGGAATCCGGAGGCAAAGAAAAGGCCCATTCCTGGGGGTCCCCTTGAAGCAAGGAAATGATAATACCAACCCTCTGTGGGTCAGGGCCGGAGAAGTGGGGTCGTAGTCGAAAATAAAATTTACAGCTTTCCTTGAAAGCTAAAAAACTTCAGCGGTCACCCGAAAACCGATCGGGCAATTTAATGTGAGGTTCCATGTGAACGGTGGCAGGAGCAAGAATAGGGGGAGTTCGGACAGTCTCCTGAACTTGTAGTCTCTCCCCAAGTTCCTGTACTATTTGAGCAAGACCCTGCACATGTTCGGTGAGGCTCTGTATTAGGGTCCATGCTGAATTTGGGCCTGTGATTAGAGATGTCCCAAACTATTCACCGGCGAACAGTTCCCGGCGAACATCGCTTGTTCGCGTTTGCCGCGGCGGGCGAACATATGCGATGTTCGGTCCGCCCCCTATACGTCATCATTGAGCAAACTTTGACCTTGTACCTCACAGTCAGCAGACACATTCCACCCAATCAGCATACCCTCCCTCCCAGATCCTCCCACCTCCTATCAAAAAGCAAGGACAGCATCCATCTTAGATTCATTCTGAAGCTGCAGTGTTAGTTAGAGCAGGGAGAGTGCTGCTGCTGCTGCTGAATTAATAGGGAAATCGTTAGCTAGGCCAGTGTTCTGTGCAGGGCCATTTGAAGGAATTTGGGGGCCCCAAGCAAAATAGATATGGAGGTGCCATCCACAGATCCCCCCTCCCCTAAACAGTGCCATCCACAGATCTCCCCCCTAAACAGTGCCATCCACAGATCTCCCCCCTAAACAGTGCCATCCACAGATCCCCCGTAAACAGTGCCATCCACAGATCCCCCCTAAACAGTGCCATCCACAGATCCCCCTCCCCTAAACAGTGCCATCCACAGATCTCCCCCCTAAACAGTGCCATCCACAGATACCCCCCTAAACAGTGCCATCCACAGATCGCCCCTAAACAGTGCCATCCACAGATCGCCCCTAAACAGTGCCATCCACAGATCCCCCCTAAACAGTGCCATCCACAGATCCCCCCTCCCCTAAACAGTGCCATCCACAGATCTCCCCCTAAACAGTGCCATCCACAGATCCCCCCCTAAACAGTGCCATCCACAGATCCCCCCTAAACAGTGCCATCCACAGATCCCCTCTCCCCTAAACAGTGCCATCCACAGCTCTCCCTCCTAAACAGTGCCATCCACAGATCCCCCCTAAACAGTGCCGTCCACAGATCCCCCTCCCCTAAACAGTGCCATCCACAGATCTCCCCCCTAAACAGTGCCATCCACAGATCCCCCCTAAACAGTGCCATCCACAGATCTCCCCCCTAAACAGTGCCATCCACAGATCTCCCTCCTAAACAGTGCCATCCACAGATCCCTCCTAAACAGTGTCATCCACAGATCCCCCCTAAACAGTGCCATCCACAGATCCCCCTCCCCTAAACAGTGCCATCCACAGATCTCCCCCCTAAACAGTGCCATCCACAGATCCCCCCCTAAACAGTGCCATCCACAGATCCCCCCATCATGGCACTGTTTAGGGGAGGGGGATCTGTGGATGGCACTGTTTAGGGGGGATCTGTGGATGGCACTGTTTAGGGGGATCTGTGGATGGCACTGTTTAGGGGAGGGGGGATCTGTGGATGGCACTGTTTAGGGGGGATCTGTGGATGGCACTGTTTAGAGGGGATCTGTGGATGGCACTGTTTAGGGGGGGATCTGTGGATGGCACTGTTTAGGGGGGGATCTGTGGATGGCACTGTTTAGGGGAGGGGGGATCTGTGGATGGCACTGTTTAGGGGGGATCTGTGGATGGCACTGTTTAGGGGGGGATCTGTGGATGGCACTGTTTAGGGGGGGGATCTGTGGATGGCACTGTTTAGGGGAGGGGGATCTGTGGATGGCACTGTTTAGGGGGGATCTGTGGATGACACTGTTTAGGAGGGATCTGTGGATGGCACTGTTTAGGAGGGAGATCTGTGGATGGCACTGTTTAGGGGAGGGGGGATCTGTGGATGGCACTGTTTAGGGGGGGATCTGTGGATGGCACTGTTTAGGGGGGATCTGTGGATGGCACTGTTTAGGGGGGAGATCTGTGGATGGCACTGTTTAGGGGAGGGGGATCTGTGGATGGCACTGTTTAGGGGGGATCTGTGGATGGCACTGTTTAGGGGGGATCTGTGGATGGCACTGTTTAGGGGGGATCTGTGGATGGCACTGTTTAGGAGGGAGATCTGTGGATGGCACTGTTTAGGGGAGAGGGGATCTGTGGATGGCACTGTTTAGGGGGGATCTGTGGATGGCACTGTTTAGGGGGGGATCTGTGGATGGCACTGTTTAGGGGGAGATCTGTGGATGGCACTGTTTAGGGGAGGGGGATCTGTGGATGGCACTGTTTAGGGGGGATCTGTGGATGGTACTGTTTAGGGGGGATCTGTGGATGGCACTGTTTAGGGGGGTATCTGTGGATGGCACTGTTTAGGGGGGAGATCTGTGGATGGCACTGTTTAGGGGAGGGGGATCTGTGGATGGCACTGTTTAGGGGGGATCTGTGGATGGCACTGTTTAGGGGGGATCTGTGGATGGCACTGTTTAGGGGGGAGATCTGTGGATGGCACTGTTTAGGGGGGAGATCTGTGGATGGCACTGTTTAGGGGGGAGATCTGTGGATGGCACTGTTTAGGGGGGATCTGTGGATGGCACTGTTTAGGGGAGGGGGGATCTGTGGATGGCACTGTAGGGGGATCTGTGGATGGCAGTGCCATCCACAGATCCCCCTACAGTGCCATCCACAGATCCCCCCTCCCCTAAACAGTGCCATCCACAGATCTCCCCCCTAAACAGTGCCATCCGCAGATCCCCCCTAAACAGTGCCATCCACAGATCTCCCCCTAAACAGTGCCATCCACAGATCCCCCCCTAAACAGTGCCATCCACAGATCCCCCCATCATGGCACTGTTTAGGGGAGGGGGGGATCTGTGGATGGCACTGTTTAGGGGGGATCTGTGGATGGCACTGTTTAGGGGGATCTGTGGATGGCACTGTTTAGGGGAGGGGGGATCTGTGGATGGCACTGTTTAGGGGGGATCTGTGGATGGCACTGTTTAGAGGGGATCTGTGGATGGCACTGTTTAGGGGGGGATCTGTGGATGGCACTGTTTAGGGGGGGATCTGTGGATGGCACTGTTTAGGGGAGGGGGGATCTGTGGATGGCACTGTTTAGGGGGGATCTGTGGATGGCACTGTTTAGGGGGGGATCTGTGGATGGCACTGTTTAGGGGGGAGATCTGTGGATGGCACTGTTTAGGGGAGGGGGATCTGTGGATGGCACTGTTTAGGGGGGATCTGTGGATGACACTGTTTAGGAGGGATCTGTGGATGGCACTGTTTAGGAGGGAGATCTGTGGATGGCACTGTTTAGGGGAGGGGGGATCTGTGGATGGCACTGTTTAGGGGGGAGATCTGTGGATGGCACTGTTTAGGGGGGGATCTGTGGATGGCACTGTTTAGGGGGGAGATCTGTGGATGGCACTGTTTAGGGGAGGAGGATCTGTGGATGGCACTGTTTAGGGGGGATCTGTGGATGGCACTGTTTAGGGGGGATCTGTGGATGGCACTGTTTAGGGGGGATCTGTGGATGGCACTGTTTAGGAGGGAGATCTGTGGATGGCACTGTTTAGGGGAGAGGGGATCTGTGGATGGCACTGTTTAGGGGGGATCTGTGGATGGCACTGTTTAGGGGGGGATCTGTGGATGGCACTGTTTAGGGGGAGATCTGTGGATGGCACTGTTTAGGGGAGGGGGATCTGTGGATGGCACTGTTTAGGGGGGATCTGTGGATGGTACTGTTTAGGGGGGGATCTGTGGATGGCACTGTTTAGGGGGGTATCTGTGGATGGCACTGTTTAGGGGGGAGATCTGTGGATGGCACTGTTTAGGGGAGGGGGATCTGTGGATGGCACTGTTTAGGGGGGATCTGTGGATGGCACTGTTTAGGGGGGATCTGTGGATGGCACTGTTTAGGGGGGAGATCTGTGGATGGCACTGTTTAGGGGGGAGATCTGTGGATGGCACTGTTTAGGGGGGATCTGTGGATGGCACTGTTTAGGGGGGAGATCTGTGGATGGCACTGTTTAGGGGAGGGGGGATCTGTGGATGGCACTGTAGGGGGATCTGTGGATGGCACTGCCATCCACAGATCCCCCTACAGTGCCATCCACAGATCTCCCTCCCCGACGCTCACAGCAGTATATTTATAAACTAATCAGTAACTACTTTAACTTTAATCATTGCTCATTGCTGAGCTCTTTACTTGGATTATAATTTATTTGGATATGGGATATCTTACTTTGTCTTAGCTCCGGTAATAGCAGGCAGTGCGGGGGGCGGCGCTCACTCACTGACGTCACGCGCCTGCGCCGCCTAGTGGGAGGAACAGGCGCGTGATGTCAGTGAGTGAGCGCCGCCCCCCGCACTGCCTGCTATTACCGGAGCTAAGACAAAGTAAGATATCCCATATCCAAATAAATTATAATCCAAGTAAAGAGCTCAGCAATTTGCAATGATTAAAGTTAAAGTAGTTACTGATTAGTTTATAAATGAACTCCTGTGAGCGGCGTGGCCCTGTATATTCTAACCCCCAGGCAAGCGTCCCTGTCACCATGGGAACGCCTGGGGGTTAGAATATACCATCGGATCTTCTGAGTTACTCAGCCGCAAAACAAGCACCGACTCTGCTTGGCCCCGGGCCAGCTCGGGGCCCCAACCAGCTCGGGGCCCCAAGCAATTGCTTGTTTTGCCTGTTTGTTAGTGACAGGCCTGGTTCTGTGTCCACTCCAGTCCTCAAAGACTCATCTTCTGTAAGGACAGCGTCCTGACAGCACCCCAAAAAGCCCTCTTTAGGGCTGGTACATCAGTCTGCTTTTTTCTAAATATATATATATTGCAGTTGCCTGACCGTGTGTGAGAGGCCACAGGCCCACAGACTGTACTGTGCCCACTGCCCACCACTCATATCGGGTGGCACAGTACCTTGCAGATAAAAAAGTCATTACATTTTTTCTCTGTAATATAATTGCAGTTGCCTGCCAGTGTGTGTCAGGCCCACTGACTGTACTGTACCCACTGCCCACCACTCATATCAGGTGGCACAGTACCTTGCAGATAAAAAAGTCATTTAATTTTTACCCTTTAATATAATTGCAGTTGCCTGCCAGTGTGTGGGAGGCCCACTGACTGTACTGTGCCCACTGCCAGTGCCCACCACTCATATCGGGTGGCACAGTACCTTGCAGATAAAAAAGTAATTTAATTTTTTCTCTGTAATATAATTGCAGTTGCCTGCCAGTGTGTGTCAGGCCCACAGACTGTACTGTTCCCACTGCCCACCACTCATATCGGGTGGCACAGTACCTTGCAGATAAAAAAGTCATTACATTTTTTCTCTGTAATATAATTGCAGTTGCCTGCCAGTGAGTGTCAGGCCCACAGACTGTACTGTGCCCACTGCCCACCAGTCATATCGAGTGGCACAGTACCTTGCAGATAAAAAAGTCATTTAATTTTTTTATCTGTAATATAATTGCAGTTGCCTGCCAGTGAGTGTCAGACCCACAGACTGTACTGTGCCCACTGCCTGCCACTCATATCGGGTGGCACAGTACCTTGCAGATAAAAAGTCATTTAATTTTTTCTCTGTAATATAATTGCAGTTGCCTGCCAGTTAGTGTCAGGCCCACAGACTGTACTGTGCCCACTGCCCACCACTCATATTGGGTGGCACAGTACCTTGCACGCATAGTACCACTAATCTAAAAAAAAATGACAGGCAGAGGCAGGCCACCCCGCAGGGGCCATCGTGGTCATGGTGCTGTGATTTCCTTTGGCCCTAGAATAATGCCCAGTGTTCAGAGGCCACGTACCCTGAACTCGAAAAAAGTTCTGAGCACATAGTTGACTGGCTTACACAGCACACCCAATCTTCTACAGCTTCCGCTCGAAACCTTGACGCACCATCCTCCTCCAGCTCAGCTTCGGGCACCTTTCAAGTTACCACTCGCCCGCCCGCCGCCACCACCAACACTAGCACCACAGCCGCTTCACTTGATCTGTCAGAGGAGTTATTTACACATCAGTTGGAAGAAATGAGTGATGCACGACCATTATTGCCAGAGGATGTAGATAACAGGGATATGTCTCAGTCAGGCAGCATTACACACATGGACGTACGGTGTGATGATGATGATGTTGTACCTGCTGCTGCTTCCTTTGCTGAGTTGTCAGATACAAGTGAAGCGGTTGATGATGACGATGTGTCCATGGATGTCACGTGGGTGCCCGCTCGAAGAGAAGAAGAACAGGGGGAAAGTTCAGATGGGGAGACAGAGAGGAGGAGGAGACGAGTTGGAAGCAGGGGGAGGTCGTCGCAAGGAGCTAGTGGCACAGTCAGACAGCATGCCAATCAACGCATGCTGTTGCCACCACCAGAATGCCGTCATTGCAAAGGTCAGCAGTGTGGCTTTTTTTTTGTGTGTCTGCCTCTGATAACAGCGATGCCATTTGCAACCCGTGCAAAAAGAAACTGAGTCGTGGGAAGTCCAACACCCACCTAGGTACAACTGCTTTGCGAAGGCACATGATCTCACATCACAAACGCCTATGGGATCAACACATGATGAGTACAAGCAGCACAGAAACTCAAAGCCACCATCCTCCTCCTGGTCCAGCATCTTCAGCCACGTCAACCACTGCTGTCCTCCTTGCCCCCTCTCAACCACCCGCCACTCCGCCTCTCACCTTCAGCAGTTCCTGCTCATCAGCATACAGTCAGGTGTCTGTCAAGGAAATGTTTGAGCGTAAGAAGCCAATGTCACAGAGTCACCCCTCTTGCCCGGCACCTGACAGCTGGCTTGTCGGAACTCTTAGCCCGCCAGCTTTTACCATACAAGCTGGTGGAGTCTGAGGCCTTCAAAATATTTGTAGCTATTGGGACACCGCACTGGAAGGTACCCGGCCGAATTTTTTTTTCACAAAAAGGCAATCCCCAACCTGTACTCTATTGTGGAAAAGGAAGTCATGGCATGTCTGGCACACAGTGTTGGGGCAAGGGTCCATCTGACCACTGATACCTGGTCTGCAAAGCACGGTCAGGGCAGGTATATCGCATACACTACGCATTGGGTAAACCTGCTGACGGCTGCCAAGCATGGAATGCGTGGCTCTGCAGAGGAGTTGGTGACACCGCCACGACTTGCAGGCAGGCCTGCTGCCACCTCCTCTACTCCTCCTACTCCATCCTCTTCGCTAACCTCCTCGGCTGAGTCCTCTTCTGCTGCTGCGTCTTGCTCCACATCAACTGCACCCCCCCAGCTCCCCAGGGGCTATTCCACATCCCGGATACGACAGTGTCACACCGTCTTGGGGTTGACTTGCCTCAAAGCAGAGAGTCACACCGGACCAGCACTCCTGTCTGCCCTGAACGCACAGGTGGATCAGTGGCTGACCCCGCACCAACTGGAGATCGGCAAAGTGGTGTGTGACAACGGAAGCAATTTGTTGGCGGCATTGAATTTGGGCAAGTTGACACATGTGCCTTGCATGGCACATGTGTTGAATCTGATCGTACAACGCTTTGTGCATAAGTACCCAGGCTTACAGGACGTCCTCAAGCAGGCCATGAAGGTGTGTGGCCATTTCAGGCGTTCCTACACGGCCATGGCGCACTTTTCCAATATTCAGCGGCGAAACAACATGCCAGTGAGGCACTTGATTTGCGACAGCCTGACACGTTGGAATTCAACACTCCTAATGTTCGACCGCCTGCTCCAACAAGAAAAAGCCGTCAACGAGTATTTGTATGACCAGGGTGGTAGGACAGCCTCTGCAGAGCTGGGTATTTTTTTGCCACGTTACTGGGCGCTCATGCGCAATGCCTGTAGGCTCATGCGTCCTTTTGAGGAGGTGATAAACCTAGTCAGTCGCACTGAAGGCACCATCAGCGACATCATCCCATTCGTTTTCTTCCTGGAGCGTGCCCTGCGAAGAGTGCTGGATCAGGCCGTAGATGAGCGTGAAGAGGAAGAGGAAGAGTTGTAGTCACCATCACCACCAGAAACGGCCTTATCATCATCGCTTGCTGGACCTGCGGCAACGCTGGAAGAGGAGTCTGAGGAAGAGGAGTCAGAGGAGGAATGTGGCTTTGAGGAGGAGGAAGACCAACCACAGCAGGCATCCCAGGGTGCTCGTTGTCACCTATCTGGTACCCGTTGTGTTGTACGTGGCTGGGGAGAAGAACAGACCTTCAATGAGATCAGTGAGGATAAGGAACGGGACATGAGTAGCTCGGCATCCAACCTTGTGCAAATGGGGTCTTTCATGCTGTCATGCCTGTTGAGGGACCCTTGTATAAAAAGGCTGAAGGAGAACGACCTGTACTGGGTGGCAACGCTACTAGACCCCCGGTATAAGCAGAAAGTGGCTGAAATGTTACCGAATTACCGGAAGTCGGAAAGGATGCAGCAGTTACAAAACAAGTTAAAAAGTATGCTTTACACAGCGTATAAGGGTGATGTCACAGCACAATGGAAATCTAACAGGGGAAGAGGTGAAAGTAATTCTCCTCATACCACGACCACGCCGTCAAGGACAGGACGCTTTACAGACGTGTTGTTGATGGAGGCCATGCAGAGCTTTTTAAGTCCTACGCATCGCCACAGCCCTTCGGGGGCCACCCTCAGAGAACGACTCGACCGACAGGTAGCAGACTACCTCGCATTAACTGCAGATATCGACACTCTGAGGAGCGATGAACCCTTTGACTACTGGGTGTGCAGGCTTGACCTGTGGCCTGAGCTATCCCAATTTGCGATAGAACTTCTGGCCTGCCCCGCTTCAAGTGTCCTGTCAGAAAGGACCTTCAGCGCAGCAGGAGGTATTGTCACCGAGAAGAGAAGTCGCCTAGGTCAAAAAAGTCTAGATTACCTCACCTTTATTAAGATGAATGAGGCATGGATCCCGAACTAGGGTTCACCAACTAGGGTTCAAGCCGCAATGTTTTAGTGCACTTTCTGCCTGGAAAACATCAATTTTTCCGGCCACTGCTACAGCAGCAGCTGCAACAATACCTAATTTTTCAGGCATGTGTACATGCCTAATTTGTCTGGCATCTGGTGCTGCACTGTGGCCAGGGCCGTCTTTAATATTGATTGGACCCTGGGCAAGAATTTACTTGGGCCCCCTGGATCCCGCCTTCCCACACCTTAAAAAAAAGCGAAAATCTTATACTCACCTGTTTCCTTTCACTGGCGCTCACTAGCTGCTGGTACGGCGAGGGATGGTGCGACGCAGACGCGCACACCTCACCACGTCCTGGCACTGCGCTGGGATTTCACTACCAAATAGACCTCAGGCCTGTAGTCTATGACAAGTCTTGTCGCCATCTGCAAATTTTAAGGCACATTGGCGACCATTTTGCTCGCCATCTGGAGCGCTGTATTGCATCAGTGACATGAACACTCTCCACATATAATGTTATATTACATCAGTGACATCACCGCTCTCCACATATAAGTGATATTTTACATCAGTGACATCACCGCTCTCCACATATAAGTGATATATTACATCAGTGACATTACCGCTGTCCACATATAGGCGATATATTACATCAGTGACATCACCGCTCTCCACATATATGTGATGAGCGGTGATGTCACTGATGTAATATATTACTTACCGGTATATGTGGACAGCAGTGATGTCACTGATGTAATATATTACTTATGTGTGGAGAGTGGTGATGTCACTGATGTAATATATCACTTATAAGTAATATATTACATCAGTGACATCACCGCTGTCCATATATAGGTGATATATTACATCTGTGACATCACCGCTCTCCACATATAAGAGGCATATTACATCAGTGACGTCATCCCTTGGCGCTGGGGTGCGCAGCCAGGGCCGGCCTTAGGTGTTCAGGCGCCCTGTGCGAGCTAACCTTGTGGTAGTGTTACCTGCAGTCCTATGTAAAACCACAGATAACACTAGTGCTAAATAATGTGGTAGTGTTACCTGCAGTCCTATGTAAAACCACAGATAACACTAGTGTAGATCATGTGGAAGTGTTACCTTCGTCCTTAGTGTGCCTCCCTGTGTCTATGGCACAGACTCCATGCTGGCGCTGCCTCCTCTTCCATCTTCTTCCTCTTGTCCCGCACAGAACGTTCTGAAGTAGCTGCGTCAAGACATAGGAACACTGTGGGCATGGTGATACACACAGGGAGAGACACACACACACACAGGGACGGACACACACACACACACACAGGGACGGACACACACACACACAGGGACGGACACACACACACACAGGGACGGACACACACACACAGGGACGGACTCACACACTGGCACACTCAAAATCAGCAGCAAGGAGTTAAAGTCCAACCCTTAATGCCCCCAAGATCCCTGGGGGGGCGGGGTTGATGTAGTAGCAGGAAAGCACACACTGTCCCCCTGTCCTATATGAGCCCCCCCCCTGTCCTATATGAGCCCCCCCTGTCCTATATGAGCCCCCCTGTCCTATATGAGCTCCCCCTGTCCTATATGAGCCCCCCCTGTCCTATATGAGCCCCCCCTGTCTGTCCTATATGAGCCCCCCCCCCTGTCTGTCCTATATGAGCCCCCCCTCCCCTGTCCTATATGAGCTCCCCCTGTCCTATATGAGCCCCCCCTCCCCTGTCCTATATGAGCCCCCCCTCCCCTGTCCTATATGAGCCCCCCCTGTCCTATATGAGCCCCCCCTGTCCTATATGAGCCCCCCCCTGTCTGTCCTATATGAGCCCCCCCCTCCCCTGTCCTATATGAGCCCCCCCTCCCCTGTCCTATATGAGCCCCCCCCCTCCCCTGTCCTATATGAGCCCCCCCCCCTCCCCTGTCCTATATGAGCCCCCCCTCCCCTGTCCTATATGAGCCCCCCCCTCCCCTGTCCTATGTGAGCCCCCCCCCCCTCCCCTGTCCTATTTGAGCCCCCCCCCTCCCTCCCCTGTCCTATATGAGCCCCCCCCCCCTCCATGGCTACCAAATACCTGTAAGTTCTGCTGTTGCTTGGCTGGCTCAGGCTGTCTGTTGTGGCTGCCGGCTGGGGCTCCGCCTCCTTCTTTTCTCTGCCTGTGCGGCAGCTGCATCACGCTCCAGCAGCCACTGGTCTGCTCTGTTAAAGAGACAGGCAGGCCAGGCAGCAGAGCGGAGCGCAGAGCGGCCCCGGGCCCCGCCCCCTCCTCACTCTCTCTTTCTATAGTCCGGAGTCCGGACCATGACTTTGTTATGTTACAGGGCCGGTGGGCGGCAGCGGCAACAAAATATAGGGGGCCCAAGTAAAATGCTGCTTGGGCCCCCCAGGAGCAACTGGGCCCGGGGCAGCTGCCCCTTTTGCCCTGCGGTAAAGACGGCCCTGACTGTGGCTGCAAAAACATACATGTGTCAATTCCCCTTCGTGATCGTTACCTTGTTGTGGTGAAGGGGCTTGCATATCCTAATGAAGCGATCACCTCTATGAGTGTGTTGGCAATGTTGGCACACCCCAGATGATAAGGTCGTTGTTTCATTGTGAACAGACCAAAAGCTATCGGCTGGATAATTTTGCATAGAAAAAACATTAATTTTCTTTGTGATCATCTAAGGTGATCATTAAAGCCTACTGGGCCAACAATGGGCCCACACTGCAGAATAATTGTTTTCTGGGTCACTTAACTGTCACTGCACTACCTCAGCACGACCATAGGCTTTGAAAAACTGCCATCGCCTGCAATCTCCCAAACGTGCACACGAGCACAGTCATCACTACACCAAGATTGATGCATAGAGGAATAAAATTTATGTCATGAGTGTGTCAACTATTGACAACTCTTTGCGGTTGTCTAAAATCTATTCGATACACGTCCCCTGATAGGGGACGTAACAGGGATTAAACTGATAAGAATAGTACTACTTAACACACCACTCATATAGGGTGGCACAGTACATTGCACGGTGCACGCGCAGTGCCCCAAATTGGAAGTAAGAGGACCGACCAACCATCTTTTTCCATCTCCCGGTTCCTAAAATCTATTCCATACACCGGCCCCTGATAGGGGACAAAACAGAGATTAAACTGGTAAGAACAGATTTTTTTAATTAAAAAAAAAAGAGGACAGCCTCTGCGGAGCTGGGTATTTTTTGGCCGCGTTACTGAACGCTCATGCACAATGGCTGTAGGCTCATGCGTCCTTTTGCGGAGGTGACAAACCTGGTCAGTCAAACCCAAGGCAACATCATCGACCTCATCCCATATGCATTTTTTCTGGAGCATGCCCTGCGAAGAGTGCTGGATCAGGCCGTAGATGAGCATGAAGAGGAAGAGTTGTGGTCACCATCACCACCAGAAGCAGCCTTGTCGTCATCGATTGCTGGACCTGCGGCAACGCAGAGAGAGGAGTCTGAAGAAGAGGAGTCAGAGGAGGAAGGTGGCTTTGAGGAGGTGGAAGACCAACCACAGCAGGCGTCCCAGGGGGCTTGTTGTCACCTTTCGGGGACCCTTGGTGTTGTACGTGGCTGGGTGGTGGAAGAGACCTTCAATGACGTCAGTGAGGACAAGGAACGGGACATGGCTAGCTTGGTATCCAACCTTGTGCAAATGGGGAGTTTGCGGTTGTGCAAATGGACTGTTTGCGGTGCGTTAAACGGGGAGTTTGGTCTGTCAGAGTTTGGTCTGTCACTGTGAAGCGGGCATAACCCTTACACTACCTGATCGATACAACATCATACCTGATCGTATACACACACTGGATGTTTTAAAGCACGTTATTCCAAACAATTTAGGAATGTTAGGTGATTTATGCCCTTTATAGATTAAAACCCGACTCTGCGTCAACTACGTAATTTTCCATGGGAGTTTTGCGATGGATCCCCCTCCGGCATGCCACAGTCCAGGTGTTAGTCACCTTGAAACAACTTTTCCATCACTATTGTGGCCAGAAAGAGTCCCTGTGGGTTTTAAAATTCGCCTGCCTATTGAAGTCTATAGCGGTTCGCCCGTTCGGGAACACTTGCGAAAATTTGTGTTTGCCGTCAGCGAACGGAAAATTTTATGTTCGCGACATCTCTACCTGTGATTCTGTCATGGGTAGAGTCACGGGAATCAAGATAGAGCAGAGGTGCACCCACTGAGCTGCCACCCGGTCCCCTGTCCCTGCCTACTTGCACCACCCGCCCTAGGTGACGGAGCGCAACTGGGCAATAGTCCCTAACCTACTAATTGCAAGCAGAGAGAAAGAGACAGCAGGGAAGAGGACAGCCACTGAGAAGTTACAATAAGCGGACAAGAGGTAGAACAAAAACGGAAGGCGAGGCGGATCAACTAGCCGAGGTCAGTCCAGGAGGTCACGTCAGAACAAGGGAAGAGGCAAATACAAATCCGTAAACAAGCCGAGGTCAAAATCCGAGAGGTAGCATCAAGGTACAGGCAGCAGGCAGAAGAGGTGTCAAGAGGCGGATCGAGGTTCAAATCCAGAGGTAGCTTAATAACAATAAAGTACACCGCCTATAGGACGAAAATCACAGGCAACCTGTAGCCAGCAGGCCGCCTGTATTTATAGTGGGGAGTGAGGGTCATGTGACGTGGCCAGCATCACATGACCGACAGACAAACAAGTCGAGCACCGAGTGATCAGCTCGGCGCTCAAGGCAGACCTAGGAGCAGGGAGTGTAATGACCGGCGTCACGCAAAGGGAGGGAAATGGGAAGGCCCTGTCCAAGGGAGAGGGAAAGATGGTGACCCCTGACTCACCTTGCGGCTGGCACCTGACTGCCCTGACGTCCCTAGAAGGGTTCCTCACCCGTACGCCGATCACGTGCCTAAACCCTGGCTTTCCCTAAGATGAGCCCTATGTAGTGAACGGGGCGGTGGGATCACTAGTCCGCACCACTGACACTAAGAGGAAAACACCAAGGAGAGGACAGACAATACAGACAAACATATAATCCCAGGTGGGCGACAACAGCAGACCACCAAGGCCCAACAGGGATCCGAGGGTAATGTTCTGGAACAACAACCAGGGAACACAGCTACACAGCTCCAGTAGGTCAGTATAGAAGTCCAGGCAGGAAGCTCTATATCTGGCAACCAGAGAAGTGAGAGATGGGAATATAAGGAGGTTGGGATTGCTTGACAAGAAACAGCTGAGGAGGAGAAGCTACGGATCCCTGAGTGAGCCAAAAAGGATTGCAAGGCAAACCCAGAAAGCTACCATTAATAAACATCACTGTCTTTAGACATAGAGCGCGCAGCCACCCGCTGCGACTTCCTGACCCCGGGTATAACGGAGTCAGGCGTGGCTCTTGACACCCTCGTGACAGGGAGCCTCCCAGCTAGCAAGGCCGCCCTGGGAACGAGGCCAAACACAGATCCTCGCTCCCGAAGATAAGAAGCAGGTCTGTGGCTGATGGGAGACCGAGTGCGCCTTCAGCGCCCCGTTACACCCACATGGAGTAAGTCCCATAGGGGAGGAGGATGAGAAACTACCACTGAAGTAAGATGAGCAGAAGGCTGCTGTTGATAATGACAACGACACTGGCCACAATGACCAATCACCTCAGTGGGTGGCAGAGCCAGAAACAACTGAGTCCTCAGGCACACTAGCGAGAATACCAAGCTGTATGCTTGCTTGCCTATGTAATGACAGACGTATCATTCCATGAAGCAGTCTGATAATTACCGGATACCCATGCTTTTAGACCTTGTTATCAAAGCAAAGTGGGGAAATGTTTTCCTATTGTCTAAAGGGGGGCCAAATTGCTTTGTTACCAGGACGCACTGTGTATGCAGCTTGCTGCAGTTTTCTGCAAGCAGATACCTGCCACCCACGTGCCTGCGGCCTGTCTCCACTCCCTGCTGAGTCACCCATCTCCCGCCTTCTCAGCTACCACAAGCAGCAGAAGCTGCAGCAGTCAGTTCAGTATCACCAGACATAAAAAGCAATGTCTATGGGTGTGAGAAATATGGATTACTATTTACTGTCAGCCATGTCCTCACCCCCCCATTTGCTGACAGATAACAGAGGTAGTGAACTCCACAGGAGGGCCCTGCTTCAAAGCCCCAACCCTGATTGTCATTTGATTCACCTTTTGACATGTTCATCAGTGTGCATGCAAAATAAGTTCCCACCCCCCAGCCATCTTAATGTCAGCTGGCAAGGAAGAAAGCCCCTAAGGTCCAGGCTTAAAGGAGGCCCCAGGTGGAGAAGGTCACACCTCAATCCACCAGTTTGCCCGGCCATCGCAGGAGCAAACCGGATACAGATTTCTCAGTGGCCACGATGTACGTGCCCATGGGCTTTATTTGATGGGGGCATGCCAGGGAAAGAAGATATCCATATCTCCCTATAGAAACCACATAACGGTACCAGGTTTGAACTATACTCGTAGCCGGAACCCAGGCAGGTCCGTTGGTCCCAGAACCATCTCCCTGTGACCCTCTGGTCTGGAGCTATGAACCCTAAAGGGTTTTGTGGGTCATTTGCTGCCAGCCCAGAAGAGGGGGGAGTGGACCCCTCCCTAAGGCTGGGAGGGGAGGGGCCGGCTACAGGTTAAAAGGCTTGTGCCAGCAAGCGGGCTGGTCTTTCTCTGAAAGGGGGTCATATTGTGCAAATGTGTTTGGAGAGACCTGGAAACCGCTGACATCACCGCCCCCCGTGATTGAAGCCAAGGGCTATTCCACCCTTATGACCCAAAGGAACTTTCATCTACCCAGTAACTGACTTTTACACTGCTTAACCCTGTTGTACCCATATAATCTGTATCTGTAACCTCAGACCACTGTATATATTCTCTGTGTATATTGTGTTAAATCTAGTGTGCCCTTACGGCGATTAAATATATAATTTAATCTTGTGCTATCTTGTATCTTGATCACGAATTCCCACTTCCGTGTTTTGGCCTAGTTATAAGCTACCGAGGGTTGGTTTCTCACCCTACAGTGGGATGCGAAAGTTTGGGCAACCTTGTTAATCGTCATGATTTTCCTGTATAAATCGTTGGTTGTTACGATAATAAATGTCAGTTAAATATAATTTCAGCTGTCTGTTTCCACAGTTAGGAACATATTGAGGAAATGGAAGACCACAGGCTCAGTTCAAGTTAAGACTCGAAGTGGCAGACCAAGAAAAATCTCGGATAGACAGAAGCGACGAATGGTGAGAACAGTCAGAGTCAACCCACAGACCAGCACCAAAGAACTACAACATCATCTTGCTGCAGATGGAGTCACTGTGCATCGTTCAACCATTCAGCGCACTTTACACAAGGAGATGCTGTATGCGAGAGTGATTCAGAGGAAGCCTTTTCTCCGCCCACAGCACAAAAAGTGCCGCTTGAGGTGGGCTAAAGCACATTTGGACAAGCCAGCTTCATTTTGGAATAAGGTGCTGTGGACTGATGAAACTAAAATTGAGTTATTTGGCCATACAAGGGGTGTTTTATGCATGGAGGAAAAAGAACACAGCATTCCAAGAAAAACATCTGCTACCTACAGTAAAATATGGTGGTGGTTCATGCTGTGGGACTGTGTGGCCAGTGCAGGGACTGGGAATCTTGTCAAAGTTGAGGGACACATGGATTCCACTCAGTATCAGCAGATTCTGGAGACCAATGTCCAGGAATCAGTGACAAAGCTGAAGCTGCGCCGGGGCTGGATCTTTCAACAAGACAACGACCCTAAACACTGCTCAAAATCCACTAAGGCATTTATGCAGAGGAACAAGTACAACGTTCTGGAATGGCCATCTCAGTCCCCAGGCCTGAATATAATTGAAAATCTGTGGTGTGACTTAAAGAGAGCTGTCCATGCTTGGAAGCCATCAAACCTGAATGAACTAAAGATGTTTTGTAAAGAGGAATGGTCCAAAATACCTTCAACCAGAATCCAGACTCTCATTGCAACCTACAAGAAGCGTTTAGAGGCTGTAATTTCTGCAAGAGGAGGATCTACTAAATATTGATTTCATTTCTTTTTTGTGGTGCCCAAATTTATGCACCTGCCTAATTTTGTTTAAACAATTATAGCACACTTTCTGTAAATCCAATAAACTTCATTTCACTTCTCAAATATCACTGTGTGTGTCTCCTATATGATATATTTAACTGACATTTTTTATCGTAACAACCAACGATTTATACAGGAAAATCATGACGATTAACAAGGTTGCCCAAACTTTCGCATCCCACTGTATATAATCTCGTTAGCGGACCGGGCTTATATCAAACGAGAAGTTGGCGGCAGATTTCCCAGGCTGAGACAGCGCTGTTTTCACTGCAGCAGTGAAAAGGCTCTCTAAGCTTGTTTCCTCTCTGTGCCTGCGTGGACAGGAGGTGTGTGTGTAAACTGTACCAACCTGACCTTACCTGCTCCTCCCGGAGGGTGTAACATCACGTTTTTGATAACCAGGGACAATCCCACGTCTCGTGAGCTCGACGTAGTTGACGTTAAGCGGGCACGAGGTGTGGTATTCGTCACAATGGGCCAACACAAATGGATATTTAAAAGTAGCAGGGGTCCAATCGTCACTCACTACTACCCAACCAGGGATACAAGGGTAAATGGGTCTCCTTTATGGCAGAAAGAAATAATGGTCTTGTACGAGTCTGCTAATCAATACTGAAAATGTCCACAATGTCTGCCAGGCAGGTTTCCAAACAACAAGCATGCAAATTTCATACCGCAGTGGCAGGACTAGATAGTGTAAACCGGGGACAAATAGTGCAGACCGTAGGGAAAATGTTAAAATCAGCAGGCTAATCTCCATACTCGCAAAGGTAAAAATAAATCAGGCATATCAGACATATGGGATGCTGTTCATTAGCCCGACCCTGGGTTTAGTCACCAAATCACATTTATAGATGTCCCTTGTTTCCATATTATACATTACGCATAGCCTATGTTATTTCAAATATAGATTTTTTAATGAAAAATATAATGTAAAACAAACTTGATTTGAAACAAATAAAACCTCCAAGTAAAGTAAATACTTAATACAAATAGCTGCAATATAAATAAGCATCCCTTTAACCACCTCAGCTCCCCTAGCTTAAACACCCTTAATGACCAGACCACTTTTTACAATTCTGCACTACACTACTTTCACGGTTTATTGCTCGGTCATACAACTTACCACCCAAATTAATTTTACCTCCTTTTCTTCTCACTAATAGAGCTTTCATTTGGTGATATTTCATTTCTGCTGACATTTTTACTTTTTTTGTTATTAATCGAAATTTACCGAATCTTTTGCAAAAAAATGACATTTCTCACTTTAAGTTGTAAAATTTTTCAAATAAAACTACATTTCTATATAAAATTTTCTCTAAATTTATTGTTCTACATGTCTTTGATAAAAAAAAATGCAATAAGTGTATATTTATTGGTTTGCGCAAAAGTTATAGCGTTTACAAACTATGGTACAAAAATTTGAATTTCCGCATTTTGAAGCAGCTCTGACTTTCTGAGCACCTATCATGTTTCCTGAGGTTCTACAATGCCCAGACAGTAAAAACACCCCACAAATGACCCCATTTCGGAAAGTAGACACCCTAAGGTATTCGCTGATAGGCATAGTGAGTTCATAGAAGTTTTTATTTTTTGTGACAAGTTAGCGGAAAATTATTATTATTTTTTTTCTTACAAAGTCTCATATTCCACTGACTTGTGACAAAAAAATAAAAACTTCCATGAACTCACTATGCCCATCACGAAATACCTTGGGGTGTCTTCTTTCCAAAATGGGGTCACTTGTGGGGTATTTATACTGCCCTGGCATTTTAGGGGCCCTAAAGCGTGAGTAGAAGTCTGGAATCCAAATGCGTAAAAAATGCCCTGTGAAATCGTAAAGATACTCTTTGGAATTTGGGCCCCTTTGCGCACCTAGGCTGCAAAAAAGTGTCACACATGTGGTATCGCCGTACTCAGGAGAAGTAGGGCAATGTGTTTTGGGGTGTATTTTTACATATACCCATGCTGGGTGAGAGAAATATCTCAGTAAAAGTCAACTTTTCCCATTTTTCTATACAAAGTTGTCATTTTAGAGAGATATTTCTCTCACCCAGCATGGGTATATGTAAAAATACACCCCAAAACACATTGCCCTACTTCTCCTGAGTACGGCGATACCACATGTGTGACACTTTTTTGCAGCCTAGGTGCGCAAAGGGGCCCAAATTCTAATGAGTGCCTTTTAGGAGGGCATTTTTAGGCATTTGGATTCCAGACTTCTTCTCACGCTTTAGGGCCCCTAAAATGCCAGGGCAGTATAAATACCCCACATGTGACCCCATTTTGGAAAGAAGACACCCCAAGGTATTCCGTGAGGGGCATGGAGAGTTCATAGAAGATTTTTTTTTTTGGCACAAGTTAGCGGAAATTGTTTTTTTTTTTGTTTTTTCTCACAAAGTCTCCCTTTCCGCTAACTTGGGACAAAAAGTTCAATCTTTCATGGACTCAATATGCCCCTCAGCGAATACCTTGGGGTGTCTACTTTCCAAAATGGGGTCATTTGTGGGGTGTGTTTACTGTTCTGGCATTTTGGGGGGGGGCTAAATTGTGAGCAACCCTGTAAAGCCTAAAGGTACTCGTTGGACTTTCGGCCCCTTTACGCACCTAGGCTGCAAAAAAGTGTCACTCATGTGGTATCGCCATACACAGGAGAAGTAGGGCAATGTGTTTTGGGGTGTATTTTTACATATACCCATGCTGGGTGAGAGGAATATCTCTGTAAATTGACATTCAGGGTATGTCATCCGGGTTTTGCCTTGTGAACCTTTTTGTCCTGACTGGGAGTTTGTAGGCATCCTTCTCAGGTGAGTCCTGTCTGCCACTCCCAGATACTATATTAGTTTCAGTTTCCCTTGTAGTCATTGCCAGATATAGTCCTTACTTCCAGTGCTATTCTGACCTTTGAAGGAGATCGTTTGACGGTGTTGCTGTGGAGCTCTTGTCCGGCGTGGACTGTCGTGTTTGGGATCGCCTTCTCTGCTCGTGACTGGATAAGTCTATCTCTGCTGTTGATTGTTTGTTTGTTGAGGTCTTGCCCTGTTGTTCTCCTAGACGTGAGTGATGGTGACTAGTGCTCCCATCGGCCTTTCCCCAGTCTAGTCTTGTTAGGGTGACTGAGGGTTTAGGCTTCCTGCTTGCCGCACGGGTTCACACCCCGTCTAGGGTATCAGGGCAGACAGGTGCCAGCTTAGGGTTAGTCAGGGGTGGCCATTCTATTTCCCATCCGTAGATAAGGGTCCCCCTTCCCCTCCGTCTGGTGCGACACGACTGCTGCAGGGATAGCGGCCGTGACAGGATATCTGGCCTTTTAAAAAAAAAAAAGACATTTTTTTTTTTTTTGCTTGCTGTTTTGCTTTGTATTTTTTCTGTTCCACTATGGATACGGTTACGGTTTTGGCGAAACAATTACAGGGGTTATCCCTTGAAGTGGCAGGATTAAAAGCAACAGTGCTGCAGCAGCAGCAGCAATCCTTGGGTTCCACCGTTGCTACGGGAAACCAAGGTACTCCTGAGCCAAAAGTGGCTTTACCTGATAGGTTCTCAGGAGGGAGAGACCAATTTGTAACCTTCAGAAAAGCTTGCAAATTGTTCTTCAGGTTACGCCCTAGATCCTCCGGTGGTGAGGAACAACGGGTGGGCATTGTAATTTCTCTCCTGCAAGGAGATCCGCAGGCTTGGGCTTTCTCCCTACCATCAGACTCTCCGGCCTTACGATCAGTGGAGAAGTTTTTTGAAGCCCTGGGTCTCGTATATGATGACCCGGACAGGGTCTCACTGGCTGAGTCTAAGCTACGTAGACTTCGGCAAGAGAACCGGTCTGCTGAACTATATTGTTCCGAATTCCGTAGGTGGGCTACTGTTACGTTATGGAACGACTCGGCCCTTAGGAGTCAGTTCTGCCAGGGGTTGTCTGAAAAATTAAAAGACGCGCTGGCTGTATACGAGGTCCCTGGGTCTCTTGAGGCTGCTATGTCTCTGTCCATAAGAATCGACAGACGACTCAGGGAAAGACTATTAAATTTTACGGAGGCCTCAATAGGGCAGGGATCGGTTTGTTATGATCCAGTCAAACCAATGCAAATAGGGGGCGCCACTAGACGGGTGAATCCTCCTAAGTTCCGCCGTAGATCAGAGGTTTGTTTTTGTTGTGGGGGAGGGGTCATTTTGTAAAGGTTTGTCCCTCAGAACCCAAGAGACCACAAACAAAGGAGCCGCCGGAAAACTAGAGTCCCCAGATTGTGCAGAGGATAACAGTCTGGGCGTATTCGTTTCCTCCATACGCATGTCTCAGTTTTTGTTGTCCGCTACCGTTGAGGCGGGCAATAAGACTGAGATCTGTTCCGTCTTTTTGGACAGTGGGGCGGGGGTCAACTTGGTGGATTCACGGTTTGCTCAGGCTCTGGGTTTTACTCCGGAACCGGTACGCAGAACTATTCCTGTTTTTGCCATTGACTCCTCCCCTCTTACTCAGAGAGAGTTAACTCAGATCATCCATAATATCCATCTGCAGGTAGGGGACCTCCATAAAGAGCATATCTCTTGTTATGTCCGGGATGGTCTTCCGGCTCCTATGGTATTGGGGCTTCCCTGGCTGGTGACTCACAATCCAGTGGTGGATTGGCAGGCCGGGGAGATTGTGGAGTGGAGTGAACATTGTAAGGACAACTGCTTGAGTAGTAGGTGCTCTACACTCTCTGTTACATCTTTACCTGCCTTTCTGTCAGATTTTATGGATGTGTTCTCTGAGAAGGGTTGTCGGGGGTTACCACCTCATCGTCCATATGATTGCCCGATTAATCTATTACCTGGGGCAAAACTACCTAAAACCCGGTTATACAATCTTTCCGGCCCGGAGAGGAAGGCTATGCAAGATTATATTTCGGAGAGTTTGGCTAAAGGACACATCAGACCCTCTTCTTCACCCGTGGCTGCAGGGTTCTTTTTCATTAAAAAGAAAGATGGGGGCCTGCGTCCTTGCCTGGATTTCCGGGAATAAACCGGATAACTATCCGAGATCCCTATCCTCTTCCTCTCATTCCCGACCTCTTTAATCAGGTTGCTGGTGCTAAATGGTTCTCCAAAATGGATCTCAGAGGAGCCTATAACCTGGTTCGCATCAAAAGTGGAAAATGGCTTTTAATACTCTGGAAGGGCATTATGAAAATCTGGTCATGCCATTTGGTCTTACTAATGCGCCTGCGGTGTTCCAACATTTTGTCAACGATATTTTTAGTCACCTTATCGGGAGATTTGTTGTGATATATCTTGATGACATCCTGGTCTATTCCCCGGATCTGGATACACATAAGATCCATGTGAGACAAGTGCTGCAGATATTAAGGGCCAACAAATTGTTTGCTAAATTAGAGAAATGTGTGTTCGCCGTAAAACAACTGCCATTTCTGGGGTATGTGTTGTCAGATTCAGGTTTCCGCATGGATCCAGAGAAAGTCCGGGCGATTATGGACTGGGATCTGCCTGAGAACCTGAAGCCATTGCAACGCTTCCTGGGGTTTGCCAATTTTTATAGAAAGTTTATAAAGAACTATTCCTTGGTGGTCAAACCACTGACGGACATGACCCGAAAGGGATCCGATTTTTCCAAATGGTCACATGCAGCCAAAACTGCCTTTACATCTCTGAAGGAGAGATTCACCTCGGCCCCTATTCTCGTACAGCCAGATGTCTTGCTTCCTTTTATTGTAGAGGTTGACGCATCAGAGGTGGGGGTGGGAGCGGTACTATCTCAGGGCCCGTCCCCTGGTGAATGGCGTCCGTGTGCTTTCTTTTCGAAGAAATTGTCTACTGCAGAAAGGAACTATGATATTGGCAACAGGGAACTTTTGGCTATTAAGTTTTGGCAACAGGGAACTTTTGGCTATTAAGTTGGCCTTTGAGGAGTGGCGTCATTTTTTGGAGGGGGCGGTTCATCCCGTCACGGTGATTACTGATCACAAAAACGTATTATATCTGGAGTCTGCTAAACATCTCACCCCTAGACAGGCTCGGTGGTCGTTATTTTTTACTAGGTTTAATTTTGTAATAACCTATTGCCCGGGGGCAAAAAATACTAAGGCGGATGCATTGTCCCAAAGTTTCCCTGGAGGGGGTGATGTTGATGTACCAGAGCCCATTTTGCAAAAGGGGGTGGTGGTCTCTGCATTACACTCAGGTTTGGAGGGGAGGGTGTTGGAAGCTCAGGGGGACGCCCCGGCCTCCTGCCCCTCGGGTAAACCGTTTGTGCCAGAAAATTTACGCCTGGAGATACTAAAAGAACACCATAACTCCACACTGGCAGGACACCCAGGTAGTAGGGCAACCTCTGAGTTAGTGTCTCGTCGGTTCTGGTGGGCTAAGTGGCACCAGGAGGTGTTGAATTTTGTGTCTGCATGTGCTACCTGTGCTCGTTCTAAGGTAGATCATACTCGTCCGGCAGGGCATCTTTTACCTCTGGCCATCCCCAACAGGCCTTGGACGCACCTATCAATGGATTTCATTACGGATCTACCAGTATCAGCGGGGAAGACTGTTATTCTTGTAGTTGTTGACAGATTCAGTAAAATGGTGCACTTTATTGCTCTTGCCGCATTGCCTAATGCTAACACACTGGCTCAGGTTTTTATTGACCACATCGTGAAGCTTCACGGGGTCCCTTCCGATATTGTTTCGGATCGTGGTACCCAATTTGTTTCTATATTTTGGAAAGCTTTTTGTTCTCGTTTAGGGGTTCATCTGTCGTTTTCTTCATCTTTCCATCTACAGTCCAACGGTCAGACTGAACGTACCAATCAAAACCTAGAGACATATTTAAGATGCTTTGTTTCCGAAAATCAGGAGGAATGGTCATCTTATTTACCGTTAGCCGAGTTTGCCATTAATAATCGTCGTCAAGAATCTACCGATAAGTCACCATTTTTTGGTGCGTATGGTTTCCATCCTCAGTTTTGTACGTTTAGTGAGGGGGGGGGGCGTCTGGGATTCCCGAGGAGGAACGATTTGCGTCTTCACTTTCTTCAGTGTGGCAGAGTGTGCAAGAAAGTTTGAAGAGAATTGGTGGTAGATACAAACGTGTAGCTGATAGGAAGCGCTCTGAAGGTCCGGACCTTGGGGTGAATGACTTGGTGTGGTTGTCTACCAGAAATATCAAGTTGAAGGTTCCCTCGTGGAAATTAGGTCCGAGATTTATTGGTCCTTATAGGGTAATTAAGATCATTAACCCGGTGGCTTTTCGTCTGGAGCTACCTCAGACTCTAAGGATCCATAATGTCTTCCACAGGTCTCTGTTTAAGAGATATGTAGAACCTCCTGAACCATTGCCACTACCGCCTCCACCAGTGGTTGTTAATGGCAGTCTTGAGTTTCAGGTAGAAAAGACTGTTGATTCACGATATGTTCGCCGCTCTCTTCAGTACCTGGTGCACTGGAAAGGTTATGGTTCCGAAGAGAGAATGTGGGTTCCAGCATCAGATATAAAAGCGGACAGACTCATTCGGGCTTTTCATAGCTCCCATCCGGAGAGGCCTGGTCTTGAGGGTCCCGGGACCCCTCGTAGAAAGGGGGGTACTGTCACGACTGTGACTGATCCAGACAGGTCTGGGAGGAGAAGGTCGCAGCGACTTGCTACTCACGATAGCTTGTGAGTTTGCTCCGTGGTTCAGGGTATGTCATCCGGGTTTTGCCTTGTGAACCTTTTTGTCCTGACTGGGAGTTTGTAGGCATCCTTCTCAGGTGAGTCCTGTCTGCCACTCCCAGATACTATATTAGTTTCAGTTTCACTTGTAGTCATTGCCAGATATAGTCCTTACTTCCAGTGCTATTCTGACCTTTGAAGGAGATCGTTTGACGGTGTTGCTGTGGAGCTCTTGTCCGGCGTGGACTGTCGTGTTTGGGATCGCCTTCTCTGCTCGTGACTGGATAAGTCTATCTCTGCTGTTGATTGTTTGTTTGTTGAGGTCTTGCCCTGTTGTTCTCCTAGACGTGAGTGATGGTGACTAGTGCTCCCATCGGCCTTTCCCCAGTATAATCTTGTTAGGGTGACTGAGGGTTTAGGCATACTGCTCGCCGCACGGGTTCACACCCCGTCTAGGGTATCAGGGCAGACAGGTGCCAGCTTAGGGTTAGTCAGGGGTGGCCATTCTATTTCCCATCCGTAGATAAGGGTCCCCCTTCCCCTCCGTCTGGTGCGACACGACTGCTGCTGGGATAGCGGCCGTGACATTTACAGAGATATTTCTCACACACAGTATGGGTATATGTAAAAAATACACCCCAAAACACATTGCCCTACTTCTCTTGAGTACGGCCATACCACACGTGTGACACTTTTTTGCAGCCTAGGTGCGCAAAGGGGCCCAAATTCCAATGAGAATCTTTACGATTTCACAGGGCATTTTTTACGCATTTGGATTCCAAACTACTTCTCACGCTTTAGGTCCTCTAAAATGCCAGGGCAGTATAAATACTCCACAAGTGACCCCATTTTGGAAAGAAGACACCCCAAGGTATTCCGTGAGGGGTATGGCGAGTTCCTAGAATATATTTTTTTGGAACAAGTTAGCGGAAAATGTTTTTTTTTTATATATTTTTTTTTTCTCTTACAAAGTTTCATATTCCACTAACTTGTGACAATTTTTTTTTTTTTTTACATGAACTCGCCATGCCCTTCACGAAATAACTTGGGGTGTCTTCTTTCCAAAATGGGGTCACATGTGGGGTATTTATACTGCCCTGGCATTTTAGGGGCCCTAAAGCGTGAGAAGAAGTCTGGAATATAAATGTCTAAAAAATTTTACGCATTTGGATTCCGTGAGGGGTATGGTGAGTTCATGTGAGATTTTATTTTTTCTATCAAATATAACAAACAAAGAATCCCTCAAAGGAGTTGCTACGCAACTATTTACCAAATTTCTAATTTTTTAACGGTCACTAGGACCAAGCGTATTTATGCAACTCCTCCGACTAGTAATATAAAAACTCAATTTTATTATAATCCTTTTAAAACCAACATATTACTTGGGAACATGTTAAAACCTTCAGGAGTAACAATTCCAGGGTCAGTAGCCAGTGTTCATGTGCATATCTTGTATCCAATATACTTGGACTTTCCTAATGATTTTAATCGGCTAGTGGTATAGATTCTCTTGTACCAGAGACCTATAACAATCACCCTGACTTACTCCTGCCTAAAATACAACACCCTGTGTCCCTACATGTTTCGCCGAGCCTGTCGGCGTCTTCAGGGGAAATTAAACAGGTGACTGTGGGGGGCGGGGTCAGGGCTTTTTAAACCTTCGGGTTGAATTTACTATCCAATCCACCTTCTTACTTTCGGGTGGACTTTACAGAGGGACTGCCGATGAGTGTGCACTACATCACCATCCTACCAATGGGAGAGTGCCGCGTCATGCTACCAATGGGTGTGCGCTGCATAATCATGCTATTGACGTCACCTCATTCACCTCCCGTCAGCCCACCTGGCCATAGTAGTGATGTCATCTCCGGTGCGCCGCGCTTCCTTCCCAGATAGGTACTCATGCGTCATTCACCTACGTCCTGCGACTTCACGATAATACTATGCGCATGCGCCCAAACTTCTTTTCAATTTCAATTGTCAGGTGGATTTGCGCATGCGTGCGAACTTTACCTCCGACGAGATCACAACAGGATTTTTGGGACTGTGTGGGTAACTGCTGAGGGGATGGTTAGTATGGGTATATGTTATTTATTCTCTGTTTTAATAGCCACTTCTCTCTCATTGTCAGAGGTTCCCAATATTTATATCCTCTGACTTTTATCTACCCACTAGATTCTAATTATAGGTTTTACTTTTATAGTACCCACTGGTTCTGATTTTAGATACCCAGGTTTATGGTCATGATGGTTAGATTTTATTGTAGTTTTATGAGAACATTTTTATCATGATGTTTTATGTATCTACCAATTATTGGTTTTGACCATATATATTTTAATATTACTTTCTGTTTATCAACCATTTACATAATTATAATTATTCTTCCCTTATTAATATCTATTATCTATTTTGTCCCTAGGTGCCTCGGAATCCTCCAATCGGATGCCTCCCCAGACGTAAGTATCCCTCATGACGGCCTGTGTGTCCTAGTTGTCTCTGAGCTCCTACATTTTCTACTTTCTTCTACCCTTCCCTAAACACCCATACCCCACTTGCTTTCCTCCCTATTCTCCCTATGTGGGATAAATATTATCTATTTATTTTTTATTTATTCTTATTCTTTATTTCCATATAGGGAGGAAAAACTTTTTTTATTGTTTTTATTTTTATGCTCCATATTTTTATTATAGTTCGAACTAAATTCATTGTATATTGTACTCTAAACGATCCATTTGACCTTACAAGAATGAAGCAAAGGTAAATCCTTCATTCAGCCCATTCGGGGCAAGAGAGTGGAGACGATAGATCCACTTCGTCTCCTCTTTTTGTAGCTTACGGTCGATACTGCCCTGTCTGGGAGATACCCCGATCTTCTGTATCCCCCAAATTTTTTGTCCATTTGTTTTGCCATCATGGCATGTTAGTAAATGCCTAGAGAGGGGTGTCTCTTCGTTGGTATTTAATACACTAAAATGCTTGGAGATCCTCCTCCTTAGTTCCTGAATGGTTTTCCCAATATACAGTTTTTCACATTCACACTGTATACAATAAACCACCCCAGAGCTCTTACAGTTGATGAATGTTACTCCTGAAGGTTTTAACATGTTCCCAAGTAATATGTTGGTTTTAAAAGGATTATAATAAAATTGAGTTTTTATATTACTAGTCGGAGGAGTTGCATAAATACGCTTGGTCCTAGTGACCGTTAAAAAATTAAAGATTTTATTTTTTGTCACAAGTTAGTGGAATATGAGACTTTGTAAGAAAAAAATAAAAATTTCCGTTAACTTGTGACAAAATAAATCTATGAACTCGCCATGCCCCTCAAAAGTGATCTTTATAGCGCCGCAGCATTTTTACGGTGTTTTTGCAGTGATCAGAAAAAAATAATTCTGTCACTGCGGTGGGGCGGACTGAACGCAAGTGTGCGCACAAGATCAGGCCTGATCGGGAGAACACTGCGTTTTTTGTAGAGCCTATAGAACATGTACTATTCTTGTCCGCAATTGCAGACAAGAAAAGGCATTTTCTATATAGTTCTGGCAATGTGCGGATCCGCAAAATGCAGGAAAGCACATTGCCGGTGTCCGTGTTTTTCGGATCCGCGGTGTCCGTGTTTTGCGGATCCGTGGATCCGCAAAACACATACGGACGTCTGAATGGAGCCTTACAGGGGGGTGATCAATGACAGGGGGGTGATCAGGGAGTCTATATGGGGTGATCACCCCCCTGTAAGGCTCCATTCAGACATCTGTATGTGTTTTGCGGATCCGCGGATCCGCAAAACACATACGGACGTGTGAATGGAGCCTTACAGGGGGATGATCAATGACAGGGGGGTGATCAGGGAGTCTATATGGGGTGATCAGGGGTTAATAAGGGGTTAATAAGTGACAGGGGGGGTGTAGTGTAGTGGTGTTTGGTGCTACTTTACAGAGCTGCCTGTGTCCTCTGGTGGTCGATCCAAGCAAAAGGGACCACCAGAGGACCATGTAGCAGGTATATTAGACGCTGTTATCAAAACAGCGTCTAATATACCTTTTTGGGGTTAAAAAAATCGCATCTACAGCCTGCCAGCGAATGATCGCCGCTGGCAGGCTGTAGATGTACTCGTTTACCTCCGGTTCCTGTGAACGCGCGATCCTGTGTGCGCGCGTTCACAGGAAATCTCGCCTCTCGCGAGAGGACGCGCCGGCGCGTCCAGGAGGAATAACAGGGCCGCCGCCAGGACGCAATCAAGCGTACGGCGGTCCGGAGGTGGTTAAAAGGGTTATCCAAGAGTACTAAAAAGCCCCCCAATATGCCGGGCCTCCCACACTGAATATACTTACCCCGCTCCCCGCACATCTCCTGTTCTCCCACCGCCGGCGCTGTTTCTCCGCGTGGGGATCCTTTGGAAAATGAAAGGTGAAATCTTGTTCTTGTGAGCAACTAAACCAGTTTTCCTTTACACCAGTTTTGATAAATCTCCTTCAGTACATATTTTGAGATGACATTTCAAGTCAATATTCAGTCCCTGCATGTTTTTATGCTTATATACCCACTACCCCTCACATTTATTTAATTAATTTTCTACATCTTCACCCCTCCACCATCCACATACAACCTTTATTCCCCAAAACCGCAAACCTGTAGGTTTCTTATTGTGCTTCAATTGAAAGTGAGCTGAAACGCTTGTGATTTTCTATCCTTTTTTGTATATTTGCAGTGTTCTTGAATGCGGGTCTTTGACTTTCTCACATGCCTTGCACCTATGGCAACCAAAAACACCAATCTTCTTCTTACGATTACCCCTAACATAACTACAAATATAACACCTCAAATTACACCACGCAACAACAAAAAAATAACTTTTCGTCTGATACTGGGCAAAAAACATTTATATATATATACCAAATCAAGTGTGTGGATTACAAATCCGAAGTCAGAATTGTTGTAACACGTCACGAAATGTTGCTATGCAAAGGTATTCCTAAATGAATTAAGCACTTGTAAAGCATTGAATAATTTTGAACAGAACGAGTTTTACTCCAACAATTACCTGATCTAGGTAAAATCAAGGTTTGGTGGCTCTCTCACTGATAGTACTGTGGAATAGGTGCACTACCACACAGCACTCCCTGTTGCTGTTAGAAGTAAAAATTGAGTTATAAAAAGGTTTGGCGTCACTCAGTATCTGGCGTTTATACTGACAGAAAGCAAACTGTAGTTTCAAAAAGTATTATTTAATACCTCACAACATGTTGTATAAAATAAATAAAAGAATACATAAAACACACTAAAAATACACGTATACCCTATTAGGACCACTATGTAGGTTAGTATTGATTTCTATTGTCCTTGTGAATCATACAGAGTCCATGATGGGTTATACGGTGATAACCATGGGATGAGTACAGTTGGTGTTAGTATGGAAAGCACTATATCGATTGCAAGTTATCAATTGCAGGTTTACTTTACCGCTCCTAGTAGTCAAACCGTTGCTTGGCTGTGAGCCGCAGGAATCACTCCTGTTAGCCGTCCGGCTGTTTGGCTGTGAGCTGCAAGGACCTTTGGAGGCGTGGTTGACGATTCCCCTTGTAGCTGAGTATACTCTGACCTTTCAGGACCTGACAGTGGCGTCCCACGTGGTATCAGTCGGATAGGTCAGGTGACTCTTATTTCAAGCGGGGTTTTCAAATGGATATAAAGTTCATTTGTAGTTATAGTCGTCTTCCTTGTCTTGTCCCACACTGTCTGCCGACCATACGCGTTTCGGGATGAAATCCCTTCCTCAGTGGTACAGACAGTGGGATGGAAATGTTCCTTTTATATCATCTATGATTGATTGATGGGATGCATGCTGGGACAGTGGGGGACTTGGAAGACCAGGAACTGGATTTTTAATAGTGATTCCTACATAGTCATTATACTATCGTGCAAAATCATTGTTTTCGCCTCTAGGCACATGAATTATGTTGATCTTTTCAAGATATAGTGCTCTGTACATCCTCCAAACATATAAAATACATAAATTTATTAAGCATATATAGATTTGTATAAAAAGCATGAAAAACACATATGCGCACCAGCATGAAAAACGCATATGCGCACCAGCAATTTCGGTGCGTCTTCATCAATTAGATTAAAAACATGTTTAAAAATATAAAACAATATAAGGACAATGGTAATCAGAAAGGTTATTCTTAAATCAGTAGTTTCTCAAATGTTTCTTCATTAACCGCATTATTCACAACATTAAAATAATAAATAATCATGGTATTAGTTAAAAACATGTCTGTATATCATAAAAACCTCAAAAACGCACCTGCGGTTTTGATGCGTTTTTGGTGCGTTTTTGCTAAAAACACTTGATATGGGATGAGGGACATTCCCCAAGTCATACATCACAAGGAAGTTCAGTCATGATGTCCATATTTGTAGTTAAGCTTTGGTAATGTTGATATGGGAGCGCGGGCCTGTCTAGAAGGAGAGACCTGGGTGCTGATAACACAGCCTGACACCAGATGTCTCATTCAGGGCAGGCCAGCGATCCCCTACAGGAATGCAAAAAGTTCTAAATCTGCGTTCAGACCCCTTGGGATAAGAGAATCAAACTCAAAGATTCTTTTAGATTCATTCCTGGACATGCGAAGGATATGATTCCCACCTCGCCATGGTCTTTCAATCTTCTCTATAGCCATGTATATCAAACTCGATGGGTCACTCTTATGATGATCCTTATAGTGTTTTGATAAAGAGTGTAATTCGTATCCCTTTTTTATGTTATTTACATGTTCAGATATCCTCTTTTTTAAAGTGCGTTTTGTGCGTCCTATGTATTGTTTATGGCAAGGGCATTCTATCAAGTAAATCACGTCAGTAGAATCGCATGTCAGACCCTCCTTAATCTCCAGAAAAAATGAATTCTGGGTTGAGTTTACTTTTAATGTCTTTTTAGGAAATGTAGTAATTCTACAATTAGAACAACGGCCACATCTATAAAATCCTTTAAAGGATAACCAATTTTGTTTCAATATCTTGTGTTCTTTATTCTTTATAGATGGTGCTACCTTCAATCCCAGATTTGAAGCTCTAGTATATGTAATCTGGGGTGTGCTGGTAAGTATGGGCCCAATTATCTTGTCTCCAAGTAAATGGTGCCAGTACTTCGCGATAATCCTCTCCATATTCCTATACTGGGCATGAAATGGTAAAATCATTCTTATTTTCTCATCACTCATCTGTTTATGTTTGGGGACAAAAAAATCTGTTCTGTCCAACAATTTAACCTCTTCCAGTGATTTTTCCAAGTGGTGGACCGGGTACTGTCTATCGATAAATTGTTGTTTCAAAGTTTCTGCCTCTGTTATGAATTGTTGGTCTTGTGTACAGTTTCGTTTTAATCTTCTAAATTGGCCCTTGGGGACATTAATGAGCCACCTTGGTAGGTGGCAGCTCGTATATAATATGAAGCTATTTTTACTCACTGATTTGTGATGTGTGCTGCACATTAATTTGTCCCCCTCAACTTTGATATCGAGATCCAAAAATTGGATATTTTTCATATCTACAGTAGAGGTAAATTTCAGATTCAGATTATTCGTATTTATTTCTTCTAAAAAAGTGATGAGTGACGGCATCGTGTTCTGCCATATAAACACGATGTCGTCAATATAACGACGCCACAGTACCAGATCCGCCCCCAGTCTAGGAGCAATGGCAGTGGACTCCCACTCTGCCATAAATAGATTGGCATAACTTGGGGCGAATCTGGTACCCATGGCGGTGCCCTTGCTCTGAACATAGAAGTCACCACTAAAGGAAAAATAATTATGCGTCAGTATATATCTGACGCCTTCTATTATGTAGTGAATTTGTTCTTCTTTCATGATTCCAGTCTGGGTCAATTGTTGTCGCAGAGCCCCCATACCCTGTTCATGATCTATTATGGTATATAGGGAATTGACATCTAATGTACCCAATATGTATCCTTCCTTATATTGGATCCCCTCTAACAATTTGATCACTTCAGTGGTGTCTTTGATATATGACGGTATATTTTTTACAATTGGTTGTAACAATTGGTCAATATATCTTGACAAATTGGAGGAGATGGAATTTATCCCTGATATTATGGGCCTTCCTGGGGGTTTCGTTAAAGTCTTATGTATTTTGGGAATGCAATACATTACTGGCATTCTCTTTTCTGTGTTCATAATGTACTTTGCCTCCTGTTCTAACAGGATTCCCGAAGTGGTACCTTTTTTGCAATATTGTGTTAACTGTTTATAATAATCCTCTGTAGGGTCTCGTTTTAATTTAGTATATGTTGATTCCTCATTTAATTGTCGCAGGCATTCCTCTATATAGTCATTTGTATTAAGGATTACAATCGCGCCCCCTTTATCAGCTGGTCTTATTGTTATGTCATTACTAGATTGTAGCTGTTTAATTGCCTCTATTTCTTTCCTGGATAGATTATATCTTAGGTTATTTCCCTTCAATTTCCTCAAGTCATCCTCAACACATTTTTTAAAAGTTGCCATATGTTGACTTATTACTTGTTTTGGGTAATTTTTAGAGGTTGTTCTCAGACTTGTATGTACATATTGATTATTTTCTGAATTACCATTGTTCTCCATTATCGGGTTCTTAGTATAATACTTTTTTAAACAAAGTTTTCTGATAAATTTTTCCACACCAATATATGTGGAAAATTTGTCCAATTTAGTTGTAGGGGCATATTTCAAGCCCTTATTTAATAAAGTGACCTGTGCATTTGAAAGTTGGATGTTACTTAGGTTCACTATGCATGATGCGTTCTCTGTTTGTTGTACCTGTTTTTTCTTGCAGTGTCTACCTCTTCTAATCCATCTTCTCCCCTGTGGGATTGTGTCCTTATGTGTGTTCTCCCCTCCTGATTCTGTGGAGGGTAGTGATTCCGTGATGGGTGATGATTCTGCCTGGAATAGTGATGGTTGTGATTGTATCTCTGTGATGTGTCTCTCTGGGGAGTGTGTCGGTGTCTTAAATTGTACTGGTGGTGTTGTCTCAATTCCCTTGTGTTGTCTCTTGTTGGGGTAGGTGATCAGGGTTTTCTTACTCTTGTTTTGTGATGAGGGGGAGTGTAATCTAAAAAAAGAGGTGATGAGAGTGATTCATACCGATTTGATGTTGGGACACTATAATGGGATGTATCTCCCTTTTTGTTTATATAAACAAAAAGGGAGATACATCCCATTATAGTGTCCCAACATCAAATCGGTATGAATCACTCTCATCACCTCTTTTTTTAGATTACACTCCCCCTCATCACAAAACAAGAGTAAGAAAACCCTGATCACCTACCCCAACAAGAGACAACACAAGGGAATTGAGACAACACCACCAGTACAATTTAAGACACCGACACACTCCCCAGAGAGACACATCACAGAGATACAATCACAACCATCACTATTCCAGGCAGAATCATCACCCATCACGGAATCACTACCCTCCACAGAATCAGGAGGGGAGAACACACATAAGGACACAATCCCACAGGGGAGAAGATGGATTAGAAGAGGTAGACACTGCAAGAAAAAACAGGTACAACAAACAGAGAACGCATCATGCATAGTGAACCTAAGTAACATCCAACTTTCAAATGCACAGGTCACTTTATTAAATAAGGGCTTGAAATATGCCCCTACAACTAAATTGGACAAATTTTCCACATATATTGGTGTGGAAAAATTTATCAGAAAACTTTGTTTAAAAAAGTATTATACTAAGAACCCGATAATGGAGAACAATGGTAATTCAGAAAATAATCAATATGTACATACAAGTCTGAGAACAACCTCTAAAAATTACCCAAAACAAGTAATAAGTCAACATATGGCAACTTTTAAAAAATGTGTTGAGGATGACTTGAGGAAATTGAAGGGAAATAACCTAAGATATAATCTATCCAGGAAAGAAATAGAGGCAATTAAACAGCTACAATCTAGTAATGACATAACAATAAGACCAGCTGATAAAGGGGGCGCGATTGTAATCCTTAATACAAATGACTATATAGAGGAATGCCTGCGACAATTAAATGAGGAATCAACATATACTAAATTAAAACGAGACCCTACAGAGGATTATTATAAACAGTTAACACAATATTGCAAAAAAGGTACCACTTCGGGAATCCTGTTAGAACAGGAGGCAAAGTACATTATGAACACAGAAAAGAGAATGCCAGTAATGTATTGCATTCCCAAAATACATAAGACTTTAACGAAACCCCCAGGAAGGCCCATAATATCAGGGATAAATTCCATCTCCTCCAATTTGTCAAGATATATTGACCAATTGTTACAACCAATTGTAAAAAATATACCGTCATATATCAAAGACACCACTGAAGTGATCAAATTGTTAGAGGGGATCCAATATAAGGAAGGATACATATTGGGTACATTAGATGTCAATTCCCTATATACCATAATAGATCATGAACAGGGTATGGGGGCTCTGCGACAACAATTGACCCAGACTGGAATCATGAAAGAAGAACAAATTCACTACATAATAGAAGGCGTCAGATATATACTGACGCATAATTATTTTTCCTTTAGTGGTGACTTCTATGTTCAGAGCAAGGGCACTGCCATGGGTACCAGATTCGCCCCAAGTTATGCCAATCTATTTATGGCAGAGTGGGAGTCCACTGCCATTGCTCCTAGACTGGGGGCGGATCTGGTACTGTGGCGTCGTTATATTGACGACATCGTGTTTATATGGCAGAACACGATGCCGTCACTCATCACTTTTTTAGAAGAAATAAATACTAATAATCTGAATCTGAAATTTACCTCTACTGTAGATATGAAAAATATCCAATTTTTGGATCTCGATATCAAAGTTGAGGGGGACAAATTAATGTGCAGCACACATCACAAATCAGTGAGTAAAAATAGCTTCATATTATATACGAGCTGCCACCTACCAAGGTGGCTCATTAATGTCCCCAAGGGCCAATTTAGAAGATTAAAACGAAACTGTACACAAGACCAACAATTCATAACAGAGGCAGAAACTTTGAAACAACAATTTATCCATAGACAGTACCCGGTCCACCACTTGGAAAAATCACTGGAAGAGGTTAAATTGTTGGACAGAACAGATTTTTTTGTCCCCAAACATAAACAGATGAGTGATGAGAAAATAAGAATGATTTTACCATTTCATGCCCAGTATAGGAATATGGAGAGGATTATCGCGAAGTACTGGCACCATTTACTTGGAGACAAGATAATTGGGCCCATACTTACCAGCACACCCCAGATTACATATACTAGAGCTTCAAATCTGGGATTGAAGGTAGCACCATCTATAAAGAATAAAGAACACAAGATATTGAAACAAAATTGGTTATCCTTTAAAGGATTTTATAGATGTGGCCGTTGTTCTAATTGTAGAATTACTACATTTCCTAAAAAGACATTAAAAGTAAACTCAACCCAGAATTCATTTTTTCTGGAGATTAAGGAGGGTCTGACATGCGATTCTACTGACGTGAGTTACTTGATAGAATGCCCTTGCCATAAACAATACATAGGATGCACAAAACGCACTTTAAAAAAGAGGATATCTGAACATGTAAATAACATAAAAAAGGGATACGAATTACACTCTTTATCAAAACACTATAAGGATCATCATAAGAGTGACCCATCGAGTTTGATATACATGGCTATAGAGAAGATTGAAAGACCATGGCGAGGTGGGAATCATATCCTTCGCATGTCCAGGAATGAATCCAAAAGAATCTTTGAGTTTGATTCTCTTATCCCAAGGGGTCTGAACGCAGATTTAGAACTTTTTGCATTCCTGTAGGGGATCGCTGGCCTGCCCTGAATGAGACATCTGGTGTCAGGCTGTGTTATCAGCACCCAGGTCTCTCCTTCTAGACAGGCCCGCGCTCCCATATCAACATTACCAAAGCTTAACTACAAATATGGACATCATGACTGAACTTCCTTGTGATGTATGACTTGGGGAATGTCCCTCATCCCATATCAAGTGTTTTTAGCAAAAACGCACCAAAAACGCATCAAAACCGCAGGTGCGTTTTTGAGGTTTTTATGATATACAGACATGTTTTTAACTAATACCATGATTATTTATTATTTTAATGTTGTGAATGATGCGGTTAATGAAGAAACATTTGAGAAACTACTGATTTAAGAATAACCTTTCTGATTACCATTGTCCTTATATTGTTTTATATTTTTAAACATGTTTTTAATCTAATTGATGAAGACGCACCGAAATTGCTGGTGCGCATATGCGTTTTTCATGCTGGTGCGCATATGTGTTTTTCATGCTTTTTATACAAATCTATATATGCTTAATAAATTTATGTATTTTATATGTTTGGAGGATGTACAGAGCACTATATCTTGAAAAGATCAACATAATTCATGTGCCTAGAGGCGAAAACAATGATTTTGCACGATAGTATAATGACTATGTAGGAATCACTATTAAAAATCCAGTTCCTGGTCTTCCAAGTCCCCCACTGTCCCAGCATGCATCCCATCAATCAATCATAGATGATATAAAAGGAACATTTCCATCCCACTGTCTGTACCACTGAGGAAGGGATTTCATCCCGAAACGCGTATGGTCGGCAGACAGTGTGGGACAAGACAAGGAAGACGACTATAACTACAAATGAACTTTATATCCATTTGAAAACCCCGCTTGAAATAAGAGTCACCTGACCTATCCGACTGATACCACGTGGGACGCCACCGTCAGGTCCTGAAAGGTCAGAGTATACTCAGCTACAAGGGGAATCGTCAACCACGCCTCCAAAGGTCCTTGCAGCTCACAGCCAAACAGCCGGACGGCTAACAGGAGTGATTCCTGCGGCTCACAGCCAAGCAACGGTTTGACTACTAGGAGCGGTAAAGTAAACCTGCAATTGATAACTTGCAATCGATATAGTGCTTTCCATACTAACACCAACTGTACTCATCCCATGGTTATCACCGTATAACCCATCATGGACTCTGTATGATTCACAAGGACAATAGAAATCAATACTAACCTACATAGTGGTCCTAATAGGGTATACGTGTATTTTTAGTGTGTTTTATGTATTCTTTTATTTATTTTATACAACATGTTGTGAGGTATTAAATAATACTTTTTGAAACTACAGTTTGCTTTCTGTCAGTATAAACGCCAGATACTGAGTGACGCCAAACCTTTTTATAACTCAATTACCTGATCTACATCAAAGTTTGCGTAGTTAAGAGTGTATGAAAATGTAATGGAATAACAAAATTTCAAGTCTTACTTGAGCAAGGCCCAGTACTGTTAAGAGTGCTTCAGGCATCTGCTTTTGCGTTTGTAAACGGTCATATTTTCCCGTTGCAAAAAACAGCAGTAGTCCCCCATCATGTTGGGATTCCAGCAGCCTTCATACCTGTTCTCCATTGTAGAAATATCTTTATGGAACCGCTCTCCATGTTCGTCACCTACATGTCCCAAATTGGGTGGGAAAAAGTCAAGATGGGAATGTAAGAAATGCACTTTCAATGACATTCGGCAGGCAAGTTGTTCATATGCTGTAAGCATTGTGGGGATTTGCTCTGGTAGACAGGCTAGCGGACGCAGTATAGAGGCAACCACAAAGTCTTTAACTTAAAGGATAACTGTCATATTTAGACCCTAATTTCAATTTTCATATATGTAGTTACTAATAACATGATATTCCAGAATCAGTTACTATTAGACTGACTTACCCCATATTTAATAAGATTCAGCCCTTAGCAACCAGTCTGCATAAAACTGCAATCTCACTATTCAGTTAAGATGGCCGCCACTGCCCTCATCCTGAGGCTAATCCCGCCTGCCCTCACTAGCCAGTAACAATAGCCCCCCAAAAGTGTCAGTAACCAGAGCCCTCCCCCTAAAGGGTTAATCTCCTGCAGCACAAAGGGGTCCTCTTACCACATGTTGCTTTCATTTATACACTGAGCAGATGGCAGATCTCCCTTCCCTGTTATGCGCTGGTTCAACTCTGCATTCTCCAGCTCTGCTGAGTGAGGGAGCGTCTGCCAAGCGCAGGGACAGGGAGAAGTGCACACAACCCAGGCACTGTTATCAGCTGCTGGGGAGGACCTGGCTTTAATCATTTACTTACAGTCCCTGGCTGTCAGTAATCTGACCTTGCACGCAGCCTGCTTCTGCGTCCTCCGTCCTTCAACAGATAGAAGGACCATGCCTAGCAACCCTATTTTAAGCACAGGTAAAAGTAGGCAGTACAGGGAACAAAAATGTGGAATTAAGGGGTAATTGAATACACAGTGAAAAGTTGAAATAGGGCCACCAAGGAGATATTAATCACCACAATCCAATACTCCAAAAAAAAAAAAAAATACGACAGTTATACTTTAAACAGTTCAGTGTTTTATTCACACATAAGGAAAAACTAAAAGTGACATTTTGCAGTCTACTGTAGGTGTTTGTTCACACCATGAGAAGTCCACAGAACAAAAACCTTCACCTAATTTGCAGTTTCTCGAACTGTGGTCCACAGCAGGCTTTAGGGGCCTGTTTCTCAGCGTGCGGCTCCCAGCCCTTTTGCACGGCACAAGTTTTTCAGATCCCAAAACACACAGGGACTGACAGCGCTCCACTGTCAGAGAGGAGTAATGCACACCCAGCTGAGACTACTGGCTGGGTTTGATATAGGCTGGTAAAGACCCGGCCTGGAGAGCAGCCACCCACCCAGCACATTGGCTACTCCCAGGAAGAGCTGGCCCAGGTCAGCTTACAGCCATACTAAAATAGCAACGTGTCAACCAGCACTAGCTGCCACTGACACCTGAAAATACCGGCTCTTACTTCACCGAGGCCAGGAACCTCGGTGACACATACCTTCCGTCAGCTTCCTTGTTGGCTTACATTTAGACTGAATCAGGGGAGGGCTGGCAGCCTTAGTCCTGGGGGGCAAATCCAGTCAAGTGGCCAACTTTTTTACCCCTGCCCATTATTAAAAGCCCCTCCTACATATAAAAGGCCACTCCCAACAAACACTGTACAGCTGAAATTTTATTGTTGAGGCCTGTCTCTACACATCATACGGAGAGGGGAGGACCTGTCCTGGCTGCACTGCCTGCTTCACATTATACAATAAACAGCAGGCTACAGCCAGGAAGCTCCTCCGCTCTCCTCCCTCCCAGATCCTGCTCAGTGCTTGTGGTCCCCCCCACCATCTGCCACCTGCCCGTGGCCTGCTGCCCCCTTTGGCCGTCCTCACCCAGCTCTGAATCCTCCTTCTGAAAATGGCAGGGGGAGGAGTGGGAGCATCTCCTCTCCTGCATAGCGCCACATACCTCTTACATCCAGTGATGTCACCTTTGTTGTAGACGTTGTCTTTCCTCATCTTCTCCATTCAGACCAGACCGCCATGATGATTTTTCAGCCATCTCCCGTCTCTGCAGAGATTGACAAGCAGACATTAGTTTCCAGCATTTCCATCATCTTCACATCTTCTGAACACCCTTTCCTGCCAGCCCAAATACTATACTACAGAAACAGTTCCCCTGGAAATACTACTACCACACAGATAGTGCCCCCTTCAACAATTATTGGCACACAGTGCTCTAGAAAATAACTGCGCCAAGACACTAATAGTATAAAGATAATGTCCCCCAAAAATAATTCTGCTAAGCTGATACTGTGCCAGGGTGCCCCCCAAAGTAACAGTGCTACCCAAAATACCACCAATAGAAATTCTCTGCCAGAGCACACTTAGTAGTAATAATGCCCCTACAGTGCCCATACTAGTATCATGTTCCTCATAGCCCCCCAGTAGTAGTAGTAAAGCTCTGCATAATACCCCCTAGTAGTAATAATTTTACCTATAATATGACAGTACATAAAATACCCCCGCTTAGTGCCCGCAGTTGAGCTAATGCCCCCATAATGTATGCCAGTATAAAATACCTCTTCTTAGCACCCCAGTAAATGCCCCTATAGTGCTCCTCTCCCCCATAATGTGCCAGTAAAAAATGCCCCTTATTAGTGCCACTAGATGCCCCAATAGTGCTCCACTCCCCTATGTTAAAGCCACACTTAAATTAGGGCATTTAAGATACACTCTGGTGTTCCGAATCAATGTACCCTCAGGGGGTTAATATCCACGCGTGGTAGAAAGACTGAACACTGACACAGAAGTTGGTCAAAGCAATCTCACTCTAACTTTTATTACATGAGGTAGACATATATATATCTTCAGAAGAGGGCAGTCCTCACTGAGACACAAACCATTGTTTCATTGGTCAAAGGGAAAAAGAGATAAGAGAAACAGAGATAACACTCAACATCTGCGCAGTGGGTACCACCTTGGAATGTTAAGCTAATTGTAAACATCTAAGGATCTCCATTTTGTAATGGTGGACAGTCTAACACTACTACTGCATACGTCATATGTGACACTTCAAAGAGGTGCTTCTCTATAGGCAGTGAACAACATATATCATCAAGTCATATGATTGGTTTACACATTCCACCACATTCCATGGGACACCTGCAAAGAGGTAAGAGATCAGACACTGCCCACAGCACTTTGCCCCCCTTCCTCTCCTGCTTGAGACAAAGAGAGGGGTGGGAGGGAGGCACTTGGAAAAGAAAAAGTTTAACTCATTACAGTCCTAGAGATACTAAATATAGAATAAAATTCACACATCTTTAACAGTAAAATTCACACATCTTTAACAGTCCCCCCTTGAATTTCATTCTCTCCCTAAACCTAACCATCTGTCCCAATGCTCTGACGTCCTCTTCACCAGCTTCCACGACAAGTCATTCCTAGCGAACAACCTCCCATGACACTGGATTTGAGCGCGGGGAAGTCAGATGATCTTTCCCTAACCGGCGTTGACATTATATGGGGGGACTGGAGGTCATCAGTGCTCCTGATTTTCTGGATCGAAGTCTTCATACACTTCTCCCATCATCATCTCTGGTGTGGCCTCATCAACTGCCTTGTTGAACAATTTCTTTACACAGGGAATAATACAACAGATAATTAGAACAAGCAAAATCAAAACAACGATAATGATGATACCAATTTGCAACAACATCTGCTTCTAATTTTTGAACCAGTTCTCTAGCCCTTCTGCCCATGAATTGTCTATTCCCGAATTCCTTTTTAATTCTTCAGATAGGGAGGTCAATCCCTTTAAAGCACTCATAACCTGCCCATTGGGCCCTAGATTATCGGGTATGACAGTACAACAGGATTCTCCTATCATTTTGCAAACTCCTCCTTTCTCTGCCAGCAACATGTCCAAAGCCATTCTGTTCTGGAATGCCATAGTACTAGTGGGACCCAATTGTTCTATTATACCTTTTAGGGCATCCCGAGTTTAATTCACAAAGCGTTGCTGGTTATAGTAGATATAATTTATCCAATCCACATTTTTGTTTACCAAAATTATTGGGAATATACAGTCGTGGCCAAAAGTTTTGAGAATTACATAAATATTGGAAATTGGAAAAGTTGCTGCTTAAGTTTTTATAATAGCAATTTGCATATACTCCAGAATGTTATGAAGAGTGATCAGATAAATTGCATAGTCCTTCTTTGCCATGAAAATGAACTTAATCCCCCCAAAAATATTTACACTGCATTTCATTGCTGTCATTAAAGGACCTGCTGAGATCATTTCAGTAATCGTCTTATTAACTCAGGTGAGAATGTTGACGATCACAAGGCTGGAGATCATTATGTCAGGCTGATTGGGTTAAAATGGCAGACTTGACATGTTAAAAGGAGGGTGATGCTTGAAATCATTGTTCTTCCATTGTTAACCATGGTGACCTGCAAAGAAACGCGTGCAGCCATCATTGCGTTGCATAAAAATGGCTTCACAGGCAAGGATATTGTGGCTACTAAAATTGCACCTCAATCAACAATTTATAGGATCATCAAGAACTTCAAAGAAAGAGGTTCAATTCTTGTTAAGAAGGCTTCAGGGAGTCCAAGAAAGTCCACCAAGTGCCAGGATCGTCTCCTAAAGAGGATTCAGCTGCGGGATCGGAGTTCCACCAGTGCAGAGCTTGCTCAGGAATGGCAGCAGGCAGGTGTGAGCACATCTGCACGCACAGTGAGGCGAAGACTTTTGGAAGATGGCCTGGTGTCAAGAAGGGCAGCAAAGAAACCACTTCTCTCCAAAAAAAACATCAGGGACAGATTGATCTTCTGCAGAAAGTATGGTGAATGGACTGCTGAGGACTGGGGCAAAGTCATATTCTCCGATGAAGCCTCTTTCCGATTGTTTGGGGCATCTGGAAAAAGGCTTGTCCGGAGAAGAAAAGGTGAGCGCTACCATCAGTCCTGTGTCATGCCAACAGTAAAGCATCCTGAGACCATTCATGTGTCGGGTTGCTTCTCATCCAAGGGAGTGGGCTCACTCACAATTTTGCCCAAAAACACAGCCATGAATAAAGAATGGTACCAAAACACCCTCCAACAGCAACTTCTTCCAACAATACAACAACAGTTTGGTGAAGAACAATGCATTTTCCAGCACGATGGAGCACCGTGCCATAAGGCAAAGGTGATAACTAAGTGGCTCGGGGACCAAAACGTTGACATTTTGGGTCCATGGCCTGGAAACTCCCCAGATCTTAATCCCATTGAGAACTTGTGGTCAATCCTCAAGAGGCGGGTGGACAAACAAAAACCCACTAATTCTGACAAACTCCAAGAAGTGATTATGAAAGAATGGGTTGCTATCAGTCAGGAATTGGCCCAGAAGTTGATTGAGAGCATGCCCAGTCGAATTGCAGAGGTCCTGAAAAAGAAGGGCCAACACTGCAAATAGTGACTCGTTGCATAAATGTCATGTAATTGTCGATAAAAGCCTTTGAAACGTATGAAGTGCGTGTAATTATAATTCCCTACATCACAGAAACAACTGAAACAAAGATCTAAAAGCAGTTTAGCAGCAAACTTTGTGAAAACTAATATTTGTGTCATTCTCAAAACTTTTGGCCACGACTGTAGATTCAAATCCTGCTGCAACTTGATTTTGTGCCTTAAATTCATCAGGGACTCCCCTCGGGACTCCAATAGCATCTATATATACATGGGCATCCAAACTACCACCTGGAATAGTCTCCCGTTTTCCCCTCGTCCCTATGTGTTCCTGGGTTCTTGGAGACTGCTGTATATGACTTACAACCTTCTTCCAATCAGGGATATCGAAAATATGGAAGGGCATCAATACCATGGCTAATGCATACTGACCATGCCATTGTACCTCGATTTTTGTTCTCAATTTCATGTCTGTACATATCCATACTATATCTCCTAGAGCCTGGGTTTGGTTCACCAAATGGATTTTATACTCCTGTCCAGTGGTATTTACTATCTCACCACAATATCCTTCTGGGAATTTTCCCATCTCCTTTCCTTCCTTGCCCTCTATCTCAAAACAAGTGTAGTTGCCATTGTATGTATATAGTAATACCAACTATCTTGGGGCCTTCATTAAGAAGAGGGTACTGGTTTTTCCATCGTTCACAGGCTATCTCTTTAGATGTGGAATTGGTGTATAGGCCAAGGAAACAGGTGAAATGATCTCGAGGGAGATGCAGAGGAACGGTATCTAGGTGGGGCCGGGCTGCAGCACAAGTTATACACGCACTCCTATTGGCCTGGGCTGTAGTATATCTCACCCAATGAAGCCACACATTATGATCTGCAAAGCCAGTTTCTGTGACTAAGGTTTCTTTCACTGTGTAGGGTTTCCTTCCCTCCTGACTGCGAGCAAGGGACAGTAAGGGGTTTCCAGGGGTTGGAGTGGGGCCAATGAACCTACTTGCCAAATCCTTTAGGTAGAACTGGCCCCAAGGTGCATAATTTCTATAATTTGACGGGTATCTTCTGAGTACGTACATGCCCAGATCTGTCCTTTGTGGGTTCTGCAATGTTAGGGTCAGGGGGTAACATTTGTGGGGACCCTTGCAAGTTATAGTATTTGGATATAGCTGACAACCACTGGGCCAAGTTTCCCCCACATTTCTGTCAAATAAACGCATTCTATGTATCAGGTTCTTTCCCTGTTCATCCTTACTTTTTAAAGCCTTTTGGGGCCTATATCCCCAATCTTCCCCTGTGTTAGTGATGACATTAGACCAGAAGGAACAGTAAGAGTTACCTGCTTCAGTAGCACAGATATAGTATTGGAACAGTTTATACTCCTGTATGGTCATCAAATCATAACATCTGCAATCAGCAACATCACAGTAATCAAAGTCATATACTTGAAGTTGTATATAGAAAGGCTGAGCACTCTCCCAATGGACCACACACAGACTATTCAAAATTATGATATTTATTACACCGATATATAGATCAGGAACAAAGTGAACATATAACAAATTACACAGTAAAAATACACCTTAAAAAATACAATAAAAGTTATTTGAATAAAAAGCGTTCAGATAAAAAGCATTAATGATTCATCTGCGGTGGTATACAAAAGATTAATATATGCAACCTGAATGAAGATATGCTGATTGGGAGAAAAAAGGAGTCGATATCAATTCAATATGTTCGATATTGTGAAAATAATTTTCGACCATAAGAAAATAAATGTTCGAATAAATATAAGAACAAGTTTTTTCCTTTCGAATAAATGTCCAAACTGGAATACGATATTCGATATGAACTTGCAGTAATAATGTTGATTAAATATTATTCAATCAATATTCCCTGTGTGGCAATGCGAAAAGAATGAACATTCACTCTTGTGAAATGCCGTCTGGCTATAGCTCACGGTGGCGTCCCACGTGGCTGATGAAGTCAGATTCGGCTGGTACCTGTTAATGATGATTCAACAGGAGCAATGTGAACGATGTAGCCCTCTGTGTAGAGATTCTTTAGTAGGAGAGTCTTTAAATGCAGCTCTGTCACTTCAAGGGTTTAAATGTTCGCTATATGCCATATGGATCCATCAGGGTAAAAAGAAGTCGATTCCAGTTATTGAAGTCAAAAACGTCCATCAGCTGATGTGCGGGTCTTTTGAAACCAGACGCGTTTCGGGGTCTTTTCCTAGCCCCTTCCTCAGTGGTTAAGTTGACCCAGAAGACCAAAGGACTTCTGTCTGAATGTGGTTCCCAATAATGAAATTTCAGCGGAGGTTTTGGGCACAAATCTTTGTAGAAACATTTGTCTGAGCTTACATAACCCCCCCATATGATGAATAGAATGAAAAAGGATATCATCATTGTACAGGAGGTGGGTCAGGATTCGTGATTCTTTTACAGTGGGATGCGTGTATCCAAGTCTTTTTTCCCTCAAGTTTCACTGAGGTAGCTGTGGTGAGCAGTACTTGGTAAGGCCCCTCAAATCTGGGTTCCAGTGTCTTTCTGACGTGTTTCTTTACCAGGACCCAGTCTCCGGGCTGCAACTTGTGACTTCCAGGAATCTGTTCAGGATCTGGAATTGAAGAAAAAACTTGAAAATGTAGATCAGTCAAATGTTTACATAGAGCAATCACATAATCAGCTAGACAGTCATACTGTAACGCAAGCTGTTCTGGAAAATACTGTCCTAGCTTAGGGGCACTACCAAATAGGATCTCAAAGAGGGATAGTTTCTCTTTTCCCCTGGGAGTATGGTGAACACTGGCCAGGGAAATTGGAAGGGTTTCTGGCCATGGTCTGCCAGTCTCTTGGGCCATCTTCAGCATCTTTAGTTTCAGAGTGCCGTTCATTCTCTCTACTTTTCCGCTGCTTTGTGGTCGGTATGGAGTATGAATGGCCAATTGCGTTCCCAGAGCTGTCCATATTTCCTCTGCAATGTCCGCAGTGAAAGCAGTCCCTTGATCACTCTCGATCACTTCAGGTACCCCGAACCGGCAAACCACTTCGTTCAACAACTTCTTCACAGTAGTTTTCGCTGTCTGGTTCTTCACGGGGTAGGCTTCTGGCCATCCAGAGAACATGTCTACAACCACCAAAGCATAATGGAACCCCTGTGCAGGGGGCATTTGGATGTGGTCGATTTGGATCCTTTGGAAAGGGTACAAGGGTTTTGCTAGGCACTTTGTGGGAACCTTCTCCAGCTTCCCTGGATTGCACTTGGCACAGACCATGCAGCTGTTCACATATCGAAAGGTGTAGGTGGAGATGGCGGGTGCAAACCATATGGAGGATATGAGATTGTTCATGGCTGTCTTCCCTAAATGTGTGGGTCCATGGGCCCAACAGACTACATTTGGATATAAACTTCTCGGTAGGCACAGGAGGTGGCCCAATCTCCATATTCGATCTTCATCTGGGCCAGCATTTTTCCGAGCCCACACCTCATGCTCATCATCTGTAGCCTCACATTGTCTGTCTTCCAAGATATCCTTAGTGAGGAACAATCCCTTTGGAATTCCACCTTCTTTCCTGGCCACTTTACCCGGAGCGAAAGCCATTATGGTGCTGAGATCCTTCATTTCCCTCACTGCCGATTCTTTAGCTGCCTTGTCTGCTAGAGCATTCCCCTGGGCCTCTGGAGTTTCCGCTTTTGAATGAGCTTTGATCTTCAAAATTGCAGCTTGTATGGGGAGGCTCAGGGCTTCCATCAGGGCCTGCACAGCTTCCGCATTCTTCACAGGTGTGCCTCCAGCTGTCAGAAACTTCCTGCTTCTCCATATTGGTCCAAAGTCATGGGCTACTCCAAAGGCATAACGTGAATCAGTATAGATGTTTGCAGTTTTCCCTTCTGCCATCTTGCAAGCCTCAGTCAGAGCTATTAATTCAGCCTCCTGTGCTGATTTATCCGGTGGAAGGGGTTGTTGCTGTAATACTGTTTCCATTGAGGTAACTGCATATCCTGTGTGGAATTTTCCTATTTCATCTGCGTATCTAGATCCATCCACAAACAGTGTCAAGTCCGGGTCCAGAATAGGAGTTTCTTTGATGTTCCATAGGGGCTCAGTTTCTTGTTCAATTAATTGTAGGCAATCATGGGCTTCCCCGTTATAAAACTCATCATCTGAGTATGTGGCATCGATGTTGTCGTCCTTCCCTTCTTGAGACCCCCCTTGAGGGAAAGGAAGGAGTGAAGCTGGATTGAGAACATGGCATCTGCTGATAGTGACCGTATCCGGAAGTAAGAGAGAACACTGCATTCTGAGATGTCTAGCTGCAGACAAGTGTTTTGACTGAGTCTGTTGAAGGATGGCTGATATGTCATGAAGGGCCAGGATTTGAAGTGAATGACCCAGGATAACATCAGCTGTTTTGTCCAATAGCAAGTGACATGCATGAATGGCTCAGATACATGATGGACTTCCTCTGGCCACTGGGTCAAGCCTGGCAGAGTAGTAGCCCAGAGGGCGACTGCGGCCTCCATGTAGTTGGGTTAGCACACCTGTGGCATATCCTTGACGTTCCATGACGTAGAGTCTGAATGGTAAGTTGTAGTTCGGGAGACCCAAGGCTGGAGAGGATATGACTGCCTGTTTTAACAGTTCAAAGCCTTGTTTGGAACACAATCATACAAGGGCTGCATGAGGATTGAAGCATCCAGAATCCATGGTCGGCAGTATGAGATTAGTCCTAGAAAGGCTTGAAGTTGTTTTGGTGTTGCAGGCTCAGTCATCTTCATAACCGCTGTCTTTCTATCTTCAGTCAAGTGTTTAGCCCCAGGGCTGAGACAATGGCCTAGGAAGACCACCTTGTCCTGACACCACTGGATTTTCGCAAGACTGACCTTGCATCCTTGTCGAGCCAAGAAGAGTAGTAATGCAACAGAAGCTTCTCTGCATGTTTGTGCAGTGTCAGCACACAAGAGCAAATCATCCACATATTGCAGGAGTGTCACTGTATCATGCTCCATTCTCCATTCATCCAGTATGGAAGACATGGCTTTACTGAACTGAGAAGGACTGTTCTGTGCTCCTTGGGGCATGACCGTCCAGGTATATTGGCATCCAGCATGTGTGAAAGCAAACAAATATTGACTGTCTGGATGAAGTGGCACAGAGAAGAAAGCATTTGCCAAATCAATTACAGTGAAACGGGTGGCTTCTGGAGGCACTCATGACAAAAGGGTATATGGGTTTGATACCACTGGTGTTTCCAGGATTGTAACTTCATTGACAGCCCGTAGATCTTGTACCATACGATAAGTGTCTGGCTGTCCTTTTCCCCCCTTCTTTTTAACTGGGAAAAGGGGCGTGTTACACGGAGAGGTTGTTTTAATTATTGCTCCCTTTTCCTGGAATGCCAGGATTTGCTTAGTCACCGCATCTATTTGTGCCACTGACAATGGATATTGGGGTTTACGTGGTAGGATGGCACCTGGCTTGAGCATGACTACTACCGGCTGGACCTTTAATCTTCCAATATCTTGTGGCCCTGAGGACCATAAATGGGGAGGTATCAGCTTCATTACATCTGATGGGATAGCTGTTCCAGATATCTCATCCTGTATTATTTGTAGGGCAACAAGCATAACTGTCTCTTCTGGTTGTAAGAGGGAAGAAAGTGTAATTGTTCCGTCTTCATGGAACTGGATGTTTGCTTGCATTTTCTGGAGTAGGTCTGCCCCCAAGAGGTTGAGAGGGCAGGTAGTAGACACTACAAATTGTGACAGGACCGTGGGAGAAAGGACTAAACCTGAGGACACAGGCAATGGTTTAGTCAGCACAGATGTTTTTACCTCTCCATCAATGCCAATACATTGTACAGTAATATTGTCCAGAAAGGACGGGTCATAGATCTCTTCAAGTCGGAGCACACTTCTGGCTGCACCAGTATTCACAAGAAAGGTGTGTGGGTTCCCCCCCACCTGCAGCTGTACAGTTGGTGTAGGGCCACACTGGGGAGGACACAAAGCCATAGTATTAATGGCCTCTCCGACTTGTGGATCTGGCTTGCCCCTGTCCTACGGTTGATTTGGGGGTGCCCCCATTTGTTGAACTGCCTGGGCAGTTTGTTCCGGTGCCCAAGGAAATTGGGAAGGTCTCCTCTGCCCCTCCCTTGGCCGATGTTGGCATTCCCGTTTGAAATGTCCCTGTTGTCCACATCCATAGCAGGTGATACGGGCTCTCCAGGCTGGATCCTGAAATCTGTCTTCTGCTCCCCTGGGCCCTTCCCTGCTAACCATGACAGGATGAGTTTGAGGGGCTGCCTCAATGCTTTTTGCTATTACTACAAGTGTTTCCAAGTCAACCGTCCGATACTCAGGGCGGGCAATTTTTAAGGCTTTTTGGATAGGTATTTTTAGCCCATCCACGAAGGCACTGGATAACATTCTTACTTGCACTGTATCATTGCAATTGAATCCTAGATCCCGGAACATCTGTTCCATCCTGTTAGCAAATTTTTCTACGGATTCACTTTTATCCTGCTTCATATCTTGTATCTGAGTAGCTTGATCAGCTAATCTCCCCCTTGCCCATTCTTCCAATTTCTGACTAAACTCCTCCCCTGACTCATATGTCTTTAAGTGTTCTTCTGATGCATACGGTGGGAGATTCAATTCTCGCTGCATGGTGGGCCAGAAGGAGTCCCCTGCTTTGATTTGTACCAGCCCAGACAAGTCCCTCCATGCAGCTGAATGCGTCTTCCTTATCTGCTCTATAGAAAGGCATACGGTGCAGTTCTGGATCCGGGAGTGAGTTCACTAAGTTTGTGGCTTGGGTGGGGCTAAACGTAACATATCTTCCTCCTGTTTTATACTCCTCACTGGACCTGGCTGTTGAGGTCTGGGCTTGTCGTGTTAGGATGTCTATTTGGCCAGACAGTTTGGCTACCATCAGATCCAGTTCCTTCTCTTTCTCTACTCTGGACATATCATCCAACTCAGGTGGTTCCTCATCTGCTACACCTTCTGGTACACCTGTACTCTCCTCATTGTCTGTTCTATGATCCTCCGTTCTGCTAGATTTTGCAGCTCCTGTTCTCTTCACTCCCCCCCCTCTCCTGCCCCCATCATGATTGACACCACTGATTTCCCTCTTTGTGACACTCCCCTGTTTGGTACGTAGTAGGTGCCGTCAGCATTTATGACTGGATATATGGACGCTGGCAGGGGGGTCATGGGCTGAGTTGTCTCCTGTGTTTCCCCAAGGGAGATGAGAGGCGGTACATTATCTGCAGCCACAAGGAGGGGGGAGGCTGAGGGGTTTGCAGCCACTGCTATCAGAGAAGAGGCGTTACGAAGCATGGGGGCTCCACATGCCAGGCAAGTGTTATGTGCATCCGGATTTTTTTGCCTGCAGCCAGTACAAACCCACCCCTCAGGTCTCTGTTGGGGGAGGGCACTTTTCAACAGGGGCTGTGAGTTCCTTTGTCTGTGAGCACCATGATATGGTGGTGGTTCATCTGGTCCCACAGTATACATATACATCTTTGTTTTTTCATCCCATCTTTCTGTCCCTCCAGTTGCCATAAATCGACTTGCCGCTCGGTGCCATGCCTGTACTGCACCTAATAATCCTTCATCATTCAGCTTTCCCCGACATCGCTGTATCAGCCGTTTCAATATTTCAACATTCAATTCTCCATTTATATGACATCCTGCATTCTTCATTAACTTCTTATAACTTTTCACATGTTGACTTCCTTCTTCTCTCGCTACAATCTGAGGAGCAGTATATTCTCCTTCTCCATGTGAGTGGGACTGGCCCATCTTAACAACAGTATTTCAGACTGACACACACACAAAACAGAGGAGTGATCAGCACCTTTAACCCTTTCCTCCGCAGCCAAAGGATTCACCCTCTCCACTGGTTTGCTCAAATCTGACTATCACGTCTGACTAGTCAGCTGGGACTCCCCGCACGTCTTCCCCCTAGAGGGTCAGGTGGGCTCCGTCGCGTCTTCCTGGGGTCAGGTCAGGTAGTCTCCGCAGTCTTCCCTTAGATCAATGAGTCATGTGGTTCTAACGTCTTCCTGGGGTCAGTTCAGGTAGTCTCCGCAGTCTTCCCTTAGATCAATGAGTCATGTGGTTCTACCGTCTTCCTGGTCAGGTCAGCCGGAGTTCCTTTGTCCCACACCTCGGCGCTACAGCGCCCCCTTCCAAACCAGGAGGTTACTGTCCCCTCCCTTTGTCTGTGGTTTTACCGTCTGTGCTTCACTCACTCCTCACATAAATCACAGACACACACAAAACATATACACACCAGAGTGATCTATGATTTCAGACTATTGGTTCAATAGACTCTAAGCTTTCAGCATTACAGCCGACTACTATACTTACATCAGTACCACCCCACAGCAGACGGAGCTATCTGAGCATGACGAAGTAAATAGCAGAAAGGCAGATAAGATAAAAGTTTTCTCACCTTTCTTTGAGGCTGCAGTCCTCTCCCCTCTGCCGTTCGTCAAGCTCAGGGCCCGTCTTGTCGGCTGTTGGAAGCTACTTTCGCTCAGAGTCCCTGTTCGGGCGCCATTTGTTAAAGCCACACTTAAATTAGGGCATTTAAGATACACTCTGGTGTTCCGAATCGATGTACCCTCAGGGGGTTAATATCCACGCGTGGTAGAAAGACTGAACACTGACACAGAAGTTGGTCAAAGCAATCTCACTCTAACTTTTATTACATGAGGTAGACATATATATATCTTCAGAAGAGGGCAGTCCTCACTGAGACACAAACCATTGTTTCATTGGTCAAAGGGAAAAAGAGATAAGAGAAACAGAGATAATACTCAACATCTGCGCAGTGGGTACCACCTTGGAATGTTAAGCTAATTGTAAACATCTAAGGATCTCCATTTTGTAATGGTGGACAGTCTAACACTACTACTGCATACGTCATATGTGACACTTCAAAGAGGTGCTTCTCTATAGGCAGTGAACAACATATATCATCAAGTCATATGATTGGTTTACACATTCCACCACACTCCATGGGACACCTGCAAAGAGGTGAGAGATCAGACACTGCCCACAGCACTTTGCCCCCTTCCTCTCCTGCTTGAGACAAAGAGAGGGGTGGGAGGGAGGCACTTGGAAAATAAAAAGTTTAACTCATTACAGTCCTAGAGATACTAAATATAGAATAAAATTCACACATCTTTAACAGTAAAATTCACACATCTTTAACACCTATAATGCCTCCCATAATGTGCCACTAAAAAATGCCCCCTTAGTGCCACCAGATGCCATAGTGCCCCCCATATGCTAATAAAAAAGGCCTCTTTAGAGCCCCCACTTCCCCATAGTGTTGTGCATTTTCATACGTATACAATATTATCTAATGACATTATAATCAAAATGAATGCTCATCTCATTGCCTTTAAGAATAAGATCAGCCTGAACCAAAGTTTTGTTATGTGGCTGAAAAAGCCAAGATAAGTTCATGGCAAGTTCAGTTTATATGAAAAAATAATAATTGTTGAACATAAATGGACATTGTATTTAAAAAGTTATTACTAAAGATATGAGACCATCTGGTAAGGAGTATGCCAACTCCCTACAACATGTCTGTCTGGAGAGAACATGGTTACTTGATAAGGACTCATGTCCTTGGAGCACACCTGCTGTATGAGGTTCAATTTATATATTCATAATTATATCATATATATCTTTGCATGGTATATTTAGTTTACAACATATGTTAATCAATAATTCATATAATGTGTTATCTATGTGTAACAACAATGTATCGATTTATATATATGTCATACTATGTATTTACCATTTAGAAGGTATTGTAGAAGATACAAAAACAAGTAAGTTTAAGTTAATTGGATTCCAAAACAATAGTTATTCATGGATAAATGAAATGTACAAGTTCCGATGCCAAGCATCAAAGCCGCTCAGCCTATATTTCAAAAAGATAGGAGAAGACAGTCAACTCCAACAAGTCCAGGATATAGGTAATTAAAAGTGTAAGGAAAAGACCTTCCTCAGTGATTTATGGTAGAAAGGTCAACGAGGTCCTGTGAAAGTATTATTAGATATTTAATTTTAATGCTTAAAAGTTGGGATGTTCACCTACAGTACCGCAGTGCCATCTGGAGGCAGATGGGCAACATTATATTATTTCATTATTTGCTCTATACCATTTTAGGAGTTGAGATAACGTCATGAGGTTATTAGCATGCGAATACACCCACCCTACCTGATTGGGAATCCATAATCTAAAGGGGATGATTCTTAGATAAGGGGGGGAGTAATTACTCGTGTGCGGGGTAGCATGAAAAGGTAGCAAGAGAAAAAAAGAAAGCTAGAGAAAAGATCCATATATCCATTGATCCATCCATTCATTCAATCAAAAAGAAAACTTTACCAGAAGAAACTTGGATTACTCTTTTTGGATTACTAGGAAAGTTCTTCAGAACTGGTCCCATCTGAACTCTGTCTACCTTTGACCCGGTAACGTATATTTTGCTTACTACTCGTGATATTAATAAGATATTTCTCTCGGTATATAGTCAAGAGTTCCCATATTGTGGGAATATATAGTGTTAGGTGCCTCCATAATGCTGATTATTCTCTTAGCAAAGATGCATATTGTTAATGGAAGATCTGACATTATTTGAAAAGAGGACTAAACCCTTGGAAAGTTATTTTCCTTAGTCTGATTACCGAGCTGAATATTTTATCATATTAATATCATATATTTTTGATTGGTCATAGGAAAACAGAGTCAAGGGATAACAGTTATTTTCCTGTAAATCCGTGTTTTAATGGTATAACCTGTTTGATAACAGAAGATCCTAAGTTTCTCTTGGTACATGAGTCCATTTGTTAAAAGTATGACACTGGTTGTCAAGAATCAATAAATCATACTGTGCTGATCAGATAGGGGTGTGTTAACACCACCGTGTGGTACATTTTGGATGTTACGTTGTAACTTCATCATTTGTTTTGCAGTTGTATTGTTTTTATATTTTGTTTTTATAATAAACTATTATATATTTTTGCATACAATTGATCCTTTGTTTCACTGCTTGCACAAATCAAATTAAGATACTTGATAAAAAGAGCTTAGAGGCGTTTTTTATGTCCGCCTGAAGGATAATATATTTTTATATTTTTTTTATCCTCTCTTTTATATGATGATTCTTTTTCATATAGAAGATATATGACAATAGTGCCCCCAAATAATGCCCCTATAGTGCTAACAGATGCCCCATAGTGCTGCTCTCCCCTATAGTGCCCCCCATAATGTGCCAATAATAAAAAAAAAAGCCCCTTTAGAGCCCCCAGATGCCCCCATAGTGCTCCTCTACCCCATTGTGGCCTACCATAATGTGCCAGTAAGAAATGCCCCCATAGTGCCCCCCCAAAAATAGGCAAGAAATAAATGCCCCCAGAATGCCCCCCCCCCCCAAAAAAAAAAATGGGGCTGTAAGAAATGCCAGCTCCCCCCATAGTGCCAGCTCCCCCCGCAAAGAAAAAACAAACAAAATAAAAAACACTAATACTTACCTCCATCAGCAGCGATGTGAAGCAGGCCTCTTCTGGCGTGTGTCCCCCGCTGTGTGCTGCCCGGATCAGGCGGCGCGATGATAATGATGTCATCGCGCCGCCTGAGCCGGCCTTTGATGGGCTGCAGGCATTAGTGCCTGCGACCTATCAGAAGAACAGGGAAGGGAGACGCCTTTCCCTCCCCTGCCGCAGCACAGGCATCTGTATCGCTGTCCTGAGGATGGCGATACAGATTAATATGGAGATGCCTGCCACCACCACATCCAGGGCCGTGCCACCTGTGGTGATCGGGGGTGCGGCCCTGAGGAATAAAAAATAATAATAATAATAACTATTTGTTAAAGACGGCCTAGCGGCCTTTTTTTAGGGCGGCCTGGGGGGCAATTGCCTCCCTGTCCCCCGTCCCAGCCCGCCCCTGGACCGAATGATGAATAAGACGGGCCTGCTGTCTCATCCATTTCCCTGCCCACACCACACCCACTTTTTTTAGACCTGGCGTAGGCGGAGAAAAGGCGCAGATTGCTACGCAAATTACCTTTGCGACACAATCTGCGCCAGAAAAAGGCCTAATATAGATGTATTTCTGGATATAAATGACCCCATAGTGTGTCATGTATAGAGCTGGATGTGGAGGTACAAAGTACAAAGTGTATCTTTATATAATGCATTCCAGCGCTCATGCATTCTATATGATGATGGATATTATATTAGGGTGTTCTACAGTGGGATGCGAAAGTTTGGGCAACCTTGTTAATCGTCATGATTTTCCTGTATAAATCGTTGGTTGTTACGATAATAAATGTCAGTTAAATATATCATATAGGAGACACACACAGTGATATTTGAGAAGTGAAATGAAGTTTATTGGATTTAAAGAAAGTGTGCTATAATTGTTTGAACAAAATTAGGCAGGTGCATAAATTTGGGCACTGTTGTCATTTTATTGATTCCAAAACCTTTAGAACTAATTATTGGAACTCAAATTGGCTTGGTAAGCTCAGTGACCCCTGACCTACATACACAGGTGAATCCAATTATGTGAAAGAGTATTTAAGGGGGTCAATTGTAAGTTTCCCTCCTCTTTTAATTTTCTCTGAAGAGTAGCAACATGGGGGTCTCAAAACAACTCTCAAATGACCTGAAGACAAAGATTGTTCACCATCATGGTTTAGGGGAAGGATACAGAAAGCTGTCTCAGAGATTTCAGCTGTCTGTTTCCACAGTTAGGAACATATTGAGGAAATGGAAGACCACAGGCTCAGTTCAAGTTAAGGCTCGAAGTGGCAGACCAAGAAAAATCTCGGATAGACAGAAGCGACGAATGGTGAGAACAGTCAGAGTCAACCCACAGACCAGCACCAAAGAACTACAACATCATCTTGCTGCAGATGGAGTCACTGTGCATCGTTCAACCATTCGGCGCACTTTACACAAGGAGATGCTGTATGCGAGAGTGATTCAGAGGAAGCTTTTTCTCCGCCCACAGCACAAAAAGTGCCGCTTGAGGTGGGCTAAAGCACATTTGGACAAGCCAGCTTCATTTTGGAATAAGGTGATGTGGACTGATGAAACCAAAATTGAGTTATTTGGCCATAACAAGGGGCGTTATGCATGGAGGAAAAAGAACACAGCATTCCAAGAAAAACACCTGCTACCTACAGTAAAATATGGTGGTGGATCCATCATGCTGTGGGGCTGTGTGGCCAGTGCAGGGACTGGGAATCTTGTCAAAGTTGAGGGACACATGGATTCCACTCAGTATCAGCAGATTCTGGAGACCAATGTCCAGGAATCAGTGACAAAGCTGAAGCTGCGCCGGGGCTGGATCTTTCAACAAGACAACGACCCTAAACACTGCTCAAAATCCACTAAGGCATTTATGCAGAGGAACAAGTACAACATTCTGGAATGGCCATCTCAGTCCCCAGACCTGAATATAATTGAAAATCTGTGGTGTGACTTAAAGAGAGCCGTCCATGCTCGGAAGCCATCAAACCTGAATGAACTAAAGATGTTTTGTAAAGAGGAATGGTCCAAAATACCTTCAACCAGAATCCAGACTCTCATTGGAACCTACAGGAAGCGTTTAGAGGCTGTAATTTCTGCAAAAGGAGGATCTACTAAATATTGATTTCATTTCTTTTTTGTGGTGCCCAAATTTATGCACCTGCCTAATTTTGTTTAAACAATTATAGCACACTTTCTGTAAATCCAATAAACTTCATTTCACTTCTCAAATATCACTGTGTGTGTCTCCCATATGATATATTTAACTGACATTTTTTATCGTAACAACCAACGATTTATACAGGAAAATCATGACGATTAACAAGGTTGCCCAAACTTTCGCATCCCACTGTATATGATGATGTGTGTTGTACTATCATACTTCCCAACCATCCTGGGACAGCTATTGCATGTTCAGCTCTCAACCAGGACTTAGGGCTGTTTCACACGAGCGAGTCCATTGCGGGAATCACGCTCCGTGTGTGAGTGTGATCCTCTGCTCTGGACTTGCAGGAGCGCACAGTATTATCATGATGTATAATGCTATGTGCCTCTGCTTGACCTTATTTCTACAGAATCATACCGACAGCTTTATGTCACTATGATTCTGTGGAAAAAAGGCCAAGCAGAGACATATAGCATTATACATTCTGATAATGCCGTGCGCTCCTGCAAGTCCAGAGCGGAGGATCACACTCACACACGGAGCGTGATTCCCGCAATGGACTCGCTCGTGTGAAACAGCCCTTAGGGTACGGTTACACGATGACATTTGGATTTTTGTAAGATTGACGCAGTCGCAGCATGACGCATATCGCAGTGTGCTGTCACTGACTATCATTACAAAAAGTGTTGTGCAACATTGCTGTGACAAATAGTTGCGCAACAAATGTAGTTGTGTAGTCAAGCCCTTAGAGATAGTTGAGTGCAATGGCAACGTAAGGAGCCATTAGCTCCCTGCTTCACCATTCATCTGCCGGGCTGAAAAACTGAGCGCTGAGGCGGGCGAATGATGATCTTTCCCTGGACCCTGCGGGCAGCAGGGGTGATGATGTCACTTCATTGCCCTGATGCTGGGGAAAGCAGGATGTGCACCTTTCACATAGGGAACAGGGCTAGGTGGGTGGCTTTCTTTCATTTATTAACAATACAAGGGCCAGCACTAAAGGGGCATTCCACTGTGTGTGGGCACTATTCTACTGTGGGTGGGGGCACTAAAGGGGACTAGGCAGGATTGTGGTGTGTTTTGACAGACATTGCACTGATGTGGCTGAGCATAAAAATAAATGAGCTGTAGGAGGCTAAGTGAGCTGCTAACAGTGTCCATCCTTTTTAACAGTTGGGAGGTATGATTAGTATTGTGCCCCACTGTCAGCTACTTCTTTTGGGAGTGTGATGTACTCCTTTTTGGGGTTAGGAAAGTGGCCACTCTACCCAGGACAGCTGCTGACAATCCTGCCCCAGAGGTGCCATGTGGGGAGGCCTTACTTTCAAATAAATAACTTAAAGAATCCCCAACTAATGCTATAAAATCTATCAGGAAGCTGAAGCCATCCTGTGTATGAACCTGCCCGCGCTGCCCTCTTGTATTTAGCACACCTGGGTAAGAAGTTAGTCTACGGTAAAATGGCGGTTGAAGAGACAGAATACATTCTGTGTGCTGCTATGCTGCTGCTTATACACGTGGAGGCAGACAAGTTCCAGAGCAGGAAAGACTGCGTCAGGCGCCGGTATGAGGAGGTCCACATTTGTGAGCGCGGACATCTCCAGTTTTACAGCTTCCGCCTTGGTCTGCGCTGACGGAAGTTGCTCTTGGTATGTTGTCATTTCCTAGGCTGTGGTTGTTCGGGAAGCGTAAGGAGGAAGCCTGAGGTAAATACGTTTACTCTTTTCTGGTTGCTGCGAGGACGACATTAGGGCGCTTGTAGAGAGTGCTTGCTTAGTTCGCTCCATAGGCGCAGACATGATGCATGAGGCTGGAGAGACGTCCGGTTGTTTGTGTGCCTGCTGTCTGGCCCGGAGATGTCAGTGTTGTCTCCGCGTATACTGTGGGTTATGTAATTCGCACCCTGTGTGGTAACCTGTATAGGATAAGCGCCTTATGTTGTGTGATACGTGTTAATGCAACCCTATAGGGGGAAACTGCATAGCTCTGCAGACTGCAATCTAATGTCGTCAGTGAGGGATGCCAGAGTGGACGTCGCGCTCTATTGAGCCCCTTCATGTTGGAAATCCGTTCTGGGTTGACTTTACCATGTATCTGCAAAACAGTAGAAGCCGCTTTTATGTCATTTTTCCATAGCTGGATGGATGCCACAATAATTGTTGTGCAGGAATTTTCTAGGAATCCACTATTTAAAGGGAGTCTGTCATCAGCATTTCACCTTTGTAACCCTTCCCATAGGTTTCTAGCCTCCTTACAGTTAATAAAAACGTTACCTTTAGCATAAATCCTGGACTTATAAAACCGGCAAAAAACATCTTTGTAGCATATGCAAATGAGAGCTCGCAAGTGCCCAGGGGCGGCGTTACCCTCGTAGGTGCCCTGCTAGCTCAGCCTTTTCTTCGCTCCCCCCGCCCCTTCCTACCCTCCGACCCTCGTAGGGTACCTATGAGTGCGCAGGATCTCGGCGAAACATCAAGTTAGTAGATGGGGGGAAGCGAAGAAAAGGCTGAGCTAGCAGGGCACCTACGAGGGTAACGCCGCCCCTGGGCACTTGCGAGCCCTCATTTGCATATGCTACAAAGATGTTTTTTGCCGATCTTATAAGTCCAGGATTGATGCTAAAGGTAAAGTTTTTATTAACTGTAAGGATGCTAGAAACCTATGGGAAGGGTTACAAAGGTGAAATGTTGATGACGGACTCCCTTTAAAGCCGATCTTGTGGCATATTTCTGAGACAGGTCAGTTCTAGTACCCTAAACTGCACAAAAATATTGTTCGGATCACCTGATAAGGGCTCATTCACATAGCCGTTGTTCGGCCGTTCCGTGCATTGGAGGCCGCTTACCGTGGTATCCTGCCGGGTGTCCATTGGGTTTACAAAAAAAATTAAAGTTTAAAGTAAAAAAATAAAAACACGTTCATGGACTGCCCCCTGCTCTCCATCCACAGTGTGCCAGTGAATGTAAGCGCACTGCAGCAGTGTATATTGTCGCACCCCCGTCCGGTCAACCGTCTGTATAGGAGTCTGCAGGTTAGTGGAGAGGCTGGACTGAGGTAGGTTACAGGTGTTAAAATATAATAATCCTGTATAATCCAGCTGTATTACTTACAGCTAAATTCCGTAGAAGAGGAGGCAGGGTGGGCGGCGCGTCACTCACTACGTCATGCACTGGCGCCGCCCTCTTTAAGAATGAAGCAGGCGGCGCGGGCGTGTGATGTAGTGAGTGACGCCTCGCCCGCCTGTCTCCTCTTTTCTACTTAGTTGTAAGTAATACAGCTGAATTATACAGGATTATATTTCAACAATGCCTACATGTTAGATACCGTATTTTTTGCTTTATAAGACGCACTCCCCCCCCCACGGCCGAACGAACTCTCGCGCAGGCGCAGTACCCACTGAGGGCTGCGCCAGTGCGATCTGCAGGAGACTGAGGGCAGGAGCTTCATCCTCGTCACTGGGCATGCGCCGAGCCCAGTGACGACGTCTCTTCCCTCAGTCTCCAGCAAATCGCACTGGCGCAGCCCTCAGTGGGTACTGCGCCTGCGCGAGAGTTCGTTCGGCCGTGAGGGAGGGGAAGGAGAGGGATGAGAGGCTGTGGGCGGTTAGGCAGTCGGAAGGAATGCGTTCTGGGCACTGTAAGAGGGGCGTCACTGGGCACACTAAGAGGAATAAAACGCCCCTCGGGGCACCTTCAGGGCTAAGTAGCATAATCATAAAAGTCGTTTTTCTCATAAACTACTGGATGGATTACAAGATAGAAGAGCACAGCCAATTCAAGGTAAGCTGTGCTGCATGACTGCTTTAAAATCCGATTTTGGGTTAGGGGAGGTGACAGAATCCCTTTAAAGCAGAGATACTGCTTGAAGATTATAGACTTTACATATGAAAACTGCTTCATTACACTCTGCTTTCTTCTATAACAGTACTCACTATGAAAGTAGCGGTCCAGCCGGCGAGTGACATCACTCACTCTGTCATGCTCCTCCCACTTCATTAATGAAGCTGGCAGGAACGTGACTGACTGAGTGACGTCACGTGCTGGCCGGACTGCTGCTTTTATAGTGAGTACTGTTATAGAAGAAAGCAGAGCCATTAAAAGATTTTACATATAAAGTCTACTGTGTGCCCTGTGGTGTAATGGGGGTCACTATTCACACAGGGACAATATACTGTGACACATATGATACTGTGACCAGCATAAGATCATCTTATGCTGGTCACAGTATCATGTGTGTCACAGTATATTGTCCCTGTGTGAATAGTGACCCCCATTACATAAGATTCTATATGTGTGTCATTCACACATCCCCTGTAGTAGTGTATCATCCACAGGTCCCTCTCATAACAGTGCGTCATCCACAGGTCCGCCATAACAGTGCGTCATCCACAGGGTCCCCTATAACAGTGCGTCATCCACAGGTTCCCCTATAACAGTGTGTCATCCACAGACCACCATTAGTTCAAAACCCAGCAAAAAGCACACCTTTCTTGGTTCAAATTTTTTTTTCTCCTATTTTCCTTCTCAAAAATCTAGGTGCGTCTTATCATCAGGTGCGTCTTGTAAAGCGAAAAATACGGTAATATTATACAACAGTGAGTGGGGCCGGTGCATTAGATAACAGGGACTGCATCGGTCCCCGCTGTCATCCACAGATCCCCTCCATGACAGTGTGTCATCCACAGATCCCCAGATAAATTGGTCAATCAGGGGAGACAGTTATATGCCTACCCTGAATACTGCTCCAAAGCTGAGAGAACTTAAACTAGAAGGGGTGCAGTTACTACATAAAACTTCACTTTTAATATTTAAAGGTAAAAAGGCCCCTACAAATAAATAAATGATGATGGCCTCAGAGCTCAATTGGTCATTGGTGGAGGACCGTCAAGAGCGCCGGGTATGACCATCAAAATGACTGGGTGGGTGCCCACACCGTCTAATGGACCAGGGAAGACAAGATCCTATTGTCCCCCCATAATGGAAAGAGAGTTTCCAAAAGATTGGTACAGAACTTAATGTCACAGAGGCACCTGGGATGGACTAGCGGGTGGTTAAGGCTCAAGGGAGAAGGGGTAGTAGTAGTAGATGTAAACTGACCCTATAAAACCCTACTTGGCCTGGTACACCCTACATGTAATCCTAGGAATGGGGTCCAAAAACCCTGCAAGTGGTGGCCTGGGCTGGAACCTGATCCAATTCTGAAGGCCCTTAGAGGCCCTATGCAGAACCTAAATGGACCATGTGCCGGATCCTGGGGCAAAAAAAAAGAGCTTACAAAGCTATGCATGCGAAAAGAGTGTCCCGACGCGTTTCCTCCATATAAGCCCCTAGATTCTTCAGGGGACATGGGACATATTAATAGATATTACCCGAGGCAGGCGTATGGCTCAGCAGTGGGGTGTAACCTAGAATAAAACACATAACGGAAAAGAGCCATATAAGGATGTTGACCAAAAAAAAGCCTCAATCACCTAAATAGGGGATGAGAGAGGAAGTGGCACTTACTTGTTAGATGACCGCGGTCAGCGTATGGTTGTAAACCTGGCGAGGGGGTCACCAAAGTGATGGTGTCCTCTTTCAGTAAATAGTCCGGCAGCATCTGAGACTGCACAGCCACAATATAAAGAGGGGCCTGGTGGAACGCATGCGCCCGGCGTTTGCCGTCATCACATGACTAGGCGCCGGGCGATAACCTCAGAGGGTGCGCCGGCGCTTCCATAGTCACGTGATCGGGCATCAAGCGGTGACGTAGCCTAAGGCTCCATTCACACGTCCGCAAATGGGTCCGCATTCGTTCCTCAATTTTGCGGAACGAGTGCGGACCCATTCATTTTCTATGGGGATGGAATGGATGCGGACAGCGGCCCCGATCTTCGGGTCCGCAGCTCCGCAAAAGATAGAACATGTCCTATTCTTGTCCGCAGCTTGCGGACAAGAATAGGCATTTCTATAGGGGTGCCGGGCGGGTGTGTTGCGGGTCTGCAACACACCACGGACATGTGAATGGAGCCTAAAGCAGATGATCCAGGATGAAGTTAAGGAGTCGGTTAATAGCCTCCTGCAGAATCGCCCCAGCACCTCTGCAGCCGCTTCTATTCCCCCCTCCAGCGACCAGGAACTGTTGTCAGGATTGGAGGAAGAGGGAGAAAGACCATTATTGAATCCATACTTTGATCATGTAGCGGGAAAGCCACTTTTAGGCTCCATTCACACGTCCGCAATGTGTTTTGCGGATACACGGAGCCACGGATCCGCAAAACACGGAAAGCGGCAATGTGCGTTCCGCATTTTGCGGACCGTACATTGCTGACATAGAATATGCCTGTTCTTGTCCGCAATTGCGGACAAAAATAGGACATGTTCTATTTTTTTGCGGCGACGGAAGCACGGATGCGGAAGTGCGGATCCGCAAATGTGGATGCGGACAGCACATTCCGTCCCCATAGAGAATGAATGGGTCCGCACCCTTTCCTCAAAATTGCGGAAAGGATGCGGACACATTTTGCGGACGTGTGAATGGAGCCTTAGTGAGAGCCATCATGGGGTTGGATAATTGTAAAGAGCCACAGTCTGTTAGAGACTCCATGTTTGAAGGTCTGGGCCCTAGAAAGATTAAGGGTTTTGATGTCCAGGAAAATATTGCTGCTGTTATCAAAAAAGAGTGGAGTAGACCAGATAGAATTTTTTTTATTCCCTCTGCCTTAAAACGTAAATACCCGTTTGATGAGGATGTTTCAGCCTATTGGGACAGAGCCCCAAAATTGGATGCCCCAGTTGCCAAAATTTCCAGAAAAGCAGCCCTTCCCTTTGAGGACTCTGGTTCCCTGAAAGATCCCATGGATAGAAGGGCTGAGATTTATTTGAAAGAGCTGGGAGGCTACGGTGGGTGCCTTTAGACCTGCCATTGCGGCCTCCTCTATTGCAAGATCCCTGAAGATATGGATGAAAGTATTAGAAGATCATATTAAGGAGGGAACCCCTAGAGATGAGTTGCTTTCCTCCTTTCCAACCATATTTAATGCCATTGATTTCCTTGTGGATGCTTCTGTTGACTCTTTAAGATTCTCTGCTAGGGCTTCCGCCCTTTCTAATTCGGCTCGTACAGCCATCTTGTTAAAGGACTGGAAGGGTGACTCATCCTCCAAAGCAAAATTATGTGCAATACCTTGTCAGGGAGAGTTCTTATTTGGGCCTGTCTTGAATGACCTGCTGGAGAAGGCTTCAGACAAGAAGGGCTTCCCGTCAACTAACTAGCAATCTCATAACAGACCTTTTCGCCCTCAGCCAAATAGAAATAGTTATAGGAGGCGAGATGTATCCAGGCAGATTTCAAGTAATACTAGAAAATCCAAGGGTTATCTTTTTTTCTAGTGCAGAGGCCTCAAAAAAGCAGCAACAATGACGCCAGAGCCTCGGTAGGAGGTCGACTTTCTCTCTTCACAGAACATTGGAAGAAAATATCAAACAGCCCTTGGATAATCTCCATCCTATCGGAGGGCTACAAAATTAATTTTCTGAGAATGCTGCCAGAAAGATTCGTTATAACAGACTATCGATCCAGTCCCCAAAAACAAGCGACCTTGTTTTCAGAAGTATCTTCCCTATTAGAAAATAAGGTTCTGTTAGAAGTCCCAATGCAGGAAAGAGCAAAGGGGTTTTACTCAACACTCTTTTTTTGTAAAAAAGCCAAATGGCACCTACCGTACAATAATAAACGTAAAACTTCTGAACAAGTATCTAGTGTACGAGAAATTTCGTATTGAAACAATTAGACCAGTGATATTAAATCTGTTTCCAGACTGTTTTATGGCATCCCTGGATCTCAGGGATGCATACTATCACGTCCCCATACTTCCCGATCATCAGAGATACTTAAGAGCAGGGTGGATTTGATTTAAATTAAACTGATTTAAATCACTAGTCAGTAAGGCTTGATTTAAATCCTAGTTTTCTACATAAAGACTCATTCTTGCTGGTATAACTTATAATATGCAAGTAGATGAAGATTTTTAGAATAACAACTTTTCATATTAGTTTGATTAGGTTGATTCTGTATTCATAGGTTTGTAGAAGTTAGGATTAAGGTCTTTTTCTCAACTCTGTTCACGTTATAACATTTTTGCTGTGAAGAAGAGGCATGTGATCTCTGCTGAGTCAAATTCAGTTTTGAGAACTGCAAAAGTAAACCAAGCATCTGTGATAATATCTTGTAGGCAGAGAAACTGCCCAATAATCTTACAAAAACCTCTGGAAGAGCTTGACATTGTGAATGGATTAATCAAATTTATTTACCAAAAAAATTAAACATATACAGCCTTATTCTACATAATTAAAAAAACGAATCTTAATTTCATGATGGAATAACCTTTGGACGGTAATATATTTTCCTCCAAAAAGCATTTTATATTTTAAAAAAAATTTGATTTAAATTAATAGATTTTAATCATTGATTTTTATCCACCCTGCTTAAGAGTAGTGGTTCAGTTGCAGGACAAAATCCTCCACAATTTCGGGCTCTTCCCTTCGGGTTATCTCAAGCCCCCAGAATATTCACAAAGATTGTGGCAGAAATGATGGCCCATCTGAGAGAGAGAGATCTGGTCATTATCCCATATCTAGACGACTTTCTCCTTCTCTCTCGGACGTCAAATGAGCTAGATTAGCAGATTTCATGGTTCAGGGAGGTAATAGACAGGTTAGGTTGGGACCTGCACATAGAGAAGTCCAGCCTAGTGCCGAGTCAAGTGTGTACCTTTTTGGTGATGTCTCTAGACTCCAGAATGCAGATGTGTTTTCTTCCACCTTTACAAAGCTTGCCTCATCAGATCCCGGGTTCAGTGGCTTTCCTCTCGCCAGTCAGTGTCTCTGAGGGATGCCATGTCAGTCTTGGGTCTCATGACTGCGGCTATTCCCGGAGTGGAGTTGGCTCAATTCCACTCGAGACCTCTCCCAACAACAAATTCTGGAAATGTGGGACAAAAATCCTTTGTCCCTAGACTCAGAGATTCTTTTATCACCCCAGACGCTCTCCTCGCTGGAGTGGTGGATGAACCTGTTAAACCTTCAGGGAGGTGTTCCATGGCAGAGACAAAATGTCTTATTCCTAACCACAGATGCACGCCCTTTCGGTTGGGGGGCTCACATAGAATCTCTCCTTCTGCAGGGTCAGTGGAATCAGGAGATCCAGGCCCAGTCTCACAATTTCAGGGAATTAAACGCTATCCTAATGGCCCTGAGCGAGAGTCTTTAGCTAATAAAAGGCAGAAATGTTCAGGTTTAGTCAGACAGCATGACAGCGGTGGCATACATCAACAGGCAGGGAGGTACAAAATTCCCGAGTCTTATGTCTCTCAGTCAAAAGATTTTTTTTGTCTGGCAGAAAATTCTCTTTGATCAATTTCTGCAGTTCATTTAGAATGTAACAGCATACTTCCTGAGATGCCATCAGATTCGCCAGGGAGAATGGTCTTTAAGTCAGGAGATATTCAACGAGATTGATGATTGGGAGACCCCATAATGCAACTATCTCTTTGCCACCAGAGACAACAGAAGGGTAAAGAAAGTCTTCTCTCTTTTTCCAGAAGAGCGTCCGTCTGCTGTGGATGCCCTAGCTCAATCTTGGAGAGAGGGACTTCTTAACGCTTTTCCCCCATTGAAGTTACTGCCGAGAGTACTGAGGAAGATAAGAGAGGAGAATGCCTTGGTGATCATGATAGCTCCCTTTTGGCTAAGGAGGGTTTGGTTTTCTTGGCTACGCAGGATGTTGGTATCTTCCCCCTTGGGTCCTACCAGTCTTTCCAGGACTTCTGACTCAGGGTCCCATCCTTCATCCAGAGGTGATGAATCTGCATTTGACTGCCTAGCTGTTGAAAGGCAGATTTTGAGGAAGAAGGGGCTATCAGAGGAGGTAGTAAATACTCTTTTAGCAAGCCAAAATCTACTTATGGGTTTGGAAAGCCCTCTGTGCATTTGCAAATAGACCAGTCAATGTATTTGAAGCTCCTGACTTAGCTTTAGTTTTAGAATTTCTACAAGGAGAAAGAAGCTTAGACCTAGTACTCTAAAAGTACACGTTTCAGCCTTGAGTGCTCTGTTTGAGTTTAGGCTGGTTGAGCATCCCTGGATACAATTTTTTATTAAGGCAATCTCTAAATTAGCCCCAGCACAAAAGGTTAGAGTTCCTCCATGGGATCTAAATCTAGTTCTGTCCTCCCTTACGTCAGAACCCTTTGAGCACATTAAAGAGATCTCCATAAAGGTCTTAACATTGAAGTTAGCCTTTTTACTAGCCATTACATCAGCTAAGAGAGCAAGTGAAATCTCAGCCTTCTCTACCGAAAAGCCATATTTAAACATTTTGGAAGATCAGGTGATTGTCACCGGATTCTTCCTTCCTTCAGTGTCTTCTTCCTTTCATCGCTCTCAGGATATTATCTTGCTTTCCTTTTGTGCCTCTCCAAAAAATAAAAAAGAATCAGAATTCCATTGTTTAGATGTCAGGAGATGTTTATTACAGTACTTGGAAATCACCCAGTCTTGGAGATCTTCCTCTAAGCTCCTCATTTCTTTTCAAGGCAAGAAAAAAGGTTCGGCTGCTTCCTCACAAACTATAGCCAGATGGATAAGACAAGCTATTCTGTTAGCTTATTCCTCCAAGAGCGGTCTCTACGTCCTGGGCAGAGAGATCCTCTGCTTCCATTGACCAAATTTGTAGGGCTGCCACATGGAGTTCTCCCCACACGTTTTTCGGGCGTTACAGGCTTCAGTTACCTTCTCAAGAGGGTCTAGTATTTTGACGTAAAGTCCTTCAGGCAGTTATCCCTCCCTAATCTGATCTCACTTATAGATCCAAGGGTGCTGTCATAGGCGAGGGGGGAAATATGTGATTACACCTACCGGTAATCTTTTTTCCTTGAGCCTATGACAGCACCCGCTTAATTCCCTTCCCCAAAAAATGTGTGATATATATATTATATATATGTATATATATATGTGTGTGTGTTTCTTATTGGTATGAGATGTTTGTTTCCTTAGTTCTTGAAATAGTACTGGCGTGAGAGAGGTTGGTACCTCCTTTTTAAAGTGGTTTTGTTTCCCGTTTCCTGTCCTGAGGAGGGGGCGGACGCTATCTAAGGGTCCTGTCATAGGCTCAAGGAAAAAAGATTACCAGTAAGTGTAATCACATATTTCTCATGACAGAAACCCTTTAATGTTCATGCACCAATTGAGATGGCAATTGGAATAAAAGTACCTTTCCTTCCTGATAATTGCCTGCTCGTCAGTGGAGGTGAAGAACTGTATTTAGATGCAGTCATCACCTCCACTGTAAACGTATGGCTGCTGGCATCACTTGTCTACAGTAGACTTGTTATACAGTTTCATTTATTCTGGGGTCATCACTTTCACACGAACTATTGATCGCCAAATTTTGTGGATGTTTCTTTTATATACTCTACTGATAATTTCCCTGTGTATAAGGTTTCATTAAAAAAAAAAAAAAAAAAAACGGCTGCTGCTTGTTCACCAAGTGAATGGTATGTTTTCTCACGGAAAAAAATGGTTTCTGTGAAGCAGACCGCAATTTGCGGTCCCCAATGCACGGGCACCGTCCGTATGGCTGATGCTGACGGACGCAGACCCATTCAACCTGAATAAACTTGAAAAAAAATAGAACAAGTGAAGGGGTCTGCAGCTGTGATGCGGTGCAAAAACGTCCTGTGCCTCTATATTGCGCACCCACTGTTTGCAGGCCGCAATACGGGCCCCAGCCAACTACGGCCATGTGCATTAGCCCTGATTCATCATCCCCGTATATGCGGACCGGCCATTTGCAGCCTGTAATATGGGCACGGACAGCCATCGCCCTGTGTATGAGGCCTAAGGGGGAGTTCACATCACAGTTTCATTTTCCGTTCTTCTGATCGGTCAGAAGAAGAGGGGGGGGGAGTAAATTGTAAAAAATGGATCCTTTTGCATTTGTTTTAGCCATTTCTGTCTGAGATCAGTTTTTTTCAGATGGAACAAAAGCACTATATGTAGGACTTTTGTTCTGTCTGGAGAAACTTCTCAGACACTAATGGCTAAAACGGATGCCTAATGTGCATAACTGATGCAACTGGATCCTTTATTTTTCAGGATACCGTTTTTCTGTTCTTCTGACGGATCATAAGAATGGAAAAAGAAACTATGATGTGAACGCCCTCTAAGTCATCACTATCTGATCGGAGAGGGTCCAACAGCTGAGACCACCGCTGCTCAGCAGTGTGATTGTAGCTTAGTCTGGGCTAGTGACGGCATGTTTATTGGTCACATGACTTGGGGCAGCTCACCCACATAGAAGTAAATGGGGCTGCAATGCCATATATAGCCGTTATACAATGTACCGTGCTGTGAATGGTGCGCTGCGAACAGAATGCAATGCTATCTGGAGCACCATGGCGTCTTGAGAGAATTGTTTGGCGGGCCCATAGAAACACCCGGAAGCACTTCTGTGCGCTTTCGGGTCTGTGTATCTGCACTGCAAAAGATATTACATGTCCTATCTTTTGCCATATTTTGTGCATGGTGGACCCAATGAAATCAGTAGATCCATACCCTGATATGAAGTTCATACTGCTGGAGACAAGTGTGTAACTGACATATATCCGGGGACACATTGTTATACCGGAGACGAGTGTGGATCTGACTTTTGTGATATCAATAAAAAGTGATATACAATATGATAGCATAGTCTAATGTACATCAGATCACTTTGATTACTGCGATTCACTGAGGGATAGCATAGATGAGTGTGTATCCAACCATTTGTAGCATAAAAAGGTGTGCAAAGAGAAGTGTGTAGCTGTATGTTCTAACAGATAATACCTTGCTAGGGACACAGAATCCCCAGCCATAGACACACATATATTATACAGACACACTGCTAAATATGTATTTGTACAAAAATAAGGTATGTAAAATGTATGTACATGCACATATATAGTCCGTATAACATGTGCATATATAATTTATTTATAACTCTATATCACTATGCATTGCTAGGGATCAAAAGCCTTACTAGTGAAAATAACATAATCATGATTACCATGTCTGTGATTGGAATAGTGCTCTGTGTATTGCTGTCATATAGCACTGGAGGAGGTGAAAAACACAGCTAGGAGTACTGGCAAGAAGGAAATGTACTGTCTAGTACATGGAAACAAACTGAGCATGCTCCCTGGAGTACTGGGCTCTGAATGATTATGTAATGGGTGTAGCTATTAGGCTGATCTGGAGTAGTAGGCGGGGAGGAACAAGAGAGACTATTTAATAACCATATCCCCCCTTATTTAATAACCATTTCCCCCATTAGGGGCAAAAAAAATAAAACACCAAAAAAAGCCGCGTGCATTCCGCATTTTATGGAACGTCCCATAATAGAACAGTTCGATCCTATTTTTTGACTAAAAAAAATGGCGAATCGCGCAGTTTTTATTTATTTTTCTGTTACGGCGGTCACCGCATAGGACATTTTTTTAATTTAATTTTTTGGACGTGGCGATATGTAATATGTTTAGTTATTGTTTATATATTTTATATGTAAAATTGGGAATAGGGGTGATTTAGGCTACTTTAACATGAGTTTTGGGCCGATCATGGATCTGCAAAAAAACGGATCCGTTACAAATGGATCCGTTCATGATGTATTATTGTAACATAGCCAAGACGGATCCGTCATAAACTCCATTGAAAGTCAATGGGAGACAGATCAGTTTTCTATTGTACCAGATTGTGTCAGAGAAAACAGATCCGTCCGCATTGACTTACAGATCCGTTTGGCTCCGTTTCGTTAAGCGGAAAGCAAAACGCTGCAGGCAGCGTTTGTGTCCGCCTCCAGAGCAGAAGGAGACTGATTGGAGGCAAACTGATGCATTCTGAGCAGATTCTTATCCATTCAGAATGCAATAGGGCAAAACTGATCCGTTTTGGACCGCTTGTGAGAGCCCATGACGGATCTCACAAACAGAAAGCCAAAACGCTAGTCTGAAAGTAGCCTTATACTTAATATTTTGGTGTAATATATATATATTTTTTTTACACTTTCTTTATTTGATAACTATTTCCCCCCTTGGGGGCTAGAACCTAGGATCTTTTAATGCCTTGTACTATTCACCCTAATACATCTCTATTACGGTGAATATGATCTCACACACTCTCCCTGCTGCCATGTGCATAGTACACACACCAGCATGGAGCTCACCATGGCAGCCAGGGCTTCAGTAGTGTCCTAGCTGTCATGGTAACCGATCGGAGCCCCAGGATTACACTGCTGGGGCTCCCATCAGAAGCTGCCACTGCCACTAAGGAGGAGGGGGGGACCCTGTGGCCACTGCCACCAATGATTTTAATACTGGGGGGGTTGAGGGGAGGGGGCGCACTTTGCCACCAATGATAATTAACATTTAATACTGGAGGCGGGTGCGGCACCTGAGGGGTTAACTGCCGCTGATTGCAGCTCCCCGCCAGCACCCGCCTCCTGGATTTGTATTAAACGTTTACTTTTGTTGCTGGTGCAGTGCGCCCGACCCGCTTTCCTCACTGGTGGCTGTGGCACAGGGGGGGGGGGGGGGGGGGGAGAGAGTGCTTCCTTCTTCCCTGTGCTGCTGAGGAGAACATGGAGCGCAATTCTCGCGAGAACTTGAGCTCATTCTCCTTGGCTAAAAGCGAGGTGCTCTGATTGGATGCGCTCACAGCCAGGGAGAAGATAACCACTCCCAGGGAAAATAAAAGTCTCTGCCTAGTATAACAGTCGCCTCATTATAATATAAGGCGGTAAAATATACGGGGTCCAACAGCGGACGAACAGGGGGTTCTTTAGAAAGGAAAAAAAAGTGCCATGGCATCAGTGGGGGCCGCCCTATAAGGTAGGATAATAAGACTAAAGCTAGCCTGATGAAAGGTCCTCTTTAAGGGGTTAAGAACAACTGGGACAAGATGGCAGCCCCCATAATCGGCATTAGGAAGTAGAATTTAAAAAAATGTTTGGTTAGAGAATAAAAAAAAAAATAGAAAAAAAGGATGTGTCTCTATCTGGTATCAAGTGTCATAAAAGAAATTTTAACCCTTTCGACCCCCGGAGGGTTTTTCATTTTTGCATATTCGATTTTTACTCCCTGCCTTTCTGGGGTGACAACTTTTTGTATAGCCAGCTGTATGAGGGCTTATCACAGATAGAAATACCCCACCAGAACCAGGAGCCAGCACGCTCCAAACGACAACAAGCATACACAGGATAACTGTAGCCAGTATGAGGTTACAGGCAGCCAGCCGACAGAACTGCACACAGCATCCATACTCAGACCCTGTTCACACGCAAGGCGGCAACCAGCATGCATTGCAGAACCAGCATACATGGGAACACCCACAGTCAGTACACAAAGCGCATGCTGCCAGCTAGCACGGCATCGGTGACCGAAACCACAGGGATATGGGTGTGGGGAGACACAACACAGGCAACGGTTCACACACGAACAACGCAGCCAGCATGCAGCCCCTAGCAACCAACATACACAGGAAACAGCCTGCAGCCAGCCTACTAGGTGACACAGATGCATGCTCAAACAGCTGATCAGTGGGTGTCGGACCCCCACCGATTAGGTACTGATAACCAGAGGATAGATCATCAATATGAAAGTCTTGGGAAAACCCCTTTCATGTGATTGCCAAAGTATAAACGGCTAATGGTACTTGGTCAATGATAACACAACAAGGTGGTGCACCATTTACTTTGGGTTGTGCAGAAGGGTTTATATTGAGGCAGGGTCAATGCTATGTACACACACCTTCAGAGGCAATTTTTGTTATTGATATAATTTTACTAATTTTTGGCTAAAATTATTTTTTGGGCTTTATTAAAAATATTGCTGTTCTGTCGTAAAGGGTTAACTGTTTTTCTAAATGTGTGACTGGTACTTTCACTTTGTTCATCTAATAAACCTTTTCTCTAAACTACTAAGAGGACATAAACACTTATAAGCCACATTCTTATCAGTAAGATAAGAACTGAGCTAAAATGAGTGTTTATAATGTCAGAGAGCAAAGATAAGGAGCTTAGCTTCCCTGCCTGACTCAAAAGAGAGAAAATACATAGGCTGCTTCTAGAGCATCTTAGGCTACTTTCACACTTGCGCTTGATCGGATCCGTTCTGAACGGATCCGATCATATTAATGCAGACGGAGGCTCCGTTCAGTACGGATCCGTCTGCATTAATAACTTAGAAAAATTTCTAAGGCTACTTTCACACTAGCGTTCTGCTGTCCGCTCGTGAGCTCCGTTTGAAGGGGCTCACGAGCGGAGCAGAACGCTTCCGTCCAGCCCTGATGCAGTCTGAATGGATGCGGATCCGCTCAGACTGCATCAGTCTGGCGGCGTTCAGCCTCCGCTCCGCTCGCCTCCGCACGGCCAGGCGGACAGCTGAACGCTGCTTGCAGCGTTCGGGTGTCCGCCTGGCCGTGCGGAGGCGTGCGGATCCGTCCAGACTTACAATGTAAGTCAATGGGAACGGATCCGCTTGAAGATGACACCATATGGCTCAATCTTCAAGCGGATCCGTCCCCCATTGACTTTACATTGAAAGTCTGAACGGATCCGCTCAGGCTACTTTCGCACTTAGAAATTTTTCTAAGTTATTAATGCAGACGGATCCGTACTGAACGGAGCCTCCGTCTGCATTAATATGATCGGATCCGTTCAGAACGGATCCGATCAAGCGCTAGTGTGAAAGTAGCCTTAGCTATGTACAGAAAAGATGGCTCCCTATTTTTAATAAAGACCAATTGAAAATGCAATAATAAAAAAATTACCTCAAAGGTGTACACAGTCTTTAATTTGACCCTGCCTCAACATATACCCTCCCGCAGAACCCAAAATAAAGGCTGCACTTCCTTGATTGTGTAATCACTGACCAAGTACCGCAAGCAGTTTACTGTACTTCGTCAATGTTAGCTCTATCGGATTAAAAGGAACCTGTCAGCTACAAAATGCACCATAAACCACAAGCATTACCGAGGGTTGGTGAATTTTATGCACTATGCAGGTCAGTGCTTGCACAGCACTGGGGATGGCACATGGGGTACACTGACCCACGGACCGTGCTAAAACACTGATGTCTGAATTCAAAATGAATGGGGACGTGTGCTGTCCCTGGAGAGCACGTACAGCACGCATCCATGAAACACTGATGTGTGAATGAGGCTTTATAGAGGAAGTAGCTGCTGCAGGCAGAGCAGTGTGGGGGGTGTCCAGCCTGTGACTCATCACTGTGTAGTGCAGCCAGGCTTGTATATCAATAAAGTTATGTATTCAACAAAACAAGAAGGGGAGAAAGTAAACAGATCTGCCAGGATAATCTAATGTTTTCCGGGGGGGAAAGCATATGTATGGAAGGTGAGGGGTGTTAAAAGCATAGAAAAAGAAGTTTGATTTTGGGACCTGACAACCTCTTTAAGCCCTCAGATGCCGCAGAAAATAGCGATCGCAGCATCTGTGGAGTAAGACAGAGCAAAGTGGCTCCCTTTGCCTTCCGATTGGAGCCCCCACAGTGAGATCACTTGAAGTTTCCCAGGCCTCATTGTAAGCTGCCGGTAATGCTGTACCCGAGGCACAACTTTACAGACAGGCAATGAAAATCTCATAGACCATTATACAGGGTGGGCCATTTATATGGATACACCTTAATAAAATGGGATTGGTTGGTGATATTAACTTCCTGTTTGTGGCACATTAGTATATGTGAGGGGGGAAACTTTTCAAGATGGGTGGTGACCATGGCGGCCATTTTGAAGTCTGCCATTTTGAATCCAACTTTTGTTTTTTCAATAGGAAGAGGGTCATTTGACACATCAAACTTATTGGGAATTTCACAAGAAAAACAATGGTGTGCTTGGTTTTAACGTAACTTTATTCTTTCATGAGTTATTTACAAGTTTCTGACCACTTACAAAATGTGTTCAATGTGCTGCCCATTGTGTTGGATTGTCAATGCAACCCTTTTCTCCCACTCTTCACACACTGATGGCAACACTGCAGGAGAAATGCTAGCACAGGCTTCCAGTATCCGTAGTTTCAGGTGCTGCACATCTCGTATCATCTGAAGGCAATCGTCTATGCTGTGAAGATATGATGTGTCACATGACCCTCTTCCTATTGAAAAAACAAAAGTTGGATTCAAAATGGCAGACTTCAAAATGGCCGCCATGGTCACCACCCATCTTTAAAAGTTTCCCCCCTCACATATACTAATGTGCCACAAACAGGAAGTTAATATCACCAACCATTCCCATTTTATTAAGGTGTATCCATATAAATGGCCCACCCTGTAGTTCTCTCTCATGGTCTGTGAGATAAGCGATAAGAAGATCACAGGTTATAACCCCCTGGGCTAAAAGTTACTGAGTAAATTTTTTTTTTTAAATACCATTATTTTTGCCCTCTAAGACAGGGGTCTGATTGGGGGACTTAATTGAGGTCTATTCTGAGGTCTGAATGGGGATCATTCACATGGAGGTCCGATCTGAGGTGTTATTGGGGGACTTATTAACATTGGAGGTCTGATTGGGGCTGTGAGCTGAGGTCTGATTAACATTGGGGGTCTGAGCTGAGGTCTGATTTAAAATGTTTTTCTTATTTTCCTTGATGCGTCTTATAGGGCGAAAAATACGATATATAAAAATATAACAAATACAAGTCACCCCCCCTTTCCTAGTTTTACATATAAAAAATAATCATAACCGGTATCACCATGTTAGAAAATGTCTGAACTATTAAAATATTTTTAAAAAATTCTGGCATTTTTTTGTCACATGACCCCGCAAAAGAACTGAATAACAGTGATCAGTCATATGTAACCCCAAAATGGTATTAATAAAAACTACTCCCGCAACAAACAAGCCCTCACAGTGCTCCAGACTAAAAAAAAATACCTAGTAGCCATTGGCTCCTGAACTGAAAAATTTAGGAGCCAAATTAAATTTTTAGTCGCCAAATCAAAACCGAATCAAAATTTTGGTATCGTGACAATGCTACTCCGATCAGATTGGCGTAGGGTTGTTTCTATACCAAAAATTTGATTCGCTTTCGTCACCATTAAAAAGTATTGCGATACTCAATACCGCGAGAAAAAAAAAACGCCAAAAAAAGCCGCGTGCATTTCGCATTTTATGAAACGTTCGGCCCATAATAGAACAGTCCTATCCTATCTTTTGGGGTGACAAGGTGACAAAAAAATGGCGAATGCTCACCGCATAGGAGATATTTTTTAATAGTTTGGACTTTTCGGACACAGCGCTATGTAATATGTTTATTTATTGTTTATATATTTTATATGTAAAATTGGGAAAGGAGGGATTTAAACTTAATATTTTAGGGTACTTTCACACTAGCGTTTTTCATTTCCGGCATAGAGTTCCGTCACAGGGGCTCTATACCGGAAAAGAACTGATCAGGTATATCCCCATGCATTCTGAATGGAGAGTAATCCGTTCAGTTTGCATCAGGATGTCTTCAGTTCAGTCATTTTGACTGATCAGGCAAAAGATAAAACCGCAGCATGCTACGGTTTTATCTTCGGCGAAAAAAACTGAAGATTTGCCTGAATGCCGCATTTTTTTCCCCATAGGAATGTATTAGTGCCGAATCCGGCATTCAAAATACCGGAATGCAGGATCCGTGCAAGCGCAGACCGGTAAAAATATGTAAAAAGATACAAGACGGATCCGTCTGTCCGCATGACAAGCGGAGAGATGTATTCGTTCTTGCAATGCATTTGTGAGACGGATCCGCATCTGGATGCGTCTCACAAATGCTTTCAGTCACATCCAGATCGGCGGAACTGCTTGCCGGATCACACTGCCGCAAGTGTGAAAGTAGCCTTAGTGTTTGTTTGCTTTTTTTTTTTTTTTTCTTACCATTAGCCCCCTTAGGGGCTGGAACCCTTGTCCTATTCACCCTTAGGCCTCTTTCACATGGGCGAGATTTCTGCGCGGGTGCAATGCGTGAGGTGAACGCATTGCACCCGCACTGAATCCGTACCCATTCACTTCTATGGGGCTGTGCACATGAGCGGTGATTTTCACGCATCACTTGTGCGTTGCGTGAAAATCGCAGCATGCTCTATGTTGTGCGTTTTTCACGCAACGCAGGCCCCATAGAAGTTAATTGGGCTTCGTGAAAATCGCAAGCAAGTGCGTATGCGGTGCAATTTTCACGCATGGTTGCTAGGATGAAATTCTATTCACTGTATTTTCCCTTATAACATGGTTATAAGGGAAAATAATAGCATTCTTTAATACAGAATGCTTTGTAAAAGGTCAATATAATAAACATTATATACACCCCAGTATAATAAACATTGGTGGCGCATAGCAGCCGGTCTCCTGTTCTTTCTTCAGGACCTGTGGTGACATCACTGTGCTCATCACATGATACATCACCATGGTAATGGACCATGTGATGGACCTCAGTGACGTCACCACAGGTCCTGAAGAAAGAACAGGAGACCGGCAGCTACGCGATCAATTGGAGGAGGTGAGTTAATATTATTATTTTTTTTTTTTAACCCTCATTGGCACTGCCCGCTGCGCCACCAATGTTTATTATGTTGGTGGGGGGGGGGGGGCGCACTGCGCCACCAATGTTTATTATACTGGGGGGGGCGCACTGTGCCAACAATGTTTATTATATGGGGGGGGGGGTTTGGGGCGCACTGCGCCACCAATGTTTATTATACTGGGGGGGGCGCACTGACCCACCAATGTTTATTATACTGGGGAGGGGGGGCGCACTGCGCCACCAATGAAGATAACTGACCTGTAAATACAAATACAGGAGGCGAGTGACGGAATCAAATAAGCTGCACCCGACCTCTGACGGGGAGCTGCGATCCGCTGCAGTTAACCCCTCAGGTGCAGCTCCCTGTCATAGAGGTCAGGTGTCGGCTATTTGATTCCCGCCTCCTGTATTTGTATTAACAGGTCAGTTATCTTCATTGGTGGCGCAGTGGCCACAGCCCCTCCTCCTCCTGTATCTTCTTATTGGCGGCAGGCAGCACAGGGGGGAGGGAGAGACTCCTTCTCCACTGCGCTGCTGAATAGAACATCGGCGGCGGGGCAGAGAACTATCATCTCCTGTGCCCCGCCGCTGTATTTAATGGCAGAGCTGCGGCGGCGGATCTAGTCGCAAATGGCGACAAGACTAAAAAGTCATGTTGCCATTTTAAGTCTGGAGCCCTGCCTCATATAGCTTTGTAGAAGTAAAAGTCAGCTGTCAGAATATGGCCATGCAAAGAAAATTTTTAATTTTCTCCCCAAAAGGTTTTTATTTTTTTAAAGTAATAAAACAAAAAAACTATACAAATAATCGTATTGACCCACATATTAAGGACATCATGGCATTTTTAACATGGAACGTTTTTTTTTTCTTTTTTTTTTTTTAATACAGGACATAGCAAATTAAATTAAATGGTGCCATTAAAAATAAGCCCTTATATTGCTGTGTGAACTCAAAATGAAAACTGAACTGAACATTTTAATAGTTATGACTCTTGGAATGGGAGGAAAAAGAAAAAAAAACTCAGGCCTTTTTTTAGGCACTGTTATGAAAGGGTTAACCTGTCCCATTTCATTTTTTTTAATGCCCAGGCATTTATTTATTTATTTAACTTTTATTTGTTTGACTGCCAAAATAATTTTTGCAATGTTTTTTTTACTTGACCCTGCAGCTCTGCTCCTGCCTTGAGACACCCGGTGGACACGTGACCGCTGGGACTAACATAGGAAACGGCTCCTGCTCTCCCCCCTGCGCTCAGGTAAGGCTCTCCTTCTGGCACAGGGTCCCAGTTGTGTCTGATAGCCAGGACCCGACCTGCTCCTGCTAGATTGCAGGAGCTTTAATTAGTATCTGCAGATAGGATGTATATATCCAGTGGGCAGTCGGGAAGGGGTTAATGAAGTAGAGGAGTCAAAGTTAATAACTTTGGGGTCTAGCTGTCATGGATGTAGTAGGGGGAACACCAAAAGACAACAAGAAGGAAGAGGAAATACATTAGGCCTCACCGCTAGAGAAGGAAAAGGGTCACCACCTATAAAACCCTGCTCCTGGCCCTAACTCCTATCCATACACAGGAACCTGGGATGCCCTGGTAACCCTCTGATGCCCTAAAGGTAATGACAGGGCAGAGACAACCCATTCCTTCCCTGGTGAAGGAACAAGTGTCTCGCTGAGGCCTAGTAAACAACAAGGGGGGGCATACAAAACACAACAAGCGGAGCACTTAACTTCTGAGGATGATGGATGAACAGGACTTCAACAAGAACCACACTCCAGCTCTTCCAAAACCAAATGAAGCTATTCAGAGGTGATGGGTAAAGTCAGACTAAATAGGGAGAGATAAAGGTCACATGATCCACACCTGAACAGGAGGTGGACATACTAGCAACACAGAGACAAAGTGAAACCAAAAGAGGCTGTCAGATCACTCATGTGCAGTCAGTCTTTCAGACCTTCTAACACCTATCACAGGTGTGAGACTAGCATAAGTTAATAGTTTTGATCAGTTCCTTTTAACCTCAGTGTGTCTTCTGCTGATGATTGTAACAGACAACAATGGCGCACGTGGTCACCTCATTAAAGGGAGATTGTCATGTCATTTTCACCAATATAAGGGCTCATGCACACGAACGTAGCCTGCTTTGCAGTCCGAAAATTGTGGGTCCACAAAGCATAGATTCCGGCCACGTGTGTTCTGCATTTTGCGAAGCATCCTGTCCTCTCTAGTAGTGTTCCCCAACTCCAGTCCTCAGGGCCCACCTACCGGTTTTGATTTAAGAATATCACACAGAATGAACACCTGTGGTAAGTCCTGAGGCATTGACACTAATTATATCACCTGCTCAATACTAAGGAAATCTTCAAAACTGGCAGTTGGGCCCTGAGGACTAGAGTTGAGGATCACTGCTCTATAAAACTATCCTCTCCTTGTGCATAAAACAAAAAATATAGGACATGTTCTATTTTTTTTTTTGCGGAGGAGCAGAAAGGACATATGGATATCCAAATCATGTCAACTGGTCCGTGCCATAGCTGCTGGGTGCCAGGGAGGCTTTGACCCCTTCAGTACCACTGCCATACATGTAGGGTGGAAATCCTATTTTAAAAACAGCAGAAACCTGGTGGCTATTTTTGAACAGGAAACACCCGGATATAGTGTCTGTGATTAGTGATTGCAGACGTTTAACCCCTCAGATGTTTTTTTTTTTTTTTAAAACCTGTAAACCTCTGGGTGTCAGAGGGCATTCAAACATTCAAATTTGTTTTTGTGTCATTGTGCAGGAAGTCCGCCACTTCTGTCATATTTGTTGAGTTGGATGTGATAAAGTCAACATATGTATACGTTATGGCACCTCTTTAATCCATGCGCTGCAATGTGCTTGGATTAAAGTTTCTGCCCCTGCCCTGCCGATGTTATGGACAGTGTAGAGTCCAGTACTGCCAGCAAGGGACCAATTAGAGTGGTCCCTTGCCGGCGATCACTCAGATTGGTTACTCTGCACAGACTAACCAATCGGATTGTCTCAATTTAAAAGTGCCGGGTTCAGGCTCTGATCTGCACTCTGCATTGAAAAGTACTGTACAGTACAGCCATTAAGCCCCACTGGATCTTCAAGATTTTAAAAAAGTGTGAAAAAATATATAAATGTAAGAAAAATGTAAAAATAAAATAAATTGCCTTTTCCCACATCTGCTCCTTTTATAAGAGAATGAAAAATAAACTACACATAATTGGTATCGCCGCATCCGTAATGACCTGATCTATAAAATGATCATGGTACCAATCCCGCATGGTGAACGCTGTAAAAAAATATAAATAAACAATGGCAAATTGCTGTTTTTTTGCTTTACCTCCCAAAAATATTTAATAAAAAGTGATCAAAAAGTCATATGCATCTCAAAACTGATACCAATAAGAACTACAGCCCATCCTGCTAAAAATAAGCCCTCATACAACTATGTTATTGGAAAAATAAAAAAGTTATGGGTCTTAGATTTTGGTGATGCAACAAAAAGTTTAATAAAAAGTGATTTTAGGATTTAAAAGTGGTAGAAAATGGAAAAAAAACTATATAATATTGGTGTCTACATAACTGATCAATAATATGTTGAGCCCACCTACCAGACGACAAGGTAGCTTCTTTGTTTGCTGTATTATTGCCAGGTAGCTTGCACCTGCGATTTGTCTCAGGAGGTGCTGTTCCGTATATATATATATATATATATATATATATATATATATATATATATATATATATATATTCTATATTCTATATTATACACACACACTGCTCAAAAAAATAAAGGGAACACAAAAATAACACATCCTAGATCTGAATTAATTAAATATTCTTCTGAAATACTTAAAATTAAAAAATGGAAATCAAATTTTTCAACCCATGGAGGTCTGGATTTGGAGTCGCCCTCAAAATTAAAGTGGAAAAACACACTACAGGCTGATCCAACTTCATGTAATGTCCTTAAAACAAGTCAAAATGAGGCTCAGTAGTGTGTGTGGCCTCCACGTGCCTGTATGACCTCCCTACAACGCCTGTGCATGCTCCTGATGAGGTGGCGGACGGTCTTCTGAGGGATCTCTTCCCAGACCTGGACTAAAGCATCTGCCAACTCCTGGACAGTCTGTGGTGCAACGTGACGTTGGTGGATAGAGCGAGACATGATGTCCCAGATGTGCTCTATTGGATTCAGGTCTGGGGAACAGGCGGGCCAGTCCATAGCATCAATGCCTTCGTCTTGCAGGAACTGCTGACACACTCCAGCCACATGAGGTCTAGCATTGTCTTGCATTAGGAGGAACCCAGGGCCAACCGCACCAGCATATGGTCTCACAAGGGGTCTGGGGATGTCATCTCGGTACCTAATGGCAGTCAGGCTACCTCTGGCGAGCACATGGAGGGCTGTGCGGCCCTCCAAAGAAATGCCACCCCACACCATTACTGACCCAATGCCAAACCGGTCATGCTGGAGGATTTTGCAGGCAGCAGAACGTTCTCCACGGCGACTCAAGACTCTGTCACGTCTGTCACATGTGCTCAGTGTGAACCTGCTTTCATCTGTGAAGAGCACAGGGCGCCAGTGGCGAATTTGCCAATATTGGTGTTCTCTGGAAAATGCCAAACGTCCTGCACGGTGTTGGGCTGTAAGCACAACCCCCACCTGTGGACGTCGGGCCCTCATATCACCCTCATGGAGTCTGTTTCTGACCGTTTGAGCAGACACATGCACATTTGTGGCCTGCTGGAGGTCATTTTGCAGGGCTCTGCAGTGCTCCTCCTGTTCCTCCTTGCACAAAGGCGGAGGTAGCGGTCCTGCTGCTGGGTTGTTGCCCTCCTACGGCCTTTTCCACGTCTCCTGATGTACTGGCCTGTCTCTTCGTAGCGCCTCCATGCTCTGGACACTACGCTGACAGACACAGCAAACCTTCTTTCCACAGCTCGCATTGATGTGCCATCCTGCATAAGCTGCACTACCTGAGCCACTTGTGTGGGTTGTAGACTCCGTCTCATGCTACCACTAGAGTGAAAGCACCGCCAGCATTCAAAAGTGACCAAAACATCAGCCAGGAAGCATAGGAACTGAGAAGTGATCTGTGGTCACCACCTGCAGAACCACTCCTTTATTGGGGGTGTCTTGCTAATTGCCTATAATTTCCACCTGTTGTCTATCCCATTTGCACAACAGCATGTGAAATTGATTATCACTCAGTGTTGCTTCCTAAGTGGACAGTTTGATTTCACAGAAGTGTGATTGACTTGGAGTTACATTGTGTTGTTTAAGTGTTCCCTTTATTTTTTTGAGCAGTGTATTTGTTGGGTATATAAGGAGTGTATGATGTAGTATGAGGTTTAACACACTGTGTATGTGAGCTATATATTTATATACCTCATATTATACATATACTAAATCATACACTCCTTCTATACCTCACAAATTATATATATATATATATATATATATATATATATTAATATATATAATAATTTGTGAGGTATAGAAGGAGTGTATGATGTAGTATGTGTATAATATGAGGTATATAAATATATACCTGATATATATACCTGATAATAGAATGTGTACACAACAGCAACCTTTCGGTTACATGGTAGCCTTTTTCAAGCTTGAAAAAGGCTTCTATGTAGCTGAAACGTTGCTGCTGTTGTGTACACATTCTTTTTAAGTACAAGAAATAAAGATGGGACCGTGTTGTGATTGCTGATCTCTACAGAGCTTTGCTCCCTAAAAATGTGACTTCCATAACACCCCGCCCTTTAACACTGACCTCCATAGCGGACCGTCCCCTTAACTGTGACCTCCACAGTGCCTGCCCCACTTGACCTCCACAGCATCAGTGACCTCGACAGCGTCCCACCCCTTTTATTAGTGACCTCCACAGTACCCCATCTCCTTAACAGTGATTTCCACAACACCCCGTCCCCTTAACAGTGGCCTCTACAGCAATCTGCCCCTTAACACTGACCTCCATAGTGGACCGTCCCCTTAACTGTGACCTCCACAGCAGCCTGTCCGTATGGTGGCCAGAGGTCCGGTTTAAGGCCGGACAGTCCAGCTTTCAGACTCCCTGTGAGCTGTTCAAAAGAACAGGGATGTTCCTTTGAACAGCTCACTCTCAGACAGCAGCACTGTGCTGTCTGAGTGTGAGCTGCAGGGAGAAAGTCACCCTCCCTCCCACCCCTGCAGCTGACAGAAGTTGATTTTTACTTTCTTTTTTTAAATCCCTGTTGGCTGCAGAGTGGGAGCGGGTGTGGCCTAACTGGATCATGGGTGTGTCATCCACAGTGCCCTGCCCCTTTAAAGCTGACTTGCAGCAGTAAAGAAAAATGGCTGGGTTGTTATGGAAACCTGGTGTTAAACAGTGTGTATGTGGAGACTAAGGACCTGCGAGCTTCTATTGGCTGATAAGGGACATGCGACTGTGTGTATGGCAGTTGGTATATGAAAAGAAAGAACTGCAGGCTTGTATTGGCTAATGTAGGCCATGTGATGTGCCATATTTGCATTTTTTTGGGAATATCTCAGGAACGGTACGTCCTAGAGAGCTGAGACCCAGTCTAAAACCTTACCTGACACCTGATGTACCCGTGTGCCAAATTTCGTGATTGTAAATGCGACGGTGCGGATTCCTTTAGTGGACATACATACATACATACATACATACATGCATACATACAGCTTTATATATTAGACTAGCTGATGACGCAGCGTTGTTGGGGTATTTATTTATTGCAATTTATATTAAATAGCGGTGGCTTTCACAGTGGCCGGCCCCTTTAACAGTGAACTTCACAACGGCCGTCCATTTAATAGTGGCCCCTTCCCCCATGCATGTAGCAGTGTAGTTGTGCTGTCATACGTCATATGACTGAATATTTCAGGACCTGCGATCTGCTAAAACCTGTGATCAGTTGTTATGGCAACCACACACATATATACATACACACATAGTCGTGGCCAAAAGTTTTGAGAATTACATAAATATTGGAAATTGGGAAAGTTGCTGCTTAAGTTTTTATAATGGCAATTTGCATATACTCCAGAATGTTATGAAGAGTGATCAGATGAATTGCATAGTCCTTCTTTGCCATAAAAATTTACTTAATCCCAAAAAAAAGCTGCATTTCATTGCTGTCATTAAAGGACCTGCTGAGATCATTTCAGTAATCGTCTTGTTAACTCAGGTGAGAATGTTGACGAGCACAAGGCTGGAGATCATTATGTCAGGCTGATTGGGTTCAAATGGCAGACTTGACATGTTAAAAGGAGGGTGATGCTTGAAATCATTGTTCTTCCATTGTTAACTATGGTAACCTGCAAAGAAACGCGTGCAGCCATCATTGCGTTGCATAAAAAATGGCTTCACAGGCAAGGATATTGTGGCTACTAAGATTGCACCTCAATCAACAATTTATAGGATCATCAAGAACTTCAAGGAAAGAGGTTCAATTCTTGTTAAGAAGGCTTCAGGGCATCCAAGAAAGTCCAGCAAGCGCCAGGATCGTCTCCTAAAGAGGATTCAGCTGCGGGATCGGAGTGCCACCAGTGCAGAGCTTGCTCAAGAATGGCAGCAGGCAGGTGTGAGCGCATCTGCACGCACAGTGAGGCGAAGACTTTTGGAAGATGGCCTGGTGTCAAGAAGGGCAGCAAAGAAGCCAATTCTCTCCAAAAAAACATCAGGGACAGATTGATCTTCTGCAGAAAGTATGGTGAATGGACTGCTGAGGACTGGGGCAAAGTCATATTCTCCGATGAAGCCTCTTTCCGATTGTTTGGGGCATCTGGAAAAAGGCTTGTCCGGAGAAGAAAAGGTGAGCGCTACCATCAGTCCTGTGTCATGCCAACAGTAAAGCATCCTGAGACCATTCATGTGTGGGGTTGCTTCTCATCCAAGGGAGTGGGCTCACTCACAATTTTGCCCAAAAACACAGCCATGAATAAAGAATGGTACCAAAACACCCTCCAACAGCAACTTCTTCCAACAATCCAACAACAGTTTGGTGAAGAACAATGCATTTTCCAGCACGATGGAGCACCGTGCCATAGGGCAAAAGTGATAACTAAGTGGCTCGGGGACCAAAACATTGACATTTTGGGTCCATGGCCTGGAAACTCCCCAGATCTTAATCCCATTGAGAACTTGTGGTCAATCCTCAAGAGGCGGGTGGACAAACAAAAACCCACTAATTCTGACAAACTCCAAGAAGTGATTATGAAAGAAGGGGTTGCTATCAGTCAGGAATTGGCCCAGAAGTTGATTGAGAGCATGCCCAGTCGAATTGCAGAGGTCCTGAAAAAGAAGGGCCAACACTGCAAATACTGACTCTTTGCATAAATGTCATGTAATTGTCGATAAAAGCCTTTGAAACGTATGAAGTGCGTGTAATTATATTTCACTACATCGCAGAAACAACTGAAACAAAGATCTAAAAGCAGTTTAGCAGCAAACTTTGTGAAAACTAATATTTGTCATTCTCAAAACTTTTGGCCACGACTGTACATACACACATATATAGATATCCTCCTCCAGTCCTAGATGTACTGATGATCTGGTTCTCAGCAACCATATGCAGTCCCAGACTCAGTGCTCCTATCTTGCTCAGGGAACTGGTCGGTATACTTTCCAGCTGTGAGCTCTCTTCACCACCCACACTACTGTCAATGCTGGCTCTCGCTGTTAGGCTACATGTACACAAACGTATTTTGTTTCCGTGTCCGTTCCATTTTTGTTGCGGATAGGATGCGGACCCATTCATTTCAATGGGTCCACAAAAAATGCGGACAGCACACATGCTGTCCGCATCATTATGTCCGTTCCGTAGCCCCAGGGAAAAAAATAGAACATGTTTTATTCTTGTCCGTTTTAGGCATTGTTACAATGGATCCGCCAAAAAAAATAATGGATGGCATACGGATGTACGTAGTTTTTTTGCGGATCCGCAATTTGTGGACCGCAAAACACATACAGTCGTGTGCATGTAGCCTTATCTGGATCGTGGTATCTGCACAGTTCATGAGGCTTTCTGCACCCACTCCTGGATTAATAGCGCAGGTGGTAGAGACTTAAATGACCCACAGGTGCTGCGCTGATTCAGCTCTTCAGAAGGAAAGAAGTCGCTATCAAGATTTCTAAGAATGAACATCGTTGGGGCTAAAAGAAAACAAATTAATTTGATTAATTGTGCAACCCTAGTCCTCACCATTCACTAGACTGTTCACCAATTTGAATGGAGTGGCAGACATGGATGCATGTTCACTGCTCCATTCAACTCTATTAGACTGCTAGAGATAGCCAAGTACAAGCACTCTTTCTCCAGCAGTCACACACAGTTGTGCCAGAAGTTCACAACGCCATCCTTTGTGTAGTGGACAAAGTGTGTAGCTGCAGCACTGCTGGCTTCACTTCACTACACAGTAGATGTAATTGTGTAGTTCCCACATTAGCATTAAAACGAAAACATGGATCAGAAGGGGTACTGGGGGTCGCCCCCCCCCCCCCCCCCCCCCCCCCCACTGATAGGTTATTGATAACCTATACTGAGGATAGGCAATCAGCATCAACTCCCTGTCTATGGTTAGCTACAGTAAGAAGGAAAAATTACTTGTTTCTAGTTTCGTAGTTTTTATTTTTTATTAAACTGCTATTTAATTACCTTCTCCCAATCCTTCATACACAGGCCAGATGGCCACTTGTAAAGTGTCAGGGCAAGAAAGCGGCTTGCCCAGCAGTACTCGGGGAGATGCTGAAGACATGGAGCTGACAGAATTGGGGCCACTCTTGGAAACAGGAAGAGAAAGAAAGGGCCAGGCATCAAACTCTGTAAGTATACAGCAACGTGTGATTGCTGAATATATCACTCCTTTTGAATAAAATATACCTTTTTATTTTCTGTTTGTGTCTATAAGGTATCTGTAAAGTGTTTAAAGGGGCTGTCTCGTCATGGACAATTGGGGCATATCGCTAGGATATGCCCCCATTGTCTTATAGGTGCGGGTCCCACCACTGGGACCCACACCTATATCGAGAACGGAGCACCGCAAATTAAGGATTGCGCATGCGCAGCCACCCTCCATTCATTTTCTATGGAGCTGGCGAAAATAGCCGAGAGCTGGCTTGGCTATTTCTGTTGGCCCCATAGAAATGAATGGGAGCGGGGGCCGTGCGTGTGCGGTACGCTCCCATTCACTTCTATGGGGAGCCGGCTTGGTGATGGCCGGACCGGAGTCCTCCGGGCACAACATTGCGGAGCTCCGTTTTCGATATAGGTGCGGTTACCAGCAGTGGGACCCACACCTTTAAGACAATTGTCCATGCTGAGACAACCCCTTTAAGCCACTTTTCCCATTGCCTATGCTGAGGCTTCTGTCGGGGAATCTTTCAGATGAAGCTTCAGGCACACACAGTGCATCAGGTGCTTCTCAGAAGGCCATTCTTAAATGGGTTCAATGCAAATTATTTAAAATGGCCACCAGCAACCTGTCCTAGAATATGAATAAAACTGTTTGCCACCACTTAGAGCTGCCTAGGACGGAGAGGGGGCGGGCCTCACTACACTGCTCTACAATGGTTGGTTGCTGCCTACGATATGCTATTATGGCTGAGCAGCCTGACAGAAAAACCTCACCAGTATGCTGTATATGCAAGTGCCAGATCATATTGTGTATTGAGACCAAGTCACTCCCCTAAATGGCTCTGCAAGGGTAAGTTAACCAATACTGCTCACATTCTGGGACAGGTTTCTGGCAGCCATTTTAAATCATTCCCGTGAACCCCTTTAAAAATATTTCACAGAGCTATAGATTTTATATATATATATATATATATATATATATATATATATATATATATATATATATATATATATATATATATATATATATATATATATATATATATATATATATATATATTATTTTTTTTTTTTTTTTTTTTTTTTTAAATGCAGTAGAAAAAACGAAAACTGTGGTGAGTACTTACAGATACCAAAAAAAAATCCATTGGTATAATGTGGGCCAATGGGTCCATTTATTGCATGTGCGAGGAGCTGTCCATAGATGACGCTATGGTCTGATGCCTAACCTTCACTATATCAGAAACTACAAGGTACAGTGTTTAAAGGGGATGCCCAATGAAGACTGACTGAGGGAAGATACAGCCATCCAGACCACCCTGACATTTCCACAATCGGTGTAATGTAGTATTACATGGCGACCATTTCTGATTGTCCATATAGTAAATGAATGGCTGGATTCCACTGGAGCAAGAAGTGAGCTTATAGAGGGAGATCGCTATTATGTAAAGTGGTTGGCTTAGTGAGACAACCCCTCCCAATGTACTGTTGGAGCAAAATAAAATGAGTTGCAGAGGTGCAGGTTTGTATTCATGGTGTATTGCAATCCTGATCGTTTTTATTAGTGATGATTTTACTTGTTAGACTAAATATATTGTTCTTCCCCTTAAAGATACTTGAGACCCAGTAATCTACTCAGGTAGATGGCAGAAACGATGAACCAACGATTTGTTTCCTTGTAACAGATAGTCCAGTGATATTAGATGTTTTGTAATGAAATAATGTCGGATTCTGCTATAGGGAAATGAAAGCCAAGCAGCAAAGGGGTCTCAAGAAGAAGAAGAGGAGGAGGAGGAGGTTAGAATACTGACCCTACCACTTCAAGCACATCACGCCATGGAGAAAATGGAAGAGTTTGTTTATAAGGTGAGGAAATTAAAGGAGTTGTCAGGGCTAAAGATATTGATTACCTATGCCAAGGATCGGTCATCACTATCAGATTTCAAAGGAGAAATCCACTGCACAACAATTTTTTTTTTTTTCTTTTTCAGAAGATGCTTTTAATACATAACGTTTCATTTTACATCATTTTGTTCCATACAGAGAAAGTGTCAATGTAACCGGCCATGAAAGAAACCCCAACGTTTCAGTCGGGTAATGACCTTTATCAAGGGATCTAGACGGAATATAAAACTATCTTATGGGATATCCTAGATTGCAAAATGATAATAAAAATGAGGATGTAGCATTAACACGCAAATAAATGGTAGATGCTTTTTCATATAAATAGGGAAAGTATATGTATATATGCTGGCTGGATTAGCAATCATATATCGCTCTAGGTAAAAATGGTTCAGAGGAGAAAATGGCAAATAAAGTAAGGAATAAATGGGTGTACAGTGTGCATAAATGTCCTCTGTATATAAGTCCAAACAGTGTAATTAGTTACATTAAGGTATATATAGTACAATTGGGTATACATAAGAATAATTATGGATGGTGAAGGTCACTGGAGAAATGAAGGCAATCAAGTAGGGAATGGACAAGTGCATGAATATCCACTACATTTAAGTCCCTATAATATAATCAAGTACATATAATACTGTTGGGTATATATAAAGGATCATGGAGAGGGGCATAGTGTAAGTTACTGAAGAGAGGAAGGTGGTCAAAGGAAGCATAGAGGGGACATGAAGAGTACAGTACCTGTGGCCTCAGTTGGACATGTGTGCTCCGGAAGCGGACGCCAGTTCGGGCGTGCCACCTTTACATAGGGGTTGGAATGTAGCGTCTTCCAGGAGGTGACGTATCGGGTGTCTGACGTCAGCCGGTAAGGAGGCGCGCATGTGCATAGCACATGGTGAGGCTGAAGAGGGCAAGGGCTATGCCCTTATTGTACGGAAACTTCCTACAATGTAAATACATAATGGGGGGGGGGGGGTCCTGGTATGTTGGGTATATGTAAATAGTGTAATAGGAGGGAGAAGAAGAGGGGATGCTAAAACAAGGATAATTAAGCTGTGGCTGCAAAATAGGAAGAGGTGATGGACACTGATAGTCTATGGGAGTATTAAGCTATAATTACTGGATATACAGAAGAGGATAAGGGTGATATGATGTATGTGTTAATGCCTAAAAAATATGAGTGTAAGTGTGAGCTGAAGATATATTGAGATATTGAAGTACTGTATATTGAAGACCGAGTTGAAAAGAATCCAAATAAAAGGACACAACTGATAAAATAATAAAAATGGTAGGAAGGGGTAAAGTGGTTAGTCAAAAAATTATAATTGGTTATGAAGGGTAGAATAGTTAATGGAGAGTGAAGGGGGAAAGGGAGGGGGGGAATCTCACCCATGGGATCTAGATCCCTAGGGACCATAGTCCATCACGATCAGATTGGCAGGGATCTGACTTCTGACACCCCCTTCTGATGAGCTGATTGCAGGGGTCACGAGGCATATGCAAGCGCTGCTTCCTCTTCAGATGCATGCTGTCTCTCTTGCAATGTTGGTGAAGTTTAATTACAGTTGTTCATCTCTTTCAAGTGAACAGGAGAGAAAGCTGTAATTACACTGCATGACCACAACAAGGGAGACAACTTGCAGGTAAACATTGAAGAGGATACAGCTGTCTCAAGAGCACTGCAGCTTTTTCGAAAAGATTTTGAAAGCTCTTTCTGATAGGTGGGGTTGCTGGGTGTCAGACCCCCACCAATCTGATATTGATGACTTATCCTGATGGATAGTTCATCAATATCTGTAGCCCGGACAACCCCTTCAACATTTTACTGGTAAAACTATGTTTATATCATCGGTGGCTGAAAAATCTGACGCTGATATGAAACAAGTAGAATCTTCCTCAATAATTGTCAATTTTTGTTTTTGTTTCTGGGGTGCAGTTTTTAAATCTACATGCGGACAAATTTGCACCATATTTGCACTATACCCAGTCCCTTCTGTATGTTGCGTTTTATTGATGATGTGCTCATTCTATGGAAAAGGGTATAAGCTGAATTTCATGGAATTTGTACCTAAACCTTGGAATGTACTTTATTACAAACTTACCACCAAGTGCTCCACCCATAGAAGTGAATGGGAGTGCACCGCGCTTGCGCTGCCATTGCACCCATTCATTTCTATGGAGCCAATGGAAATAGCCGAGCCATCACTCGGCTATTTTCGGTGGCCGCATGGAAATTAATGGAGGGCAGCCGCGCACGCATGGTGCACCCTCCGGGACTTTGCCTGCTGCCTAGCGATATGCCCCAATTGTCTTAGATGGGAACACCCCTTTAAGCCTTGTGTTCTGGAAAGTGAGAGTAATGAATATGTGGAGTCTCTGTGGGTAGAAGTACATGGAGGGAAAAACAATAATAAAATATGGATAGATGTTTGTTATAAGCCACCTAATATAACAGAGTCCACAGAAAATCTATTACTAATGGAAATAGACGAGGCGGCAGATCATAATGAGGTCAGTATTATGGGAGACTTCAACTACCCAGATATAGACTGGGAAACTGAAACCTGTCGATTTCATAAAGAAAATAGGGGGACATTTATCAAAACTGTTGCAAAGGAAAACTGGCTTAGTTGCTCATTGCAACCAATCAGATTCGACCTTATATTTTTCAGAGCTCCTTTGGAAAATGAAAGTAGGAATCTGGTTGCTATGGGCAACTAAGACTACTTTCACACTGGCGTTTTGGCTTTCAGTTTGCTTTCACAAGCGGTCCAAAAGGATCAGTTTTGCCCTATTGCTTTCTGAATGGAAAAGGATCTGCTCAGAATGCATCAGTTTGCCTTTGTTCCATCTCCATTCCGCTTTGGAGACTGACACCAAAATGCTGCTTGCAGTGTTTTGGTGTCCGTCTGATGAAACTGAGCCAAACGGATCCGTCCTGACACACAGTGTAAGTCAATGGGGACGGACCCGTTTTCTATGACACAATATGGCACAATAGAAAACTGATCCGTCCTCCATTGACTTTCAATGGTGTTCAAGACGGATCCCTCTTGGCTATGTTAAAGATGATACAAACTGATCCGTTCTGAACGGATGCATGCGGTTGTATTATCTAAACGGATCCGTCTGTGCAGATCCATGACGGATCTGCACCAAACGCGAGTGTGAAAGTAGCCCAAGCCTGTTTTCCCTTGCACCAGTTTTGATAAATCTCCCTCATAGATTCTTGTCAGTAACTAAATAACCTTCCCCAACTGGTACAAGATCCTACAAGAGGACTTCGTATTAACCAATAGACCTGGCAGAGCAAAAGACTTGCAGGTTGGGGGACACCTGGCAAATAGTGACCATAATAAAATAAAATTTCAACTAGGAATTTAAAAGCAGTCATTTCATTTAGCCACCATATGTATGCAAACTCCATAAGATTGGTAACACAGTTTGGACTGAGCCCTCATTGAGATACTCCAGGATAGCATCTCTTAGAAAGCCTTCAGTTAACCCATAACATATGTTAGACTTACCGGCCTACAGTTTCTGGGCTCTGTTTTTGACCCTTTTTTTGAATATTGGCACCACACTTGCCAAGAGCCAATCATGAGGAACAGATCCTGTCATTATAGAGTCCTTAAATCAAAGAAATAAGGGTCTGTCTATTACATTAATTCACTGTCTGGAAAAAAATTTGGGGTATACATCTCAGTGGAAACTAAAAATATCACGGAAATTTAGGACGCTAAAACTAATATACTTTATTAATACTAGTTAAAAACCAGGGGAAATGTGAACACTCATATGTAAAATCTTCTATCAAAGATGCCTAATAATCTGGTTGGGTCTATTTTACACACCCAATACCGATATTAAGGTGGATTACAAAACAAAATAGGGTGGATGGTGTCTATAGGTAAGTATAAGAGCACCTGATGGTCAGTGTTCTGCTCACTGAAGTATGACCAGCTCCCACAGACTGACCCCTTATATATGGTGCCCACCGGCTGGTTATTTATGACAACACACAGCCAAAATGGGAATACTCTCCGACCCCTCACCACCTGCCCACCACTAACAAAAGCTACCATATATGTTGCATCACATGCTCGACGCGTTTCATCAAAGAATCATCAGGAGCGGATGTAAAGCAAGGTAGAAGAGCATGTAGTGGAAACTTATGCTGCCACACTGGTGTTGTGTAACAGCATCTCCGGCTCTATGGCGGCCGTGAAGCAGCCCCGCCAACTGTCGGGATATAAATGGGAGTGAGCCACACCCCCTGGAGGAGTGAAGAACATGTGGCCAATGGGACACGCGCAAATGAGGAGCCGCAGAGCCTTACGCCTTTGCGTCAGCCACGGCCGGACAAGATAAATCCAGCCTTATCTCCTTACTAATTAGCAAGGACGATGTGCGCAGGTCGCCTATCAGGACGTGTAACTGAATAGGGACACTGAGAACGGTGATGATGAACGGCGAATTGGACAAAGCAATGGCCGCTGTACGTTCCAAGATAGTGACGTCATGATTTCTAAGTTAGTGAATCCATATGAGGGGCTAGTGGATCACTAGATGTAAATATCATAATTTGGAAGTTAGATGGTGAAGTCATAGTATATAGGCAAGTGGAACATTAGATGCACATGTAGCCAGTAGGGCTGCACGATATATCGCAAAAGTAATCGAATCGCGATAATCGGCAAATGCGGTTTGGCGATTCGGCCGAGCCAAAAATGCCGCGATTATTCTATATGAAGGGGCCCCTATTGATAAAAAAAAGTCCTCTGTCCTATTACAGCCTCTGTACTTACTTTCACAATGAATGCATGCACTGCAGCGGCGAGTGGGAGCAAGCGAGGCAGCCGGCCGGCGCGGGACTGACGTCACTTAGTCACGGTCCTGCTTCCTGAATTAAGTGGGAGGAGCGTGCCAGTGACGTCAGTCACGCGCCGGCCGGCTCGCTCTCTGCCGCTCTCTGCAGTGTGAGTGCATTCATAGTGAAAGTACAGAGGCTGGCCATTTTATGAATAGGAGAGTTAACACATGAAGGGACACATGGGGCCATGAGGGGGACCAGCATAAGATGCTATATGTGTGTCTTATGCTGGCCCCCCTCGTGGCCCCATGTGTCATAGCACACATCCCCCCATAACAGTGCCCTCCGCAGGTCCCCCATAACAGTGCCCTCCGCAGGTCCCCCATAACGGTGCCCTCCGCAGGTCCCCATAACGGTGCCCTCCGCAGGTCCCCCATAACGGTGCCCTCCGCAGGTCCCCCATAACGGTGCCCTCCGCAGGTCCCCCATAACGGTGCCCTCCGCAGGTCCCCCATAACGGTGCCCTCCGCAGGTCCCCCATAACGGTGCCCTCCGCAGGTCCCCCATAACGGTGCCCTCCGCAGGTCCCCCATAACGGTGCCCTCCGCAGGTCCCCCATAACGGGCCCTCCGCAGATCCCCCACATAACGGCGTCCTCCGCAGATCCCCCACATAACGGCGTCCTCCGCAGATCCCCCACATAACGGCGTCCTCCGCAGATCCCCCACATAACGGCGTCCTCCGCAGATCCCCCACATAACGGCGTCCTCCGCAGATCCCCCACATAACGGCGTCCTCCGCAGATCCCCCACATAACGGCGTCCTCCGCAGATCCCCCACATAACGGCGTCCTCCGCAGATCCCCCACATAACGGCGTCCTCCGCAGATCCCCCACATAACGGCGTCCTCCGCAGATCCCCCACATAACGGCGTCCTCCGCAGATCCCCCACATAACGGCGCCATCCGCAGATCCCCCATAACTATGTCATACCCAGCCGCGTCAGCGGCTCTTATGGGAAAATCCAAGCAAATAGACCTCTAGCACAATTCCCTTAAAATATCGCATCGCACATCGTTATCGCAACTTTTAGGGCCCTAATCGCAATCGCACAAAATTCCCATATCGTGCAGCCCTAGTAGCCAGCCATTTAAGATGCAACATAGTAACAGCCAAGGTCAAAAAATTAGAGACAGTGTACATGAGAAGAAACTATAAAGAACATCTGTTACGGTGGTGATATTAAAGCGCTGTTAATAAACCGGGAATTGGGGCCACAGTTAATGGTAATGCACATTTATGGTAATCCATGTTAGGCCCATAACCAACTCCATAAAACCTGATTTTAATCAATGGTTCGATATATTATACTATGTCAGGGTTATGTATAAACAGGCCCAGTCAACCATAAAATAAGTGCCCGCTATTATTGCTCCTCATACAATGTATGACTCGGGGTTAAAACCCAATAATGAATCATAAATCATACCTGTACTTGTTCGATAGAATAATAACTATCAATAAAGCATGCATAAAAAATATGATCATTAAGTCCTAAGGGGAGGAAATGTCAGAATGGTCCTCTTATATTTTGATGTGGCTCAGGTGCATCGACGATGTGCTGTTTTTATGGACTGGGACCGTAAATGAGTGTGAGGAATTCGTCCGATTCCTGAACATCAATGAATGTGGCCTATTTTTCACATCTGAGATTAACCATGCTCAAATTAAGTTATTGGACCTTGTTATTTTGAAAGCGGAGGATGGCAAGCTCCATACTAGCCCATTTCGCAAGAAAACAGCGACCAACAGCTTATTACACTGGGATAGCTGCCACCCCTTCCCTCTAAAAAGAGGAATTCCGAAAGGGCAGTATCTCGATCTGCTCGTCAATCTCAGATTTCAAAATAAAGGCCAAGGACCTAGAAAATAGGTTTCACAGACGTGGATATCCTCGTAAGATTGTCACGTCAGCGTACCAGCACTCTCTGACGTGTACCCGTGAGTCCCTCCTTAATCCCAGAGATACGGAAACGTGAGATGAACAGATTCGCCTAATAGCAACTTTTGATGCTGCCAATGGACCGATTCAAGAGATCTTGCGGAGACATTGGAGTGTCCTTTATAATGGATATGTGATGACTTATCGCAGAGGCTGAAATTTGAAGGACCGTTTGATCCACAGTTTGTTTCAGACCCCGGTTTCTAATACATGGTTAAAGGATAACTGTCATATTTTCTGCAAAAAATCAATTTTAGCATATGTTACTGCTGCAGCAGCATTATGTATAAAGCAATCTTTAGTTTCTTCACTTACCACTGTTTTCCTTGAGTTTCCCCCTTAGTTATGGCTGTTTTGAATCCTACATTGAGGATCTTCTCAAGATGGCTCCTCTGCCAGTTCTCCGAGGCCAAAACTGCATTCCCTCAGGTCACATACAAACTTGCTGTACCAGTAGCTTCCTGCCAGTCAATCAGATTGGATTACTGAGAGACACGCCTCCTCACTCTGAAGCCTAATGCAGGCATGCAGTGTGAAGGACCGCCCCTTTGTCTTCCTAGGGCCTAGCCGGAGACAGATGAGCCATGCAACAGTCTTTTAAGGGAGCAGTGGAAAGGGACAGAGAACATTAATGAAAGCGGTTATTATAAGGTAATTACAGATCTTTTGGCAGTCATTGACAGACATTAACTCAGGTATACATGCCTAGCTCTAATAAACTAGCAAATAAAATAAAAAACATGACAGTTATCCTTTAACAAACTCCCATGTATGGCACCTTTCGGTGTAGTGGCTGCATAGCATGTGACTCCATTAAATTGGGGTGCACGTTCACCAGTACGGCCACTTCTAAATCTTACAACATCAGATGTTGCCTTAATTGTAGGTCCTCGGGGTTGGTCTATTTGGCCACCTGCATCTGTGGCCTAAATACGTCTGGCCTACAATATGTCGGCAAGACTATCTGCGAATTCCGCCGCAGAATAGGCGAACATCTGTACGACATCAGAAAGAATGCGAACACAGGGAAATCACCCACTAGATGTTCAATGTCCATATCCATTATAAAGGACACCCCAATGTCTCCGCAAGATCTCTTGAATCGGTCCATTGGCAGCATCAAAAGTTGCTATTAGGCAAATCTGTTCATCTCACGTTTCCGTATCTCTGGGATTAAGGAGGGACTCACGGGTACACGTCAGAGAGTGCTTGTACGCTGACGTGAGAATCTTACGAGGATATCCACGTCTGTGAAACCTATTTTCTAGGTCCTTGGCCTTTATTTTGAAATCTGAGATTGACGAGCAGATCGAGATACTGCCCTTTCGGAATTCCTCTTTTTAGAGGGAAGGGATGGCAGCTATCCCAGTGTAATAAGCTGTTGGTCGCTGTTTTCTTGCGAAATAGGCTAGTATGGAGCTTGCCATCCTCAGCTTTCAAAATAAGGTCCAATAACGTAATTTGAGTATGGTCAATCGCCGATGTGAAAAATAGGCCACATTCATTGATGTTCAGGAATCGGACGAATTCTTCAAACTCCTTTACGGTCCCAGTCCATAAAAACAGCACATCGTCGATGTACCTGAGCCACATCAAAATATGAGAGGACCATTCCGACATTTCCTCCCCTTAGGACTTAATGATCATATTTTTTATGCATGCTTTATTGATGGTTATTATTCTATCGAACAAGTACAGGTATGATTTATGATTCATTATTGGGTTTTAACCCTGAGTCATACATTGTATGAGGAGCAATAATAGCGGCCACTTATTTTATGGTTGACTGGGCCTGTTTATACATAACCCTGACATAGTATAATATATCAAACCATTAATTAAAATCAGGTTTTATGAGTTGGTTATGGGCCTAACATGGATTACCATAAATGTGCATTACCATTAACTGTGGCCCCAATTCCCGGTTTATTAACAGCGCTTTAATATCACCACCGTAACAGATGTTCTTTATAGTTTCTTCTCATGTACACTGTCTCTGATTTTTTGACCTTGGCTGTTACTATGTTGCATCTTAAATGGCTGGCTACATGTGCATCTAATGTTCCACTTGCCCATATACTATGACTTCACTATCTATCTAACTTCCAAATTATGATATTTACATCTAGTGATCCACTAGCCCCATATATGGATTCACTAACTTAGAAATCGTGACGTCACTATCTTGGAACGTACAGCGGCCATGGCTTTGTCCAGTTCGCCGTTCATCATCACCGTTCTCATAGTGTCCCTATTCAGTTACATGTCCCGATAGGTGACCTGCGCACATCGGCCCTGCTAATTAGTAAGGAGAGGAGGCTGGATTTATCTTGTCCGGCTGTGGCTGACGCAAAGGGGTAAGGCTCTTTGGCTCCTCCTTTGCGTGTGTCCCATTGGCCACATGTTCTTCACTCCTCCAGGGGGTGTGGCTCACTCCCATTTATATCCCGGCAGTTGGCGGGGCTGCTTCACGGCCGCCATAGAGCCGGAGATGCTGTCACACAACACCAGTGTGGCAGCATAAGTTTCAGCTAGATGCTCTTCTACCTTGCTTTACATCCGCTCCTGATGATTCTTTGATGAAACGCGTCGAGCATGTGATGCAACATATATGGTAGCTTTTGTTAGTGGTGGGCAGGTGGTGGGGGGTCTTGAGAGTATTCCCATTTTGGCTGTGTGTTGTCATAAATAACCAGTCGGTGGGTACCATATGTAAGGGGTCAGTCTGTGGGAGCTGGTCATACTTCAGTGAGCAGAACACTGACCATCAGGTGCTCTCATACTTACCTATAGACACCATCCACCCTATTTTGTTTTGTAATCCACCTTAAGATTTTACATATGAGTGAATCATGTTTCACATTTCCCCTGGTTTTTAACTAGTATTAATAAAGTATATTAGTTTTAGCGTCCTAAATTTCTGTGATATTTTTAGTTTCCACTGAGATGTATACCCCAAAATTTTTTCCAGACAGTGAATTTATGTAATAGACAGACCCTTAATTCTTATATTTAAGGACTCTATAATGACAGGATCTGTTCCACATGATTGGCTCTTGGCAAGTGTGGTGCCAATATTCAAAAAGGGGTCAAAAACAGAGCCCAAAAACTGTAGGCCGGTATGTCTAACATACAGTCCTGATCAAAAGTTTAGGGCCACTTGAAAAATGGCAAAAAATCATATTTAGCATGGCTGGATCTTAACAAGGTTCCAAGTAGAGCTTCAACATGCAACAAGAAGAAATTAGTGAGACAAAACATTTTTTGAGCATTCAATTTAATGAAAACAACGAATAAACTGAAACAGGATGTTTTTCAGCTGATCAAAAGTTTAGGACCACATGCCTTTTTTAAAAGGCCAAATCTGTGCAAAGATGTGGATTTATTGTCATTTTCTGTCAGGTAGTCACACGTTGTGATGGCAAAGGCAAAAATACTCCCTTTTTGAACGTAGTCAGGTTGTTGAACTGCATAAGCAGGGTCTCTCACAGCGCGCCATCGCTGCTGAGGTGGGACGCAGTAAGACAGTCATTTGGAATTTCTTAAATTTTTAAATGATCCTAAGGGTTATGAAACAAAAAAGTCAAGTGGAAGACCCAAGAAAATGTCATCAGCACTGAGCCGGAGGATCCAATTGGCTGTCCGTCAAGACACTGGACGATCCTCGACCCAAATTAAGGCCCTTACTGGTGCTGACTGCAGCCCCATAACCATCAGACGGCATCTGAGACTGAAGGGCTTCAAAAACAAAAAACGTCTTCAAAGACCTCGTCTCCTTGAACGCCACAAAAACTGCTCGTTTGGACTTTGCAAGAGAGCACCAAACATGGGACATTCACAGGTGGAAGAAAATTTTATTCTCGGATGAGAAAAAATTTAACCTTAATGGCTGATGGTTTCCAACGTTACTGGCATGACAAGCAGATCCCACCTGAGATGTTTTCTACGCACCACAGTGGAGGGGGCGCCATAATGGTCTGGGGTGCTTTTTCCTTCAGTGGAGCAATGGAGCTTCAGGAAGTACAGGGGCGTCAAACGGCCGCTGGCTATGTCCAGATGTTGCAGAGAGCATTCCTCATGACAGAGGGCCCTCGTCTGTGTGGTAACGACTGGGTTTTTCAACAGGACAACGCTACAGTACACAATGCCCGCAGGACAAGGGACTTCTTACAGGAGAATAACATCACTCTTTTGGCCCATCCTGCGTGTTCCCCTGATCTAAATCCAATTGAGAACCTTTGGGGATGAATGGCAAGGGAAGTTTACAAAAATGGACAACAGTTCCAGACAGTAGATGGCCTTCGTGCGGTCGTCTTCACCACTTGGACAAATGTTTCCCCTCACCTCATGGAAACGCTTGCATCAAGCATGCCGAAACGAATTTTGGAAGTGATAAAAAATAACGGCGGAGCTACTCCTTACTGAGTTCATGTTTTGGAAGTTGGATTTCTGTTTTGGGGGGGGTTAGTATTTTTTTTGGAGGTGTGGTCCTAAAATTTTGATCAGCTGAAAAACAGCCTGTTTCAGTTTATTCGTTGTTTTCATTAAATTGAATGCTCAAAAAATGTTTTGTCTCACTCCCATTTCTTCTTGTTGCATGTTGAAGCTCTACTTGGAACCTTGTTAAGATCCAGCCATGCTAAATAAGATTATATTAAACTTTTCATCAGGACTGTATGTTATGGGTTAACTGAAGGCTTTCTAAGAGATGCTATCCTGGAGTATCTCAATGAGGGCTCAGTCCAAACTGTGTTACCAATCTTATGGAGTTTGCATACATATGGTTTTAAATGAAATGACTGTGTTTAAATTCCTAGTTGACTTTACAGTGTGCATCTTGGTATTCAGGTTTTAATATAAATCTACATTTCTCTATTTTTATAAAAGGTTTGGGAAGGCCGGTGGAGAGTAATTCCTTATGATGTGCTCCCTGATTGGCTTAAGGACAATGATTATCTTTTGCATGGACATCGTCCACCAATGCCTTCATTCCGCGCCTGCTTCAGGAGCATTTTCAGAATACATACTGAGACTGGAAATATATGGACTCATTTACTAGGTATGTTACTGGTAAATACTGTATAATGGAAGCTTATTATAAATGGGTGGGTAGGAAACATGGCATCTGTGCTGCCATGTATATACAAACTCTGCCGAAAACTAGGAGATGTGTTTACACTCTCGCCATGCAGGTTCAGTTGATGTGCTCGTCATCAAACTTATCTTGAGTAGAATATGTTCATAATTTCCTAAATGCTCTTGTTAACCTATTAAAAGAGCACTGTGCCCAGAAAAATATCAGAGTACAGTAAGTTTTTAGTGTTCTTTTAAATGCATCCTGTTTTCCAGCTTGTATATTTTTTCTCACTTTAGTTTGGTTTTCATTACTTCGCTCCATTCACAGGTTTTCTACTATTCCTTTTCCTGGGGGTTTTGACGATGCTTAGACCTAACATGTACTTCATGGCTCCCCTGCAAGAAAAGGTGGTTTTTGGAATGTTCTTTTTGGGGGCCGTGTTGTGTCTCAGCTTTTCCTGGCTGTTTCACACTGTGTACTGTCACTCAGAGAAAGTATCCCGCACATTCTCTAAGTAAGTATTTTCAGATTCCATGCTGTTTAGATACTTGCATGCAGTGCAGTGAACACACTTACGTACTTGCCCCTCTTCATATGAGCAGTGAATTAAGAGTTCGTGAAGAGGAGCAAGAGAGGAGCCCAATAAGAGCAGAAAGAAGCATCAACAGGATATGTTACAATATTTCTTATAGTCACTTGGGCTGTTTATGTAAAAAATGTAATGACTTTTATTCTTTTAAGGTTGGCAGTTTTTGAAATACTGGCCCTGGTTAATCTAGCTCCAATGACCATGATATATTCAGATTTGTTCAGAACCCTCTAGGGGCGTACCTAAAGGCTCATGGGCCCTGGTGCAAGAGTTCAGCTTGGGCTCCCTAATCTCAATGCCCCTTCATACCTCATCTTCAAACTTCAACAACCTCATATCCCAACATGCCATATTGGTTTCAGCTCCACTCACACGCCAACCCCGTTCCACTCTGCAGGCTGGCTCTGTGCTCTGCTGGCAGCTTACCTGCATCTCTGGAATCACTCCCCACCCGGGCTGTCTTCCACACTGCGTGTTCTCACCATGTCTGGTCTGGAAGTGCGCGATTTGCCCTTGCAGATCTGCACGTTCCTTGCAGCCCTATACGTCCGTTCTAGGCAGGCTATGCTGTGTGCATAATGTAGAGATGCTGCTGGCCGGGAGCCAGAATTCAATGGTGTGATCACGGCTAGTTTGTCAATCCTTTTGGGCAGGGGTGCATCTAGCCTTTCTGCGCCACCCCCGCATGCCAAATTCTCAACCGAACCCCTTCCTTCCATCCCATACTTGGAAAACATTACATAAAATGCTACAAAACATACAGAGTAAAGGGTAATACAGCACCACATACCTCTTATATCCAGTGACGTCTCCTCTGATATGCGTGTTCTGTTTCCTCATCTTCTCCATTCGGACCACACCACCATGATGATTTCTTTCAGCCATCTCTTGTCCCTGCAGAGAAAAACAGACATCTTAGGCTAGTTTCACACTAGCGGCAAGGAAGTCCAGCAGGCTGTTCTGGCGCTAGTGCATGCGTGCCCCCAGACTACCACTCCGGCCCCATTGACTATAATGGGGACGGGACGGAGTTCCGGCGGCAGCACGGCAAACATGGCGAGAGGCGGCCGGAATAAAAGTAGGACATGTTGTACAATTTTGTGCAATATTTGCCAGTGTAAAAGGCCATGAAGCTAAGGTCAATCAAATTAGTAGCCGGGTGCTTGGAATGTTTTTAGGTTTCCAATAAAAGAAACATTAGCAGTAATGTTGAGCTTTCTATTGGTTCTTTCACTCCGGAAATCTGTTTTGGGCCAATATCAGACCTCACAAGTGTGCACATATCACATGTTCCTCCCACAATATGTCATTCTGGTTTAATTGCGTTCTGTGGTGATCAGTGCATTAGACAGTCAGTAATGCTTAGATGTATTGTCTCTTGACCTTGACATTGTAAATGTGCTTTGAAAATCAATGGAAGCTATCACATATTCTTCATCACGAGTAGTTGACATGAATGTCTTCAGAAACTATACAAATTACCTGAAAATAGTTGGTGCTTGGACAGGAAAAGATGTCATTTGTGGGACTGGGATATTAGTATTTCCTTGTTAATGCAGAGATGCATTCCACTCTAATTTTCTAGGCTGGACTACTCTGGTATTGCCCTACTGATCATGGGAAGCTTTGTGCCCTGGCTGTATTACTCGTTCTACTGCTCCCCTCAACCACGTCTCATATACTTATCCATAGTCTGTGTGCTGGGCATCAGTGCAATTGTTGTAGCACAATGGGATCGCTTTTCCACGCCAAAGCATAGACCTACACGAGCAGGTAATAGTCATCATATGCAACAGAAATTATGGTTATATGCATTTACATGTATAATTATTAGATGCTGATGCCATTTATGTGTAATGTGTGAGTTAACAGTAATCCAGTATTACATTGGAATTTTCCTCTTTACATTTCTATCATACAACACAAAGGAATGTGTTCTGTATAGTAAATACCATGATTGAACTGGTGCTATAGTGTAGTATGCAAGTCAAGTACAACCCTGTTGTGCTCTTACAGTTCATTGCATCTCAGTAGTAAAAGTACAGTGTGATTGAAAGTTCTATTCTAAGGTCCTTATATTGGGAGATGACTGCACTTAAAGGGGTTATCTCATCTCAGGACTCCGGTCTGGCCACCACCAAGCGGTCTCCTCATAGAAGTGAATAGGAGCATGCCGCGCATGACCGACCACCGCTCCCATTCACCTCTATGGGCCTGACGGAAATAGCCGAACCAGGGCTTGGCTATTTGCGGCGGCCCCATAGAAAATGAATGAAGGACGGCTGCGCAGTGCGCCCTACACCACTTTCGGGCCTCCGGTGGGACGTAAGACAATGGGGGCATATGCTACCGGTATGCCCCCATTGTCTGAGATGGGACAATCTCTTTAAAGACCTGTAAACATTAGTGTATTGTTGGCTGAATCCGGCCGAGGACGGCAGGTTCGGCCGACAGTGTAATGTTTATGGGGAGCTCCCTACTCTCCCGTGACAGATGATGTTGGGGAGAGAAGGACTGAGGAAATTAATATTTTCACGCAATTCTTTTTCTTCTGGGAGATGAGCTGCCACCAAAAGTGTATGAGGTAGTTGTGAAGGAGTCTGCTGAGGTAGCCAAATGTTCGTTCACCTGACAGCTATTGAATGTGTATGGCCGTCTTTTAGTCAACAGCTTGTAAAAATAAAAAAAACATTTTTGTTTCTTTGTGTCAGTGATGTTTTACAGCCTGTCCCTTCATGCAGTGATCTGCCAACTTTGAAGAACAAGATACGCTCAGCATATTTTAGATTTCCCCTTTGGGAAAAATCTGTGAAATTGATCAAAACTGGTGTAAAGGAAAATTTGTTTAGTTGCCCATAGCAACCAATCATATTCCACTTTTCATTTTCCAAATGAGCTCTGAAAAATGAAAGGTGGAATCAGATTAGCTGCAGTGGGTAAGCCATTTAACCTTTAGAACCAGTTTTGATAAATTTCCCCCAGTATCTTACCTTTTCAATATGTTTGGTCAGGTATATACACACACATTAAAATACATGCACAAAACCGTTAAATACATACTATACTGTGTAATATGTACTTTTTCTCAAGGGTAATCCATTATTCATCTGTTCTTTCTAGGTGTATTTCTAGGTCTTGGTCTCAGTGGCATTGTTCCTACTCTCCATTTCACGATTGCAGAAGGCTTTGTTAAAGCGACTACAGTAGGTCAGATGGGCTGGTTTTTCCTAATGGCTGTTATGTATATAACAGGAGCTGGCCTTTATGCAGCACGGATCCCCGAACGATTCTTCCCTGGAAAGTTTGATATCTGGGTAAATATGACTAAATATGTCTTTAAGGTTTAGATGTAATGTTCAGTGTAGGTGGAGGAGTATTTTATGAATACTAAAATAGGTACATGTTAACTGTGAACATTACAGCTACAGTTGCAAGAAAAAGTATGTGAACCCTTTGCAATTATATGGATTTCTGCACAAATTGGTCATAAAATGTGATCTTCATCTAAGTCACAACAATAGACAATCACAGTCTGCTTAAACTAATAAAACACAAAGAAATAAATGTTACCATGTTTTTATTGAACACACCATGTAAACATTCACAGTGCAGGTGGAAAACGTATGTGAACCTTTGGATTTAATAACTGGTTGAACCTCCTTTGGCAGCAATAACTTCAAAAATCAAAAGGTAAAGCATAGAGGTCAGATCAATATATATCTGCGCTCTGGATCATCTGGGGTATATGCAAAAATCTGAAAGAATAATCCTAAAACATAACATTTAATAGTTAATGCTGATAAAATCCTAATTAGTGTGTGCAAGAAAACTGTATACAGGGATAAGCATGGAGGCAAACCGCTAGATAGAGTGGTCCATGGTCACCCCAGCAACAGAAACAAAATAATTAAAGTGCACGGCGGCACTGTGGTGGTAACCAGTATGTCCTACCGGTACCCAGGGAAGGTCGTCAGGTGCTCCACCATACGATATTGTAGCAGTTGTTCATCCTGTATGGATGGTCGGATGAATAACAGGGTAGGAGAAAATTCAGATCAGACAATGCATGTAGGGTCCCTAGGGTGATCCCTATAGCTGTCTAAACACCAACCCTAATGCTATAGATATGGTAGCAGCCTGACCACAGGGCACTCGTCCTTGAAAGGACGACCCCGTCCGGAACCTGTCCCTGATCTAGAATACTATATGTCCCTAAATATGCATAGGCAAATCCCTACATGCACGTTTCGCTGCCAGGACATGGGGCAGTTCATCAGGGGAGATGATATGGTGTCAGGCAAGTCAAACCTGGATAAAGTGATCAAGCCTGCAGACCAAAATGACACGATCAGTCATATGGTCCTGAGGTGCACGAAGATGTTCGGCCCCTGCGTGGGCTACCTCATCGGTAGGAGGTTTAAGGAAAGATGCAGTATACAGATGTAAGTAACTGCATATGGGACGCCAACTGACCTGGTGTGCCCTCCTTGTTTAAATACAGCTCGTTTCCCGCTGCTGCCGTCGGTAATTGAGGCCAATGAACGCGCTTACCTGCCTGCACGTAAGCACGGCGCATGCGCTCATCACAAAATGGAAACGAGGCCTGCAACGCACAGAGAGTGCCTGATACAGAACGCACTCCTGCGCATGCGCGAACTCACGTTGGTATCGCGAGATCGCGGACGCTGTGCAAAACAGCAGAAGAGATAAGAAGCAATTCAGATATCGATTGCTCCTAAATATTCAGCAAAATACAATCGATCGGACAATCGGGAGTACAGCTGAATATTGTGAACCACAATGGGTTCTAATTTATAGATATTATTGGCCATTTATCCTATGTGGGATAGGTACAGCTCAGGGATAGAGAGACAATCGGAAAAGCAGGTAGAAACAGGTGATCATTGAAAGTAACATTTAATATTAGTATTTCGTGCAGGGTCTTGGTCGCTGTTGATTATTGACCCAGAAACTGAATGTACAGAATTATGATACTTGAAAGAGGATAAAGATATAATTATAAAACCATCAGATAAAGGTGGGAATACGGTGATCATGAATCGCCCAGATTACCAATCCATGTGTCAAAATATCCTTAAAGATAAAAACAGCTATCAGTTATTAACATCTAACCCGACAGTACCATACTTAGTTGAACTAAGAGAGATCCTCCTGGCAGGAAGAGCTTTAAATCTCATCTCACAAGATGAATTGGATTTTATGTACCCCCGGCAACCGATAGTGGCTACGTTTTACAGTCTCCCCAAGGTCCATAAAGGCCTTAGACCACTCAAGGGGAGACCAATCGTGGCCGGGATTGGGAGCATTGGACAAAATATTGGGGTATATATTGACAAAATTCTAATGCCATTTGTTGTTGCACTTCCTTCCTACACCCGCGATACAATGGACCTTTTAAAACGGGTGGAAGGAATTTGCATTGAGGATCATGCCCAACTAGCCAGCGTCGATGTGGAGGCATTATACTCCTCCATACCACATGAAGCTGGCTTGTTGGCGGTCGGCTATTATCTTAGCATGCGGGGACAGCAGTTTAAGGCACACAATGCCTTTGTCCTACAGCTGCTCAGATTCCTGCTGACGCATAACTTCTTCACTTTTGACGGTCGCCTCTACCACCAGCTCAGGGGTACGGCCATGGGTTGTTCCTGTGCGCCGTCGTATGCCAACCTGCTCCTGGGCTGGTGGGAGGCCACCGTCGTTTTTGGAGAGGGTGAACCGATGACCGGGCCCATTACCCTATGGGCCCGGTACATCGATGACATCCTTATAGTCTGGAATGCGGGCACCCTGGAATTTAAAAAGTTTGTGGACTTTCTTAATGATAACACCATAGGTCTCCGTTTTACCTATGAGGCCAATGACTGTTCCCTTCCTTTTTTGGATGTCCGCATCTCCAAGAAACCTGGAGGTGAACTTTCCACAACCGTTTTCCGTAAGACCACGGCCACTAACTCAGTCCTGCATTGGCAGAGTAGCCATCCCCTGCCATTAAAGAGAGGTATTCCCTACGGACATTACCTGCGCTTACGCAGGAACTGTTCTGATGAGGAAGAGTTATTGCGTCAGGCAGCAGACCTTCGCCAAAGGTTTAGGGCCAGGGGTTACCCTGACAAGGTACTGAGAGGGGCCTTTCAGAGAGCGGCTAACACCCCCAGAGAGACCTTACTTACTCCTAAGACCAGAGAGGAGGGTGACAGGAAAGTAAGATTCATTACTACTTTTGATGGTTCTGCAAAGGAATCCAGAGAGATTCTTGCACGACACTGGCCCATCTTACTCATGGATCCAGATGTCCGAGAAGTACTGCATGAACACCCTCAGGTGACGTTCATAAGAGGCCAAAGTCTTAAGGACGTATTGGTGCATAGTCATCTTGCACCACTAGTTAGACTTAGTATGTGGCTGAGCCGTCGCCCTGTGGGATGTTTTAGATGCAGTGGTTGCGTGGCCTGTAGCAATATTGACCAAGGTAAAACCTTCTACAGTACCAATCTCCAACGTAGTTTTGACATCAAAGATTTCATCTCATGTAGAACTACTGGTGTAATATATAAAATTACATGTATTTGCCAAAAAGAATACATTGGTAAGACAAAGCGCGAACTGCGCAGACGCATAGGAGAACATCTCCTGGATATTGCTAAGAGCCGTGATACCCCAGTGGCCCGCCATGTCTGCGATTTACACCAAGGCAATCCCAAAGCCATTAGAGTCATGGGTATTGAAGCTGTCAGTCCCCCCAAACGAGGGGGTGATTGGGACAAGATTCTTTTAAAACGAGAGTCACGGTGGATATTTCTTTTGAAGACTGTCGCACCAAATGGCCTAAATGAGCAGCTGAATTATAGTTGCTTCTTGTAGAAAGAATACATGCTGGCTCATCACCGTTAGTAATGATCTGTGTACCCCTTTTTTGTATTAACTGTCACCTTCCTGACATCGGTTTTACATTTTGTGCACCTATTTTGAGTGTGAACATCTTTTGGCCTTTACCCAAGTATCATAATTCTGTACATTCAGTTTCTGGGTCAATAATCAACAGCGACCAAGACCCTGCACGAAATACTAATATTAAATGTTACTTTCAATGATCACCTGTTTCTACCTGCTTTTCCGATTGTCTCTCTATCCCTGAGCTGTACCTATCCCACATAGGATAAATGGCCAATAATATCTATAAATTAGAACCCATTGTGGTTCACAATATTCAGCTGTACTCCCGATTGTCCGATCGATTGTATTTTGCTGAATATTTAGGAGCAATCGATATCTGAATTGCTTCTTATCTCTTCTGCTGTTTTGCACAGCGTCCGCGATCTCGCGATACCAACGTGAGTTCGCGCATGCGCAGGAGTGCGTTCTGTATCAGGCACTCTCTGTGCGTTGCAGGCCTCGTTTCCATATTGTGATGAGCGCATGCGCCGTGCTTACGTGCAGGCAGGTAAGCGCGTTCATTGGCCTCAATTACCGACGGCAGCAGCGGGAAACGAGCTGTATTTAAACAAGGAGGGCACACCAGGTCAGTTGGCGTCCCATATGCAGTTACTTACATCTGTATACTGCATCTTTCCTTAAACCTCCTACCGATGAGGTAGCCCACGCAGGGGCCGAACATCTTCGTGCACCTCAGGACCATATGACTGATCGTGTCATTTTGGTCTGCAGGCTTGATCACTTTATCCAGGTTTGACTTGCCTGACACCATATCATCTCCCCTGATGAACTGCCCCATGTCCTGGCAGCGAAACGTGCATGTAGGGATTTGCCTATGCATATTTAGGGACATATAGTATTCTAGATCAGGGACAGGTTCCGGACGGGGTCGTCCTTTCAAGGACGAGTGCCCTGTGGTCAGGCTGCTACCATATCTATAGCATTAGGGTTGGTGTTTAGACAGCTATAGGGATCACCCTAGGGACCCTACATGCATTGTCTGATCTGAATTTTCTCCTACCCTGTTATTCATCCGACCATCCATACAGGATGAACAACTGCTACAATATCGTATGGTGGAGCACCTGACGACCTTCCCTGGGTACTGGTAGGACATACTGGTTACCACCACAGTGCCGCCGTGCACTTTAATTATTTTGTTTCTGTTGCTGGGGTGACCATGGACCACTCTATCTAGCGGTTTGCCTCCATGCTTATCCCTGTATACAGTTTTCTTGCACACACTAATTAGGATTTTATCAGCATTAACTATTAAATGTTATGTTTTAGGATTATTCTTTCAGATTTCAGCAATAACTTCTGCAACTACAGGAAACGTTTGGTTGATCAGACGTGCACAACGGTCAGGAGTAATTCTTGACCATTCCTCTTTACAGAACTGTTTCAGTTCAGCAATATTCTTGGGATGTCTGGTGTGAATCACTTTCTTGAGGTCATGCCACAGCATCTCAATCGGGTTGAGGTCAGGACTCTGACTGGGCCATTCTAGAAGGCGTATTTTCTTCTGTTTAAGCCATTCTGTTGTTTAGTTACTTCTATGCTTTGGGTCGTTGTCCTTTTGCAACACCCATCTTCTGTTGAGCTTCAGCTGGTGGACAGATGGCCTTAAGTTCTCCTGAAAAATGTCTTGATAACTTGGGAATTTATTTTTCCTTCAATGATAACAATCTGTCCAGGTCCTGACGCAGCAAAGCAGCCCCAAACCATGATGCCCCCACCACCACCATACTTCACAGTAGGGATGAGGTTTTGATGTTGGTGTGCTGTGCCTCTTTTTTTTCCACATATAGTGTTGTGGTTTTATTCCAAACAACGCAACTTTGGTTTCATCTGTCCACAGAATATTTTGCCAGTACTGCTGTGGAACATCCAGGTGCTCTTGTGCAAACTGTAAACGTGCAGCAATGTTTTTTTGGACACCAGTGGCTTCCTCTGTGGTATCCTCCCATGAAATCCATTCTTGTTTAGTGTTTTACGTATCGTAGATTCGCTAACAGGGATGTTAGCATATGCCAGAGACTTTTGTAAGTCTTTAGCTGACACTCTAGGATTCTTCTTCACCTCATTGAGCAGTCTGCGCTGTGCTCTTGCAGTTATCTTTACAGGATGGCCACTGCTAGGGAGAGTAGCAGCAGTGCTGAACTTTCTCCATTTATAGACAATTTGTCTTACCGTGGACTGATGAACAGCAAGGCTTTTAGAGATACTTTTATAACCCTTTCCAGCTTTATGCAAGTCAACAATTCTTAATCGTAGGTCTTCTGAGAGCTCTTTTGTGCGAGGCATCATTCACATCAGGCAATGCTTCTTGTGAAAAGCAAACCCAGAAATGATGTGTGTTTTTTTATAGGGCAGGGCAGCTGTAACCAACACCTCCATTCTCATCTCATTGATTGGACTCCAGTTGTCTGACACCTCACTCTAATTAGCTATTGGAGATGTCATTAGTCTAGGGGTTCACATACTTTTTCCACCTGCACTGTGAATGTTTACATGGTGTGTTCAATAAAAACATGGTAACATTTAATTCTTTGTGTGTTATTAGTTTAAGCAGACTGTTATTGTCTATTGTTGTGACTTAGATGAAGATCAGATCACATTTTATGACCCATTTGTGCAGAAATCCATATTACTCCAAAGGGTTCACATACTTTTTCTTGCAACTATATATTGGAGAATAAGGAGTACTGTAACTTGTAGATAAGTTGCATAGGTTGGGCAACGTATGTTAAATAAAAATTGTTTCCCTATTTTCTTTCCTGTTTTCCAGTTTCAATCTCACCAGATCTTTCATGTCCTGGTTGTAGCTGCTGCTTTTATCCACTTCTATGGTGTCTCCAACCTACAGGAGTTCCGTTATGGGCTGGAGGGTGGCTGCACAGATGACTCTCTTCTGTAATGTCTGGACATAAGTAGATTTTCCTTTTTCCTCTGGAGATTTATACGGGGATAGTTAGAGAACTAAACCAATTTTAGAACCCAACTGTATTTTCACAATATGCCCAGAAGACCTCCGTTGTAAACCCTTGGGCATGATAACTCCTCACTATGGAATACAAGATATGGGAAGATAAAAATGAAGCTAAAGTGTATATTGAACAATACGTTTACATTGCCTTGTGTAATAAGAGGAAAGAGGCACTAGGTCTATTATTTTATATCAGTCACTCAACATTCTTCTGCCATTGTGGAATCATATAAACTAAACTTTATAGGAAGTCACTTCTTCTGATTTGGAACTTCTTGTACTAATGAGAGCAAGCATTAGTGGAGCTGGAATTTCACTTTGGTGACAACTTGTTGAGCACTTGTTCCTATTGTATTACATAAATCTTTACCAATGTACACATGCCAGTATGTGAGGGTTTGCTGTCTTCGTTAACAGAACTATAAAACAACATTTTATTGTATTTGACCCTAAAGCTGAACTCCTCAAAATTGACCGTTCAGATTTGACTGCGGCTATTAACCCTGATATCACTCATTCTCACCATCATGACACTCAAGAACTGCTGTAGCTATTCAGATCTTTTTTGTAGTCAGCAGTGATTTGTTTCAGGTTTGAAGAGCCTCTGTCAGCGACTTCAGTCCACCCAAGAGTGGAGGTGCCAGCCGGTTCAGACAGCAGAGGAGCTCAGCAGCTAAGCGGGTGGAAAGTTTAGTAAGTATTCTGTTCTCCCCGCTCAGCGCTCGCTTCCTTCTGCAGAGGCTCCGATGCCACCAATGAATGCCTACATATGGACCACAGAACATTGGCAAAATCATGCATTCCTAGGCATGATTTTGCTAAAACACACTGATACACCATAATAACACTGGGCCACCAGTGACTAAGTTAGCCACAGCACAGGCCCCATTAGACAGGGCTGTCTAGCCTTGTCAATCAACAGGGAAGGTGGGGGAGTGTACTGAGCATTGAGGGGCGTATAAGTAGCCCCGCACCAAGAGCTACACCGGCACCTCAGTGCTCGAACTGCCCAAGTTACATAAATATAAAACTGCAGATATCTCCGCTTCATTGCAAGCTAAAAAGAAATGTATGATTTTAATCAATATGATCAACCCTACAGGCAATATGCCAGGTTTAATAGGCTTGATCATGCTAACACAGGACTTTTTGAGGTTGGTTTCACTCAGTTTTTTTGGTTTGTTTTTTTAATGCAGTTTTTATAGCCAAAGCCTACCTATAGAATTGCCCCTTAACCCCTGACCTACTTTTGGCTTTGGCTCAAAAAATTGCAGCTTTTTTCCAGCATTTGTAAAACCACCTTAAGGAGTTAAAAATATTTGACTACTGTTCAGTCCTCACTTTAGCAGAGGATTAGCTAAAGAAGCTTTACAGTATAACAGCCCTAAGAGTGTATTCAAACACATCAAATTTGTTGCAGAAACTGAAAAGCCACACACTTGAATGGAGTTTTTTGTAGGCAAGCACATGTATTTGTGTTAAGGCTACTCATATGAATAGGACAGTCACAGAAACTTCAGCAACAAATCTGCCATATGCGAACATATTCTAGTAAATCTCCAAATTCCTATTCTATTGCAAGTGTAAAATATTCATGTTGTGCTTTAAAATGCTTAAGGCTACTTTCACACTAGCTTTTAAGTTTTCCGGTATTGAGTTCAGTCATAGGGGATCAATACCGGAAAAAAACGCTTCAGTTTTGTCCACATTCATTGTCAATGGGGACAAAACTGAACAGAACTGAGTGCTCCAAAATGCATTCCGTTCCGTTTAGTTGCGTTCCCATACCGGAGAGCAAACCGCAACATGTTGTAGTTTGCTTTCCGTCCTGGGATGCGGAGCAAGGCGGAACCATCATGACCCCCAATGCAAGTCAGTGGGGACGGATGCCACAATAGAAAACGGATCCGTCCCCCATTGACTTTCAATGTAGTTCATGACTGACCCATCTTGGCAATGTTAAAGATAATACAACCGGATCCGTTCATAACTGATGCAGATGGTTCTATTATCAGTAACAGGAGCATTTTTGCTGAACCCTGCCGGATCCAGCAAAAACGCTAGTGTAAAAGTAGCCTAATGCTGTGGTGACCCTTGCGGTGACTCTTAGATGTCTTTCCCTATCAACATCATAATAAAGAAATTGGCCAATATTCTAAAACGGTATATGTATTAAAAGTAAAAATACTGCAATGTCAAATTATACTAATGGTTTTAATTTTATTTTTACAAATGCACAGTGTTTCATTAGGTTGCCTCTTAATGAGAAAGCCTAATGGAGTTTCAATATTCTCTCTGGAAAAAGTTATCTAGTCCAGTAACCTGTATTTATAGTGTTTTCATGTTTTAGTTGCTCTGTGTTCTTTAGTCAAGGATGTAACACAATATGGCTGATTTTGGTTATGACTATCACTTTTATCGGAATAAAGTATCTGTCATGGCACATGTACATGACTGAATCACAGCTATGTACATGAGCTGTATATAGTTAGCCCAGGGATGTGATTGGATAGGAATATCTTTGTAAAATACTTTCCTGAACTCCCAGGCTTGGTTCAGATCCTGTATTTGGCACTAAATATTTGGTTCTTGAATGGAGTTGTAATATTACCACGTGCTTAAAGGGGTATTCCCATCTGAGACCATGGGGGCATATCGCTATGATATGTCCCCATTGTCTGATAGGTGCCTACACCGAGAATGGAGCGGAGAAGGTGGTAGCCGGAACCCCCCAAGTTATTTTCAGCGGCCCCTTAGAAATAAATGGAGGCCAGCTGCACATGCACACCCTCCACAACTTTTGGGGCTCCGTTCTCGGTGTAGGATCCGCACCTATCAGACAATGGGAGCATATCCTATCAATATGTCCCCATTATCTGAGATGGGAAAACCCCTTTTAAGCTATAAATCTTGTATACAATACTGAGAAAGAGGATGCACACTGGATACCACAAAACATCTTCACCTTGTAATGCGTTGCTCATTGTAAAAAAAAAAATACCAGTTATGCTAGTATGGTAACTCCCATCCTAGTAATTACAGTATGTATATAGATATATGCTCAGATTTATGCTAATAACTTGATGTATTTTTAATTACTTGAGAAGTCCAGAGTATACATAGGAACACCAATCCACAAACCTTGTATGCGCTTCCTCATGCCCTTATTGTTGTTCTTCCTAACATGTTTCTTTATTAGGTTTCTACGTGACCAAGACAGATAGCCAGGCAGAGTGCATGGGTTTAAAAAATATATATATATATTTATCTTTATTTATTTTTTTCACCTGTCATTTGTTCTTCTCCTCTGCTTCTGGCCGCCTTGATAAGCCAACAGCAGGCAAACAGATGTCATGTCACACTTATGGTCATCGGCGAATGGAAGTGGAGGAGAAGGGAGCTCTGCGCTGGAACTGGTGAGTCTTTTTTTTTTTTTTTTTTATTAACCTTGGCACCCTTCATGGACATATGAAAAAGAGTTTCTCAGTCTAGGAGAACCCCCTTAACACCCCATGGGGACAGAAACCAGCAGTCATTTCTTAACCAGCCAAAATAGCACACATGTTACTGTGCTTGTTAGGGGAAACTCAAAGTTGGTGACTTTTGAAACGGTGGTGGAGGCAATAACACTTTGTTAGGAAAGCATGCCACTCTTGTAAATTGCAGCAGTGGTAGAGAATCAATATCCATAACAAAGCATACAAGCTTTGCCTTTCTGCATTTGATGGCAATCACACTTTTCAAAATAATGTTTTATGTTTCCTTAAAGCTTAATATAAAACATTCCCCCTTAGCAAGCCAACCAAAAGCCTTGCTCTATACATATTACCACCTTTTTTTAATTTATTTTTTTACCTACTTGCATTCCATCTCCGGTTTGACACTGCGTCTTTCCATGTGAGCCAGGACAGGGATCTACTATAACTTTTCTGTCCAGTTTGATTTATTATGACTACAGCCAAACTAAAGGCAGAGACTGGAAATCTTATAATTTTATTGACCAATGCAGAGAGGAGGACAATAAAATCAGTGTGTAGTTAAACCGCCTATAAAGACAAATGTATGGATACTCGCCTATTTTCTCTTCTGCTCCTTCCTGCACTGTGCTCAGGTCCTCACTGCTGCCATGTGTTATTCTGGCTGCAGCAGTGCTGTTTTGTGCACATTTCAGCAGAGACGTCCCATGTAAGGTTGAGGCTGCTGTGGCAAGGAATGTCACTGCTGCAGCCAAGAAGATGTTAGCAGCCGGAGGACTGGAGCTCAGCGCTCTAAGAAACAGCACAGAAAACATTTGAGTATCCATTCATTTGTTATTTTAGGCCATTTACAGGGGTTGCCCGAGGTTTTTATATAGCTCGGACAACCCCTTTAAGTAACATAAGTTGAGCTAGACTTTTTTAGTTTAGCAAAAACTACTCTAACCCTTTTGCATGGAATTTCTAATGTCTGTTTGCTTTGGTGGTATGTTAATATAGCAGCTAGAGCTGTGAGTGAATTTGTAGCACTTAGCATGTTTTATACATGGATTAGTGAGATGTATGGTCTCATTTGTTACCATCACCTTGAGCTAAAAAGTATGTATATGTTCTTTACTCATTACTTTGAAACCTTTTTTTATTACTCAATAATTAGATTAAATGCATTCTTTTGTTTAAAGGCGTTGTGCACCTTTTGGGGGGTTTGGCAAACCACTGAAGGGGAAAGCATACTTGGCTGCATCCTGTCGCTGGCTCCCTCACTTCCCGGCCTCGGCTTCTCCTCTCAGCTCGCTGCTGTTTTGATGCCGCCGCAGTCAATTGAAGAAGCTGAGGCCAGGAAGCAGGTATGTATTCTTCCTTTTTAAAAGTCTGCCATAGAGGGGGGCTTTCCACCAAAGGTGCACAACATCCCTTCACAGAGGTTTTCTGGGAGTAGAATATTGATGACCGTCCTCGGGATAGATCATCAGGATCAGATTTTTCGGGTTAGACTCCCAGCATCCCCACTGATCAGCTGTTTGAAAAGGCCAAAGCACTCCTAGGTCAGTGATGTCATGTTCATCAGTCTCGTGGCCTTTATGTTGCTCAGTCCATTTCATGTGAAAGGGCCAGGGCTGCAGTACCAAGTACTGCCACTATACAGTGTACGGCACTGTACTTGGTATGCTGTTGACATACGATTAAAGGGGTTATCCAATATCTGAAATATCCCCCCAATCCCCGGACCCCCCCTTGTATGGCACCCACCTCCCTCTGGATCCCTGCACGGCCGCCGCTGCATCTCCCCTTCGTTTGGATCAAAACCTCTAGCGATGGGGGGAGCAGCCAATAGACAGTGACCAACCTCAAGGGGGCTCATCCCTGTCGCGGCCTGCTATTGGCAGCTCCCCCCGTCGCCATATGTTTTGAGCCGAGCGCCAGGGAAATGCAGCGGCAGCCCTGCAGAGATCCGGAGAGACGCTGTTGCTGGGGAGCAGGTAAGTATAATCCATACAAGGGGTCTGGGCATTGAGGGGGATATTTTAGATATCGGATAAGCCCTTTAATATTAGATCCCTGGGGGTCCAACCCCCGATCAGCAGTTTGATCTTTGTGGAAGGTGAGTTGGAGAAAGCTGCAATACCAAGCACAGCCACAACAAAAAGTATAGTGTTTGCAGTATGAACCACTGTATGCACCCTTTTTAAACAGCTGATTGGTGGGGGTGCAGGTAGTCCGCCCCCACAATCTATATTGGTGGCATATCCTAAGGATAGGCCCTACATTTTAAAATTATGAAGAACTCCATTAACAACTGGAGTAGCAGAAGAAGCGACTACTTCTGTGACCAGGCTGCACTTTTATCTAGGCTATACATTGTTACAAATCCAGCAGCTGTGTGAAGACACAGCCATGTAGAAGCTGAAGCCTATGAAAAAAATGCATGTGACTATTTTGTTTCAAAGGGGAATATGATGTGTTGCTGTGCCCTCAAATGTATTTACTCAGTGCAAAATGTTATATGTCACACCAGGGAAACAGCTGGCCAAAGTCAGAATGATTAGTAATGAATAGTGTTGAGCGAACTTGTGTTTTCAGGATCGCCGTACAAGGTTCGGGTTTTCTATGAACTCTGTTATGGTCCGTGGTAGTGGTATCCATAATGGAATTCTTAGATAACTCGAACCTTGTACACCGAACTTAAAAACACAAGTTCGCTCATCCATAATAATGAAGAATAAACTTTTATTTTGTCTGCCATGGAAAAAGAGTAGGCAAAAATTGTCTCCCCTGTATATTAGATGTCTCTCATTGAGAAAATGAAAAGGTTTCTGTTTTCCATTGAAGCAAATTCTGCAGCCTATGATTAGAGTGCTGCTCTGTAGAACATGAAAGTTTGTTTTGTTTTTTTTTTTTTGTTCTTTAGTCACTGTTCATATCAGGTTTAGTCAGTGTACATATTTGAAATGTACTGCTAGATGTATAAAACTGAATTCCTATACAGCTGCATACATCTGCCATTGATTCTGAATCGCTGTATACGCCTAGCAGATGTGATGTGGACTGCTTTGGTAAGAAATAATTAGCCTGCTAGAAGAGGTTTGCCCTAACGTTCATTGTTAAACACTTGGTGATTGTCTTTATATAGGATTATAATAATAATAAAATCTCCTTACCAGCTTGTTTTATAGGTTTTAACCTTAGAGGCCTATGATTTGCAATGATATGGCACCATCCTTGTCTACAGAAATGCAAACCGGAAAGTCATCCAACAGATTTAATTCATTATATATTTTTTCTTGAGTATTAATTGTGAGAAGCGCTGGGGGCTTGTGTACTAAGATGTCACATTTTCAAATAAAGAGATCAATATATGAATCTACTAATGTCTTGTGACTTCATGCACCAGTTCATTTAGAGATAGTTCCCAACGCCAAGCTAAATTTACCTTTTACCATGGGTTCTGTGCACTGAAAGATTTATACTGGTGAGGTCTTTTGGAGCTGTGGGATCTATGTACGGTAACTTTCTCACATAGAAATAGCTTTTTCACATACTCCAGAAGGGCTACTGTGAGGGTAAAAAATTATGAAAAGTTATACTGAGTATCAAACCTCTTCCCATACAACACTGCTGCTCTTATCCTCTGCTGGGATTTGTTTGGATAACTGCAGCAGTGACGTGCCCATGTACCACATGTGAATGCCTTCAAGGGCTCGTTCACACAAACGTTTTTTGCGTTCCGTATACGGGACGTTTATTGCGTTCCGTATACGGTCCAAATACAAAACCATTCATTTCAATGGGTCCGCAAAAAAAACATAATGTACTCCGTGAGCATTCCGTTTCTGTATGTCCGCATTTCCGTTCCGCTACATTTTGAGTCTTGTCCTATTATTGTCCGCAAATCATGTTCCGTGGCTCCATTCAAGTCAATGGGTCCGCAAAAAAAACGGAACACATACGGAAATGCATCCGTATATCTTCCGTATCCGTTCCGTTTTTACGGAACCATCTATTGAAAATTTTATGCCCAGCCCAATTTTTTCTATGTAATTACTGTATACTGTATATGGCATACGGAGAAACGGGAACACAACGGAAACAAAAAACTGAACAACGGATCCGTGAAAAACGGTCCACAAAACACTGAAAAAGCCATACGGTCGTGTGAACAAGCCCTAAGCTTGATACTGCTGAAGTTTTTTTTACAATGAAGACTGATGTCGTGTTTTGCCTTAACCCTTTCAATCCCGGAGGATTTTTTTTACTTATGCATTTTAATTTTTTTTACTCCCAGCCTTCCCGGAGCCATAACTTTTATATCTTTCCATTCACATTGTTGTATTAGGGCTTGTTTTAATGGCACCATTTAACTTTTGCATACAATGTAGTGGGAAGCTGGAACAACATCCAAATGGGGTGGAATTAGAAACAAAATGCAACTCCACCACAGTTTTATGGGTTTTGTTTTTACGACGATCCCTGTGCAGTAAAACTGACCTGTTCCCTTTGGGGAGGTGAAGCAAAGAAAAAAATAGAATCTGCCATTACTACTTTTAATATCATGGGCAATGTCAGATTTTAATTTTTTTTTTGTGATATGAATTTTTAGATTTTTTTTAAAAATATTTATTTTTTACTTTGTCACCAATGGTGACAATAACATGCAATCATTAGATTGCCATTTATCTTCTGTAATTATTTTTTATTTTTTTCATTACAGAATTTTGTATATTCAAATGCAGTGCTGCCACCTACAATCCAGCATTAGAATATACTAGTGATCGATGTGGAAGCCTTGTTTAGGATCAGGACTTTTACTACTATGAAACTCCTCCCCGATCTCAGCCAGGGGAAGTCACCCTGGGCCAGGAAGCACACGCTTCTGGTTTTAGTGTTAAGATGGTGTGGTCACATTTGACCACTGCATCTGAGGTGTTAAATGGCTGGCATCATCGTTATCTCCAATCACAGACATTATTCCCGTATGTCTGCTCTCAAGAGAAAGTGTTATCTCAAACCTCACACTTCTGCTATACATGTATGGCTCTGGAAGTGAAGCAGTTTATTAAAGTTTATTAAACCCATTCTTAATGCCCTAAAAGGAATTTTTTTTAATATACCTTTTTTCCTTGTGAAATGGGCTCTTGAAGTCAAAGCTTATCAATCTTTGCAATCTGTACACTCGTGGACCACGGTCATGTCTGCATTGTATGGGAGTAGATTCCACTGTGTGACCTAGTGAGCGTTGTACAGGCAGGAACACACATCGCCACTCCTGCCTGTGTGTTTTGCTATAGCCTGACATAGATTTGCTATGCCTGACTTTAGTGGAGCGGGCACAGGCAGAAGCAGCAATGCACTATGCAGAACTCCTGCCTGCGTCCGCTCGCTCCACTCTGCTAAAACACTTGCATAGTGCAGGGTCTAGTATATTACAGCAAGCGGGCGCAGACAGGAGGTCAGCATAGTGCAGCGTTGCTCCTGCCTGTGCCTACTTCACTAAAGCCTGGCTATAGCAGAGTGGATAGGCAAAAGCAGTTCTGTATGCTCTTGCTGTGCAGCACTCACTGGGTCCCGCAGTGAAATCTACTTCCATACATTGTGGACATGTCAGCAGTGTACAAGTGTAAGGATTGCAAAGTGCAGTAGGTACATGAACTTGACCTGCCTATTTCGTATGGCAAAAAAAAGTGTATATTCAAAAAATAAATTTTAGTGCATTTAGAATAGGGGTTAATAAACTTTAGTGTAGGTACACTTTGAGTGCATTTGTGTTCCTGGAGTCATCTAGAGGTTAGAGTATTTTGCAAACCTTATGAGCTATGCATTTTGCATATTTGACTTTTTAGATTCTTTAACCCCTTCTACCCGGGGCCAGCTTTCCCCCTCCTGCCTAGGCCATTTTTTGCAAATATGAAATGTCACTTTATATGGTAATAACTTTGGAACACTTTTATTTATCCAAACCATTCTGAGATTGTTTTCTCTTGACACATTGTACTTCATAAATTTGAGTCAATATACACTGCCTGTCCCAAAAAAAAAGTCTCCAACTGGATTTAACTAAGCAAATAGTTATGAGCCTCCTATTGAATAATTACTGCATGGTCGATTTATCTTTCAGCTGGCAACAAGTTATTTAACCCTAACTGGTGCAACGAGTTGCTTCTCCTTTCTTAAACAACTATGTTGAAAGACACATATCTCGTGGTCGTGGAAAAAATGTTAGTCTGTTTGAGAAGGGTCAAATCATCGGCATGCATCAAGCAGGGAAAACCTCTAAGGAGATTGCAGAAACTACTAAAATTGGGTTAAGAACTGTTCAATGCATTATTAGAAACTGGAAGGATAGTGGGGACCTATCGTATTCAAGGAAGAAATGTGGCGGGAAAAAAATCCAGAATGATCGTGATCGGCGATCACTTAAACGTTTGGTGAAATCAAATCGAAGAAATACAAGTAGAACTCAGGGCTATGTTTAATAGTGAAAGTAAGTGCATTTCCACACGCACAATGCGAAGGGAACTCAAGGGATTGGGACTGAACAGCTATGTAGCCGTAAGAAAACTGCTAATCAGTGAGGCAAACCAGAAAAAAAGGCTTCAATTTGCTAGGGAGCATAAAGATTGGACTCTGGAGCAATGGAAGAAGGGCATGTGGTCTGATGAGTCCAGAGTGGCAGGTAAAGTGATGCACCCATCATGCCTAGTGCCTACTGTACAAGCCTGTGGGGGCAGTGCTATGATCTGGGGTTGCTGCAGTTTGTCAGGTCTAGGTTCAGCAACAGTATGTGCTCCAAGAATGAGGTCAGCTGGCTACCTGAACATACTGAATGACCAGGTTATTCCATCAATGGATTTTTTTTCTACCCTGATGGCACAGGCATATTCCAAGATGACAATGCCAGGATTCATCGGGCTCAGATTGTGAAGGAATGGTTCTGGGAGCATGAGAGATCATTTTCACACATGTATTGGCCACCACAGTGTCCAGACCTTAACCCCATTGAGAATCTTTGGGATGTGCTGGAGAAGGCTTTGCGCAGCAGTCAGAGTCTACCATCATCAATGCAAGATCTTGGTGAAAAATTAATGCAACACTGGATGGAAAAATATCTTGTGACATTGCAGAAGCTTATCGAAACAATGCCATAGCAAATGCGTGCCGTAATCAAAGCTAAAGGCGGACCAACAAAATATTTTTGGTGGCAACCTTTTTTTTTGGACGGGCAGTGTATTTTACCTTTTTATTTATTCAAAAATCCCAAATTTACCAGAAACTTTAAAAAAAATTCAATTTCTCTGCTTTTAAAACAGAATAGAAAGTGATACCTCATAAAATATTTATTACTTAACATTCCCCATATGTCAACTTTATGTTGGCATCATTTTGTAAATGTAATATTTTATTTAAAAAAATTTAGGACGTTAGAAAGCTTAGAATTTTATAAGCAATTCTTAAAATATTTAAGAAAATTTCCAAAACCCACTTTTTAAGGACCAGTTCAGGTCTGAAATCACTTTGTGGGGCTTACATAGTGGAAACCCTCCATAAATGACCCCATTGTAGAAACTACACCCCTCAAGTTACTCAAAACTGATTTTACAAACTTTGTTAACCCTTTAGGTGTTCCACAAGAATTAAAGGAAAATGGAGATCAAATTTCAAAATTTCCCTTTTTTGGCAGATTTTCCGTTTTAATCAATTTTTCATTTAACACATCGAGAGTTAACAGCCAAACAAAACTCCAATATTTATTACCCTGATTCTGCGGTCTAAAGAAGCGCCCACATGTGGTCGTAAACTGATGTAAGGGCACACGGCAGGGAGCAGGAATGCAGATTTTGCTGGACTGGTTTTTAGATGCCATGTCCCATTTGAAGCCCCTCTGATGCACCCTTACAGTAGAAACTCTTTGGAAATTTTGGAAACTAGGGGATAAGGTGCCAGTTTTATTGGTACTGTTTTGGGGATACATATGGATTTTAATTGCTCTATGTTATGTTTTTTGTGAGGCAAGGTAACCCAAAAAATGGCTGTTTTGGCACAGTTTTTATTTTTTACAACATTCATCTGACTGGGTAGATCATCTACTATTTTTTATAGAGCAGGTTGTTACGGACGCAATGATGTCAAATGTCTACTTTCTTTGTTTCAGTTTTACATAATAAAGCATTTTTGAAGAAAGAATTGTTTTGGTGTCTCCATTTTCTGAACGCCATTTGTTTTTATTTTTCTGCCGATCGTCTAGTGCAAGGGCTCTTTTTTTGCTGGAAGAGTTGATGTTTTTATTGGTACCATTTTTGGGTACATATGATTTTTTGATCATTCATTATTACACTTTATGGGGCAAGGTGACCAAAAAATTTGGTTGTTTTGAGACCATTTTATTTATTTTTACAACGTTCACCTGAGGGGTTGATAATGTGACATTTTTATAGAGCAGATCGTTACGGACGTGACAATACCTAATATGTATACTTTTTCTTATTTAACCCCTTAAGGACGCAGGGCGTACCGGTACGTCCTAACTTTAAATCGTTATTCCGGCGCCGCGGGTGTTAATCGGAACAGGATGCCGGCTGAAATCATTCAGCCGGCATCCTGTCAATGCCAGGGGGGGTCATGTGACCCCCCCCCCCCCCCCCGTATCGGCGATCACCGCAAACCGCAGGTCAATTCAGACCTGCGGTTTGCTGCGCTTCCTGCAGCTTCTGATCCCCTTTAGTGTTCCGAAACTTTAGTGTCCTGAAAATGAAGATTTTGCACCGTCGTCCCCCCCCCTCCCCCCCGCACCACTGCATGATTTTTTGCCGGCGGGTGGTGCAGGGGGGGGAGTTGTGGGTGGTAGGGGCGGTGCGGCAGCCCGCCTCCTCTTGAAAATTCGTTGGTGTACAGCGGGTATACCAGGGTGTCAGCACATTGCTGTCACCCTGGTATAAACGGCTGACATCTGTGCAGATGTCAGCCGTTTAACCCTTTCCATACTGCGGTCCGTATAGACCGCTGTATGGAAAAAGTTAACAGTAAGAGGGAGCTCCCTCCCTCTCCCATCGGGGGGCTGCAGTGCCTTTGCAGCCCCCCGATGGAGAGGGAGAGAGCTCCCAGACAGCCCCGTCCTTACTCTTCCCCGTCTGCGAAGTTCTGAGCAGACGGGGAAGGTTCCCATGGCAACAGGACGCCGTCTCAGGCATCCTGCTGTCCATGGTGCTGAACAGATCTGTGCTAAAGGCAGAGATCTGTTCAGACAAAGTGTAAGTAGAATACAGTACACTATATATTGTACTGTACTGTATTATAGACATCAGACCCATTGGATCTTCAAGAACCAAGTGGGTCTGGGTCAAAAAAAAAATGTGAAAAAAAAAGTAAAAATCAAAAAACACATTTATCACTGATGAAAAATAAAATTCCCTCCACATTTTTGGTATCGCCGTGTCCGTAACGACCTGATCTATAAAACGGTCATGTTACTTTCCCCGCATAGTGAACGCCATAAAAATAAAAACTATTAGGAAATTTACATTTTGCCCACCATACTTCCCAAAAAAAGGTAATAAAAGTGATCAAAAAAGTCGCATGTACGCCAAAATAGTACCAATCAAACCGTCATCTCATCCCGCAAAAATCATACCCTACCCAAGATAATCGCCCAAAAACTGAAAAAACTATGGCTCTTAGACTATGGAAACACTAAAACATAATTTTTTTTTTGTTTCAAAAATGAAATCGTGTAAAACTTAAATAAATAAAAAAAATGTATACATATTAGGTATTGCCGCGTCCGTATCGACCGGTTCTATAAAAATATCACATGACCTAACCCCTCAGGTGACCACCGTAAAAAAATAAAAATAAAAACGGTGTAAAAAAAGCAATTTTTTGTCATCTTACGTCACAAAAAGTGTAATAGCAAGCGATCAAAAAGTCATATGCACCCCAAACCGTCATCTCATCCCGCAAAAAATTAGACCCTACTTAAGATAATCGCCCAAAAACTATGGCTCTTAGACTATGGAGACACTAAAACTTTTTTTTGTTTTAAAAATGAAATCATTGTGTAAAACTTACATAAATAAAAAAAATTGTATACATATTAGGTATCGCCGCGTCCGTGACAACCTGCTCTATAAAATTACCACATGATCTAACCTGTCAGATGAATGTTGTAAATAACAAAAAAAAAGTGCCAAAAAATCTATTTCTTGTTACCTTGCCGCACAAAAAAGTGTAATATAGAGCAACCAAAAATCATATGTACCCTAAACTAGTACCAACAAAACTGCCACCCTATCCCGTAGTTTCTAAAATGGGGTCATTTTTTGGAGTTTCTACTCTAGGGGTGCATCAGGGGGGCTTCAAATGGGACATGGTGTCAAAAAAAAACCAGTCCAGCAAAATCTGCCTTCCAAAAACCGTATGGCATTCCTTTCCTTCTGCGCCCTGCCGTGTGCCCGTACAGCGGTTTACGACCACATATGGGGTGTTTCTGTAAACTACAGAATCAGGGCCATAAATAATGAGTTTTGTTTGGCTGTTAACCCTTGCTTTGTAACTGGAAAAAAAATATTAAAATGGAAAATCTGCCAAAAAAGTGAAATTTTGAAATTGTATCTCTATTTTCCATTAAATGTTGTGCAACACCTAAAGGGTTAACAAAGTTTGTAAAATCAGTTTTGAATACCTTGAGGGGTGTAGTTTCTTAGATGGGGTCACTTTTATGGAGTTTCTACTCTAGGGGTGCATCAGGGGGGCTTCAAATGGGACATGGTGTCAAAACAACAGTCCAGCAAAATCTGGCTTCCAAAAACCATACGGCGCACCTTTCCCTCTACGCCCTACTGTGTGCCCGTACAGTAGTTTACGGCCACATATGGGGTGTTTCTGTAAACGGCAGAGTCAGGGCAATAAAGATACAGTCTTGTTTGGCTGTTAACCCTTGCTTTGTTAGTGGAAAAAATGGGTTAAAATGGAAAATTAGGCAAAAAAAATGAAATTCTCAAATTTCATCCCCATTTGCCAATAACTCTTGTGCAACACCTAAAGGGTTAACGAAGTTTGTAAAATCAGTTTTGAATACCTTGAGGGGTGTAGTTTATAGAATGGGGTCATTTCTGGGCAGTTTCTATTATGTAAGCCTCGCAAAGTGACTTCAGACCTGTAGTGGTCCCTAAAAATTGGGTTTTTGTAAATTTCGGAAAAATTTCAAGATTTGCTTCTAAACTTCTAAGCCTTGTAACATCCCCAAAAAATAAAATATCATTCCCAAAATGCTACAAACATGAAGTAGACATATGGGGAATGTAAAGTCATCACAATTTTTGGGGGTATTACTACGTATTACAGAAGTAGAAAAACTGAAACTTTTGAAATTTGCAAATTTTTCAAAATTTTTGGTAAATATGTGTTTTTTTTATGCCAATTTTAGCAGTGTCATGAAGTACAATATGTGACGAAAAAACTCTCTCAGAACGGCCTGGATAAGTCAAAGCGTTTTAACCACCTCAGCCCCCAGTGCTTAAACACCCTGAAAGACCTGGCCACTTTTTACACTTCTGACCTACACTACTTTCACCGTTTATTGCTCGGTCATGCAACTTACCACCCAAATGAATTTTACCTCCTTTTCTTCTCACTAATAGAGCTTTCATTTGGTGGTATTTCTTTGCTGCTGACATTTTTACTTTTTTTGTTATTAATCGAAATTTAACTATTTTTTTGCAAAAAAATGACATTTTTCACTTTCAGTTGTAAAATTTTGCAAAAAAAAACGAGATCCATATATAAATTTTGCTCTAAATTTATTGTTCTACATGTCTTTGATAAAAAAAAAAATGTTTGGGTAAAAAAAAAAATGGTTTGGGTAAAAGTTATAGCGTTTACAAACTATGGTACAAAAATGTGAATTTCCGCTTTTTGAAGCAGCTCTGACTTTCTGAGCACCTGTCATGTTTCCTGAGGTTCTACAATGCCCAGACAGTACAAACACCCCACAAATGACCCCATTTCGGAAAGTACACACCCTAAGGTATTCGCTGATGGCCATAGTGAGTTCATAGAACTTTTTATTTTTTGTCACAAGTTAGCGGAAAATGATGATTTTTTTTTTTTTTTTTTTCTTACAAAGTCTCATATTCCACTAACTTGTGACAAAAAATAAAAAGTTCTATGAACTCACTATGCCCATCAGCGAATACCTTGGGGTCTCTTCTTTCCAAAATGGGGTCACTTGTGGGGTAGTTATACTGCCCTGGCATTCTAGGGGCCCAAATGTGTGGTAAGGAGTTTGAAATCAAATTCTGTAAAAAATGACCTGTGAAATCCGAAAGGTGCTCTTTGGAATATGGGCCCCTTTGCCCACCTAGGCTGCAAAAAAGTGTCACACATCTGGTATCTCCGTACTCAGGAGAAGGTGGGGAATGTGTTTTGGGGTGTCTTTTTACATATACCCATGCTGGGTGAGATAAATATCTTGGTCAAATGCCAACTTTGTATAAAAAAAATGGGAAAAGTTGTCTTTTGCCAAGATATTTCTCTCACCCAGCATGGGTATATGTAAAATATATGTATAACTACCCTACAAGTGACCCCATTTTGGAAAGAAGAGACCCCAAGGTATTCGCTGATGGGCATAGTGAGTTCATGGAAGTTTTTATTTTTTGTCACAAGTTAGTGGAATATGAGACTTTGTATGGAAAAGAAAATCATAATTTTCCACTAACTTGTGACAAAAAATAAAAAATTCCAGGAACTTGCCATGCCCCTCACGGAATACCTTGGGGTGTCTTCTTTCCAAAATGGGGTCACTTGTGGGGTAGTTATACTGCCCTGGCATTCTAGGGGCCCAAATGTGTGGTAAGTAGGTAAATGACCTGTGAAATCCGAAAGGTGCTCTTTGGAATGTGGGCCCCTTTGCCCACCTAGGCTGCAAAAAAGTGTCACACATCTGGTATCTCCGTACTCAGGAGAAGGTGGGGAATGTGTTTTTTTTGTGGTGTCATTTTACATATACCCATGCTGGGTGAGAGAAATATCTTGGCAAAAGACAACTTTTCCCATTTTTTTTATACAAAGTTGGCATTTGACCAAGATACTTATCTCACCCAGCATGGGTATATGTAAAAAGACACCCCAAAACACATTCCTCAACTTCTCCTGAATGCAGAGATACCAGATGTGTGACACTTTTTTGCAGCCTAGGTGGGCAAAGGGGCCCAAATTCCTTTTAGGAGGGCATTTTTAGACATTTGGATACCAGACTTCTTCTCACGCTTTGGGGCCCCTAAAATGCCAGGGCAGTATAAATACCCCACATGTGACCCCATTTTGGAAAGAAGACACCCCAAGGTATTCAATGATGGGCATGGCGAGTTCATTGAAAAAAAAAATTGATTTTTTTGATTTTGTTCTCACAAAGTCTCCCTTTCTGCTAACTTGGGACAAAAATTTCAATCTTTCATGGACTCAATATGCCCCTCAGCGAATACCTTGGGGTGTCTTCTTTCCAAAATGGTGTTATTTGTGGGGTGTTTTTACTGCCCTGGCATTTGAGGGTCTCCGCAATCATTACATGTATGCCCAGCATTAGGAGTTTCTGCTATTCTCCTTATATTGAGCATACGGGTAATGAGATTTTTTTTTTCCGTTCAGCCTCTGGGCTGAAAGAAAAAAATGAACGGCACAGATTTCTTCATTCGCATCGATCAATGTGGATGAAAAAATCTCTGCCAAAAAAAGAAAAAGGAGGGGAAAGGCGTCTGCCAGGACATAGGAGCTCCGCCCAACATCCATACCCACTTCAGCTCGTATGCCCTGGCAAACCAGATTTCTCCATTCACATCAATCGATGTGGATGAATAAATCATTGCCGGGATTTTTTTTTTTATATATATACAAAGTGTTTGCCAAAGTATATGAACACCGCCACCTCCTCAGCTCATATGCCTCGGCAAACATATCTTTTACTGCAGAGGAGAAATCTCGTCTTGCAGCGCCGCATACACCGACTTGCGTGTAATCTGACAGCAGCGCAATGCTTCTGTCCGAATGCACATCAGTGCTGCAGCTAGTCGATCGGTTGGTCCACCTGAAAGGTAAAAAAAACAAAACAAAAAAGAAAAAAACCAGGCCGCAAAGCAATAACTTTATTAACTTTAGAACAGAACATATTAACTTTTTTTTAACTTTTTTACTTACCGGTAATTTTTTTTTTGTTTAGTTTTTTTTACCTTTATAGAACAAACCTCTCCTTCCCCATGGGACAATGTGCAAAGCGCAAATCGCCCAAAGATGTGGCGAAGTACGTTATGCACTTTATCCCAGGTGAAAGGAGAGGTTTGCAGCAGCTGAGAGTAAAAGGGCCCTAATAGCCCTGTGTGCCTGTCCTGTGAGATGCAATCCCTATGCTAGGTGTACCTGTGTGTGGTACTTCCGGAAACACTCACCAAAGCATAGGGCAGGGTGGTCAGGACAGTCAGGACAGAAATAGCGGGTGTCACGCCTTATTCCACTCCTGCTACAGACACGACATCTTTTTCGGGGTGGCGGTTGGGTTGAGGTACCAGGAACGACACTGGGGAAATGTCGCTCGTGTAGACGGCTAACTACAATGGTGGATGGGGCCACGGAACCTCCTGGGTAAAGGAGGTTCTCGATGATCTCTTCCTGGAATTTGAGGAAAGATCGTGTTCTCCCAGCCTTACTGTAGAGAACAAAACTATTGTACAGCGCCAATTGAATTAAATATACAGACACCTTCTTATACCAGCGTCTGGTTCTGCGGGAAACTAAATACGGAGACAACATCTGGTCATTGAAGTCCACCCCTCCCATGAGCGCATTATAGTCGTGGACACAGAGGGGCTTTTCAATGACACGGGTTGCTCGCTCAATTTGGATTGTCGTGTCTGCGTGAATGGAGGAGAGCATGTAAACGTCACGCTTGTCTCTCCATTTCACCGCAAGCAGTTCTTCGTTACACAAGGCAGCCCTCTCCCCCCTTGCAAGACGGGTGGTTGCAAGCCGTTGGGGGAAGCCCACGCGACTAGTTCGCGCGGTGCCACAGGCGCAAATCCGTTCTAGAAACAAATGCCTAAAGAGGGCCACACTTGTGTAAAAATTGTCCACATAAAGATGGTACCCCTTGCCGAATAAGGGTGACACCAAGTCCCAGACTGTCTTCCCACTGCTCCCCAGGTAGTCAGGGCAACCGACCGGCTCCAGGGTCTGATCTTTTCTCTCATAGATCCGAAATTTGTGGGTATAGCCTGTGGCCCTTTCACAGAGCTTATACAATTTGACCCCATACCGGGCACGCTTGCTTGGGATGTACTGTTTGAAGCCAAGGCGCCCGGTAAAATGTATTAGGGACTCGTCTACGCAGATGTTTTGCTCGGGGGGGAAAAAATCTGCAAATTTCTGGTTGAAATGGTCTATGAGGGGCCAAATTATGTGGAGCCGGTCAAAAGCTGGGTGGCCTCTGGGACGGGAGGTGGTGTTGTCGCTAAAATGCAGGAAACGGAGGATGGCCTCAAATCGTGCCCTGGACATAGCAGCAGAGAACATGGGCATGTGATGAATCGGGTGCGTTGACCAATATGACCGCAATTCATGCTTTTTTGTCAGGCCCATGTTGAGGAGAAGGCCCAAAAAGATTTTAAGTTCGGAAACTTGGACTGGTTTCCACCGGAAAGGCTGGGCATAAAAGCTTCCCGGGTTGGCGGATATAAATTGTGTGGCATACTGGTTGGTCTCTGCCACGACTAAGTCCAAGAGCTCCGCAGTCAAGAACAGCTCAAAAAATCCCAGGGCCGAACCGATTTGAGCCGTCTCAACCCGAACTCCAGACTGGGCGGTGAAAGGGGGAACTACAGGTGCGGCTGAAGTTGGTGACTGCCAATCAGGGTTTGCCAGCACCTCAGGGATTCTAGGGGCTCTACGGGCCTGTCTGTGCGGTGGCTGCGACGGGGTAACTAGTGCACGTGCCACCGTACCAGCTTCAACTGCCCTTCTGGTGCTCGCCACGTCACCATGTTGTACGGCAGTGCTGGTACTAGGTCCAGGGAGGGCTGCGCTGCTGGTGTATGCCTCACCACGTGATCCGGCAGCGACAGCCCCACTCAGCTGCTCTTGAAGCGGATCCTGCATAACCTGTGGTCTAGCGACACGGGGCCGGGTACGCCTGGTGCTGCCAGGGACCTCCACCTCCTCGTCCGAACTTTGGGTCAGAGAGCCACTGCTTTCCACAGGTTCATATTCTGACCCGCTAGATTCATCAGATGAGGGTTCCCACTCCTCATCCGACTGGGTCAGAATCCTGTAGGCCTCTTCAGAAGAATACCCCCTGTTTGACATTTTGGACTACTAAATTTAGGGGTATTCCCTGAGACTACCCAAGAAAAAAAGCAAGCCTGTCTTACAAAGGGGAGGCTAGCGAAGTACCGGAGGCCGCTGCGGTTGATAAAAAATATCAAAACTGATTTTTTTTTATCGCCGCAGTGCGTGTAAAATGAATGTGCAGTGATCAAAAAATATATATTTTTTGTCACTGCGGTGGGGCGGGCGTGGGTGAACGCACGTGTGGGCGACCGATCAGGCCTGATCGGGCAAACACTGCGTTTTGGGTGGAGGGCGAACTAAAGTGACACTAATACTATTATAGATCTGACCGTGATCAGTTTTGATCACTTACAGATACTATAAAAGTACAAATGCTGATTAGCGATACGCTATTCAGCGAATAAAAGTGACTGCGGTGCGGTGGGCTGGGCGCTAACTGACGCTAACTACCTAACCAAGGGGCCTAAACTATCCCTAAAACCTAACAGCCAATACTAGTGAAAAAAAAAAAGTGACAGTTTACACTGATCACTTTTTTTCCTTTCACTGGTGATTGACAGGGGCGATCAAAGGGTTAATTGGGGTGCAGGGGGGTGATCAGGGGCTACAGTGAAGTGTTTGGTGTACTTACAGTTCAGTCTGCTTCTCTGCTGGATCCAACCGACGAAAAGGACCAGCAGAGGAGCAGAGAAGCCATATAACAGATCATATTTACTAATATGACTTTTGATTGGATTTTTTAAAAATCGCCAGCCTGCCAGCCAATGATCGTTGCTGGCAGGCTGGTGACGAACTTCTTCTTTGAATTTTGCCGGCCCGCGATGCGCATGCGCGGGCCGGCTTGGAGCGAAATCTCGCGTCTCGCGAGATGACGCGTATATGCGTGATTGTGCGCAGCGCTGCCACCTCCGGAACGCGAATCTGCGTACAGCGGTCCGGAGGTGGTTAAAGTTATCAGCACTTAAAGTGACACTGGTCAGATTTGCAAAAAATGGCCAAGTCCTTAAGGGGTTAAGTTTTACACAACAATGTTTTACTGTCTCCTTAGTCTGAGAGCCAAATTTTTTCTTATTTTTTTGACCGATTTGTCTTAAGTAGGATCTCATTTTTTTTAGATGAGATGACTTTTTAATTGGTACTATTTTGGGGGCATACGCCTTTTTGATCGCTTGGTGTTGCATTTTATGTGATGATAGGTGAAAAAAAAAGGCTTTTTTGGCAGTTTTTATTTTTTACGGTGTTCAGCTGAGGGGTTAGGTCATGGGATATATTTACAGAGCTGGTAATTACGGACACGGCAATACCTAATATGTATACTTTTTATTTATTTATTTCACTTTAACACAATAGCATTTTTGAAACAAAAATTTATATTTTTAACGTCTCCATGTTCTGAGAGCTATAGTTTCTTTATTTTTTGAGCGATTTACTTATGTAGGGGCTCATTTTTTGCAGGATGAGGTGGCTGATTGGTACCATTTTGTGGGACATATGCCTTTTTGATCACTTGGTGTTGCACTTTTTGTGATGTAAGGTGACAAAAATGGCTTTTTTATTTTTTTTATTTTTACAGTTTATTATTTTTTTTCATTTTTATGGTGTTTATCGGACGGGGTGGGTGATGTGATATATTTATAGATCCGGTCGTTACTGATGCGGTGATAACTAATGTGTGTTTTTCCCTTTTTTTTTTTTCTTTAAAAAAAAAATCAGGGGACAGGGCATTATTTTCTTTTTTTACTTGAAACTATTTTGTTTATTAAAAACACTTTTTTCTTTTTTTTTAAACTTTATTTCTGTCCCACTCTGGGACTTCAACTTTTGAGGGTCTGATCCCCTCTGCAATGCATTACAATACATCTGTATTGTAATGCATTGCCTGTTAATGTATTACACTGAGTAGGTTGCCTGGGAGACGAGCCTGGAGCTGGATCTCCTCTGCTCCCGTACAAGGAAGGTCCCGATGCTGTGCAAGGCATTGGGCAGCCTGTGCATGGCATCGGGCTGCCTTGTCAACCATCGGGTCCCCGCCATGCTGGGCTCCCTCGCCCGCTGCATGCACCTTCTATGCAGCGGTTAAGAGGTTTCTAGGGAGGTTTTTTTAATAACATTAAGACGACCTCAAATTGTCAAAAAAAATTAATAATAATCATTGTTCACTTCCACCAATCCACTGTTTTCCGCTGCTGCTCCAGTCCCTGCTGTTTTCCAGTTCGGATTCGACATGACAAATGCCGCCCGCTCTTACTCATGGCCTAATAATTACGTTTCACTGACTTATAAAACTTAGAATGTAACATTTATTATAAGAATATAAAACTGTTAGATAAACTTAATGGGGTTTCTCATGTCAGCAAATGGTATTTATCATGTAGAGAACGTTAATACAAGGCACTTAATAATCTATTGTGATTGTCCATATTGCCTCCTTTGCTGGCTCGATTCATTTTTCCATCATATTATATACTGCTTGTTTCCCTGGTTACAATCTGTAGTGCTTTTGGGTTGCGGTGGACAGTTTGGTGGAAGATCAGGTTCAGAAAATGATGATAAATGGGCTATATATGGAGAGGAGTTAGATAAGGGGATGTGATAGGCCACCGTAAAAAGATGTGTTTTTGTGGTGCGCCTAAAACTGTATATTGTGTTTTAAACTAATTTCTTGGGTTAGGGCATTACAGTGGACTGGTGCAGCTCGGGAGAAGTCTTGGCGCCGTGAGTGAGGTTCAGATTATGGTGGGTGTCAGTCGTAAATCACGGGTAGGATGGTAGACAGAGATGAAGGAAGAGATGTAGGGTGGTGCAGCATTGTGGAGAGCTTTGTGGGTGAGAACAAGCAGTTTAAATTGGATTCTATACTGTATGGGCAACCAGTGCAATGACTGACACTGAGCGCAGGCATCGGAGTAGCAGTTAGACATATAGGTGACCCTGGCTGCTGCATGAAGGATAGATTGGAGAGTGGATAGTCTGGTGAGGGGGAGAACAATTAATAGTGAGTTACAGTAATTGACACAATCAATTTTTGTTTCCATAGTGAAAAAGGGGCGGATTCTAGAGAAGTTTTTGAGATGCAGGCAACATAAGTGGGCAAGAGATTGAATATAGGGGGTGAAGGAAAGATCAGTGTCAAACATAACACCGAGACAGCGGGCGTGCTGCCTAGGCATGATGGTAGTGTTAGGTAGGTTAGTTGATGGCAACACAAAGTTCAATTTTTTTTTTTTAAACTCAATTTCAGATATTGGACATTATGTTAGAGACGGCGGAAAGACAGTCACTGGTGTTCTGTAATACAGTAGGGGTGATGTTAGGGGATAAAGTGTATAGTTGTGTCATCAGCATAGGGATGTTACTGGAAACAAAATCTGCTGATGGTCTGTCCAATTAGGGCTGTGTAGAGAGACAAGAGGGCCTAGGACTGAACCCTGAGCAACCCCAACAGCAAAGGAGAGAGAAGTGGAGCCAGCGAATGATACACAGAATGAGTGGTCAGAGAGAGATGAAGAAAACCAGGAGAGGGCAGTGTCCTTTAGACCGATAGATTGTAGGATGGTGAGTAGGAGATGGTGGTTTACAGTGTAAAAAAGCTGCAGAGAGGTCAAGGAGAACGAGCAGAGAGTAGTCACCATTGCATATTGCTGTCAAGAGGTAATTTATCACTTGGGGAGAGCAGTTTCTGTAGAATGTATGTAGGGCATGGAAACCAGATTGTAATGGATTAAGGAGAGAGTTAGTGGAGATAGTCCCAGCCACCAGAGAAGCCGGTAGTTAAAACCTGACCACAGCATCTGAGCGCGCTGAAAACTGAAAGCTCAGGCTTCCGGTGATGTTCCCCTGTGCGACAATGGGAGGAGCTGGAGCTTATGTGCGGCAGCCCCTGTCCTAGTGAATGACAGGAGGCTGCTGCACAGTCTTTCCTATGGAGCCCTTGTCGTAATAAGGCACCATAGGAAAGTAGTAAAATCATCATAGACTCCAATGCTAGTGCATTAGAGTATGACAATAGCAATCTAATGATTGCTTGTTATAGTTCCCTATGTAAAAAAATATATATAAAATGATGATAAAGATTACTCTTACCGGTAATTGGATTTTCCTTTAGCCTCCACAATGGCACTACCTGGAAAGTACCCCGCCTCCTTAGGGACAGGAAACAACCGAAAAGGTCAGCACATAAAAGCCTCCTCCCCCTTACCTGCTTCAGTTAATAACCTAGGACTCAAATATGGATGCCTAAAAATTTTTCAAGACAATTAATCAAAAGTATATACCAATAACATAACGGACAACAAAAATCTGTTCAAACGAAAAATTTTCTTCAAGGGTGGGAAATCCTTGTGCCGTTGTGGAGAAAAATCCAATTACCGGTAAGAGTAATTTTCATCTTTTCCTCACGCCTCCACAACGGCACTACCTGGAGAATTTACGGAGAACTAACAGCCACACTTGGGCGGGACCACAGCAGATAAGACCTTCCTACCAAAAGTCAAATCTCTGTTGGAAAGAACATCCAATTTATAATGCTTGAAGAACGTTGAAGGCCTGGACCAGGTAGCAGCCCTGCAAATCTTCTCCAGTGAAGCAGAGGCTTTCTCCGCCCAGGAAGTAGAAACTGCCCGAGTGGAATGAGCTCTCAGACCCACCAGAGGGGAGATGTCCCTCAACTTATAACACATGACAATACAGGATTTGATCCAACGTGCTCTGGAGGCTTTACGTGCCCCTTCTGATTTCCTGAAGGATTTTTTGGCTTCTTCTCACATCTAAGTTATGGAATAGTCTCTCGTCCTCTGCAATTGCCTGTGAACAAAGGGGAGAAAAATGTATGGTTTGCAATGAAATTTCAACACTACCTTTGGAAGAAACTTAGGAGAATGTTTTAGAACAATTCTATCTTCCAAAACAGTCAAGTAGGGGAGGCAAGGCTGAGAAGGCTTGAATTTCTCCTACTCTTCTAGCTGTTGTGATAGCAAGCAAAAAAAAAAGAAAGTTTTCAATTTTAACATTTATTAAGCGATGTCAGAAATAGGCTCAAATGGAGGCTCCATAAGGCCTGAAAGGACCAAATTTAAGTCCCATGGGTGTACTGAGGACCTAAAAGAAGGGCGCTGTTAGTCCATCAGTCCGTGCCGGTGCTGCTGCCCCTACCCGTACCCCCTACCCTACACGGGCGCTGGGCTCCCTTTTTCCCTCCTGCTGCAATACGCTGTGCTGACAAGCGTGGGCAGCAGGTAGCTTAACTCTTGTAGCTTACTTCCTGCTTGAGTCCTGTACTGGTTGTCAGAGCTTGCATGGGTGTGTGTCTCCTCCCTTGTGAGGCAGCACGTACACACCCTCTGTCTGCCCAGCCTATGGCTGGATTGCAGGAAGTATTTAAAGGCACTTCCTGCCCCAGGAAGATGCCTGAGCAACTCATGGTCACTAGCTTGTCTAGTTCCTTGTGTGAAGGTGTTTTTGGCGTTCTGCTTTTCTGTGTACCAGACCCTGCTTTTGGATTTATCGGATTTTGCTTGATAGCTGCCTGCCCTGACCCCAGACTTCCTGACCACGTACTTCCCCCTCTGTGCTTGCACCGGTATCTCTGACCCCCTGGTCAGCTGCTACTGACTCGGGGACTGCGCTGGAGTGGCACCTGGCAACTACCCGAACGGCTCAAGCCTATCCTCACCATTAGAGGCTCTAGTGAAGACCAGATAGTTACTTGGTCATGCCCCTCCAGAGTATAGCCAGTCAGTGGTGCAGTCGGTCCACAATCGCTTGCATAACAGGTGAAATCTACTAGCGTCCTTAAACAAATCTTCTGACTAGATCTAACTCTGCCAGTCTTATCCCTGTAAAGGAACTAAGAGTTGCCACCTGAACTTTTAAAGTGCTTGGAATTACTCACTGATAGTAAAAAAAAAAAAAAAAGCCTTCCAGGTCCTTAATTAAATATTAGATATAACAGGCTTTCTACTTGATGTAACAGTTTTTTTACTGTTCATCAAGGTATTAATCACAGAATCCCATAGTCCCTTCTTCCTCAGAATGGCACGTTCAACATCCAAGCTGTCAGCCGTAGCTGAGGAATGCTCGGGTGTACTACTGGGCTCTGGAATAACAGGTCCGGAAGCAGCTGAAGACTCCAGAAGTCCTCTGCAGCCAGGTTATTGAGGATGGGAAACCAAGCTGTTTTTGGCCAAAAGGGTGCTACCAGAATTACCCTGGCCTTTTCTTCTATAGTCTTGGTTAGTACTTTGGGAATCAGAGCAATCGGAGGAAATGCATATAACCAGGGCCGGCCTTAGGTGTCCAGGCGCCCTGTGCGAGCTAACCTTGTGGCGCCCCGCCCCCCCCCCCCCAAAAAAAAAAAAACACTGCTTGTTGCTGGCATCATGGCATAGGCTGGCTGACTATCCAACCAAGTAGTTACCAGCCCACACACCCCAAAGGCCGGTGTAATGTCATACTTCCCTACTTCGTGAGATTTCCCTACCCTCATCACTTCCGGTCGCACCGGACATGACGTGAGGAGGTGTGCAGCGCCGCGCAGGCGCACAACGTCAGGTTAGGGAAGTTTCACAGCAGAGTGCGCATGCGCCGGGAGTCTCGCCGGCGGTTAGGGTAGGGAAAAACTATGGGCCAGTGCGCAGGCGCAGTGATCGGATGGATGTTCTCAGCTGGACACCGGCCGACACTGCGCATGCACCGGGAGCCTCACCAGCGGTTAGGGAAGGGAAAAATTACGTACGGGCCAGTGCTTTTTCCCTACCCTAACCGCTGGTGAGGCTCCCAGCGCATGCGCAGTGTCGGCCGGTGTCCAGCTGAGAACATCCATCCGATCACCGCACCTGTGCACTGGCCCATAATTTTTCCCTACCCTAACCGCCGGCGAGGCTCCCAGCGCATGCGCACTCTGCTGTGAAATTTCCCTAACCCATCGTTGTGCGCAATGCGCCCCCCCAATATAATAAACATTGGTGGCACAGTGCGCCCCCCCCAACACCCCAGTATAATATAAATTGGTGGCGCAGTGTGCCCCCCCAACACCCCAGTATAATAAACATTGGTGGCGCAGTGCGCCCCCCCAACACCCCAGTATAATAAACATTGGTGGCGCAGTGCGCCCCCCCAACACCCCAGTATAATAAACATTGGTGGCGCAGTGCGCCCCCCCAACACCCCAGTATAATAAACATTGGCGCAGTGCGCCCCCCCTCAATATAATAATCATTGGTGGCGCAGTGCGCCCCCCTCAATATAATAAACATTGGTGGCGCAGTGCGCCCCCCCTCAATATAATAAACATTGGTGGCGCAGTGCGCCCCCCCTCAATATAATAAACATTGGTGGCGCAGTGCGCCCCCCCTCAATATAATAAACATTGGTGGCGCAGTGCGCCCCCCCTCAATATAATAAACATTGGTGGCGCAGTGCGCCCCCCCTCAATATAATATACATTGTTTGGCGCAGTGCGCCCCCCCTCAATATAATAAACATTGGTGGCGCAGTGCGCCCCCCCCCTCAATATAATATACATTGGTGGCGCAGTGGGCAGTGCCAATGAGGGTTAAAAAAAAAATAAAAAAATTAACTCACCTCCTCCAATTGATCGTCTTCTGTTCTTTCTTCATGACCTGTCAAAGGACCTGTGGTGACATCACTGTGCTCATTACATGATACATCACATGATCCATCACCATGGTAATGGGTCATGTGATGAGCTCAGTGACGTCACCACAGGTCCTGAAGAAAGACCGGCAGCTACGCGATCAACTGGAGGAGGTGAGTTAATTTTTTTAAATTATTTTTTAACCCTCATTGGCACTTCCCACTGAGCCACCAATGTTTCTTATACTGGGGGGGGCGCACTGTGCCACCAACGTTTCTTATACTAGGGGGGGGGGGGGCGCACTGAGCCACCAATTATGTTTCTTATACTGGGGTGTTTGGGGGGGGGGGGGGGCGCACTGTGCCACCAACGTTTCTTATACAAATACAGGAGGCGGGTGCCGGAATCAAATAGCCGGCACCCGACCTCTGTGACAGGGAGCTGCGATCAGCGGCAGTTAACCCCTCAGGTACCGCACCTGAAGGGTTAACTCAACTGCAGCTGATCGCAGCTCCCTGTCACAGAGGTCGGGTGCCGGCTATTTGATTCCGGCACCCGCCTCCTGTATTTGTATTCAGGTCAGTTTTCTTCATTGGTGGCGCAGTGGCCACAGCCCCTCCCCTCCTCCTCCCGTCTCTTCTTATTGGCAGCGGCGGGGGCAGCAGGCAGGTCAGACAGGGGAGGGGGCGCCCCGAGGGAGAACACAAGTACAGCCTCGCCTGCCGCAGATTACATTGCGAGCTGTCGGCCGCCCAGCGCCCCTGTCACTATGGCGCCCTGTGCGGCCGCACAGCCCTGCATATAACAGCTCCTGGGGCCAAGGCATCTAAGAGTTGGATGGTCCTGAATCGAAAGGGAAAAAAAGTTTCTCACTTTTTCTTGTTTTTTTCTGGATGCGAACAGGTCGATTACTGGGACTCCCCATCATGCACCGATCATATCGAACACCAAGTGATTCAGACTCCTCTCCTTCTTTTAACTTCTCTCTGCTCAAAGTCGGCCAGGAGATTTTCTTTTCCCTTCACATGGACTGCTGACAGGGATTTTAGATCCCCACACACACACACAAAGATCTTTTGGGATATTGCAGCCAAAGAACCCTGCTTGTTGATCTAAGCTACTCTTGTAGTATTGTGTGATAGGATCTTTACGTGTCTGTTCTGAATGGAGAAGGTAAAGGCTTTTAGGGCTTGCCAGACTGCACAAAGCTCCCTTGGGTTTGAGGATGCCTGGGAAAGATCTTCCTGCCAAGCTCCCTGGGACACAAAGTTTTCCAGATGGGCCCCCCATCCTCGTTTGCTTGCATCCATCAAAATGACCAACTGTCCTGTCTGATGCCATTCTACTCTGAGATTTTTCTGGCAACACCAACTTAATGACTGTCTCACTTTGTGTGGAATGTTCACTGTTTTGTTCAGAGATGTCTGTGTCCTGTCCAAGGATCTCAGCAGAAAAGTCTGTAAGACTCTCATATGGGCTTGGGACCATTTTACCGCAGGGATAGTGGCGGTCATGAGATCCAGGATCATCATGATGTCTCTGATAGATGTCCTGTCCGAATAACGAAACCTTGTTACATTCTGAATTAGCAAGACCTGTTTCCCCCTTGGGAGAAAAGAAGACATCAGACTGAATTCCAGGAGTATTCCCAGAAACACAGTACCTTCTTCCGAGTTGGGCAGAGATCTGACTTCTGTGCATTGATCATCCACCCTAGTTTTGACAGGGTTGTCTGTACTTCCTGCAGATGTTGATTTTAAAATCTCCTCTGTTGGGGCTGCCACCAGGAAGTCATCCAGATACGGAATCAATAAAAGTTTCGATAGGTGTAAGTAACTTGATACTTCCGCCATCACTTTTGTCAATACACTCAGGGCTGAACATATATCGTAGGCCGAAGGGAAGTACCTGGAATTGAAAATGTTGCAGACTGCCCCAAAATCAGACTGCCATTTTTAAATATTTTTTTTATACTGATTGTGGATCGGTATATGATAGTAGGCGTCTGTTAAGTCTATGGTTGACATCAAGTAATCCTTTGTCAACAGGTTGATTGTGGACGTTACCATTACCATTTTGAATTTTTAGTACACAATGTACTTGTTGAGAAATCCTCTCGTTCTTTCCTGAGCAGGGACTGAAATTGTTCATGGATAGCTTCTTGTTTTCCAGATACCTGTTTGGAGGAATACTTACAAACTCTAACTGGAGATCTGTGCTTACTACTGATTATACCCAAGGGCAAGCATGAATTTCTTCCCAGGCCTTCACATAGTTTTTCAGTCTTCCGCCTACTGGACACCTGGCGTCATTGTGAAGTAGATCTAGCGGAATTGTCAGGGTTAAAGAGGAACCCTCTTCCTTTCCCTTTAGAAGCCTGCCACGTAGAGTTTGAGTCTTTTTTCTTTTGATTAAACTTAGGACGTCCATGGGAGCGAAAGGATCTCCTATGGTGAAAAAACTTAGATTCAGTAGGGAAACCTTTCTTTCTATCTGAAGCTTTTTCCAGAATATCATCCAATGCAGTCCCAAACAGCCTATCATCTTCGCAAGAAATAGAGCAGAGTCTGTTCTTAAAAGCAGAGTCGCCAGACCATGACCTCCACCTCAAACAAACAGCCTTTCTAGAGGCATTCGACAAGGCTGCTGTTCTAGAGGATAATTTTACAATATCCGCTGAAGCATCCGCTAGGAAATTAGATCCCTGTTTCAAAACCGGAATAGAGGCCAAAATGTCCTCCCTAGGAATGCCTGACTCAATATGCTCTTCAAGCTGGGACAGCCATAGTGCTCGAGTTCTTGCCGTATAAGTTGCCGCAATCCCAGAATGCAGAGTAGCAGTAGAGGTTTCCCAAGTTTTTTTTAAGTAGGGATTCACACTTCTTGTCCATAGGGTTCTTAAGGAGACCCAAATCCTCAAACTGCAAGGAAGATTTTTTTTAGAAATCTTCAGGAGCGTCTACTTTAGGGGCTTTATCCCAAGTACTATAATAATCTTACGTAAAAGGAGACTATTTATTTATTTTTTCTCCTATCCACCAGCCCCAAGAACATCTGATCTTGCACCGAAAGGGGTTCTTTTGACTCCTCTAGCTATATCGTGGCTCTAATATTCTTTAACAGAGCTTCAGTCTCTTCGGCAGAGCATAAGGGTCAACCTGATGTGTCTTCAGATATGCTGGATTCAGAGTTTGATGAAAGCTGTCCTTCATCCAAGTTGGATTCTCGTTCCTCAACCACAGAAGTCAGAGCTCTAGATGTAGAGGGTTTTGGTGACTGCAACGCCATTTTAGTTTCAATGGCATCCCCTACTTCCTCTTTAATTAAAGATCTAAGATTTTCCACCAGGGACAGAGACTCTTCAGAAACCACTTTTTCCGTACACTTAGAACATAAGGCTTTGTTGGAAGACATAGAGAGCCTTTTTACACAACGGACAGCTCCCCTGCAGATTTCAAACCCTCTTTGCCCTAGAAGGTAAAGAGGGGCTGACAATTAGAGGGTCATCGCCAAAAGGAAGCCTGCACCAAGACACCTTGTGCAATATCGCCAAAAAAATCAATCCTACCAAAGGAGAAAAAAATCCTCAGGGAGGAGGCTTACCAGGCTAGAGGGCCTGGAAAGTTCAGTGGCTTTGCGGGTGGAATCAGTCAGGCTGGAGAAACATGCTGACCAGAAGAAAACAGCAGGCACCAAAGGCAGAACGCTGCATCTTCCTGCTACACACTTCCTGGTTATAGGGGGAATAAGGTCAGACGCTCTGCTGCGTGCCGTGTCCCAACGTCAACTCACCAGGTACTGCCAATCTTCTGCCCGATGCTGAAGGAGCACGCCCTGGGAACGCCCCCTAACCACTGCCTTCAGGAATCCCACAGACCAAGGGTATTCACACTGGACTAATGCAAATAGGTGGAGGAGAGCGTCATCTATTAGCCCCGCGATCCCCCTCCTGCAGCGTGTCGGGGATAACAAACCAGAAGGGCACATGCTGACACCTCCTGCTTCCTAAGGGACACAAAACAACTGAAGCAGGTAAGGGGTTGTTTCCTGTCACTAAGGAGGCTGGTAGTGACGTTGTGGAGGCGTAGTAAAAAAATTGTTTTTACAATAAAAAAAAATTAAATCTAAGTTCAAATCACCCCCCTTTCCCCAAAATGAGAAAAAAAAAACACATCATGGGTATAGCTGTGTGTGAAAATGCCCCTACTCAAAATATAAAAGTATAATCCCATACAGAAAGGCAAAAAGGAAAACGGGTCAAAATGGCCGATTTGCCTTTTTTTTTGGTCGCTTCTCTCTCAAATTTAATGAAAAGTGATCAAAAAGTTGTACACACCCCAGAATGGTATCAATGAAAAGCACAGAGTCTCATACAGCTCTGCACATATAACTACAAAAAAAAGTCATAGGGTCAGAACATGAGAAAAAATAATTTTCAAGTTTATATTTTTTTTCAGCATCAAAACGCAAGGAAAAGTATGTATATGTGGTATCGCCGGATTCGTACTGACCTGGAGAATGAAGATCACAAGTGAGTTTTACCGCATAATGAAGAGGAAAAAAAAAACATAAAACAGTGGCAACAGTTTATATTTTTTATTCCACCATCTTTGGAATTTTTTTACCACTACATTCTAGGCAATATTAAATGGTGGCGATTTGGAAAGTACAACTTGTCCAGCAAAAAATAAGCCCTCATATGACTTTGTGAACAGAAAATCAAACTTTTTGCTCTGGGAAGGTGGGGAACGTAAAACGAAAATGCAAAGTAAAAAAAAACTCTGGGGTAGAAGGTGTTAAAGTAGCGTTCCCACAAAAAAAAAAAAATTCTCTGAACTGTTAGACGGGTAGTGATGTAATCTGTAGTGATGGTAATCTTTTTACCACTGACTGTATTTGTGAGTTATAACCTCCTTTCTCATCCTTAGCTGTGTCATTTCACCAGCTGACACAGGACATGAAGTTATTTACTTCTCTATTCATTCGTATGAGACTGACATTGAGGATCCCATAGTAATATATAAACTGGCTTCCTGTCCACACAAGTCAGTGTTGGTCACATGACACAGCTGAGGATCAGAACAGAGTGGATAACTCACAAATACTGCCACTCCAGTTTACATCATGTACCTTTCCAACAGGTCAGAGAATAAACATTTTTGTGGAAGTACTTCTTAATTTTGTAATACTTCCGATTTTACAATCCTGGATCTTTTCAAATTGAATTGCTTAGTGAAAATGAGTTTTTCACCACTGGTGACAGTATTTAACCTTTTTGTATCAGAGTATCTGTTCTATTATCATTTCCAAATATGTCTTTCTTCTCCTCCCTTTTCTTTTGCTCACTAAAACAGATTTTTATAATTATTCTAATGGGGAATAAAATAGCCCAAGGGACTGTACATTTCCCTAAAGCAGCCCAGACGTGTCCATCAGAACAGAGCCCTGCTCCTCCCCACTTCTCTTTTCTGCGTAGTCCAGGGATGGCCAACCTGCGGCTCTCCAGCTGTTGCAAAACTACAACTCCCAGCATGCCAAGACTGCCTACAGCTATCAGACTACAGCAGGGCATGGTGGGAGTTGTTTTACAACAGCTGGAGAGACGCAGGTTGGCCATCCCTGGCCTAGTCTGACCTCCCGATCTCTTGCAGCTGCATACTTCCTTTATGCATGGTCTTGCACTGTTTGTGAACTTCTGTGGGCATCAGTTTCTTCAACTGTGGGCAGCTGCATAAAAGGACTGCACATGCACTTTTACTGGTGCGTAATTGGATAACTGGAAGAGCATATTGCACAGCGCATGCCCAGGCTCAGTGGTCATGTATGCAGGCACAGGATTTCAGGAGCAGAGATAGTGACGTAAGCACAGGACACTTGGCTGGCTTAAGGAAAGACAGGGTAGGAGTTACTGACGAGTAACGCCGAGGGGCCTGGACACTTGAAGCAATAGAAAATGCCCCAGGGCTCTTGTGAGCTCATTAACATATTGCTTCAAAGTTTATTTTTTTTTCGACATCGCAGCCACAGAGAAGGGAAACAAAGCTGCCTTTTGTGAATTATGTGAACTACAATGCAATTAAAGCTATAAAGTGCAGACATCCCAAATATTAACCCTTTCATGACCAAGGGTCATTGATACCCCCGTGACCACGTCTAATTTTGCAAATCAGACCTGCGTCACTTTGTGGTAATAACTTTGGAACACTTTTACTTATCCAAGCCATTCAGAGATTTTCTCGTGACACATTGTACTTCATGATGGTCATAAATTTGAGTCAATATATTTCACCTTTATTTATTAAAAAAATTAAAATTTTACCCAAAATGTTAAAAAATTCACAGTTTAGAAAAATTTTCAATTTCTCTGCTTTTAAAACAAAGTGATACCTCGTAAAATATTTATTACTTAAAGGGAACCTGTCACCGGGATTTTGTGTATAGAGCTGAGGACATGGGTTGCTAGATGGCCGCTAGCACATCCGCAATATCCAGTCCCCATAGCTCTGTGTGCTTTTATTGTGTAAAAAAAAAATGATTTTATACATATGCAAATTAACCTGAGATGAGTCCTGTCCCTGACTCCTCTCACATACAGGACTCATCTGGTTAATTTGCATATGTATCAAATCGGGTTTTTTACACAATAAAAGGACACAGAGCTATGGGGACTGGATATTGAAGATGTGCTAGCGGCCATCTAGCGACCCATGTCCTCAGCTCTTTACACAAAATCCCGGTGACAGGTTCCCTTTAACATTCTCCATATGTCTACTTTATGTTGGCATCATTTTGTAAATGTCATTTTATTTTTTTAGGGTGTTAGAAGTTTAGAAGCAATTCTTAAAATTTTTAAGAAAATTTCCAAAACCCACTTTTTAAGGACCAGTTCAGATCTGAAGTCACTTTGTGGGGCTTACATAGTGGAAACCCTCCATAAATGACCCCATTGTAGAAACTACACCCCTCAAGTTACTCAAAACTGATTTTACAAACTTTGTTAACCCTTTAGATGTTCCACAAGAATTAAAGGAAAATGGAGATCAAATTTCTATTTTTGGCAGATTTTCCATTTTAATCCATTTTTTTTTCTTTAACACATCGAGGGTTAACAGCCAAACAAAACTCAATATTTATTACCCTGATTCTGCGGTTTAAAGAAGCACCCACATGTGGTTGTAAACTGATGTAAGGGCACACGGCAGGGCACAGAAGAAAAGGAGAGCCATATGGTTTTTGGAATGCAGATTTTGCTGGACTGGTTTTTAGATGCCATGTCCCATTTGAAGCCCCTCTGATGCACCCCTACAGTAAAAACTCCCAAAAAGTTACCCCATTTTGGAAACTAGGGAATAAGGTGCCAGTTTTATTGGTACTATTTTGGGGTACATATCATTTTTAATTGCTCTATATCAGTGTTTCCCAACCAGTGTGCCTCCAGCTGTTGCAAAACTACAACTCCCAGCATGCCCGGACAGCCTTTGGCTGTGCGGGCATGCTGGGAGTTGTAGTTTTGCAACAGCTGGAGGTACACTGGTTGGGAAACACTGCTCTATATTACGTGTTTTGTGAGGCGAGGTAACCAAAAAATTGCTGTTTTGGTACAGTTTTCATATTTTATTTTTTACAACATTCATCTGACAGGGTAGATCATGCACTATTTTTATAGAGCATGTTGTTACAGGTGCAATGCTATCAAATATGTCTACTTTCTTTGTTTAAGTTTTACATAATTAAGCATTTCTGGAAAAAGAAATAGTTTTTGTCTCCATTTTCTGAACGCCTTATTTTATTTATTTTTTTCTGCCGATCGTCTTGTGCAGGGGCTCGTTTTTTGCAGTTGATGTTTTTATTGGTACCATTTTTGGGTACACGATTTTTTTTTTGATCATTCATAATCACACTTTATGGGGCAAGGTGACCAAAAAATTTGTTGTTTTGGAACAGTATTTATTTTTACAGCGTTCACCTGAGCGGTTAGGTCATGTGACATTTTTATAGAGCAGATCATTATGGACGTGGCACTACATAATATGTATACATTTTCACAGTGTGGCAGCCCGATGGTTTAGAGAGGGAGCCCCTTCCCTCTGTTAACCCCTTGGATGCCGCTGACAGCAGCATCTAAGGGTTTACAGCAGAGTGTCAGCATACAGCTAACACTCGCTGTTAATGGCGGCAGCTCAGGAATGGAGCCGCTGCCATCACAAATAGCAGGGGTGCGGAGCAGGGGGACCCACCAGGGGTGGTGGCGGGTCAAAATGAGGGCAGGGCTGGCACAGATGGGGGCAGGGCATGGAGGAAACACAGCCACAACCTACGGACACCAGGGAAGACATCAAGGGGCAGACGGGGCACAGGAAGACATCAGGGGGCACAGATCAGGGTACACATATTGGGGGAACACAGCAGCCAGTGCTTGGATTAAAGAGCTGTCATGACGTCTATACACGTGCTAGCTGCACGGGGTATGTGCAGATAGCACATATATAGCTGTATGGCAGTCGGGACGGGGTTAATTAAAAAAAATATATACTTTTATTAAATTCATTAAAAACAAATTAATAAATATAAAAATCATGTTACAAGAAGAGGAACACATTCCCAGAAATGTAAAGCCAATAGGTAATTAGTATACATAAAAAGTTATATTGTAATTAATGCATGAAGATGGGTGGTATATCAAAGTGCAAAGTATATGAGATAATTGCAATTTATTCATACCATGTAGGTCGAGATGCACCAAAATGAATACAACTACTGATAAATATTGAGTCATAGTAAATACAGTCGTGGCCAAAAGTTTTGAGAATTAGAAAAATATTGGAAATTGGAAAAGTTGCTGCTTAAGTTTTTATAATAGCAATTTGCATATACTCCAGAATGTTATGAAGAGTGATCAGATGAATTGCATAGTCCTTCTTTGCCATGAAAATTAACTTAATCCCAAAAAAAACTTTCCACTGCATTTCATTGCTGTCATTAAAGGACCTGCTGAGATCATTTCAGTAATTGTCTTGTTAACTCAGGTGAGAATGTTGACGAGCACAAGGCTGGAGAACATTATGTCAGGCTGATTGGGTTAAAATGGCAGACTTGACATGTTAAAAGGAGGGTAATGCTTGAAATCATTGTTCTTCCATTGTTAACTATGGTGACCTGCAAAGAAACACGTGCAGCCATCATTGCGTTGCATAAAAATGGCTTCACAGGCAAGGATATTGTGGCTACTAAGATTGCACCTCAATCAACAATTTATAGGATCATCAAGAACTTCAAGGAAAGAGGTTCAATTCTTGTTAAGAAGGCTTCAGGGCGTCCAAGAAAGTCCAGCAAGTGCCAGGATCGTCTCCTAAAGAGGATTCAGCTGCGGGATCGGAGTGCCACCAGTGCAGAGCTTGCTCAGGAATGGCAGCAGGCAGGTGTGAGCGCATCTGCACGCACAGTGAGGCGAAGACTTTTGGAAGATGGCCTGGTGTCAAGAAGGGCAGCAAAGAAGCCACTTCTCTCCAAAAAAAACATCAGGGACAGATTGATCCGATGAAGCCTCTTTCCGATTGTTTGGGGCATCTGGAAAAAGGCTTGTCCGGAGAAGAAAAGGTGAGCGCTACCATCAGTCCTGTGTCATGCCAACAGTAAAACATCCTGAGACCATTCATGTGTGGGGTTGCTTCTCATCCAAGGGAGTGGGCCCACTCACAATTTTGCCCAAAAACACAGCCATGAAAAAAGAATGGTACCAAAACACCCTCCAACAGCAACTTCTTCCAACAACAGTTTGGTGAAGAACAATGCCTTTTCCAGCACGATGGAGCACCGTGCCATAAGGCAAAAGTGATAACTAAGTGGCTCGGGGACCAAAACGTTGACATTTTGGGTCCATGGCCTGGAAACTCCGCAGATCTTAATCCCATTGAGAACTTGTGGTCAATCTTCAAGAGGCGGGTGGACAAACAAAAACCCACTAATTCTGACAAACTCCAAGAAGTGATTATGAAAGAATGGGTTGCTATCAGTCAGGAATTGGCCCAGAAGTTGATTGAATTGCAGAGGTCCTGAAAAAGAAGGGCCAACACTGCAAATACTGACTCTTTGCATAAATGTCATGTAATTGTCGATAAAAGCCTTTAAAAACGTATGAAGTGCGTGTAATTATATTTCACTACATCACAGAAACAACTGAAACAAAGATCTAAAAGCACTTTAGCAGCAAACTTTGTGAAAACTAATATTTGTGTCATTCTCAAAACTTTTGGCCACGACTGTACACAGCGGTGTGTATGATAGACTAAACCCTGAAGTAAGCAACTAAAATAAACTTTGATTTAACCAAAACATTATCAACTCATAAAGACAAGAAATATGGTAGGTATTTTAAAGAAAAAAAAAATGTATATACCGTAATGGGAAGATGATTAGTAATGTACTAATTAGAGGAGATATTTGATCAAAAAGAAAAACAGACAAACCTTTTAGCAGCTAAAAAGAGAGGCACTTTCCTATGCTTATTGTGCACAAATTGTAGTTCTATTATAAAAGGTGACACAATAAACCAGCCAAGACAAGGAAATATAATTCCGATACACCTCTTTGCTACATGTATGACTAAAAATGTAATTTATGGCATTCAATGTCAATGTAGCATGTGGTATATCGGAAAAACAAAAACAGAAATATGGATATGATTAAATGAACATAAATCTAATATTAAACGATACATAGAAGCTCAAAATAGAAATGAACAAAAAAGAGAAAACAAATATAGCAAAACTACATTGTTGCAACACTGTCATGAAATGAGACATAAATGGTATGAACTAAAATGGGTAATATTGTAATGTATTAATCCAGGCATTACACCAGAAGAGAATAAATGTAAATTATTACAACGTGAAACCAGATGGATTACAAAAATGGAAACAATGAGACCAAAGCGGTTAAATGAAATCTGCAATTTCAAAGTGTTCTTCTGAAACAGTGTCTATGTAACAGGTTTTTAAATACTAAATAATTTTTTTTTTATATTTTTGTGAGCATATAATCTTTATAAAAATATTTGTATATGTTGTAATGTATCTAGTGCATATTTAGGGGCCTGGTTACATCCCATGATCACGCATGAGTAAGGGGGCGTGACCCCCGAAACATCGCACAGCATGGGATAGAAATGAGCTCCGCTTTCTCACGAAAAAGGAGGCATGAAAGCCATGAAATATATATAAAGAAAGAGATAGAGTGCAACCTGTGCTTCTGAAGAGTGAGTATTATTTATTTCTCACTGGCACGTTTCTAGGCAAGCTTCCTTGCTGTCTGGTTGCTACAGACAACAGTAAGACAGATCAGTTCAGCATTTGGTTTCTACTAAACTGATCAAATTTTAATTAACTCAAAATCTGTGTTCCTTTAGGCGCCAAGCAGTGCCTCTGATAATAGTCGTGTGCCTAGGTATAGAAATGTTGACAAACTTTGTTAGTTTAATGGTTAAATGGATTTTCCAACTCCTCTTCCTAGAAAGCATTGCAAGCTGTAGGCAGTTTTTATAAGGCTCACCACCCCGCTGCCCCAGTGCTGGTCAGTTCTTTAGTCATGTGCTCTTGGCACTCCAAGGTTCCAGCTTTACTGCTGAGGATTCATTTGATCCTGCAAGACCCACGAGAAGCCCAAAACCATGGTAAAACTACCATGCCATTCCCAGTGAGTGTAGAAATCATGTCTTCCTAATTTCCTCTCCTTCCCTGATTGTAACCCTAGCCCCATGATCAGCTAGCTGTTCACCTTCCCCCATTCCTATTTCTGTTTAGTAATGCACATATATTTTCCTTCCCTTACTGCAAACCCATCTCCATAATCAGATAAATAAAAATCTAAAAGTTATGCACATGCATGATGTGACAGTAGTGACAGACTTAGCCTGTGTGACGTTTCAGGTTATGTTATGTGATGAACCACAAGAAAAATAGGACAAGGGCAAATTCAAAAGTGCCGGTACATGATAAAATTGATATGGTAAGCATGGGGAAATTGAAAGCAAAAAAATAACACTGTCAGCCCCTTTAAATAATTAAAACGTATTGCCATCTTATAAAGTAAGAACATTATGAGTTGGATGTGTCATCATTTTAAGATTGGTGGGGGTCCCAGTAGTTAGATCCGGAGAATAAAGAGGCCACAGCGATGCTAGCACATGAATGGGACCATGCTATACTTCCCTGCACAGTGGGTGGCTAGTCGTGGCTTTGCAGTAAAAAAAAAATGAAAAACGTAGCGGGATGTTGGCTATATACATTACATTGAGCAAGTGCTGCTCATCTTGCAGGCACAGGTCTTTTTCTGTGCCATCCACTGGATCATTATATCCTATGGCATTTTGCAGGAAGGGGTAAAGGTGTTAGAATAACAACATATACTACACACAAAAAGTTAGGGATGCTTGGCTTTCGGGTGAAATTTATGAAACACGTAAAAAGTTATACTCTCATATCATGAAAGTAGGGCATTTAAGTAGAAGCATGCAATGGTGATTTCTTCATCTTAAACCATTTATTGAAACAAAAGCCAACAACCGTGGGTATACCGCCACAAAAAAGGTCAATGTCTCAATAACTTGTCATCTGGCCTTGAGCATCAATTACAGCTTGACAACGACGTCTTATGCTGTTCACAAGTCGACTTATTGTCTGCTGAGGCATGGCATCCCACTCTTCTTGAAAGGCAGCCCTCCATTTGAGGTACCCCAGTCTCCAGCAGCCATTCCCTAATGATGCGACCTCGATGAGCTGGCGCATTGTCGTCCATGATGATTAAAATATGCCTGTGTTGTTCATGCAGAGGCACAATGACTGGATTAATGATTTTATTCAAGTATTATGGGCTTGTCAATGTACCATTCACAAAGTGTAGGACAGTTCTTTATTGACTAGACACACCTGTCCACACCATAACAACACCACCACCACCACCAAAGGCTCACCAGTGGCTGATGCATAGCACTCTCCTTTACGTTTCCAACAACGTTGGCGGCCATCATTTCTGCTCATTGTGAATCATTAGTGAACAGCACTGAGGCCAACTGGTCCCTCGTCCAGCGTAGATGCTTCCTGGTCCATGCAGGATGATGAAACCTTTGCCTGGTGGTGTGGTCAGGTACCCTTGCAGGTTGTCTTTCACGCAGACCACGCTGATGTAAACGGTTCGAATGGTCTTACACTGAACAACGAGGGGCACACCTAGCAATACATAACAGAGTGCAGGCCTGGTATCAAAAAAAGCAAACATGAGCAACACTATAGAAAGAAATGAAGAGAAAAAGAGGCTCCAGCACCAATTGTAGATGTTTTTTCTGGTCCTGATTTTTATTCACCAAAATTTGTTCAAAGTATATACAAACACAGTGGCACAAATTCCCACTCTTCCCCAGTTGATTTATGCGTTTCGAACAATGATGTTCTTAGTCATAATCAAAGATATTTGACCTGCTGCGATCTTAAATAGGGTCCATCCTGGTTTTCCCAACCCACAAGGGAGGGGTTTGGGAGAAAACAGGTGTAAGTGGACTCAATCAGCAGCAGGTGAAACACTTGTTCAAACATACATACATACACACCCGTGACATATAATATCCGAATTTAGTACCACAATGAAAACAAATCCTGCATATTGGCGCAACCAAGAGAGCCATATAAAAAACATACTTTGGGATACCATGTTTGTATCACTGCAGTATAGAAAATCCATGGGGATACCAGGTTCATGTTTTAGTTTAGCAATGTCACGCATATTTGTGTGTCGGATTCCATCTATTGTCAGCAGAACTGCATAATGTGAATCAGGTTAAAGGAAACCGAGCTCAAGTCCATAGCTGGCTTGATACACAGGACCAGCTTTTGAATGTTGAAAAGGTATATTATAAACCAGCTCTGGTTCCTATATTGCCTAGAATAACATTATTTGGTCATAATTTTAGATAAAATATCTAATGAAATAATAATAAAGTTCGGATCCACAGAGCTGGAATCTCTACTAGGGCTTATCATGTGTATAAAATGTTTAATTTCTTGCGGTGGAACCAGGCACACTTTATGCATGAAAAACTGTCAATATATGAACATTCCATACATGAATACATCATGTTTTTATTATTTTTGAATATTTTTAATATGTCTATGCGGTATCTTTTTGGATACTTCAAAGTGTCGCATTAGTATCCGTGCAATGTGAACATTTTCTAACATAGCATCCTATTCCTGCTGGAATCCCAAATCTTCATAGAAGAACCCCCATGTGTATATACACTGCTCAAAAAAATAAAGGGAACACTTAAACAACGCAATGTAACTCCAAGTCAATCACAGTTCTGTGAAATCAAACTGTCCACTTAGGAAGCAACACTGAGTGACAATCAATTTCACATGCTGTTGTGCAAATGGGATAGACAACAGGTGGAAATTATAGGCAATTAGAAAGACACCCCCAATAAAGGAGTGGTTCTAGAGGTGGTGACCACAGATCACTTCTCAGTTCCTATGCTTCCTGGCTGATGTTTTGGTAACTTTTGAATGCTGGCGGTGCTTTCACTCTAGTGGTAGCATGAGACGGAGTCTACAACCCACACAAGTGGCTCAGGTAGTGCAGCTTATCCAGGATGGCACATCAATGCGAGCTGTGGCAAGAAGGTTTGCTGTGTTTGTCAGCGTAGTGGCCAGAGCATGGAAGTGCTACCAGGAGACAGGCCAGTACATCAGGAGACGTGGAGGAGGCCGTAGGAGGGCAACAACCCAGCAGCAGGACCGCTACCTCCGCCTTTGTGCAAGGAAGAACAGGAGGAGCACTGCCAGAGCCCTGCAAAATGACCTCCAGCAGGCCACAAATGTTCATGTGTCTGCTCAAACGGTGAGAAACAGACTCCATCAGGGTGATATGAGGGCCTGACGTCCACAGGTGGGGGTTGTGCTTACAGCCCAACACCGTGCAGGACGTTTGGCATTTGCCAGAGAGCACCAAGATTGGCAAATTCGCCACTGGTGCCCTGTGCTCTTCACAGATGAAAGCAGGTTCACACTGAGCACGTGACAGAGTCTGGAGACGCTGTGGAGAACGTTCTGCTGCCTGCAACATCCTCCAGCATGACCGGTTTGGCATTGGGTCAGTAATAGTGTGGGGTGGCATTTCTTTGAAGGGCCGCACAGCCCTCCATGTGCTCGCCAGAGGTAGCCTGACTGCCATTAGGTACCGAGATGAGATCCTCAGACCCCTTGTGAGACCATATGCTGGTGCGGTTGGCCCTGGGTTCCTCCTAATGCAAGACCATGCTAGACCTCATGTGGCTGGAGTGTGTCAGCAGTTCCTGCAAGACGAAGGCATTGATGCTATGGACTGGCCCGCCCATTCCCCAGACCTCAATCCAATTGAGCACATCTGGGACATCATGTCTCGCTCTATCCACCAACGTCACGTTGCACCACAGACTGTCCAGGAGTTGGCAGATGCTTTAGTCCAGGTCTGGGAGGAGATCCCTCAGGAGACCTTCCGCCACCTCATCAGGAGAATGCACAGGCGTTGTAGGGAGGTCATACAGGCACGTGGAGGCCACACACACTACTGAGCCTCATTTTGACTTGTTTTAAGGACATTACATCAAAGTTGGATCAGCCTGTAGTGTGTTTTTCCACTTTCATTTTGAGTGTGACTCCAAATCTAGACCTCCACGGGTTGAAAAATTTGATTTCCATTTTTAATTTGTGTGTGATTTTGTTGTCAGCACATTCAACTATGTAAAGAACAAAGTATTTCAGAAGAATATTTAATAAATTCAGATCTAGGATGTGTTATTTTTGTGTTCCCTTTATTTTTTTGAGCAGTGTAGTTCAATCTACCATGAATCGCATGGTGTGAGCTGGGGGGAAGAGATCCATCCTGGTTTGTAAGTAGTATTTTCACTCTAACTTCTTTCTTCTCGTTCCAAAGAATCATATATGTGTTGGGATTACTAATATAAAGGCAATAAAAAATATATGAGCCTCACATGGGTCCTTTTATGTGTATGTATTATAAGTATATCAACCAGGCTTGCGCCAATGCAGAGATCACATCTTAAGGTAAAAAAATAAGGAAAATATATGTATAAAATTTATAGTTATATAAAAAAAATAAAAACAGTGTAACGATCGGCTTTGCTGCATGCTAAATTCAGTATAGATACATTAATTCATTCCTGAAATTGAGACCTTGTGGATATCTGGTATTGAGTCTCCAGATCCAGAAGACTTCCCGTAGGAGAATTCTTTGTTTTATATTGCCTCCTCTTACTGGCAGACTGACACGTTCGAATGCAAATGTACTAAAAGTGTCAATGCTGCGGTCATGAACACTAATAAAGTGATTGGCTGCATTCGATACTCCAGTTGTTAATGGATTGGAAATATAATTCAGATGTTCTCGTAATCTTTCTTTATATTTCCTGCTGGTACATTCTACATACATTAGATCGCATGTAGTGCAAATAATGATATAAATGACACCTATGGTGTTACAGTTGATATAACTTTTAATATTGAAAGTTTCTGAATGTGTTGTATTATGGAATTCCTTTGTTGTTTTTGCCACCTTACATGTTTTGCAACGTTGCCCCCTGCATTTTGTGAAACCCGTATATTTGAGCCACGTGGGTGGGGTCTGTTTTTGTGTTGGAATATACAAAGATGGTGATAATGTTGTACCCAAGGTATTTGGTCTCCTAGATACAATACGGCACCCATCCTTTAGTACTTCCCTGAGTATGTCATCTTCATAAAGAATCGGAAGATTCAATTCTAGAAAGAAATACCAAAACTCAGCCGCACTTCCAAGAATTAAGACATGATTTTATTGAGACAAATAGATTAAAAACATGGATGAACAAAGCACTCCTCACAGATGAGGAAATAAAGTGCACAGTGCATATATGGAACCACCAAGCAGTAATAATACCACAGCAGGACAACAATGAAATATCTGTGAAGCCTGAACAAGAATACTTATCGTGGAACACAGTGGTAGCACATGGGATAATCAAGATCCATCCGTGAGGAGAGCCTAGAGAACCTGACTCGTATCGCTAGTGCAAATGCTAGCTTCCTCAGAGGTCCATGTATGTCCACATAGTTGTATCAACATTTATAATCGGCATAATTAAAACATAATTGACTAAACCTGTGATATGGCCAATCGGGGGGGGCGGCAAACAGAGAGCGGGTGACAGAGTGTAAGTTACCTGGATCCTCCCCGGTGCATAGTCGCGCGCAGATACGTGTGCCGGTACAAGCCGGCATGTTGGAAACGCAAGTGTGCATGCGCAAGATGGCGCCCAGTCCGGAAGTTGGCGCCGCGATGCGTTCCAAGTACCGGATACGCACCCCAGTGTCGACGTCACAACCAAGGCACCCAGTGGAACGCAAACAGACCAACATGGAGCACGAGCAGGCGCAGTGGGATACAGCAGACAGAAATTAAATAAACAAATCCATTGCGGTACAAAAACATTGTACGGTCAAACGCTGACCTAATGAGCCTATTTTCGGACAGATATTTATATCAGTTTCAAGCTGCCATAATAGGCTATTCTGGATCAGTAACACGATTTGTGCATATAGTATAATTATGGTAAATACCAGTAAACATGCAGTATAGTAATGATGAAGACCAAAAACTTTTTGGACAATAGTAAAGCCACAATTCTGTACACATAGCAAAAAGATCATCAATACAGTTTTATAAAATAACCACATGATTAATTTAGTACATTATACAAATAAATGAAACCATGATGGACCCAAAGAATATAATAATTATTAGTGGGGAAAAAGACATCTGATGACATAGTGTAAGACAATATAATTTTATAAAATCACCACATGATTATTTAAATATATTGCACCAATAAAAACCATGATCAATTCAAGAGATACAATAATTGATGTAAACACACAGACATCGGGTATCATGATACACTACATAAATAAATAAAATAAAAATATTTAAAACAAATTCATAAACACATAATATCCTACGTGATATGATCCCCAAACAAAAATATTCAACCAAATTCTATCATGTGCCCCATTGGCTGTTCACCCTAAATGGATGATAAAAAATCATATATACAGTCGTGGCCAAAAGTTTTGAGAATGACACAAATATTAGTTTTTACAAAGTTTGCTGCTAAAGTGCTTTTAGATCTTTGTTTCAGTTGTTTCTGTGATGTAGTGAAATATAATTACACGCACTTCATCCGTTTCAAAGGCTTTAATCAACAATTACATGACATTTATGCAAAGAGTCAGTATTTGCAGTGTTGGCCCTTCTTTTTCAGGACCTCTGCAATTCAACTGGGCATGCTCTCAATCAACTTCTGGGCCAATTCCTGACTGATAGCAACCCATTCTTTCATAATCACTTCTTGGAGTTTGTCAGAATTAGTGGGTTTTTGTTTGTCCATCCGCCTCTTGAGGATTGACCACAAGTTCTCAATGGGATTAAGATCTGGGGAGTTTCCAGGCCATGGACCCAAAATGTCAACGTTTTGGTCCCCGAGCCACTTAGTTATCACTTTTGCCTTTCCAGCACGGTGCTCCATCGTGCTGGAAAATGCATTGTTCTTCACCAAACTGTTGTTGGATTGTTGGAAGAAGTTGCTGTTGGAGGGTGTTTCGGTACCATTCTTTATTAATCGCTGTGTTTTTGGGCAAAATTGTGAGTGAGCCCACTCCCTTGGATGAGAAGCAACCCCACACATGAATGGTCTAAGGATGCTTTACTGTTGGCATGACACAGGACTGATGGTAGCGCTCACCTTTTCTTCTCCGGACAAGCCTTTTTCCAGATGCCCCAAGACAAGTACCACTAGCTTCAATAATTAAAGTGCAAAGTGCTTATAAAATGCTCAAAAAAATAGACTCGTTGAGTTGGAAGCTAATCTTGAACAGCATGACAAAGAGAAGGTAGACATCTTTCAGGTTAAACTGAAGGATACCCTTGAACAATTTGATAAAGACATTATGTTGGGTAAAAAATCCAAATTTCAGCGGGATAAGGGTGACTTTGAGAAAAAACAGGCCTATAGGTGGAAACACAGTGGTAACACACGGGCACTCTCAAAGGGTTTTCATCCACATGATACCGCTATGAAGCAGACTGCCACTAATGTAAACAGTGACATCGACTTTTTATCCGAAAACAGCGAACTCGGAGAGACTACGTAAATCACCAAAAAAGGGGACCCCAATTGCGCTGGGGCAACAATCATCCGCCATCCTACAGAAAACGGATGTAAGAGCCGGACATCCCCAGGACATCGGGTCATTGCAGGTTATAAATTTGTCCTCCTATACATTATCAGAAAAAGAGAGACTGATCTTGGAGAAGGGACTGTCGTTCTCCCCCATGAGTACACTTGACAAGTTTGAATTTATAAAGGACGTCTATTTGTTTTGCAGACAATTATGTTTCAAACTCTTTTATGCTCAACCTACATTAGTGAAAGATCTTGCGGAGGATGAACGCGGTGTCTTCCTGGATTTAATGGACCTACTCAAGGAGAATGAAAGTGATTTGGGTAGGAGATTCTTTAGTTTATCCAAACCATCTACCATCACGCCCTCCTTGAGTATGTTTCCTAATATCCATTTATTTTTCCAAGCAGTCCTACAAGAAGTTCGCAAACTACAAAAGAACACCATTAAAGGGAGAAACATGGCTGTGACTGAGTCCAATATTATTCGAGAACTGCCGCCGAACAAATCCTTTGTCATAAAGGAAGCCGACAAAGGTGGGAATGTCGTACTGTGGGATATGGGGATGTACATGAATGAAGCCAAGCGTCAATTGGGCAACAAAGTCTTCTACACCCGCATCCCAGCAGACCCTACTGTAACATTTAAGAAAAAATTTGATCAACTCTTGAAGAGGGCGTCTGATATGAGGATCATTACTAAATGGGAACTCCAGTTCTTGGAGGTAAGCTGTCCGATAACACCTACATTTTACATGCTGCCTAAGGTGCATAAACATCTTGAGACACCACCTGGCCACCCTATTGTGGTAGGTATTGGGGGCCTATGTGAACAGGCATGTATTTTTTTCTACAGTCCTATGTTCTAGGCCTTAAATCATATATTCGGGATTCCATGCATTTGATACAGGAATTGAGGGATGTTGTCTTACTACCTGGCACTCTGATGGCTACGTGTGACGTTGAGTCACTATACTCCAACATTGCCCACAGTGATGGGCTCGAGGCTGTTTAGTTCTTCCTGTCTGGCTCCACCTCTGGTGATCCAGCCCACCACATGTTCCTGGTGAGCTTATTGGAATTTGTGCTCACACATAATTATTTTGTTTTTGACCGCACCTTTTATAGGCAGGTCTCTGGGACTGCCATGGGGGCACGGTGTGCGCCCTCCTATGCCAACCTTTTTTTAGGCTGGTGGGAGGCCACGCGGGTGTACCCATTGGGTCAGTTCAGGGATAATGTGGTGGGCTGGTATCACTTCATAGATGACATCATTTTCTTTTGGCAGGGATCCAGACATGATTGTGAACAGTTCATTGCCCACCTCAACGTGAATTCATTGAATACTTTTCTAACGCATAAGATCTCCGAGTTAGACGTTGATTTCCTGGATTTACGAATAAAGTTTCAGGATTCCAGAATTGTGACATCCTTGTTCCGTAAAAGCACAGCAACCAACAACTCCATTTTGCAAGTTTTCATCCGGCACACCTAAAGAAGGGTATACCAAGGGGCCAGTTTTTACGCCAACGACGTAACTGCAGTGAATTCAGTGACTTCAAGGAGGCTTCACAAGATTTGACATCAAGGCTGCATGAGGGGCTACCCCAGAAAGGTTGTTTCTCAGGCATTTGAGAGGGCTAAGGAATCCAAACAACACAACTACAGAGGCGTAGTATATTACACACTGCTCAAAAAAATAAAGGGAACACTTAAACAACACAATGTAACTCCAAGTCAATCACACTTCTGTGAAATCAAACTGTCCACTTAGGAAGCAACACTGAGTGACAATCAATTTCACATGCTGTTGTGCAAATGGGATAGACAACAGGTGGAAATTATAGGCAATTAGCAAGACACCCCCAATAAAGGAGTGGTTCTGCAGGTGGTGACCACAGACACTTCTCAGTTCCTATGCTTCCTGGCTGATGTTTTGGTCACTTTTGAATGCTGGCGGTGCTTTCACTCTAGTGGTAGTATGAGACGGAGTCTACAACCCACACAAGTGGCTCAGCTAGTGCCGCTTATCCAGGATGGCACATCAATGCGAGCTGTGGCAAGAAGGTTTGCTGTGTCTGTCAGCGTAGTGTCCAGAGCATGGAAGCGCTACCAGGAGACAGGCCAGTACATCAGGAGACGTGGAGGAGGCCGTAGGAGGGCAACAACCCAGCAGCAGGACCGCTACCTCCGCCTTTGTGCAAGGAGGAACAGGAGGAGCACTGCCAGAGCCCTGCAAAATGACCTCCAGCAGGCCACAAATGTGCATGTGTCTGCTCAAACGGTCAGAAACAGACTCCATGAGGGTGATATGAGGGCCCGACGTCCACAGGTGGGGGTTGGGCTTACAGCCCAACACCGTGCAGGACGTTTGGCATTTGTCAGAGAACACCAAGATTGGCAAATTCTCCACTGGCGCCCTGTGCTCTTCACAGATGAAAGCAGGTTCACACTGAGCACGTGACAGAGTCTGGAGACGCCGTGGAGAACGTTCTGCTGCCTGCAACATCCTCCAGCATGACCGGTTTGGCATTGGGTCAGTAATAGTGTGGGGTGGCATTTCTTTGGAGGGCCGCACAGCCCTCCATGTGCTCGCCAGAGGTAGCCTGACTGCCATTAGGTACCGAGATGAGATCCTCAGACCCCTTGTGAGACCATATGCTGGTGCGGTTGGCCCTGGGTTCCTCCAAATGCAAGACAATGCTAGACCTCATGTGGCTGGAGTGTGTCAGCAGTTCCTGCAAGACGAAGGCATTGATGCTATGGACTGGCCCGCCCGTTCCCCAGACCTGAATCCAATTGAGCACATCTGGGACATCATGTCTCGCTCTATCCACCAACGTCACGTTGCACCACAGACTGTCCAGGTGTTGGCAGATGCTTTAGTCCAGGTCTGGGAGGATATCCCTCAGGAGACCGTCCGCCACCTCATCAGGAGCATGCACAGGCGTTGTAGGGAGGTCATACAGGCACGTGGAGGCCACACACACTACTGAGCCTCATTTTGACTTGTTTTAAGGACATTACATCAAAGTTGGATCAGCCTGTAGTGTGTTTTTCCACTTTAATTTTGAGTGTGACTCCAAATCCAGACCTCCATGGGTTAAAAAAATTGATTTCCATTTTTTTATTTTTGTGTGATTTTATTGTCAGCACATTCAACTATGTAAAGAACAAAGTATTTCAGAAGAATATTTAATTAATTCAGATCTAGGATGTGTTATTTTTGTGTTCCCTTTATTTTTTTGAGCATTTTATAAGCACTTTGCACTTTAATTATTGAAGCTAGTGGTACTTGTCTTGAGCCTTGTTCATCTCAGGTTCCACTGGTACACCCCTTATACTCATTGTTTTGCACTTCATTGGTTATACCTCGGATATCACTTTGAGTTTTTGATAATATTCTATGTGATACACCTCCGCCTATATTAACTAATGCCTACCTGATTGTCTATATACATTTAGTATGCAGATCTGTGTATGTTGGCCCTCTCTCTCTTTTGCGCCTTGCTTGATTGGCCTTCCTCCCCGGTGCATGGTCGGCTACCTTGTGGTTCGCATATACCCTAACTACATTGGTATAGATTGTTTAATGCTAGATTGATGAATATATGATTTTTTTTTATCATCCATTTAGGGTGAACAGCCAATGGGGCACATGATAGAATTTGGTTGAATATTTTTGTTTGGAGATCATATCACGAATATTGTTTTGTAGGATATTATGTGTTTATGAAATTGTTATACATATATATTTATTTATGTAGTGTATTATGATACCCGATGTCTGTGTGTTTACATCAATTATATATATATAATTATTATATTCTTTGGGTCCATCATGGTTTCATTTATTTGTATAATGTACTAAATTAATCATGTGGTTATTTTATAAAACTGTACTGATGATCTTTTTGCTATGTGTACAGAATTGTGGCTTTACTATTGTCCAAAAAGTTTTTGGTCTTCATCATTACTATACTGCATGTTTACTGGTATTTACCATAATTATACTATATGCACAAATCGTGTTACTGATCCAGAATAGCCTATTATGGCAGCTTGAAACTGATATAACTATCTGTCCGAAAATAGGCTCATTAGGTCAGCGTTTGACCGTACAATGTTTTTGTACCGCAATGGATTTGTTTATTTAATTTCTGCCTGCTGTATCCCACTGCGCCTGCTCGTGCTCCATGTTGGTCTGTTTCCCTAGCTATACGGGGCACAGATTTATTCCATAGGAAGGGCGATATCAACCGCTCCGAACTTTGGAAGTGAGACTTAGGCAACATTAGTGGAGCTGCTCAGCTTGGGTAAGAGCACCATCTTATAGACATTAATCCGTCCAATCAGGGACAATGGCAACGACTCCCAGGCCTTGAGCTTCTGTGTAACATACTGCACATTTAGTATATTAAATTGGGTAACATCCTTATGACTCACAATCCCCAGGTAGGTGAATTTGTCCACTATCTGCAGAGAGGACTTAGCTGATATACTTGAGTGGGGGATGTCATCCACTAGATATAGTGCCGATTTCGACCAGTTGACCCTGAGTCCTGAAAATGACCCATAGGAGTCAACAGTCTGTAGAAGGGCTTCCAGCGAGGGACCCACATATCCCAAGTAGACCAACATGTCATCCGCGTACAGCGAGATTCTTTCAGAGACACCCGCAATCTCCCATCCCCGTATCTCAGGGCTGTTTCCAATAGTGATCGAGAGGGGTTCAATCACCAATGCAAACAGAAGAGGTGACAGTGGTACACCCCTGTCTGGTGCCCCTCCGCAGTGCAAACGGTCTGGATAGGTGTCCATTGACCCGGACTCTGGCTGTCGGACACGCATATAGCATGTACAGCCATCGGAGGAAGGATTGGGGGATCCCTAACCTCTCCAGCACTGCCCACATAAACCCCCACTCCACCGAATCAAATGCCTTGTTGTTGTCAAGGGAGGCAATTGCCCTATTTCCTGCACTATCGTGCGTCACCTGGAGATTGGTAAAAAGAAGTCTCAGATTAATATCCGTCGCCTTCCCGGGCATAAAACCCGATTGGACCATCTCCAAGATAACTGACGACAATCGGTTAGCCAACACTTTTGCCAAGATTTTGGCATCTGAGTTAATCAGTGAAATGGGTCTATACGAGCTACACTGATCTGGCGGTTTCCCGGCCTTGTGTATGACCACTATGGTGGCTTCGGAAAAGGAAACTGGTAGAGATCCGCACTCTAGCGCTTGTTTATAGAGGTTGCAGAGTCTTTTGCTCACTTCCTCCACCTGAAACAGATACCACTCAACCGGGAAGCCGTCCGGACCAGGAGTCTTTCCCTTTGCCATTGACTTGATGGCAGTTTGGACTTCTAACTGGGTAATAGGGCCATCCAACATCTGTCTATCCTCGTGTGCGAGCCTTGTCATAGGGACGGTCTTTAGGAATCGTGAGATTTCTGCTATGTTCTTATTCGTTTTGGAGGTGTAGAGTGTCGAATAATAAGTGGCAAATTGACTGCAAACCTCTTCCAGCGTGGTAAATATATCCCCCCCTCTCGTTCCTAATGGCATCCACTACTGTTTGTGGGGTCTCCACCCTAGCCAGGTACGCCAGCGCCTTACCACTCTTGTCTCCATCTGAGAAAATGGTTTGTTTCTGAGCTAGTAGTCGCTTCTTTGTGAATTCAGTCAAGTATAGTGCATATTGCCTTTGAGCCGACAACCAGAGCGCAGTCAACAAGATATGCCTGTTCAGTCTGGGTCATTGTTCCCTCCAATTTCACTCGCGTGGATAGCAATTCCACCCTATGTGCCGCAATTGCAGCTATCAAGATCCCTCTAAGGACTGCTTTACAGGTATCCCACTCCACCAAAGGAGTAGAGGATCCCTCATTAATTTCCCAATATGTTGAAATTGCTTCCAGGCATGCTGTCCTAACCGGGAGGACCTCCAGCCACACTGGGTTCAGTCGCCAAGCAGATCTAGTGACAGTAACTGGAAGAGACAATGTAATCTGTAGGGGAGCGTGGTCTGAAATTCCTCTCGGCAGGTACTCAGCCGCCTTCACCCATGGTACTCCAGGCCGATTCGTAAAGGCCAAATAAATCCGGGACAAGGAGTGAGCCGAAGCCGAGTGGCAAGAGTATTGTCTCCCATCTGGATATAAACTTCTCCATATTTCCTCAAGACCATGAGCCTGCGCCCAACATAATAGAGCCGCATCGTGTCTTAGAGGTGGCCTAAACCTGTCTAACTGGCTATCAAGTGTTGCGTTAAAATCTCCAAAAATGAAAATAGGAACCACAGGGAGCATTGCCATCCTGCCCATAATTTGGTCAAGCAATTCTCTCCTAAATGGCGCCGGGACATAAACACCAATCAGTACTACTTCACAACCTCTAATAGTAGCCTGTAACATCATGTATTTCCCGGATGGATCTATGTGCACGGAGATCAGTTGAAACGGAAGAGTTTTACTAACCAAAATAGACACCCCCCTGGCGCTGTTGGAGTATGTAGCATGGTACCCGCTTCCCACCCATGGTCGCTTCACTGCTAGAACTTTTGACCCCTTGAGATGGGTTTCCTGAAAAATAAGAACATCAGGGTTATATTTTTTACCATAGTTAAACACTAATGCTCTTTTAACCTTGTCATTCAAGCCCCAGACATTCCAGGAGATCAGCTTGCATACCGCCATATCTTCAGATTTCTAAAACTTCTTCGTCTTCCTGGTACCCCAGTGTCACTGCCCCATTCATACTTGCACGCACACAACACAATAAACCCACCAAAACTTCCCATTCCATACCCATCCTGCCCAGACATCCCCAACCTGTCTAAGCTTCAATTCCCTAAACAGAAACTTGTGCTTTATAGACTAAAGGAATACAGTCTATCTAGCTAGAACATGACCCAGCATGGAACTTGAGTCTATCAGTAATATTTAATACAAAGAAAGAACTATCTAACTCTAAGTAGAGCTTAACCCTTGTCCATAAGGATATCACATAACACAATGTTAGTCAGTCCTGCCAGTTACGCTAACAGGCGCAACGACAATGAGCCTGAGTAAACAACCTCAGCTTGACAGGACTAATAAATCTGTGGCCCCTCCTGGGCGTCAGTTGCTTGCTAGAGTCCCTGCAGCCTGCGCCATCACATGTCATCGCGGACGCTGTTGATCTATCCAGTCAACCGCCTCTTCTGGAGTTTGGAAGAACCTGGATCTATCTCCCTCCTGGATCCTGAGCTTGGCCGGGTATATCATGGCATATTTAATCCCGAGCTCCCTGAGACGTGCTCTGATAGAATTGAACTGGCGACGTTGCTTCTGTACTTCTGTTGTAAAATCCGGATAAAAGGACACTCTCGCATTGTCCACCTGGACACCTTTCTTGCGTCTGGCGGGCCCGCTAAGATAGCATCTCGGTCTCTGTAGTTCAGAATCCGCATTATAAAAGGTCGTGGGGCAGCTCCCGGCGGTAAAGGCCTCATAGGAATTCTGTGGGCCCTCTCAACCACAAAGCTGGATGACAGATCAATGGGAGCCAACACCGTACGAATCAGCCGCTCAGCATACTCCTCTGAGTTGGACCCCTCCACCCGTTCAGGCAGGCCCAGGATTCTGACATTATTCCTTCTATTGCGTTTCTCTGCGTCTTCCACACGCGCCATTAGGATTTTTACTTGTTGTAAGTTCCTAGTAGTTGTTGAGGTAACATTTGCAGAATCCTCCACATCACCGAGGAGACGCTCCACTTCAGTGGTACGATCTCTCATTTTATCCATATCGTGGCGAAAACAGTTGATATCACTCTGTAGATGGTCAATCTTTGTGGTCAGGACTGCCTGACATGCTGCAATGGCCGACATTATCTTATCAGCCTGCGTCTCAGGGCCTGCAGACGTTCACTGCTCTGTCTCCATGTCTGTCTGGCTCATGTTATCTACTAACTCCTTCCCTGGAGTAAGACTTGCTGATGTCGCAGTTTTGCGGCCCATAAGTACTTAGAAAAGAGGATCTGCCTTCATACACAGCCACCAAATACACAGTCCTTGTCCAGGAGATGGATCTGGAGAGGACTCACACAGTGATCCTGGTCAGAGAGTCCACAGATATGGGGAGTCCTGTGAGCCAAGGCCCCAGATGTATTATCGGCTGGCCTATGCCTCAGTGGGTGTCTCTGAGCCACCTGATGCGTGACGCTATTATCAGCCCCTGTAACTACAACTCAGCCCCTCTGGATAATTCAAGGGCCCTTTACTGTTGTGCCTCCAGCCGCCTCACAGGGTGTTCACCACGTCTCCTGCACAGCTGGGCTCACTGATTCCACTCCCACTGAGTCTCCCTATCTTTCTGGCTCACCTGCTGCTCATACTAGGGAGCAGGATGGTCCTTCTGCAGTCCTCCCTTGTGCTGCCCTGGATCTCCATTCTCACTACCAGCCACACCCTGTGGCTACAAACTCAGGGTCTCTGCAGCACGATCCGACCCGCCGCAAGATGGCCGCTCCGCTCAGTGCACGGACCTTCCTCTGCACACTTCTCCGCCACGAGCGCAGCGGGACTTCCGCCGGCTACCTCCCGCTGTCCACCGGAGGTTTTTGTTGGGTCTCACACCCTAATTGGGTCCACAAGAAATCAAAGGAGGTAATGAAATCAGGATTTTTCAACAGGATGGCAAGGGAGCTCTTCAGTGAGCGTCTTTACTCCATGCCGGCAGACCACACCCCCCACTTCTAATAAGTTATATAAATCGTTTATACAGTTATAACGTGTATTTTGGTTTTTGTAATATTGCTCTGTTTTAGTGTAATAGCTTGGCCTAAATCAGCCAGAACTGACAGCAGCCGGTAAATACATGACCAATACATATAGGGTCCATTCACACGTCTATAAAATGGGTCCGCATCCGTTCCACATTTTAGCAGAACGTTTACAGACCTATTGTTTTTCAATTCCAGTCAGAAAAATTAGGCATTCACACGATAAATAAGTGTCAGCCACTACAGGCCCCAAAAATTAGGCATTCAACGGACATAAAAAGGCCTTTTATGCTGCTGTATTTACCTAAGACAGGGACCATAAATTGTTATGGGTGGTGGCGGATATTTGTGGGCTGTCATGAGGAATTTGAATCAAACATGGTCTACTGGTCATATGTGTTGAATTCCTCCGAGATCCATGCCTCATTCATTTTTAGAAATGTGAGGTAGTCAACACTGTCGTGAGCTAGGCGAATGCGCTTATCGGTCACGATCCCCCCTGCTGCGCTAAACGCCCTTTCGGACGGGACACTGGACGAGGGGCAAGCCAACAGTTCCATTGCAAATTGTGCAAGCTCTGGCCAGAGGTCAAGCCTGCCCACCTAGTAGTCCAGGGGTTCATCACTTCTCAGAGTGTCCACATCGGCCGTTAACCCGATGTAGTCGGACACCTGTCTAGGCGTTCCCTGATGCTGGATCCGGAGGACAGCTGTCGATGGGTTGGCTGAAAGAATGATCTCATATCAGAAGTGACCAACACATCTTCAAACCGCCCTCTTCTTGCAGGCGCTGTTGGATTGGTACCCGCAACTGTTTCTCTGTGAGTGGAAATGCAAAAGCAGAATGCAGCATTTCTCGAAGCAAGGCCTTCTGTGATGGTGGTAACAATTCCGTAATTTTTTATTTGTACCGGGGGTCTAAGCACGTTGCCACCCAGTACTGGTCCTTGCTCTTTATATGGGGGTCCCTCTTAAAACACTGGAGCATGAAGGCCCCAATTTGAACAAAACTGGAAGCAGTGTAGTGGCCTGGCTCCTGCTAATCATCCAGGATAATGTCGTCCTCGTTCTCCCCACCTCCCCCCCCCCCCCCCCCATCCATGGACAACACCAGGGATCCCAGAAAGGTCTAAAGCATTCTCTTCATGCTCCTCCTCATCCGCCCCGACACCATCCTCCTCTTCAGACTCCTGTTGTTGACTTGTCTCAGATGGAGTAGCCCCCCCTGGGAATTCATCCAGCATTGTGACTTCCTCATCTTCCTGCTCCTCGACGGCTTGATCAATGAAACGACGCAATGCACACTCCAGAAAGAAGGCGTAAGGTACGATGTTACTGATGGCGCCATGGCTGCGACTGACCAGTTTGGTGATCTCATCAAATGGCCGCAGAAGTCTGCATGCGTCGCGCATGAGCAGCCACTGGCACGGTAAAAAAAAACAACAAGCTCCCTAGAATCTGTCCTGCCGCAGAGTTCATACAGGTAGTCGTTAACTGCATGTTTCTGCTGGAGCAGCCTATCAAGCATATACAAGGTTGAGTTCCATTGCGTCGGGCAGTCACATATCAGACGTCTGACGGGCAGGTGGTGTCGCCGCTGAATGTCAGCAAGGCGAGCCATGGCCATGTAAGATCTTATGAAATGACCCGAGATTTTCCTGGCCTGCCGCAAGACGTCCTGGACCCCAGAGTATTTGACAACGAATCTCTGCACGACCAAGTTCGCAAATTTTGCCCTGCTTCAGTGTGCTCAGCAGATTGGCACCGTTGTTGCACACCACTTTACCAACTGTCAAATTGAGCGGTGTTAGCCACTGATCAGCCTGTGAACGCAAAGCTGAAAGGACCGGTGTGGCTCTTGGCTTCCAGGCACAACAGACGCAGCACAGCATGGCAACGTCTCACCTGCCATGTCGAATAGGTTCTGGGGATCTTGGGAGGCACAGCGGAAGAGACGGTAGCAGCGGAAAAGGAGGAGTCAGCCGAGGAGGAGAGGGAGGATGGAGTAGGAGGAGGAGAAGAAGAGGCAGGCCTGCATGCAATCCGTGGCGGTAAAACCAAATCTACACGGGTGCCACAGGTTACATGCTTGACGGCCGTCAGAAGGTTCACCCAGTGGGCAGTAAAAGTTATATACCTTCCCTGCCCGTGTTTGCTAGACCACGTGTCTGTGGTCAGATGTATCTTGGCACCAACACTGTGCCAGAGATACATTCACTTGCCGCTGAACGTGGCCATATAGCTCCGGGGTGCCCTTCTGGGAGAAATATTTCCTTCCTGGGACCTTCCATTGCAGTGTTTCAATGGCCACAAATTTTCAAAAGGCCTCCGAGTCTACCAGTTTATATGGCAGTAGTTGGCGGGCTATCAGTTCCGACAAGCCATCGGTCAACCGTTGGGCAAGAGGCTTATCCTGCGTCATAATTTTTTTACGCTCGAACATTTGGGCCACGGAAGCCTGCCTTTTGCCAGATAAACGTGAGGACGGCACAATGGAAGGTGGAGTGGAGGACAATTGTGAGGAGAAGGAGAAGAGGCTGGACGGTGAGCGCCTGCAGTGTGGCTTTGTGGGTTCTGATGGCGTTGTTCCCACTGGGCTCTGTGATGGGAGGCCAGGTGCCTTCTAAAGGCGGTCGTCCCAAGGTGAGTGTTGGGCTTACCGCGACTTATGCGTTGACTGCAAAGGCTGCAGATGGCAACACTATTGTCAGCAGCGGACATGTTAAAAAAAAGCCCACACTGCGGAGCCATGTGCTGGCGTCCTGGGAGCGCCAGATTTGACTGTACATGGTTGATGGCTCGCTCCTGATACATTAGCAGTCTGCTTTTTCCCTCCTATGCAATATAAGTTCTGCCTGCTTCTCCTCCCTATCTGCTGGTCCATCTCTCCCTCTGAACTCCCCTCCTCTTCCTCTCTTGTGGGCACCCACGTGACTTCCATAGACACGTCATCATCGACGTCACCTTCCCCACCACTAACATTAGAGATCTCGGAGTAGGCAGCAACAGCGGGGACCAACCTCCTTGGGCTGATCTGGGTACTGTCGTCAGACTGCTGAGGGGCAGCCGTTGCTACCTCCTCTTCTTGATCCGATGCCAAGAATGTCTGCGCATCGGAAATGTCTTGTGATGGATCGGAAAATAATTCCTGTGACTCAAGCGGAGGGTATATGGTGGTGTCTTTGGGGGTGCACACAGCAGAGAGTGAAGAGGGTGCAGATAGAGAGGATGAGGAGGGTGCAGAAGCAGAAGGCTGAGTGAGCCACTCAACCAAGTCTGGTGCATCCTTTGACTTAATCGAACGCACCTTCTGCAACTTCCCACTTTGGCTCCGGCCTGGTACTCCTACCCTACACCCCTACCACCCCTGCGGAAGGGCCTGCCTCTTCCTCTGCCTGTCATATTTTTAATCGCCCTGTGACAAAAGTCTCTAGAGAAGTGCAGTGTATGTGGAACAAGGTATATAACACCCCGCTTCAATCTGTCGTTTTGGGGGGTCACTAGTCTATCACACCAGTTATAATACTTTTTTTCCAGTAATGTTTGTCACTGTGTGTAGCAGAGGGAACGCAGCAAAACAGGCAAAATTTCTGCAGTACCCAAATACACTATTATGAAAGTATATTGTTATATAACACGCTTCAATCTGTCGTTTTGGGGGGCCACTGGTCTATCACACCAGTTATAATACTTTTTTCTAATTGCGTTTGTCACTCTTTGTAGTTGTAGTATCGCTGCAGAACCGCTCACCAGTCACAATGCTGCACAATACAAATCCACTATAATATGCTTTCTATGTTAGAAAGTATATTATAAGTGTATTATAACCCTATATACTGCACTTCAAACAATAGTACACCTATACCAGTCCTTAAAAGGAGTTTTGTGGCCCTATTAGCTAGCAATTTGTGTCACTAACACTCTAACAGTCTGTCCCTGCTCCACACAGCAACCTCTCCCTACACTGACAAAAGACAGAATGTAAAATGGCAGCCAGATCAGGTCTATTTATAAGGTAGGGGATATGTCCATGTGCTGAAATGTCTCAATTGGCTGTCCTGTACCACCTGATGGATGTGTCATGGGTCAAAGTTCTTCGCAATGTAAAAGAATATGGCGCTGGCGAATATCGCCATATGTTCGCATGTTCGGCCAACAAGCAAAGTTCGCTGCGAACCGACCGTCGGGCGAACCGCAAGGCCATCTCTACTCAGAAGACATGCGCAGTTGTGTTCAGGCGTCGCGACCTGGGGAGGCCGGCAGGAACCGGTGATGTCAGCGATGATGTGCCATCTACTGCTTCTGAGAGGAAAAGAAGATTTTTTTTGGTTAAAAAGTATCAGAGAACCCCTTTAAGTGGCTTTGAAGGGCTTACATAAGAGAAAACCCCCATAAATGACTCCATTTTAGAAACTGCTCCTCTCAAATTATTCAAAACAGGTGTTCCACAGGAATTAAAGCAAATGGGAGTTAAAAGTTTAAAACATTCATTTTGCAGATTTTCAATTTAATAAAATTTTTACTGTAATACAGCAGGGGATTACAGCAAAACAAACCACAATATTTATCAACCTGATTCTGCGGTGGTATTTGACTTAAACAGAATCATTGAGTACAATCTTAAGTTTGCAGAGGCCTTGAGCTGCCAAAATATAAGAAACACCGGTTTTCATCCCACAGCTGTTTTATAGAATTTGTTAGAATTGGGCCTTGAGAATGCAAAATTACAATTTATTTTCCAATAGACTGTTGGTTTAGCCCCAAATGTTTTATTTTGACAACGGATAATAGAAAAAAAGGCAACCCTCACTTTTATTAAGCATTTTATCCTGAATACAGCAACACCATCTATTTGGTCGTAAACTGCTGTATGGGCCCACGACAGGCCTCAGAAGGGAAGGGGCGCCATTTGGCTTTTGGAGGACACATTTTGCTGTAATAGTATTCGAGTGCCAGGTTGCTTTTGCAGAGACCCTAAGTTACCCATACAGTGGAAACTTTCAAGAAGTGACCACATTTTGAAAACTACACCCCTTGAGGAATTTATATAGGGGTGTAGTGAGCAGTTTGTCCCCATAAGTCTTTTATAGAGTTTATTAATACGTCATTTGATATTTGCAGAGACCTTGAGGTACCAGTACAGTGTAAAAACCCCAAAAGTTATCCATTTTAGAAACGAAACCCCTCAAGTAATTTACCTAGGGGTATAGTTATTGGCTTGACTCCACAATATTTCAGAGAATTTTTTTTAATTGGGACATGAAATAAAAAATAATTTTATTACTAATATCCCCTATGTGGTCATAAACTGCTGTTTCAGCACTCTGCAGGGATCGGAAGAGAAAGAGGGCCTATTTGAGGCCTAGCTTGGTGATTTATGCAGCACTGTACGACAACTGCAGAGGCTCTGAGGTTATTTAAAAAAAATAAACCCCCAAGAAGTAGCCCCATTTTACAAACTACACCCCTCACAGAATTTACCAAGGGTTATAGTGAGCATTTTGATACCACAGGTGTTTGCTTAAATAATTAAATCAGATGTTGCAAAGTGAAATTAACAATTTTTGCACAGATGTGCTGTTTCAGTGGCCAATATGTTGTGCTCAGCATGTGCCAGTGTGAAAAGTAAGCTCTGTTATTATGCTGTGCCTCCTGTTTTAAAAACTCCCCGCATATGGCCCTAATCTTTTGCCTTTACATACAACAAGGCACAGGAATAAAAGAGCACCATGTGCATTTGAGGTCAATGCTTGTAGTAGGTACTGACAAATCAGAGGCCCTGGAGTAAAAATAATAAGTGACACCATTTTGGAAGCTACTCCCCTCAAGGTATTTATGATGGTGTAGAAAGAGCATCTTGATGCCACAGGTACCTTGCAGAAATTAACAAATAGCCATTGGGCTACAAGTTACCCCTCTTTGCATTTGTCTATTTAGATATTTAGTGCTTATTAAAACTTCACTCTTATTTATTGTCTTGAATTATAAGCAATAGGTGATTTAAAAAGCCAACTTGCTGTTGCTAATGACTGCTACTCTGTATCAGCTGTAGCTGGCTAATAAAATAAAGTAATTCACACTCTGTTCACACAGTAAAGCCTCATTCACACGTCCATGTCCGTGCTGAAATCTGTGAAAAGGTGGTCAGTAATGCATCCGTGAAGGATCCGTGTTTGCATTTTTTGCTGTCCGTGTTTCACACTACACAGCTGAAAAATAATTTTCAAAGCATCTCTTCCTAATGATATGTGAAACACGGATGGCATCTGTGGTTTTCACAGACCAATAGACTATAATGGGCGTGAGGAATCCGTGAACAGGGACAAAGTAGAGCATGCATCTGTGCTAAAAACACTGACCCATGGACCATGGTAAAACACGGATGTGAGAATGCACACATTAAAATGAATGAGTATGTGTGCTGTCCGTGGAGAACACATACAGCACACATCCGTGGAACACAGATGTGTTAATGAGGCTTAATTCATACACTGGGGGGCAGTGTGTAAACTATTGCATTTTAATAGCTACCTTTTGCTGATAAACATGATAATAACGCATTGAGAGAGTCTAGTATTAGACCTAGTGGTATATGAGTGAGTTCTACTTGGTATGGAAATGCCATAAATGTGGATGCAAGCTTATGGATAGGCAGAAGGCAGTGCTCAGAAGAGATGGAGAGCCACTTGGCTTTTGGAGCACAGATTTTACTGGAATGGTTTTTGAGTGCCATATCACATTTGTAGAGACCCTGAGGTACCTGTACAGTTGAAACCCCCAATAAATAACCCTATTTGGGAAAATATGCCGCTAAAGGTACTGTATTAAGGGGTGAAGTGAGCATTTTTTTTATTTACATTTCTGTTTTAATAGATAAATAATACACTAGGTTACTTACACAAACAAGTAAATGCACACAATGGAAAATGGGAGAAAGATTGCAAGTACTAGTTTTACTTAAAGATATGACAAGTAAATCCACTATCAATAAGTATGAAGCCTCAATGGGTATGATAAGTCCAATTAGCAAGTATGTAAAAACCTAGTTATATTCCACAAATCAAGGAACCTTACAAAATGGACAGGAAGTCCCAAGTCGCCAAAATTATTTGAATTACATAACGGATCCTAGTCTATATGCAACAGCTTTTCCCAATTGGTAGGAGGAGTTCACTTGCGCTAAAAGTTCCTCCATTGTAAAGGATGAACAAGTTTTCCATTTTCTAGTGATCCATAATCTCGCAGCTAGAAGAAAGTGACCCAACAGTGTTCTAGGAATGCTTTTGGAATAGATCTGGAAAGATCTCAGGTTGACTTAACTCGTAAGTTTCTTCAAGCTCACTGGTTAAATCATTTTGGGTGTAGCGTACCTTATCTTTTCCTTGTTCGCATGACTCATATTCCTTTTCATCAATTTCATGGTTGAAACCAATGATGACTCTTAGATGTGGCATGTACCTTCTTCAGAACTGAAAGGATAAACAGAATGGATATTGAATAACCCCTGAGGTGTTGAGGAAAAACATTGTTCCACTACCTGTTCTTCTGTTAGGTATTCATCAGGAATAAATCCAATGACATAATTCTGGAATCCAAAAGTATAGTATTCCGAATCCATAGCTAGACCAATTACGGTGTTCTTTTGCAGGGATATGCTATGGGGAGCCATGTTATGGATTATCATGTGCAATGGATCCTGATGGATGTTAATTATAGGAGTGGGTTTTACCTTCAGGCCGAGTTGCTGCATCCAGTTGGACAAACAGATCAAAGCATCTGCGTTCTTCAAATTTTGTCCCTTCACTTGAAAGGGAAGAAGAAATGGTTTGCATCCTTCAGGGATTTTAACCTCATCAGCAACCATGATACTTATGGCATAGGGCATCTGTTGTCCCCATTTTAAGGCTTGCTCTACATCCTAGAATCCGTCTGGGTCTCCTGGTGATCTGGACCACAGATTATTATTGGCTAGATCAATTTGCACGGCAAACCAGTGTAGACGGTCGTTACCCCTATACATCTGATGCCGTGGTTCATTCAACACGACGAAAACATGTTCTGTAGTCTGACTTCCTATGGAGATAGACAAAAGACATCTTGCAACCACATTATGACTGGGAATCTTCCTGTGGAGAGAAACTTTTAATCATTTTAGGATTGGTGACCTGTTTTAAGAGTCCTAGGCTTATGTAGCTGGCTTCGGATTTCAGATCCAACTTGGCATATTTCACCCGGGCTATATTGTTCACCTGTATGGGAATCAATAAATTGTCATTGACCTTTTCAATCTGTACCATGGATTGAGTATACTTGGCCAGGTCCACGACTTCGTGATTTCCCCCTTTAAGAGAAATAGTCATTACATCCTCATCCAATCTTACCTTTTAGATTCTGTCCTTCTGGATGGTAATGATATGAGTGGCACCGTTGACAGCTTCCTCTGGCTTACCATTTTTCAGGATCGTGACATCCGGCGTTTCACTGTTCCTAAAATGAACTTCAACAGAGTTAGGCCTTCTTTTCAATCATATGACAACCACGTTGGGTTTGTGCATTGCAAAAGTATTCATAGGCAATGGGTGCCTTCACCTGAGTCCAAACTGCTTTATTAATGAAGTTTATTATGGAACTCAACCTTTTCAGAAAGTCAATTCCTATGATCAGCCGATTATATGGAAGGTCCACAATCAGTGTGGGGTGTTTAATTGTCTTCTTGGCAATTTTAAATTTCAACCATACTGTACCTTTTACCTGCAAAGCGTCTCCACCTACACTTATCAAAGAGCCATCGAAGAATTTTAATCTCGGTCTCTTTGCTTTTAAATCCAGAACTTGTTGGAAATAACGAGTGTTGAGCGCGAATATTCTAAAATCTCATTTTTTTTCCGAATATCGCCACTTCGCGAATATTTAGAATATAGCACTATAAATTCGCTATTTTGAATATTCTTTTTTTTTTTTTTATTGTTATATTTTTTTCTTTCCCACTTCCCAAAAGTAGTTCTTACCTGTTCTGAGGATTCCTGGCTTCCTGGCGGCTCCAGTCAGTGCCCGTTGCCGCTTCTGCCGACTTCTGTGCTCATGGAGCGTCCCCATCACCATGGGAACGCCTCCATACTAGAATGTACTGTCGGATTTAAGAATTACGTTGAAATCGCAATTCGATTATTATAACTTGAATTAATCGCATTGTGATTTCAACATAGCACTGCTATATTACATATTCGTTAACTTCGTTAATTCTAGCAAGCAGGCCCATTAGAAACACAGCTCTAAGTTGAAATCGCAATTCGATTATTATAACTTGAAGTAATCGCATTGGGATTTCAACTTAGACCTGGTTTACTATGGTTGGCTTGGTAGAATTAGCGAAGATGACGAACGAATATGACGAATGTATTCATCATATTCCTCAAAACGAAGATAACGAAGTATTCTCCATCTTCGTTTTAGCTCCATATTCGTCTATAGAGACAGCTGTGTTTAATTCGCTATGCAATTATATTACTTTGCTTTTTAAAAAAATAAATAGAATAATTATAATAATTATCAAGTATTATAATTATTTTATTTATTTTAAAAAAAAGCGAAGTAATATTATCGCATAGCGAATTAAAAACTTAGCTGTCTCTAGTCAACTTTCCTATTTGATTGCTAGAATTAGCGAAGTTGACGAATATGGAGATAAAACGAAGATGGAGAATACTTCGTTATCTTCGTTTTGAGGAATATGACAAATACATTCGTCATATTCGTTCGTCATATTCGCTAATTCTAGATATCAAACCAATAGGGAAGTTACCTTAAGTTAAAATCGCAATACGCGATTATTTAAATCGCATATTAATCGCGATAACTAGAATAATGACGAATATTCGATTTTGACGAATATGAGACGAATATTCAAGTGAATATTCGCTAATTTCGTCGAAATCGAATATGGCACCTCCCGCTCATCACTAGAAATAACTATATGATAAGATAGTGGCCTGTGATCCTCTATCAATTAAACCCCTGATCGGCCTGATATGTTCATCTTGAAGATAAGAATCCACAAAATATCGGCCTTTAACCTGAAATAAATCATATAGGAAGTTAGGGTGTCTATTCATTTCATGCTTTCTGAGAGCGTGACCTCTCTGCAGCGTCCCGACCTCTGGTGAATCCTTGACATTCCTACTGCACGGAGCAGGAGTAATAGCCCCCACCTTTGGGGAAAACTGGACTATGTCACAGTTTATAGACTGTTCACAGCCTGACGTTGATACGATAGGATCACTTGTTAGAGAAGACACAGGATTGCAGGGATCGACATGTTTAACCTGCTAGATAGATAACATAGTAGACACCTCCTCTCTGGCCACAATTTTAAGGTCAGGAACACTGCAAGGCAAAATAGGATTATAAATCAATTTAGATTCTTCCTCAACCACCTTGATAACCTTGCGTTGGCCTGGGCTCTGACCCTGCCCTGTCTGCTCTATGGGGCTGAGCTGGGACCTGGAGTTGCCCCTAAAAAAGGTTCAGGTTGATTTCCTTGGGACCCCTGAGACAACTTACTCACGATGTTACTCAGCTTGGCCACTTGTTCTGCCAACTGATCAAGCCGATCGTTTGATTTGCGCACATTTTGGTCCTGTGGCGCGCCCTGGTTATTGGTGGGTGACCTACTCCTAGGTAAATTAGAGGGTTCAGGCCTACCTTCCCTCTGTTGTCTGAGCCTGTTATTCCAGTGCCTGTATCCCTAGGGACCCCTATTGTAATAGGGACGGTGGTTGGATCTTCCAGCACCAGAATTATTCCCCTCGGACCCATTGAGGTTTTGGGGTTTTATCTGTTTGAGTCATAACTGTTGTCGCTGGGTTTTTCGGACAGGTCCTGTAAACTGAGGGTACTTACGTGGCTGGGTTTCAAATCCCAAGCTAGGATTTACCTTAGCTTTAGCTACATTTTGCTCTGGGAACTTTTTGAACCTCCTCTCACCTGTAGCATGACATTCACTGATATTATACAGTGAGGTGGCAGCCGTCACCAACCTATCCAAGGAAGCTTCAATATCAAGATCTCTAGCTAGGCTAAGTTTGATTTGGGTTGGCATTGCATCATAGAACAGCTCCTTAAACTTTTCAGATTCCCAATTTGGGGATCTATATGCTAACTCATAGGCATTTTTAAGGCTGGAGAGGAATTCACGGGGACTTTGATTGGGCCTACATGTGAGTTTATAAATCTCACGTTTTGCAGCAGTAATGGTTCTGTAAGGTCCGAATTCCAGTTTAATTTCATGCAAGACATCTTGCCAATCTTGAATTCCTCTATCCCTAAAGGAAGTAAAATAATGACGGTACCTATCATCAAATGCCCATGGTAGGAATCTGCTTCTGTCAACATCAGAGTACAACTTTAAAGAATCCCTAGTGGGCTCATACAGTTCTAAGTGGTTTGCTATTTGAGAACTTGGGCACAGTGGCATCCAGAAACTTAATAATGCTTGAGGAACTCTGATCCTTTTCTGAATACTGAGGATTTTTCCTCCTAGAGACCACTTCAGCATATGATGGTCGCCTGGGACCCTGATCCCTCTTATGGGCAAACTCATGCCTGCGTGGTAGGGAATAAGATACACATTTTCCCACATCACTGTCAGAATCACATGCACTTTGATCACTTCTATGAGACACATATGGCACAGGGGATTTAACCCTTACATCTCTCTACAGGGGAATATGTGGAGAGACACTTATAGGGGCTTTCATGTTGCTGGCGCCTAGTAGGGCGGTTACAGTTTGGAATGCCCGACTTAATTGGGTCAATGCTTCCTGTGTAATCATGCCATCACCTTCGGGTGGCTTAGGGTCTAGGATGGAGTCTGCTTAAAGAGCATGTGATGACATGTCTGGATGTTGGGGCACAAGATTTGGGTGGTCTGGAGATCCCACAGTATTAGACAGATCTCTATCAGCATTAATCATAGTATGGCTTGATTTGCCTGTCTGCTGAATTTTTGAATAACGGAGGTGCTACTCCTCCAAGTCACTTTTTGCCTTTTGATATGCATCATGGCTATGATCAAGCTTGTACTCTAAGTCCTTGATCATTGCCTCTGCTGATTTTAGTTCTGTTTCTAACTTGTATAAATAGGTTTTCGTTCCCATCATAGACTCATATCTATCTTGTGAAAGATTACTGACCGCTAACAATGCATACAAAACAGCTGGCAATGTGCATAAAAGGTGTTGGTCTATCTTGGTATTATTATCTTGTAATGCATCAATATATGTCAGGTATCTATCAACCAGGCTACTTGGCTTCCATATATCCCATCGTTCTTCCTTGGTTCTTTCCTGCAGCTCATTAATCCATTAATTTATATCTTTATCAATTTTACCCCGTGAATGTATATATTCAACAATGTTATGGATCAGCTGCTCCGGGTTAGATGGACTATCTGCTGTAGCACGGCCACTACCCGGGTCACTGCCTGTTGCACTCATGTTCTTTGATCAATAATCAATACACAGATGTCAGCAACAATCTGGCTAGCCGAGTGGAAATATGGGACCCTTCACTATTTGCACAATCAATCTAAAGAATTATCTCGATCTCGGTGGGACCTCTATTTATGTTGGATATGTTCTATATAAAAAGAATCTTCATATAAAAGAGGATAAAAAAACATATATAAAAATTATATGATCCTTCAGGCAGATATAATCACCTCTAAGTTATTTTATCGAGTATCTTAATTTGATTTGTGCAAGCAGTGAAACAAAGGGACAATTGTTTATGCAAAAATATAGTAATTTATTATACACAATACAAACCAAGAATATAAAATCAATACAATTGCAAAGACAAACAATGAAGCTGTAAAATAATAACACACCACTATCTCACCAGCACAGTACAAGTTAAAGTTACCTATGACAAAATACAAATGCATTAATATGACAAAATATCCAGCTTGGCAATCAGACTACGGAATATAACTTCCCAAGGGTTTAGTCCTCTTTTCAAATAATGTCAGATCTTCCATTAGCAATATGCATCTTTGCTAAGAGAATAATCAGCATTATGGAGGCACCTAACACTATATATTCCCACAGTTTGGGGACTTTTGGCTATATACCGAGAGAAATATCTTATTAATATCACGAGAAATAAGCACAGTATACGTTACCGGGTCAAAGATAGACAGACAGAGTTTCAGATGGGACCAGTTCTCAAGGACTTTCCTAGTAGTCAAAATATAATCCAAGTTTCTTTTGGTAGATCTTTCTTGTGGTCAGTTTCCTTTGTGAGTTTTTCTTTTTGGTGAGCCGCTGATGCTCTGCACATGAGTAATTATTCCCCACCTTATCTAAGAATCATTCCATTCTGAATTAGGGATTTCCAATCAGGTAAGGTGGGTGTATTCATATGCTAAAAACACAATGATGTCATATTAACCCTTGGCATGGTATTAAAAAAAAAAAAGGTAAATGATGTAATATTGTCCATCTGCCTCCAGATGGCACTGTTGTAACATCAGACTTTTAAGTGAAAACTTAGATAACGTGGCTTTATTTTATATGAGTACATTTTAACCTTTTTTAACGTATATCAAAGAGGACAAATACTTCTGACACTCTGAAGTAATCTTTCCAGACTTAGTGGTACCATTATGATTTGCCCAGACTCTTGAATTTATTGGTTTGATAAGAAATACAATGGGCCTTACACTTGCACCGTGGGTTTGTATATCTAACTGTCCAAGCTATTGAGTAATGGCACCTGGAATAACATTAGCTTTTCTGAGAAACTTCCATTAGCAGAAAATCTTAGTGCTTTCTATACCCTCTAAGACTATATCCACCCAGTGAGATACACACGGTATAAAGTATACCTTAATATTTGGTTATACTATATATCAGTATTGCATATTATACATGAATTATTGATATGTTCATACTAAAAAGCTAAATAAATGCACACATGAATATATATAATACTTATGAATATATGAATAGACATCACATACCAGATGTGTCTTAAGGATATAAATTCTTATCTTGTCATGGCTCAGCCATGAAACAAACATTGTTCCCTTCAGACATACATGTCTGGAGAAACCAATATACTCCCTATAGATAAACCCATATCTTTTATCAATAACTTTTAAAATACAATGTCCTTAATATTCACTATGTCTCTTATACAAACTGAACTTGCCATGAACTCATCTTGGCCTCTTCAGCCACATAACAGAACTTTGGTTCAAGTTGATTTCACTCTTAAAGGCAATGAGCATCCATTATGACTGTAATATCATCAGATAATACTGTACACTTATGAAAATGCACTACATGCAAGTTAACAAAAGGAAGTGATAAGGAAACAGAGCAGCCAGATGAGGAGAAGGGTTCAACCAATATATGACTCATATGTATATTGCTAACTAGCACAGAGGATTTCTCTGCCTGTGTAATCCATAATCCATGCATTGACATGAAAGCAGTAAAGCGAAGCACCAAAGATACAGGCAAAAGCGTAGCCTGAATACAGTCCAATAGTCAGGGCAGGCAGATTTTTTGTGTATTCCAGGTCACAGTTCCAAAGTCAGGGCAGGCAGCAAGGATCAGAATCAGAAGACAGACAAGGTTTGGTACACTGATGTCCAGAGGAGATCACCTTCACTGTTTACTAGCAAGAATAACCTCAAAAAAGCTCAGGTGAGGAGGTGGTTCCACAGCCCAGCTGAATAGGAGGCTGATCAGTAAGTTAACCAGCACCTGGTCAGGGGCAAACAAAAGGGATTAACTCTCCTAGTGCTGAAAGGAGTTCACTGAGCACTAGTCCCAGTACACACAGGGAGAATGGAACAATGCCTGCTCTTGCCAGGGACAGTAGGATAATGGCGGACATGAGCCAGACTAACACCCTACCTCGGGCAGGCAACAGACAAAAATACAAGATAGAAAAAATGAGAAAAAGAAGAAACAGAATATGGAGAAAGTAGAAAAGGGTGAGGGAAGAGATTATGCCCTAAAGAAGGGACAATTTCTCACTCCAAATCTTCCATTTATTTGTAATTAGAAATACTTCATTCTCATTTATGCATAATTCCAACAAGTGATAGTTGTCCACAAACAGAGTTATCTCCAACAAAAATTGTATGTGCTCACTCCTCCAGTATTTTATTATCAAGCTTCTGGCTGCAAGGAGTACACATTGATCACCCATCTACACCTACTCATAATAAGTTCCATGGATATATACTACTCACAGATTTTTGCAAATCTGACCAGTGTCACTCTATGTGGTGATAACTTTAAAACGCTTTGACTTATCCAAGCCATTCTGAGATTGTTCTTTCGTCACATATTGTACTTCATGAAACTGGTAATATGGAGTAAAAAAAAAATCTTTTTTATTTATAAAAAAAATACCAAATTTAACAAAAATTTACAAAATTAACGAATTTCAAAGTTTCAATTTCTCTACTTCTCTAATACATGCCTACAAAATAGTTATTACTTTACATTCCCCATATGTCTACTTCATGTTTGGATCATTTTGGGAATTACATTTTTTTTTCTTTGGGACGTTACAAGGCTTAGAAGTTTAAAAGCAAATCTTGAAATTTTCCAGAAATTTTCAAAAACCCACTTTTTAAGGACCAGTTCAGGTCTGAAGTCACTTTGTGAGGCTTACATAATAGAAACCACCCAAAAATTACCCCATTCTAGAAACTACACCCCTCAAGGTATTCAAAACCTGATTTTACAAACGTCGTTAACCCTTTAGGTGTTCCGCAAGAGTTATTGGAAAATGGAGATGAAATTTTAGAAATTAAATTTTTGGGCAAATTTTCCATTTTAAGCCATTTTTTTACAATAACAAAGCAAGGGTTAACAGCCAAACAAAACTTAATATTTATTGCCCGGATTCTGCAGTTTGCAGAAACACCCCATATGTGGCCGTAAACTACTGTACGGGCACACAGTAGGGCGTAGAAGGAAATGTGCGCCGTGTTGTTTTTGTAAGGCAGATTTTGATAGACTGGTTTATTTACACCATGTCCCATTTGAAGCCCCCCTGATGCACCCTTAGAGTAGAAACTCCATAAAAGTGACCCCGTTATGGAAACTACAGGATAAGGTGGCAGTTTTGTTGGGACTATTTTTAGGGTACATATGATTTTTGGTTGTTCTATATTAAATTTTTGTGAGGCAAGGTTACCAAAAATAGAAATTCTGAAATGTCATCTCCATGTGCCGTAGACTGTTGAGGAACACCTAAAGGGTTAATAAAGTTTGCAAAATCAGTTTTTTTATACCTTGAGGCGTGTAGTTTCTTAGATGGGGTCACTTTTATGGAGTTTCTACTCTAGGGGTGCATGAGGGGTTCTTCAAATGGGACATGGTGCCGAAAAAAAGGCCATCAAAATCTTCCAGAAACCGTATGGCATTCCTTTCCTTCTGCGCCCTGCTGTTTGGTCATACAGCAGTTTATGACCACATATAGGGTGTTTTTGTAAACTGCAGAAACAGGGTAATAAATATTAAGTTTTATTCGGCTATTAACCCTTGCTTTGTTACTGGAAAAAACGGTTTAAAATTGAAAATCTGCCCAAAAATATTAGTTTTGGCACTGTTTTTATTTTATTTTATTTTATTTTTTTGACCGTGTTCATCTGAGGGCTTAGGTCATGGGGTATTTTTATAGAGCAGATTCTTACGGACGCGACGATACCTAATATGTCAATTTTTTTTATTTACTTAGGTTTTACACTATATTATCCTTTTAGTATCTCCATAGTCTAAGAGTCAGTTTTTTTTTTAAGTTTTTAGCCGATTATCTTAGGTAGGGACTCATTTTTTGCGGGATGAGAGGACTGTTTTATTGCCACTATTTTGGGGGGCATATGACTTTTTGATCGCTTGCTATTACACTTTTTGTGATGTAAGGTGACAAAAAATACCTTTTTTTGCACCGTTTATTTTATTTTTTTATTTTTTGACCGTATTCATCTGAGCGGTTAGCTCATGGGGTATTTTTATAGAGCAGATTCTTATGGACGCGGCTATACCTAATATGTCTACTTTTTTTATTTATTTAAGTTTTACAAAATAATATAAAAAAATAAAAATAAATAGTTTTAGTGTCTCAAGTCTGAGAACCATAGTTTTTTTTCCAATTGTCAGTGGCTAAATGGAATTAAAATTGGGGAAGGGCATTATAAATTTAGTACTCCATGGAAGTGTGGTACTCCCTGAAGCAACCGTCAATGCAGAGGCCCGGATGATCGGGGCACGTGTCACACTGAGTGGTGGTGTCCTTCCGTATCCCCCTCCTGTTACACACACTGCACTTTTTTTGGGACCGCCCCTTCTTTGCAGTATGGGGGACCACACCTGGAAAGTGTTAGCCAGGGACGATCCGGGCGCCTCTGGTTCCCGAGGTACTCCGGACTGCTCTTTCCAGGTCAGAAAAGATCAGTGCCTTGAGGACTGCCTCATAGAACTGTAGGAATTTCCCTGTGTTGCCAGTGCTCCGGGACAGCACAAAAGAGTTGTACAAGGCAACCTGTACCAATTAGACCGCAACTTTTTTGTACCATGACTGGGTTTTGCGCATGGCATTATATGGCTTGAGGACTTGATCAGAGATATCAACTCTTCTACAGTAACACAGTAGTAGTAGTAGTAGTAGTAGTAGTAGTAGTAGTAGTAGTAGTAGTAGTAGTACATAAGGCCGAAAAAAGACATTTGTCCATCCAGTTCAGCCTGTTATCCTGCAAGTTGATCCAGAGGAAGGCAAAAAAAACTGTGAGGTAGAAGTCAATTTTCCCCACTTTTCTCCCATATACCGATTGTAGTTGACGATACAATTGGGCTTAAGGACCGTTGCCGCTGTACCTCGTACAGGGACAGGGGTGATGCCGTTACCGGGAATTGTGGACAGTACAAGGACATCCCTCTTGTCCTTATATCTGACCAGCAACAGGTTTCCACTGGTAAGGGCACGGGTCTCACCCCTGGGGATAGGTACCTGGAGGGGTTGGGGAGGGAGGCTGCATTGATTTTTCCGCATAGTCCCACAAGCGGACATGAATCTGGCGGCGAGGGACTGGAACAAGGGAATACTAGTATAAAAGTTATCCATGTACAGGTGTTAACCTTTATCTAGCAGTGGGTGCATAAGGTCCCACACAAGTTTCCCGCTAACACCCAGAGTGGCGGGACATTCTGGGGGTTGAATACGGGAATCTCGCCCCTCGTACACACGAAACTTGTAAGTGTACCCTGAGGTATTCTCACAAAGTTTGGACAGCTTCACGCCATACCTCGCCCGCTTAGAGGGAACATACTGGCGGAAAAGCAATGAGAGACTCATCAACCACGACCTCCCTTCCAAGTATATAGGCCTCCAAAAATTTCGCCCCAAAGTGATTGATGACAGGCCTGATTTTGTATAGGCGTTCATAGGCAGGATCACCTTGGGGGGGACATGCTGCATTATCTGCATAATGCAGGCATTTCCAGATGGCCTCAAACCGGGTACGTGTCATGGCTGTACTTTAAAGTGGGGTCTGGTAGAGGACGTCCCCACTCCAGTAATGCCTGATACTAGGTTTTTTGACTAGGCCTATGTGCAGCACGAAGCCCCAAAACGTCCTTATCTCGGCTGCACTTACCGGAGTCCAGCCAAAAAGGAGCCTGGGTGTTGAGCAATGAACTGTTGGGCGTACAGGTTCGTTTGCTCCACCATCAGATTCACAAAGTGGTCACTGAAAAAAAGACTAAAATAGTCCTATTCAGTGAAGCCCACTGTGGGAATTTGGATTCCTGCTTGGCCAACAAAATCAGGAATCGCAGGCTCAAAATGCTCTGGGGTACACCAGACAAGTTCACCAGTAGGGGGCTCAGGTGGACTTATCTGGTGGGCCGGAAAACTAGTACGAGCCCCAGAGCTGCTCGTACTAGTGTGGGCCACAGGGCCCCTAGCATGGCAGTCCCCTTGCTCCGCCTGGCGGCGTCTCCGCCACCTTGGGGGCTCATCATCATCTCTAGATGATGAGGAGGACGCGGATAACAAAAGGAAAGTGGGGTCATCCTCATCCTCACTGGGGCTCTCGGAGTCGGAGGCAAGCAGGGCGTATGCCTCCTCGGCCGAGGATGTCTGGCGGGCCATAGGGGAGTGTGTGTGTGGGGGGGATGGGTGTTCACAGACTTTGCCCTACACCTAACAGAAAAAAAAATAATAAATAACTAAAAATTTGAAAGGTGTAAAAAAAAATGATTCAAACACGCTGATCAGTGGTACGAAGCTGATCAGCGGTGGGGTGGGCGATGCGCTAACGCTAAGAAAAAAAAATATAAAAAAAAAAAAAAAAAATTGCACCCAAAAAATGTGTGTGGGGGGGAAAGCTGCAGCACCCCTGGGGGGTCTAGGGTCACACAGCTGAGTGCTGTGGACCCCAGACACCCGATCTGGTGCTACAACCCAATAAAAAAAACTATTTTTCCCCCCTAACTCTCCCTCACTATCCCTGCCTAATCTACCTCTTCCTACCTCACCAAAAAAAAAAACACAGATTTGTGCCTGATGGCACAAAAAAAAACCTCACAGCACAGCCGGGCTCCTCTCTCTGCCGCTCCACGGACCGGTATGAGCGGGGAGAGGAGCTCCGGCAATTCAAAACTGCCGCTCCGCGCCCAGTCAACCAATCAGAAGCGATTCTGAGAGGTGGCGTGACCACCACCTCTCAGGATTGCAGGACGGTGATTGGTGGTGTATTATCACACCACCGATCACCGTCCTATTCTGGGTTATCGGGTCACCAGAGGCCATTTCTTTTTTTGGATCCTGATTGTGGATCACCTTTGCAAGTAGTTTTCCTGTTCGATCCAATTCCCAGAAGTATTTATGCCCCATAAAAAATAGCCTCTGTTGGGCTTTTTCCAAAAGAAAATCCAAATATAACTGATTTTTGTACTCTGCATGGCCCTTCTAGTCTCTTCAGTTTTTTTTTCTTAAAAAAACAGGTCTGCCCTGAATATAGCGGATTCTTTCAAACTCCTCTCTTTAATCCCATATCCCCTTCTTAAATTAGAAATATTACTAACAAATACCCCCTCATAAAGGCCTTAAATGTGTCCCACACCAATTGACTCTGCAGAATTATAGTTAACAGCCCAAAAATAGGACATCTCTTGTTTAATTAATTAATGGTTGTCCAAAGCAGACAACCAGCGAGGGTTTAATCTAAAGGGGGGTCTTACCCTTTCCCTGTCATGTCCTATAGAAAGCTCAAGAGCTAACAGTACATGATCCGAGAGTGACCTGGCTTCATATCTCATCTGCTTTCTACAACCTAGATATTTTTCATTTATTAAGGCCAGGTCAATCCTGGACATGCAATTCCCAGATTTACTAACGCACGAGTAAGCTCTTCTCCCCCGTCTCAGAAACCCCCAGGCATCAACAAAGCCAGATTCCTGGCAGAATCATGCCAGAGGAGATCCCTGAGTAAGTACAGAGGGGGCATCCCCTCCTAAGGAAATCCTATCAATCTTGGGATCCATGACACAAAGTCCAAGTTAACTAAAGTAAGACATTCCGGCCACTGCTCCATGTATGTCATTGGACGACTAAGTACCCAAAAAGAAAAGGGAGGGGGGGGATATAAACAAAAGCCAAAATACAGGACATTCCGTAAAGTTTCCTGTACAAAAAAACTAATCTCCCCTGCTTATCAACAGAGGATGATTCATAGGCAAAATCCACCATTTTGTAAATAAGAACTGTCACTCCTCTGGAGTGGCTAGTAAATGTGAAATGAAGTGCCAGGGATATCCATCCTCTATTGATCCGCAGGAGGGACTCATTAGTTAAGTGGGTCTCCAATAGACATACAATAGCTGGCAAATGTTTAATAAATTGTGTGTATTCAGTGGCTCACCAATTGGGCACAATAAAATGGGTGCACACTTCACTGGACTCGCCCGTCCCAAGAAAAGCAAAATGAAATTGAAATGTGGAAGGGCACTCACTAAATTCGGAATAATTAAAAAAATTGCATAAATATCCACATAAAACAATGATATTAAAACAGTAATAATAAAATAATATATTGGCACAGCAATATCAAACACCAGACATAAAATGCAGATATCTCACAATCTTGTTATACATATGCTGCCTGATGATTGCGCAAGCCTACTATATATTGCACAACCCGCTAAATAGGATCCAGACGAAGACTGAATTAGAAGTCCACACTCTCCATAGAAGACAATAGTGTAACTAATAAGTCCACAATATATACTTTTCAGATGGTTGGATATACACTCACCTAAAGAATTATTAGGAACACCTGTTCTATTTCTCATTAATGCAATTATCTAGTCAACCAATCACATGGCAGTTGCTTCAATGCATTTAGGGATGTGGCCCTGGTCAAGACAATCTCCTGAACTCCAAACTGAATGTCAGAATGGGAAAGAAAGGTGATTTAAGCAATTTTGAGCGTGGCATGGTTGTTGGTGCCAGACGGGCCGGTCTGAGTATTTCACAATCTGTTCAGTTACTGGGATTTTCACGCACAACCATTTCTAGGGTTTACAAAGAATGGTGTGAAAAGGGAAAAACATCCAGTATGCGGCAGTCCTGTAGGCAAAAATGCCTTGTGGATGCTAGAGGTCAGAGGAGAATAGGTCAACTGATTCAAGCTGATAGAAGAGCAACATTGACTGAAATAACCACTCATTACAACCGAGGAATGCAGCAAAGCATTTGTGAAGCCACAACACGCACAACCTTGAGGCGGATGGGCTACAACAGCAGAAGACCCCACCGGGTCAAAATTGGACTGTTGAAGACTGGAAAAATGTTGCCTGGTCTGATGAGCCTCGATTTCTGTTGAGACATTCAAATGGTAGAGTCCGAATTTGGCGTAAACAGAATGAGAACATGTATCCATCCTCTGATGGCTACTTCCAGCAGGATAATGCACCATGTCACAAAGCTTGAATCATTTCAAATTGGTTTCTTGAACATGACAATGAGTTCACTGTACTAAAATGGCCCCCACAGTCACCAGATCTCAACCCAATAGAGCATCTTTGGGATGTGGTGGAACGGGAGCTTCGTGCCCTGGATGTGCATCCCTCAAATCTCCATCAACTGCAAGATGCTATCCTATCAATATGGGCCAACATTTCTAAAGAATGCTATCAGCACCTTGTTGAATCAATGCCACGTAGAATTAAGGCAGTTCTGAAGGCAAAAGGGGGTCCAACACCGTATTAGTATGGTGTTCCTAATAATTCTTTAGGTGAGTGTATATTACACAGGCCTGCTAGATTCATGTATAATTCACAGACCTGCTATGTCCCATAATTGCTATGATAGACAGAATCCAGATGATAATAGGTGGACAGCAACAGGTGGTTAATAGCAGGATCGTATTACTATATTTGGTTTAGGATATAGTCCCCCTCGATTCAGGTACACAGTATTTGTTAGACAGTGCTAATATGGTACATTACCGTTCCTGAGTTCTCCAGCTGTCAGTTGTAGACACTCCTTATTTCAGCTTACCCAGCACGGCGTTCAGTTCGGCTTTACCCTGCGCGGCATCCCGCGTGGTTTCAGAGTCAGACGTAGCGTCCCACTTGACTCTACAGCCGCTTCCTGGAGAACCTCCTCAGTGTCTTGGGTCCTACTTTCCCTCCGCCTCCGCTCTCAATAGCTTAGAGACACAAGTATCTATGGGAACGTAGCATCAGGTATCCATGAATAATTTCATCAGCAACAATGTCCAATGTCCAGTATCAGCACCAAACGCGTTTCAGGGTCTACACCCCTTCATCAGTGGCTATAACATTGGACTACTTGTGAGGGCTTTATATATCCCGCCATATTTGGGATAATACAGTGTTACGACCAGAGGATGTGGATCCTCTGTGTCAGCTGCTAGAGGACTGGGAATTAGTCCAATATTGCTGACTGCTGACTCTCAGAGACAGGACCCTGGTGTCTGCACTGGTTACCTTGAATGCAGCTACCTGCAGTAGTGAGAACAGAGTCCAACAAAGGCAGAATAAAGGAACAGATGGTCTTTACTGGCAGACAGTATTCAAAAGTCACTTGACAGATACAGGCAACACAAAGTTCAGAGCAATATAGCATGCAGATATAAGCAGTCTCATAGGCAGCGCAGGGTCTGGATCCAGGCAGACTTACAGGAGGAGATGGGCAGATGCATAGTCAGGCAGTGCAGATATAAGCAGTCTCGTTGTCAGGCAGTGCAGATATAAGCAGTCTCATAGGCAGTGCAGGATCTGGATCTAGGCAGACTTACAGGAGGAGATGGGCAGACGTGTAGTCAGGCAGTGCAGAGGTCAATAATCCAGGTGATCCAATAAACAGACAGCAGGCAGATGCGTAGTCAAACGAAGCAGAGGTCAGAATCCAGGAAATCCAATAAACAGACACAGCGGAATGCTTCAGCGGGAGTCAAGAGGTACAACAACCACGCTTGGGCACTTCATGATGAGTGAAGCTGCCTTAAATACAAATAGTCCCGCCTCCGGGTGGGGATGGTAATCAGGAACCAGCTGCCTACCCCTATAAGAAAGGGAGAGGTGCGCGCGCGCATGCTATAGCGCATCAGATGACACCTGGCAAAGAGGACGGATGCGGCGGTATGCTGGCGGGCACCTGCGTCTCCTACAAGGTAAGCCAGTACTGGGACCCATAGTGCTGCAATGTGTAGACAGCGATCTGCCACCCTGCAGTGGAGATGCAGATCCCATACTGACATACAGGTTATCCACAATCCTGGAACTGGATTCATTATTCCATAGATAAATCCCACATTCATTCACAATTACTAATAGGCATATATATGGAAACTCCTATACACTTATATTTGCATATTTATTTCTAATAAAGTGATTTTTATGTAATTTATGCAAATATAAGTGTATAGGAGTTTCCATATATATGCCTATTAGGAGTTGTGAATGAATGTGGGATTTATCTATGGAATAATGAATCCAGTTCCAGGATTTTGGATAACCTGTATTATCCCAAATATGGCGGGATATATAAAGCCCTCACAAGTAGTCCAATGTTATAGCCACTGATGAAGGGGTGTAGACCCTGAAACGCGTTTGATGCTGAAACTGGACATTGGACATTGTTGCTGATGAAATTATTCATGGATACCTGATGCTACATTCCCGTAGATACTTGTGTCTCTAAGCTAATGAGAGAGGAAGCAGAGGGAAAGTAGGACCCAGGACACTGAGGACGTTCTCCAGGAAGCGGCTGTAGAGTCACGTGGGACGCTACGTCTGACTCTGAAACCACGCGGGATGCCACGCAGGGTAAAGCCGAACTGAACGCCGTGCTGGGTAAGCTGAAATAAGGAGCGTCTACAACTGACAGCCGGAGAACTCAGGAGCGGTAATGTACCATTTTAGCACTGTCTAACAAATACTGTGTACCTGAATCGAGGGGGACTATATCCTAAACCAAATATAGTAATACGATCCTGCTATTAACCACCTGTTGCTGTCCACCTATTATCATCTGGATTCTGTCTATCATAGCAATTATGGGACATAGCAGGTCTGTGCATTATATATGAATTTAGCAGGCCCGTGTAATATATATCCAACCATCTGACAAGTATATATTGTGGACTTATTAGTTACACTATTGTCTTCTATGGAGAGTGTGGACTTCTAATTCAGTCTTCGTCTGGATCCTATTTAGCGGGTTGTGCAATATACAGTAGGCTTGCGCAATCATCAGACAGCATATGTATAACAAGATTGTGGACTTATGAGATATCTGCATTTTATGTCTGGTGTTTGATATTGCTGTGCCAATATATTATTTTATTATTACTGTTTTAATATCATTGTTTTATGTGGATATTTATGCAATTTTATTAATTATTCCCATTTAGTGAGTGCCCTTCCACATTTCAATTTCAAATGTTTAATAAATTAAATCAAAGACAGCTTGTCTCTTCACTTTATCGCCAAGCCCCCGTACATTCCAAGTTACAATTCTTACAGACATTAAATCAGCTAAAGGCAGCCCACAGACGGAAACCCTGAGAAAGACGCCATCTTTAGCGTGCACCATGTCAAATGCAAAGAAATGGTGAATCGGTCTATTAGCCATGTCCTTGGCTGTTTTTCTCCTGCCTATATGTAGCAGAAATAATCCTGGCATCAGCATAGGCAAAAGGAAAGTCGCTGGCAAGAGCAGGTGTGGTAACATAAGTTTGCATGGGCGGAGCTTCTCTTGCGGCCAAGCCACATTCCCCAATTTATTTTTTAACATTAAAAAAGGTGACTTAAACAATAGGTCCTTTTCTGATGACACGTTCCCTTTAAGACCTAGAATTTAAGTACCAATTTTTCAAATTTCTTTTTTTTTTTTTCTAAACCTAAATTTTTTAAGGGGTGTAATAAGCACTTTGGTGCACCAGGCATTTAATAGAATTTAGAATTGCTTCACTGTAAAAATGAAAAATTATATTTTTATTTACAATAAAATGTTTTTTTTTCACAAGGGTTAACAGGAGAAAATCACCTCACAGTTTGTTTACCCATTTTCTACTAAATATGGCAACACCACATATTTAGTCATAAACTGCTACATGGTCACACCGTAGGTCTCAGAAAAGAAGGTTTTTGGAGGGCAGGATTTGCTGGAATGGTTTTTCAGTGCTTGTCACATTTGAAGAGATCCTGAGGTACTCCTACAGTGGAAACACCCAAGAAGTGACCCCATTTTGTAAACATTACCCCTCAAGGGGTGAAGTGAGTGCTTTGACCCCACATGTGTTTAAAAGAATTTAGAAACACTTGGCTGCGAAAATGAAAAATTTAATTTCTTCCAATAAAATATTGCTTTATCCCCAGATTTTTCATTTTTACAAGTGTTAATAGGAGAAAAAGCACCCCAAACATTGTTACATAATTTATTCTGAGCACAATTACCCTTATGTGGTGATAAACTGCTTTTTGGGGACACTGCAGGGTTCGGAAGAGAGAGAGCACCATGTGCACTTGAGGCCTAGTTTGGTGATTTAGGCTGGGTTCACACGGGCGTCACGTTTTGGCTCAGGATGCGTCTCGGGTGCATTGCGGCAAACCCGCGCGAGTAGGTCTCCAATTGCAGTCAGTTTTGACTGCGATTGCGTTCCGTTGTTCAGTTTTTATCGCGTGGGTGAAATGCGATTTGCACCCATGTGATAAAAAACTGAATGTGGTACCCAGACCCGAACATCTTCACTGAAGTTCAGGTTTGGGTTCAAGGTTGTATGTTTCCCTTATAACATGGTTATAAGGGAAAATAATAGCATTCTTTAATACAGAATGCTTAGTAGAAGGTCAATTAAGGCTTAAAAAAATAAAATAAAATTAACTCACCTCCTCCAATAGATCGCGTAGCTGCCGGTCTCCTGTTCTTTCTTCAGGACCTGTCAAAGGACCTGTGGTGACGTCACTGAGCTTATCACATGGTCCAATCACATGGTTCATCACCACGGTGATAGACCATGTAATTGGACCATGTGATGTGACGTCACCACTGGTCCTTTAGCCGGCAGCTCATGATTAAAGAAGTAAGAAGAGATCGGCAACTACGAGATCAAGAGGAGGAGGTGAGTTAATTTTTTTATATTTTTTAACCCTCAATTGACCTTCTACTAAGCATTCTGTATTAAAGAATGCTATTATTTCCCTTATAACCATGTTATAAGGGAAAATAATACAGTGAATAGACTGCCATCTTAGCAACCATGCATGAAAATCGCACCGCATCCGCACTTGCTTGTGGATGCTTGCGATTTTCACGCAGCCCCATTCACTTCTATGGGGCCTGTGTTGCATGATAAACGCACAATATAGAGCATGCTGCGTTTTTTACGCAACGCACAAGTGATGCGTGAAAATCACCGCTCATGTGCACAGCCCCATAGAAGTGAATGGGTCCGGATTCAGTGTGGGTGCAATGCGTTCACCTCACGCATTGCACCCTTGCGGAAATCTCGCCCGTGTGAACCCAGCCTTATACAGCGCTGACCAACAACTGCAGAGGCTCTGAGGTGAAATAAAAAAATAATAAAAGAACCTCCCAAGACAAGACACCACACCCCTCACAGAATTTGTATTATTTTGTACCCACAGGTGTTTGGAAATGTTAATGCACGGCAGATGGAGCAAAGTGAAAGTTGCAATTTTTCCACAGATAGAGCATTTCAGTGCCCCATATGTTGTGCCTGGTGTGCCAATGTGGAAACTATTATGCTATGTTTCCGTTGTTAGAATCACCCTACATGTGTCCCTATTCTTTTGCCTGGACGTAGAGGGCTCAGGAGTATAAGAGCACCATGGCATTTTAAGGCCCAATGAGGTTATTTACACAATTAGTTCTGACAGCTATTTAAGCTCTGGGGTGAAATAGTAAATAGACCCCCTAAGAAGTGACCCTATTTTTGAAATTTCCCCCCTGAAGGTATTAACGGGTGAAGTGAGCCTTTTGATACCACAAGTATTTTGCAGAAATTTGCAGTGGGGACCATGTTTATTTTTTCCACAGATGTTGCATTTCATTGCCCAGTTCATGCCTTCTGAGACTCACACCAAACTACTTAAATTTATAGGCAAGTTTATACTGGGTATGAAAATGCTGTAAATGTGGACGTAAGCTGCAGTATGAGCACATGGTAGGGCTTTTGGTGCAGAATTTGCTGGAATGTTTTTTGGGTGCCACATCACATTTGCAGAGGACCATGAAGTACAGTGAAAACCCCCCAATAAGTGATCTAAGTGACCCAATAAGTGGTGGGGGTGAGCATTCTGATACCACTGTTTTTTTGCAGAAATTAGTAAACAGGTGACCATACAAAATAAAAATTGCACATCTTGCAAAGATACAGCATTTCACCCCTCAATATCCTGTGCTCTGCTTGTGCCATCTGAGACCCACCACCCTCCTTACATTGTACAGAAATGCTATAAATATGAACATGGCCCTTTACAGAGTAATGAGGGTGAAGTTGCAGAGAGCGTCAAGGAGAAAGCAAAGCTATTAAATATTTTTTTTCTCCACTGAATTTACTGAAGAAAATAAACTGTCAGATGAAATGCAGAATGTAAAAGTAAATTCCCCATTAAAAGTCCCCTGTCTGACCCAGGAAGAGGTACAGCGGCGTCTTAAAAAGATTAAAATAGACAAATCACCGGACCAGATGGCACTCCCGTGTCCTAAGAGAATTAGGTAATATCATAGCCAGACCCTTATTTCTGATATTTAAGTACTCTATACTGACAGGGAGTGTTCCACAGGATTGGTGCATAGCAAATGTGTTGCCAATATTCAAAAAAGGGTCCAAAAACAAAGCCTGGAAACTATAGGCCGGTAAGATTAACATCTGTTGTGGTTAAACTGTTTGAAGGTTTTCTAAGAGATGCTATCTTGAAGTACCTCAATGAAAATAAGCAAATAACACCATATCAGTATGGCTTTATGAGGGATCAATCAGGTCAAACTAATTTAATCAGTTTTTATGAGGAGGTAAGTTCTAGACTTGACCGTGGGGAATCAATGGATGTTGTATATCTGGACTTCTCCAAAGCATTTGACACTGTATCACATAAAAGGTTAGTATATAAAATAAGAATGCTTGGACTGGGGGAAATTGTCTGTATGTGGGTAACTGGCTCAGTGATAGAAACAGAGGGTGGTTATTAATGGTGCACACTCAGATTGGGTCACTGTCACTAGTGGAGTACCTCAGGGATCAGTATTGGGCTCTATTCTCTTCAATATATTTATTAATGATCTTGTAGAAGGCTTGCACAGTAAAATATCAATTTTTGCACTAAACTGTTTAAAGTAATTAACACGGAAGTGGACAGTATACTGCTACAAATGGATTTGGATAGATTGGAGGCTTGGGCAGAGAAGTGGCAAATGAGGTTTAACACTGACAAATGCAGGGTTATGCACATGGGAAGGAATAATGCAAGTCACCAGTACATAACTAAATGGTAAAACACTGGGTAACACTGACATGGAAAAGGACCTAGTAATTTTAGTGAACAGCAAACTGAGCTGTAGAAACCAGTGTCGGGCAGCTGCTACCAAGGCCAATAAGATAATGGGTTGCATCAAAAGAAGCATAGATGCCAGTGATGAGAACATAGTCCTACCACTTTACAAATCACTAGTCAGACCACACATGGAGTACTATGTACAGTTCTGGGCTGTGAAAAAGGCAGACATAGCAAAGCTGGAGAGGTTTCAGAGGAGAGCCTCTAAAGTAATAACTGGAATAAGTGGACTACAGTACCCTAAAAGATTACCAAAATTAGGGTTATTCACTTTATAAAAAAGACTACTCAGGGGAGATCTAATAACTAATCATGTATAAATATATCAGGGGTCAGTACAGAGATCTCTCCCATCATCTATTTATCCCCAGGACTGTGACGAGGGGACATCCTCTGCGTCTGGAGGAAAGAAGGTTTGTACACTAACATAGAAGAGGATTCTTTACGGTAAGAGCAGTGAGAATATGGAACTCTCTGCCTGAGGAGGTGGTGATGGTGAGTTCACTAAAAGAGTTCAAGAGGGGCCTGTATGTATTTCTGGAGTGTAATAATATTACAGGGTATAGCTAATAGAGAGGGGTTGTTGATCCAGGGACTTATTCTGATTGCCTGATTGGAGTCGGGGAGGAATTTTGGAGTGCGGAAAATTGGCTTCTACGTCGCATTTTTTATTTTTTTTTGCCTTCCTCTGGATCAACTTGCAGGATGGACAGATGAACTGGATGGACAGATGTCTTTTTTCAGCCTTATAAACTATGTTACTAACTGCTGTTTGATTACGCTGCAGGGTTCAGAAGGCAAAGACCACCTTTTGGCTTTTGCAGTGAATATTTTGATGGATTGGTTTACAGGTGCCATATTGCTTTCAAGCAGCCTCTGACTGTACCAGTACATGCTATTTTATGACAACCATACATTTTTTTTTTATTTCTCTCTCAACTGAGCCGCTTGAGGGCTTGTACATTTCGGGATGAGTTGCCATTATAATTGGTAATATTTTGGGGTACATAAACATTTTGCAATTGCTTTTTGGGTTTTATGATTGCGGCATACACTGTGCAGGAAATATGACATATTAACTTGTTTCTGCTGGTCAGTACGATTACAGAGATACCAATTTTATATATACATATATACACACACAGTATCTCACAAAAGTGAGTAAACCCCTCACATTTTTGTAAATATTTTATTACATCATTTCATGGACAACACTGAAGATATGACAATGTGATACGATGTAAAATAATCAGTGTACTGCTTGTATAACAGTGTAAATTTGATGTGCTCTCAAAATAACTCAACACACAGCCATTAATGTCTAAACCGCTGGCCAGGTGTCATGGGGTAGCGTCACGGGTATAAAGATAGAGCGGAGGTGCACTCCCTGAGCTGCCACCCGGTCCCCTTTCCCTGCCTACTTGCACCACCCGCCCTAGGTGACGGGGCGCAACTGGGCGACAGTCCCTGACCTGAGTAAGTGCAAGCAGAGAGATAGAGACAGCAGGGAAGCGAACAGCCAATGAGAGGTAGCACTCGAGCAAACAGAGAGGTGGAACAAGCAAGGTACCACCAAAAACTGAAGGGCGAGGCGGGTCAACTAGCCGGGGTCAGTCCAGGAGGTCAAGTCAGTACAAGAGAAGAGGCAAAGACAAAATCCAAAATCAGAGAGGTAGCGTCAAGGTTCAGGGAGCAGATCAAGGGTCAAATCCAAAGGTAAGCTTAATAACAATAATAATACACAGCCTAAGGGACCAAAATCACAGGCAACCTGTAGCCAGCATGTTGCGTGTATTTATAGTGGGGAGTGAGGGTCACGTGACGTGGCCAGCGTCACATGACTGACAGACAGACAAGTCGAGCACCGAGTGATCAGCTCTGTGCTCAAGGCAGACCTAGGAGCAGGGAGCCTCCCAGCTAGCAAAGCCACCCTGGGAACGAGGCCAAACACAGATCCTCGCTCCCGAAGCTAAGCAGCAGGTCTGCGGCTGATGGGAGACCGAGTGCGCCTTCGGCGCCCCGTTACAGTGCCCCCCCTTTTACGAGGTGCCACCGGACCCAAGCCCTTGGGTACAAATCTCCCAGGATGCTCATCATGAAACTTCTTGATGAGCCTTGGGGCATGGATCTCAGTAGCTGGGACCCAAGACCTCTCCTCGGGTCCATAGCCCTTCCAGTGGACCAGGTATTGAAAGGAGTCCCTAACCTTTCTAACATCAATAATTCTATAGATGATGAATTCCTCCTGACCTTCAACCTCCACAGGTGGAGGAGGTTTTTTAACCGGAACCACTGGTGACACATATCTCTTAAGCAACGACTTATGAAACACATCATGAATACGAAAGGAGTCGGGTAGATTAAGTCTAAAGGACACTGGGTTAACAACTTCAATAATATTGTATGGTCCAATGAAACGCAGAGAGAATTTCCTAGAACACTGTTTCAAAGCAAGATTGTTAGTCGACAACCACACCTTATCGCCGAGTACAAAATTTACCCCCTTGGAACGTCTCTTATTGGCATGTTTACACTGGGTTTTCTGGGCCTTTTCCAGGTTCATTTGAACCTGTGCCCAGACTGTGCACAGTCTAGAGGTAAAAGAATTTGCCTGCGGGTTGAGTGAGGATACAGAGGGACTTGAACAAAAGCGAGGATGCAAACCACTGTTACAAATAAAAGGAGACACCCCTGTGGGAGAATTAACTTGATTTTTAATAGCGAATTCTGCCAACGAGAGATATCTTACCCATAAGAGTTAATTATGTGATACATAGCACCTTAGAAAAAGCTCCACTGCCTGATTTAACCGTTCCGTCTGCCCATTGGTCTGTGGATGGAAAGCAGACGAAAAGGATAAAGAGATGTCGCATCTTCGACAAAAAGCCCTTCCAGAATCCAGAAACAAACTGAACGCCTCTATCAGAGACGATATTCTCAGGGACACCATGCAGACGTACCACATGTTCAATGAACAAGGATGCTAAGGTCTTCGCATCAGGGAGCTTACTTAAAGGAACAAAGTGCACCATCTTGCTAAAACGGTCAACCACTACACACACCACTGATTTCCCCTCAGAAGGGGGCAGATCAGAAATAAAATCCATGGAAATGTGAGACCATGGCTTTCAGGGAATGGGTAGTGGTTGTAGTTCACCAACAGGATGTGTTCTTGGGGTCTTAGACCTGGCACAAACATCGCAAGCCAAAACATAAGACCGTACATCCTTAGACAAAGTGGGCCACCAGAAAGACCTCAGCAGCAATTCCTTAGTGGCAGCAATACCTGGATGACCAGAGAGCACGGAGTCATGACATTCACCCAATAATTGAAAATGAAAGCACTCAGAAACAAATAACTTATCTGCCGGTGTTTGTGGAGGAGCAAGTTGCTGAGCCCGTTGAATCTCAGAGGAAAGATCCGCAGAAACTGCTGCCACAAAGATGCTTGCTGGCAAGATGGGTTCCGGGGGGTCTCAGGAGGTTGGACGGCATTAAAACTCCGGGACAAGGCATCTGCCTTAATATTTTTACTTCCTGGTCTGAAGGTAACAGTAAAATTAAAACGAGTAAAAAACAGGGCCCATCTGGCTTGTCTAGGATTAAGGTGTTTGGCCGCCTCAAGAAACACTAAGTTCTTATGATCGGTGAGGACAGTAATACAGTGTCTAGCCCCTTCTAAAAAATGCCTCCATTCCTAAAATGCCCATTTTATGGCCAGTAATTCGCGGTTTCCAATATTGTAATTTCTCTCCAAAGGAGAGAACTTACGAGAGAAGAAGGCGCATGGCCTTAAATTTGTGAGGTTAGAAGACCCCTGAGAAAGGATGGCCCCCACACCATCCTCTGAGGCATCAACCTCCACCACAAAAGGTTCCTCGGTATCGGGCTGAACCAAGACTGGAGCCATCTGAAAACAATTTTTAAGGGTATCAAAGGCCCGACAGGCCTCCAACGACCAGTTAACCAGATCAGAACCTTTTTTAGTTAAGTCAGTAAGGGGCTTGGCAAAACACAGAAAAATTCTTTATGAATTTACGGTAAAAATTGGCGAATCCTAAAAAGCGTTGGAGTGCCTTTAAGGAGGATGGTCTTACCCAGTCTTGGATAGCCTGAACCTTACTGGGATCCATTTTAAATGAATGAGGAGTAAGAATATAGCCGAGATAAGGAATCTCTTGAGTTCGAAAACACACATTTCTCTAATTTAACGGACAGATGATTCTCCCTGAGGATTTTAAGAACCAATCTGATGTGAGACACATGAGAATCCCAGTCAGGTGAAAAGACAAGAATATCATCGAGATAAACAATCATAACTTTGCCGATGAGTTCTCTAAAAATGTCATTCAAGAAATTCTGAAACACAGCTGGGGCATTGCAAAGACCAAATGGCATAACAAGATACTCAAAGTGTCCCTCTGGAGTATTAAAAGCAGTTTTCCACTCATCTCCCTCCTTAAAACGAACTAGGTTATACGCTCCTCTCAAATCAAATTTAGAAAACCACGTAGCACCCAAAATCTAAACAAATCAGGAATCAACGGGATGGAATACTGATTCCTAATAGTGATTTTATTCAAATTTCAATAGTCAATGCAGGGCCTGAGACCACCGTCCTTCTTTTTAACGAAAAATAATCCTGCTCCCAGGGGAGAGGTGGAGGGCCTAATATGTCACTTCTTGAGACTCTCCTGGATATAGTCTTTCATGGCCTTGCGCTCAGGACCGGAAAGATTATAAATCCGTCCTTTAGGAAATTGGACTCGGGTACCAAGTCGATAACACAGTCATAAGACCTATGGGGAGGGAGAGTATCTGTCTCAGTGGTGGAAAAAACATCTGAATAATCAGAAATTAAATGAGGAATAATATCTGATGAAACCCCAGCTTGAACTACGGTTAGGCAAGACCTACAGTTAGGCCCCCATCTCTCTAACTTGCCCGAACTCCAGTTAATGACCGGATTGTGTTGCTGAAGCCAGGGCATACCAAGGACTACCTGAACAGGAAGATTCTCTAAAACAAAGAAAGAGCATTTCTCTGAGTGGCAGACCCCCACAGACAGGGTAACCTCCAGAGTACGGAGTTTTACCGTGCCCCCTAGCAGGGGGGTAGAATCGATGGCGACAACCTGGATCGGGGTGGACAATTCTAGTATAGGAATTCCCATTTGTTCAACAAATTTGCAATCAATAAAACTAAAAGCTGACCCTGAATCCACAAAGGCATTTCCTGACCCCTTTAAGACTCCAAAGGCAATAGAAACCGGCAACAATAATTTACTTCTTACCACCTCCGGGAGTACCTTGTCCTTGGATACTTCAGACTTGGATGACTTTCCAGAAGGCGGACCTTTAGGACACTGACGGATCCAGTGGTCGGGATCCCAACAATAAAAACAAGAGCCCCAATGACGCGTAGCTCTCTTCGCATCATCCCGAGTTGCATGGGCTCGTCCGAGTAGGCCTCCATCTTGGGTTCAATGGGGGAAACCTCAGGTTGAAGAAGGGTATGAGGAGAAAACAAATGCTCTCGCTGTCTCTCTCTGATCTGTCTATCTAGTCTGATGGCTAGCGTCATGGTCTCCTCTAAAGAGTCAGGACAGGGATAACAAACCAACATGTCTTTTAACTTCTCAGTCAAGCCTGCCCTAAATTGACATTTGAGCGCTGGTTCGTTCCAACCCGAGGGAACGCACCACTTGCGGAACTGCGTACAATAATCCTCCACAGGACAACTCCCCTGAGTGAGGGCTTTAAGATTAGATTCTGCCACAGAGGCTAGGTCTGGTTCATCATAAAGAACCCCTAACGCCTGGAAAAAGAGGTCCACAGAATTAAGACAAGGGGAATCCGGAGGCAAAGAAAAGGCCCATTCCTGGGGGTCCCCTTGAAGCAGGGAGATAACACCAACCCCCTGTGGATCAGGACCAGAGGAGTGAGGACGTAGTCGAAAATAAAGTTTACAGCTTTCCTTGAAAGCTAGAAAACTTTGGAGGTCACCCGAAAACCAATCGGGTAATTTAATGTGTGTTTCCACCTGAACGGTGGCGGGAGCAAGAATGGGGGGAGTTCGGACGGTCTCCTGAACCTGTAGTCTCTCCCCAAGTTCCTGTACTATTTGAGCAAGACCCTGCACATGTTCGGTGAGGCTCTGTAGAGGGTCCATGCTAAATTAAGGCCTGTGATTCTGTCACAGGGTAGCGTCATGGGTATAAAGATAGAGCGAAGGTGCACCCCCTGAGCTGCCACCCGGTCCCCTGTCCCTGCCTACTTGCACCACCCGCCCTAGGTGACGGGGCGCAACTGGGCGACAGTCCCTGACCTGAGTAAGTGCCAGCAGAGAGATAGAGACAGCAGGGAAGCAGACAGCCAATGAGAGGTAGCACTCGAGCGAACAGAGAGGTGGAACAAGCAAGGTACCACCAAAAACGGAAGGGCGAGGCGGGTCAACTAGCCAGGGTCAGTCCAGGAGGTCAGGTCAGTATGAGGGAGGAGACAGAGACAGATCCGAGAGCGGGCCGAGGTCAAAATCCGGGAGGTCACGTCAGTACAAGAGAAGAGGCAAAGACAAAATCCAAAAGCAAGCCGAGGTCAAAATCTGAGAGGTAGCGTCAAGGCTCAGGGAGCAGGCAGAAGAGGTGTCGGGAAGCAGATCAAGGGTCAAATCCAAAGGTAAGCTTAATAACAATAATAATACACAGCCTAAGGGACCAAAATCACAGGCAACCTGTAGCCAGAAGGTTGCCTGTATTTATAGTGGGGAGTGAGGGTCATGTGAAGTGGCCAGCGTCACATGACCGACAGACAGGCAAGTCGAGCACCGAGTGATCAGCTCGGCGCTCAAGGCAGACCTAGGAGCAGGGAGCCTCCCAGCTAGCAAAGCCGCCCTGGGAACGAGGCCGAACACAGATCCTCGCTCCCGAAGCTAAGCAGCAGGTCTGTGGCTGATGGGAGACCGAGTGCGCCTTCAGTGCCCCGTTACACCAGGGGCGGGCTAGGGTTCTGGAGTGCACATGCCCCCTGGGCCGGTAGATCTAGGGCCGCTGTGGCCCCTTAACTCTAATGTATCTGATACAATTGAGCCTGCAGCAGCGCTGGCGGGACAACGGAACTACTGGTTTCCTGCTCCGCTATTCCCGGTCGGTGCACTGATGTGACATTCTTCAGGAGCAGACCCGCCAGAAGAGGCCAGGGACCGGGACCATGGGACCGGGCCAGGAAAGGTAAGTGAACTGCACTGAGTACACTCACCCATTCTATCCATATGCTGCCCTAATCCTAGTAGAGGTCCCTGACCCCTAATACTGGCCCTGCCTGACCCCAAACCCTAGTACTGTCCCCTGACCCCTACCCTAGTACTGTCCCCTGACCCCTAACACTAGTACTAATAGTGTCCCTGACCCTAATACTGACCCCCTAATACTGTCCCTAACTCTAATACTATGCTATATTGACCCCTAATCCTATTACTGACACCTAACTCTAAGGCTACACTCACATGACCGTATGTGTTTTGCGGTCCGCCAATTGTGGATCGGCAAAACACAGATACCGGCCGCGTGCATTGCGCATTTTGCAGACCACACATGGCTGGCGCTATATAGAAAATGCTTATTCTTGTCAGTGGACAAGAACAGAACATGCTGTATCTTTTTTGCGGGGCCACGAAATGGAAGTACAGATGAGGACAGCACACGGTGTGCTGTCCGCATGGAAATACGGTTGTGTGAATATACCCTAATGGCTCTAACCCTGATACTGACCCCTAACTCTAATAATGACCCTAATCCTAATACTAATCCTAAGGGTGCATTCAGACGTTTTTCTGGGTCTGCATCCGTTCCGCAATTTAGCAGAAGAGGTGCGGACCCATTCATTGCATTGCACTTTCGGTCGTCTGAATGTAGCCTTATGCTAATACTAAGCCTAACCCTAATACTTGCCCCTAACTATAGTGCTATGCCTAACCCTAATACCCCTAACCCCAATACTGAACCCTAACTCTAATATTGGCCCTAATGCTAATACTATGCCTGACCCCAATACTGACCCTAATATACTAACTGTAATACTAATCCTAACCCAAAAACTGACCGTAACCTTAACTACAACCCCCAATACCTCACATAGTGACCATAATATCTGTACCCAATGCATTTTTTATATCTCGTACCTGACGTATCAGTACTCTGTGCGTATACTATGTGTCAGGTACGAGATATAAAAGATGCAGTGGGTACAGATATATAATATATACAGCAGTATACTAATACATCAGTTAAAAGGTATAATAGATGCAGTGTGTACAGGTATATAGTATACAAAGCAGTGCACTGATATGTGAGGAACGAGGTATAATTTATACCTCTTACCTCGCATATCAGTACACTGTTATATATACTATATATCTATACACACTGCATCTATTATAACTCGTACCTCACATATCAATCCACTGCTGTATATACTATATATCTGTATACACTGCATCTATTATATCTAGTACCTCACATACCAGTACACTGCTGTGTATATCTGTATATACTGCATGTATTAGAAAAGTACCGTATTTTTCACCCTATAAGACGCACCTTTCCCCCCCAAATCTTATGGGGTGAATGCTGCAATTTACACTGATACACCACCGCCGCGATGCTGCACAGCACGGCCAGTGGGTGTATCAGCGGGAGGGAGAAGGGGCTGGGGGCCGGCATCTGGTTTTGTAATGGCAGCGGGGCCCGGTGCAGTCACTGTATTCTATTACACCGGGCCCCGCTCACTGTAGTAATCATATCTAACCTGTAGGCAATGTTAAACTATAGAAATCATGTGCAATCCAGCCTGTAGTACTTACTACAATGTTCCGTAGCAGGCAGGAGGCAGGACGGGAGGGCGGCAGTGTAATTCACTACATCACGGGTTGCTCCTCCCAATTTATGAATAAAGCAGGCCCGCCCGCCCGGCCTCTTGCCTGCTACGGAAGATTGTAGCAAGTACTACAGGCTGGATTGCACATGATTTCTATAGTTTAACATTGCCTACAGGTTAGATGTGATTACTACAGTGAGTGGGGCCCGGTGTAATAGAATACAGTGACTGCACCAGGCCCCGCTGCCATTACAAGACCAGATGCCGACATACCCCCCAGTATTGGGGGTCATTCCAGGGACACTGTTATGGGGGGGGGGGGGGTATCTAGGGATGACACATAGCATAAGATGCTATATATGTGTCATCCTTAGTACCCCCCTATAGCAGTGTCATGCCATCCACAGATGCCCCCATAACAGTGTCGTCCACAGATGCCCCCATAACAGTGCCATCCACAGAAGCCTCCATAACAGTGCCACCCACAGATTCCCCCATACCAGTGCCACCCACAGATTCCCCCATACCAGTGCCACCCACAGATGCCCCCATACCAGTGCCACCCACAGGTGCCCCCATACCAGTGCCATCCACAGATGCCCCCATACCAGTGCCATCCACAGGTGCCCCCATACCAGTGCCATCCACAGATGCCCCCATACCAGTGCCATCCACAGATGCCCCCATACCAGTGCCATCCACAGATGCCCCCATACCAGTGCCATCCACAGATGCCCCCATACCAGTGCCATCCACAGATGCCCCCATAACAGTGCCATCCACAGATGCCCCATAACAGTGCCATCCACAAATCCCCATAACAGTACCATCCATAGATCCCCGTAACAGTGTCATCCACAGACCCCCATATCAGTGTGTCATCCAGTGATGCCCCATAACACTGTCATCCACAGACCCCCCATAACAGTGCCATCCACAGACCCCATAACAGTGCGTCATCCACAGATCACCCATAATAGTGTCATCCACAGACCACCATTAGTTCAAAACCCACCAAAAGTGCACCTTTTGGTTCAAAATATTTTTTTTCTTATTTTCCTCCTCAAAAACCTAGGTGCGTCTTATAGGGCAAAAATATGGTATAATAGATGCAGTGGTTACAGATACAGTGGATATAAAAAGTCTACACACCCCTGTTAAAATGTCAGGTTTCTGTGATGTAAAAAAATAAGACAAAGATAAATCATTTCAGATCTTTTTCCACTTTTAATGTGACCTATAAACTGTACAACTCAATTGAAAAATAAACTGAAATCTTTTAGGGAATAAAAAATATAAAAATAAAATAATATGGTTGCATAAGTGTGCACACCCTTAAACTAATACTTTGTTGAAGCACCTTTTAATTTTATTACAGCACTCAGTCTTTTTGGATATGAGTCTATCAGCATGGCACATTTTGACTTGGCAAGATTTGCCCACTCTTCTTTGCAAAAACACTCCAAATCTGTTAGATTGCGAGGGTATCTCCTGTGCACAGCGCTCTTCAGATCACCCCACAGATTTTCAATCTGATTCAGGTCTGGGCTCTGGCTGGGCCATTCCAAAACTTTAATCTTCTTCTGGTGAAGCAATTCCTTTGTTGATTTGGATGTATGCTTTGGGTCGTTGTCATGCTGAAAGATGAAGTTCCTTTTCATGTTCAGCTTTCTAGCAGAAGCCTGAAGGTTTTGTGGCAATATTGACTGGTATTTGGAACTGTTCATAATTCCCTTTAGCTTAACTAAGGCCCCAGTTTCAGCTGAAGAAAAACAGCCCCAAAAAAAAGCCACCACCATGCTTCACTGTGGGTATGGTGTTCTTTTGGTGATGTGCAGTGTTGTTTTTGCGCCAAACATATCTTTTGGAATTATGGCCAAAAAGTTCAACCTTGGTTTTATTAGACCATAACCACCTTTTCCCACATGCTTTTGGGAGACTTCAGATGTGTTTTTGCAAAATTTAGCCTGGCTTGGATGTTTTTCTTCATAAGAAAAGTTTTTCAACTTGCCACTCTACCCCATAGCCCAGACATATGAAGAATACGGGAGATTGTTGTCACATGTACCACACAGCCAGTACTTGCCAGATATTCTTGCAGCTCCTTTAATTGTTGCTGTAGGCCTCTTTGTAGCCTCCCAGACCAGTTTTCTTCTCGTCTTTTCATCAATTTTGGAGGGATGTCTAGTTCTTGGTAATGTCACTGTTGTGCCATATTTTCTCCACTTGATGATGACTGTCTTCACTGTGTTCCATGGTATATCTAATGCCTTGGAAATTCTTTTGTACCCTTCTCCTGACTGATACCTTTTAACAATGAGATCCCTCTGATGCTTTGGAAGCTCTCTGTGGATCATGGCTTTTGCTGTGGGATGCGACTAAGAAAATTTCAGGAAAGACCAACTAGAGCAGCTGAACTTTATTTGGGGTTAAACAGAGGCACTTTAAATGATGGCAGGTGTATGCTGACTCCTATTTAAGATGATTTTGAATGTGATTGCTTAATTCTAAACACAGCTACATCCCCAGTTATAAGAGGGTGTGCACACTTAGGCATCCACATTATTTTAGGTTTTTTTTTTGTTTTCTTCCCTCCACCTAAAAGATTTTAGTTTGTTTTTCAATTGAGTGGTACAGTTTATAGGTCACATTAAAGATGGTAAAAGTTCAATCTTTGTCAAAATTTTTTACATCACAGAAACCTGACATTTTAACAGGGGTGTGTAGACTTTTTATATCCACTGTACATAGTATACACAGCCGGTGTACTGATGTTAGGTATGTGCTACATCCAAAATACTGTAAGCCATAAATCATCAAAAAAATGAATAGATGAAACAACTATCCATACACATAAATACCATGCATAACACAATCCACTTATGCCTATGGCAAAAAAGTGTATACCTATATGCCAATAAAAATTACCAGACCGCATGAAATATAAATACAATTTATTGACACAATTCATAAATAACATGAAAAAATACATGAAACCAAGTGCAGGAAAAGGCGACATCCACGTCAGGAGACACAACTGGTGACTCAATCCCCATTATACATAATATTAAAGTGCAAGTGTATATAAGTATCCCATACATACAATGAACAGAGTCTATTTACCCATTATGCGTCTCCTCTGGGATGGCGCCAGCCCCGAAGCACGTTTCAGCGGACTTTCGTCTGGGGAGACACACAATGGGTAAATAGATTCTGTTCATTGTATGTATGGGATACTTATATGCACTTTCATTTTAATATTATGTATAATAGGGATTAAGTCACCAGTTGTGTCTCCTGACGTGGATGTCGAGTTTTCCTTCACTTGGTTTAAAGTATGAATTGTTATTTATGATTTATATTTCATGTTAGGTATGTGGTATAATACAAGCAGTGTGTCCAGATATATAGTATACACAGCAGTGTACTGGTATAATACATGCAGTGTGTACAGATATTAGTACACTGCTGTATACACTATATATCTGTACACACTGCTTCTATTATACCTCACATATCAGTACACTGCTATATATACTATATATGTGAGGTATGAGTTATAATAGAAGCAGTGTGTACATATTGTGGGGTTTCGCTCTGATAGACAGGATTAGCGGACGCAGTATAGAGGCAACAACAAGTTCTTTGGATCAAACAGTTCAGTGTTTTATTCACACTTTAGGCAAGTGACAAAACAAGCAGTCAAATCAAACAAAAAGTTCACCTTGCGGTGTTGGTGTTAATTCACACCATGTGGCAATTCTGCCTCAAAGAGTCCTTGGCCATAGCAGCACCAACCTGTTTTCACGTCAAACAGGTAGCAAGTCTTCACCCAGACACAAGGCTCCCACGACCTCGCTTCTGAGCCCAGCTGCCTATTTAAGAACAGCCAGGTGCTGCCAAAACCCGGACCAGCACTTAAAATCCGGTCCGGTAGAAGACCTCACCTGGCTGTAAATCAGCCCAGCAGCACATGCTGGGAGGAAAATACCTGTTTTCCCAGACAAAACCTCACTTGTCACAATATATATAGTATATATATCAGTGTACTGATATTTGAAATACAAGGTGTAATTTATACCTAGTACCGTACATATTAGTACACTGCTGTATATACTATATATATGTACACACTGCATCTATTATACCTTGTACCTGATGTATGAGTATACTGTTGTATATACTATATATGTGTACCCACTGCATCTATTATACAGTACCTCATCATTTGACCTTCAGCAACATGTAACAGTTACATCACACTTTCTGTTACCCACTACATTCTAAAATCTGCAGAGTATTATAATACAGTGTGTGTACGCTATATTCAGGGAATACATCAAAGAGACACTATACATAAAGAGGGCACATAGAAGAAGAACTATACATAAAGCGGGCACATCTAAGAAGCACTATACATAAAGGGGGCACATCAAAGAGACACTATGCATAAAGGGGGCACATAGAGCAGGCACTATACATAAAGGGGGCACATCAAAGAGACACTATACATAAAGGGGGCACATCAAAGAGGCACAATACATAAAGGGGGCACATCGAAGAGGCACTAAACATAAAGTTGACACATATAAGAGGCACTACACTTAAAGGGGCATATATAAGAGGCACTACACATAATGGGGGCACAGAGAAGAGGCGCTATACATAAAGGGGGCACATAGAAGAGAGGCTATACATAAAGGGGGCACATAGAAGAGGCACTAGACATAAAGAGGGTACATATAAGAGGCACTATAAATAAAGGGGGCACATATAAGAGGCACTATTTATAAGAGGCACCAAGAATGTGGCACTATATACAGGGGGCACAGAGCATGGGGCAATATATACAGAGGGCACCAGGTGTATGCCACTATATACAGAGGGCACAGAGCGTGTGGCACTATATACATAGTAACATAGTATATAAGGCCAAAAAAAGACATTTGTCCATCCAGTTCGGCCTGTTATCCTGCAAGTTGATCCAGAGGAAGGAAAAAAAAAAACTGTGAGGTAGAAGCCAATTTTTCCCACTTAAAGGGGAAGAAATTCCTTCCCGACTCCAATCAGGCATTAAGAATAACTTCCTGGATCAACGAGACCTTCTCTAGTAGCTATAGCCTGTAATATTATTACAATCCAGAAATTCATCCAAGCCCCTCTTGAATTCTTTTATTGTACTCACCACGACCTCCTCAGGCAGAGAGTTTCATAGTCTCATTGCTCTTACCGTAAAGAATCCTTTTCTATGTTTGTGTACAAACCTTCTTTCCTTCAGACACAGAGGGTGTCCCCTCATCACAGTCACAGTCCTGGGGATAAATAGATGATGGGAGAGATCTCTGTACTGTCCCCTGATATATTTATACATAGTAATTAGATCTCCCCTCAGTCGTCTTTTTCTAAAGTGAATAACCATAATGTTGATAATCTTTCAGGGTACTGTAGTTGCCCCATTCCAGTTATTACTTTAGTTGCCCTCCTCTGAACCCTCTCCCGCTCTGCTATATCTGCCTTGTTCACAGGAGCCCAGAACTGTACACAGTACTCCATGTCTGACTAGTGATTTGTAAAGTGGTAGGACTATCTTCCCATCACGGGCATCTATGCCCCTTTTGATACAACCCATTATCTCATTGGCCTTGGCAGCAGCAAACCTGACAGTGGTTTTTACTACTTAGTTTGCTGTTTATTAAAATTCCTAGGTCTTTTTCCATGTCAGTGTTACTGAGTGTTTTATCATTTAGTATGTACGGGTGATTTGCATTACCTTACATTTGTCAGTGTTAAACCTTATCAGACACTTCTCTGCCCAAGCCTCCAATCTATCCAATCCATCTGTAGCAGTATATTGTCCTCTTCAGTGTTAATTACTTAAGTTTAGCGTCATCTCCAAAAATTGATATTTTACTGTGCAAGCCTTCTACAAGATCATTAATAAATATATTGAAGAGAATAGAGCCCAATACTGATCCCTGAGGTACTCCACTAGTGACAGTGACCCAATCTGAGTGTGCACCATTAATAACCACCCTCTGTTTCTATCACTGAGCCAGTTACTTACCCACATACAGACAATTTCCCCCAGTCCAAGCATTCTTATTTTATATACTAACCTTTTATGTGATACAGTGTCAAATGCTTTGGAGAAGTCCAGATATACGACATCCATTGATTCACCACTGTCAAGTCTAGAACTTACCTCCTCATAGAAACTGATTAAATTAGTTTGACATGACCGATACCATGTTGATATGGTGTTATTTGCTTATTTTCATTGAGATTCTCCAAGATAGCATCTCTTAGAAAACCTTCAAACAGTTTACCCACAACAGATGTTAAACTTACCGGCCTACAGTTTCCGGGCTCTGTTTTTGCACTTTTTTGAATATTGGCACCACATTTGCTATGGGCCAATCCTGTGGAACACTCTCTGTCAGTATAGAGGCATATTCTATTAGTGCCGGCGATGTACGGTCCACAAAATGCAGAACACACATTGCCGTGTCCGTGTTTTGCGGATCCGCAAAACACATTACGGACGTGTGAATGGACCCTTAGTCAACCTCGCTTGCATATCCACTTTCCAACAACTACTACATATTCTTTTCTGTGAGACACCTGTTTGATAAAAAGTACCCTTTCCACCACTTAAAATGTATGTACGGGGGTGCTCTTTCCGAAATGGGGTCACTTCTTGGGGTTTTTCATTTCTGGGGATCTCAGGAAATTTTTGAAATGCGACATGGCAGCTAAAATCCATGTCTGCCAATTCAGCCATGCAAAAACCATATTTTGCACTTTGCCTCTAGAGGCCTGCTGTGCGCCAATACAGCAGGCTACGAGCACATATGGGGTGTTCACAAAATGAGGAGAAAATGGGGAACATATACTGGGGTGCATTTTCTCCTTCAACCCCTTGTGAAAGTGAAAAATTGGGGTCTGCTAGTAATTTTTACAAATGTGTGCTTTGAAATGCTTCTCTCAAGTAATTCTGCCTTCTGTGAGACACCTGTTTGCTAAAAAGTACCCGTTCCACCACTTAAAATGTTCGTACGGGGGTGCTATTTCCAAAATGGGGTCACTTCTTCGTTTTTTTAATTTCTAGGGACCTCAGGAATTTATTTAATGCGACTTGGCACCTAAAATCCATGTCTGCCAATTCAGGTCAGCAAAATCCATATTTAGCTGTTTGACTCTAGAGCCCTGCCATCAGGGCCGGTGCTACCATAAGGCAGACCAAGCGGCTGCTTTAGGGCGCACCCTGGGGGAGGGCGGAAAAATGTGACATGGAGGGGGAGAAATGTGACATGGAGGGCTGATGTGACATAGGGGGGTGATTTGACATGGAGGGGGAGAAATGTGACATGGGGCATGATGGCTTACATGGGGGCATGATGGATGGGGGCTGATGGCTGACATGGGGGCTAATGGCTGACATTGGGGGCTGATGGATGGGGGCTGATGTCTGACATGGGGGTCTGATCTGAGCTCTGATTAACATTGGGGGTCTGATTGGGGCTGTGAGCTGAGGTCTGATTAACATTGGGGGTTTGATTGCTGGTCTGACCTGAGGTGTAATGGAAAATATTTTTTTCTTATTATCCTCCTCTAAAACCTAGGTGCGTCTTAGAGGGCGAAAAATACGGTCCTCAAACCAGCGATTGTCTGAAGCAGAGAGAAGATACCAGGACCACACAGAGGAGAAGCCAGCTGCTGCAGGTGAGCTGCGAGGGGGGGCGCCAAAATGTAGCTTCGCTTGTGTTGGCAAAAAGCCTTGCACCGGCCCTGCCTGCATGCGCCCATACATCTTTTTTTTTTAGCACATATGGGGTGTTGGCATATTCGGGGGGGGAAATGGGGAACAAAAAGTGGGGTGCATTTTGTCCTGTTACCCCTTGTGAAAGTGAAAAATGAGGGTGTAAAGTCATTTTTTATTTTCACAGCCAAACATTTCCTGATTCTGTGAAAGGCCTGATGGGTCAAAGTGCTCACTACACACCTTGAAATATTCCTTGAGGGGTCTAGTTTCCGGAAAGGTTTCACTTTTTGGGGGTTTCCACTCTAGGGCCACCTCAGGGTGTCTTCATGTGCAACATAGCTCCCAATTACCATTCCAGCTAAATCCTCTCTCCTAACCGCCATATGGTGCTCCTTCCACTCTGAAGCCTGCCGTTTGGCCATACATAATTTTTTGAGCAAATATGGGGTGTTGGCGTATTCGGGGGGAAATGGGGAACAAAATGTGGGGTGTATTTTGTCCTTTTACCCCTTGTGAAAGTGAAAAATGTGGGTGTAAAGCAACTTTTTCTGGAAAACAGTTAAATTTTTTATTTTTATAGCCAAGCGTTTCCTAAGTCTGTGAAACGCCTGATGGGTCAAAGTACTCACTACACACCTTGAAATATTCCTTGAGGGTTGTAGTTTCTGGAATGGGGTCACTTTTTGGGGGTTTCCACTATAATCAGGAGAAAATGGGTAATAAATTACGGGGTGCATTTAACCCCTTAAGGACGCAGGGCGTACCGGTATGCCCTATTTCCCGAGTCCTTAAGGACTCGGGGTGTACCGGTACGTCCTAACTTTAAATGCAGATTCCGGCGCCGCGGGGGTTAATGGGAACGGGATGCCGGCTGAAATCATTCAGCCGGCATCCTGTCACAACGCCAGGGGGGGGTCATGTGACCCCCCCCCTTATCGGCGATCGGCGCAAACCGCAGGTCAATTCAGACCTGCGGTTTGCTGCGCTTTTTGCAGTTTCTGATCCCCGCGGTCAGATCAGAAACTTTAGTGTCCCTCAAACATAGATTTTGCACCCTCCCTGCACCCCTGCATGATTTTTTGCCGGCGGGTGGTGCAGGGAGGGGGGAGTTGTGGGCGGTGGGGGCGGTGCGGGAGGCGGGCGGTGCGGCAGGCGGGATCGCGATCCCCCGCCCGCCTCCCCTTGAAAATTTGTTGGTGTAGAGTGGGTATACCAGGGTGCCAGCACATTGCTGGCACCCTGGTATAAACGGCTGACATCGGTGATGCGATGTCAGCTGTTTAACCCTTTCCATACAGCGGTCCGTACGGACCGCTGTATGGAAAAAGTTAACAGTAAGAGGGAGCTCCCTCCCTCTCCCATCGGGGGGCTGCAGTGCCTTTGCAGCCCCCCGATGGAGAGGGAGAGAGCCCCCAGAGAGCCCCCCGACAGCCCCCTCCTTCCCCTTCCCCGTCTGCGAAGTTCTGACCAGTACTGAGCAGACGGGGAAGGTTCCCATGGCAACAGGACGCTGTCTCAGGCATCCTGCTGTCCATGGTGCTGAACAGATCTGTGCTAAAGGCATAGATCTGTTCAGACAAAGTGTAAGTAAAATACAGTACAGTACAATATATATTGTACTGTACTGTATTATACAGACATCAGTCCCACTGGATCTTCAAGAACCAAGTGGGTCTGGGTCAAAAAAAAGTTAAAAAAAAGTGAAAAAAAAAGTAAAAATCAAAAAACACATTTATCACTGATTAAAAATGAAAAAAATAAAATTCCCTACACATGAATGTTGTAAATAACAAAAAAAACGTGACAAAAAATATATTTCTTGTTACCTTGCCGCACAAAAAAGTGTAATATAGAGCAACCAAAAATCATATGTACCCTAAACTAGTACCAACAATACTGCCACCCTATCCCGTAGTTTCTAAAATTGGGTCACTTTTTTGGAGTTTCTACTCTGGGGGTGCATCAGGGGGGCTTCAAATGGGACATGGTGTCAAAAAAACCAGTCCAGCAAAACCTGCCTTCCAAAAACCGTATGGCATTCCTTTCCTTCTGCACCCTGCCGCGTGCCCGTACAGCGGTTTACGACCACATATGGGGTGTTTCTGTAAACTACAGAATCAGGGCCATAAATAATGAGTTTTGTTTGGCTGTTAACCCTTGCTTTGTAACTGGAAAAAAAATATTAAAATGGAAAATCTGCCAAAAAAGTGAAATTTTGAAATTGTATCTCTATTTTCCATTAAATCTTGTGCAACACCTAAAGGGTTAACAAAGTTTGTAAAATCAGTTTTGAATACCTTGAGGGGTGTAGTTTCTTAGATGGGGTCGCTTTTATGGAGTTTCTACTCTAGGGGTGCATCAGGGGGGCTTCAAATGGGACATGGTGTCAAAAAACCAGTCCAGCAAAATCTGGCTTCCAAAAATCATATGGCGCACCTTTCCCTCTACGCCCTACTGTGTGCCCGTACAGAAGTTTACGGCCACATATGGGGTGTTTCTGTAAACGGCAGAGTCAGGGCAATAAAGATACAGTCTTGTTTGGCTGTTAACCCTTGCTTTGTTAGTGTAAAAAATGGGTTAAAATGGAAAATTAGGCAAAGAAATTAAATTCTCAAATTTCATCCCCATATGCCAATAACTCTTGTGCAACACCTAAAGGGTTAACGAAGTTTGTAAAATCAGTTTTGAATACCTTGAGGGGTGTAGTTTATAGAATGGGGTCATTTTTGGGCGGTTTCGATTATGTAAGCCTCGCAAAGTGACTTCAGACCTGTAGTGGTCCCTAAAAATTGGGTTTTTGTAAATTTCTGAAAAATTTCAAGATTTGCTTCTAAACTTCTAAGCCTTGTAACATCCCCAAAAAATAAAATATCATTCCCAAAATGCTGCAAACATGAAGTAGACATATGGGGAATGTAAAGTCATCACAATTTTTGGGGGTATTACTATGTATTACAGAAATAGAGAAACTGAAACTTTGAAATTTGCAAATTTTTCAAAATCTTTGGTAAATATGGTATTTTTTTATGTAAAAAAATTAACTTTTTTGACCCAATTTTAACAGTGTCATGAAGTACAATATGTGACGAAAAAACTATCTCAGAACGGCCTGGGTAAGTCAAAGCGTTTTAAAGTTATCAGCACTTAAAGTGACACTGGTCAGATTTGTCCTTAAGGTGAAATAGGGCCGAGTCCTTAAGGGGTTAATCCAGTTCCCCCTTGTGAAAGTGAAACATTTTGGCCCAATTCAATTTTTCTGGAAAAAAATTAAATTTTTCATTTTCACAGCCAATTGCATGAATCAGCTTTGAGGACAAAGTTCTCAGTACACATCTTGATATGTTACTTGAGGGGTGTAGTTTCCAGAATGGGGTCACTTTTGGGGGTTTCCACTCTAGGGGTACCTCAGGGTGTCTTCATATGCGACATAGCTCCCAAAAGCCAATCCTGCAAAATCTGTCCTCCAAAAACCCTATGGCGCTACTTCCCTTTTGAACCCTGCCATGCGCCCATACATAATTTTTTGAGCACATAGTTTCCAGAATGGGGTGACTTTTTGGGGGTTTCCACTCTAGGGCCACCTCAGGGTGTCTTCATATGGGTGTCTTCATATGCGACATAGCTCCCAATTACCATTCCAGCTAAATCTGCTCTCCAAAAGCCATATGGTGCTCCTTCCACTCTGAAGCCTGCTGTGCGGCTATACATCAGTTTTTGAGCACACATGGGGTGTTTCTGTAAACTCCAGATTCAGGGTAAGAGATTTTGAGCTTTGTTTGGCTGTTAGCCCTTGATGTGTTGCTGTAAAAATAGATAAAAATTTAAAATCTCCCCCAAAAAATTGAAATTTTGAAATTTCATTCCCATTTTCATTTAATTCTCATGGGGCACCTAAAGGGTTAACAAAGTTAGTAAAATCAGTTTTAAATAGCTTGAGGGGTGTAGTTTCTAAAATGGGGTCATTTATGGGTGTGTAATGCAAGGCACCAATGATAACAGGAATATGAAAAACGAGGGATAGCCAGGTGTAGTCTCAATCCGTGCTTTAAATCGCTGTGCACACTTGCCAGACGACAGGAAGCGTCACGGGGGATTATGGATCCTGGGTCCTACTGGAAAGGACGGAGTCCAGGTAACCTTCAGTCACTAGCACAAGTAGTTATGACCTGTATCCGGAAAGGGAAGGAAACAGTGGGCAGTGACCGACTGGGGAGATCACCTTTTATGGGCCTGCTAACAAATCCAAGGGAGCCAAGTGTCCACTCCCCATAGGTCATGAAACTGCCCTACACCTGTGTACAATAACTGTGTCAATTAGACCAACGCCGGCCCTCTAATCTACTTTGAATTTGTGGCCAGGTGCTATTTTCATCACTAGTCAGCGAAGCGCATAAGAAGCGCGACTTCGCAACCGCACATCCCCTTGCAAACCCGTTCAAGTGTACACGCGGACGCCCGACAGGCTCAGCGAGAGTACCAGAGCGCGTCGACATGGACACCGAAGTGGAATCCGCAAGTACCAGAGACAAGCCCAGCCACGGCGTACTGCCACTAGCCCGACCAACCTATCCCCGGGACCCCGGCGGTCTTCCCCTCCTGCGCACATGCAAACGCATCCCCGCGTCGGTTCGCAAAGGGGTCGGATCTGGTGTATCAGTGGAGACACGCGTAATCTGTCTCACTGCTCCATGAGGACCCTTTTTGGTCACACCAGAGTGCGAGACAGGTGAGGATCTTACATTCCCCCCCCCCCCCCTTCCCTTGAGGAGGCGGCTCAGAAGACTCCCAGCGAGCTTTTCCCGGTGGAAAGCTGCCACCAACTCATCCGCATGCACCTGGCGAGCAGGTACCCAACATCTCTCCTCTGGAACAAAGCCCTTCCAGTCCACCAAGTACTGGAGAGATCTTGTCACGGCTGAGGATGGGGGGAAACCCTCAACCGTGCGATGTCAGAAGATGTAGTGGCTGCTTGGCCAGGACGACAGAATTAGGGAGCAGGTCACCTCCTAATGCATCCCTAATCTGATCCTGACTCCTAACCATATGAGCCAACACTGATGGTGGGAGGGCTCATATACCGGAACCTAATAATCCCTGCTAGCCCTCAGGATTGCCCTGGAACAAGGAGCAGGGTAAGACGACCTGTTCCTGCTAGATGTGGAGGAACAGGAGTCTCACTGGCCAAACTACAAAGAAAGGGGAACATGAACAGCTTATGGCAATGGCAGGTAAATGCAACAAGACAACACCTACCTGCCACAGACACAGAGCCTGGAACCTATGTATAAGTGCTGCTGTCCACAAGAACTCAAACGGACACAGCACACACCACACCTCACTCAGGAACCCAGGACCATAAGCTGCAATAACAGAAAGACCAAACACACACCTTCATAACACCATGTAACATAACATATGACCACAATGGTGGCCCTCACTGGCAGATGGAATATAAACCAGGAGGAAGACTCCAGCTAATCATGGCTGAAGTACCCCTCAGACTACTGCTCTCAGCAGAGGCTAAATTGCCCATGTAGCCACACCCACACAGACACACCCAGTGTTCACACACACAGAAGGGAATTAACCCTTCTCACAGCAGGGAAGGGAAGACAGCCACTTAAAGGAGAAAGTGCACACATAACTAAAACCCTGTGCACACCAGACATACAAAAGACACACCTAACAAAGATAGGTTGCCAAGTGCAACCGCATGCACATTGCAGCAAGCTGCCCAGCACCAGCTCAGGCTGCTAAACTGCAAAAAACTACATGTTGCCAGCGGCAACCACAAGTGAGGCAACATACTAGCGGCCCTCACCTGTGGTTGAACAACCAAACCAGACCGCAGGCAACAGCATGCGGATACAGGAGTCACGACCATGACCATGGGTCACCCCCTGACGAAGGCACGCCGAAACGCGCGTTGGGGTAGCGCCATCCTGGTTGTTACACCTCTGGTCCATTTTTGGTGAGTCCCTCCTGCATGCCCATCCTCTTGATTTTTCGTTTCTGGATGCTCACCGATATCCAGGTCTGCATTCAGTGCGGCTATCCACTACAGCTGCTTGTTTTTCTCACTCTACTTTCATTACTCTTGGTTCTTTGCAGTTGATTAGTGACTCACCATTTATCATGTATATGCATGTGATCCTAGGGTAGGTTATCATACCACACACATCCCTATTGATCCTTTGTACCTATGTATTCTCGACCAGTGTGTCCCTCCCAGGGTGGCGCCGTTTTTTCCTTCCCTGTTCCCTTTTCCCTGTCCTCTGGCATCATATGCATGTAATTGCATTTTTACTTGTGTCTTGTTATATTACAATAAAAGTTTACATTTATACTATTTATTATCTGGCATTCTTGGCTCCATTTTCTTTTGTTATTATGCCTGGATGTAGGCCTTAACATCCAAGGACATATTAGGCCACCAAACGTGGCGTTTAACCAGGGAAAATGCTTTCTTAACCCCCAGATGCCCAGCAGACTTGGAGTCTGAAGGTTAACCGGCACAAACCATCGACCATTGGGCTTGTTTGGAGGACTCTCTGCCTATGAAGGCTCGAAAAGAGAGTACAAGTCCTCCATTAACTCTGTGGCCCCTAGGGTGGCTAGAAAACATTCAGTCGGAAGAATAGTTTCTGGTTTAGAGCCCAGGATGGAAGCGGCCTCAGGAAAGCGGCGGGACAAGGCATCTGCCTTCACATTTTTAGAACCCGGCTTATAAGCGAGACGAAAATTGAAGCGGGTGAAGAACAATGCCCACTGGGCTTGTCGAGAGTTGAGTCTCTTGGCACTCTCTAGGTACTTTAACCACCTCAGCCCCCAGTGCTTAAACACCCTGAAAGACCAGGCCACTTTTTACACTTCTGACCTACACTACTTTCACCGTTTATTGCTCGGTCATGCAACTTACCACCCAAATGAATTTTACCTCCTTTTCTTCTCACTAATAGAGCTTTCATTTGGTGGTATTTCATTGCTGCTAACATTTTTACTTTTTTTGTTATTAATCGAAATTTAACGATTTTTTTGCAAAAAAATGACATTTTTCACTTTCAGTTGTAAAATTTTGCAAAAAAAACGAGATCCATATAGAAATTTTGCTCTAAATTTATAGTTCTACATGTCTTTGATAAAAAAAAAAAAGTTTGGGTAAAAAAAAAAATGGTTTGGGTAAAAGTTATAGCGTTTACAAACTATGGTACAAAAATGTGAATTTCCGCTTTTTGAAGCAGCTCTGACTTTCTGAGCACCTGTCATGTTTCCTGAGGTTCTACAATGGCCAGACAGTACAAACACCCCACAAAGACCCCATTTCGGAAAGTACACACCCTAAGGTATTCGCTGATGGGCATAGTGAGTTCATAGAACTTTTTATTTTTTGTCACAAGTTAGCGGAAAATGATGATTTTTTTTTTTTTTTTTTTTTCTTACAAAGTCTCATATTCCACTAACTTGTGACAAAAAATAAAAACTTCCATGAACTCACTATGCCCATCACGAAATACCTTGGGGTCTCTTCTTTCCAAAATGGGGTCACTTGTGGGGTAGTTATACTGCCCTGGCATTTTAGGGGCCCAAATGTGTGGTAAGGAGTTTGAAATCAAATTCTGTAAAAAATGACCTGTGAAATCCGAAAGGTGCTCTTTGGAATATGGGCCCCTTTGCCCACCTAGGCTGTAAAAAAGTGTCACACATCTGGTATCTCCGTACTCAGGAGAAGGTGGGGAATGTGTTTTGGGGTGTCATTTTACATATACCCATGCTGGGTGAGAGAAATATCTTGGTCAAATGCCAACTTTGTATAAAAAAATGGGAAAAGTTGTCTTTTGCCAAGATATTTCTCTCACCCAGCATGGGTATATGTAAAATGACACCCCAAAACACATTCCCCACCTTCTCCTGAGTACGGCAATACCAGATGTGTGACACTTTTTTGCAGCCTAGGTGGGCAAAGGGGCCCATATTCCAAAGAGCACCTTTCGGATTTCACAGGTCATTTTTTACAGAATTTGATTTCAAACTCCTTACCACACATTTGGGCCCCTAGAATGCCAGGGCAGTATAACTACCCTACAAGTGCCCCCAATTTTGGAAAGAAGACACCCCAAGGTATTCCGTGAGGGGCATGGCAAGTTCCTAGAATTTTTTATTTTTTGTCACAAGTTAGTGGAAAATGATGATTTTTTTATTTATTTATTTTTTCATACAAAGTCTCATATTCCACTAACTTGTGACAAAAAATAAAAACTTCCATGAACTCACTATGCCCATCAGCGAATACCTTGGGGTCTCTTCTTTCCAAAATGGGGTCACTTGTGGGGTAGTTATACTGCCCTGGCATTCTAGGGGCCCAAATGTGTGGTAAGGAGTTTGAAATCAAATTCTGTAAAAAATGACCTGTGAAATCCGAAAGGTGCTCTTTGGAATATGGGCCCCTTTGCCCACCTAGGCTGCAAAAAAGTGTCACACATCTGGTATCTCCGTACTCAGGAGAAGGTGGGAAATGTGTTTTGGGGTGTCATTTTACATATACCCATGCTGGGTGAGAGAAATATCTTGGTCAAATGCCAACTTTGTATAAAAAAATGGGAAAAGTTGTCTTTTGACAAGATATTTCTCTCACCCAGCATGGGTATATGTAAAATGACACCCCAAAACACATTCCCCACCTTCTCCTGAGTACGGAGATACCAGATGTGTGACACTTTTTTGCAGTCTAGGTGGGCAAAGGGGCCCATATTCCAAAGAGCACCTTTCGGATTTCACAGGTCATTTTTTACAGAATTTGATTTCAAACTCCTTACCACACATTTGGGCCCCTAGAATGCCAGGGCAGTATAACTACCCCACAAGTGACCCCATTTTGGAAAGAAGAGACCCCAAGGTATTCGCTGATGGGCATAGTGAGTTCATGGAAGTTTTTATTTTTTGTCACAAGTTAGTGGAATATGAGACTTTGTATGAAAAAATAAATAAATAAAAAAATCATCATTTTCCACTAACTTGTGACAAAAAATAAAAAATTCTAGGAACTTGCCATGCCCCTCACGGAATACCTTGGGGTGTCTTCTTTCCAAAATTGGGGGCACTTGTAGGGTAGTTATACTGCCCTGGCATTTTCCAGGGGCCCTAATGTGTGGTAAGTAGGTAAATGACCTGTGAAATCCTAAAGGTGCTCTTTGGAATGTGGGCCCCTTTGCCCACCTAGGCTGCAAAAAAGTGTCACACATGTGGTATCGCCGTATTCAGGAGAAGTTGGGGAATGTGTTTTGGGGTGTCATTTTACATATACCCTTGCTGGGTGAGAGAAATATCTTGGCAAAAGACAACTTTTCCCATTTTTTTATACAAAGTTGGCATTTGACCAAGATATTTCTCTCACCCAGCATGGGTATATGTAAAATGACACCCCAAAACACATTCCCCACCTTCTCCTGAGTACGGCGATACCAGATGTGTGACACTTTTTTGCAGCCTAGATGCGCAAAGGGGCCCAAATTCCTTTTAGGAGGGCATTTTTAGACATTTGGATACCAGACTTCTTCTCACGCTTTGGGGCCCCTAGAATGCCAGGGCAGTATAAATACCCCACATGTGACCCCATTTTGGAAAGAAGACACCCCAAGATATTCAATGAGGGGCATGGCGAGTTCATAGAAATTTTTTTTTTTTGGCACAAGTTAGCGGAAATTGATATTTTTAATTTTTTTCTCACAAAGTCTCCCGTTCCGCTAACTTGGGACAAAAATTTCAATCTTTCATGGACTCAATATGCCCCTCACGGAATACCTGGGGGTGTCTTCTTTCCGAAATGGGGTCACATGTGGGGTATTTATACTGCCCTGGCATTCTAGGGGCCCTAAAGCGTGAGAAGAAGTCTGGAATATAAATGTCTAAAAAATTTTACGCATTTGGTTTCCGTGAGGGGTATGGTGAGTTCATGTGAGATTTTATTTTTTGACACAAGTTAGTGGAATATGAGACTTTGTAAGAAAAAAAAAAAATAATTCCGCTAACTTGGGCCAAAAAAATGTCTGAATGGAGCCTTACAGAGGGGTGATCAATGACAGGGGGGTGATCAATGACAGGGGGGTGATCAGGGAGTCTATATGGGGTGATAACCACAGTCATTGATCACGCCCGTGTAAGGCTTCATTCAGACGTCCGGATGCGTTTTGCGGATCCGATCCATCCATCAGTGGATCCGTAAAAATCATGCGGACGTCTGAATGGAGCTTTACAGGGGGGTAATCAATGACAGGGGGGTAATCAATGACAGGGGGGTGATCAGGGAGTCTATATGGGGTGATCACCACAGTCATTGATCACGCCCCTGTAAGGCTTCATTCAGACGTCCGGATGCGTTTTGCGGATCCGATCCATCTATCAGTGCATCCGTAAAAATCATGCGGACATCTGAATGGAGCTTTACAGGGGGTTGATCAATGACAGGGGGGTGATCACCACAGTCATTGATCATGCCCCTGTAAGGCTTCATTCAGACGTCCGGATGCGTTTTGCGGATCGGATCCATCTATCAGTGCATCCGTAAAAATCATGCGGACATCTGAATGGAGCTTTACAGGGGGGTAATCAATGACAGGGGGGTGATCACCACAGTCATTGATCATGCCCCTGTAAGGCTTTATTCAGACGTCCGGATGCGTTTTGCAGATCGGATCCATCTATCAGTGCATCCGTAAAAATCATGCGGACATCTGAATGGAGCTTTACAGGGGGGTAATCAATGACAGGGGGGTGATCACCACAGTCATTGATCATGCCCCTGTAAGGCTTCATTCAGACGTCCGGATGCGTTTTGCGGATCCGATCCATCTATCAGTGGATCCGTAAAAATCATGCGGACGTCTGAATGGAGCTTTCCAGGGGGGTAATCAATGACAGGGGGGTGATCAGGGAGTCTATATGGGGTGATCACCACAGTCATTGATCACGCCCCTGTAAGGCTTCATTCAGACGTCCGGATGCGTTTTGCGGATCCGATCCATCTATCAGTGGATCCGTAAAAATCATGCGGACATCTGAATGGAGCTTTACAGGGGGGTGATCAATGACAGGGGGGTAATCAATGACAGGGGGGTGATCAGGGAGTCTATATGGGGTGATCAGGGGTGATCAGGGGCTAATAAGGGGTTAATAAGTGACGGGGGGGGGTGTAGTGTAGTGTAGTGGTGCTTGGTGCTACTTTACTGAGCTACCTGTGTCCTCTGGTGGTCGATCCAAACAAAGGGGACCACCAGAGGACCAGGTAGCAGGTATATTAGACGCTGTTATCAAAACAGCGTCTAATATACCTGTTAGGGGTTAAAAAAAAAACATCTCCAGCCTGCCAGCGAACGATCGCCGCTGGCAGGCTGGAGATCAACTCTCTTACCTTCCGTTTCTGTGAGCGCGCGCGCGTTCACAGGAAATCTCGGCCATCGCGAGATGACGCGTATATGCGTGACTGTGCGCAGCGCTGCCACCTCCGGAACGCGATCCTGCGTTAGGCGGTCCGGAGGTGGTTAAATTCTTGTGGTCAGTGTAAACCATAATGGGATGTTCCGCACCCTCTAACCAATTTCTCCACTTTTAAAAAGCCAATTTTACTCCCAGAAGCTCTCTATTGCCGATGTGATAATTACGCTTGGCTGGAGAAAGCTTCCGAGAGAAGAAAGCACAGGGATGTAACCTCTCAGGGACCCCAGAATACTGTAAAAAAAAACACCCCAATCCCGACCTCGGAGGCATCAACCTCGAGGACAAAAGGTCGGGAAGTGTCTGGGTGAGTAAGGATTGGCGCAGTGCAAAAAGCCTGCTTTAGCGTCTCAAAGGCTTTGCCTGTCTCTCTCTTCCACTTTGAGGGATTAGCTCCCATCTTAGTGAGGTTTGTGAGAGGGACCATTACCGCAGAAAAATTCCTAATAAACTTTGGGTAGAAGTTGGCAAAGCCTAAGAAAAGCTGCAATCCCTTCAGATCCTTAGGCTGATGCAAATCCAAGACAGCAGAAAGTTTGGATGGATCCATAGCCAGTCCCCTTTCTGAGATAATGTACCCCAGAAAAGGCAATTCCTTTACTTCAAACAGACACTTCTCAAGTTTGGCATAGAGGCGGTTCTCCCTCAACTTCTGGAAAACCTGACACACGTGTCTTTGATGAGACACCAGGTCCGAAGAGTAGATTAATATGTCGTCTAAATAGACAACAACAAATCTACCCAAGAAATCCCTGAGGACATCATTGATGAACTCCTGGAAGACCGCAGGAGCATTACAGAGACCAAAAGGCATAACGAGATATTCGTAATGCCCGTCCCGGGTGTTGAATGCGGTCTTCCATTTGTTACCTTCTCTTATGCTTACCAAAAATTGTATGCACCCCTCAAGTCGAGTTTGGTGAAGATCCGTGCCCCTGCCACCTGAAAAAACAGATCGTCAATCAGAGGCAGAGGGTACCGATTCGTCACCGTAATCAGATTGAGTGAGCGAAAATCGATGCAGGGTCTCAAACCTCCATCCTTCTTCTCCATGAAGAAAAACCCAGCTCCAGCAGGGGAAGTGGATGGACGAATGAACCCCTTCTCTTTAATATAATCCCGCTGGGCCTGAATCTCAGGTCCAGTGAGATTATATAGATGTCCCCGGGGTGGCATGGTACCTTGCAACAGATCTATAGGACAATCATATGACCTATGGGAAGGTAACCCCTGTGGATTGAACACTTCCTGTAAGTGATGGTAATGCTGAGGTAATGCACTTAATACTTCCATGGAAGCAAGAGGCAACTTAGAACAAATGCACTTAGTAAGGCATTCAGTACTCCACCGGCAAATCTGACCTGAGCGCCAGTCCACTACTTGATTATGGAGTCTCAACCAAGTGAGACCCAAAATCACAGGAGTAGATGGCATGTCCAGGACAAAAAGGCTTAAGGTCTCCCAATGGTCAGCCCCCACTGTTACCTGCATCCCGGGCGTCATCCACACTGCACGACCATCCTGGAGAGGAGAGCCATCTATAGCGGTCACCGACAGGGTAATCTTTGGCTGGATCAGCGGGATGCCAAGTTGATAAACGAAGGTTGAGTCCACAAAATTTCATGCTGCCCCGGAATCAATCAGGGCAGAAAACACATGGACTTTGTCTTGCTAATGTAGTGAGACAGGTACCATCACTCGGCTTGGAGGAGGGATAATAGCACCTAGGAGGTTCTCCTCTATGCCCCCTATGTTCATTCATTTCCCGCCGGCAGGAGGGGGCAGGTCTTAACGAGATAACCTGCCTTCCCACAAAACAGGCACAGACCTTTTTGCTGGCGACGAGCTCGTATGTGCCTGCTAACAAATCCCAGGGCGCCAAGTGTCCACTCCCCATAAGTCATGAAACTGCCCTACACCTGTGTACAAGGCCTTGGCCGGTCATTGGTCAATTAGACCAACGCCGGCCCCCTAATCTACTTAGAATTTGTGGCCAGATGCTATTTTCATCACTGGTCGGCGTGGCGATATGTAATAGGTTTATTTATTTATTGTTTATATATTTTATATGTGAAATTGGGAAAGGGTGATATGTACTTAATATTTTGGTGTTTTTTTTAAACTTTTTATTTAATAACTATTTCCCCCTTAGTGGCTAAAACCTGGGATCTTTTAATCCTTTGTCCTATTCACCCTGATAGAGCTCTATTAGGGTGAATAGGACTTCACACTCTCCCTGCTGCCCTGTGCATAGTACACAGCAGCAGGGAGATTACCATGGCAGCCAGGGCTTCAGTAGCGTTCTGGCTGCCATGGTAACCGATCGGAGCCCCAGGATTACACTGCTGGGGCTCCAATCAGAAGCTGCCACTGCCACCAATGAGGAGGAGGGGAGGGGACCCTGAGGCCACTGCCACCAATGATTTTAATACTGGGGGAGTGCACTGCGCCACCAATGATAATTAACCTTTAATACAGATACAGGAGGCAGGTGCGGTAGAATCACATAGCCGGCACCCGACCTCTGACAGGGAGCCGCGATCAGCGGCAGTTAACCTTTCAGGTGCCGCACCCGCCTCTTGTATCTCTAAGAGAACCTTTCATGGGACCATACTTTATTAACTAAGTAGCAGGACATGTAGAGCGGCGCCCAGGATCTCCCTGCACTTACTATTATATCTTGGCGCCGCTCAGTTGCGGCCCCCTTTACCGTCTCCCGCGCTGCATGCTTATTACTACTATCTGAACACCGGGGAGGAGACATCAGCTTCTCTCCCTGGGCGTTCCTTCTCCCTGGCTGTAGCACTGTCCAATCGCAGCGCAGAGCGTCACAGCCAGGGAGAATGTGAGGTTTTTTTTCTCCCTGGCTGTGACGCACTGCGCAGTGATTGGACAGCGCTACAGCCAGGGAGAAGGAACGCCCAGGGAGAGAAGCTGATGTCTCCTCCCTGGTGTTCCGATAGTAGTAATTAGCATACAGCGCGGGAGACGGCAATGGGGGCCAAAGCGGGCGAACGGAGCGGCACCCAGGAATAATAGTCAGTGCAGGGAGATCCCTGGGCACCGCTCTACATGTCTAATGGACATGTCTACATGGTTACTTAGTTAATAAAGTCCGGACCCATGAAAGGTCCTCTGGTTAATTATCATTGGTAGCACAGTGGCCACAGTCCCTCCCCTCCTCCGCCACTCTCTCCTCATTGGTGGCAGTGGCTGGCCGGCATTACAGTTGAAAGGAAGAAACGCTCTCCTTCCTACCCTCTGTACGGCCACCCGCTGTGTGTGATGTGCTCGTCGGGCGCGCATGCGCCTGGCGTCTCTGCTCCTCTGTATTGCCGCGGCCCGGCAAACAATATTCCAGGGCCCAGTGGTTGGGGACCGCTGATGTAAAGGGTGTGGGTGGGGAAGTATCAGAGGTAGAAGAGGGGAAGGAGAAAAAGAAAGAAAAAAAAGAAAAGAAAAAAAACACATGTGTAAATATATATATATAAATATATGAAAACTAGAATATATAAAAAAAAGGGGGGGAGGAATGGTGCACCTGGAAAATGGGAGTAAATGAGAAAACGTGGGTGGCGTTAGACTCAAGTAAACTCCCATAATTCCAACAATAAAACAGACACAGGCAAATAATATGAACAAAAACACTCATGTTAGAAGAGAAAAAATTATAAAAAAGCATAATTTCCTTTTTACGGTTGAGACCATGTGGAACTCTAGTTTGGAGTCGAAAAAATCCAGGACGCTTCCCGTAATAAAATCTTCTTTTTGATATCACCCCCTCTCACCGGAGATTTGACCTTTTCTATACCGTAGGTGCACAGACCGTCAAAATTCCGATTATGGGATCTGATAAAGTGTTGGGCTACATTAGATATGTTAACAGCCTGGGGATTTGAGATATAATTGAGATGTTCTCTAAATCTTATTTTAAATTGACGACTAGTACTTCCCACATACAACAGGTCACATATAGTGCACTTGATAATGTAGATAACACCTGAGGTATTACAATTGCATGATTTTTCTATTTTATGACGTAAAGTCATGATTTTATGAAAGACACGGAGGCGAGTATTGCTTAACCCTTTCTTTACTGAAACCACATAGCAGCGAAGAGAAAAAAGAAATACAAACAGTAACCATGACAATAACTCCTCCCCAGTGTCCCTGTATATATGGACCCTCTCAACTGGGATCCTCCTCTTTCTTTGTGATCTTGACACCGACTAGACGAAATGCCCAAACTGTTGATAACCGGAACTCCATTCAACACAATGACGGAAGAAATGGTGCAATTTGAACTTGCTAGACCTCAACCTGTCAGGTATTTATTTCATATAAGATATGAAATCATAAAAATTATGATTTCATATTTTTATGAAAAATTTAAAATTAAATTTTTTTATTGGCGGACATATAAACGCCAGTTCTTTTATTGACGAGATCTAAAGTTAATTTGTGCAGATAATGAAACAGGGTGCAATTAATTATGTAAAATATAATTTATTACAAATAAATACATGCAGTAAAAATGGCATACAAATGAATACAAGGATAATATCAAAATTGACCACAAGATGATGCTCCACCGTTTACGCCGGGCTCACTTAATTTACTACACCAAATACAATACAATACTACTCTTTTCTTTTATCAAACTATTATCGATTAGTGTACTGATTATCAAAATATTATAATGTAACAACAACAACAAAAACAATAGAAATGAATCTGTGGAAAATCCCTTATGCTCAATCAAAGAATATGGCAGTAAGAGATACCTTATAAATACGCTCGTTGGCCTAACTACGGATAATAAAATCCGATCAGAGATCCCACTCTGATAGCAATATTACAGGAATTCCAATGATGTGCACGTTCATTAAAATTTCCCATAAAATTATTGTTTTAACACTATTGACCCACTAATAATAGGGTCTCAACTATATGCCAATTGGAGCGATTTATAATTACTGCAAATGAAATAGATTATACATTACCCCTGGCTTTGGGATAAAGAGCTTTTAGAATGGACCCAGCTTTCCAAGATTTAGATATGTCCCGTCCTGTGGTACGTTCCTGATGTGTGAAGTGATGCTGATGAATGAATCTTTGTGAAGTTCTTGTGAAGTTTTTCTTTTGTGAAGACCTTGTGTAGTGTTTGTGAAGTGTCCTGATCTCCCAAAACTGGATCAGATATTCCAATCCTTATCTATGCCCATCCCCTCTTGGATTAGGGATTACCAATTAGATAAGGTGGGTATGTTAAACATGGGGATGATGTCATTTAATTGACATTCCTTAGAAACTTCTGCCCATCTACCACTTGATGGCACTGTTGTATCATATAACAATTTTAAATATTTTAAGAATTAACACATATATATATATGGCTTTATTACCACTTAAACTTTGATCTCTTCCACCTTAAATCAATTAGGAGGGATTCTTCTGACATTTTGCTCAGACTGACTGGCGGTATCAGAAGTTTCCCTAATCCCTGAATTTATGGGGCAGATAAGAGTATAATGGTTTTTAGAAAGTTTTCTCCTGGTTTGTGTATCTTAACTGTCTCAGCTATTGAGTAATGATGTTTGAAATAACATCAGCTGCTCTAAAATAAACCCTATTTAAGAAAATTAAACTTAAACACTCTCTATATCCCCTAGAATATATCCTCTCAGTGAGATACAGACACATAAAGATACATTAATAATATTTGGTTATAATACATCAATATTGCATAGTATATATGAATCATTAACAAGTTCAAACGCTAAATAAATGCACACAGGAATATATATATATATCTATATGTGAATATATGAATAGATATCTGTTCCACACCAGATGTGTTTTATGGACGTCTCTTATCAGATCATGGTTTAGCCATGAAACACCCATTGTTCCTCAGACAGACAAGTTTAGAGAAACCAGTGTAGATAAATCCATGTCTCTAAACAATAATACGAAGTATAATGCTCTCTATATATTTACTTTTAACACATTGAACTTGCCATGAACCCATCTTGGTTTTTTTCAGGTTCATGCTGATCACATGTTGTTAAAGGCAATGATCATCCATATTGAATATAATATCATCAGATACATTTTACACTTATGAAACTGCACAACAAACCGTTGCGTAGAAAACTGGAACACTGGTGGAGATCTGTAATATTCTGCTCCCCGCAAACAAGTATTTTCAACCTGTGGAGAAAGGGAGAAGAACAGGCCTTGTGTAAACGTGTCTGAGACTGAGGTAAATCGTAACTAAACTGTTGAAGAAGATAACCACGTAAAACATAAATAGAAAATAAACTGTTGAGATATGTAACAACGTAAACCAATCATATGCAACAAATATCAATATACTTAAAGGAAAGAGAACAATAAGTGGGCGGGTGTTGGGTGGGGCAATACTCGCCTCCGTGTCTTTCATAAAATCATTACTTTACGTCATAAAATAGGAAAATCATGCAATTTTATATCAAGACACGGAGGCTCCTATTTCAAATTTAAAGTCGAGCTACCACCAAAGAAAAGGCATGAGAGACTGGTTGAAAATAAAATTCCTGGAAGGTGGAAACTCGAGACCAATCCGCCAATTTCATGACTTCTTCCAAACGAGCTCCCGACACCGTCATGGAGGTGGCCGCCGCACTGCGGACTGAGCGCGCGGTGAATATGGCCGTATCTATACCTGAAAGGGAAAGGATTTCCTTAACCCACCGTGAAAGAGTAACAGGGGCAAAAGGTCGACGGAAAGAGATAAACAATTGGGGTAGAGTTTGCGAGCGCAAACTGGACGTTCGAGCTTCGTATTCCCGTAGACAGGCGACTGGACACAACTGCGGAGAAGAAGGAAAACTGGGATAAGAAACTTACCTAATATCAGTTTTTGTTTGATGGGAGATATTGAAAGTAACCCCTTCTGGGGTAAATGAACGGGCATCATGATCTAGGGCGCGTACATCCGACACTCTTTTGCAAGAGATCAGACAGAACAATGTGACTAACATCGCCGACAATTGACGAAGCGATAGCTGTTCATTAGAGGGCCAGGCGATCAGAAAATGTAAGACAGCAGAGACATCCCATGTCGCGTTAAAACAAGGTCTTGGCGGTCGTGAAAGACGAGAGCCCCTGAGTAACCGACACACGAGAGGATGCTGCCCAGCCGGGCAGCCATCAAAACCCTGATGTCTAGAAGATATTGCTGATCTGTACAGATTGATAGTGCGATAATCTTTACCTTCTTCGAATAGGGATGTAAGGAATTGTAGCACGGAGGTTACAGGAGCGTCAACGGGATCCAGATTCCAAACGAAGCACCAGCGAGACCAAACTTTCCAGGCGTCTCGATAGGCCCGTTTGGTACCGGGGGCCCATGCACTCTCCAATAGGAATCTAGTCGTCTCCTCCACGAGCAGTTCCAACAACTGGGCAAACCAGGATTGGGTTGTCCAAAAAGGTAAAATCAGAACCAGGTCGGCTGACTGACGGCGAATCTGGACTAACACCCGAGGGATCAGCACGAAAGGTGGGAACGCGTACATGAGGGATCCCGTCCACTGTTGGAGAAAGGCATCCACTGCTTCCGCCTCCGGGTCCGGCCGCCAACTGTAGAATCTGGGTAGTTGGGTGTTCAATCGTGACGCGAATAGATCGATGGAGAATGGTCCCCAAAGAGACGAGATGGTAGAGAACATTGTCCTGTCTAGTTTACAATCGCTGGAGTCAGAAAGACATCGTGAACTCCAGTCAGCGAGGGTATTGTGGAGGCCTGGGAGGTATTCCGCCACTACTGTGATGTTGTTGGCCAAGCAGAAGGTCCAAAAATCCTTTGCCAGATGAGTTAAAACGGTGGAACGAGTGCCGCCCATGCAGTTGACATACAAGCTTTGACATGCAAGCTTTGACTGTGCCGTTGACGAAACTCTGTATCGCGAAGGACCCTGCGAGGAGTTCCAAGGCATTGATATGGACCCCATTGCAATGAGCCCCCCAACCGTGAAGACTGGCGTCCGACTCCATGATCAGGTCCGGGCCCAAGGATCGCCTTGCCATTCCATACCGAGAGATTGTGGATCCACCACGTTAGCTTGTGTCTGGTTTCCGTGTCCAATGTGAGCACATCGGCGTAATACGCCCCCGCTCAGAGGTGAGCGATTTTGAGGCGTTGTAGAGCTCGATAGTGCAGAGGCCGATTATTCGAGCCAGATGTCGAAGAGAAATTTGAGGAAGAGCAAGGGTGTGACGTATCTCCTTGCGAATAGCCCGGACCTTCGTCTGAGGGAGGCTGAGAGTTTGTCCCATCGAATCTATGGTGAAACCCAGAAATTCCATGGAAGTGGACGTACTCAAACAGGATTTCTCTCTGTTGATGATAAACCCGAGACTGGCAAGGAGCGACATGGACATCTTCAAATGTTCCTGAAGGACGGAAGGACTTTGGGCCATGAAGAGGATATCGTCCAGATAGATGATCAATCGTACCCCCCTGCTGCGAGGTGGAAGAGAGGCCGAATGGTAGGCACGTGAAGCGCCAGACCTGACCGTTCCAACAGAACCGGAGTAAATCTCTGGAAGCGGGTGCTACCGGAACTGTTAGGTAGGCATCCTTGAGATCCAACTTCACCATCCAGTCCCCTGGGAGAAGCATGTCTCTTAGGAGATGGATGCCTTCCATTTTGAAATGGCAGTAACGAACGAAGGCGTTCAGGGCTTTGAGATTGATCACAGGCCGCATTTGTCCCCCTTTCTTTTGCACCAAGAAGATGCTGCTGATAACTCCTGTGTGTAAACGGGAGGCTAGTTCTATTGCCCCTTTCTGGTACAGTGCCGTCAGTTCCGTGTGGATAAGGGAGCGTGCTGGTTCGGGCAGGATCATAGGGTGTGGGAGAGGCAGGTTTACGGGGGAGGTTACGAGGTCTATCTGAAAGCCTCTGACTGTTGACAGTACCCAGGGGTCGGAGATGATCTTTGACCAAACATGAGAAAAGAGATGGAGTCTGCCCCCTACGCGAACAACAGAAGAATTCAGAAGAGGATGAGGACTTATCGTATGGTCGTCTGAAAGCCGGATTTCCTCTGAAGCCTCTGGATCGGCCTGCTCCGCCTCGGGAAGGAAAAAATGAAGGTTGGTGCCTTTGGTCCTGCAGAGATGCTCTGTGCGCAAAGGAGCCGCGACCCGTACTTCGGGTCTAAAAAGATGACCGGCTGGACAGGCGGCCCCTTGAACTGCCGGCCCTGGAGAAAAAATGGTTGTTGAACACCTTGCGCATAGAGGACTGTGCTTTGTCTAGGGCCGTAAAGGCACCCACAAATTTGCCTAATTCTTTGATGAAAGAATCACCAAATAGAAGATCTTCTCGGTCAAGGCCAAATTAGACAGCTTGGGGTCGATCTTCATAAGGATCACCTTACGTCTTTCGATAGCTAAGGACGTATTAACGTTCCCCGCAATACAGAGGGCTCTTTGAACCCATCCTCTTAGTTCGTCAGGGTCAACTTGCTCGCCGCTTGTTTTAGCGGACTCCGCCATATTAAAGATTTTTGCTAAAGGACCTGTTTTGTCCAGTAACTTGTCTTGGCAGGCCCGTAGGGCTGAGTCTAACCCTCTACGGAGGTTAAAACCCGTTTTTGCCAAAAATTGTACCACTTTAGGATCTACCACATGGGTCTCACAGACCTTATTGGGGATAAGTGGCCGTGGGCACTCTGCCTGTAATTTACTGCAGGATTCCTTACTGAGGGGCTTAAGGATCATAGGCTCCAGATAAAGTGCCACATGAGTGGCGGGGAGCCACTCAGAGGATCGAGGGTGGTGCAGTGTGTCTGGATCAAATAAGGGTTCACCCGTCGGATCCGTAAGGGAAGCAGATATACCCAAGGGCAAATCAGGGTTTGAACTAGCAGGCAGCAAACCTGAAGGGGGGTCCCCTTTTGTTGCAGGATCCACCCTGATATCCACCAGATCCTCATCTGAGTCATATATGGACTCCAATTGTGCCTCCTCCTCAGACTCTCTATCAGAGTCAGAACCAGACTCGGGCTGAGTTCGTGCCGATTTCCAGAGCCATGCTTTTTCTCCCTGGCGCGGACAGGCTCGTTTGCGCGATCTAAGGGCGCTATCATGGGATGGAGCAGAGCCATCATTCATTTGGATTCTGGAGGCAGATGTAGGTGGCAATGGTGGCAGGTTTAACCCTTGGCTAACAGAAGGAGGCTGAGCTATCAAAGCTTGTGATATAGATTGAGTGAGGGCTGTGGACAAAGAGCCCATGGCCGTCATTTAGATATGGATTGCTGTAATGCCAAGGCCTGGGCCTCTGATGGGGAAAGATTGGTTCCCTTATGGGAGGGGATGATGAATGGCCCCTGGATGAATTGTCCTGCATGGCTAGGGCAGGGAGGGAGGTGCTGTCTGTGGGCTGGTAAGACATAGGGTGGTTGCTGGCGGGAGTAGGTCACCCTAGGCCAGAAGAGGAAGGTATATTTGAAAAAATACGCCTATTAGGCGAAAAAACCGGGAGCAGGGTGAGCGAGCCGACACAGTAATACCTGGCAGACACCGAGATCTCTTGATATCTCGGGCGCGCTGTGAGACAGGAAGCGGGGAGTTGCCCAGCCAGTGCGCGCGAACGTACTGGCTGGGGCACTATACCTCCCGCGATCCCGCGAGATCTCAGGCCAGTGGAGAAGAAAAAATGGCACGCGAGACCTCGTGGCCCAGCGAGCGGCGCAGTGGAGAAGAAGATGGAGTTCCAGGCAAGATGGCACCCGTACTCAGACGGGGAGGACAGAGGTAACTAAAATGTGGGGGGGGGGGGCTGTGGATCCGCAGCTGTTGTAGGAAAACGGCGAGGGGTAACCCCCCCAGGCAAAAGGGAAGGAAGGAGCTTCCGATAAAGGTGTAGGGAATACAGAAACTGTGGGACAACAATTATACACCATTAACTATAATAACATTATATAGTAAATGAACTAAACTAAAGTCCCCTAAGCTACCCCATGTATATCCCACAATTGTATGAGTGGGAAAACAATAAAGGTAGCAGATGGGGACAAACGCCAAGAGAAAATAACAAGAGTGTACTTATCTGGAGTGGCAGCAGCAAAGAAAGAGGAGGATCCCAGTTGAGAGGGTCCATATATACAGGGACACTGGGGAGTTATTGTCATGGTTACCATTTGTATTTCTTTTTTCTCTTTGCTGCTATGTGGTTTCAGTAAAGAAAGGGTTAAGCAATAGGAGCCTCCGTGTCTTGATATTAAATGAATATAATCTTTAATAGAAAATATATCAGTATGTAAGGAGTTATCAAACTCCGTAGTTTTACGGGTAAATCCACAAGTTTTGCAGGGGTGACCCACACATTTAGTGAACCCAACAAATTTGAGCCATGTATCACTAGATGTTGTGGGGGTGCGGGAAAAGAAAGATGGTGATAAAATGTCAGCTAAAATTCTGGGCCTCCTATCTAGCGACATCCAATCGCTAGATAGGGCCTTCTGGGCCTATCTAGCGACATCCATTCTTAAGATAATCAAAGAGAATTTTATTGTCATAGAGTATAGGAAGACATTGTCTAATTGCTTGCTGTAATTCGGGAAATTGGCAACTAAACGTAAGTACCAAGGTGGGTATATCTGTCTTGTTAGTCTCAGTTGTTATACACCTGATATTTTTGCTTTTACTTTTGCTGGCATTAATGGTATTGGCCAATCGACTTGGATATTTTATGTCTTTTTTGAAAAGTAAATCCTCCCTATTTTTGGTGACAGCAATATTATAGGCCCTATGTAACATCCACTTGGGATTTTATTATGTGCGGGAAAAAGGATTGTCCGGGCTTGTACTATCTTGTTCCATGCCTCCAATAGTCTGTGGTTGAGGGTGTTTCCTTTTTTTTTTTTTATTATTTAATTTTTTACTTTCTTTCTCTCCTTCCCCTCTTTCCCCCTCCCTCCCCCCGCATCTGATTGGAGGATATGTTTTACAAGTTCGTCCGAGTTCCGGCCATCCACAGATCATGATTAAGAACCTTTTGGTTTGAAACATGTCGGTCTGACGGGAGGTGATGACCACTGCTTTTGTACATTGACTGTATCCTCGATGGAATAAAGATGATGCAGCACTTTAACATATTACGTGCTGGATGTTTCTTCTGTTTCAAGTGTTCATACTGAGCCATCCTTGGCTTGTCCATGCACTGTGGATTACTGGTGAGCTGGACTTTTACTCTTTCTATTGTAAAAGAATTGCAGGGTTCTATTGGCTAATGCAGGTAATATTGGGAATGCAGGTAATATTGGGAATATCTGAGGAATGGTACGTGCTAGAGAGCTGAGACCTGGTCTAAAACCTGTGTGCCAAATTTGTTGAAGATCGGTCCAGTCGTTTGGTTGCGCATAAAGAACAGACAGACAGAAACTCATTTCTATATATATATATATATATATAAAAGACAGGGATCAGAAACCTTCGGCACTCCAGCTGTTGTGAAACTACAACTCCCAGCATGCTCTTTCCACTTGTGTGGGAGTTTAGAGAGCAGGAGGTTGCGGACCCCTGATATAAGAGATATACTAGCAGAAGGACCCGGCTTTGCACGGGTATATTTCATGTATTTCATTTAATGTTTGTGTGTGAGGTTAAAAGATATCCACAGTGTTCTCCATTACAGTGACCTCTACAGCATCCCGCCCCTTTAACAGTGACTTCTACAGTACCCTGCACCCTTAACAGTGACCTCCACAGTACCCCGCTTCCTTAACAGTGACTTCCAGAGCAGCTGCCCCTTTAATAGTGGCATCCACAGTCCTCTGGCCCCTTTAAAGTGACCTCCACAGTGCTTGCCCTTTTATCGGTGACCTCCACAGCCGTCTGCCCCCTTAACAGTAACATCCACAGCGCCCGCCCCTTTAACAGCGACTTCCACAGTATCCCGTCTCCTTAACAATGATTTCCACAATAACCCACCCCCTTAACAGTGACCTCCACAGAGCTCCATTCCCTTAAAATGTGATCTCCACAACACGCCGCCCCCTTAACAGTGACCTCTACAGCACCCCGCCCCTTAACACTGACCTCCATAGATGACTGTCCCCTTAACTGTGATCTCCACAGCTCCCGCCCCTTTAACAGTGACTGCCACAGTACCCCGCTGCCTTACCATGACCCCCACAGTGGCTGCCTCTTTAATAGTGACCTCACAGTCCCCTGCCCCCTTAACAGTAACCTTTAACAGTGATCTCCACAGCACCCTCCCTCTTAACAGACTTCCACAGTGCCCGCCCCTTTAACAGTGACCTCCACAGTACGCCATTTCCTTAACAGTTATTTTCACAATAACCCGCCATTTAACTGTGACGTCCACAGCACTCCGCTAATTTAACAGTGTCATCCACAGCGCCCTGCCCCTTTAACGGTGACCTACACAGTAAAGAAAAATGGCTGGGTTGTCATGGAAACCTGGTGAAAGCTGTGTGTATGTCGAGACTAAGGGCCTGCAAGCTTTTATTGGCTGATAAGAGTGTATGGCAGTTGGGATATGAGTGAAAGACCTGCGGGTTTCTATTGGCTAATGCAGGTCATGTGATGGTGCCATATTTGCATTTTTTGGGAATATCTCAGGAACGGTAAGTCCTAGAGAGCTGCGACCCGGTCTAAAACCTTCCCGGACACCTGATGTACCTGTGTGTCAATCACAGGGCAGCACTCCGGACTTCAGTGAAGAAAAGTGGATCCTTTATTACACCAAATGCAACGTTTCAACTCAGCTCAATGGAGCCTTTGTCAAGCAGTAAAAACAGTGCTTCAATAAAGTATAAATAGCAAACCACAATAGTGTGCGTAATTATCAATCAATAAAATTATTAACATGATTAGCAATAAATACATTGTGAAAAAATACATGATACAGTGTACAGTGTCTACAATTCATGAACACTTCCCTAACAAAATATGTATATAACCATGATTAAGTGTAGACGTTGTGAATTCATAATAGTATATCTCTAAATTAATGATTGTACTCATGTGCAGAATAATGATGAATAAGTAATTAATTTTAAAAAAGCGTGAATCGCTCACCTTCCATAATAGAGCCCCATGTGGTTACATGCTGGCGTGTTCTGGCCAGCAGTGCGCCTACGTCATCATATAAACGCGAGAGTTCGATCATGTCCATGCGCACACGAGTGCGCTTCCGGGACTAAGTGATCCTCTAGCCAGGAACAAATATGGAGTCCGCGACTAACAAATAGCCTGTGCGCATGCGGATCGGGCACCTGATCCGTGGTCATGACGACCAAACGATCCAGTGCTGATGGTGAATGAAAGGATATATTGCATCATACATAGATTATCTGATATATTGTCCAAAATGAAACCTAGGGGCGTTCAATGGGGAGGTGCTAAAACCCCCCAACCTAAGTTGCTGGCTGCACCCCCACAACTGCGGAATCGGGTCCGAGGGCATATTTAGTGTCCGCGTTCCCGACTCCTAACACCACCTAAGGCATAATAAACTAGAATAAAGATGGCCACAGCATCAAGTCTAAGTTCACCCAGGAGGTACAGGCCCTAGCTGAGCACCAGGAACCTCTTCCTCCATGACCCCATAACTAAGTGAGTGGCACCAAGCAGCGTCACTCAACCTTTGTATTGGGTAAGGGAAACTCAGATACATGGCGGACCAACCTATATAATAAAAATATTATGATCTGCAACAGGCAAAGTCAGGCATAGGAGCTCAATCATAACAAATTAGGCTACTTTCAGACTGGCATTTGGTGCGGATCTGTCATAGATCTGCACAAACGCATTCGTTCAGAAAATACAACTGCATGCACCCGTTCAGAACGGATCAGTTTGTATTATCTTTAACATAGCCAAAACGGATCCATCTTAAACATCATTGAAATTCAATGGGGGACGGATCAGTTTTTTTTATTGTGCCCGTGAAAACGGATCCGTCCCCATTGAATTACATTGTGTGTCAGGGCGGTTCCGTTTGGCTCAGTTTCGTCAGACGGACACCAAAACGCTGCAAGAAGCGTTTTGGTGTCCGCCTCCAAAGGGGAATGGAGGCGGAACTCAGCCAAATTTATGCATTCTGAGCGGATCCTTATACATTCAAAATGCATTAAGGGAAAAACTGATCCGTTTTGGACCGCTTGTGAGATCCCTGAACGGATCTCACAAATGGAAACCAAAACGCCAGGAGAAACTAAGTATAACCACATGGAAGTCATCATTGTTGGGTGGCGTCTTCACGTTAGCTCGGTTCTGTTCAAAGATCTTCATAATGTTCTAAAATATACAAAAAAAGGGATTAGAATGTAATCAGTAAAGCACTGGTCTCATACCTACAGTTAACAAAATATAGGGGCATCTTAGAGGGCTCTAAATTCCACATTCAAACCCTTGGGTTTTAATGTTTGCAATTTCTAAATCCAAAAAAGTTCAAGTTTTTTTTAAATAGCTATCCGATCTCCCCCACGTCTGGGCATGGGTACCTGATAAATAATCCTAAAACGTAGGTCCCTTTAAGTGTGTTTTGCTTCTGTGAAATGCTGTTTTAATTCCTTATTTGTTATGATTGAGCTCCTATGCCTGACTTTGCCTGTGGCGGATCATAATATTTTTATTATATAGGTTGGTCCGCCATGTATCTGAGTTTCCCTTACCCGATACAAATGTTGAGTGATGCTGCTTGGTGCCACTCGCCTAGTTATGGGGTCATGGGAAAAGGGGTTCCTGGTGCTCAGCTAGGGCCTGTACCTCCTGGGTGAACTTAGACTTGATGCTGTGGCCATTTTTATTCTAGTTTATGATGCCTTCGGTGGTGTTAGGAGTCACAACACACCAGCATGTAACCACATGGGGCTCTATTATGGAGGGTGAGCGATTCACGCTTTTTTAATTAATTACTTATTCATCATTATTCTGTACATGAGTACAATCATTAATTTAGAGATAAACTATTATGAATTCACAACGTCTACACTTAATCATGGTTATATACATATTTTGTTAGGGAAGTGTTCATGAATTGTAGGCACTGTACACTATCATGTATTTTTTCACCATGTATTTATTGATAATCATGTTAATAATTTTATTGATAATTACGCACACCATTGTGGTTTGCTATATATACTTTATTGAAGCACCGTTTTCACTGCTTGACAAAGGCTCCATTGAGCTGAGCTGAAACGTTGCATTTGGTGTAATAAAGGATCCACTTTTCTTCACTGAAGTCCGGAGTGCTGCCCTGTGTTTGTTTATACTACAATTGGTGGATTAGTTTCTCCAGAATCCTATACAAGGACTTTTGCACCTGGAGTGCTTCTAACTCTTATTTATATATATATATATATATATATATATATACACACACACAGTACAAAAAGTTTGGACACACCTTCTCATTCAAAGAGTTTTCTTTATTTTCATGACTATGAAGGCATCAAAACTATGAATCAACACGTGGAATTATATACATAACAAACAAGTGTGAAACAACTGAAAATATGTCATATTCTAGGTTCTTCAAAGTAGCCACCTTTTGCTTTGATTACTGCTTTGCACACTCTTGGCATTCTCTTGATGAGCTTCAAGAGGTAGTCCCCTGAAATGGTCTTCTAACAGTCTTGAAGGAGTTCCCAGAGATGCTTAGCCCTTGTTGTCCCTTTTGCCTTCACTCTGCGGTCCAGCTCACCCCAAACCATCTCGATTGGGTTCAGGTCCGGTGACTGTGGAGGCCAGGTCATCTGGCGCAGCACCCCATCACTCTCCTTCATGGTCAAATAGCCCTTACTTTCCAAGTTTTCCCAATTTTTCGGCTGACTAACAGACCTTCATTTCTTAAAGTAATGATGGCCACTAGTTTTTCTTTACTTAGAATTTGTATTATGGCAAGAAAAAAGCAGCTAACAGACTATTCAATAGGACTATCAGCTGTGTATCCACCTGACTTCTCCTCAACGCAACTGATGGTCCCAACCCCATTTCTAAGGCAAGAAATCCCACTTATTAAACCTGACAGGGCACACCTGTGAAGTGAAAAGGAGATTTTTGTGAAACTCACCTGTAAAATCTTTTTCTCGTCTTTTCCATTGGGGGACACAGACCATGGGTATAGCTTGAGGTATTAGTAGGAGGGACACTATGCAAATGAAAGAGCTCCTCCTCCTCGGGCTATACCCCCCGACTCCACCAGGAGGAACTCAGGCGTTGCACAAGCAGTAGGAGAAGGAGCAAGAAAAAATTATGGAAACCATCGGACCAAGCCATAAGGTCCAACCATAAGCAAAAACTGAATTGAAGACCCCTCCTGCAACAGACAGAATGGGTGGGAGCTGTGTCCCCCAATGGAAAAGACGAGAAAAAGATTTTACAGGTGAGTTTCACAAAAATCTCCTTTTCTCGTGCTTTTTTCCATTGGGGGACACAGACCATGGGACGTCCTAAAGCAGTCCATGGGGTGGGAAAAAATCTCAGCACCGCCAGGAGGAACGTCCAACGGTCAAACAGGAACCACAGCCTGTAAAACCCTGCGGTCAAAGACAGCATCAGGGATGCAGCTGATAAAACTTCGTAAAGGAACGTAAGGACGACCAGGTGGCCGCCTTACGCAGCTTAGATGCAGAGGCACGATTGCGCCTTGCCCAGGAAGCCTTCACTACCCTAGTGGCGTGAGCAGCATTTCGTGCCGGGGGAACCCTAACACGAGCGCGACAACAGCAGAGCGGATCCATCGCGCCACAGTGACCTTGGAGGCCGCCAGACCCCTACGAGGTCCCTCAGAAACCACAAGGAGGAATCAGAACTGCGGACGTAAGTGGTAGCCGTGAGATACACTTCCAAGGCCCGGACGACAGCCAGGGAGTGTAGAGCGCGTTCCCTGGAGTTTGCCGGAGAAGGGCAAAAGGAGGGCAGGACAAGATCCTTGCTAAAGGTGGAAAGAAGAGACCACCTCGGGCAAAAAGGAGGGAACCGGACGGAACACAACCGTATCCTGGAGAAAAACTAGAAAGGGGCTCCTGGCGGGAAAGAGCGGCCAGCTCCGACACCCGTCTGATGGGAGATGTGGCCACAAGGAAGACCACTCTCCAGGAGAGAAAGGTCAGGGAGACCTCTCTCAGAGGTTCGAAAGGGGCCGTCTGCAGAGCGCGCAGGACCAAATTGAGATCTCAAGGAGGCAAAAGGGGAACATACGGGAACCGAATGTGCCACCCTCTGAAGAAAGAACTTCACAGGACCCATAAGAGCAAGGGACCCTTTAAAAAGGACGGCAAAGCCGAAACCTGACCCTTCAGGGAACCCAGCGACAGTCCCATCTCAAGTCCGGACTGAAGAAAAGACAGCACCATTGGGATGGAAAAGCGAGGGGAGGGAACCCCGAGTTCTCACAAAAAGTCATGAAGGCCTACTAGGTACGATAGTAATCCGGAAGGAAGCCGGCTTCCCCTGATCATGATTCTAACCACCGAATCCGAGAATCCCCTCTTCTTCAGGATGGCGGTTTCAACAGCCACGCCGTTAAACGAAGAGACCGTAGATTCCGGAGGAAGAGAGGACCCCGAGACAGTAGAACCTCCCTGTCGGGAAGAAGCCATGGGGCATCCGCCAGCATCCGAGCCACGTCCGAGAACCATGCGCGGTTAGGTCAATCTGGGGTGATGAGGACGGTCGAATACCATCCACCGCAATCTTGCGTAGACCCCTCGACAGAAGAGAAGCGGAAGGAAGACATAGAGGAGGCTGAAGACTTGCCACGGAGACACCAGCGCGTCCACCCCATACGCCTTCGGATCTCGGGCGCGAGCCGGAGACCTGGGAGCTTGTTGTTGAACCTATGATGACATCAGATCCACATCCGGACGGCACCACCTGCCACGCACGTCATCGCAGACACCCGGATGCAGAGACCCTCGCCTGGCTCCACCTTGTTTCGACTTAGAAAGTCCGCAGCCCAGATGCCTATTCCCGGAAGGAATACTGCTGGCCACACCGGAACGTGCGACTCTGCCCACAGCAGAATTTTTTACTTTATTTATTTATTTTTTTAATTTTTTTTTTACTTCCCGCATCACTGTCCGGCTGCGGTCCCACCTTGATGGCTGAAGTAATTCACTCTCAGCTCAAAGATGTTGATAGGGAAAACTATTCCGTTGCCGACCAAACCCCCAGAATCGAGTGGGACCGGAGAACGCCGCCCCAGCCAGAGGCAGGCATCAGCGGTCCAGGAAAAGAACGGGAGTAACGATCTTCCCGCCGTCAGGTTCTGTAGAAAAAAACAGAACGCGCCACCTGCAGATGTAAGCATACAGACCACGAGAGGTCTCGTCCCAGAGGGAAAGATCTCCTGTCGCGGCGACAGAGTGTGAGAAAAAAAATAAAAAAACTGGACATATGGTACGGCCTCGGAAGAGGCCACCACAAGACCGAGGACCCGTAGGTTCCCCCTGAAAGGAGAGACACAGGGAGCGCAGAAGGTGCGACACCGCCATCTGGATCCAGAAGACCTAGTTGTCTGAAAGAAAAAATCTCTTGGTCAAGGCATCCAAAAATATCCCCAGAAGGAGAGCTTCAGGGACGGGAGGAGAAGGATCGTGGAAGTCGATCAACCATCCGAGCTGTTTAATTTGAACAGTGATCCGGACGCCAAGAAATGTCCTTGGTGCGAGGAAGAGCCATCAAAGGCGCTAGGATCATGGTACAGACCCTAGGGGCAGTCGCTAACCCGAAAGGGAGGGCGAAATAAATACATAGAGTCGGCCACCCATGGCAAGCGCAGGAATCGTTGTGAGATTCTGTGATCGGGCCATGCGGACAGGCGTCCTGGAAGTCTACGGACGCGAGGAATTACCCTGAAGAAGAGAAACAATAACGGAGCAGAGGGATACCAATTGAAACCTCCTTATCCGGAGGCAAAAATTTGAGCAGCTTCGGATCCAGGGTCGGACGCACCGACCCCTCCTTCCTTGGAATGATGAACAGGTCTGAAAAGAAACCCGTGCCCTGTTCCTCTGGAGAAACCGGGGTAATAATACCCCTGGTCCAGAAGGGAAGAAACTGCCATCCAGAGATCCGAGGCGCGGAACGGATCCCCCGAAACGCTGGATGTAAACTATCTTGTAACCCGACGTTACAATTCTTAGAGCCCAGGCGTTCCTGAACATGAGCCCTCCAAACCTGTGGAAGTAGCAGGGAGGCCGACTGCGTCCTTGGACACCATGACGGCTGGGGCTTGAAGGGGGGAGGTTCCTGCGGGAGTCCTGTAGCCCCCCAAGCGGCGGGGCAGCGAAAGGACTGGTACTGGAACCGGAGGACCCGGTTAGAAAAGGACGTTAGGACGTAGGTGTGGAATGTAAGAGTTCTTGCCCCAGATAGCGGTAGGGAAGAACTCGTCCAGCTGAGCACTAAAAAACCTGGAAGCCTCAAAGGGGAGGTTAGTAAGAGGACACTTGGAGAAGCGTCAGCGTCCCACACTATTAACCCAACCTCTCTGTGCAGAATGACCGAGAGGGCTGCAATGCGGGTAAAGAGGGAATCAATGCCCATGGAAGCCTCGCAAAGGAATTTGGAAGACTGAGACACCTGGAGAACCAAATCCGGTGTGTCAGTAGACGCATCATGTTCCGCCAGGTTCAGGTGGTGGCGCTGCAACCACACTTGGGGAGAACACTGACCTAACGTGCCCGCCAGAGATAAATGGCTCTTGAGAGAGAATCTAGGCGCCTGTCCAGAACGTCCTGCAGAGAGGAGCCGGTAAGGACAGGGAAGGCAGTGATCCTGGACACTGGGGGATCCACCCTAGGGGAGAAGACCAGCCCTCCACACTGCTCAGTCGTAAAAGGAGGATCCTGTCCCAGGTTCTGGGTATGACATCGGAAATTCCTCATGGATAGGAAAAAATGCGGCAACCTATGGCTTCTTGGACAGAAAACCAAAAAAGGGGGGAACTCCCGCGTAGAGGAGAATCCCCTTGGAGATTACAGGTGTCACGGACAGCCGCTACTAAGTCCGCCAAACGTGGGGAGCTTAGGCGGAGGGACCCGCTCCATGACCTCGTCCGAGCCGGACAATCCCCCTTCAGACCTGCGCTCCTTAGGGGGGGGAGAGTCGTCTGAACACACCTCTAGACGAGGGGGGAAAACGGAGTCATCCAAGATGGATGCTACCGCTCACGCTGCCTCTTATTAGTCAGGCGACCTCAGCGGGAACCACTGCGGGGAGACGGAGTGGTAGGGGCCACTGGATTGGCAACTGCCATACGGTCCAAAAAGGACATGGCTGCCTTGGCGACTCAGACCAAATCAGCGGCCGCGCAGGACCTGGCAGATGCCCAGGCGGGTACCGCCAGCTCTGCTGGGACAGAAATAAGCATTTTTCCCACTTTTTTTTTTTTTTTTTTTAAAGGCTGAAAGTGGTTTGAACTCAGAAAGCCTGGACTGGGGCAACAGCCTTATCACTGAGATACCAGCTTGCCTTAGGAGCTGGGTTGGGCAGGAAGGAGATCCTGTCCAGGGCCAGGGCAGGAGGCACAAACACCAGTGGTCTAACAGGACCCCATTGGAGCCTGAGAAGGTGACTTGGCTTAGGCATGATAACAACTATGCAAGAATCTACAGTTGCAGTTAGAGAAAAGAAACCTTAAAAGTGTCTTCTGGGAATCGAACTAGAGATTGTTCACATCAGAAGCAAGGCATTTATACACACACATACACAGCTAGACAGCTGTTCAGAGAGAAGCAGATTGAATAGGGTTAAAATGCCACCAGTATGGTGCTGCACATGAAAAAAGAAATGGTAAAATGACACAGCCCATTTAGGCTGACACCCTTAATCCATGTTCAGAGAGAAGCAGGGGAGCGGATAGGAGCGTGGGAACCTTTGTAGCAGACGGAGGAAGATGCCGGAGCGAAGCGCTAGGCTCCGCCCCCCGGCCGCGTCAGGCTCCGCCCCCCGGCCGCATCATAGAAGCGCGAAAAAATTGCGCGCTCCACTCCCTGTGCTTCCTGAAAACATGTCCCCCAGTGCCGAACACAGCAAAGCGGGGGTTAACAAGGAACGCACGCCTGCCTGCAGTTGCAGCCCAAAATCCTTGTTCTGTCCAAGGTTAGCTGGCGCCGCCGGGGAAAAGTCATGCCTCATAAAGGGGGAGCAGAGAGTCCCAGCAGGGAAATAAGCCAGTATAGTGCCTCCATGCCCCAGAACCCCCGGACAGAGAACATCCTCAGTTCACCCAGGCGGCCCATAGACATAAGACAGGGAGGGGAGGGGAAGCAGAGCGATTGCAGTAACAGCCACGCCGTTATACTTATCTGCTCCTGCAGTCTTCTCCCTCCGTTCAGGACCAGCAGGGCTCACCTCTTCAGACGTCTGACTCCAGGAGTGCAGTGCTCTGGGAGGAGGGCAGCAGCAGGTGACCCAGGAGCTGGTGGGATGCCAGAGCTAACAGGTCGAGCCCGGTTCCACTTATCTTCTTGGGGGGAAATGGAGGCAGCCAGGCAACGTCCCAAAGACGGCGGCGGGCACTCCACGGGGGACCAGGAAGGCGCCATGCCGACCTGTGTCCCCATCTAGAATAAAAATAACAAAAAGGAGTAGAATCAGAGAGTGTCAACCTCCTTCACCAGACACTAAGCAAAGACTGAGTTCCTCCTGGTGGAGTCGGGGGGGTATAGCCCGAGGAGGAGGAGCTCTTTCATTTGCATAGTGTCCCTCCTACTAATACCTCAAGCTATACCCATGGTCTGTGTCCCCCAATGGAAAAAACCACGAGAAAAACATTTCAGGGGACTACCTCTTGAAACTCATCAAGAGAATGCCAAGAGTGTGAAAAGCAGTAATCAAAGCAAAAGGTGGCTACTTTGAAGGACCTAGAATATGACATATTTTCAGTTGTTTCACACTTGTTTGTTATGTATATAATTCCCCATGTGTTAATTCATAGTTTTGATGCCTTCAGTGTGTGAATCTACAAATTTCATAGTCATGAAAATAAAGAAAACTCTTTGAATGAGAAGGTGTGTCCAAACTTTTGGTCTGTACTGTATATATATATATATATATATATATATATATATATATATCTGCTATGGAGGGGGAGAGGAGCTGTAGAGGTCACTGTTAGGGGGAAGACACTGTTTTTGTCAATAAGTGGACATACTTTTGAGAGGAATACAGTAGAGTGATCATTGGTAGTTTTCATGGCGATATTGTGTCCATGGTTGCAAAGAGGGCTCTCATTGTTTAAGAAAATCAATTCACTGCCTACCTGACAAATTATCATGCCTAAATTCATTATTCCAATATTTATATATGGAAATTTTCTAACTCTATTATGTTGGATGATATGTAGTGGATTTGATTACGTCCTCCTTGTATTTGCATTAATTCCATGTCAGAGAAAGTCCTTCCATATGGATAGTTATTCAAGTCCTTTAGCTGCTGCACCATCCTTTTCTAATTCCATCTATAAACCACGTTAGTTTCATAATTCATTTTTACTTTGTTGTATTTCTTATTTCTAATCTAATTTTCATTTTTTTGTCATACACTGGATAATTCTACATAATCTGCTAGACCTTTAAACTGTTCTAACTCCAATTTATATTCCTTTGTATTCACACTCAATGCCTGTAATTTCTTTTTCCTTATATTAATAATGAAATGCATCAAATTAAAAGTACCATGGTTCAAAAATTCCTCCTGTGCAAAGAAAACAAGGATATCAGACATTTTTCTCATCTGCATTGAACTGCACCTCAAATCTTCTGGGATGATTTTCTCTTTTCCATGATTTTCAAGGGAAGTATTAATCTCACCATCAGAATATCAAAATTATTTAAAATGGGCCTATGTCTAAATGTGACTGAATGTTAATAGACAGATCGGTAATTGTCTGATCTGTATAACTAGAGGGTCAGCTTGCCCTCCTAGTAAGTCACACACACACTATTTGGATACGGCCACACACAGCTTTTTGGCTTCAGCTTCAGGCCAAGCCAGAAGTGGATCCACCAGGAAGGAGTTCAGTTTGGGTCCTTCTACCCTCAATACTCCTTCATACCTCCACTTCCAACCCAACCTCAGTCTCACATACGGACACTGGCCCTGTCATGTGGCCTGGGTGTGACTGCTAAGTGTAGATCTATTTCATGCATTTAATTTCACACGCCTCTACACACAGGCCACAGATTGACCAACAAAGCTATTCATGCACCCCAACACCATCTCTAATATTTAAATTAATATGCAAATTATTTAGGGGCTTATAGAAAAACACACAGTGCCCCACTCGCAAACAGATGCACAGTAGCACTAGCCCCACTAATAGCAAATACACTAACACAAACTGCACTTAAAAATTGAGGTTACTAGGCTCGTTCAGGGCACAAGGCAAAACCATTAACAATATGTTGTAAACCTTTCAGTCCCGGAGAGTTTTTAGTTTTTGCGTTTTGTGTGTTTTTCACTCCCTGCCTTATAGGGCCATAACTTTTATATTTTTCCGTTCACATTGCCATATGAGAGCTTGTTTTTTGCGGGACAAGTTGCATTTTATAATTCCACCATTTGATATTGCATACGATGTAGAAGGGAGCTGGAGAAAAGTTCTAAATGGGCTGAAATTGGAAAACAATGCAATTACTCAACAGTTTTATGGGTTTTGTTTTTACGACGTTCCCTATATGGTAAAATTGACCCGTTACTTTCATTCTCCAGGTCAGTATGATTATGGTGATACCACATATGTATAGTTTTTCTTGCATTTTTACCCCTTAAGGACACACGACGTATCGGTACGGCATGTTTCCCGAGTCCTTAAGGACACATGACGTACCGGTACGTCATGTGTTGTTCCGATCACTGCCGCCCGGCCGGCTGTGATCGGAACAAGGTGCCTGCTCAAATCATTGAGCAGGCACCTCGGCTAAATGCGCGGGGGGGTCCCGGGACCCCCCGATGTCCGCGATCGCAACAAGCCGCAGGTCAATTCAGACCTGCGGTTTGTTGCACTTTCTGCAGTTTCTGATCGCTGCGGTCCCTGACCGCGGCGATCAGAAACTTTAGTGTGGCGAAAATATATATTTATCACCCCCCCCCCCCTCACCTCTGAATGATTTTAGCCCGGTGGGAGGTGCAGGGGGGGTGTTGCGGGCGGTGGGGGCGGTGCGGGAGGCGGGCGGTGCGGCAGGCGGGATCGCGATCCCCCGCCCGCCTCCCATTGAATAATCGTTGGTGTACAGTGGGTATACCAGGGTGCCAGCACATTGCTGGCACCCTGGTATAAACGGCTGACATCGGTGATGCGATGTCAGCCGTTTAACCCTTTCCATACAGCGGTCCGTACGGACCGCTGTATGGAAAAAGTTAACAGTAAGAGGGAGCTCCCTCCCTCTCCGATCGGGGGGCGGCTGTGCCTTTGCAGCCCCCCGATGGGAGAGGGAGAGAGCTCCCAGACAACCCCCCGCCAGCCCCGTCCTCACCCTTCCCCGTCTGCGAAGTTTTGGCAGACAGGGAAGGTTCCCATGGCAACAGGACGCCTCTTAGGCGTCCTGCTGTCCATGGTGCTGAACAGATCTGTGCTGAAAGCATAGATCTGTTCAGTGTAAGTAAAATACAGTGCAGTACCCTATATAGAGTACAGTACTGTATTATACAGACATCAGACCCACTGGATCTTCAAGAACCAAGTGGGTCTGGGTAAAAAAAAAAGTGAAAAAAAGTGAAAAAAATGTAAAAATCAAAAAACACATTTATCACTGATTAAAAATTAAAAAAATAAAATTCCCTACACATGTTTGGTATCGCCGCGTCCGTAACGACCTGATCTATAAAACGGTCATGTTACTTTACCCGAACGGTGAACGCCAAAAAAATTAAAAACTATGATGAAATTGAAATTTTGCCCACCTTACCTCCCAAAAAAAGGTAATAAAAGTGATCAAAAAAGTCGCATGTACGCCAAAATTGTAACAATCAAACCATCATCTCATCCCGCAAAAAATGAGGCCCTACTTAAGATAATCACCCAAAAACTGAAAAAACTATGGCTCTTAGACTATGGAAACACTAAAACATCATTTTTTTTGTTTCAAAAATGAAATCATTGTGTAAAACTTACATAAATAAAAAAAAAGTATACATATTAGGTATCGCCGCGTCCGTATCGACCGGCTCTATAAAAATATCACATGACCTAACCCCTCAGGTGAACACCGTAAAAAAAAAAAAAACGGTGTAAAAAAAGCCATTTTTTGTCATCTTACGTCACAAAAAGTGTAATAGCAAGCGATCAAAAAGTCATATGCACCCCAAAATAGTGCAAATCAAACCGTCATCTCATCCCGCACAAAATGAGACCCTACTTAAAGAGGACCTTTCATCAGTATAATTTTACTAAACTAACAACCCTACCTAATAGTGCGGCATCCACTGATGTTCCCCCTTTTTTTTTTTTTTTTTTAAATCGACCCCCGAATGTTGAAATAATAGCCCTGTTAGTCCTGCTGCAGCGCCTGTCACTCAAGCGCTTTTTTGTATGGGGCGTTGCTAAAGTTTTTTCTTTGCTATGGGCCTTGGCTGAGAGTGCAGCCAATCAGAGCGCTCCTCTCTCAGCCAGGCAGAAGGAGCTAAAGTTCTCGCGAGAACTTTAGCTTCACAACATCCTGTTGCAGCGAAAGATCAGATTGACCGGCCGAGGGACGCGACGGGTGTGGAAGCAGCGGTACGAGCGGCAGGGTAAGTATCATAATCATCCCCTAGACATCGAGCAAATAAGTAGCTGCCACAGCACCCCACTGGCAACGAGCATTATGGGGGTCTTGATCATGGACCCCCACCGGCAATCACTATGGGGGTCATAATCATGGCCCCAGCAGAAACCCCCCCCCCCCCCTCTGGCAACGAGCATTATGGGGGTCATGATCATGGACCCCCATATGTAATTAGTATGGGTGTCATAATCATGCCCCCCCAGCAAACCCACCCCCCTCTGGCAACGAGCATAATGGGGGTCATAATCATGGACCCCCACCCCCACCTGGAAATAAGCAATAAGGGGGTCTTGATCATGGCCCCCCCAGCAAAACCCACCCCCCTCTGGCAACGAGCATAATGGGGGTCATAATCATGGACCCCCACCCCCACATGGAAATAAGCAATAAGGGGGTCTTGATCATGGCCCCCCCAGCAAAACCCACCCCCCTCTGGCAACGAGCATTATGGGGGTCATTATCATGGACCCCCACATGGAAATAAGCAATAAGGGGGTCTTGATCATGACCCCTCCAGCAAAACCCACCCCCTTCTGGCAACGAGCATTATGGGGGTCATTATCATGGACCCCCACCCCCACATGGAAATAAGCAATAAGGGGGCATGATCATGGCCCCCCAGCAAAACCCACCCCCCTCTGGCAACGAGCATAATGGGGGTCATAATCATGGACCCCCACCCCCACATGGAAATAAGCAATAAGGGGGGCATGATCATGGCCCCCCCAGCAAAACCCACCCCCCTCTGGCAACGAGCATTATGGCGGTCATTATCATGGACCCCCACATGGAAATAAGCAATAAGGGGGGCATGATCATGGCCCCCCCCCAGCAAAACCCACCCCCCTCTGGCAACGAGCATTATGGGGGTCATTATCATGGACCCCCACCCGGAAATAAGAAATAAGGGGGTCTTGATCATGGCCCCCCCAGCAAAACCCACCCCCCTCTGGCAACGAGCATTATGGGGGGTCATTATCATGGACCCCCACCCCCACATGGAAATAAGCAATAAGGGGGTCTTGATCATGACCCCCCCAGCAAAACCCACCCCCCCTCTGGCAACGAGCATAATGGGGGTCATAATCATGGACCCCCACCCCCACATGGAAATAAGCAATAAGGGGGTCATGACCCCCATAGGCAGACAGCAATAAGGGGGTAATGATCATGACCCCCCCAGCAATCAGTGTCACCTTGTTATTTTCAAAAACTAAAATAATATACCTAGTTATATTATTATTATTATAATAAAGTAAACAATTGATCTAATGTAATAAAATAATACATATAAAATATTTTTTTCAGGTGATGGTATAACTTTCAATTTATAATTTTAACTTTTCTAAATTTTTTACAGTGGATTTTCAGTTAGTCAATTCAGGGCAGCAACCCTGACTGGTAAGTTGTATTCCGACAATCATCGGAAGAAGAACAAACATGTTGCGTGAAGTTTCCCAGTTCAAAAAACCAATACACGTTGGTATTGCGTTGTTTGCTAGTTCTACGTTCCATCATTATATTTTTTATAATTTTGATATATAGACAAGGGTAAGTGTACAGGCAGGGTAAGTATGGAAGACCTAATTTTATTTCATTTATAAAATAAATGTTTCAAGAAAGAAAATGTACAAAGTTATTTGGATGGGAATATCGTTATTTTTTAAAAATCTATTTATAATCGTTCAATGTTTTTCATCTAATATGGTAAGTTTGAGTTTACCTTATAACATGTATCCAAATAATATGCATTTTTTAAATTTTTCTTTTTTTTTTACAACAGGAATTGACAAAATGCCGAACTCTTGTTGGGTAAAAAATAGTTTATTCCAGCCTGGCAGTATACTGAATGGCCACGAAATCAAATTACATTGCTTTCCCAACTTTAGGGAGAGAATATTAGATTGGTTTCGAATCTTAATTCCTTCTGGAGAGGTAGAAGTTATTTCTCTAGCAGAGGAAATTCAAGGTTACAAAAAAAAGATACAATAAGTATCATATTTGTTCGCTACATTTTTCTGATGATAGTTTTATAGTCAACGCTGGCGGACGTTCACTTCGGCCAGTAGCAAACCCTTCATTTTTTGAAAAATTTCTTGATTCCGAAAGAGAAGTTTTAGAGTCAAAAATTTCCAAGAAAAAACGACTTCACAATCCAACAGGTTCCCAGCAGTCGGTTACTCCTTCATCATCAGAATCATCAATTCCAAATGAATCTCGTGGTCATACTGTATCCATATCGTCCATGCAAGTTCAACAAGTATTTGAGAATGTGGAAAATCTAATTTCCAAATTCACGGATGCTTCAACTCAGACAGAGTTGAATTTGACAAATTCTATAATTATTAGTAAAGATAAAAATCTTACACTTAGGGAAGAAGAATCACCTTTACGTGAACATACAAATATTGATCATGAATCCACCCCATTGCCTGATTGTTCTCAATTCCAAAATCGTCACAAAATTAATCCATTTTTAAGACTTCTTTCTCCTATTGTATTTGAAAATGAAAAGATCTCCCAGCCACCGGAAGAAGATGGCAATAATGATGATCTGGTTAGTGGGATATTTCCGTTGACAGGTGACTTCGAGGATTCATACAATATTAGCAGTCTGGCTGACGCAGGGGAAATTCGTGATTCAAGAGACCACACATATGACCCTTTGATGGTAAGCCACTCCTCTTCTGATCAATTTGCTTTACAGTCTATGTTAGAAATTGAGCATGATAATTCTTTTCAAGATATTCAATATAAAAACATTGTAAAAGACACTAAATTGATTGTGAACGAAAGTTGTCTCGATGTACTGCTACGTCAGGTGAAGTGTCGGTATGTTGATTGCAATCTGTGTTTTCAATTTCAAAAGAAAGGAAAGGATCAGCTGTAATAATTCGCGGTAGTTGTTGTAGCGGACATTCGTCTTTATTATGGCATACACAGCCTAAAATTGGACGTTTCTGGAGTGGAAATGTCCTTTTGGCAGCGTCAATACTCTGCAGTGGCCTAAACTATCAAAAAGTTCAGGAGTTGTTTGGAATTTTTTGCTTGAGCACATTTTCTGAGACCACATATTACCGTTACCAAACCAAATTTCTGTTCCCTGCTATCGATATTGCCTGGAAGCAAGAAAAAAAAAAAAATACAGGAAGATTTGCATGGTTTTCCAATTTGTTTAGCGGGAGATGGTCAATGTGATAGCCCCGGCCACTCCGCTAAATATTGTATTTACACTGTTATGGACCTGTACACTGAAAAAATTATAGATTTTGAAGTTGTACACAGAGGCCAGTGCAGTTCATCGGTAGCTATGGAGAAGTTTGGATTCCAAACAGTAATGGAACGAGTTAAAAACAATGGATTTGACATATGTGTATTTGTCTCTGATAGACATGTCAGTATTCAAAAATTGATGCGCGAGGTGTACACTGACATAGATCATCAGTTTGACATTTGGCACTACGCTAAGTCAATCAAGAAACGATTAATCAAGGCAAGTAACGGAAGAGCCGGAAAGGATCTAAAACCATGGATAGAAAAGATTGTCAACCATTTCTGGTGGTGTGTTAAAACGTGTGACCACAATGCTTTTTTTTTCCGGGAAAGATGGAATTCTGTTCTACATCATGTAGCCAACAGACATGAATGGGAAGATGGAGAACACTATAATAAGTGTGCCCACGAAGAACTGCGACCTGAAGACACGTCAGTTTTGTGGCTTAGAAAGGAAAGTACTGCTTTTCAAAAATTAGAAGAAATCATCAAAAATGAACAAATGACGAGCGATGTACCACACCTGATCCGAAATTGCCACACTGGACCTCTTGAAGCCTTCCACAGTTTAGTTTTAAAGTACAGAACAAAAAGAATACATTTTGATATAGATGGAATGGAAACACGAACCAAACTGGCAATTTTGGCACACAATAATAATCTAGGAAGACCACAAGCAGTTGTTCACTTCCCAACTTCTGTGTCACAACCCATTGGAACAAGAAGAACAAAATTATTACTTCCGAAGGGAAAAAAACACTGGAAGGTGAAGAACGTTTACGAAGCAATGAGCGTTGAACATGTTACTCCGATTTTAGTTGATTGTTTGAAGTTAGCTGTAGGAGACATCACAGCAGAATGGAAGAGTCGAACACCTGATCTTCCACCCAACATTGCTAATGTAGAACGGCCGAAAAAGGAAGACATTCTACGGCAACATTGGTCACGTTTTCGAAAAAACTAATACAGTTCATCTGGGTTAAAAAAAAAAAATTATTTGAAGAAAAATAATAAATCCTGCTTTTCCGTTACTTTCATGTTCAGAAAAAAGTTATTTTTTAGATTGTTTCGAGAACTAACTTTGTTGTTTAGTTATTTTACTTTAGTTCAATCAGTTGATATTCGTTTACCGAGACGGGACTGCACCACTAATGTAAAGGGTAAGGATAGCAAAAGTAGATCTGGCTCAAGGCAGTGACCATTATGCTTTTCCAATCAAAAGTTGTTGTAACTTTACTTTTTTATTTTTAGACATTATACCTGAGTGTAGGATAAGTGCTGTCAAGCCATGGAGTCAAGGGGATCCGATTAGACTCCAAGGTGTGTTCGCTGACAGTCTTATAATGTCGCTACAGTCCCATGATTGACCCTTTTCCTCTCACAGAGACAGCGCTGCAGTACATTTCATATTCTGACCATGTCTTTTGTCCACAGCCTGACAGTAAACTGTACCAGCGTGTAGGACATGCCCGGGAAGGAAGAACAAGTTTCCTGCCAGCCGTGGAGTCAAGGGGATCCGATTAGACTCCAAGGTGTGTTCACTGACAGTCTTATAATGTCGCTACAGTTCCCATGATTGACCCTTTTCCTCTCACAGAGACAGCGCTGCAGTACATTTCATATTCTGACCATGTCTTTTGTCCACAGGCTGACAGTCGAGGAACCACATTGACGGACTTGACCTGGATCTACCATATCATACTTTTAATTTGAAATTATATAATGCCATTGTTTTTTATGAGAAATTTAAAATTTTAAAAAAAATTTAAAAATAAATGACATTATAAATTTTATGGATATCCTTTGCATAACTGTAATGAAATGTCAGAAAGCAAAACAATTTTTTAATTTATGATTGTTTTCTATCTTTGACATTTTTGCATATTACAAAACATTATCTTTGTCGATATTTTAGATATTTCCTGTTGGCAAGGACGTTACTATATACCACTTTCTTACAGATGTGTAAGAAATATCCATAAACTTAGTGTGACGTTTGGTAAAGGCTAGGGGTCCCTTCACACTAGCGACATGGCCATTCATCGGGACATAGCCTGAAAGAAAATTTTTTATTTTATAAATCTGAACACTCTCTAAAATTATGGAGGCTTTTGGCGTCACACTGCGAGAGCTTGAGGTACTAACAATAAAGAATGTTTGAATTGCAGTACACTTTGGTCTGCCTATAGTCAATGGTGACAGAGGGCCATCTCGTCAATAATCCTTATAAGTAGCTGTGTAGATCCCTAATCATTTTCACCTGCCCAGATAGCCTGACCAAGTTCCATTCCGCAAGTGTGAAGGTACTCTGAGGGGATATGGAGGAGGCCTTTTTTTATAATAAAATATGATGTGTTTTTCTGACTAATTTCTGTACATATTATTTTTCTGCAATGTATAATGTTTCTGAACATTGAATAGCCAAATATTATGCTGTAACTTTCAGTTTTTTGGATATTTATTAATAAAAAGTAAAAAAATACGTTCTAAAATTGTTACTTTATTACATAACTAGATAAATTTACAGTCTTTTCATAATATATTATAACGTTACTCCATTGCTAGATACTCTGCAGGCTCCTCTCTGAACATTAGAAATCCGCAATAATCTTGAAGTGGGTCAGGAAAAACTTCTCTTATGATCGTCACTGCACAAGAAGGAATAGGGCGTCTTCTTCCAACGCCAAGATAGCCATGTATCCAAGCTGTAAAGCCACGATATGCTGTTTTTCTTAGTAGCCTAAAAAATATAAAAAAGTATATTGAATTTAAAATTAGACAATATAATAATTAGGTAAACCTATGGTTGGGTGTTCAGATCAAAATGTTGCAGATTTTGTTTTCATGGAAGTAAATACACGAATAAGAACACCTGTTCAATTCTTTATCTGGAGGGGGACGAAGCACTTCTCCAATTGCCCACATGGACACCTCCACCCTTCCGCGATCTTGACAAAATTGTTGGAAATATTCATGTTCAATTACGCAACCGTTTTCAGTTACATACGGTTCAATATTTGAAATTTCTTTACAACAGATCGATTCTATGGCGGTTGGCATCGGTTTACAGTTAGTACACGTGCACCATTCGTTATTTCCAACTCTACTACTGTCCGACTCTTCATTTTCAATGCTCCCAACACTGTTATCTAATGTGGAACGAGTGGGGTTTTCTGGAAAACACGGTTCAGATTTATTCGTGACCCCGTACTTCTGTTGAAGACGTTTCTTTAGCCACTCCAACTATAACAAAAAATAAAAATAAATAGGATAAACAATGACCAGCCTGATAGGATGATAATCCATTATCAACTTTTATTTTTATTTGTGAATTTACTTTTTCTGATCTTGCCGCAAAAACACTTGGTGGTAATTCATCAGACGAATTATCCATTTTCAGATCTGAGAATAATAAAAAAAAAAATTTAATAAATGCATCTTATCAATTACATTTTTTTGTAATAATAGAACTATAGTAGGATCATGTAGTGAATTTATGAGGTAGTGCTCACTGTTTTAAAACGCTGTAACATGTTAGTGCTGTCTGTGGGGTGGTGGGGGTCCATGATAATGACCCCCATAATGCTCTTTGCCAGAGGGGGGGGGGGTTTTGCTGGGGGGGCCATGATCAAGACCCCCTTATTGCTTATTTCCATGTGGGGGTCCATGATTATGACCCCCATTATGCTCGTTGCCAGAGGGGGGTGGGTTTTGCTGGGGGGGCCATGATCAAGACCCCCTTATTGCTTATTTCCATGTGGGGGTCAATGATTATGACCCCCATTATGCTCGTTGCCAGAGGGGGGTGGGTTTTGCTGGGGGGGCCATGATCATGCCCCCCTTATTGCTTATTTCCATGTGGGGGTCCATGATAATGACCCCCATAATGCTCGTTGCCAGAGGGGGGTGGGTTTTGCTGGGGGGGCCATGATCAAGACCCCCTTATTGCTTATTTCCATGTGGGGGTGGGGGTCCATGATGACCCCCATTATGCTCGTTGCCAGAGGGGGGTGGGTTTTGCTGGGGGGGGCCATGATCATGCCCCCCTTATTGCTTATTTCCATGTGGGGGTCCATGATAATGACCCCCATAATGCTCGTTGCCAGAGGGGGGTGGGTTTTGCTGGGGGGGCCATGATCAAGACCCCCTTATTGCTTATTTCCATGTGGGGGTGGGGGTCCATGATTATGACCCCCATTATGCTCGTTGCCAGAGGGGGGTGGGTTTTGCTGGGGGGGCCATGATCAAGACCCCCTTATTGCTTATTTCCATGTGGGGGTGGGGGTCCATGATTATGACCCCCATTATGCTCGTTGCCAGAGGGGGGTGGGTTTTGCTGGGGGGGCCATGATCAAGACCCCCTTATTGCTTATTTCCAAGTGGGGGTGGGGGTCCATGATTATGACCCCCATTATGCTCGTTGCCAGAGGGGGGTGGGTTTGCTGGGGGGGCATGATCATGACACCCATACTAATTACATATGGGGGTCCATGATCATGACCCCCATAATGCTCGTTGCCAGAGGGGGGGGGGTGGTTTCTGCTGGGGCCATGATCATGACCCCCATAGTGATTGCCGGTGGGGGTCCATGATCAAGACCCCCATAATGCTCGTTGCCAGTGGGGTGCTGTGGCAGCTACTTATTTGCTCGATGTCTAGGGGATGATTATGATACTTACCCTGCCGCTCGTACCGCTGCTTCCACACCCGTCGCGTCCCTCGGCCGGTCAATCTGATCTTTCGCTGCAACAGGATGTTGTGAAGCTAAAGTTCTCGCGAGAACTTTAGCTCCTTCTGCCTGGCTGAGAGAGGAGCGCTCTGATTGGCTGCGCTCTCAGCCAAGGCCCATAGCAAAGAAAAAACTTTAGCAACGCCCCATACAAAAAAGCGCTTGAGTGACAGGCGCTGCAGCAGGACTAACGGGGCTATTATTTCAACATTCGGGGGTCGATTTTAAAAAAAATAAAAAGGGGGAACATCAGTGGATGCCGCACTATTAGGTAGGGTTGTTAGTTTAGTAAAATTATACTGATGAAAGGTCCCCTTTAAGATAATCGCCCAAAAACTGAAAAAACTATGGCTCTTAGACTATGGAGACACAAACTTTTTTTTGTTTTAAAAATGAAATCATTGGGTAAAACTTACATAAATTAAAAAAATTGAATACATATTAGGTATCGCCGCGTCCGTGACAACCTGCTCTATGAAATTACCACATGATCTAACCTGTCAGATGAATGTTGTAAATAACAAAAAAAAAACGATGGCAAAAAAGCTATTTCTTGTTATCTTGCCGCACAAAAAGTGTAATATAGAGCAACCAAAAATCATATGTACCCTAAACTAGTACCAACAAAACTGCCACCCTATCCCGTAGTTTCTAAAATGGGGTCACTTTTCTGGAGTTTCTACTCTAGGGGTGCATCAGGGGGGCTTCAAATGGGACATGGTGTCAAAAAAACAGTCCAGCAAAATCTGCCTTCCAAAAACCGTATGGCATTCCTTTCCTTCTGCGCCCTGCCGTGTGCTCGTACAGCAGTTTACAACCACATATGGGGTGTTTCTGTAAACTACAGAATCAGGGCCATAAATAATGAGTTTTGTTTGGCTGTTAACCCTTGCTTTGTAACTGGAAAAAAAATATTAAAATGGAAAATCTGCCAAAAAAGTGAAATTTTGAAATTGTATCTCTATTTTCCATTAAATCTTGTGCAACACCTAAAGGGTTAACAACGTTTGTAAAATCAGTTTTGAATACCTTGAGGGGTGTAGTTTCTTAGATGGGGTCACTTTTATGGAGTTTCTACTCTAGGGGTGCATCAGGGGGCTTCAAATGGGACATGGTGTCAAAAAAACTGTCCAGCAAAATCTGCCTTCCATAAACCAAACGGCGCATCTTTCACTCTGCGCCCCGCTGTGTGGCCGTACAGTAGTTTACGGCCACATATTGGGTGTTTCTGTAAACGGCAGAGTCAGGGCAATAAAGATACAGTCTTGTTTGGCTGTTAACCCTTGCTTTGTTAGTGGAAAAAATGGGTTAAAATGGAAAATTAGGCAAAAAAATGAAATTCTCAAATTTTATCCCCATTTGCCAATAACTCTTGTAGTACAATATGTGACGAAAAAACAATCTCAGAATGGCCTGGATAAGTCAAAGCGTTTTAAAGTTATCACCACTTAAAGTGACACTGGTCAGATTTGCAAAAAATGGCCTGGTCCTTAAGGTGAAATAAGGCTGTGTCCTTAAGGGGTTAATACTAAAGAAAAAAGAAAAACCTTGAAATATAAATCTATATTTTTTTCGTTTTATCGCCATATTCTGACCCCCTATATCTTTTTTTTTTTTATTATGTATATGGAGCTGTGCGAGGACTCATCTTTTGCAGGATCATCTGTACTTTTCATTGATACCATTTTGGGGTGTGTATGACTCTTTAATTTTTTTGAGGGAGGTGAAGTGACCAAAATGGCAAATCTGCCATTTTGGCTTTTTTCCCCCCATTTCACTGTTTGCTGTATGGGATAAATATTTGAATAGTACGGGCAATTCTCATACAGCAATGCCCATGATGTAGTCTTTGTTGTTTTCAAATTTTTATTTACATTTTGGCGAAAGGGAGGTCATTTGAATCTTTTTATTTTTAAACATATTTATTTTTTTAAACATTTTTATAGTTTCCATAGGGAACTATAACCACAAATCATTAGATTGCTTCTCTCATACACTCCAATGCATTAGCATTGGAGAGTATAAGAAATACACTGTTGGGGTCATTTATCAAACTGGTGTAAAGTAGAACTGGCTTAGTTGCCCATAGCAACCAATCAGATTCCACCTTTCATTTTTGACATCTCTGTTGGAAAATAAAAGGTGGAATCTGATTGGCTGCTATGGGCAACTAAGCCAGTTCTACTTTACACCAATTTGATAAATGACCCCATGTTCCTATGGGACCCTGCCACAGGCCTTTTGACCACAGTATCTGGAAGGCTAAGGCCCCTTTCATACGGGCGAGTATTCCGCACGGATGCGATGCGTGAGGTGAACGCATTGCACCCGCACTGAACACCGACCCATTCATTTCTATGGGGCTGTTCACATGAGCGGTGATTTTCACGCATCACTTGTGCGTTGCGTGAAAATCGCAGCATGCTCTATATTCTGCGTTTTTCACGCAACGCAGGCCCCACAGAAGTGAATGGGGCTGCGTGAAAATCGCAAGCATCCGCACGGAAGTGCGGATGCGGTGCGATTTTCACGCACGGTTGCTAGGAGACGATCGGGATGGAGACCCGATCATTATTATTTTCCCTTATAACATGGTTATAAGGGAAAATAATAGCATTCTGAATACAGAATGCATAGTAAAACAGCACTGGAGGGGTTAAAAAATAAATCAAAAATAATTTAACTCACCTTAGTCCACTTGATCGCGGCCCGGCATTTCCTTCTGTCTCCTTTGCTGAGGACCTGTGGTGAGCATTAATTACAGGTAAAGGACCTTTGGTGACGTCACTCCGGTCATCACATGATCCATCACATGATCTTTTACCATGGTGATGGATCATGTGATGACCGGAGTGACGTCACCAAAGGTCCTTTACCTGTAATTAATGCTCACCACAGGTCCTGTTCAGCAAAGGAGACAGAAGGAGATGCCGGGCCGCGATCAAGTGGACTAAGGTGAGTTAAATTATTATTATTATTTTTTTAACCCCTCCAGCGCTAGTTTACTATGCAGTCTGTATTCAGAATGCTATTATTTTCCCTTATAACCATGTTATAAGGGGAAATAATACAATCTACAGAACACCGATCCCAAGCCCGAACTTCTGTGAAGAAGTTCGGGTTTGGGTACCCCAAACATGTGCGATTTTTCTCACGCGAGTGCAAAATGCATTACAATATTTTGCACTCGCGCAGAAAAATCGCGGGTGTTCCCGCAACGCACCCGCACATTTTCCCGCAACGCCCGTGTGAACCCAGCCTAAAAGAACAACAGGCACCCGGCAGCTATGACTCCATCTTTAAAGTCCCTGCCAGCGCCATACCTTTATGGCGCTTGTCAAAAAGGGGTTAATGTATCAAAAACATACAGTTCTTAAGTTACAAAAATTAAAAGGAATAACAGATATACGTAGACATGCAAAAACAGTTATAAAAATAAAAGGATAAAAACAGAAAGGTTCTTAACCAGCTCCCGACCGCCTAACGCAGGGATGCGTCCTGCGGGCGGCCGGGTTATTCCTCCTTGACGCATCCGCACACAGGAGCGCGCGTTCACAGGATCGCAAGTTAATCTACAGCCTGCCAGCGGCGATCATTTTCTGGCAGGCTGTAGATGCGATTTTTTTAACTTCAAAAAGGTATATCAGATGCTGTTTTGTTAACAGCATCTGATATACCTGCTACCTGGTCCTCTGGTGGTCCTTTTTGCTTGGATCGACCACCAGAGGACACAGGCAGCTCTGTAAGTAGCACCAAGCACCACACTACACTACACTACACCCCCCCGTCACTTATTAACCCCTGATCACCCCATATATACTCCCTGATCACCCCCCTGTCATTGATCATCCCCCTATAAGTCTCCATTCAGCCGTCCGTATGTGTTTTGCGGATCCCCGGATCCGTGGATCCGCAAAACACGGACACCGGCAATGTGCTTTCCGCATTTTGTGGATCCGCACATTGCCAGAACTATATAGAAAATGCCTTTTCTTGTCCGCAATTGCAGACAAGAATAGGACATGTTCTATATTTTTGCAGAACGGAAGTGCGGACCCGGAAGTGCAGATCCGCCCGCAATTCTGGATCCGAGCGGGACAAAGTCTGTCCCCATAGAAATGAATGGGTCCGCAATTCCGTTCCGCAAAATGCGGAACAGAATTGCGGATGTGTGAATGGGGCCTAAGGGTCCCTTATCACCGCCAGTTAGTTAGCCACTTGTTAGGTAGTTAACGCCCACCGCACCGCAGTCCCCGATTAGTCGCTGATTAGCGTCATCGCTGTCGCTAATCAGCACTAGTACTATATAGTATCTGTAAGTGATCAAGACTGATCGCAATCAGATCTATATCAGGACATTAGGGTCACCTTAGGCTCTACAAAAAACGCAGTGTTCGCCCGATCAGGCCTGATCTTGTGCGCACACTTGCGTTCAGTCCGCTCCACCGTGATCACTGCAAAAACACCGTAAAATCGTTGCGGCGCTATAAAGATCACTTTTGAGCTTTTTGGATCTTTATTAGCGATCGCAGTTTTTTGTTTTTTTTGCACATTTTTGGGCAGAGATTTTTTCATCCACATTGATCGATGCGAATGAAGAAATCTGTGCCGTTCATTTTTTCTTTCAGCCCAGAGGCTGAACGAAAAAAAAAAATCTCATTACCCGTATGCTCAATATAAGGCCTCATGCACACGACCGTGCTGTTTTTTGCGGTCCGCAAACCGCGGCTGCGCAAAAAAACGGAAGGCGCCAATGTTGACTTCTGCAATTTGCGGAACGGAACGGGCGCCAGCAATATAAATGCCTATTCTTGTCCGCAAAGCACGGACAAGAATAGGACATGTTATATTTTTTAAGTAGGGCCGCGGAACGGAGCCACGGATGCGGACAGCACACGGAGTGCTGTCCGCATCTTTTGTGGCCCCCATTGAAATGAATGGGTCCGCATCCGAGTCGCCAAAACGGCGGCTCGGATGCGGACCCAAACAACGGTCGTGTGCATGAGGCCTGAGGAGAATAGCAGAAACTCCTAATGCTGGCCATACATGTAATGATTGCGGAGACCCTCAAATGCCAGGGCAGTACAAACACCCCACAAATGACCCCATTGTGGAAAGAAGACACCCCAAGGTATTTGCTGAGGGGCATATTGAGTCCATGAAAGATTGAACTTTTTGTCACAAGTTAGCGGAAAGGGAGACTTTGTGAGAAAAAAATAAATAAAAAATTTACGCTAACTTGTGCCAAAAAAAAAAATCTTCTATGAACTCGCCATGCCCCTCACGGAATACCTTGGGGTGTCTTCTTTCCAAAATGGGGTCACTTGTGGGGTATTTATACTGCCCTGGCATTTTAGGGGCCCTAAAGCGTGAGAAGAAGTCTGGAATCCAAATGCCCTCCTAAAAGGTACTCGTTGGACTTTCGGCCCCTTTGCGCATCTTGGCTGCAAAAAAGTGTCACACATGTGGTATCGCCGTACTCAGGAGAAGTAGGGCAATGTGTTTTGGGGTGTATTTTTACATATACCCATGCTGGGTGAGAGAAATATCTCTGTAAAATGACAACTTTGTATAAAAAAAATGGGAAAAGTTGTCTTTTACAGAGATATTTATCTCACCCAGCATGGGTATATGTAAAAAAATACACCCCAAAACTCATTGCCCTACTTCTCCTGAGTACGGCGATACCACATATGTGACACTTTTTTGCAGCCTAGGTGCGCAAAGGGGCCCAAATTCCAATGAGTACCTTTACGATTTAACAGGGCATTTTTTACGCATTTGGATTCCAAACTACTTCTCACGCTTTAGGTCCCCTAAAATGCCAGGGCAGTATAAATACCCCACAAGTGACCCCATTTTAGAAAGAAGACACCCCAAGGTATTTCGTGAGGGGCATGGCGAGTTCATGTAAAAAAAAAAAAAATTGTCACAAGTTAGTGGAATATGAGACTTTGTAAGAAAAAAATAAAAATAAAAATCATTTTCCGCTAACTTGTGACAAAAAATAAAAACTTTCATGAACTCACTATGCCCATCAGCGAATACCTTAGGGTGTCTACTTTCCGAAATGGGGTCATTTGTGGGGTCGTCATATAGAAGAAACCGCAGCACTCTCCTGTCTTCGTCATTTGTGGGGTGTTTCTACTGTCTGGGCATTGTAGAACCTCAGGAAACATGACAGGTGCTCAGAAAGTCAAAGTGCGTAAATTAATTTTTTTGCACCATAGTTTGAAAACGCTATAACTTTTACCCAAACCAATAAATATAGACTTATTGCATTTTTTTTTATCAAAGAGACATTAAGAACAATACATTTAGAGAAAAATTTATATAGAAATGTAGTTTTATTTGAAAAAGTTTACAACAGAAAGTGAAAAATTTCATTTTTTTGCAAAAATTTCGGTCAATTTTGATTAATATCAAAAAAAGTAAAAAATGTCAGCAGCAATGAAATACCACCAAATGAAAGCTCTATTAGTGAGAAGAAAAGGAGGTAAAATTCATTTGGGTGGTAAGTTGTATGAGCAATAAACCGTGAAAGTAGTGTAGTGCAGAATTTAAAAAAATGGTCTGGTCATTAAGGGGGTTTAAACTAGGGGAGCTGAGGTGGTTAATACCTAGAGAATTGCTTAATAAGAGTCCGTTCTGATTCCAGGGATAGGAGAACGTGGAACACAACCTCAATGTTGATCGGATCCCCATTGTGTCAATGAAAGGTTAAAAAATGTTAACCCCATTTCCTAAAGGGTATAGCTGAGAGGTGTCTCACTCCAATTTTTAGGCCTTGTTCACACTTCAGTGTTTGGTCATTGATTTCCATCAGTGATTTGTGAGCCAAAACCAGGTGCAGTCAAACACAGAACAGGTACAGATCCTTCACTTATACCTGATCTCTGAGTAGGCTTCACTCCTGGTTTTGGATCACAAATCACTGATGGAAATAACTGACCAAACACTGAAGTGTGAACGAGGCTTTAGCCTAGCCTTCTGGGAAGGCATTCATTTTGTGTGCTTACTCCACCGCTCTCACTCAGCTGGCAAACATGAAATATCAACAAAACACGTCTTCCCGTCCACTGGGAGGGAAGGAATGCAAATGAGCTGTTAACAAGCTCTGCCTCTAATGCCACCAGATGTAAGGCAGCTATCCTATAAGTCAGTGTTCAGCTCTTAAAATAGGCCTCGAGACATGACTTGGATATTAAATAAGCCAGCACCTCATCTGCAGACAGCTGTTTCGGGGTGATTGCCCCTCATCAGTGCAGAGCAGAGAGTACTGGCTTAACTGGATGAGAGGCCACTCTAATGGATATCTGAGGCCCAACATGTTTTAAAGGGGTTATCCCATGATTATTGTAAAAAATGAAAAATCTGCCATCATATACTACATAATGGTCTCAGAAGCTAGAACCTGCCCTGTACCTCACATGGATCCAGAGATCTCCCCATTCATTGCTCTTCTAGATTTATATCAAGCTGGCAGCTCAAGGGTAATGTTTTTTCTGGTGTAACCCAGGAGGCGTGTATTTTCTTGCGAATAAAAAGGAATATGAGGATTTGAGCATTAAATGTAAGGAGATGGTAGTAAAAAATGAGAGTGATATTAGAATGAAAAAACAAAAAAAGTTTGCTAAAGTGTGTGAGGAATATGAAAACAACAGAGTGTATAAATGGAAAAATAAAAACAGAGAGAATATAGCTTCCAGTGAAATGCACTAAAAGTTCCTACAGAGACCTGAACTCACAACCCTGCCCCTTAGAGGCAATGACCTTTTTTATTTATTGCTATGAAGCAGCAAGCTAAAAGGGGATTATAGGAGTTGTAAAACCCAAAAACGCTGCACAAGAAATTACATTAACGCTGATCTATAAGAATGATTCGGGGGGGGGGGGGGGGAGTGCCATAGTAATGACTCCATCTCTATACAAGAACCTCCCGCTCCCCCAAGCCCCAGTACATTGGTACTCACCAAGCGTAATGTAGACAGGGACGGCGCCACCGAAGTAGCAGGTACAGGAACTTCATCCCGAAGGGTCGCTACCGCGACCAGGCTGAACCCTGGATAGATGGTAGGCATCTGCCTCTTACGGTTTTTTAATTGCAACATCAGACCAGACTCATCAGACGCACCCGACATTCCATCCGAAGACGACTGTGAGCGCCGCCTGGAGGGACTGGAGCGCCTACTTCTACCGGAAACCCTGGAACGGCGACGGTACTGGCGCTTGCAGGCCTCCTGGCCACCTGCGAGAAGGAGGAAAATACAAAGAACCCCTGCTCCTACATGCTAGGAGGGGAGGGAAGTGCCCTAACAGGCATAAACCGAGACCCATATTGCCTCATGGTTCAGGAGGGCACGAAATAATAAACGGGGGCACCAGTAATCCCCTGTACAGGCAAAATTATATATGCGGCACAGTAGGGGGCAGCAGAGACTTCGTCATGCTGTTTGGAATGGAGAGTGCCGAGTGGCCCCCAAATTACGCCGAGCCAGCCCCAAGAGCACCGGAGGGCATTGGGAGGAACAACAGGGGCAGCAGAAAAAACCCTCATATGGATGGATCCCATTATCTGGGACAGTACAGGCTGTGATGGAAAAAAGGGGGGAGGGCGTTAGAGGATGCTCCGGTGTTGGGGGTGAAGAACTTCCCTATGCCCCCTCCACACCGATCATACTTGCTAGCCACACAAGCTCCGTGCAGGGGCTACAAGAGGATGGGGCAGGGCCACAGCGCAGCGAGTCCCCACGGGCCGTTAAAGAGAGGGACGCAGGTAACATTAGGGCTGTAATGGAGATGGGGTGAAGGGGAGGGTTGCCGTGCGGACTGCCGGCCCCTCACTTAAGCGTTGAGGCTGCACGCATGGTGCGGTAGCTCCTGGCCAGATTTGTGAATAGGAGCGGGGGGGGTCGCGGGGGGGGACCGCCAGCCCCATTGCTTAAGTGCTGGGGCTGCTCGCATGATGCAGGAGCTCCCGGCCAGTTCTGTGAATAGGAGCAGGGGGGGGGGGGAGGGTGCCAGGGGATAGCCGGTAATACTCATAAATGAGCCAGCCAACCCTCACCCTCCACATGCAAACTCGCCAGGAGGACCTTGAGGCCGCATCTCCCGTGGAAACTTGGTGTGGACAGAGCAAAGGGGGAGACATACCTCACCAATTTTGCTTCCACTTGCAAGAGGAAGTGACCAGAACAGGGGAGGGGTCTATGTAACCTTCAGGATTCCTGCACCGTCCCCATCCTGTCTAAGGAGGATCCCCAGAGAATTAACCCCTGATCTACCACCTATTTAACCATTAACATGCGGGGCCAGCTCCCTGAATGCCTTGAGGGGGAAAAAGGGGAATAAGGGGGGACCATCAGTCCCTAAGCACCCTCCCTATACAGTCAGGCGCTTGCAATATGGGGGGTATTATAACCATTATCCCGATCAGTATTCAGGGGGTAAAAGATTTTACAATGAGGAGACATAGAGACCACAGGATTATGAAACTAGGGAGGAACCCCTGCAAATGGAGGTACAGAATGGAAAAAACATACCCAATAAACAGAATTTTCCACATCAGGCAACAAAAGGAGTACAAAGGAATATGATGGGGAAACAAGATTTCGAAAGGAGTGCAACGATGACCCCACAAAAAAGAAAATCACATAGAGGTAGGAAAGGAAATGGAAAGAGAAAAAATAAGTCCAGACCCCCAAAAAATCAGGGGACTATAAGAGGCATCTTTAATTTGAGCTCATACAATCTATCAGAGGAAGAAAAACAAATATTGGGGAGAGGTTTAAAATTTGCGCCCACAAAACAGCTTCATAAATTTGAGACTTTCTTAGACATACATAGAATTGTGAAAAAACTGAACATTGCGAAATACTGCATGAGCAATCAGAGTGAACCCTTGAAGAATGCAGTGAATATATCATTGGGTGCGGCTGCAAAAGACGCAACTAATGAGAAGGAGCAGTGAAGTCAACAGGAAATGGACAGGAGTTTAAAGTGAAAGGAGGCATGTCCTGTAAGAATGAAGGGGTGATTTATGTACTGGAGTGCCCTTGTGGCCTCCAGTACGTAGGAAGAACCCTCAGAAAATTGGAAGTTAGGGTACAGGAACACATACGGAATATCAAAAAAGGTTTGACTACACATAGTGTTTCAATGCACTTTAAGGAACACCATGAAAAAAATCAGAGGGGTTTGAAATGTATGGGAGTAGAGCTAGTCAAACCCCATTGGCGGGGTGGGGACCCGATCATGCAAATAAATAGAAGAGAGATTGAATGGATATACAAACTGAACACCCTCCAACCTAGGGGGATGAATATCTAATTCGATCTCAAGCCCTGTTTAGTTTGAGTGTCCGGATTCATTGGCATTGTAGTGCGCCTGAACAGTTTTAGAGTGGAGCAGTAGATTGCCTGGTATGGAGAGGGGAGTAATACGGTTGTGTGGCTTTTTCATGAAAGAAGAGGAGTTGTAAGGATGTCATTGATAGACCAGTACTTGACTTAAATAGAAGTCCCAATTTGGGAAGGTAGTATGAGAAGTTTTTAAAGGGTTTCTGTCACCCTGCAAAACTCTTTTTTTTTTTTTTTTTTGGATAGTTAGATTGCTCATAGTGCGATATAGCAGAATATAATGCTCTTACTTACTTTCATGCGGCCGATTCTTTATAAAACGAACTTTTATAATATGTAAATGAGGGCTCTACCAGCAAGTAGGGCGTCTACTTGCTGGTAGCTGCTGCAGAAATCCGCCCCCTCGCCGTGTTGATTGACAGGGCCAGCCGTGATCTCCTCCTCCGGCCGGCCCTGTCAGTAATTCAAAAATCGCGCGCCTCGCGTCATTCGGCGCAGGCGCTCTGAGATGAGGAGGCTCGTCTCCTCAGCACTCCCTCAGTGCGCCTGCGCCGATGACGTCTTCTCTTTCGGTGATGTCATCGGCGCAGGCGCACTGAGGGAGTGCTGAGGATACGAGCCTCCTCATCTCAGAGCGCCTGCGCCGAATGACGCGAGGCGCGCGATTTTTGAATTACTGACAGGGCCGGCCGGAGGAGGAGATCACGGCTGGCCCTGTCAATCAACACGGCGAGGGGGCGGATTTCTGCAGCAGCTACCAGCAAGTAGACGCCCTACTTGCTGGTAGAGCCCTCATTTACATATTATAAAAGTTCGTTTTATAAAGAATCGGCCGCATGAAAGTAAGTAAGAGCATTATATTCTGCTATATCGCACTATGAGCAATCTAACTATCCAAAAAAAAAAAATATTAGTTTTGCAGGGTGACAGAAACCCTTTAAAAGTGCTAAATATTTTGTGTTTTTTGGTATAAGAGTGTAATGTGATCTTAATTGTAATGATTTTTTTGGAGAACCTTTTACCTGCAATGGGATGGATAATGCAATTTGTAATCATCAGCTGTGTAGCATGGGGGGAGGAGGTTAAATAACCTCCTGCCCTAGGTGTGCTAGATTCTCGCCCCTGACCAAGCTACATGCGAAACCCGGGTCGTGCTGTGCGAAAGACCATTGTTGTAATGACATGCTGAAAAATTACTTTCTTTCTGCGGGTATAATAAAATGGAGGATTTTAACTGTGCTAGTGGTACTCTCACTATTGTGCGGTTTATGATATCTTGCAGATAGCCCACGACGGCTCAGCATAGAGGTGTGGGTGGTCCTGAACCATACAGAGATGACATGCTGAGCTTTCCAACCTGCGTGGAAGTATACTGCAATTTAATCTAGAGGTGTCTGTCTTGAGCCGGATTTAGGCTCAGTTCAGACCTGAGCGTTCTGAAAGGAGCGCTCTGTATGCGCGATTGTACGGGCGTTTACAATCGCGCATACAGAGACAAGCGTACACACAGTGTCGCGCGTTCCCGAAAGTCTATGTACGGGAACGCGCGACAAGCGCCCAAAAAAACGCTCCTGTACTTGTTTGAGCGTCGGGCGTTTTACAGCGCGATCGTACGCGCTGTAAAACGCCCAGGTGAGAACCATTCCCATAGGGAAGCATTGGTTTCTCCTTGTTGAGCGTTTTACAGCGCGTAGGAACGCGCTGTAAAACGCTCAGGTCTGAACTGAGCCTAAGTGAATACCTGCATTCGATGAAAAAAGCTCTGTGTGAATGAGGAGCAGCGCGGTCCCACCATATTGAGTGTATTTTCTGCTGGAGCTCTCTTCCTATCACAGCTCAGGAGGCAGATGAAGGCTAAAACTGAGTATGTACGGCCTTCTCAGTGAGCTGGAAAAAGAACAAACAGCAGGTGGTGCTGTAAAGATACATTTTATTGAATAACTCAGTGGCTATATAACATTTCTAATTACATGCAATTACGAAAGTATTCAGATCCAGGTGCTGGTTTGAAAACTGTAGAATAATTTTTGTGGGACAACCCCTTTGAGGGTCCATTCACACGTCTGTAGTGTATTGCGGATCTGCAATACACCCAGCCGGCACCCCCCATAGAACTGCTTATTCTTGTCCGCAATTGCGGACGAGAATAGGATATGTTCTATTTTTTTTGCGGAGCCGTGGCCCAGAAGTTCGTGGCCGCGCTCCGGAAATGCGGAGAGCACATAATGTGCTCTCCGCATCCATTTCTGCCCCATTGAGAATGAATGGGTCCGCACCCGTTCCCGATATTGCGGAATGGATGCGGACCCATTGGCGGACATGTGAATGGACCCTAATAACGCAAGTTTCATCATGTTGATTGTTTTAATACCAAATGTGACTGGTATAGATGTGAGATGATCATTATGTGGGAATGCTGGCTATCAGTGTTAGGATGTTTATACTCCCTGCTATGCCCACATTATACAGAACTCAATTATTACAGTGATTAATATGCGAGTTGTACCAGAGATGGTTTTTAGCTTATGATATATTGTATTCATCCTCTGGTATTCTAGCTGAAAAACTCCTGGATCCCTTGCTGTGGGAGTTGCTGCCCGGTCTAGGGTATATGCATTTCCATGGGGTTTGAGTGCATGACCCAGGAAAAATCGCATTCCCGTATCCAAAGGGGCAGTTTTTAGCAGTCAGGTGATATGATTTCCTCCAAAGGGGAATGCATATTTCACACACAGGCAGAGACTGAGCGGCAACATACAGACAAAATTTGCAAATGGTGGCATACAATATACAGAATCACACAACATATACATAAAATCAAACACAGAAGTAGGCCTTTATTTATCACACAACCTCATACACACCTTGTAGGTTCCAGCTCCACTCACACTGCAGACCACCCCCACACCACTCTGTAGGCAGGCTCCGTGCTCCACTGGAAGTTTACCTGCGTCTGTGGATGTCAGGATGTCTTCCACATCCTGTGTTCTCACCATGTCTGGATCTGCCAGATCACCCTTGCTAAAAGACCGCCATGTGCCCTGCTCATCCATTCTAGGGAGTCCATGCCACGTGCTGCATGTGTAATGTAGGGATGGGGCTGGCTGGGTGCAAGAACTAAAGGGTTTCTGTCACCAGAATTAACCCTATTAAACTAGCTGACATTAGCAACCTAGCTACTGAGGAAGAGGTCTGAGACCTTGAAACGCGTATAGCGGATGAGATCCTTATATTGAAAAGACACCTCGTCATATTGGAAATATCAGCTGATCGACACGTAAAGCTACGGACAAAACCGCATAGACGGCAGTTGACACCACCCCCGATTCTCTACAGGAACTTTGAACCAATCAACAAACAAGGATTCCTCTGACGCCCTGATCACGTGGAACGCAGGACGCCAGCAACACGTGGGACGCACAGCTGTAAGCTGCGAGGAGGCTGTCAACTACCGCAACGGCATCGTGGAAACTTAGTATCGGAGGATACTCCACATTGTAGCAAGGAAGTCGGGTGAGTGCACTGACCTGTGGTGGGACGCCGCCAGAGGCAGAGACAAGCTAGCCGGACTTCAAAGAGTGAGTACTAACCTATCATCGATACTCACTGATACAGATACATTCTATGAGACTGAGGACCGTACTCCCTATTAGTGAACCACACGATTGAGACTCTCTGAAGCGCTAGGAATAAGAGATCAGCGCTTATATTAACACATGTGAACTTTATGGATCAGTTTTAGAGGATTTTACTATAATATATATATATATATATATACACACATATATACACTACCTATTAATAGACTGTATTATTTTATTTTACTTTATTTTAGGAATGGCATATTAATATGAAGCATTTTATTGTAATGATTGTTAAATAAATGTATTGTGATTATAATGAGACAGACCTGATGTGTAGCGCCAGTTATTGAGTGCCCACTATACTTTACACAGTATTAATTGTGTACAAGGAGGTCTGAGGGTTGGACCACACACACGGGTAAGACAGTTTCGATCATCCTAGACTCGCTTTTATTTATATAGTTATTTGGTTTCACATGTCTTACTTTAGTTCACTGTGGAATATAGATTGTTTTATAGTTAGTGGTCACCAGTGTTAGAGGTCTTGTCGTATTGCATGGAGGAGTTCAATCCCATGTTTGCATCCTGTTTCCATACTACATGGAGTAAAATTGTTGTGTTTTATTATAATTTAATAAAGATAGATTTTTAAAAGGCAAATGGTTGTAAGCTCTGCTACTTTTTTCCTAGTTTTGGTTTGTAGAAAATTAGTATGAGTAGTAGAGCAGCTTATGGCAAAGTTACGATTTAAAGGACTTCTTGTTATGTTATTTAAGAGTGCACTTAGTGTTAATAGTGCCCCCAATATTAATAATGCCCTCCTTGTGCCCTTACTAGTAATCATGTTCTACATAGTCCCCCCCAGTAGTAATACTTCTCCTTATAATGTATGCCAGTAGACAAAATACCCCCTTATAATGTGCACCAGTACAAAAAAAAAAAAAACTTAATGTGGGCCAGCACAAAAAACGGCCTCTTATAATGCTTGCCAGAGCAAAAATGCCCTCTTAAAATGTGTGCCAGTATAAAATGTGCTCCCTACTGTGTGCCCCTTTTGTATGGCAGTACAAATACCCCCTCAGTGATCCAGTAGAGCCAATGTCCCTGTAGTTCTCCCCATAATGTGTGCTAGTACAAAAATATGCCCTCTTATGTGTGCCAGTACAAAATGCCTCTATTTAGTGTCGCCAGTAGAAACAATGCCCCTGTAGTGCTCCTGCATTGCATTGAATAAATGTATGTAGTGCAGTACGTCTACTGTGTTATGTGCCACTTGTGCAGGGGGTGGCAGACTAGAGGCCCACCTGGGGATTCATCTGTACCCCTGTGGGCCAGTCCAAGCCTGGGAGAAAGGGTTTCTTAGTGATATTAAATCTCTGAGATGTCTGAAAATGAACTCCCTATTTCTTGCAGGCAAAGCAAGTGGATTGGGGTAGTAATACTCTTTACCTCCAACTCTCTTAACCTCTTCAGGACACAGGGCGTACAGGTACGCCCTTATGTCCTGGTACTTAAGGAAACAGGGCGTACCTGTACGCCCTGTGTATTTCCGAACACCGCAGCGCGGCGGGCGGTGATCGGAAGCCGGTGCCTGTTCAAATCATTGAGCAGGCACCTCGGCTAAATGCGCGGGGGGGGTCGGATCCCGAGACCCCCCCCCATGTCGGCGATCGCCGCAAACCGCAGGTCAATTCAGACCTGCGGTTTGTGGCTTTTTATTGTGCGGGCGGTGGTGCCATCGGGTCCCCGTGGGGCTGTAGGGGGGACACGATGGCATGAAAGGCAGCGCGATGCCTTCCGGAGGCATCTGCGCTGCCTTTCGGTGACGAGCCTGTGAGATCCAGCCCCCTGGATCTCACAGGCCGGAAGCTGTATGAGTAAGGGTCCATTCACACGTCCGTTGTTTCTTTCCTGATCTGTTCCGTTTTTTGCGGAACAGATCTGGACCCATTCATTTTCAATGGGTCCTGAAAAAAAATCTGACATTGAGCTGTCCGATTTTTTTCGGGACCCATTGAAAATGAATGGGTCCAGATCTGTTCCGCAAAAAACGGAACAGATCAGGAAAGAAACAACGGACGTGTGAATAGACCCTAATACATACAGCCAATGCATTCCAATACAGAAGTATTGGAATGCATTGTAAAGGATCAGACCCCCAATAGTTCAAGTCCCAAAGTGGGACAAAAAAAAAAGTGACAAAAAAAGTGGAAAAAATAAAGTTTTTTCCCCAAAAAATTAAAAGTTTCAAGTAAAAATAAACAAAAACGTCATTTTCCCCAAATAAAGTAAAAAAACATTAGTAAAAAAAAAAATGACATTAGGTATCGCCGCGTGCGTATCGACCGGCTCTATAAACATATCACATGACCTAACCCCTCAGATGAACACCGTAAAAAAATAATAAAAACTGTGCTAAATAAACCATTTTTTTGTCACCTTACATCACAAAAAGTACAACAGCAAGTGATCAAATAGGCGTACGCCCACCTAAATAGTACCAATCTAACAGTCACCTCATCCCTCAAAAAATTAGCCCCTACCTGAGACAATCGCTCAAAAAATAAAAAAAACTATGGCTCAGAATATGGAGACACTAAAACATAATTAAAAAAAATAATTATTATTATTATTGTGTAAAACTTAAATAAATAAAAAAAGTATACATATTTGGTATGGCCGCATCCGTATCGACCGGCTCTATAAAAATATCACATGACCTAACCCCTCAGATGAACACCGTAAAAAAAAAGCAATTTTTTGTCATCTTACATCACAAAAAGTGTAATAGCAAGCGATCAAAAAAAGTCATGTGCACCCCAAAATAGTGCCAATCAAACCGTCATCTCATCCTGCAAAAAATGAGACCCTACCTAAGATAATCGCCCAAAAACTGAAAAAACTATGGCTCTCAGAATATGGAGACACTAAAACATGTTTTTTTTTTTTTCAAAAATGAAATCATTGTAAAACTTACATAAATAAAAAAAATTGTATACATATTAGGTATCGCCACGTCTGTGACAACCTGCTCTATAAAAATACCACATGATCTAACCTGTCAGATGAATGTTGTAAATAACAAAAAATAAAAACGGTGACAAACAGCTATTTCTTGTTACCTTGCCTCACAAAAAGTGTAATATAGAGCAACCAAAAATCATATGTACCCTAAACTAGTACCAAACAAAACTTCCACCCTATCCGGTAGTTTCTAAAATGGGGTCACTTTTTTGGAGTTTCTACTCTAGGGGTGCATCAGGGGGGGCTTTAAATGGGACATGGTATAAAAAAAAAAAACAGTCCAGCAAAATCTGCCTTCCAAAAACCGTATGGCATCCCTTTCCTTCTGCGCCCTGCCGTGTGCCCGTACAGCAGTTTACGACCACATATGGGGTGTTTCTGTAAACTACAGAATCAGGGCCATAAATATGGTTTTGTTTGGCTGTTAACCCTTGCCTTGTAACTGGAAAAAAAAAATACTAAAAGGGAAAATCTGCCAAGAAAGTGAAATTTTTAAATTGTATATCTCTATTTTGCATTAATTCTTGTGGAACACCTAAAGGGTTAACAACGTTTGTAAAATCAGTTTTGAATACCTTGAGGGGTGTAGTTTCTATAATGGGGTCATTTTTGGGTGGTTTCTATTATGTAAGGGACAAGAGAGAGAAAAAGAGGGGGTTAGTCACCTGGCTCTCAGAATGAAGGTCAGGGAACCTAACTCGCAGGGCGCCAAAGGTGTGGATCTAAGCAAAAATATATATAATTACAGTAACTTTTACTTTGGATATTTAGTGGAAGCAAGTGGGATAAATTGCATAGATTAAGAAGGCTGCCAGTGAGATAAACTTGGCTAGGATACGTACCTAGGCAAGAATAAGCAATTGGAGGAAAATATAAAAAGGTTTTTATCTCATAGGGGGGCACTCTTTCTTTAACTGACAAACTGAAAGGTTAATTTCACAGTGTATAGTCGATTTGTGCCAATATCATATAAAACACATCTGGAAGGTGAAACAAGGTTTGTAGTCACTTCAGGGCTGGGACAAGGCCATTTGGTGCCCAGGGCGAAGATGGCAAACTGCGCCCCCCCCCCCCCCCCCCCCCGTTTTTAAGAAAGAATCAATGTTGTTTCAAAACAAGAATATACTTAAAGCAATAGAACAAAGGACTGTGGGACTTTGAAAGTCACAGACACTATAAAGTTCCCCCCCATCATCATGTGCCAGTTTTGTAATAAGCCCCCCCAATGTGCCAGTAACACTATTGTAAAAAAAAACAAAAAAAAAACACTTATACTTACCTAAGTGTCAGCGATGCGATGCAGCCTCTTCCTGTGTCCCACGCTGTAATGTAAGGCTCAGGCGGCACGATGACGTCATTGCGCCGGCCTCTGATAGGCTGCGGGCCTAGTGCCTGCAGCCAGGGGCGTACATAAAAATCACTGGGCCCCATAGCAGGAATCTAAATTGGGCCCCCATTCCCCTTTTATAGCCCCTCCCTTTGTTCCATGAACTATTCTTGCTGCTGCGTTTTATAATTTATGCCATCAGGGCCGGAATGGGATTACAAAACAGCCCTGGCACACAAAAGAGGTATAATAGATGCAGATGTATATTATATACAGCAGTGTACAGTTATGTGAGGTACGCGGTATAATAGATGCAGTGTGTACAGGTATATAGTATATTCCCTAGTGTTCTGATATGTGAGGTACAGGGTATAATAGATGCAGTGTGTACAGGTATATAGTATATACAGCAGTGTACTGATATGTGAGGTACGGGGTATAATATATGCAGTGTATACAGTATATACAGTAGTGTAATATGTGAGGTACGAGGTATAATAGATGCAGTGTGTACAGGTATATAGTAAATACAGCAGTGTATTGACACCTCGTACCTCACATATCAGTACACTGCTGTATATACTATATATCTGTACACACTGCATCTATTATACCTCGTACCTCACATATATAGTATATACAGAAGTGTACTGATATCTGTACACACAGCATCTATTATACCTCATACCTCACATATCAGTGCACTGCGGTATATACTATATATCTGTACATATTGCATGTATAATACTGTGTAATATATGCAGTGTGTGTGCATGTATGTGTGTGTATATATATATATATATATATACAGTGGGGGAAATAATTATTTGACCCCTCACTGATTTTGTAAGTTTGTCCAATGACAAAGAAATGAAAAGTCTCAGAACAGTATCATTTCAATGGTAGGTTTATTGTAACAGTGGCAGATAGCACATCAAAAGGAAAATCGAAAAAATAACTTTAAATAAAAGATAGCAACTGATTTGCATTTCATTGAGTGAAATAAGTATTTGAACCCTCTAACAAAAAAAGACTTAATACTTGGTGGAAAAACCCTTGTTTGCAAGCACAGAGGTCAAACGTTTCTTGTAATTGATGACCAAGTTTGCGCACATTTTAGGAGGAATGTTGGTCCACTCCTCTTTGCAGATCATCTCTAAATCCCTAAGGTTTCGAGGCTGTCTCTGTGCAACTCTGAGCTTGAGCTCCCTCCATAGGTTTTCGATTGGATTAAGGTCCGGAGACTGACTAGGCCACTCCATGACCTTAATGTGCTTCTTCTTGAGCCACTCCTTTGTTGCCTTTGCTGTATGTTTTGGGTCATTGTCGTGCTGGAACACCCATCCACGACCCATTTTCAGTTTCCTGGCAGAGGGAAGGAGGTTGTCGCTCAGGATTTCACGATACATGGCTCCGTCCATTTTCCCGTTTATGCGAATAAGTTGTCCTGTGCCCTTAGCAGAAAAACACCCCCAAAGCAAAATGTTTCCACCCCCATGCTTGACGGTGGGGACGGTGTTTTGGGGGTCATAGGCAGCATTTTTCTTCCTCCAAACACAGCGAGTTGAGTTAATGCCAAAGAGCTCTATTTTGGTCTCATCAGACCACAGCACCTTCTCCCAGTCACTCTCTGAATCATTCAGGTGTTCATTGGCAAACTTCAGACGGGCCTGCACATGTGCCTTCCTGAGCAGGGGGACCTTGCGAGCCCTGCAGGATTTTAATCCATTGCGGTGTAATGTGTTTCCAATGGTTTTCTTGGTGACTGTGGTCCCTGCTAATTTGAGGTCATTAACTAACTCCTCCCGTGTAGTTCTAGGATGCTTTTTCACCTTTCTCAGAACCATTGACACCCCACGAGGTGAGATCTTGCGTGGAGCCCCAGAGCGAGGTCGATTGATGGTCATTTTGTGCTCCTTCCATTTTCGAACAATCGCACCAACAGTTGTCACCTTCTCTCCCAGCTTCTTGCTAATGGTTTTGTAGCCCATTCCAGCCTTGTGCAGGTCTACAATTTTGTCTCTGACATCCTTGGACAGCTCTTTGGTCTTTCCCATGTTGGAGAGTTTGGAGTCTGCTTGATTGATTGATTCTGTGGACAGGTGTCTTTTATACAGGTGACTAGTTAAGACAGGTGTCCTTAATGAGGGTGACTAATTGAGTAGAAGTGTCTAACCACTCTGTGGGAGCCAGAACTCTTAATGGTTGGTAGGGGTTCAAATACTTATTTCACTCAATGAAATGCAAATCAGTTGCTATCTTTTATTTAAAGTTTTTTTTTCGATTTTCCTTTTGATGTGCTATCTGCCACTGTTACAATAAACCTACCATTGAAATGATACTGTTCTGAGACTTTTCATTTCTTTGTCATTGGACAAACTTACAAAATCAGTGAGGGGTCAAATAATTATTTCCCCCACTGTATATATATATATATATATATATATATATATACAGAGCAGTGTATTGATGTGACACATAGAAGGTATAATACTGTAGATGCAGTGTTTATAGAAATATGTGGTCAGTTATGCATTATAGTCACTGTGAGGTACATGAGGTAGTGGTAACTGTCTGAAGTAGTATATATGAGTGAGCAATGAGTAAAAACAGGGCATGGAGGGGGGGGGGGGGGGGTAAATGATGAAAAGTGGAGGACCTCCTCTTACCTCTCCATTCCAGTCTGTATGGATCAATACAGAGCTGCTTGTGAACTTTTAATACTTGCTGTTAGGGGTTGAAGGACCTGTTATGATGTCATCACAGGTCCTGGCAGATGTACCTTTGAAACCTAGGAACTACACCATTTTTGGTGCAGTTCCTTTGCTAGATTCTGCAGGACCTGTGATGTTGAAGATGATGTCATCACAGGTCCTGGCAGATGCACTGTTCTAACCTGGGAACTACACTTTACACTGTGCAGTTCCCTTACAGGACCTGTGATGACATCATCAAAGGTCCTTTAGCTTTAGAAAGGTAAACAGGAGTAATTAGGGGGCGGGGCCTCTCCTCCACTTCGGTGCCTGCCTGCAGCCTATCAGAGGAAAGGGAAGGGACACGCCTCTCCCTCCCCTGCACCTCCGCTGGCACAGACAGTTTACAATGGAGATGAGCGCAATGGAAGCGCTCATCTCCCTGTGCCCGGCGGCGGCTGCTCACTTGGGGGGGGGGGGGGGGGGGGTCATTTTAGTTGGGGGGGCACAGCATGATGTAGGGGGGGCCGTGGCTGGCACTTCACCTGCGCCCCCCTCCTGTCCGCAAATGGTAGCGCCCAGGGCACCCGCTCCTTCGGCCCCTGCCTTGTACCGGCCCCGAGTCACTTCACCCAGGAGGAGAGATGGGGGATAAACTCAAAACACCCCCAAACCCTTCCCCCTGCGCCTGGTTCGCTTCTAGAATGTCAGGAAAAAACGGCAGTCCTGTGGCTGGTACGTCTTGTCAATTCCTGTTTGTGAGGTATGACGCCTGTTGCATATTACATGGACACAGGATACCATATCTACGTCCTTAGTGTGCCTCCCTGTGTCTCTCCCACGGACTCCATGCTGGCGGCGCTGCCTCCTTCTTTTCTTCTTGCCCCGCACAGAACGTCCTGATGCAGCTTGAGTCTGGTGTTTGTTCACACCAGGCTGCAGCACATAAGTCCTTGAAGGAAGCACTAGTCCATGTGCTTTTGTCCACCAGCAATGTACCTGGTGTGGATTATCTTCCATCTGCTAGTGGAGTGCTGGCAGTCTGAGTGTTGGAGCTTGAGTGTTTGGGCCTGGACTAGGCCTGCTACATTGCTGGTGGACAAAAGCACATGGACTAGTGCTTCCTTCAAGGACTTATGTGCTGCAGCCTGGTGTGAACTTCAGACCTGAACTGGTCCTTAAAAAGTTGGTTTTTGAAAATTTCTGAGAAATTTCAAGATTTACTTCTAAGCCTTGTAACGTCCCCCAAAAATAAAATGTAATTCCCAAAATGATCCTAACATGAAGTAGACATATGGGGAATGTGAAGTAATAACTATTGTTGTAGGTATTACTATGTATTATAGAAGTAGAGAAATTAAAAGTTGGAAATTTGCAAATTTTTCCAAATTTTGGGCAAATTTGGTATTTTTTTTATAAATAAAAATTATTATCTTTTACTCCATTTTACCACTATCATGAAGTACAATATGTGACGAAAAAACTGTCTCAGAATGGCCTGGATAAGTCAAAGCGTTTTAAAGTTATCACCACTTAAAGTGACACTGGTCAGATTTGCAAAAAATGGCCTGGTCCTTAAAGAGGACCTTTCACTAGAATAAAACATCTAAACTAACTATACAGACATGGAGAGCGGCGCCCAGGGATCCCCCTGCACTTACTGTTATCCCCGGGCGCCGCTCCGTTCTCCCGTTATAGCCTCCGGTATCTTCATAGTTAGGCTCCACCCAGGGGAACCTGCCGGCGTCTCATTCTCCCATGCTGTAGCGCTGGCCAATCGCAGCGCTCAGCTCATAGCCTGAGAGGCTTTTTTTTCTCTCAGGCTATGAGCTGAGCGCTGCGATTGGCCAGCGCTACAGCATGGGAGAATGAGACGCCGGCAGGTTCCCCTGGGTGGAGCCTAACTATGAAGATACCGGAGGCTATAACAGGAGAACGGAGCGGCGCCCGGGGATAACAGTAAGTGCAGGGGGATCCCTGGGCGCCGCTCTCCATGTCTGTATAGTTAGTTTAGATGTTTTATTCTAGTGAAAGGTCCTCTTTAAGGTGAAATAAGGCTGTGTCCTTAAGGAGTTAAAATTTATCGTACATCCCTGTTGGAAATTCTGGATGTCCCCTAAATAGCATACAATTAGAAAGAGGAAAGGTGAGATTAAAGTACTTTATCTCTTTCCATGATAAATAGTATCTCTCATACTGTGAATGTTTAACCAATTGTGGCAGCTTGGAATGTCTGATGTGTAATAATGCTTTTAAAGGGTTTCTGTCACCACAATTAAACAGGCTGACATTATACATGTGCAAATGTCACCTGAATTTAACTCTGCGTTTCTTTTTTTAAATATTCCCCAGTTTTTGTGCAATTATAACTTATTATATGCAAATTAGCCTCTAGGAGCAGGGGGGGCGTTGCACCTGCTCCTAGAGGCTCCGTTCGCCAACCTCATTCCATGCACTTCTACTCTTGATTGACAGGGCCAGGCCAGCAATCGTCTCCTCCTGCCTGATTTGTCTGCTGGTGAAATCCTGCGCCGTCCTGTTTAGTATTCGGCGCAGGTGTAGTGAGTGAAGGACACTCACTGGCTGCCAGCATCCTCACTGCGCCTGCGCCGAATACTGAACAGAACGGCGCAGGCGTGAGATTTCCCCGGTAGTCAGGGCCGACAGGAGGAAACCAAAGCTGGCCTGGCCCTGTCAATCAAGAGTACAAGTGCGTGGAATGAGGTGGGCGAACGGAGCCTCTAGGAGCAGGTGCTCCTTGAGGCTAATTTGCATATAATAAAAAAGTTATAATTGCACAAAAACAGGGGCATATTTAAAAAAAAAAGAGTTAAATTCAGGTGACATTTGCACATGTATAATGTCAGCCTGTTTAATTGTGAAAATTGTGGTGACAGAAACCCTTTAAAAGCATTATTACACATCAGACATTCCAAGCTGCCACAATTGGTTAAACATTCACAATATGAGAGATACTATTTATCATGGAAAGAGATAAAGTACTTTAAAGGGATTCTGTCACCAGGTTTCACCCCTGTCAGCTAAACATATGCTGATGTTCAGGGCCTAATCAGGATTCCTAATGTGGGCTTCTAAATGTGATCAGTAGCCTTATTTTGCTAAAAAACAGGTTTTACTAACCTGTCACTCAAAGAAATAAGGTGCCCAAGGGGATGTCAAGGGATGCAAGGTGCCGGCCGCACCAACCGCCGTTCGTGCCCAGCGCCGCCTTTCCAGACTTCTGCACCGCCTCCTAATCCTCTATGCCGCCTCTCACTCTGCCTCCCTCCTCCTGCTGTAAGATCTCGCGCGTGCGCACAGGGCTCTGCCTGATGCGCCCGTGAGGACTTCTCGATTTGGCTTCTTAAAGCGAAGTGCGCATGCGCCGGCACCAGGTATGACCTGCACTCTGGCGCCAGCCTCTCAGAGCCCTGTGCGCACGAGCGATATCTTACAGCAGGAGGAGGGGGAGGGAGAGCGAGGCGGCACAGAGGATTAGGAGGCGGTGCAGAAGTCTGGAAAGGCGGCGCTGGGCACGAACGGCGGTGGGTGCGGCCGGCACCTTGCATCCCTTGACATCCCCTTTGAGCGACAGGTTAGTAAAACCTGTTTTTTAGCAAAATAAGGCTACGGATCACATTTAGAAGCCCACATTAGGAATCCTGATGAGGCCCTGAACATCAGCATATGTTTAGCTGACAGGGGTGAACCCTGGTGACAGAATCACTTTAATCTCCCCTTTCTAATTGTATGCTATTTAGGGGAACGTCCAGAATTTCCAACAGGGATGTATGATAATTTGAGTGGGAGGTAAAGAGTATTACTACCCCAATCCACTTGCTTTGCCTGCAAGAAATAGGGAGTTCATTTTCAGACATCTCAGAGATTTAATATCACTAAGAAACCCTTTCTCCCAGGCTTGGACTGGCCCACAGGGGGACAGGTGAATCCCCAGGTGGGCCTCTAGTCTGCCACCCCCTGCACAAGTGGCACATAACACAGTAGACGTACTGCACTACATACATTTATTCAACATACAGCACCTCAACCAGCCTACGTTCATATACAAAAACTTGATAGAAACTCCCCAGTTTTTCTTTTATAGACACGATCAGATAGCAGAGATGACTTCTAGGTATAGAGGAAAGCTAGCCAGTATCCTCTTTTCCCCAGGATCTACCTTCTCAAAGTTGCTGCAGGGACCCCTATATTCAATCATCTTGTAGCATCTTACTGCTGTGTGAGAAGGTAATATTTGAATGTATCCGTATGATGGGAACCCAAAATAAATGTTACTGATGGGCCCTAGGCACCCCAGTCCGACACCGCTTTCTCCAATTTATGTACAGTGAATATAAAAAGTCGACACACCCGTTAAAAGGTTTCTGTGGTGTAAAAAAAAAGAGCAAGATAAATCATTCCAGAACTTTTTTCACCTATAAACTGTACCACTCAATTGAAAAACAAACTGAAATATTTTAGGTAGAGGGGAAAAAATATATAAAAATAAAATAAGCACTCAGTCTTTTTGGGTATGAGTCTATCAGCATGGCACATTTTGACTTGGCAAGATTTGCCCACTATTTGCAAAAACACTCCAAATCTGTCAGGTTGCGAGGGCATCTCCTGTACACAGCCCTCTTCAGGTCACCCCACAGATTTTCAATCAGATTCAGTCTGGGCCATTCCAAAACTTTAATCTTCTTCTGGTGAAGCCATTCCTTTGTTGATTTGGATGTATGCTTTGGGTCGTTGTCATGCTGAAAGATGAAAATCCTCTTCATGTTCAGCTTTCTAGCAGAAGCCTGAAGGTTTTGTGCCAATATTGACTGGTATTTGGAACTGTTTTCCCTCTAGCTTAACTAAGGCCCCAGTTTCAGCGAAAGAAAAACAGCCCCAAAGCATGATCCTGCCACCACCATGCTTCACTGTGGGTATGGAGATCTTTTGGTGATGTGCAGTGTTGTTTTTGCGCCAAACATATCTTTTGGAATTATGGCCAAAAAGTTCAACTGTGGTTTCATCAGACCATAACACCTTTTCCCACATGCTTTTGGGAGACTTCAGATGTGTTTTTGGAAAATGTAGCCTGTCTTGGATATTTTTCTTCGTAGGAAGAGGCTTTCGTCTTGCCACTCTACCCCATAGCCCAGACATATGAAGAATACAGAAGATTGTTGTCACATGTACCACACAGCCAGTACTTGCCAGATATTCCTGCAGCTCCTTTAATGTTGCTGTAGGCCTCTTGGTAGCCTCCAAGACCAGTTTTCTTCTTGTCGTTTCGTCAATTTTGGAGGAACGTCCAGTTCTTGGTAATATCACTGTTGTGCCATATTGTCTCCACTTGATGATGACTGTCTTCACTGTGTTCCATGGTATATCTAATGCCTTGGAAATTCTTTTGTACCCTTCTCCTGACTGATACCTTTTAACAATGAGATCCCTCTGATGCTTTGGAAGCTCGCTGTGGACCATGGCTTTTGCTGTGGGATGCGACTAAGAAAATTTCAGGAAAGACCAACTAGAGCAGCTGAACTTTATTTTGGGTTAATCAGAGGCACTTTAAATGATGGCAGGTGTATGCTGACTCCTATTTAACATGATTTTGAATCTGATTGCTTAATTCTGAACACAGCTACATCCCCAGTTAATAGGAGGGTGTGCACACTTATGCATCCACATTATTTTAGTTTTTTTTTTGTTTTCTTCCTTCCACCTAAAAGATTTTTGTTAGTTTTTCAATAGAGTTGTACAGTTTATAGGTCACATTAAAGGTGGATAAAGTTCTGAAATGATTTATCCTTGTCTCATTTTTTTACATCACAGAAACATTTTAACAGCAACACTGACATTTTAACAGGGGTGCGTACACTTTTTATATCCACTGTAGCCGAGTTATTTTCGTAGGTCATGTTTGGCGAATCTGGAACATGAGGTGAACAATCTGATGATGTCCTAGGTACTGATAAACCTAGGCAAACTATCTCCTCTCTCTCTAGAGTTTGTAGAGATGTTTTTTAAACAAATATTCCGCAAGAAATGTATACCAAATAGGAGCATGTGCTCCATGATCCAGAGGCTAGGGAAAAGATTTTGATGGGATGGGAGAAAAAAAAAAGCTCTCAGCAGCGAGATTTCAAACTGACCCATAGAGTGATCTATGATATTAAGATTCCAGCATCATTGTCCCATCCAGATAGGCCTACATGGCCCAAATCTTATTTACCTTTAGTGGACCAATGGCACGGTGTGGACATTTTTTTTAATTGAACAGTATTGGGATAGGGTTTCACAATATAGATCTTCATTATTGGCTTCCACATTACCAGGGGATCCCCTAGTTCTCCTCTTTTACTATATCTCTTCACACGATTTGATGGTATGACAAGATTCTCTCTCGGATACCTGTAATACTTATTAGGGGCCTTTCTGCACTGGCAAGGAGAGGCAGCACCATCTAGGGGAATGTGGTGGGTGGCAGTGTGAAACAGTACTGCACAGTGACAGTATAGTACTCTGTGTACGCACTCCTGTTCTCTAAAGACTATTGAGGAGCGGGAGGCATTTTCCCTCCTGACTGCACACAGCACAGCCTAAGTGCTACTCTTTTCCACAATTTTCTGTCCTACCACAGGTTATCATTCACACACACACACACAGTTTGAATGTATTTAAAGAGGACCTTTCACCGATTCTTACCCTATGAACTAACTATACAGACATGTAGAGCGGCGCCCGGGGATCTCACTGCACTTACTATTATCCCCGGGCGACGCTCCGTTCTCCTGCTATGCCCTCCGGTATCTCCGTTCCCCAAGTTATGGTAGACGGAGTCTGCCCTTGTTCTTCTGTAGCGCTGGCCAATCGCATTGCAGAGCTCACAGCCTGGGAGAAAATAACCTCCCAGGCTGTGAGCTCTGCGCTGCGATTGGCCAGCGCTAGGGCAGACTCCGCCTACCATAACTTAGGGACTGGAATCTCCGCCTACTATAACTTAGTGAGCAGAGATACCGGAGGGCATAGCAGGAGAACGGAGCGGCGCCCGGGGATAATAGTAAGTGCAGAGAGATCCCCGGGCGCCGCTCTACATGTCTGTATAGTTAGTTCATAGTGTAATAATCGGTGAAAGGTCCTCTTTAAGCTAAGTCACTTCAACCATTAAATATTGTGTACATACACAATCAAATTTCATTTTGGTTTTTAGTTTGTATCCAGATATGTACATTTCACTTGAGAAAGAAGCCATGTATCACATTTGTTTTACAAAATACGTAGTGGTATACAAAGTGGTAGTGAAATCAGTAATCCATTTGAGCATTTCTACATCTATTAAAGGGGCTATCCTGGAAAAGATATTGATGACTTGTCATAATGATGACCCATCCTAAGGATATCTGCGGGTGTCAAAGCCCCGGCATCCCTGCCAATCAGCTGTTTTAGGGAGTTCTGGTGAGAGCTGCAGGCCCCAAGCAGCTTTCCATGGACAGCGCCATAAATTGTATAATGGTTGTGCTTGGTATTGCAGCTCAACCCCATTCATTTCCATGGGGCTGAGCCGCAACTAGGCCATATGACCAATGTACAGTGATGTAACTGGCCTACAAAGAGGCTGCGGTGCTCAAGGCCTCTCCTAACAGCTGATCGGTGGCGGTCCCAGGTGTCGCACCCCGCACATCTGATAACCTATTTTGAGGAAAAGACCAATATAAATTTTTTGGAAAAGCCCTTAAAGAGAACTTGTCACCATAAAAATGCAGTGCAATGTGCAGACAGCATGTTATAGAGCAGGAGGAGCTGAGCAAATTTATATATAGAGGGATATCTATGAAGACCGTCATTTTCTTTCATATCCCCTGTGCTGACAGTTGATGCGCTTATTTTAGGTCAGATTCACATGATTGTATTTATGGTCTGTATCCGATCTAAATTTTTCATTTCTATTGGTCTGCGAAAAAAACAGCACACCATGTGCTGTCCACATCCATATGTCCGTTCCGCTGTCCCACAAAAAAGACAGAACATGTCCTATTCTTGTCCATTGAAACATAAATATTTTTTTGCAGATCCACGTTTTGCGGACAGTAAAATACATACTGCCCTGTGAATGCACCCTTAAATGCAACCATAATCTGTCACCTCTGCCTTTTCTGAAAGTGGCAAGGGCAGCATAGAAATGGCACTTGCAAAAATATGTCTGAACAAGTGCCATTCAGAAAGCCACAAACCTGGTGCCAGAAAACTGGCCTATGTGAATGATAAATCTCCCCCACAGTTGTGTGGAAAGATTTAATAAAACTTGCAGTTTATTCATTAAAATTTAGCTTTTTCAGCACTCCGTAGCCAAGTGGGGGGGACTTGTCAGCGATTGCCATGTTAACTTTATTCTGTGAATCAATAGGATTATGGCAATAAACTTATCCAGTTGTATGTTATAGTACTTTTGCACAATAAACATTTAAAAGAAAATGTTTTTGTGTCAGCATATTCTGAGAATCATAACTTTTTTTCCATTGATGAACCTCTAGCAAGGGCTTGTTTCTTGCTGACCTACTGTAGTTTACATTGGTACCATTTTGGACACGTACAACATTTATGAAAAATTAAAAAAGGTCTGTAGATATTGGGCAGTTTTTAAATAATATGTGACTTTCATAATTAAACAATTGATTCAAGTTACACAGGTCAAAAATAAAAATGTATCCCGAGGCCAGACACAAAGCTCTTTCAAAAAGTGCCCCTACCTGTGAGGAGATCCCCTCCAAGTCCTCTACTAAGCTGCAGCTGAATCTTCAGTTGGCTTTGACAACATGACCAGTACTACTGGTATGACCCACCTGGCATGTTACAAACTACAACTGCCAACCACTACAATTGACAGTTGTGGCATTCTCTAGTCTGTATGCAAAGTGTTTCATGCAAGTGCTGCTCCAAGGCTAACCAGTGGTGGAACACTGGAATAACTGTTTAAGTTAATGTTTTTTTGAGAAATGTTGAGATTCATATGACTGGTCAAAAGCTGATTCTTGCCTTAAGTTTTACTTTCTGGGCAATTGTCAGTAAAAAGTAGTAGCGGAATACACTGGGACTTTTTAGATATCAAATATGCTGGAAATTGTATATAGGTGTCATTTTAGCACTATTAACATGGGGTTGAAGAATAACCGTTGTTTAAGTTCTAGTCCATAAATCAATAGTACAAATAATGGCAGGAAACTCTGTAAAATATGTTAGCAATTTTACAAACTCTCAATTCACAGCTCAAATCCATCTCCAGTGAAGACGAGTTAGCAGCTCAGTGAAGGAGGAGACTACATCTGTGGGGAGCAGCAGCTGGAGAGGGGCAGAGAGAACACAGTACATGCAACATGCTGATGGCAAGTTACAGTCTTATTTACTGTTGGATTCACCTGAAACTACTTAGTTTTGCTGTATAATTGTCCTCCATTGCTGCAACTCTTGAGCTATACAAGAAGACATGGGAGCAGAGCCTCCCATTTCTCCATGTGCACTATATGAGACAATATATCATCTAATCTCTACTAGCTTGGGGAAAACAGAGAATTGGCGTTAGAGCCCACAGAGGGGAAAACTGGTGAAAATGCCTAATAAAAGTAATAATAATGTTAGTTCATTTACACACAACAGCTTATTCTGAAGTCATCTGAAATGACATTTGCTCTTACATAAGCCTATCTTTCTCCAAACTACTTATGTTGCAATTAGGAACAGTAAAAGGAGTTTTTTTTCTGTTATAACGAAGGATTTTTATTCCACAATATAAACTGCAAAATTTAATACAAGCTACAAGAAAAGCCAAAAACAAACAAGAAATAATAATTAATAGGGATTTAAGGAAAGCTGACATACAGCTCAGTTTGCTATGTCTAACACCCTGGGTGCCCTAAGCACCTACTCACCCAACATTTCTGTACAAGACCCTCATTTGGAAAGGGCTATTATTTTAGAGCAAAAGGTTCAGCATCTGATTTGAGTTTTGGAATTCAGAAAAGAAACAAAACCAAAGTTATTGCTCAGGAAAACTTTCCTACACAAAAAGAAAACACAGAAACTGTATGGTCTTAAATGGAACTGAAACTTCAAATCTTGGTACCTCACCCCAAGTGAAAGAATTAATATAGACTCCATTGTATACTACACAGACCTGCAACCCCTAATTATGAGGTACAAAAAGGACAAAAGCTTCTCTTCAGATACCAAACAACCCATAACAAGCTAATGGTGCCAGGAAACCAGCCGATCTGTAACAGCCTCCGAGTTGAGAAAATTAAACAAAACAACTCATATTTCAGTGAAGTCCGGGTTCCCTGGAAGGAGCAATGGATTTTACAGGGTCTGAGAAGCACCATTGAGAGCCGGATCTGGAAAGGAAACCAGGCATGTGTCTAAAGGAAAGTAAAAGGAATCCTAAAGCTCCTGTTGAGTATTGTTTTCATCAATCCTACCCAGTACTTGGGTAGGGGAATACAGTCTTGATTCACTGAGGGAAGAAGGGGGTCCAGCTCTTATTTCACTTCACTGCAGTGAGTGCACACATAATCCTCTTTCTCAGCTGTTTCTGCAGAAACACCAACGCAGACCTGGTGAAACCAGCGATTACAACTTCCATCACACTGTACCCAGTCCACCTGCCACAGAAAAGAATATAAAATTCATAAAAATGAAGACAGTTCTCTGTTTAACTAAGTTATCAAGTCCCTTATAGACATTTATAGGCTTAAAAGTACCATTCTTAAAAGGGGTTCTATCCTCTGGATAGATCATCAGCATCTGACAGGCGGAGGTCCGACACCCGAGACCACCGCCGATCAGCTGTTTGAGAAGGCAGCAGCGCTCCAGCAGCACCACGGCTGCCTTCTCAAACAGCTGATCGGGAGGGGGGGGGGGGCCCAGGTGTCGGAGGATCGATCATTAGTTAAAACAAACTGCAGAACCCCTTTTAAAGTGGTCATCCATCATTATATCAGACCTTACTGGATGGCCGACCCACAGTACTTACCTGGTCCCCGCTGCTGGGTTCAGTCGCTCCATGGCCAGATTTTCATCTCCCCGATGCGGTGATATCAACGGACACGTGCACGTGGCAGCTAATCACGGCAGGAGCAATCAGCTACCCCCCTTGCATCACAACCGTCACGTGATGCAAGGGAAGCAGTTCACCACTATCGCCAGCAATTGGCTGCAGCTGTCAAATGCCCCCCGTCACCAGGATGAGGATACAAGTGCACCAGGGTGACGTTATGCCGGCCGTGGAGAGATGGAGACTGAACTCAGTGGAGGGTAACAGGTAAGTGGAATCACCACTGTAGGTTGGCCACTCTGAGGTCTGATGATGATTATATTTTACATTGCTATAATAAAGTATTGCACAATATTAATAGCATTCCATTTCTATAAACTTATAGGAAAAACTAATGGACAGCTCAATTGTGGTTGGAAGGTGTTCAAGCATGAAAGCAAGCGCTTTGCTATCTCTAGAATTGCCAAAGAAATGAATAGAGCAGCTGAGCGGGTGCTCCTTTCATTTCAGGCGGCTCCACAGAGTACAGAGCCCCTATTCTCGTGATTGGTGTGGGTCCCAGCGGTAGGACATCCACATAAACTAATAGGTCATCCTATCTCCTGACAAGAATACCCCTTGAAGTAATCTCCCTTGTTTTGTATTATCAGCAAATACTGGCACCGATAGGGGCATGAAAAAAATAAAGTTAAATCATTTAACCTTTACACTGCCAAGTTTTCTAAACATTTGCTGTATTTATGGCAAACAAAACCAGATTTATACAATTATATCTCAATACTCATTTCCCAATAAACTTCTAGACTTGAGTAGGCTAAAGATGGAAGAAATGATCATTTGCACTCACCGGCAGCATGCAATGATCTTATGTAAATATATAATAAGCAGTATACAATGTGTTCATTTTTTGTGAAGTTTGCATCTTATCTACTCCAACCCTCACCTCATCACCTTCAGGCTCCATACAGAGGTCTGCAGGACAAACTGCATCATCCTCCTCAGATTCAGATGTAAAAGAACATAAGGAGTCACTATCACAGATTTCTAGGCGCTGCTCTCTGCTGCACAGGTCTTTGGACTGCAAGGATTTCACTCTCTTCTTACGTGGAGCAGATGCTTTCTTCATTCTACCATCAGTGCCCTCATGACGCCTTTTCAGCTTTTTGTCTGTGCATTCAGTCCTTTCCTTCTTCATTAAGCAGGATACAACCTTAAACAGGTAAGAAATAAGTAATCCGTGGACTCCCTTCTCACCACAGGAATTTGTACTCAAGTCTGTGTGTTAGAAATATTGTCGTCTTACCTCAGAACGGGTTGTATTCCATTCTGTTCCCTGCTGCTTACAGGAGGTCTTCTCTTTCCCAGCGCCTGTTGTGTTACTCTCACCAGCCAGGTTGTTTGGCAGGGTCACAAGAGCCTGATAAAGTTCATGTACTTCAGGAAGTGAGACTTGTAGAAGCTGAGCTTCCATAAGTAACTCGTCCAATTCAGCACTTAGACCTGGGTCAGAAATAAAAGTATAAAAACAGAAAAAAGTCACTAGTAGGCAACAGCATTAAGTTGAGAGATGAGTATTGTTTTTCAAATTCTCTTTTAATTGTGTATGCTGATCAGGACCTCAGTAGCATTGTGGATTGGTTCTCAGTCAGAGTGAAAATACTTCCAACATCAGCAAAGGTAACAGAAAATTCTTAAAGGGATATTTCCATGTTTGTTCCATGTCCCATGTCCCACAAACAATATTCTACAGTTTTCAACCCAGCACATGCAATATTTTACAGTTTTCAAGCAAACGCCATCTTGAGTTTTTCCAATGATATGTTATCAATCCTACAATGCATCAAGCACAGCATCACATGGGCATCTAAAGCCAAAACTATCTCTGCTTGCCAAGAGGACAAATGTAATTAGCCTACTCCACTGCATTCTTCTAAATAGAAGTATAGGAAATGGGAGCCATGTGGACCCTGCTCTTCCTGAATTTGAAGAGGACCTTTTACAGGTCCAGACATTATCATATAACTAGCGGGTTGTGTAGGGCATAGTGAAGTGATGTTACAGCACTTACTATTTTTCAAATGCACCGCTCCGTTCGCCCGTTGTGCCCCCCCCATACTGGTTTCCAGTCTGGTATGTAAATTCATAGCATCAATACAGTCCTGTTTCTCAAAAGGCGTCTCCTTCTCCCTGGCTGGAAGCCATTAAAGCTAGCTGTCAGACTGTATAACACCACTCTGGGGCAGTACAGGACACTAAGTGGTGTTTATACTACAGTGCCCTTAAAACTAACCATAAAATGCAGTAGAAGAGGTTTATTTTTTATTTCATCTTCACAAAATCACCGGAATTGTAGAGACCAGTGATCCAGATGCCAGTACACACTTGAAGAAACATTTGGGTCACAGACTCATTTCTTGCTCGTTTGACTTGCAGCTCCTTATACACACTGCTCCCCTCTACACAGGAACCAGAAGTAAAACTTTTCATCCTGCTCCTCAATTTCAAAAGAGCGTGCTTCACAAATGTTGCTTCAATAGCTTTGGTTATGGCACCATTTGAAGCCCAAACACAAAGCACCAAAAGCCCAATTATATTTAGATTGTGGCACATAAAACCAAACATGGCATACAAATAAAGCTATATTATTAATGCTGATACTTTATAAGAATATGACACTTACTGTTCAGTGGAATACAGTTGCGTCCAGGAGAAAATGGAGACTGGACATAAGTGGTCCTGTTGTCCCATTCATGAGACAAAGAGAAGGATGTGGCCCCAACACTCTGTGATACCTTTAGAACAATATTTTTTACATTAAAATGCTTGTGTTACCAGCATAACAATTTAATTTCACAAGTTAGTTAAGAAATGATGAAAATAGGATAGGTGATAACTATGCCCTTGAATGTTAACTTACATTGCAAGTATCTGAAAGCTGCCCAGCTGTTGCTTGCCATCTGTTGTACAGCTGACTTGAACTGACTCTCTCCTGTGCAAGCTTTAGCTCTTCAGAAGACAACATATGCTGTGCCCGATGCTGCCAATTGACTGTCCTCTCTATCAGATAGCGCAATGCATCTCCCTCTGGCAGCCGAACACGCAGGCGTTGTAATGATGCCAGAAGAGGGAGAATTTTTTCCAGAGGTGGTTTTTTAGAGCGATGGCACTGTGGACATAGCCAGAGTAGTGATCCGTGCTTTGGAGCAGTTATACAGCCAGTGTGGAAGCAAGCACGGCATAGCTCACACTGGATCATGGGAGCCATGGGTTCACCCTGACAAATACACACTTTCCAGTCACTCTGTTCTTCTCTCAACAACATTCTGTTTTCATTAGAGACCCGCATACTGTGTAAAGACTCCATTTCACAGAGTCTGGCCTCACCAAGAGTTGCCATCTGTTAGGTCACAGAAATGAAAAAAAAAAAATTTTAATTCAAATACAAAAGATTAAATAATAATTTCACATTTGCTTAATGTTCGAGAAATTGAATAATAAAACTATACTCACAGCGGTAGCAGTGTCTTTGCTCTCAGTCAAAGCTTTCTCCAACTCCAGAAGGCCATCTGGCTTGGGATATTTCTTTTTTCCTGCTGGCAGGTCTTTTATTTTTCTCATTTTTCTTTTCAAGCTTGAAGAGCCTAGATCACATCGAGGGCAGAGAACCTGCAATAAATATAAGGGAACCAATAAATATTTAGACCACTAAAGGGGTTTTTCCATTATACTTATCCCCTATCCACAGGAAAGGAAATGTCTGATCAGTGGGTGTCCTTAATAAAGGGACAACTCCTTTAACCCCTTCGCTACCAGCACCGTACATGTACGGCACTGGAGCCAAGTGCAAACATGGCACACGCTCACGTGTGCAGCGGGCGTCATGGCCAACGGGTCTCAAATCATTTAAAAAAAAAAAAAAAAAAAAAAAAATATAATAAATAGCTTGACAAAGGCCTCATTGAGTAGGCCGAAACGTTGCTGGGAATAAAGTTTTGGGGTCTTCACCCTGTCACCGAAAGCTGGAAGTGCTGCCTTGTTATTTGCAAAATATATATATATATATATATATATATATATATATATATATTTTTTTAAAATCACCCCACTTTCCGTATAATAATAAAAAGATTAAAAAAATACATAAACAAAAAATATATACATCATGGGTATCACCGCGATCGAAAATGCCCGTACTATTAAAATATAAAAATATTTTTCCAACAAGGCGAATGGCATAACGGAAAAAAATGGTCAAAATAGCCAATTTGCCATTTTTTCATTGCTTCTCTTACCCAAAAATATTTAATAAAAAGTGATCAAAATGTCACACACACTCCAAAATGGTATCAATAAAAACTAAGGATTGCACTGCAAAAAATTAGCCCCCAAACAGTTCAGTAAATATAACTATAAAGATTGTTGTGAGGGTCAGACTATGGTGATGTAAAAATATGTATTTTTTTCAAAGTTTACACTTATTTTTACCCTATTTAGACATAAAAACCTATACATATGTGGTATTGTTGTAATCATACTGACTCAGAGAATGAAGAGCACAGGTCAGTTCTGCTGCGAACGGAATGCTGTGGGAACAAAAACCCGTAAAACGGTGAAGGAATTGTTTTTATTTTCCTATGCCACCCCATTTGGAATTTTTTCCCTGCTTCCCACTACATCCTATGCCATATTAAATGGTGGCATTAGAAAGTACAACTTGTCCCGCAAAAAATAAGACCTCATATAGCCAAGTGAACGGAAAAATAAAAAAAGTTATAGCTCAAGGAAGCTAGGGAAGAAAAAAGAAAATGCAAAAACGAAAAAAAAAAATAAGGGTTAAAGCCTCGGGTATTCTAGTCGATTGCAAGATCCAGTTGCAGCGTAAAGAGTTATCATGCAGGCTATACAGATGTGTTATGATTGTGATAATGAGAGCTCTATACTGTTAAAAATTTGTAGAAGACCATCTACAAACAGAAGTAGTAAAGGACAGCTTTTGATCTACTGTTGAAAATCTTGCATGCTTTAATAGAGATCACTGAAATTAAGGTTTGTAATTACCTCCAGCAAAGTGTATGGAGAGTTGGGTGTTAAAAATGTGCTTGTGGCACATTCAGTCCAGGCTTGAACTTCACTAACAAGGGCTTCGAGTCTTGGCAGTGGACCAATGTGAACTGGAATTGCTCGGCCATGATTCACAAGCTCAACCAATGTGTCAAGTACAGGAACTCTGGAACCAGTCTGAAAGTGATCACAAAAGATTATTATTATTGACATAGCATTCTGTTATTTGAATTTGTATATTTGAGCTAAAAAACAAGCCTAACCTGCAAAGCCTCAACCTTCTGCAACCATTCTTGTGCTCTCTGCACTGCATCTTTCAGAGACTCTACACTTGGAAGATATGCTGGGACATTTTCCACTTCCCGCAGTGCTACAGTCAAAGTGTCAAGATCATGCCGTGGTCTATAAAAAATAAAAGGGACAGGCAAAACAACATGAGCACACTTTCCTATTGGAAGCAAATCTGCAGCTTAAGACATAATTTTATAGTGCACATATAGCAGTGGTGGCGAACCTATGGTATAGGTGCCAGAGGCAGCACTCAGAGCCCTCTCTGTGGGCACCCACGCCCTGGAAAAAAAGTCTAAGGGGTACCAATATGCCTTAGACTTTTCCTGCTATTCATCAGCGCCGGGCATGCTATGAACAGCACAGGCAGAGCATTGAATGTAGGCAGGCTATTATAGCTAAATGATAAAGTACATGGAAGATATACTGGACTGTAGTATTCAGGTTAAATTGCAGTGTTGGCACTTCGTGATAAATAAGTGGGTTTTGGGTTACAGTTTGGGCACTCTGTATGTAAAAGGCTCGCCATCACTGACATAGAATTAATCCTCATAAAAAAAGTTAGTAAACTTTACCAAAACATTGCATGACTTTTTTTTACATCATTTCAAGTCACAGGCTTCAGCACTCGCAACACTCTGCATTCCTTTGTTGCTCAGCATCTGCTCAGAACTTGCTAAGGTTATTAATAGGGATGAGCAAATCAACTTCGGATGAAACATCGGAAGTCGATTCGCATAAAACTTCGCTCCAATACTGTACAGAGCAGGAGCTCCGTACAGTATTAGAATGTATTTGCTCCGATGAGGTACCACTTGGAACCGAACCCTAGTTCGGGAAATGTTTTTTTAAACTACAAATTAATTTATGAAGTTATTACCGCAAGACTTCGGGAAGCAATAACTTCGGCTCATCGGAGGCAATACATTCTAATACTGTACGGAGCTCCTGCTCCGTACAGTATTGGAACAAGGTTATATGCGAATCGACTTTGGATGTTTCATCCGAAGTCAATTCGCTCATTCCTAGTTATTAACATTCTAAGAATGTTTGTCATCAAACCAACAAATACATAAAGATTCAGCATCACTCTGCAGGTGCTAATAGAAATGTTAGCATTAACCCTTTAAAGCCCGATGACGTACATGTACGTTATCTCTGGACGTGACAAAGCCCAGAGAAATACATGTACGTCATGGTGATCAGGCGGGTGCAGGAATGCCGGACCCCTGCTGTATGCGCCGGCATCGGTGAAATCACCGATGCCGGTGCATTAACCCCTGTGCGGCTGCAGTCATCGCTGACCGCGGCACATGCGGGCTTCAGACAAGTGCGGGGTGAGCATTGGGTCCCCACGCTGCTGTGACGGGGACCCGATGGCAGCTCGATGCCTTCCTTAGGCATCGTGGCTGCCTTCCGGGAGAGCCTGCGAGATCCAGCCCCCTGGATCTCACAGGCAAGCAGGATGGAAGTGTATTACAAGTAATACACTTATAGCCAATGCATTACAATACAGAAGTATTGTAATGCATTGTAAAGGGGATCAGACCCCCAAAAGTTGAAGTCCCAGAGTGGGACAAAAAATAAAGTGGCGGAAAAAAATAAATAAAAAAATTGTAAAAGATAGAGAAAAAAAGAAAAGTAGACATATTCGGTATCGCCGCATCCATATCAACCGTCTCTATAAAAATATCACATGACCTAACCCCTCAGGTGAACAGTCAAAAAAATTTAATAAAAACTGTGCTAAATAAACAATTTTTTTGTCACCTTACCTAACTAAAAGTGCAACACCAAGCGATCAAAAAGGCTTTTACCACCCCAAAATAATACCAATCTAACCGTCACCTCATCCCACAAAAAATGAGCCCCTACCTAAGACAATAGCCCAAAAAAATAAAATAAAAAAGCTATGGCTCTCAGACTAAAAAATGATTTTCTTGGTTTTAAAAATGCTGTTATTGTGAAAAACTTAAATAAAAAAAATAAAAATAGTATACATATTAGGCATCTGCGTCCATAAGAACCTGCTGTATAAAAATATCACATGACCTAACCCTAAAATCTAATAGAATATGACCTAACCCTAAAAATCTAATAGAAAGTGTGTCAAAAAAGCAATTTTATTGTCACCTTACATCACAAAAAGTTTAATACCAAGCAATCAAAAAGTCATATGCAACCTAAAATATTACCAGTCATCTCATACCCAAAAAATGAGCCCCTACATAAGAGAGACAGTCGCCCAAATTTTTTTTTTTTAAACTGTGGCTTTCAGAATATTGACACAAAAAAAAAAAAATTTCAAAAATGCTTTATTATGTAAAACTGAAAAAACCAACCAAAAATAGTAGTCATATTTGATATTGTCGCATCTGTAACAACCTGCTCTATAAAAATACATGATCTAACCTGTCAGATGAACAATGTAAATAACAAAAAATTAAAACTGTGCCAAAGCAGCTATTTTTTGTTATCTTGCCTCACAAAAAGTATAATATAGACCAACCAAAAATCATATGTACCCTAAAATAGTACCAACAAAACTGCCACCTTATCCCGTAGTTTCCAAAATGGGTTCTTTTTTTTGGAGTTTCTACTCTAGGGGTGCATCAGGGGGTCTTCAAATGTGACATGGCAGCTTAAAATTATCCCAGTGAAATCTGCCTTCCAAAAACCATATGGCATTCCTTTCCTTCTGCGCCCTGCCGTGTGCCCGTACAGCAGTTTATGACCACATATGGGGTGTTTCAGTAAACTACAGAATCAGGGCAATAAATATTGAGTTTTGTTTGGCTGTTAACCCTTGCTTTGTTACTGGAAAAAATGGATTAAAATGGAAAATCTTCCAAAAAAAGTGAAATTCTGAAATTTCATCTCCATTTTCCATTAATTCTTGTGGAACACCTAAACGGTTAACAAAGTTTGTAAAATCAGTTTTGAATACCTTGAGGGGTGTAGTTTCTAAAATGGGGTCGTTTTTGTGTGGTTTCTATTATGTAAGCCTCACAAATTTCAAGATTTGCTTCTAAATGTCCCAGAATGGCCTGAAAAAGGATATAGTGTGGAGACGTATACCTTAAAAGAACTAAGACCAAAGCCCAGATCCAGGCCCATTTGAAAAAAATAATAATAAGACGGTACGTAGGAAAAAATGCATGGGAGGCAGCTGAAGTTCTTCACATAATCAAACAAAGGATTTCCAGGTCTGATGGTAGACATAGGACCCCAAAGATACATAACGAGTGGTTGGGAAAGAGGGTCTGGATCTTCTCCAGGGCTGACCACACTGGAACCCTGTGGTAAGGTTCTTAAAAGTCAAAAAGGATCCCAGAAAGCTGGAGGGGCACCTGGCCCTTCATCTCCATCTCCATCGCCTTATTAGTGAGCGACACAACCTGTACCATTTTAGTGAGGGAGCACACCCAAAACAGGGAGGGAGTGGGAAGACAAGCAACATTGACTGACAATGGGATTTTGTGTGGCAAGAGGAGGAGGCAAAATGTTGAAGTCACCACCTGTTTTGAGGGTTCTGCCCCAGGTTCCAACATGACGACTAAGGGGTTAATGCACTAATCCTGAAAGCGTAGAAGCAAGCCAGGGTAAATCTTACACAGTCTGAAGATGGAGTCACCCAAGAATGTAGCAGAGCTGGAGCTGCGGAAGATGTCCCTCTGGAGAAAGAGAACACCAGACACATCTGCACGCAGAAAAGAAGGCTCAGAGAGTGCCAGCCAAGAAAGAAGGTGGAGCCCTTATGGATACTGTATGAGAAGAGTGGAGGCAGCACAAGAGGTGGCTGCTTCCTGGCTAGGCTACATTACACCATGTCCAAGAGTATGTTTTGTGCTTTTATAGCAGTTTATTAGTCTTTACACCATAGATTATCACACCATTTGGTTACAGGCTATTTATTGCTCTCCTTTACGTTTATATATGAGGGATCACAGGCATTTATTGAGTCCCTGTGGATAACTGTGGTACAAGTCATAATATTGCTTGCTTTAAAGAGGTTGTCTCATCTCACAGTTACTAAGGCAAGATTAGACACAGTCCTGACCACCAGCCAGCTGGAAAACAACAGAGTGCTCCACCGCTCACTGTTTCAGTAGCTCCCATTGCAGTGCCTGATGGAAACGGAAACACCATATCACAGCAAGCTATGCTGTTTCCCTAACTGAGAAACAGCATAGCTTGTTGTGCTACACTGTTTCCGTAGCTCTCCTGAACGGCAATGAGAGCTACTGAGACAGCAGAGCACCCTAGCAGGGTGGTGGTCAAGACTGTGTCTCACCCCGCCTTAGTAACAGCGAGATGAGACAAACTTTTTAAAGATATATAGTGTGATAAGGTGTACAAGTGCGGGAAGGTGTGTATATCCCACTCAGATACCACAGCTGGGTGGGATGGATAAGATCCAGAGTGCAGAAGTCTCAGCAGCAAGTAGGTTGCCTAGACAATGTTTTTTATGGTATGTTCTGGGCTGGATTTTAGTTGGATTGGTGGATAGGACTGTTCAGAAGGGATCGCAGGTGAGGTCTGCTCTAATCAGGCTGGGATAAAGCACCTCCTAGGGTGTCAGTCTGAGAGTTGTTATCTTGTAACAGAGACCTGCAGAGGTTCTGAGTGGTCTCAGCTGGGTAGGCTGAGGGGCCATGAGGTTAGGTGATAGCCTGAACTATGGGGGACTCAGCGACGCCTGGGGAACGGAGGTCGGAGTCGGGAGGACTGCTAGACCACAACCCCCAAAGGTACTCGTAATTGCACAGCCTGGGGGTTGGTGGACTGTTTGGCTGGGAAAGCCGGGCCTGATGCCAGGTATGAATTGTATTCTGTAGGTGAGTCAGGGATTCCGTTATGTATTAGGTAGTGTCCAGATGGGCAGGCTTTTATTTTGTACTGTTTTTATTGGTGTTTGTGTCGCAATAAAGTACAGTTTTGATATGAAAAATGCGTGGTCTGAGAAGTCTGTAAGCGTGACCCTGGAAAGAGAGCTAACCCTCACAATAGTTATTTACTTCATACACTAGCTATTTGCTATTGTCATAGCTCCATATACCAACACTGGTGTTTTATTACTTCATTTTAATTTCATTAGATTTGAAGTGTTATAACTGATATCATCTCATCTAATTATCTTTAACTATATATTTGGTTTTCCGACCACCAGGGTGTCCTCTGTACTTTTTGTGTAACTGCTATATATTATGCTTTTAACAGTTAAAGATTTGTAATATGTGCAAATACATTTTTCTTTATTTGGACCAGATCTTTTAATAGTGTTTATGTTTTGTTGTGGTTGTAGAATGGGTCTCTGTATATTTATGGGCATAGGTAGCTTATACCAGAAGCAAATAGACCTGGAAACAGTGCAGTACAGAGTCCTGCTGAAGGAAGTCTCACCCTGAAAGTGAGGCTAAGCAAACACTGGTGACGGAGTGGATCCAGTACATGACCAGCTGGCAGGGAAAGGAGAGTCACCAGAAGCCATCTGGTAGATGGAGAAAGGCCCAAACAATGGTGTGGCCACCACGTAAAGAAAGTTCTAGTCCAGGGAAGGAAACCCAAATTACAGCCCCTTTAGAGAACACAGCGCTTGATTGCCCAGAGTGAGGGAGGCTGGGTCTGGGGAAGGAAACTACTGCGGATACTTGCCTATCCTATCCTATGAGAAAATGATTCCCAATTCCAGCCCCTTCCATTTAGCTTGCTGCCTCTTGGGGAAAGCAGTTATGCTGGAAAGAGAAAATCCAAATGGTGAGGTAACCCTCGCGGACTAAAGGGGTCCACTATACCCCTTTGTCTTCAGGAGGGGGAGAATAAACAGTGGATTTAGTACTGGGAAAAAGACATTGATTACAGGTAATCCGTTTTCCATGAGCCCATGACAGCACCTGTAAGAGATACTCCCCCTTCCGGACAGGAAACATGAACTTCCCAGATCTTTAAAAGGGTCCATTCCTCAGTTTGTGACAAGATCCATAGGACTGCCAAATTACTATGTACAGTTAAACCTTAACATACCATACATACAAAAGCACCTTCAATATATATCTGCAGGCATATTTCTTCTTTAAGATTACTTGTGAGAGATTAGACTAGATAAATCTAGGGTGGGACTACCGCCTGCAAGACTTTCCTCCTGAAGGTCGTCTTGAGCAGAAGATAGATCCAATCTATAATGTTTGTAAGAGCTCCAGTTAGCAGCTCTACAAATTTGGTCAATGGTGGCACAGCCTTTCTCTGCCCAGGAAGAAGCTATAGCTGTCGTGAAGTGGGCCGAGAACCCCGTAGGAACCTAAAGACCCACCGAAGAATAGGCTAGACCTATTGTTCTCATTATCCACCTGGCTATGGTACGACTTGTAACCTTTAGACCCCTGTTAAAACCCTGAAATTGAATAAATAACTGAGGGGCTTTTCTCCATTCTTTGGTTGATTTTAAGTACCTACACACACACACACACACACACACACACACACACTTCTCCTTACATCTAGTGTATGGAACCAAGAGGGCAAAATGATTTCCTGAGACCTATGAAAATCGGAAACCACTTTTGGAAGAAAAGCAGGATCCGGTCTAAAAACAATCCTGTCTTCCAAGACAGAGGTATAAGGGGAGGGAGCAACAAAGCAGAAATCTCCCTCTCTGGAAATAGCCAGGGATCTGAAAGAGACAGCTTCCTTAACCAAGTATACCATACTCTTTTTGGCCAATAGGGGCTATTAGGATTACCGTTGCCTCCACCTTATTTTCTGGATTACTCTGGGCAAAAAAGAGTGAGAGGCGGAAATGCGTAAACCAGATCCTTGCCCCAAGGTTGAGACAGAGCCTCTATCCCCTGGGCTGAGGAAAAAAAAAAAACCTTAGGTGCACTGCTGAAAGAGAAAGTACTCTCCCTTCTAGTATTTGGAAAATCTTGGACGTCAGATCCAGTAACTGAGGTGATCTGGGTTCGGAGTGTTGCTTCTGCCTTTCAGTGCGCTGTGGTGTCTCCCCTTCCTTCCAAAGGGGAATCCGGAAGGAAAATTGGCAGTTCTCCTGAATTTGCCACACTGCTGCTCTTGCTGCTTTTTCCCTCCATGACAGCTGGCCGGTGTCCCATTTATACAGGCCACGCATTGCCCGCCATGTTTCATTGGCCCCTCCCCTGTCCCGCGTGGAACGCACGCGTCACATCCGGCACACCTGCTCAATGCACGCCTGCAAGAAAGTGCCGTACTGGCGATCCTGGAGATGACGCATCTCCCCTCCTCACCGGAACTTCGCCCGGCCTCTGGTAGAAGAGAACGAGGTGGCTGTCAGGTATCCCCCCCCATGACAAAAGGGGACAAAAAAAAAAACGGACTTCCACAGTGGCTCCTTGTGGAGTCTTACTCCATCAGGGACCTCCACTAAGTATGTGGTTAAAAATAATGAATAAACCTAGAGGCCCTGCAGCCCCCTAACAGACCTGGGAAAGATCCATCCCCCTGTCCTATGGGCAGGAAACAGGTAGAAACTGAGGAATGGAGTACGGAAGACTCTTTTAAAGATCTGGAAAGTTCTCGTTTCCTGACCGGAAGGTGTGGGATCTCTTACAGGTGCTGTCATGGGGCGTAATGGAAAACTGTGAGCTATGCTGCCTGTATGTCCCTTTCCAGGTAGAGAGAAAAAAAAAAGAAAAAATTTTAGCAGATGTGCCAAGGCAGGCATGTCTGCCTCTTACTGACAATAAGCCAAAACGGTTTTAGCTTAGTCCCTGTGGAAAGAGCATAGCTGGTGGGAGGAGATTTATGATTAGTGTCCGCCTCCTTGTGGCAGCAGCTATACCCATGGTCTGTCCTGTATCCTCCAATGACACCGTTGAGAAGTTAAGTTTTAAATAACAGGAAGGTAGGAAAAGTGCACTAAAATGAAGTTGGTTATGTTAAAAAGATAAAGCTTGGCTAGTCCATCAAGGACTGGAACCATAATGCAGATAGAGGTCTATAACAGAGGACTAACAGTATTGCTGCAATTTACTAGCTGCTGCAACAAAGGTGACTTGCCCACACGATCATACCAACTTCCATTTTGTGTTTGCATACAAAATTAACTCAAAATATATAAGCACCAACTTCATTCCGCAGCAATTAAAAACAGGCAAAGAAGTGCAGAACAATGATTATTATGTGGAAAAAAAACTTCCACACAAGCATGATGCCCTATTCCTGTGAATGTAAGTTTGTTCTAGAGTACAGGCTGTAAATCAGGATTAGTGTTAACTTCCATGTATATTATATACAAAAGGTGGAAAATCCTTTAAAAATAACGATTTGAAGCCTCCAAAAAGGAGGTTGATACTAGACCTTGTTTTAAGGAGACTCTTGCACTTGTCATCCCAATGTTCAGACATGGTCAGCAATTCCTGAAGTTTGGCCATTGCTTTCTCCACAGTTGTATGAGGCGCTAGTCCTACACCCAAGTCTATAAGTCGTCTCATAACTTCTATTGTGAGTGTCCCTGGATCCTGGCATGCTTGCTCCTCTTCCTCCAGCCAACGTGCCTGCTCCAGACGCTCTCGAAGGCTTCCTAGTGGTAATTCCAAGTCAAACTGAAAACTGGAATCAAGAAGGTCTTGAAGTTCACTAGCTTGTGGCATTTCCGCTGCTAAAAGCCTCTGGCTCCGTGCCTGAAATTCTTCCACGCGACGCAACAAGTCCTTAGAGCCACAGATAGGAGTAAAATTATTATATTTAATTTTTTTAATTTTTTAACAAAAATGAAAATGTAACAGTGGAAATGTTTTTTTTTTTTCTTTTACCTTCAGTTGAGGAGTTTGGTTGATGCTACATGGCAATAACTGAAGTTGTTTTACAAATGACCTGAGTTCTGCAACCGTAAGCTGGTTCTGAGATTTTCCACCACCTGACCGAAATCTACAGTAAGAATAAAATGGAAATAACTGACCATCTGAATAATGAAGAACAAAGGGTAAGTTAACAGAATACATCTTCCCATAGATTTAATGGAGTACAATTAATTAGTGTGTTTACCGTTCAGTGTTCCACATATAAAAAGTATTTGTTCCCAAACCGCTAAAGTAACAGTCGGCCACGGCAGCAAATATCCAAAATATGAAAGACTTCAGCGAAAAAATCCAATAATCTTTATTTCATGTTTTATTTCACATTTCAAAACGCGCCTTTTAAAACATGAAAAAGATTACTGGATTTTATCACTGAAATCTTGCATATTTTGAGTACAATTACAGATTCACTTCTTTTCACTTATTTGTCACCAACAGTACAACAGCTTGGGAATTCTAGTTATAAACACCAAAGTCACAATGTCACTATTTGGGAAATCAAATTTATGAAGCAGTATAACCTTCACAATGTAAAACTCATCCAAAAATAGCTCGGAAACATCTTTCTCACTAACAAACTGCACTTTTGTTACCTGGTGTGACGTTTTCCATTCAGCAGCTGCTGCGCCAGTGTTGCACACTTTTCTGAATCTTGTACTACAGCTCGCAAATGCCGCAGGAGGTCATTTTCAGGAAATTTCTTTGACTCCGATTCTTCTACAAGTTTTCGAAGGCATGAGAGACCTATACAGTGACAAGATAAGGTAAATCACGATACAGCAAAGAGAGGACAGGCAGGCAAGAAGCATGAACAAAGCATATCGTAGTCCACAGCAGTGAACAGAGAGAACAGCGCGTATGACTGGCCACCGCACATTTCACAGCTACGGAGAGGACAGCACGTATGAGTGACCACCCCACAAATCACAGCTACGGAAAAAAACTGTGCGTATGAGTGGCCACCCCACAATTCACAGCTACGGGATGTCTGAAAATAGCAAAGCCAGTGCTCAGCAAAACACTGAAAATAAGAATATAAAAAATAACGCACCAAGAAGGAGTGGTCGGAGGCAAATGAAACTTTATATGGGTGAATATAATGATCTACGTAAAGGTCCCTTTAGACAAGACAATTCAGCAGGCGATTGTCAGGAGGGAAGCATTGTCAGTGGAGGAGACCGCTGCTATTACATGCAGCGATCTCCTCCACAGTATGGGGAGGAGCGGTTGTTAATGCTCTTCCCCATACAGGATGCTTGTTTGTCGACAGCAGAGGCTGTTTACACGGTACAATCTGCTCCCTGCAAATGATGATTTAGGTGCCTGCACAAACAAACCAATTACCCTACAAACAAGCCTTTCGATCGTTCATTGGGTAATCGGCAGCACCTTTACAGCAGCAGATAATCGCTAATGAGTGTTCCTATGAATAATAGCGATTATCTGGTAGATTCTCGGTCCATGTAAAGGGCCCTTAAGTGATTACAATATTCGAGTGAACGGATGCGTTTATAAGGGGAAACTGCACAATTGAAAGGAGGTTCTAGTACCCTGTTGGTCAGCCTCCAGCCTGGATAAGGTTGGGCATGGAGGCATACAGGTTCTGTATGGTATCCTGCTGAACATTTGTCCACAGATACTGCAGCTCAGCCTGTAGATCCTACACACTCTGACAGCTGGAGGATATGCCTCGGCTGGTCCCGTAAATGCACAACTGGCAATAAATCTGGCAACCAGGCTATGTAATCTGGCAGAAACATCCCTGGGAAATCCTTGCTGTCTGTGAGCGAGAATTTTCCAAATGAAAAATGCCAGCTGGAAGCCTTGCCAGGAAAGGTAATACATGTGGTTGCAGGATGTCCTGCTCATATCGCTGAGCTGTCCCTCGTATCACTACTGGGGGTGACTGACTGTAGTATGTGCAAACAAAGGTGATGAAGGCTAGCTGTCAATGGCAGGACACGTATTGGACACTGACACCAAATTTCCTTTTGCTAAGCACCTGGCACGAGCAGAGAGAGTTGCGCAATGAAGGTGCCACCTGTGCCTGGATGGGGATCAACAAAACTGTGGGAGGAGCTTGTGCTTGTCAGCAGATCAAACAATCCTCTCTGCTGATTTGTCTGGCCTGTCCAAAAGTTGTCCACCATGTGTGCACTCATGTAACCAGAGTTTCCAACACCTCCTAAACAGCTAGGTCAGAAGAGCTTAGATAGTGGGCAATTTGTTGAAACAAGTCTGCTTCTCTTAATCCAATGATGCGCCCCCTCTTAAAGTCTGTCAATTAGGCGAAATGTCTTCAAGTGCATCTAGCAGTCAATGATCTCTAACAGAGGTACACTATCCAAAAGTAGGCTCTGGGGGCCTTTTTTATAGGGCAACGGGAAAAATCACGTTTACTCCCTCTTTTGGCTAGACCACATCTATAATCATTTATATAGCTGCCTTAGATATAACTGCATGCCAAGTTTTGCAGCATTCTGAAATGTCTATCAGAGTGCGATATTTTTTTTGTCAATGGCTATTTTCGGAAGTCCTATAGCAGTGAATAGAGAAAGCAATGGATGCACAACTTGCTCTCCACTCATGGTGGGACCTTGTTCTTGAGACAGGAGCACATGTTGTTGGTACAAATTTTCTGTTGTACTCAGCTGTTTGTTTGTTTTTTCTTTCGGAATTAGCCCCCATTGCAGAGCTGCGCAAATTTCTTAAAAATTTTTTAGGGTGCCATATTTAAACTGCAGTCACCTGGGGCTAATGTTTGAGACTTGTGGTAATGCCAATCGCGGACGTTTAACCCGTCAGATACTGTGGCGCACACTCCCGGCCATGCTCCGGCTCCCCCCAGCGGAGATCAAGGGAGCCGAAGTGTGTGTGTGTGTGTGTGTGTGTGTGTGTGTGTGTGTGTGTGTAGCAGCCCCTGTACTCAAGTGTGGTACAGGGCTGACGCACATTAGTTCCTATGGAGAGCCTGCCTGTAGCTAATGCGAACTATTAAAAAAGTGCAAAAAATATTATATATTATATATATATATATATATATATATATATATACACACACACACACACATTCGAATCACCCACCTTTCCTCAAAATTAAATATAAAAGTACATAAAACAATAAAAAAAATAAAACAAACATCAATGGTATTGCCATGTGCAAAGACGCTTGTACTGTTAAATGGGTTGTCCAGGTTCAGAGCTGTACCCAGACAAACCTCCATTTTCACCCAGGCAGCCCCCCTGACTTGAGTATCAGAGCAGTTCATGCTCCAATGCTCTCCTTTGCCCTGCGCTAAATCGCGCAGGGCAAAAGCTCTTTTGTTGACAATAACACACTGCCGGGCGGAGGCTTCCGCCCAGCAGTGTGTTGGGTGACATCACCGGCACTAATGGGCGAGCTTTAGCGCTGCCCTAGCAGTTTTACTGGCTAGAGCAGTGCTAAAGCCCGCCCATCAGGGCCGGTGATGTCACCGGGCTCCCTGAGCAGCCGGAAGAAGAGGCTTCAGCTCGCCTGCAAGAGACACGGTACGTCACAGAGTATAAGAAAACAGTCACTTCCGGCTAAGAATTTCCTATATGAAAACGGGGCTTCAGAAATATGTGGCAAAGGTAGGACATGTATGTATGTATTATGTATGTCACTCTAGTACTATTACACCAATGTCCCCAATCCCGGACAACCCCTTTAAAGGGTAACCGTCATGTTTTCATCATAAAATCTATTTTAGCATATGTTACTGCTGCAGCAGCATTATGTATAAAGCAATCTTTAGTTTCTTCACATACCACTGTTTTCCTTGAGTTTTTCCCTTAGTTACAGCTATTTAAAGATTTACAATATGAGGGCCTTCTCAAGATGGCTCCTCTGCCAGTTCTCTGAGGCCAAAACTGCTTTCCCTCACTTCCCATACACACTTGCTGTAGCCAGCAGCCTTCTGCCAGCCAATTAGATTGGATTACTGAGAGACACGCCTCCTCACTCTGAAGCCTAATGCAGGCATGCAGTGTGAAGGACCGCCCCTCAGTCTTCTGTGTACACTAAAGGAGAAGACAGACAAGCCCTAGCAACGGTCTTTTAAGGGAGCAGCGGAAAGGGACAGAGAACATTAATAAAAGCGGACAATCATTGGCAGACTAACTCAGGTATACATGCCTAGCTCTAATAAACTAGTAAATAAAAATATAAATATATGACAGTTACCCTTTAAAATATCCCATACAGCAAATGGGAAACCGAAAAACAACAGTCAAAATGGACAAAAATAGACGCCATTTTTTGGTTGCTTCACCTCCCACAAACAATAGAACAAAACGTGATAAAAAAAAAAGTCATACACACCCCAAAATAGCTCAAACTAGTTAACCCCACAAAAAATGAGCCTACAACACAGCTCCATACACAAAATAAAACAAAAAGTTATACATATGCGGTATCGTAATTAGGGATGAGCGAATAGACTTCAGATGAAATGTCCTAAGTTGATTTGCATAAAACTTAGTTCTAATACTGTACAGAGCTCGAAGTATCCTGTCACTACACTTCACATTGTGCACCTTTCCATCAAGCCAGAGAATACATATTTTTGTGGAAGCCTCTTTAAAAATACGGAGACAAGCTTTGATATTGATAACTGTAAATCCCACAAAAAATAAGGCGCTTTGAGACATGGCTGCGTTCTCATATTTTTGGTGCAGTTTTCTGTAATCATGGTGGTTTTGCCATCTTGCAATTGTGGAAGACTGCGGCAAAAAACGCATTGGCCGTGACACTACCACGATCTGTAAACAGACTTAGGCTACTTTCAGACTCGCGTTTGGTGCGGATCCGTCATGGATCTGCACAGACGGCTCTGTTCAGATAATACAGACGGCTCCGTTCAGATAATAACGTCTGCATCCATTCAGAACGGATCCGTTTGTATTATCTTTAACATAGCCAAGATGGATCAGTCTTGAACACCATTGAAAGTCAATAGAGGACAGATTATTTTTCTATTGTGTCCCCATTGACTTAGATTGTGTGTCAGAACGGATCCGTTTTTCACAGTTTCGTCAGACGGACACCAGAACGCTACAAGCAGTGTTTTGGGGTCCTCCTCCAAAGCGAAATGGAGACCGAACGGAGGCAAGCTGATGCATTCTGAGCGGATCCTTATCCGTTCAGAATGCATTAGGGCCAAACTGATCCGTTTTGGACCACTTGTGAGAGCCCTGAATGGATCTCACAAACGGAAAGCCAAAACGCCTGTGAGGCGTAGAAGACTTGGCATCAATTAGCAAAGTGCATTGTATACTTGATAAGAGAAAGCAAGATACATGTTATTTATCCAGCACACACCTTTTTTACTGCCTGTGGATTTCAGTGCATTAATAACCTCAGAAGCCCAGTTATCATAGGATTCTGCACGCAATGTCACAGCATTCATCATGGGATACAAATCATCCAGGGTGTAGCGATACCTGTTACAGAAGCAAGAATCTGACCGTCATATAAACAGTTTTGTTTACTACTGTAAAAAATAAATAAACACTCAGAAGAAGCAATTTCAGCCAACAAATTCATATAAATACAATTTGCACAAAGAAAGAGAAATTAAGTGCTAACAACTATGAGATTGCATCCTAACTAGTCAAAAGACATTGCCAAAGCCTACAAAAAGAAAAGAAAAAGAAAATGGGACATCACTACAGCTATAAAGGTAAGTACCACTGTGCAAAATAACAAGAAAAAGGCCAGAGCCATGTAATGGTCGACTGGACAGTTGTAGAAAATACATACACTAAAGAGGTCAGCTTTACGTATCTTACCCCATCTTATACTTGTAGGTCGGGCATGAGCACAGAGCGTCAACATGGTGCAGACATACAAGAACACCAGGACTACAGGGACAATATACTGCAGATGTGAAGCAGGTGGTTTTACACTTTACACATTGCCGTTCATCATCAATTAGTATCTCAAGATCGATCTTTTCTGACTCCACAACTCCCTAGAGAAAATAAATACATATCAGGATGTTCACTGAACATTGGTTACATAGTAATAAAGGTCTATTTACTACCATCTATTTGTAACACAGTAACTATTATGATCCAAGCAGGACAGCCAAAGGACAGTCTGCTACATTGACCACTCTCCAAGCCATGTGCATACACAATTCCAATAAGGTCATGGGTGGAGGTGCCCATTTTGTTGCTCTTTTACGGCACAGACCCACACCATAAGGTCATCTCAACCAGATTTTTTTATTAGTCAAATACTTCATAGACAATATGAGAAAAACACATCAAAAATTGTGACAAAAGCAATAAATGTGAACTCAACCTAGGGGTGGGGGTGCTTCGACACTTAGATTTTTTATTTTTGCCTTGTAGAAAAGCCATAACATGGATGCATTTTTAGTGAAGCTTCTTTACTTGCAGATCATCAATATCAGACTGGTAGTTCCTATACCTAGCATCCCACCCAACCGGTGCCAGAAATAACAGTGGATGGAGCCACAGCTTACTGCAGTTGATTCCACGACGGTGGCTGCCAAACACAACTAATTGGGGGGGGGTTCATGACCTATCCACATAGTACATCCATATCTAGACACTGGAAAATCCGTTTAAGTTTCTTCTTTTTCAATGATCCATAAGTATGGATAAAGAAGAGATCAGGTGAAAATACCTTTTTTCTGGCATCCAAAAAAGAATTTTTAACCAAAAATAAATAAAAACTTTTAGAGATTATAAGTATTAATTTTGCAGTCATAAATTTTACACTAGGTTCACATCACATTTTTGCCACGATTTTACGTTAATAGATGCCTCAGACTGATGCAATCCAGCAGTATCTGGTCACCATAGAGTTCCATTGTAAAAAAAACTAAAATAAATTAAAAATTATAAAAGTTAACATTTTTTTTTACCAGATTAAGGATAAAAAATCTATCTATTTTCCCAATGTTAACCCCTTAAGGACACAGCCTTTTTACACCTTAGGACCAGGCCATTTTTTGCAAATCTGACCAGAGTCCCTTTAAGTGCTGATAACTTTAAAACGCTTTGACTTATCCAGGCCGTTCTGAGATTGTTTTTTCGTCACATATTGTACTTCATGACACTGGTAAAATGAAGTCAAAAAAATTATTTTTTTTGCACCAAAAAATACCTAATTTAACAAAAATTTGGAAAAATTAGCAAATTTCAAAGTTTCAGTTTCTCTACTTCTGTAATACATAGTAATACCCCAAAAATTGTGATGACTTTACATTCCCCATATGTCTACTTCATGCTTGAATTATTTTGGGAATGATATTTTATTTTTTGGGGATGTTATAAGGCTTAGAAGTTTAGAAGCAAATCTTGAAATTTTTCCGAAATTTACAAAAACCCAATTTTTAGGGACCAGTTCAGGTCTCAAGTCACTTTGCGAGGCTTACATAATAGAAACCACCCAAAAATGACCCCATCTAAGAAACTACACCCCTCAAGGTATTCAAAACTGATTTTGCATACATTGTTAACCCTTTAGGTGTTGCACAAGAGTTATTGGCAAATGGGGAGGAAATTTGAGAATTTCATTTTTTTGTCTAATTTTTCATTTTAACCCATTTTTTCCACTAACAAAGCAAGGGTTAACAGCCAAACAAGACTGTATCTTTATTGCCCTGACTCTGCTGTTTACAGAAACACCCCATATGTGGCCGTAAACTACTGTACGGCCACACAGCGGGGCGCAGAGTGAAAGGTGCGCCGTTTGGTTTTTGGAAGGCTGATTTTTATGGACTGGTTTATTTACACCATGTCCCATTTGAAGCCCCCCTGATGCACCCCTAGAGGAGAAACTCCCTAAAAGTGACCCCATCTAAGAAACTACACCCCTCAAGGTATTCAAAACTGATTTTACATACGTCGTTAACCCTTTAGGTGTTGCAGAAGAGTTATTGGCAAATGGCGATGAAATTTGAGAATTAAGTTTTTTTGCCTAATTTTCAATTTTAACCATTTTTTTCCACTAACAAAGCAAGGGTTAACAGCCAAACAAGACTATCTTTATTGCCCTGACTCTGCTGTTTACAGAAACACCCCATATGTGGCCGTAAACTACTGTACGGCCACACAGCGGGGCGTAGAGTGAAAGGTGCGCCGTTTGGTTTTTGGAGGGCTGATTTTGCTGGACTGTTTTTTTGACACCATGTCCCATTTGAAGCCCCCCTGATGCACCCCTAGATTATAAACTCCATAAAAGCGACCCCATCTAAGAAACTACACCCCTCAAGGTATTCAAAACTGATTTTACAAACTTTGTTAACCCTTTAGGTGTTGCACAAGATTTAATGGAAAATAGAGATACAATTTCAAATTTTCACTTTTTTGGCAGATTTTCCATTTTAATATTTTTTTTCCAGTTACAAAGCAAGGGTTAACAGCCAAACAAAACTCATTATTTATGGCCCTGAGTCTGTAGTTTACAGAAACACCCCATATGTGGTCGTAAACAGCTGTACGGGCACACAGCAGGGCGCAGAAGGAAAGGAATGCCATACGGTTTTTGGAAGGCAGGTTTTGCTGGACTGTTTTTTTTTTTACACCATGTACCATTTGAAGCCCCCCTGATGCACCCCTAGAGTAGAAACTCCAAAAAAGTGACCCCATTTTAGAAACTACGGGATAGGGTGGCAGTTTTGTTGGTACTAGTTTAGGGTACATATGATTTTTGGTTGCTCTACATTACACTTTTTGTGCAGCAAGGTAACAAGAAATAGCTTTTTTGGCACCGTTTTTTTTTTTTGTTATTTACAACATTCATCTGACAGGTTAGATCATGTGGTAATTTTATAGAGCAGGTTGTCATGGACGCGGCGATACCTAAGGCTACTTTCACACTTGCGTTCAGAGCGGATCCGTCTTGGGTCTGCCCAGACGGATCCGCTCATATAATGCAGACTTGGGATCCGTTCAGAACGGATCCGTCTGCATTATAGCTTGGAAAAAATTCTAAGTCTGAAAGTTGTTCAGACGGATCCGTCCAGACTTTACATTGAAAGTCAATGGGGGACGGATCCGTTTGAAAATTGAGCCATATAGTGTCAAATTCAAACGGATCCATCCCCATTGACTTACATTGTAAGTCTGGACGGATCCGTTTGCCTCCGCACGGCCAGGCGGACACCCGAACGCTGCAAGCAGCGTTCAGGTGTCCGCTTGCTGAGCGGAGGCTGAACGCTGCCAGACTAATGCATTCTGAGCGGATCCGCGTCCACTCAGAATGCATTAGGGCAGTACGGATGCGTTAGGGGCCGCTTGTGAGACCCTTCAAACGGAGCTCACAAGCGGACACCCGAACGCTAGTGTGAAAGTAGCCTAATATGTATACAATTTTTTTTATTTATGTAAGTTTTACACAATGATTTCATTTTTAAAACAAAAAAAATGTTTTAGTGTCTCCATAGTCTAAGGCTGGGTTCACACTTGAGCGTTTTACAGCGCGTTTTTCAGCGCTGTAAAACGCTCAACACATGAAAACCAATGCTTCCCTATGGCCCTGGTTCTCACTTGAGCGTTTTACAGCGCTGAAAAACGCGCTGTAAAACGCCCTACGCTCAAACAAGTACTTGAGCTTCTTTGGGGCGTTTTGACGCGCGTTTGTGGCCATAGGACATTGCAGTCAATCACACAAACGCGCGTCAAACGCGCGTTTACTATTGCAAAAAACGTGCATCAAAAACGCGCGTAAAACGCGCATATCAAAGACGCTCAGGTCTGAACCCAGCCTTAGAGCCATAGTTTTTTCAGTTTTTGGGCGATTATCTTAAGTAGGGTCTAATTTTTTGTGGGATGAGATGACGGTTTGATTGGCATCTATTTTGGGGTGCATATGACTTTTTTATTGCTTGCTATTACACTTTTTGTGACGTAAGATGACAAAAAATTGCTTTTTTTACACCAATTTTATTTTTTTACGGTGGTCATCTGAGGGGTTAGATCATGTGATATTTTTATAGAGCCGGTCGATACGGACGCGGCGATACCTAATATGTATGCTTTTTTTTTTATTTATGTAAGTTTTACACAATGATTTCATTTTTGAAACAAAAAAAATCATGTTTCCATAGTCTAAGAGCCATAGTTTTTTCAGTTTTTGGCGATTATCTTGGGTAGGGTATGATTTTTGCGGGATGAGATGACGGTTTGATTGTTACAATTTTGGCGTACATGCGACTTTTGTGATCACTTTTATTACCTTTTTTGGGAAGTAAGGTGGGCAAAATTTCAATTTCATCATAGTTTTTTATTTTTTATTTTTATGGCGTTCACCGTTCGGGTAAAGTAACATGACCATTTTATAGATCAGGTCGTTACGGACGCGGCGATACCAAACATGTGTAGGGAAATTTATTTTTTTTTCATTTTTTTAACCCCTTAAGGACATAGGACGTACCGGTACGCCCTATTTCCCGAGTCCTTAAGGACACAGGACGTACCGGTACGTCCTGACTTAAAATCTGTATTCCGGCGCCCGAGGGGTTAAACGGAACGGGATTTCGGCTGAAATCCTTCAGCCGGCATCCTGTGACAACGCCAGGGGGGGTCATGTGACCCCCCCGTGTCGGCGATCGCAGCAAACCGCAGGTCAATTCAGACCTGCGGTTTGCTGCGCTTTTTGCAGTTTCTGATCCCCGCGGTCCCTGACCGCGGCGATCAGAAACTTTAGAGTGGCTAAAATCTATATTTTTCACCCCCCCCCCTGCACCCCTGCATGATTTGATGCCGGCGGGTGGTGCGGGGGGGGTGTCGCATGCGGTGGGGGCGTTGCGGGAGGCGGGCGGTGCGGCAGGCGGGATCGCGATCCCCCGCCCGCCTCCCCATGAATGATCGTTGGCTTCTAGTGGGTATACCAGGGTGCCAGCACATTGCTGGCACCCTGGTATAAACGGCTGACATCTGTACGGACCGCTGTATGGAAAAAGTTAACTGTCATCGGTCAGGGAGCTCCCTCCCTCTCCATCGGGGGGCTGCTGTGCCTTTGCAGCCCCCCGATGGAGAGGGAGAGAGCCCCCAGAGAGCCCCCCTCAGCCCTGTGCTTACCCTTCCCCGTCTGCGAAGTTCTGAGCAGACGGGGAGGGTTCCCATGGCAACAGGACGCCTGCTCAGGCGTCCTGCTGTCCATGGTGCTGAACAGATCTATGCTGAAAGCATAGATCTGTTCAGTGTAAGTAAAATACAGTACAGAACAATATATATTGTACTGTACTGTATTATACAGACATCAGACCCACTGGATCTTCAAGAACCAAGCGGGTCTGGGTCAAAAAAATGTAAAAAAAAGTGAAAAAAGTTAAGATACAAAAAAATAACATTTAGCACTGAATAAAAATTAAAAAAATAAAATAAACTACACATATTAGGTATCGCCGCGTCCGTAACGACCTGATCTATAAAATGGTCATGTTACTTTCCCCGCACGGTGAACGCCATAAAAATAAAAAAATAAAAACTATGAGAAAATTGAAATTTTGCCCACCTTACTTCCCAAAAAAGGTAATAAAAGTGATCAAAAAAGTCGCATGTACGCCAAAATAGTACCAATCAAACCGTCATCTCATCCCGCAAAAAATGAGACCCTACTCAAGATAATCGCCCAAAAGCTGAAAAAACTATGGCTCTTAGACTATGGAAACACTAAAACATGATTTTTTTTTGTTTCAAAAATGAAATCATTGTGTAAAACTTACATAAATAAAAAAAAAGTATACATATTAGGTATCGCCGCGTCCGTATCGACCGGCTCTATAAAAATATCACATGACCTAACCCCTCAGATGACCACCGTAAAAAAATAAAAACAGTGTAAAAAAAAGCCATTTTTTGCCATCTTACGTCACAAAAAGTGTAATAGCAAGCGATCAAAAAGTCATATGCACCCCAAAATAGTGCCAATCAAACCGTCATCTCATCCCGCAAAAAATGAGACCCTACTCAAGATAATCGCCCAAAAACTGAAAAAACTATGGCTCTTAGACTATGGAGACACTAAAACATTTTTTTGGTTTTAAAAATGAAGTTATTGTATAAAACTTACATAAATAAAAAAAATGTATACATATTAGGTACCGCCGCATCCGTGACAACCTGCTCTATAAAATTACCACATGATCTAACCTGTCAGATGAATGTTGTAAATAACAAAAAAAAAAAAAACGTGCCAAAAAAGCTATTTCTTGTTACCTTGCTGCACAAAAAGTGTAATATAGAGCAACCAAAAATCATATGTACCCTAAACTAGTACCAACAAAACTGCCACCCTATCCCGTAGTTTCTAAAATGGAGTCACTTTTTTGGAGTTTCCACTCTAGGGGTGCATCAGGGGGGCTTCAAATGGGACATGGTGTCAAAAAAACAGTCCAGCAAAACCTGCCTTCCAAAAACCGTATGGCATTCCTTTCCTTCTGCGCCCTGCCGTGTGCCCGTACAGCGGTTTACGAACACATATGGGGTGTTTCTGTAAACTACAGACTCAGGGCCATAAATAATGAGTTTTGTTTGGCTGTTAACCCTTGCTTTGTAACTGGAAAAAAAATATTAAAATGGAAAATCTGCCAAAAATTTGAAATTTTGAAATTGTGTCTCTATTTTCCATTAAATCTTGTGCAACACCTAAAGGGTTAACAACGTTTGTAAAATCAGTTTTGAATACCTTGAGGGGTGTAGTTTCTTAGATGGGGTCACTTTTATGGAGTTTCTACTCTAGGGGTGCATCAGGGGGGCTTCAAATGGGACATGGTGTCAAAAAAACAGTCCAGCAAAATCAGCCTTCCAAAAACCAAACGGCGCACCTTTCACTCTGCGCCCCGCTGTGTGGCCGTACAGTAGTTTACGGCCACATATGGGGTGTTTATGTAAACAGCAGAGTCAGGGCAATAAAGATACAGTCTTGTTTGGCTGTTAACCCTTGCTTTGTTAGTGGAAAAAATGGGTTAAAATTGAAAATTAGGCAAAGAAAATGAAATTCTCAAATTTCATCCCCATTTGCCAATAACTCTTGTGCAACACCTAAAGGGTTAACGACGTATGTAAAATCAGTTTTGAATACCTTGAGGGGTGTAGTTTCTTAGATGGGGTCACTTTTAGGGAGTTTCTCCTCTAGGGGTGCATCAGGGGGCTTCAAATGGGACATGGTGTCAAAAAACCAGTCCATAAAAATCAGCCCTCCAAAAACAAAACGGCGCACCTTTCACTCTACGCCCTACTGTGTGCCCGTACAGTAGTTTACGGCCACATATGGGGTGTTTCTGTAAACGGCAGAGTCAGGGCAATAAAGATACAATCTTGTTTGGCTGTTAACCCTTGCTTTGTTAGTGGAAAAAATGTGTTAAAATGAAAAATTTGACAAAAAAATTAAATTCTCAAATTTCCTCCCCATTTGCCAATAACTCTTGTGCAACACCTAAAGGGTTAATAATGTATGCAAAATCAGTTTTGAATACCTTGAGGGGTGTAGTTTCTTAGATGGGGTCATTTTTGGGTGGTTTCTATTATGTAAGCCTCGCAAATCGACTTCAGACCTGAACTGGTCCCTAAAAATTTAGTTTTTGTAAATTTCTGAAAAATTTCAAGATTTGCTTCTAAACTTCTAAGCCTTATAACATCCCCAAAAAATAAAATGTCATTCCCAAAACAATTCAAACATGAAGTAGACATATGGGGAATGTAAAGTCATCACAATTTTTTGGGGTATTACTATGTATTACAGAAGTAGAGAAACTGAAACTTTGAAATTTGCAAATTTTTCCCAATTTTTGGTAAATTAGGTATTTTTTTGTGCAAAAAAAAATAATTTTTTTGACTTCATTTTACCAGTGTCATGAAGTACAATATGTGACGAAAAAACAATCTCAGAACGGCCTGGATAAGTCAAAGCGTTTTAAAGTTATTAGCACTTAAAGTGACACTGGTCAGATTTCCAAAAAATGGCCTGGTCCTTAAGGTGAAAATGAGCCCGGTCCTTAAGGGGTTAAACTCGCTTTATTGAAAATGAGTAAGCAAGATATTTAACAGTACATTCAAAAAGCAATACAATTTGCAAAGTAATACATTACATTAAAGAATGCGCTGACAAATTGAACAATCTGCAACATTACAGATATCAAAAAGTCGCAACACATTGACCCCGGTACATCATGCTAGTAATCATCCTTAGTCAATATAGTACAGTATGAGTAGTGATTTATCTCTATTAAATTAAATAAAATAAGTCCCATTAGTAAACTTTGAAGATGCGCAGCCAATTGAGCATATTGGTAAGGCCACAGAATGTAGGTGGGCCGCGGTAGCTGTCATAGGAGAAACACACCATGGTCCCCATATCTTCTGGAACTTTTGAGAACAGCCCCTACGAGAGTACATAATCCTCTCAAAGGGAATAATATTGTTGACCATGGTTTTTCACTGACTAACCGAAGGAGGTCTATCCGCCATCCATCTAAGGGCAATAGCTTTCCTAGCAATAAACAGAGCCTCCCTAATAAAAGTGAGTGTGTAACGTGAACGTGACTCTTCTTCTACAATACCTAGAAGGCAGGGCTTGGGACAAATCACCAATGAATCTGGGATCAGGGAGGATACTACAGCCACCACCGCTCTCCAAAAAGCCTGTATATAACTACAGTCCCATATTAAGTGCCAAAAATCCGCATTTAATTGTGAGCACCTATGGCACTCTGTGTGCGTTCTCCTGCCCATTTTGAAGAGCCTAGTTGGGGTCAAGTAACACCTGTTCAGAATGAAGAGTTGTGTCAATCTATTATTGAGAGACGGAGATACTGCCACTGGGGCCTCCAGTGCTTCACCCCATTCCTCACTTGTCAGATTAGGTATATTTCCTCTCCATTTACTTTCTGCAGCCAATGCAGATGCTGAGGTCTTTAGATTAAGTAAATGTGTGTAAATGGCAGATATCAGTCCCCGTGGTCCCTGTGTCCTGAAAACCCCTATCAAAGGGTAAGCTGATACGATTCTCTTCAGTTCTCTCAGCTAGGTCTGAAGGGCATGCCTCAACTGTAGATATCTGAAGAAGTGTGGCCTCAAAACACCCACTCTAGTCTGCAGTTGTGAGAAGGAGAACAAAATGCCATTTTCATACAAATCCCTTAGGTAACATACGCCATATCCCTTCCATATCACCTCCCACTCTCTTTGTATCAGATGCGGAAACAATAAGTTATTCCATAGTGGAATATCCTCCGGCAGATCCCTGTACTGCTGTAACTTTGCAGCTCCCCACACCTGATGCGCCAACTTATGGATCGGAAGGAGCGAACCCGTCACAGATGCTTGGCCCTCCAGGACAGGCCATAGGGTGGAGAGCTGCAAGAACTCCCGCAGATAATATTCAGAATTAGGAAGCACATCCTGGGTCACCCATGGCACCAAATACCGCAACTGACCAGCAAGGAAATATAAATGTAAATCCGGTAAAGCCGCTCCCCCCTGGTCCCAGCTCCTCTGCAGAGACTTGATGGCTAGTTTTCTTCTGTTTCTACCCCATATAAATGTTGCCATAAGGGAGTGTAGCCTGTCAAAGAATGCTCGTGGCACAGGTGCGCAAGCATGTTCCAGTAGGTACAAGGCTTTGGGCTGAAGAACCATTTTGATTAGATTTACGCGACCCATGGTGGACAGCGGCAATGTATTCCAGGATTTAAACTTGTCTACGAAGTATGAGACCAGGGGATCAATGTTCAGCAGATGTGCTGACCCTGGAACTTTGGTAATAATGACTCCTAAATATTTAAACCTGTCTACCACTAGCAAGTTCTGATATACCGAAGGCCACTCCGAATCCCACAAAGGCATAATGGCTGACTTGGTCCAGTTTATACATAGTCCGGAGAACACACCAAACTGTTCAATAATGGTTATTGCCCTAGGTAAAGTGCACTCTACGGAGTCCATGTACAAAATGAGGTCATCAGCGTATAGTCCCAACCTATCCTCTCTATTTCCCATCATGATACCCTTATACACCCCATCCTGGAGAATCCTTAATGCTAAATGTTCAATGGCCACTGCAAATAGCAAGGGAGATAGGGGGCATCCCTGTCTGGTACCTCTGTGCAGACTAAAAGTGGAGGACAATGAGCCGTTAATCATTATGTTCGCCGTCGGGGATTTATATAGGATATTGACCCATTTAATAAACACAGGGCCAAAGCCAAAAAACTGCAGTACCTGCACTAAATAAGGCCACTCAACGGAGTCGAACGCCTTGGCTGTATCTAAGGCAGCCAAGGCCCACGAGTTGCGGTTTGCACATCCAAACTGGGTGATAACCTGTGCTCTACGTATGTTACCAGAGGTAGATCTGCCAGGAATAAACCCAGATTGGTTTTCATGTATTATAGTTGATATGACCCTGTTCAGCCTATTTGCTAACACTTTAGTAAGGATTTTGTAATCCAAGTTTAACAGCGAAATGGGCCTATATGACCCGCACTCCAGGGGATCTTTGTCAGGTTTTAATAAAACTACAATAGAGGCTTCATATAATGTCTCTGGAAGAGTACCACTATTTAAAGATTCCTTGTACATGCTCAAAAGCTGCGGAGCCAGGATCTCCACATACTTAGAATAAACTTCTAATGGAATTCCATCTGGCCCCGGGGCCTTTCCCATGTTTAACCCTGCGATCGCCTCACTCACCTCTTCCAGCGTGATCTCCTCATCTAATATTTCCCTATCCGACTCGGATAATTGTGGGTATGTTACTTCCTGCAGATAATTCTCCAGTGACTGGGAAGAGTACTCAGCATGTGAACAATATAGGTCCTGATAAAATTCCCCAAAACGGTCTAAAATCCCCCCAGGGTCTGACACTACAATACTATCCTTGTTCGCTATGCGGAGTATCGGGGGCGCCATGTTGTTCCTCCTCACTATCTGCGCCAGTACCTTACCCACCCTGCTGCCTTGTTCAAAAGTTTGCTGCCGCCAGAAAAGCATCTTGCGGTCGCTCTTCTCCTGCAGGTGGTTCATATAATTTCTACCTTTCAGCAACCAATCCTTTCTATTCTCTTCCGTGGGATTTGATACGTACTCAGACTCTGCGTTTCTGCACTGCATGCTCAGCTCCTCCTCCCTGCACCGAGTGGACTTTTTAATGTATGAGATGGAGGACTTAATGCATCCACGCAAAAAGGCCTTCAGGGTGTCCCACAATAATGCCGGGTCTGTATCTACTGGGTGAGCCGCAAAAAATGCGTGTAGTTGATCGGGCACCCTATCATTCAGGGACATCAAAGAAAGCCAGAATGGGTGTATGCGCTGTTTGGGAGTACGGACTGCCACGTAAGGGTCATCCAGTGATGCTATTACAGGTGCATGGTCAGACGCACCTTGAGGCCCATACCGAATCTCTCGTATTGCCATATAGGTGCCAGGGGTGCCCAGGAGGTAGTCAATCCTAGATAGAGCTCCCCTAGAAGGAGTAAAACACGAAAATTCTATTCTGTCAGGGAATCTCTCCCTCCATATATCAATCCATCCCAGTTCAGACAGCAGACGTGCTAGAGCAGTTCTGTTTAAGGGCCGTTCAGGGTGGTTAGTAGACGGATTACAGAATCTGTCTTTCAAGTTATCTAGGGTCATATTAAGGTCTCCCATGCCGAGAATCCCGGCTGATGGGAATTGCGCTGCAAATCCCGCCGCTGCCTGAAGCAGCGAGACTGGCCGGAGGAGGATTGTACATATTCAATATCACATACGGCATTCCATTAATGTGGGCATAGACAAATACAAATTTCCCCTCTGGGTCAATACTTGTATGGTGCGGTTCCCATCTGAGCGCCCGGTGAACCAACAGTGACACACCTCTGGAATAAGAATTACCATACGCACTCTCCACCCATTGAGCCCAGGGTTTCTTTACCCTCCCCCCTGTTTCTGTGGTAAGATGCGTCTCCTGTAGCCCTAGGATGTGTGGAGAGTAACTTCGGATATGTGAAAATACAGCCATGCGCTTCCTAGGCCCGCCCAGCCCCCTGACATTCCACGACATTATTTTAATGTCCGCCATATTGAGTACCAGTTATAAAAGGAGGAGAAAAGCCCGGCTCCTGGGACTTCCTATGGCGGAGATGATGTACATGGGTCAAAAACACATAAAATACTTGTGATGCATTTCAATAAAAAGCGAAAAACAAAAGGCATAAATTTAACCACCCAAACAACGGGTGAACCTGTAGAACATAAAATATGCCTGTATTAGCAAGTGACCACATGCATTGGGGGACCTGCACGGTGTATGTGGATGTAAACCCAGTGCAGGTGGAGTAGCGGCCCCCACCATTTGCATCATATTTTACCGACTGTATGCATTATATCTGATCAACAGCATATGATATTAACCTTCAACATCTCTGAGACCATATATAAGTGAGGTAGTACATTACCAAGCTAGGAAACAGATAAAGTGGAAAAAAATTAGAGCAAAGGTTAGACACAATGCAAACCTTGCAGGGGTTACCCTGAGTCTCTAGCTGTTAATAATAAGTCCTTGGCCTCATTCAGGATCACTTGGGAGGAGAGCGTCTGGGTCTCCCGGATAGCCAGTTCTCCGCCTCAGTAGGTGTGGAAAAGAATAGTGATTTATCGCCATCTATGATCCTCAAACGCGCAGGATACGCCATTGAATATTTGAAGTTCATCTCACGAAGGCGTCTTTTAATGGAGACAAAGGTGCCCTCCTCTTCTGCAGGTCAGCGGAGAAGTCCGGGTATAGGGATATATTCGCTGAGCCGAAATGGCCTGCACGGCTCTGGCTTGTGCTAGGATAAGGTCCCTGTCGCGCCAATTTAACATGCGGGCAAGTAGAGGTCTCGGAGGGGCACCGGGTGGATGCGGCCTAGCCGGGACACGGTGTGCTCTTTCAACGGCATATGCAGAGGAGAAGGCAGCGTTCGTGAACACCTCTCTGAACCACCCCTCCAAGAAGGCCGCTGGATCTGCGCCCTCCGCCCGCTCCGGCATGCCGATGATGCGCACGTTATTACGGCGCGCACAGTTCTCCAGATCGTCGCATTTTTGACGGTACAGTTCCACTGATGCTTCCACAGCGGTTATTCTCGCCGGTAAGGGAGTAGTCAGGTCCTCCAGGTCAGACACTCTGGTTTCGGTGAGTTTGACCCTCTCCCGCAGCTGTTGCACGTCATGCCGTAGTAGGCCCAGGTCCACCCTGACTTCCTCTATCTTCCCGGTCAGGGAGGCCTGGCACCCGGTGATTGCCGCCATCAGCTGGTGATGTGAGGCCTGCAAGGTGAGTTCCGGTGCAGGATCTGTGTCAGAAGGGAGCTGCTGGAAGGACTGGCTCCTTGTATTGGCCGCGCGGGATGGTGAGGAGGCCGCAGCGCCATGTTGGGAGTCCTGTCTTGCGAACTCCTTGAGTCGCTCCGCCGCCAACTGTGCCTTACTTGGGCTCATGGTTTAGGTCCGGTCTCCTCGCTGTCCCCAGATAATCTTTTAGAGGTAAATATATCAGTCCTTAGGTACAGGATGGCTCAGGATTGCTGGTGGGAGACGGAGCTGCTCTCAAGTGCGACCGTCCATGACTGCAGTTGGCCACGCCCCCTTTTTTTTTTTTTTTCATTTTTAAATCAATGATAAATGTGTTTTTTGATTTTTATTTTTTTTTTTCTTTTATTCACTTTTTTTTGACCCAGACCCACTTGGTTCTTGAAGATCCAGTGGGTCTGATGTCTGTATAATACAGTACAGTACAATATATATATATTGTACTGTACTTTACACTGTCTGAACAGATCTATGCCTTTTAGCACAGATCTGTTCAGCGCCATGGACAGCAGGATGCCTGAGACGGCGTCCTGTTGCCATGGGAACCTTCCCCGTCTGCTCAGTAGTGATCAGAACTGCGCAGACGCGGAAGGGTAAGGAGGGGATCTGTCGGGGGGCTGTCTGGGGGCTCTCTCCCTCCCCATCGGGGGGCTGCAAAGGCACAGCAGCCCCCCGATGGGAGAGGGAGGGAGCTCCCTGCGCTGTTAACCTTTTCCATACAGCGGTCTGTACGGACTGCTGTATGGAAAGGGTTAAACGGCTGACATCGCATCGCAGATGTCAGCCGTTTATACCAGGGTGCCAGCAATGTGCTGGCACCCTGGTATACCCACTAGAAGCCAACGATTATACAAGGGGAGGCGGGCGGGGGATCGCGATCCCGCCTGCCGCACCGCCTGCAACCCTCCCCCTGCACCTCCCACCACCATAAAATCATTCGGGGGTGCAGGGGGGGGTGAATAAAACGTTATTTTAGGCATATAAAGTTTCTGATCCCCGCGGTCATGTACGCCCTGTGTCCTTAAGTACCAGGGCACAAGAGCGTACCTGTACGCCCTATGTCCTTAAGAGGTTAAACAAACGTGAAAAAAGTGATGTGAGCCTTAGACATTTTCCACAAGGACCATTACTTAAACAATCTCTAAAATGGCGTCCTAAGTACCCAGTTTCTCTTCATCCCATGGCAAGGAGTTTGAACTGCGCTCAACTATTGCCATCAATCCCATAGGCTTTAAAGGCAGTGTGTATGTTTGATTGAAAGTTTATTCAAATTCCTCTTCACTGCACAACTTTGGGGGGAGGGGGGCTTGGGAACATTGTTCTAGGGGTTGAGGAGGTCCCAGAGTTGATGCTCCCAATGACCACCTATCTTGTAGCATGAAAACCAGTTATCACAAAGCGAAGAACCCTTACCATCTTTCGAACAGCCTCTCTGAGTCTTCGCTCCTCATCAATCATCATAGCTAAATCTTTCTGTACAGAGGAAGCCAGAACAACATCCAATTCTTCTGCTTTACAAGCCATCTTGCAGATCATCTCATCATGAGAGAACACACAGTATCTGTTCAAGGCTCGATAATGTTCCACACACTGGCGACCAAGAGGCAGCTGAGAGGAAAGGGAAAAAAAAAAAATCTTTCAGGACCTAAATTTTCATGTTAAAAATTAGCAATTTTTTTTGTCTTCCTTCCCTGTGCTGGCATCAGCCTCAGGGAACGAACTGTGCATGCGCTAGCTGCGAGATTACGGCACTCTAACTTTGTGACGTGGGGGGGGAGGAGGGGAACAAGGAGGAGATTCGGAGGATGTGGGCGGTGCTGGGCTCCTTCACAGTGGGCGTGGCTGGGCACCAGAAACGTTAGTAACAGCCCCTTGGACACCTTACTTTCCTCATTTACATACATACATATATATATATATATATACATATATATATATATATATATATATATATATATATATATATATATATATATATATATATATATATATATATATATATATTTTATTTTATTTTTTTATTTAAAAAAAGTTTTTTTTGACACAATAAAAGCACCGAGAGCTATGGGTAATGTATATTGCGGACGTGCTAGCAGCGATCTAGCAGCGCATGTCTGCAGATCTATAGGCAAAATCCAGGTGACAGAATCCCTTTAAGATTTAAAAAAAAAAAAAAAAAACACCCCATCAGTCTGCATTCAATACCCTTAAGCCTCATGCAGACGTCCGTGGAACACGGTCCGTGAGATACCGGACTGGCATTGCAGGAGAGCACGGAGTCATAGCAACCAATGACTGCGTGCGCTCCTGCAATGCCAGTCTGGTATCTCACGGACCGTGTTCAACGGACGTCTGCATGAGGCTTTAAAAGGGTTGTCTCATCATGGACAATAAGAGCACATCGCTAGGAAATGACCCCATTGTCTAATAGATGCGGGTCCTGCACCTATATAGAGAACGGAGCCCCGCAAGTGAAGGAGGGCGCACTGCGCATGCGCAGCCATATTCTATGGGGTCAGCAAAAGTAGCCGAGCACTGGCTTGGCTATTTCCATCGGCCCCATAGAAATGGATAGGAACGGGGGCCGCGCATGCGCGGTACACTCCCATGCACTTCTCCAGAGTCCTCCAGCCACCACCTTGCGGGGCTCTGTTCCCGACCCGCACCTATAAGACAATGGGGGCATATCCTAGTGATAGACGCTTGTAGCAGGTCACAGCACATCTCCCTGTGACCACAGCTGTCTAATGACCGCATTGTCACAGCCATCTGCAGCAGCAGAGGCCGCCAGAAAAATCACAAAAAACCCTGACGTTTTTATACTGGGGGTGTTACATAGCAGTGCTCAGAATATTCAGCCCCGCCTCCTAGTGCTCAAATTGCTCATTTACAGTACATATGAATAAAAGAACCGATTTCTATGCAGCCGTTTAACATACAAATGAAAGGTACAGTTTTAATTAGGGGTGCACCGAAATGAAAATTCTGGTCCGAAACCGAAACCGAAAATTCAGGATGCCCTTGACCGAAAACCGAAACTGCCTTTTTGCCCAAATACTTTTAAAATACTTTTTTTTTAATGATTGGCGCTGTTATGGAGAGGGGGATCTGTGGGTGGCGCTGTTATGGAGAGAGGGATCTGTGGGTGGCGCTGTTATGGAGAGGGGGGATATGTGCACTGTTATGGGCATAACAGTGCACAGATCCCTTTCCCCATAACAGTGCACAGATCCCTTTCCCCATAACAGTGCACAGATCCCTTTCCCCATAACAGTGCACAGATCCCTTTCCCCATAACAGTGCACAGATCCCTTTCCCCATAACAGTGCACAGATCCCTTTCCCCATAACAGTGCACAGATCCCTTTCCCCATAACAGTGCACAGATCCCTTTCCCCATAACAGTGCACAGATCCCTTTCCCCATAACAGTGCACAGATCCCTTTCCCCATAACAGTGCACAGATCCCTTTCCCCATAACAGTGCACAGATCCCTTTCCCCATAACAGTGCACAGATCCCTTTCCCCATAACAGTGCACAGATCCCTTTCCCCATAACAGTGCACAGATCCCTTTCCCCATAACAGTGCACAGATCCCTTTCCCCATAACAGTGCACAGATCCCTTTCCCCATAACAGTGCACAGATCCCTTTCCCCATAACAGTGCACAGATCCCTTTCCCCATAACAGTGCACAGATCCCTTTCCCCATAACAGTGCACAGATCCCTTTCCCCATAACAGTGCACAGATCCCTTTCCCCATAACAGTGCACAGATCCCTTTCCCCATAACAGTGCACAGATCCCTTTCCCCATAACAGTGCACAGATCCCTTTCCCCATAACAGTGCACAGATCCCTTTCCCCATAACAGTGCACAGATCCCTTTCCCCATAACAGTGCACAGATCCCTTTCCCCATAACAGTGCACAGATCCCCCCTCCCCATAGCAGTGCACAGATCCCCCCTCCCCATAGCAGTGCCATAGACCGATCCCCCTACCCATAACAGCCCCGGCCCTGCTGCTCACAGCATCACTCACTGCATCTTTATTTTACCTTACAATCGTGACGCTCCAGTAAGAACTCTGCAGGCAGAGCGGAGGGCGGCGTAACGTCACTTACTCACGTGACGCACCTGCTCCGCCCACTTTATGAATGAAGGAGGCGGAGCAGGCGCGTCACGTGAGTAAGTGACGTTACGCCGCCCTCCGCTCTGCCTGCAGAGTTCTTACTGGAGCGTCACGATTGTAAGGTAAAATAAAGATGCAGTAAACCGCCCGCCCGCAGATGGTGGGTGACAAATCCTACACCCCATATTTTCGGCCGATATGTAACAATATCGGCCGAAATGGATTAGGTACATTTTCGGCCGATATTTTCGGCTGCCGGAATTTCGGTGCACCCCTAGTTTTAATCAGCATGATGAGCCCTACCAGGCAGTATGTCTGGTTTAATAGGGTTGATCCTGGTGACAGAGCCTCTTTAAAAAAAAAATTATACTAATGAACTATCCTCCTTATGGTCCACCGTTTAGTTTCTAGCGCCAGCCACAAACAGCTGTTAAGTGGGGATTGTTGGGCGTCAGACCCTGACCAATCTGAAATCTATCTAGAGGATAGGTCATCAATATCAAAAAACTGGAATATCCCTTTAAGTCCAGAGCTATATTTATAATCTTACTGGTTAAAACTAAAAACGGTCAACAAGTAAATTAGCAAACTTTAACCGCTTCATTACCAGAGAGTTTTTCTCCCTTCCTTACCAGGCCAATTTCTCAGTTGTACCAATGGGCCTATTTAACCCCTTAGGGACCGGGCTCATTTTCACCTTAAGGACCAGGCCATTTTTTGCAAATCTGACCAGTGTCACTTTATGTGGTGATAACTTTAAAATGCTTTGACTTATCCAGGCCATTCTGAGATTGTTTTTTCGTCACATATTGTACTTCATGACACTGGTAAAATGGAGTCAAAAAAATTCATTTATAAAAAAAAAAATACCAAATTTACCAAAAATTTGGAAAACTTTGCAAATTTTTAAGTTTCAATTTCTCTACTTCTATAATACATAGTAATACCTACAAAAATAGGAATATATTTATATATCAATAATTATATTGACATTTTCAAAAACCCACTTTTCAAGAACCAGTTCAGGTCTGAAGTCACTTTGTGAGGCTTACATAATAGAAACCACCCAAAAATGACCCCATTCTAGAAACTACACCCCTCAAGGTATTCAAAACTGATTTTACAGACTTTGTTAACCCTTTAGGTGTTCCACAAGAATTAATGGAAAATAGAGCTACAATTTCAAAATTTCACTTTTTTAGCAGATTTTCCATTTTTATATTTTTTCCCCAGTTACAAAGCAAGGGTTAACACCCAAACAAAACTCAATATTTATGGCCCTGATTCTGTAGTTTACAGAAACACCCCATATGTGGTCGTAAACTGCTGTACGGGCACACGGCAGGGCGCAGAAGGAAAGGCATGCTATACGGTTTTTGGAAGGCAGATTTTGCTGGACTGGTTTTTTGACACCATGTCCCATTTGAAGCCCCCCTAGAGTAGAAACTCCAAAAAAGTGACCCCATTTTAGAAACTACGGGATAGAGTGGCAGTTTTGTTGGTACTAGTTTAGGGTACATATGATTTTTGATTGCTCTACATTACACTTTTTGTGAACAAGGTAACAAGAAATAGCTGATTTGGCACCGTTTTTTTTTGTTTTTGTTATTTACAACATTCATCTGACAGGTTAGATCATGTGGTATTTTTATATAGCGGGTTGTCACGGATGCAGCGATAGCTAATATGTATACTATTTTATTTATTTATGTAAGTTTTACACAATGATATAATTTTTGAAACAAAAATAAATAAATCATGTTTTAGTGTCTCCATAGTCTGAGAGCCATAGTTTTTTCAGTTTTTGGGAGATTATCTTAGGTAGGGTCTCATTTTTTGCGAGATGAGATGACTGTTTGATTGGCACCATTTTGGGGTGCATATCTTTTTTGATAGCTTGCTATTACATTTTTTGTGATGTAAGGTGACAAAAAATGCCTTTTTACACCATTTTTTTACGGCGTTCACCTGAGGGGTTAGGTCATGTGATATTTTTATAGAGCAGATTATTACGGACGTGGCGATACCTAATATGTATACTTTTTTTGATTTACTTAAGTTTTACACAATAACAGCTTTTTTAAAACAAAAAAAAAAATGATGTCTCAGTGTCTCCATATTCTGAGCCATAGTTTTTTTTTATTTTTTGGGCGATTGTCTTAGGTAGGGGCTCATTTTTTTGCAGGATGCGGTGACTGTTAGATTGGTACTATTTTGGTGGGCATACGCCTTTTTCATCGCTTACTGTTGTACTTTTTGTGATGTAAGGTGACTAAAAAAAATTGTTTATTTAGCACAGTTTTTATTTTTTACGGTGTTCATCTGAGGGGTTAGGTCATGTAATATGTTTATAGAGCCGGACGATACGGACGCGGCGATACCCAATATGTCTTTTTTTTTACCAATTTTTTTTTTTTTTTTACTTTATTTGGGGGAAATTGTGTTCTCTGGCAAATGCCAAACGTCCTGTACGGTGTTGGGCTGTAAGCACAACCCCCACCTGTGGACGTCGGGCCCTCATATCACCCTCATGGAGTCTGTTTCTGACCGTTTGAGCAGACACATGCACATTTGTGGCCTGCTGGAGGTCATTTTGCAGGGCTCTGGCAGTGCTCCTCCTGTTCCTCCTTGCACAAAGGCGGAGGTAGCGGTCCTGCTGCTGGGTTGTTGCCCTCCTACGGCCTCCTCCACGTCTCCTGATGTACTGGCCTGTCTCCTGGTAGCGCCTCCATGCTCTGGACACTACGCTGACAGACACAGCAAACCTTCTTGCCACAGCTCGCATTGATGTGCCATCTTGGATAAGCTGCACTACCTGAGCCACTTGTGTGGGTTGTAGACTCAGTCTCATGCTACCACTAGAGTGAAAGCACCGCCAGCATTTAAAAGTGACCAAATCATCAGCCAGGAAGCATAGGAACTGAGAAGTGGTCTGTGGTCACCACCTGCAGAACCACTCCTTTATTGGGGGTGTCTTGCTAATTGCCTATAATTTCCACCTGTTGTCTATCCCATTTGCACAACAGCATGTGAAATTGATTGTCACTCAGTGTTGCTTCCTAAGTGGACAGTTTGATTTCACAGAAGTGTGATTGACTTGGAGTTACATTGTGTTGTTTAAGTGTTCCCTTTATTTTTTTGAGCAGTGTACATGGGTACAGAGTAAGGCTACTTTCACACTAGCGTTTTCAATTATGCTATTAAGATACATCATACAGAGAACCAAGTTTTAAGCGCACAGTGAATTGTGTACTTTAGGCAGAAAAAAATAAATAAATAAATTAATAATAATAATAAATAATAAATTTATATATATATATATATATATATATATATATATATATATTTAATTAAATTAATAAAGTATATTGGAAAAAGTTTTTAGGGCATTAGGGACAGCATATTAAAATTTAATTCAAAGGTTTAGTTACTCTTTAAGGACAGAGTCACATAAAGATACCAGTAATGTGCAACAGTAACATGTGACTGGAGTAATCTAGGTTTCATTTACATGGGGGGGGGGGGGGGACTGTTAAAAATCTGAAAACACAATGAACAAGCTGCAAACTTTTTTTCCTGTTTTTTCTAAATCAGACACTGACAGGATGACACCTCTGGATGCAAATCCCTAGAGTAAGCCCTATGAAGACACAAAGCAATCACAGAATGCTTGGAAATTTTAACTCTGGAGACTGAAGCAGTTTTGTGACCCAAAGCTAGAAATGGAAAATATAAGGCTCTATTAACTATTCTGTCAGAGGCTCCGTTAAGGGCCTCAGTCAGTATTTGTCATAATGGATGTGAAAAATGGTGTGGCATGCTGTCAAAATAACGTATACCCTGATGGAAACTTGACAGCCCCATTATAAGTGAATAGTGTTTATTGGGTGGCATTAGAGTCCAACAAAAGACGGACCCAACATTCTGTTATTTTTGTGTTTCTGCTCCTATGAGAAATTTTAAACATATGTATGCACAAAAGCAGGTTTACACAGCCCGATTATTGGGGAAGAACATTCCTACGATCACTTGTTCCCAATAATCTAAAGGTGACGCAGATAACCCCATTAACAAGTAAAACACTAGTTCATTGGGTCAAAGAATCGTTCATGTGGACACCTTATTGTTTCTGGGCAGCAGATTGTACTATATTAACAGCACTCTGCTGCGCAGAAACAATACAGTTGTATGAGGACGATAGCAATCCCTCGTCCTCACACTGTGGAGGAGATCGCTGCATGTAAATGCAGCGCTACACCTCCACTAACCAGCAGCCGGGGCGTGGCCTGACCGGCGATGTAGAGACGCATGGCGCAGAGCTCCTGGATATAGTCCTGCAATTCATAGTCTGCCTGTCTCCTACCTGACCTCAGTGAGGACAGACACTGCTCAGAAGCCTCCCTAGACGCTGGGCAATAATCCGGACGCATTATGACCCGTCAAAAGTCAAAAGGAGAAGGAGAGTAAAGAAAGCGGCATGGACACGCCGAACAAACAAAATGGCGCCGCGCATAATACAAAACTCTCTGATGTGGCGGCGAAGCTGGTGAAGTTTGCCCGCAACTCAGCAGCTGCAGCAAGTGATCCGGTGCCTGATGCTGGGTCGTCCAGTGAGATAAGGGGAGCGGAGTCCTTGGAAGCGGCCTCGTATGCCTCTGATACACAGCAGAAGGTGGGTCCAGAGTTGCTGCCAGAGACGGCACCCATATCCGAACCTACCATAGCAGATGTATACAAGATGGTAGCGCAATGCAGTACAGCCCTCACGTCCCTAAACACTAATATGGGAGGCCTCAAGGAAGAGGTTTTATTGATAAGGCAAGATATGCGGCAGTTTAAAGAACGAGTTGGAGAGTTTGTAGGTCGCATTAGTGAAATGGAAGACCATCTACCACCTGTTAAGAGGGACTTGCAACGTGTCATACATAATGTTTCTCTGCTCATATGAAAATCAGACGATTTGGAAAACCGTCTGAGACGGAATAATGTGCGATTTATTGGAATTCCGGAGCACACTGAGGGCTCAGACCCCGTTTCATTTATGGAAAAATGGCTGGTGGACACTACTGGGAAAGAAAAGTTATCCCCGCTCTTTGCAATAGAAAAAGCGCATCGGGTGCCATTTCGCCCTCCGCCACCTGGGGCGCCTCCGAGACCTCTCCTGATCAAGGTTTTGCATTACAGAGACCGGGACACCATACTTAGAGCAGCCAGGAATACCCCTGACATACAAATTGGCGGTAGCCGAGTTCTGATGTTCCCGGACTTTTCTGCCGAAATACAGAAACGGAGAGCGAGATTTTTGGAGATCAAAAAGCGGTTGAGACTACTGCAATGGTCTTACTTCATGTTATACACGGCTAAGCTTCGGGTGGTGGCGAATAGATCCACGCATATCTTTGAAGATCCGAACGAGGCATGTCAATGGCTGGACACTCATGAAAATGATCGTCGTGGCAACAACACATGAAGAAACGGTGATACTTTTGATGTGACTGTTCTAGCTACACAATTGTTCTTAGGTTATTACCCTATGCTATAGGTTTTAGCTTTTTGGGATTATGGTCTGTTCTCTTAATGGGGGAGGGAGGTTTCATGTGATGACCTTTAACCTTTTACCTCTACTAATGTGTGGGTCGTCATGTGGTTGGGGGGGGAGGTTAGGTGGACTAACCCATTTGCATATCCAGGTTGCAGCGCCTATGCTAACTAGGCAACTGATTCGTCATCTGTGCTTTTATCGCTAGCTCATAACTGGGCAATTGGGCAGGTTCTACTTCTCATCCTACTATTAATGGGAGGGTCCTCTGGGGTTGTCGGCACTGGCTTCTATACATGCATATGAGTCACCATGATGTCTTCTATTAAAATTCTTGCATGGAATGTAAGAGGGATGTCACAGGCGTCTAAACGATCGGCTATTTTTCATACCTTGAAAGATATACAGCCAGCTATTATGTGCTTATCCGAGACCCATCTAACTGTTGATAAGACGCATCTGATCCATAAAGCATGGATGGGTTGTGAGTTTCATTCTACATACTCCACGCATGCCAGAGGTGTTAGTATTTTAGTACACAGATCTATTCCGTTTGTCGCCCAGGAATCATATATTGACAATGATGGTAGATTTATTTGTATAGACTGTCAGATCTTCCAATCCAGGATTATTTTGGTGGCAGTGTATATTCCCCCTCCATATTCAGCTGAAATTATGAAGATGATTATTACATTTACGTCTAAATTCCCATCAGTCCCTAAATTAATTGTGGGAGATGTGAATATGTACATCGATGGTTCTCTGGATAAATTCCATAATGGACCGGGAATTTACACTGATTGTTATCGGAAGTAGATTTATGTGACATTTGGAGAACCATACACCCTGGTCGGCGTCAGTATTCATGCTATTCATCTTCGCACAACTCCTTATCCAGAATAGATTTAGCAATTGGATCCTCAGCCTTAGTAACACTGACAAAGGAGATCTCATATTTGCCTCGTAGTATATCTGACCATTCTCCACTATTGATTACGGTGGAAGTGGGGAGGCAACTATGCACTACTCGGCCTATCTGGCGTTTAAACCCATTTTGGTTATCGATAGTGGATACAGGAACGGATATTTCTAAGGCCATTAATGATTTTTTGACTATTAATGTGGGCTCAGCGCCGGTGGCAATGGTCTGGGATGCCTTAAAGGCATATGTTAGGGGACTGTATATTAAACATATTCGTATTAAAAAAAATCTAAGAGCCGTATTCTGGATAGATAGAGTTACGCATTTAGAAGCTAAATTTGTAGAACAGCCTACATCGACTAACGAGGCACAGTGGAAAGAAGCCCAAAAGCTTTTGAAAGAACACATACAGACTAGGGACGAGGATAAACGTCTCTTTGTGACTCAGAGATATTTCGCTGAAGGGGAAAGTGCGAGTCACTTATTGGCTACTGTGACTAAAGCACAAAATGGTCCTTCCTGTATAGCCTCAATTAGAGGAACTGGAGGACAACTAGTAACAGGAGATGAGAATATTCTGGGAGAGTTCTATGCTCATTTTAGGGAAGTGTATAGGTCCAGACTGGTCACCAATGCATCTGATAGATCCAACTATTTAGAAGGGATAAATATTCCTGTCTTGTCTGAGGAGAATAAGTTGCTTCTTGATGAAGATATAGCTCTGGAAGAATTAGAAATGGCGTTGAACTCCATCCCTAATGAAAAGGCCCCGGGTGGGGATGGCCTTCCTGGGGAATTCTATAATAAAAATGGGGAATTATTACTTCCGCAGCTTCTAACGGTTTTTAAAGATGCCCATCGAGAGGGTAGGTTGCCCTGCTCCATGAGAGAAGCGATAGTAGTAGTGATACCCAAATCAGGCAAGGACCCCTCTCTAGTAGATTCCTATATGCCCATCTCTCTCCCGACAGTGGATGTAAAACTTCTGGCTAAAGTTTTGGCCAAACGCTTAATTAGGGTTATTCAAACTATTATCCACGATGATCAATCTGGATTCATGCCTGGAAAATCTACGGCTTTGAATCTTAGGCGATTATTTTTGAACCTGCTGGAGGGAAGAGATGGACAGGATAGTAGAGCTGCGGTGGTCTCACTTGACGCTAGGGGTGGGCGGTATAGGCGATATGCGATATAAATTTGGGCCACGATATTGATTTTCGCCATATCGCCGGACCGCGATATGATCGCGCTCTCTGCGCGCACCATTTTCTCCTGAGCCGGCCGGCACAGTCAAGGGAGAAGGAGGGAGTCCCTCCCTCCCAACTGTGCGCGGCTGCCGCTGAACACCAATGAGGACAGAGTAGGAGGAGGAGGGGAGGGACTGTGGCCACTGCACCACCAATGAATGTGCCGGCCATATCCCACAGGGTCCCCCTCCTCCCCCCCCCCCCAATCATTGGTGGCAGTGGGCAGTTCCGATCGGAGTCGGGCGCTCCTTCTCATAGGTCTGTGCGGCGCATTGCTAATGCTATAAGCATTAGCAATGAGCCACACAGACAGAAGAAGGAGCGCCCGGCGGCCACGGCGCACGTGAGTATAATGCTGCTCACTAACATACCATCGCAGCCAGGACTTCAGTAGCGTGACTCCTGGCTGCCATGGTAACCGATCGGAGCCCCAGCATTACACTGCTGGGACTCCGATCGGAACTGCCCACTGCCACCAATGATGGGGGGGGGGGCGGGACCCTGTGGCCACTGCCACCAATGATTAATAGGGAGGGGGGGTGGGTTTGAGTTACCATAGGGGGCGGATCAGAGGCTGGGGGGGGGGGGGGCAGATCAGAGGCGGGGGGGGGGGCAGATCAGAGGCTGGGGGGGGGCAGATCAGAGGCTGGGGGGGGCAGATCAGAGGCTGGGGGGGGGGCAGAGCAGAGGGTGGGGGGGGGCAGATCAGAGGCTGGGGGGGGCAGATCAGAGGCTGGGGGGGGCAGATCAGAGGCTGGGGGGGGCAGATCAGAGGCTGGGGGGGGCAGATCAGAGGCTGGGGGGGGCAGATCAGAGGCTGGGGGGGGCAGATCAGAGGCTGGGGGGGGCAGATCAGAGGCTGGGGGGGGCAGATCAGAGGCTGGGGGGGGCAGATCAGAGGCTGGGGGGGCAGATCAGAGGCTGGGGGGGCAGATCAGAGGCTGGGGGGGCAGATCAGAGGCTGGGGGGGGCAGATCAGAGGCTGGGGGGGGCAGATCAGAGGCTGGGGGGGCAGATCAGAGGCTGGGGGGGCAGATCAGAGGCTGGGGCGGGGCAGATGAGAGGCTGGGGCGGGGGATATGAGGGGCGGGGGATATGAGAGGCTGGGGGGGGCACATGAGAGGCTGGGGGGGGCACATGAGAGGCTGGGGGGGGCACATGAGAGGCTGGGGGCACATGAGAGGCTGGCTGCCATGGTCAGCTCCCTGCTGTTGTGTGCACAAAGCACAGGGCAGCAGGGAGAGTGTAAAGTCCTATTCACCCTAATAGAGCTCTATTAGGGTGAATATGACAAGGGTTCTAGCCCTTAAGGAAGCTAATTGTTATTAAATAAAAAGTAAAAAAAAAAAAAAAGTTTAAACACCCCCCCCAATATATCGCAATATATATAGCATATCGCACAAGCTTAAAGGGACACTGACAGGCCCAATTAGCATATTTAGGCATATATATGTCAGTACAGGTCTTATAAAGTCTATTAAAATCATCTAAGTATCCCCCCTGTCCACCTTATAAATACCGAAATATTAAGTTTTATAACCTGCTTGTCCGGTCACCAATCTGCCCAAGGGGTGGCGTTTCATCTGAAAATGCGCCCAGCCAGCCGCTCCCAACTGCCGTCTGCAGCCCCGCCCAGCTCATCAATATTCACTTCGCTGGGCGGCGGCTACAACTCTCCCGACTCAAGATTCTGCGCACAGCCCATTCGATCCTCTGGGCACGTCCTCATCCCAATCTTCAGCGCATGCGCCCGGCCGGGGTCACATCGCGCCTGCGTACAGAGCGCTGCAGCCCCTGCTTTATGCGCATGCGCCGGGCACTTGAGTCGGGAGAGTTGTAGCCGCCGCCCAGCGAAGTGAATATTGATGAGCTGGGCGGGGCTTCAGACGGCAGTTGGGAGCGGCTGGCTGGGCGCATTTTCAGATGAAACGCAGCCCCTTGGGCAGATTGGTGACCGGACAAGCAGGTTATAAAACTTAATATTTCGGTATTTATAAGGTGGACAGGGGGGATACTTAGATGATTTTAATACACTTTATAAGACCTGTACTGACATATATATGCCTAAATATGCTAATTGGGCCTGTCAGTGTCCCTTTAAAATTATATTGCAATATAAATTTTAGGCCATATCGCCCACCCCTACTTGACGCTGCCAAAGCTTTTGACAGCGTCGAGTGGGAATATCTTTGGGCAGTCATGAATAGGATGGGCTTCGGATCGGGATTTCTAAGATGGGTCAAGCTCCTATATTATGAGCCTAGGGCTAGAGTTAGAGTGAATGGTCAGTTGTCACCTGCAATTGCTCTGGAGAGGAGGACGAGACAAGGCTGCCCGTTGTCTCCCCTATTGTTTGCGTTAGCAATAGAACCGTTAGCATGTCTCCTAAGGTCTACGCCACTGATAAGGGGGCTAGTGAGGGGCCCCATGGAAGAACGTGTATCTTTATATACGGACGATATGCTGATTTATGTAGGTGATTTAGCTGACTCCATGGATTCTATAATCTCTATAATTTCAGAGTTTGGTGAACAGTCTGGACTTCTCATAAATTGGGATAAATCAGTGATCCTTCCAATATCTTCGCAAGTGCAAACCCATAATGCCAATTTCTCTGAGCTCAAAGTAGTACACTCTTTTAAATACCTCGGAGTGATAGTATCGATGAACCCTGGTGATTATATCTCTAATAATCTAATACCTTTGATAGGAAAGTTCAGAAGTAAGATTGCCACCTGGCACAAATTACCATTATCATTGGTAGGTAGAGTTAACTTACTGAAAATGATTCTAATGCCTCAGCTGCTATATATTCTGCACAATTCCCCTGTATGAATTCATGCGCATTATTTTTATAAGGCTACTTTCACACTAGCGTTCGGAGCGGATCCGTCTGATGTTTCATCAGACGGATCCGCTCCTATAATGCAGACGTTCGCATCCGTTCAGAACGGATCCGTCTGCATTATAACTTAGAAAATTTTCTAAGTCTGAAAGTAGCCTGAGCGGATCCGTTCAGACTTTACATTGAAAGTCAATGGGGAACGGATCCGCTTGAAGATTGAGCCATATGGTGTCATCTTCAAGCGGATCCGTCCCCATTGACTTACATTGTAAGTCTGGACGGATCCGCTCGCCTCCGCACGGCCAGGCGGACACCCGAACGCTGCAAGCAGCGTTCAGGTGTCCGCTCACTGAGCGGAGGCTGAGCGCTGGCAGGCGGATGCATTCTCAGTGGATCCGCCTCCATTGAGAATGCATCAGGGCTGGACGGCTGCGTTCAGGACCGCTCGTGAGCTCCTTCAAACGGAGCTCACGAGCGGACACCTGAACGCAGGTGTGAAAGTAGCCTTAGATACAACAACTGTTTAGGTTTTTTATCTGGAAAAATAATAGAGGCAGGATCAAATACAAAACTTTACAGAGAAAAAAAAATGCAGGTGGTTTGGCTCTACCCAATCCTATGCTATATTTTTTATCAGCCCAACTACAACACTTCAAGGGGTGGGGAGCGTTGGGTGAATTGGGAGGAAAAAATGGTCGGCTGATGGGATGGTCATGGAATAGGTCTCCCCCATTAGCAGCTATAGAAGGAGAGGTAAAAGGGGAAGTGGGGCATATTCCAATTCTACAACTTATGAGAAACGTTTGGGTTAAGGCAAAAAATATTGTAGGAATAACGGGGCTAATGAATATTTCACCTTTATGGAACAACTCGGCGCTTCATGAATTGGTTGGCTTGAATGGGTACTCACAGTGGGAAAACAAAGGGATATGGAATTTAGGCCACATTTATTCCAATGGGATTCTAAAAGCAATACCAGCAGTTGTGTTATGAATTTGGGCTGCCCTCTACACAGTTCTACAGGTACTTGCAGCTTAGGCATGCATTGGAAGCTCAGTCCAAAACAACCATGGTGACATTTGTATCCAATCAGATGTTAAACACAGCGGTGAATGCAGGATCGGTAAAGGGAGCGATTTCCATGATATATCAAACCTTGTTAGAGGACTTTCTTAAAGGGTACCACCTTAAAAAACGAGATTTTTGTATAACTTACCAGTAAAATCTCTTTCTCGCTCTTTCCTTGGGGGACACAGAAGACCTTGGGTATAGCTCATCTCCATAGGAGGCGTGACACTAAGTGAAAGCTGTTAAGCCCCTCCTCCACAGCTATACCCTCAGCCTGGAGAGAGAGACTGCCAGTTGCGTGTCCAAGCAGTGAGAAAAGGCAAAGTCCAACAAAGAACCAACAAGCCAACTACCCAACGGGTAACACAAACTCGGAAACCGTGTAGAGAAAAACAATGAATGGGTGGGTGCTGTGTCCCCCAAGGAAAGAGCGAGAAAGAGATTTTACTGGTAAGTTATACAAAAATCTCGTTTTCTCGCCCAGTTTCCTTGGGGGACACAGAAGACCTTGGGACGTTCAAAAGCAGTCCAAAAGGGGAGGGACCACAGCTCCAAGGCGAAGCACCCGAAGGCATCAAGGAACCGCCGCCTGCAGACCCAGGCGGACCAAAGCAGCATACGCCGAAGCCAGAGTATGCACCCTGTAGAACTCTGTAAAGCGTGCAAGGAAGACCTGTGGCCGCCTTGCTCAAATGCATGGCCGAAGCCCAATACCTCCGGCCCAGGAGGCACCGACCGCTCTGGTGAAATGAACGGTGACAGCAAAGGCAGAATCCTGCCCTCGGTGCGGTAACCTCAGCAATAGCCAATCTGATAAAGCGGAGGAAAACGACCCTGGAGTCCGTCAACTCTAAGCGCGGACCTCCAGGAAACCCAAGAGACCGAACGTCGACAAGAGTCGGAGATCTCCAAGTAAAACCGGCAAGGCCCAAACAACGTCCAAATCGGTGAAGTGTTGAAGCGAAAGGCAACACCACCTTCAGAAGGAAGGAACGGGATGTAGAAACAGCCCTGTCCTGGGAAAAGACAGAAGGCTCAGAACAAAAAAAGGGGCCATTCAGGCACCCGTCAGAGACACGACTGATACGGAAACACAACCGTACAGGACAGGCGGGGTAGAGAGAACTTCTGTAACGGCTCCAAGGAAAAGATTGGAGCGCCGAGAGCTCAGTATGTAGTTCCCAGGGCGGTACCGAAGGACAGTACAGAGGAACCCAAGAGCCATTTCAAGTAAGAAGGTCTTGACAGGCCCAGAGGGCCGGGGAACGCTGGAAGAGGAAGAACAGCGCTGACACTTGACACCTCAAGTAAAGGAATCTCAGTCCCAGGTCCAGGCCGGACTGGAAAAAAGACAGAACCATGGGGAGAGAAAAAGTCAGAGTGGGGAATGCACAGCTTCCCACAGAACCCCAGACAAAAAAACCATAAGTCTTACGACAGATCCTGGACGAAAATACAGCCAGGAGCGGACAATAGCGAACCCGCTGGAGTCGCCTGGCAAGCGGGCGAAAACCCAATGTGATCAGGCGCAGACCAGTAACACGGGCAGAAGTCGACAAAACTGGTCCAGTCGGCCCCCGAGCAACGTTGTCCCGTATCCACCCAGTGGGGGAGCAGAAGGACAGACGGAACGGAACCAAAGGGTCCGCCCAGTATCCGCCAGATGCCAGGACAAGACAGGCTAAAGTCCATGCTGATGTAGCCATGTTCTACAGTCCCGGTGTGGGAGATCAAAGGACAATCTGGACCGAAAGGTAGTCCCCCCAAGTTACCGAGAAGGTAAGTCTACAGCAGGACCATTGTCTTAGAATGGACCACGCAATCTGCACTCAGCGGGAGGACAGAACGCGGTAGACTCGGTAAATAGGCACAGCCAATACAGCCAGTGTGAACAAGGGAGACAGAACGAGGCCAAAAGGAACACCGGAACCATCCACATGAACAACCATGCTCTTCCCAGAGGGGAGGACAGTGAAGGAACAGCCTCTGAAGTCTGGCGGGACAGAAGCCACATCGGAGTGATCTGTACCGAGCGGGAGCCAAACAGAGCCAGCGAGATAAGGTAGTCGAGACAGAGGCCGGCATAACACCCTCCAACCGAACGGAGGAGTGGGCAACAGGGAAGCCATAGGACAGCTCAAAAGCAGAACCCTGCTACACTGCGAGATGCCCGGTTCACCGCCTCGCAGAAGGCGAATACCCTGAAGAACCCAAGGTGGAGGTCCTCCGACCTGGGTAATCGAGCACCCAAGAGAATTTGGGTGACCTTCCCGAGAAAAGCAGCCCGCACTTGGTAGCAGATCAGACTGAAGCGTAGAGGCGCCAAGAGGAAGGACTCATACCACACTACATCCGAAGAGGAGGAAATTTGAGCAGGCAAGGGAACCGCAGTCCTGCCAGAGCCAACGAAGAATTCGAGGGGCGCTCCAGACAACAGCACTCTCGACCATGTGACCACTAGCGCAGGGAAGCAATACCGCGGAAGGACGAATGGGCACGCATCTAGGAACCACGAACACTCCCTGGGATGAAGGGCCAACTAAATGAATGAGTACCACCCAGCTCCGTGCAGCATAGAGCAAGTAGAGCCCGTCCGGGTCAGGTGGACAGAATGAACTCCTTAGAGACGAGTGCAAGGCTTGCGGCAAGCATCGTATCCCAAGAAAACAAAAGTATGCCGCAGGAAGCAGATGAGGCATACGTACGAGCAGCTCGTAAGCAGTGAGAAGGCCAACCCACCTACAGGAGGAGAAGGCATACACGGCCCAAACAACGCACAAGAACGTCCGCTCACTGCAAAAGGTTAATTCAGCGAAAAAGGGGGCTCGCCACAGAGTGCCACAGCATGTACGTAATTGCAAAGTGCAACCTGCAAGGGAGTTATGCACAAGCCTAGTATAGCATGCGATGGAACGCAAGCAGTCCGCCCCGAAAGGGGGGAAATTGTATCTGGCAAACTGCAGTCGGCAAGAGTGCAAAGGCCGGTCCCAAAAGGGAGTGATGCCTAAGGCCGTACCTACTTCAGAGAAGCAGGACATACCATATAATCCAGCAGGAACGCAGGAGGTCCACCTAGTGAAAGGGGAACATGCACAGGGTTATCCTAGCATTAAGTGAGTGTGCAATAATACACCCAACACTGACTTAGCGAGAGTGCAACTACTCTGCCAATGAAGGGGGACATGTACAAGTCCAGCACAGCCATACAAGGACAGCCGTGAATCTCATGAACGTGCCAAATTCTGCCCATGGAATGTGGGGTGGTCACGCACAAGGCCAGCACCGTATCCAATGGGAGTGCAAGCGTTCCACCCATGTTAGAGGGCCATGCTCATGGCCAGCAAGGTATCCGGTGAGAGTGTAGCATGCCGCCCAGACAAAAAGGGGGGGTAATGCACATGGCCAGCATCTCATCCAGGGAGAGTGCGTGCACCCGCCATGTATGGGAGTCATACACATGGCCAGCAACGTACTGGTGAGAGACAAACACAGTCAGTGAGAATGTATGTATGTCACCTGAGGAAGGAAGGCATGCCCATGGCAGGCAGCGAATCCAGCGAGAGTGCGTACACCGCCCACGGAAGAGGGGTCATGCATATGGCCGACAGCGGATCCAGCGAGAGTGCAAGCACCCCGCCATGTATGGGGTACATGCACATGGCCAGTAACGTACCTGCGAGAAAACACCACAGACAGAGGGATGTATGTATGCTGCCTGAGTCATGCCTATGGCTGGCAGCGAAACCAGTGAGAGTGCAGCATAGTAACATAGTACATAAGTACATCATAGCCCATCAGAGAGAGTGCAGCGTTCCGCCTATGGAAGGGGGTCGTGCACATAGCCAGTACCGTATCCGGTGAGAGTGCAGTATTCCGCCTAAAAAGGGGGGGGTCATGCACATGATCGGCAACTAATCCAGTGAGAGCGCTGCCTTCCGCCCATGGAAGGGGGTCACGCGCATGGCCGACAACGAATCCAGTGAGAGCGCTGCGTTCCGCCCATGGAAGGGGGTGACGCACATGGCCGGCAGTGAATCCAGCGAGAGTGCAGCGTTCCGCCTAGAGAAGGGGGTCGTGCACATGGCCGGCAGCAAATCCATAGAGAGAGTGCAGCATTCCGCCTATGGAAGGGGGTCGTGCACATGGCCAGCACCGTATCCGGTGAAGGTGCAGTATTCCGCCTAAAAGGGGGTCATGCACATGGCCAGCCGGGAGCCAGGGAGAGTGCAGTATCCCGCCTAGGAGGGGGAGGATGCACATGGCAGGCACCATAACTGGAGAGATGATGAATGCTGCCTACGGAAGGGCCGCATGCACTTGGCCAGCGCCGTATCCTGGAAGAGGGCAGGAAAACCGCCTAAAAGGGGAAATGCCCTAGCAGCGACGCAGGTTGGGAGCGCAACACTATGCCGCCTGTGGAAAGAGGGCATGCAGACATGCAGCACTACTGATGAGGCTGCAGCGTCCTGCGCAGTCCAAAAGAAATCTGTTATTATTATATATATATATTTATTATTATTTCTTTTTTTTTTTTTTTTTTTTTTTTTTATTAAAAACACAGCCTCTCTGAGGCTAAAGGGTGCCACCATATAGGGGCACAGATAGTTAGGAAAAGGAAAAAGGGGGGCCAGCCATACCGGCCCATTGGGATCCGGCCTGTACCCAAAGGGTTAACATGGATCCGGCCTGGAGGGCGGCGCTGCGATCCCCTGGGGGCGGAGGAACCTCCCGGCGGGAAAAATTTGCGCCTGGAGAAGTTCCCGCCCCCTCCACCAGAGGCCGGAATTTTGCGGCCTAGTAGGCCGTGAAGCCGGGGACTAAATTTGCGGCGCCCGGTATGTACCGCCAGGACCTGAGGCGGAGTGGCGCATCAAACCGGCCGCGGGTGCCCACCCCGCGGGCCGGTCGGAATTGCGGCCCAGCAGGCCGCGAAGCCTGGGCCAAAATTTGCGGAGCCCCACCGACCGGCACCGACGGTCGGCCGGGGCCTGCTGGGCCTAGAAGTCAAGCCCAAAGCCGGCCGCGGGAGCCCACCCCGCCGGCCGGAGGAGTCAGGGGCCCAGAATGGCGGCTTGCCGGCCGCGGGAGCCCACCCCGCCGGCCGGAAGAGTCAGGGGCCCAGAATGGCGGCTTGCTCGGAATGGCGGCTTGCCGGCCGCGGGAGCCCACCCCGCCGGCCGGAAAAGTCAGGGAAGCGGAATGGCGGCCTGGCAGGCCGCGGAGCCTGGGCTAAGATTTTTGCGGCGCCCGGCCGCACCGGAATACCAATGTCGGCCGGAGGCGAGGCCTTACTCCACAGCCGTCAGGAGCCTCAGGCCTGGAGCAACACTCCGGTAGGAGATGTAGGGGGGGACCCAGAGACCGGGTGCCTGTGCTGATAAAGAAATAAACTATGTTGCCGCTTCTGTAGCTGGCTGTGGAGACAGCCACTGGCTGCATGTCCCAGGCAGGAAGGGGGCAGAAGGAGATTGCCGCTCTGCGGCACCCCAGGGGCCAGCATAGATCCAGCAGGGGACTAGAGGCCCAATATGGGGGTCAGGCACGCAGGAGACCAGGGTGGGGGGGTGGGAGACGTAGGGCTGGAGAAGCCAATCTCTTACCACAGCCGTCTTCACCCTCGGTCCATTCCAGCAGGGTCGCCCCTTCAGCTACTGGCACCGTAGTGGCAGGACGCTGGAAGAGGGACTTGGCGTGCGGGCGACCCTTGCGCTGGCGGGATGTAGGGGAGCTGGGCTGCCCTGATCCACCTTGTCTTCTGTGGGGGAGGCAGCAGTGCGGGTGACCGGCACTGGCGCAGCTCAACCCCGGGAGAACAGAGAGGTCTAGTGCGTCTCTGTTATCCCTGATGATCTGGAACAAAAAGAAAAGAAAAAACTAAAAAACTAAAATTTAAACAAGGAGAAACCAGCCCTGCAGAGCAGGGAGTGTCTTGCCTCCTTGGACACTAAGCAAAAAACTGGCAGTCTCTCTCTCCAGGCTGAGGGTATAGCTGTGGAGGAGGGGCTTAACAGCTTTCACTTAGTGTCACGCCTCCTATGGAGATGAGCTATACCCAAGGTCTTCTGTGTCCCCCAAGGAAACTGGGCGAGAAATAAACATTGGGAAAGAGATGTGGGTGAAATTACAGATGAGCAGTGGGAGGAGGTGTTAGACCTCACCCCTAATTTATCTCTTAGTGAGGCGGCGCGGCTATCCCATTTGTACTTAATACATAGAGTTTACAAGACCCCAGTGTTTTTACATAAAATAGGCTGTAGAGACAGTCCGGCTTGTCCGAAATGTGGAAGTGCTGAGGCAGATCTACTTCATATGTTGTGGGCATGCCCTTCATTGACATCGTATTGGAAGGCTGTAATACACCTAGTAAACATATATTTTACCCTAGACCCTAAGTTGTGCCTATTGGGCATAATTCCGGAAGATAATCTACAAATCTGTTATAGCTACTGGAATAGGAAGAATGCTATACCAGGCAAGGAAAACGTTAGCGGCAAAATGGATCCAATCAATACCTCCAGATATTTCGGAATATGTTGCTAAACTAAATATGGTGACTCGCCTGGAAAGGGGAGTATACCAAAAAAGGAAAAATCTGTCCAAATTTGAGGCGATATGGGGAAGCTGGATTGATAATTCCGGTTGTCTACAAACATGACATAATGGTGTTAAAAAGACTAAAAACTGATAATAAAGAATTATCTGATTAAAAAAAAAAAAAAAAAAAAAAAAAAGGAGACTTTTGTATTACTTACCAGTAAAGTCTCTTTCTCGCTCTTCCTTGGGGGACACAGGAAACCATGGGTATAGCTCTGCTCCCTAGGAGGCGTGACACTAAGTGAAAGCTGTAAGCCCCTCCTCCATCAGCTATACCCCTCAGCCTGGAGAAGAGACTGCCAGTTGCGTGTCCAAGTAGTGAAAGATAACCACCAACCGGAAAAAGAACCGTCAAGCCCCAACGGGGGCAACCAAGCCGGAACCACAACTGTAAACCCAAATGAAGGGCGGGTGCTGTGTCCCCCAAGGAAGAGCGAGAAAGAGACTTTACTGGTAAGTAATACAAAAGTCTCCTTTTCTCGCCCATATTCCTTGGGGGACACAGGAAACCATGGGACGTTCCAGAGCAGTCCCAGAAGGGAGGGACCAGAACAAACTAGACCAACACCGGAGGCATTAATCAACTGCCGCCTGCAACACCAGACGACCTAAAGCAGCGTCAGCCGACGCATGAGTATGCACCCTGTAGAACTTGGTGAAGGTGTGCAAGGAGGACCAAGTGGCCGCCTTGCAAATCTGCTCCGTAGAAGCCCGATTTCTCTGAGCCCAGGAAGCCCCGACCGCTCTAGTGGAATGAGCGGTAACACCGAGGGGCGGAACCTTGCCCTTGGCGAGATAAGCCTCAGTAACAGCCATCTTGACAAAACGGGCGATAGCAACTTTGGATGCCGCCAACCCTCTGCGCGACCCCTCCGGAACCACAAAGAGCGAGTCAGTACGCCTGAAAGAGCCGGTTACCTCCAGGTAAGCCTTGAGCGCCCTGACAACGTCCAGGCGATGAAGTTCCCTCTCCCTAGGGTGGGAAGGGGAAGGACACAAAGAGGGGAGAACGATGTCCTCGTTCAGATGAAAGGCGGAGACCACCTTAGGAAGGAAGGAAGGGACCGGACGAAGAACTACCTTGTCCTGGTGGAACACTAGGAAAGGTTCCAGACAGGAGAGTGCAGCCAATTCGGACACCCTCCGAAGAGAGGTGACTGCTACAAGGAAAATAACCTTGCAGGACAGAAGTCGCAAGGAAACCGTCCGCAGAGGCTCGAAAGGAGAAGCCTGGAGCGCTGAGAGAACCAGGTTCAGGTCCCAGGGCGGTACCGGAGGCCGGTACGGGGGAACCGCGTGAGCCACGCCCTGAAGGAAGGTCTTGACAGGACCAAGGGGGGCCAGTGGGCGCTGAAACAAAATGGACAGCGCAGACACCTGACCCTTCAAAGAACTAAGACCCAGACCTTGGGCAAGTCCGCTCTGCAGGAAGGACAAAACAGTGGGGAGAGAAAAGCGGAGCGGAGGAATCCCTAGATCGGCACAGAACCCCAAATAGGTCCTCCAGGTCCTATAATAGATCCTAGAAGAGGACGGCTTACGGGCGCGGATCATGGTGCGGACGACGTCCGCAGAAAAACCCCTACGTGTCAGGACGGTGGTCTCAACAACCACGCCGTCAAACGTAGGGACCTTAAACGCGGGTGGAAGATCGGTCCCTGAGAGAGAAGATCTTCCCTGGCGGGCAGCGGCCAGGGCGCGTCTGCCAGGAGCAGCATGAGGTCGGCATACCAAGACCGGCGGGGCCAGTCCGGAGCGACCAGAATCACCGAGACGCCTTCCGTCGCGATCTTCCGAAGGACCTTGGGCAGGAGTGGGATGGGAGGGAATATGTATGGACGCGCGAAGCCTCGCCAAGGAAGAACGAGGGCGTCGGCTCCGCAAGCTCCCGGATCCCTGGCCCTGGACAGATAGGCGGGGACCTTGTGATTGAACTTGGAGGCCATGAGGTCCACGTCCGGTATGCCCCAACGAAGGCAAATGGCCTCGAATACCTCCGGGTGAAGAGACCACTCGCCGGGGTCGACAGTGGTGCGACTGAGGAAGTCCGCCGCCCAATTGTCCACCCCTGGAATAAAAATTGCCGATAGGGCCGGGACGTGGGCTTCCGCCCAACGGAGAATGCTGGAGACCTCCCTCATTGCAGCAGCGCTGCGAGTGCCCCCCTGGTGGTTTATGTACGCCACAGCCGTGGCGTTGTCCGATTGTACACGAACTGGATGACCCTTCAACAGATGAGTCCAGTGTCGTAGAGACAAAAGGGCCGCTCTCAGCTCCAGGACATTGATCGAGAGTTTGGACTCCGATGGAGACCAAATGCCCTGGACGGATCGGGGAGGAAACACGCCTCCCCAGCCCAAGAGACTGGCATCGGTTGTAACCACCAACCAGTTGAGTGGCAGAAAAGACCTGCCCAGAAGAGGGGACTGTAACCACCAGCGGAGAGATGACCTCACCGGAGGCGATAGATGGAAGGGATGATCCAGAGACTGCGGCGATTTGTCCCAGGAGGAGAGGATCGCCCGTTGGAGAGGGCGGGAGTGAAACTGCGCAAACGGGATCGCCTCGAAGCAGGCAACCATCTGCCCCAAGACCCGCATGCAGAAGCGGAAGGACGGTCGACGGTGGAGAAGGAGACCCCGAACCGCCCCACGGAGGATCAGACGTTTTTCCGAGGGAAGACGTACTTCCGCCGCTCCCGTGTCTAAAAGCATTCCCAGGAAGACCAGTTGTCTGGAGGGGGGAAGGGAGGACTTGGGGAAGTTGATGACCCAACCGAACCTCGTCAGAGTCTCTAGAGTGAGATCCACGCTGGCAACCGCTTGAGAAAGGGACGGAGCCTTGATGAGGATATCGTCCAAGTATGGTAGCAGAAAAACACCCCTGGAACGGAGTAAGGCCAAAACCGGGGCCAGGACCTTGGTGAACACCCGGGGGGCTGTTGCCAGCCCAAAGGGAAGGGCGACAAACTGGAAGTGGAGGTCCCCCACGGCGAATCGGAGGAAGCGATGGTGACACCGGGCTACCGGAACATGGAGGTAGGCATCCTGTATATCGATGGAAGACATGAAATCTCCCTGCTCCAGGGAAGCCACCGCGGAACGGAGGGACTCCATCCGAAACCGTCGAAGGAAGAGAAAACGGTTGAGCTTTTTGAGGTCCAAAATGGGCCGCACCGAACCTCCCTTCTTGGGAACAACAAAGAGGTTCGAATAGAACCCTTGGAACCTTTCCTCTAGAGGAACGGGGGTAATCACCCCTCTGTCCAGTAAGGCTTGAACAGCCGCGGAGAACGCAGCCGCGCTTTTCGGGTCCCGCGGGGGGCGGGAGCGAAAGAACCGATCTGGAGGGAAAGACGCAAATTCGATTTTGTATCCTGAGGACACAATTTCGAGAGCCCAGGCGTCGGAGATGTGAGCCATCCAGATGTCCCTGAAAAGGAGGAGCCGGCCCCCCACCCGGGTGGGTGGGGGCGCGCCTTCAGGCAGAGGATTGCTTTGCTGCGGGTGTGCGGGCAGCCTGCGGCCTGCGCCAGGAGGGCTGTGCCCGAAAAAACGGCTTCCTACGTTTATCCTGGGGAGGGGCCGAAGCGGCAGCTGCGGGGGGAGCCCCAGAGGTCCTGCGGGAGGACCGAAAACGAGACGCACCGGGGCGTCCGCGGGGGGCGCCCCTGGCTTGGGGTTGAGGGAGATGGGTGCTTTTACCACCCGTGGCCTCCGAAATAAGCTCGTCTAGGCGGACCCCGAAAAGGCGGGAACCCGCAAACGGTAGCCCCGCCAAGGAACGTTTGGAGGCAGCGTCCGCTTTCCAAACTTTCAGCCAGAGCTCCCTCCTGACGGAAACCGCCAGGGCGGAGGAGCGTGCAATAAGGGCTCCCGCATCAAGGGAGGCCTCACAAACAAAATTCCCGGCCCGAATAATAAGCTGAGCCAAGGAACGTAGGTCCTGGATGGGGACGTCCGAGTCCAACTCCTGTTCCAGCTGCGCACCCCAAGCAGAGATTGCTTTACCTGCCCAAGCAGAGGCAAAAACCGGTCTGAGAGCAGAACCGGAGGCAGCAAAAATGCCCTTGGAAAGGGTCTCCATGCGACGGTCCTCCGCTGACTGAAGAGAGGACCCGTCGGGAACAGGGATGGCCGTGTTTTTTGACAGACGGGCCACAGGGGGGTCCACCTTGGGTGGGGACGACCAGGTGGCCACGACATCGGCTGGAAATGGATAGCAAATGTCCAGCTTCTTGGGATTGACAAAACGGGCGTCCGGGCGAGCCCAAGCCTTAGACACCACGGAGGAGAAATCAGAGTGGATTGGAAAGACTTTTGAGGCCTGCCTGGGTCTGATAAAGGAGACGCTAGCTGCGTCAGAGCTAGGGGGGTCATCCTGCACCTTAAAGGTGTCACGAATATCCGAGATGAGTTGACTCATCGCTGAGGCTAGCTTGGACGGCAGGGCCGAGTCCATTTCCAAATCTGAAACCGCCAATTCACCTTCAGAGAGCGAATCCTTTGGAGAGGAGAGGCTCGTCTGGGTGCGCACGCGTGGCGGGGAGAGGGAGGCATCCGAGGAGGAGGCTCGCTCTACTCTAAGACGCTTCTGAGAGTGCCTAACTCGGGAGGGGTCACTAAGAGGGAGTGAACCCGCTGCAGCGGCAGAAGCGGTGGACCCGGAGGGCGCGACAGTAAAAGTAGCGTCCTGCGGGGTAGGTGGCCTGTCTATTAGGCGGCCCACAACATGAGTGAGGCTTTCCACGGCCTGGGACAGGGATCTAGCCCAGTCAGGCGGGTCAGAGGAAGCAGGGAGCGACACAGCGGGCGACTGAGGCTGCGGTGGAGCTCGGCATGCAGGACAGTGCGGATCAGACTGCCCCCGGGGAAAGGGTTCCCTACAAGCAGTACAGGCATGGTACCAAGGCTTGGCAGCTGCAGAAGGGTCTGACATGGTGGAAATGTTGCCTTATGGGAGACCCCAGGGCAAAAGGAACGGAGATTACACCCAACAACAGTACTGGCACGGAGGGGGTTAACAGTCCTACCAGACCCTGCAAGCGGCAGCAGCAAGGGAAGCAGACAGAAGGAGGCTGTGGAGGGGAGGCAGCCGGCACGGGGATGAACAGCTTCAGGATCGGACGTAGAGAGGATTCCACGCAGTATGCGATGTGGAGCCCGACGAACCCGGAAGTAGCGGAGCGCTATGAAGCTCCGCCCACCCCTCGCCGCGCTGAAGAGACGCAAAGCCGCGCGCGCGCGGCAAAATGATTTTAACCCCCAAGATTGGATGAGTGCCGGCCAGCTATGGCGCCTGTTCGTGCCAAGGAAAAACGGCCCCCAGCCTACAGCCGTTCCCTGAAGGGAACCTCCCTTCTATGAGTTCGTGCCCTGCCGCTAATAAAGTGGATTTTTGTCCTGACAAAGTCCCCCCCAAATGATACCCGGTAAGGTGCCGGTAAGATATGCCCATGGGGGGGGGGGGGGGGGGGGGGGGGGGGGGGGGGGGGGCTCGATGTAGCAGCAGTGGGAAGGAAGGGGAGGCTGGAGCAGCCACTCTCACCATACGCTGTCTTCGCCCTCAATCCATCCAGCAGGGTCGCCCCTTCAGCTACTGGCACCGCAGTGGCAGGAAGCCGGGGGAGGGACTTGGCGTGCGGGCGACCCTTGAGCTGGCGGGACGCAGGGGAGCGAGGCTGCCCTGGTCCACCTTGTCTTCTGTGGGGGAGGCGGCAGTGCGGTATTACCGGCACTGGCGCAACTCAACCCCGGGAGAAACAGAGGGGTCTAATGCGCCTCTGTTGTCCCTGTAAGTAGAAAAAAATCGAATTAAAACAACAAATAACGCAAAAAATTAAAAATTATAGGAAAACAACCCTGCATAAGCAGGGGGTGTCTTGCCTCCTTGGACACTAAGCAAAAACTGGCAGTCTCTTCTCCAGGCTGAGGGGTATAGCTGATGGAGGAGGGGCTTACAGCTTTCACTTAGTGTCACGCCTCCTAGGGAGCAGAGCTATACCCATGGTTTCCTGTGTCCCCCAAGGAATATGGGCGAGAAAAACTGTTGTCAGGACGGAGTGCTTCCTTCCCAACAATTGTGTGCTCAGACACTGCATGTATACAATACACCATTGGTCATTCCTTTATACGCAATATATTATTTGCGTTCCGACCTATCCCTTGGTTGAACTTGAGGGACTTATGTCTTTTTTGAAACTGAACTAGGGTACTCTCTCCCTAGCGTTCTCTTTTCCGGCATAGAGTTCCGTCCTAGGGGCTCTATACCGGAAAAGAGCTGATCAGTTTTATCCCCATGCAATCTGAATGGAGAGTAATCCGTTCAGGATGCATCAGGAGATCTTCAGTCTTTTTGACTGTTCAGGACGGAGATAATACTGCAGCATGCTAGGGTTTTATCTCCGGCCAAAAATCCGGAACACTTGCCGAAATGCCGGCATATTTTTTCCATAGGAATGTATTCGTGCCGGATCCGGCATTCAAAATACAGCAATGCCGGCTCCGTCCTTCTGGTCTGCGCATGAGCAGACCGAAAAAAATGTGAAAAATAAATAAATGCCGGATCCGTTTTTCCGGATGACACCGGAAAGACGGATCCGGCATTTCAATGCATTTGTAAGACAGATCAGGATCCTGATCAGTCTTACAAATGACATCAGTTTGCATACGTTTTGATGGATCCGGCAGGCAGTTCCGGCGATCACTCTGCCGCAAGTGTCAAAGTACCCTTAACTATGTAACTTTATGTAACTATGTAATAGTCTTTATTTTTAGACATTACAGAATGAAAAATCAAGAATTCAACGAGGGTCCTACTTGTTAGAGCTTACCATCTGTATTTCTTTATAATTTTATGAAAGCACTGTATGTAAAACCAACTTTGTATGCCATCTTTAAGATTAAAGAGGACCTGTCCCCGCTCCTGACATTCCTGTTTTAATAGCTTCATGCGTTCCCCATATAACAACAATTCTGGAGCATCTATTCTTACGGCTCTATGCTGTGCCGTTCCTTTATTATTTCTACTAGTTATGAATGAATAGCTATTAGCCTTCAGTAAGGGTACAGAGGGGTGTTACCAGTTGGGGGTGTACCTGCATAGTCGGACAGTGGCAGCACTGATTGGATAGAGTCAGTCTGTGCAGGTACATTCCTCCAACTTGTTACCTCCCCTCTGTACCCTTACTACAGACTGCAAGCAATTCATTCAGAACTTTTAGTAGAAATAATAAAGGAATGGCACAACATACCGACTTAAGAATAGAGGCCCCAGAATTGTTATTACATGGGGAACGCATGAAGCTAAATAATACAGGAATGTCAGGAGTGGTGAAAGGTCCTCTTTAATGCAAGGTCATTTTATATACTATTTAAATACTTCTCATACCCAGTCCACTGTGCAGAAATTCACAGCCTCTGCAAAGTTGAAGCCCTGATTAAAGCCACTGTGATATGCCCGAGGAAAAGTGATGACAAATTCTCCAGCACACTGATTAGTCCGATATATCTGTAAAGAATTAAACAAGTAAATAATAAACATTACTAAATAAAAGAATACATAACCATAGCAAGACAAAAAAACTGCTAGAATGGACAAGACAGAAGAAGATGCTAATGAAGGGAGGCTGTGAAACTCGACAACCACCTTGATTTGTAAAATGAGAGGGTAGCAACACTCCCTTGACCAATACATTATAGTCACACAACAAAAGCATCAAAAGAAATGAATGCTGCCTTTGCTTTTCTGTGTTACAAATCTAAGTGGAATCAAAATGCACATGGATTGCCATTTATTGTGGAAATCACAGGCTCACATTCAGCAAACTGATCCAACATGAGACGCTGACATGTCAGAAGAACGGCAATTCTCCGTCAGGGACAGGACTCATCTCAGGATAATTTGCATATGTATCAAATCGTTTTTTTTACACAATAAAAGCACACAGAGCTATGGGGACTGGGTATTGCGGATGTGCTAGCGGCCATCTAGTAACCTATGTCCTCAGCTCTATGCACAAAATCCCGGTGACAGGTTCCCTTTAGGCCAAATGCACACGGCCGTGTTCCGCGGCCGAGAGCGGTCCGTGGTATACCGGGCTGGATTCCTGTTCAGAGCAGGAGCGCACAGCGTCATTGGTTGCTATGACGCCGTGTGCTCCTGCTCTGAACAGGAATCCAGCCCAGCATACCACGGACCGCTCTCAGCCGTGGAACACGGCCGTGTGCATTCGGCCTTAATGGCAGGGATTCCAAATGGTGTTTTTCAACACAATAATGCTCGCCAACACACAAAAGGTTTTTCAAGAATGTCTCTGACACATTGCAACACTTGCTTGCCCTGCCACCAGATTTATTACCAATTGAACATTTAAGGGACCAGATGGGACACCAGCTTCAGTAAGCTATAAGTGCACAGGATCTACAGGCCCAGCTGCAACATCTGTGGGCAAATGTGCCGCACGATACCATAAAACGAGATTTTTGTGAAACTCACCTGTAAAATCTCTTTCTCGCGGGGTTCATTGGGGGACACAGGACCGTGGGTATAGCTTGCTGCTGCCACTAGGAGGCGACACTAGGCTGAAAAGTGATAACTCCTCCCCTGCAGGCTATACCCCCTCCAGCCTGGAGAGAGCATATCAGTTTGTGCCCAAGCAATAGGAGTAGGAAAAAATAACCATACGGTAAACAACCAACAACTGACCAACGCCAGTCGGATCAAACCAGAACTGGGGCCATACTGGCTCCACAACCGCCAACAATCACGGCAAACAGAAATTACTGGGTGGGAGCTGTGTCCCCCAATGAACCCCGCGAGAAAGAGATTTTACAGGTGAGTTTCACAAAAATCTCGTTTTCTCGCTGGTATCATTGGGGGACACATGACCGTGGGACGTCCTAAAGCAGTCCACGGGGAGGGAAAAAAATCACATGCCCATGGAGTAAAACGCCTTAGAGGATGCGTAACTCGCTGCCGCCTGCAGACTTTGCTGCCTGGAACGGTATCTGCCGGTGCCTAGGAAGGCACCCGGTAAGACTTGACGAACGTGTGCCCAGAATATCAAGACATTGCCTTCCACACTGGGAAGCTACTGCATGAAGGAGATGGACCCGAGAAGCACCAACCGCTGGTCGGGTGGGCCAAGACTCAGCTGGGCGTTGCCTTACCCGGAGGGCGGAATGCCTGAGCAACTGTATAACGGATCTAACTGGAAAACATCCTTTGGAGACCGTCAGCCTTGACAACGACCCCAGGATAAAAATTGGTAGAAGTCCGTACGGCTGTCAGTGCTAGTCAAGGACAAGCAAACTCAGAAGCCAAATCACATGGCTGATGGAGAGCTCGGTCTGTGTAATGCGAGGGAGAAAGACGCCCATGTCTGTGAGGCGTGGAAAGACAACCACCTTCTGCGAAAAAAGAGGATCCTGGCGAGAACACTGCCCTATGTTCATACTTAAAGAAAAAAAGTACGTACCAGAAGGCCTACCAACCTCTGAGAAAAAAATTAAAAATTAACGCCACGAAATAGCTGGCTCCTGGGCGCATTAGAACTAAAAAGCCAAGTCCGCAGGATTCACCTCTGGTCAAGAGAACGCCCCCTAGGGAGCAGAATATTGGTAGACCGATGCCCTTTTAGCCGTAGAGGCTTATGTAGAGATTTCTAGTGAGAGAGGCTGCCCGAGAATCACTAAGAAACAAACGCCTGAGCCAGGCGTGCCCCACTGCCGGCCAAAGCATCAACACAACTCGAGAAAGGTAGAGTAAGGCCAATGTGAGCACCACCTGTCATGGGAAGCCCCGTCATTGACCATATTTTAACCAAGCGGCAACGCTGTCTGGAAGGGCAGATGAGTGGAACAAAGATGACGGAAATACTCCTGCCTGGTGAAGTTTGATTACAACGTCCAACGCATCCAAAATAGCGATGGGCTTCCAGAGCCGTACAACCCATGGCTACTGGTCAGCTAGACAGAAGGATAAGGAGATCAGTTATCCAACTCGAGGAGAGATCGGAAAGGAAAAATGTGTGATCCATTCCAGGGACAAAACCCCTACTAGCGGGGAACGTCGTAACAGGCACCCGCTCTACCCGTCTTGGGAAGGCTCTCAGTCCACCCCTGGAATGAGCAGTGAAAGAACAACCACCATTGGCTTGCGGTGACGTAGACATTACTGATATCTGAAGAGAGGTAGCACCAATGGCGTTACGGTATGACTACTAGAATCCAAGCCCCGCTTCGAACGGCAATCTAGTGTTGACGAGTGCCGTAGGGACTGAACTACCCAGCAGAACGCACTCAAAGGTAGGTGCTGATCAGCCATGGTAACTACACCATCGCCACGCCCGAGCCGACGACAGAAGGACAACAGTTGTCAGAGCCACTGACCCTTATTGGAAGTAAACCAGAAAGAGGCCAGAACTAAAAACCCATTCCCATGTGAGACTGGCGCTCTACAGAATCTAGTGGTAATGCGATACTCCGCCTGAAGGGAGGCCATACAAGCCCTAAGAGTAATGCTCACGCCATACTCCAGCTGAGGAATAGGCCACACCGTAGAGGTCACTGAATTATCGTGTTAAAGGAATCCGTTGCCTGACGTAAGAACTATGCAGTAGGAACCTTAGCATGTAATGGTGACTCAAAGACCCCTCGTGCGGTAGGGGCTACCGCATGCTCCGCCAGCGTGGACATGAGGGGAAGGTCTGAGGACATCCAGTAGAAGTCCTGGTATCAAGCTGGCCCAGTTAGTAGAGTTAACCTTAAACCCTCCACCTGAAAAGGGCGCTGAACAGAAGCAACCGTCAAATTAGTACCAGGGTAGAACCCCTACCTGAGGGGGCTGTCCCGCTACAGCGATTAGGAGCATCTAGCCCTAGCGTGAAGACTACCCTGCAAAGGAGAAGACTTGTAGTAGTCACTGCGGAGTGTCAGCATAACACCCTCACCTAGACAAGGATGAGTGGTGGATGAAGCATCCGGAGTCAGTGGAATATTCTGCTTGCTGGATCTTTGTGTGACTGACCTGAATGGTGGAGGCTCATGGGGATGGGGAGTCTCTAGGACACATAAGGCTGGATGACTCCCCTGAGCGCACAAAGGCCGACATTTTTGTGTCTCCAATAAGTGCATGAAGAAAAGAGGGATACAATATGGGAGTATCCCTAGTATCCAGTGCCAGTATCCACTAGATGGAGAATATCAGGCACTAGCGGTACCGACTGTTGCCAAGGACCACCTGTGAAGGCAGCCCAGTCATCTAGAGACGTGGCGTAGTCGAAAAACCGCATGCAAAGATGCATAGTGATTCCCCCGTTAATCGATCGTTTGTAGCGGGTAATGCCATAGGAAGTATGTGATGGCAATGAGAGATGGAATAGCAACCAATGGCAGCGCAAACCCCGGGTTAGGGAAGGGGGTAGCGCGATAGCCAGAACCGCAATCTACGGAAGTGTAACTACCCACTCAATGCAGGGGGAAAAAACCTATGGTAAGCACTGCGCCCAGTGGCAGTGCAAACACTTTACCTATGGTCGGGAGTAACATATCCAGTAAGTACTGTAACCCGAGGCAGTGCAAATACATCACACCTCGAAGGGGGTAACGTACGTAGCAGGAACTTACATATGACGAGTTCTGTACTCTGTGGGAAGTGCCATTATCCCAGCCCAGTAAGGGGGTAATGCGTACGTAAAACTGCGACAGCAGTGAGCATGCCATAATGCCACCTATACAAAGGTTAATGTATGCTGACGATACTGAGCCCAGTGGAACTTCAATTCCGCCACTCACAGAACGAGGGGCACCTATGGCTGGCATGGAGACCAATGCTAGTGCGGTCGGTCCACCTCAGGAAGGAGGTAATACCCAATTAAGCACTTAATGCATACACCAAAAACCGGCTAGCACGGACGTAATCTTGAAAAAATGATCCGGATTCATGTCAGAGTCCGAATAACTGTCCTGCTTCGGCCCGCTCGTGCGCAGCTCCACCTCTCAGCCTCTAGCCCATGATTGTTGCAGGCTGTGGCGGTGTTGACATGAGGACCAAACTACCCGTAGGTGGAATGGAACTAAAGGTCTGCTGACCGGATTGCGCAGACGGTGCTCTATTGACCAAACTACCCCGGAGGGTGGATTGGGAACTTCCAGAGGTCCTCCGCTGTGTTGCGCAGGAGGAGAAACATCAAACAGACGCCCCCGAAGGGTGGATGGGAAGTTTCAGTTGTCCTCAACTGGATTTGCGCAGTTGGATATTTGTGCAGTTGTAGCATTATCAACCAACCGGCCTCAGAGGGCAGATTGGGATCCTTCAGATGAACCCCACTGGATTTACGTAAATGGAGCATTATCAACTAAACGGTTTCAGCGGGTGGAATGGGGATCCTTCGGATGTACTCCACCGGAAATATGCAGTTGGAGTATTATCAACCAAACGGCCCGGAGGGCGGATTGGGAAACCTGCAGATGTACTCCACTGGATTTGCGCAGTTGGAGCAATATCAACCAACCGGCCTCAGTGGGCGGATTGGGGATCCTTCGGATGTACTCTACTGGATTTACGCAGTTGGAGCATTATCAACCAAACGGCCCAGAGGGCGGAATGGGAATCCTCAGATGTACTCCACTGGATTCTTCTCACCCAAACGGCCCCGGAGGGCGGATTGGGAACCCTTCAGATGTACTCCACTGGCTTTGCCCAGGTGGAGCACCATCAATCAAACTGCCCATAAGGAGGATTGGGAATCCTTCAGATGTACTCCACTGGATTTTGCGCAGTTGGAGCATTATCAACCAAACGGCCCCGGAGGGCGGAATGGGAACTGTGAGAAACCCTCCACTATCCGGGACGGACACCGTGAGGAGGGCAGGCCTGTATGGGCGCACTTCTTTATTTAAAAAACCAAAAAACAAATATATATATATATATATATATATATATATATATATATATATATATATACACACACACCTTTTTTTTTTTTTTTTTTTCATTATTATTATTATTATTTAACCGGGTGAGGACCTAACCTCAAATGGACAAGGGGCAGGAAAAACGGCATACTGCAATATTAAGGCACATCGTGCCTGCAGATAGAGACCCAGGGTAAGGGTAATCTGGTCCCTGGATTAGGCAGGGTTAAACTGTCCAAGGACCGGGGCGGAGTCAGCTGGCTCCAGAGGAGAAATCGCGCCAGAAAATGGACCCGCCCCTCCATACTTCAGGGTGGAAGTTGCGGCCTAGAAGGCTGCAAAGCCGGGAACTAAAGTTTAATGCAGGCCGACCGAAACGCACCGCCAGCCGAACAACGGTACCTGGATCGGTGCAAGAATGAAGCCGCCTATGCCCACTGGCCGCGGAAGCCCGCCCCGTGGGCCAGGAGAAGAAAACAGCGTGGCCGGAAGAAACCGGAAGGCCCGAATGAAGCCGGGGCCTAGATTTGTGGTGCCCGGCCGACTGGAATCTCCGCCCGCCGCAAACCAGGTCCGCCGGATCCGGAGCGGCACTAACAGGCGACTATGGTGTTTGACCGGTCGGGGAGCCCGCACGGTCTGTCTAAGAACAAGGGGCACGACTGGAGCGCAGCGGCGCCAGTTTCTGAGTGCCCTCTGCCCGATATAAGCCACGTTAGAACGGAGGGGTGTAGAGGGAGAATCTAAAATGCTGCCGCCGGGTTATGGGATTAACCCCTTCATTACCTCAATGAGGTGATATGCGGCGACTGGTGGAGGATTTACAGCCTCCCTAATAAAGGGCCATGGTGTGAGGGGGACAGGGAGGGACAGTAATACTCACCTGTCTTCATCTGTGGTCTTCACCCTTAGTCTTGTCCAGCAGGGCCACCCCACGACCGCTGGCACCAGGCGACAGGGGTCCGGGCAGAGAAGGGCTGGAGAGGAGGTGGCCCTCTTGCTGGCGGGAAGCAGGGGAGCGAGGCTGCCCTGGTCCACTTTGCCTTCTTGGGGGAGGCAAGGCGGTGAAACCAGCAACACCGGCCAGCCTCCCAGGGAGACAGGGACGCAAGCGTGCCTGTGCCCCATCCATGAAATCTGTGAAAAATAACAAAATGAAGAAAATCAAAAAAGGCCACCCTGCTAAGCAGGGAGGTCTGCCTCCTACGACACTAAGCTAAAAACTGATGATATGCTCTCTCCAGGCTGGAGGGGGTATAGCCTGCAGGGGAGGAGTTATCACTTTTCAGCCTAGTGTCGCCTCCTAGTGGCAGCAGCAAGCTATACCCACGGTCCTGTGTCCCCCAATGATACCAGCGAGAAAGAACCTTTATACCTTCATGTCCAACCATATCTCAACCGGTTTCCAGGCTGCAAGTGGCACAACAGGGTAATAAAGTCAGCTTTCAAATTGTATAGATTTCTCCAATAAAAACTTAACCTTACACTGTAAGGGTCCATTGACACGTACGTATGTGTATTGCGGTTCCGCAAAACAGACACCGGCAATGTGCGTTCCGCATTTTGCGGACTGCACATCGCCGGCAATCTCATAGAAAATGCCTTTTCTTGGACATGTTCTATTTTTTGGGGGAATGTGGATGCGGACAGCACATTCCGGCCCCATTGAAAATGAATGGGTCCGCACCTGTTCCGCAAAATTGCGGAACGGATGCGGACCCATTTTGCGGACGTGTGAATGGACCCCAATATTGTAATAGCTTACATAGATCAACATTACATTCACACATATAGTGGACCCTCAAAAGGCTCTGGGATGACCCATGTAAATTGAAACCATTATAACGTGAGTCAATAACTATGGAAAAGTAGTATTTGGTTCCAAAGAACCAAAATGTCATCCCAATATAAGAGAAAATAAACATTTAAACAAAAATGAGCAAAGAACCAAGACAGGTAAGGCTACTTTCACACCTGCGTTTAGGTCGGATCCGTCTGGTATGTGCCCAGACGGATCCGCACCTATAATGCAAAAGCTTAGATCCGTTCAGAACGGATCCGTTTGCATTACCATGAACAAAAAAAAAAAATAATAATATATATTTTTTTTTTTGTTCATGATAATGCAAACGGATCCGTTTTGACTTTACATTGAAAGTCAATGGGAGACGGATCCGTTTGAAAATTGAGCCATACTGTGTCAACTTCAAACGGATCCGTCCCCATTGACTTACATTGTAAGTCTGGACGGATCCGTTTGCCTCCGCACGGCCAGGCGGACACCCGAACGCTGCAAGCTGCGTTCAGGTGTCCGCCTGCTGAGCGGAGCGGAGGCCAAACGGAGCCAGACTGATGCATTCTGAGCGGATCCGCATCCATTCAGAATGCATTAGGGCTGGACGGATCCGTTCGGGGCCGCTTGTGAGCCCCTTCAAACGGAACTCACAAGCGGAGCCCCGAACGCTAGTGTGAAAGTAGCCTTAAAGAGGACCTTTCACCTGTATAAACTATGTGAACTGAGTATGCTGCCATATAGAGCGGCGCCTGGGGATCTCACTGCACTTACTATTATCCCCGGGCGCCGATCTGTTCTCCCGTTATAGGCTCCAGTATCTTTGCTTTTTAAGTTATAGTAGGCGGGTCTTCCCTTGTTCTGTGGGCGTATCCTTCTCCTAGGCTGCAGCGCTGGCCAATCGCAGCGCACAGCTCACAGCCTGAGAGGTTTTTTTCTCCCAGGCTGTGAGCTGTGCGCTGCGATTGGCCAGCGCTGCAGCCTAGGAGAAGGAGACGCCCACAGGACAAGGGAAAACCCGCCTACTATAACTTAAAAAGCAAAGGTACCGGAGCCTATAACGGGAGAACGGATCGGCGCCCGGGGATAATAGTAAGTGCAGTGAGATCCCCGGGCGCCGCTCTATATGGCAGCATACTCAGTTCACATAGTTTATACAGGTGAAAGGTCCTCTTTAAGTCTCTGCATGTAACAGCCAGGAAGAGCTGCGGGAAGCTGTAATTCACTTTGTATGAGGACAGGAGCTTCTTTACGGTCCTGTAGAACTAGGAAGGAATTGCGTTTTGTTTGATTTTTTTTTTTGCTTCCCACTACATTGTATGCAACTGTAAATGATGCTATTACAAAAGTACAACTTCTCTTGCAAAAAACTAGCCCTAATACGTAACAAGCTAATGCTATGTGGATGAAAAAAATAAAGTTATGGCTTTGGGAAGGCTGCGAGTGAAAAAAAAAAAAAAATATATATATATATATATATAGAAAAAAAAATCGTCTGGTCCTGAAAGGGTTAAGAGGATAGTTAGATCCAAATTCTAGAGCCATTATATTATAGCATAGCAAGCATTTGAAAAGCACGATGTAATACATACGTCTTTGGCAGTGAAAGGGTGAATGCAAATTGTTTCAGCAACCATGGAACTAACACTAGGAAACATACCGGCACACCATGAGACATCAAAGTGTTTGGATTCATGATGGTAACCAATTGGTGGAGGAGGTCAGGTTGAGCAATAAATAACTCTGGAGCCAATTTCTTCATCACCTCCTCCAGCTGTTCTGCAGCGTATCCAGGAGCACCATACCAAGTCTTCGGCTCACCCCTGATAAAATAGCAATGTAAAACTAAGACCACAGCGTTTAACTGGTATATTACTTAGATGTTTACACATAAAGTCTTACCAGTGTAAGTAATTGATTGAATAACTCCAATGATCCTCAATGTGCCAACAAAAAGAAGAGAAGCACATGCCCACATAAAGCCAGGGCAACTTCATCCCACAGATATCTGCAGTTATATGGGCCAAAACAGATGCCTCCATTACAGGCATATTATTTAAATTCCAGCCACAGTCCAGGTAATCCTAAGAAGATCATCAAAAATTAACACTAGAGAAACAAACTGGACATTCATGGTTATTTCCAAGTTGTAAGATATTTACCTCATCTTCATGTTTTACACGGAACCTCCCGCCTCGCACAGGAAATCCGCTTCCAAACTCTTTTGAAGCAATATCCGCGCCATACTCAACAGTTACATCTTCCTCTATAGTGCTTACTAGGCGCCAGAACTCTTTCTCTACCAGCTCTGTAGGCACCATCTAGCAAATAAAGGGAAGGGCTATACTCGGCTCTTAAGAACAATAGGATATCATAAACACATCAAATATACTTACATGCACAGGCATGTTAAAATAATCAGACTTGAAGTTATCTGCCATTTCTCCAAACATACGTAGGGTATAATCTCTAGCTGCTTGCTCAAAACCAAATGCTTCTTGTGGCTTACTGCACTCCTGAATGGAAAAATAATATATATAAGAATGAAAATCAAAAAACAAATTAACATAAAATGGAAAAAGTTATTTAAGTTACTCTTTTGGTTGATAAGACCAAAAAAATTAATAAAAAGAAGGAAATCTCCCCAAGATCAGATGTTGCTTTGTTTGAGTAGGTTTTGCTCCCGGTTACCCACAATCCTACTCCACACTGAGGAGCAACACCCCAATACAGGTGTCTGCGGACGGACAACCGGCTTAGGTTTTCCCCTGTCACGTCCTTAAGGCTACATGCACACAAACTTATTTTGTTTCCGTGTCCGTTCCGTTTTTTTTTTTTGCGGATAGGATGCGGTCCCAATCATTTCAACGGGTCCGCAAAAAATGCAGACAGCACACCGTGTGCTGTCCCGCATCAGTATGTCCGTTCCAAAGCCCCGCCAAAAAAAATAGAACATGTCCTATTCTTGTCCATTTTAGGCATTGTTACAATGGTTCGGATGGCATCAGTTTTTATTTTTTTTGCGGACCGCAAAATACATACGGTCGTGTGCATGTAGCCTAAGGCTTGTAAAAGAGCTGGATTTTGACATAGGGGCCACTTAATATGGTGGATCTGGTGATCTCTATAATGGGGACACCACTTTTGCTTGGTTTTTCTTCCCCGGAAGGATATCTGGCTTTCAATGTGTTGTAGACCCATAACTGGCGTTCCACAAGTATTTCGCATAATGTTCTGGCTGCACAACCCCTTTAAGGGGTGCATGGAGTGGGCTCATGCGCTGAGCTGGCTCCAAACACAGCAGGCGCTAGCTGTATAATATAGCCGACATCCATTGGCAGTGACCGGGACCATTTGCAATGCAAAGAAAAAAATTATTTTTTCAAAGGTTTTTATTTATTTTAAGGCTACTTTCACACTAGCGTTCGGGGTTCCGCTTGTGAGCTCCGTTTGAAGGCTCTCACAAGCGGCCCCGAATGCATCCGTACTGCCCCAATGCATTCTGAGTGGACGCGGATCCGCTCAGAATGCATCAGTTTGGCACCGTTTGGCCTCCGCTCCGCTCAGCAGGCGGACATCCGAACGCTGCTTGCAGCGTTCGGGTGTCCGCCTGGCCGTGCGGAGGCAAACGGATCCATCCAGACTTACAATGTAAGTCAATGAGGACGGATCGGTTTGAAGTTGACACAATATGGCTCAATTTTCAAACGGATCCGTCCCCCATTGACTTTCAATGTAAAGTCTGGACGGATCCGTCTGAACAACTTTCACACTTAGAATTTTTTCTGAACTATAATGCAGACGGATCCGTTCTGAACGGATCCCAACGTCTGCATTATAGGAGCGGATCCGTCTGTGCCGACACCAGACGGATCCGCTCTGAACACAAGTGTGAAAGTAGCCTAAGGGTTAACTTGAATGGGTCATGTTCCATTTTTCGGCGGTGTGGAGGCATGGAGAGAAACCCCACATAAGCATTTTTTTAGGAACCAGTTAGGGGTATGTATGGTGTAAATAACTTATTTTCTTTTTAGGGGGAAAGATAAAAAAAACTGCAATTTTGTGGAGTTTATAAATAACTATTATGTGGGTCAGTACAATGATGATGACAAATTTACATATGTTTTTTTTTTTTCTTTCCTTCTTCAGGCTATCAAGTTTACTAACTGCCCCTGTCCACCAGACTGAAAGGGAGGGGATACACGCTAGGTACATATATATTAAAAACACAAAATAAAATAAGTATATGATAAAAACATAGATAACGAAATCCCCCCAGTGACAAAAAGGGCCAAAAGCACAATCAATACACAATAAAGCGCTTTCTAAATTGGTTGTATGTATCGTGCATGAGAACTGGCAGGAGTTAAATATATGGCCAACTCACATACACTCTACATATATATTGCTATTTAGGTAGGTCAAGCGGCAAGATCCTTCTTGCTTAGCACATATATAGTATAGATGCAGTACCACATAGGTACAATAGGATCAATAGGAGATGTATATGTGGTACTGCATCTATACTATATATGTGCTAAGCAAGAAGGATCTTGCCGCTTGACCTACCTAAATAGCGTTATATATGTATAGTGTATGTGAGTTGGCCATATATTTAACTGCTGCCAGTTCTCATACACGATACAGACAACCAATATAGAAAGCGCTTTATTGTGTATTGATTGTGATTTTGGCCGCAGATTCAGCCACGAATCCCCTTTGAGACCTAATCGGCGTCAGGGGGCGTATATCTATGTATATCCTTCTCCAGCCAAGGATCCATTTTCAATACAGCACACCAACATGATTTTTTAATATGCTTGTTTATTGATTCATTACATCCTACCATTACTAAACAAGCACGTCAGACATTGCGGCCAATGGGGATGTCGGTAGTGGCTTTGAATGCTCTGAGTCACACTGACGAGACCTACAGCATTCATGCTGCAGTTCTTATTTTGGCCACCAGATGGCAGGCCAACAAAAGAAATGAGCAGTAGACAGTAGTAATAAACTTATTTTAAAAATACATGATTGTTCAAAATTAAAAACAGATTTTATAGGCTCATATATGAGCTTCAAAATCATTCAAAAAATGTGTTTTAAAAAAAGTTAAATATAAAAAAAAAAAAATTATATATATATAAAGTTTAAATCACCCCCGTTTCCGTATAATAAAAAAATAAATACCCAAATAACAAAAAATATAAAGATCATGGGTATCATTGCGACCAAAAACGCCTGTACTATTAAAATATAAAAATATTTTTCCAATACGGCGAATGGAGTAATGGGAAAAAAAGGGTCAAAATGGCAAATTTGCCATTTTTTCATTGCTTCTCTTACCCCCAAAAAATTTAATAAACTGTGATCCAAAAGTTCCACACACTCCAAAATGGTATCAATAAAAACTACAGATTGTCCCGCAAAAAATTAGCCCCCACACAGCTCAGTACATACAATTATAAAAAAGTTATTGGGGTCAGAATATGGTGATGTAAAGTTCAAATGTATTTTTACACTATTTGGACATTAAAAAAAAACTATACATATGGGGTATCATCGTAAACGTACTGACCCAGGGAATGAAGGGAATTGGTCAGTTTTGCTGCAAACGAAACGCTGTGGGTACAAAACTTGTAAAACAGTGGAGGAATTGCTTTTTTTTTTTTATTCCACCACATTTGGAATTTTTTTAACCGCTGTCCACTACATTGTATACCATAATTAATGGTGGCATTACAAAGTGCAACTTGTCCCCCAAAAATAAGCCCTCATACAGCTATGTGAATGGAAATATAAAAGTTAAGGCTCAAGGAAGATAGGGAAGAAAAATGAAAATGCAAAAACGAAAAAATCTCCGGTATGCTAAGGGTAAAAAAAAATACCCCTTTAGTGAAAATCCTATGTCCTAATAGGGCATATGAAGAAGGGTTGCCCTGACTGGACAAACTAAAGGGCTATGGGGGACATTTTTCAAGACTGGCATTCCCAAATGCCAGTTTTGATCCCCCTGCACTGGATTAAGATGCGCCTAATTTATTAAGAGACCGATGCATTTCTGGCACTCCATGCGCCAGAAACTCAAGTGTATGCTGGATAGACTGAGTTTAGTGGTTTAAAGACATTGATAAATGCCCCCCTATTTGGCTCAAAGGTTAGGTAGTTATTAGTTTGTTTCCTCCACTTTAATAATGTCCTAGAAGAAAAGCATTGTTGACTATTTCAGCATTCTAAGAGGGCTGAGGCGATACCTGCACTAGACATTTTGGGCATCTCCAATCCCCCTTGGGCACATCATGCAGTGGCGGAATAAGACAGAAGGTATGGTAACTGTCATCACAACCATCACACAAAAGAAGTCGGTCTTCATCAGTTCCACTTCCACAGAGAAAGCAAACATATAAATCCACCTTCAAAATAAAATAAAAAATATAAAAAAGTAAAAATAGTGAGATTTTGTTTCCCCAATTTTATACAGTGAAGTTCTTGTGGCACGAAAAAGACATTATGTGGTAAAACAAAATCAGAATGACATTGAGCATGTAAATGTTTCAACACGGTGAGAACACAATTATTATCTCTATAGTACAGTTAGGGAGCAAACTTTATTGGGCAGTCTGACCCAGTGAAGGAATGGATTTGGCATCATAGTATAATGCCATCTAACACCGCTCCAACCAGCTTTGTACGTGACATAGATCCAGAGATGTCTACAGTGATTGATCTGCTCCATTTTCTTTAGGGTGCCTTCACACATGGCAGATTTTGTTACTGAATTTTCAGCACTTGGAAATAAATCAGTTCCATTCATTTGAATGAGGTGGCAAGCACATGGATTTCTGTAAGCCCCATTCAGTTGAATGGAACCGAATTTCAGTAGCAGAAGACACACTTAAGCCTCATGCAGACGTCCGTGGAACATAGTCCGTGAGATACCGGACTGGCATCCTCCTGAGTGCAGGAGCGCACAGCGTCATTGGTTGCTATGACGCCGTGCGCTTTGTGCCGCCGCTGTTGTACAGTAATACACTCGTATACAGCGGCGGCACGAAGCGCACAGCGTCATAGCAACCAATGACTCCTGCACTGTATCTCACGGACGTCTGCATACGGCTTTAGGCTGGAAGCTTAGTGGGTGTGTCCTTTCTGCTGCAGCTCTCTCTCCCTGTTATTGCGATCAGTTGTTGCAAGCAAAACCAGGTGCAGGTCAAAAACACAGAATAGGTGCAAATCAAATGATTACACCTGATCCCCGAGTAGGCTTCACCACTGGCTTTGGCTCAGAATAACTGATTGAACTATCTGATCAAATAACTGAGCCCTAACTGGCACAGCTTTTAATTGTAGACAGAACTGAGCATGTGCGTCCACCTCAGCGATGTTACCGAGGTAGACAGAGAAATAAGAAAGCAAACAAACAGCACTATACAGAGATTTTACCGAAAAACTCAGTAACTATACTAAATTTTTAATAAACATAATTCCAAAAGTATTCAGATCTAGCTGCTGGTTTGACAAACATTAAATATTTTTCATGTGAAATCCCCTTTAAGACTAGAAGAAATAAATAACACGATCGCCTTTATGCTTACTGGACTTCGGCATTTCTTTGATTTCGATTTTGGCTTCTCTATCACTGGTTCTACAGGCTCTCGTTTGACCACTATTTGATTTTCATCTACAGGGAAGAGAAAACAAAAAAAACAAAACGGGATTAACATGTAGCATTGTAGAGCAAAATGAAAGTGGTTTTCTGAAAAGAAAAAACAAAAAAGAAAAAGAAAAGAAAAATAGCTAACTGCCTAACCTTTAATTCCTTTGTGACTGCCAATGCCCCTTTTTACACGGCCCACTAAAGGCAGACACCTTTTTTTGGCAGCCTAGTCTAAGCGCTTTATGAGTCTCCTGTGCAGTAAAGAACAGAAGCCCAGCTCTCTCATGACAGATTGGCTCTTGCTCCAACACTCTGGATTGGCAGAAGTGCCAATTTGGGCCGCTTAACCCCTTAGATGTCGCAGTCAATAGCGACCGCTGCAAATAAATGGTTTAGAGGGAGGTGGCTACCTTTCTCAGGTATCAGCACCACGCAAATGAGATTGCAGGGTGCCAATGTTTTAGTATGGCAACTGGGGGCCTAAAGAAGGACTTTAGGCCTGCACTCAGTGTATGCCCATCAGGCTGAGCCAGAGGCACAGTCTTCTAGTGCCTTCAAGTATTTTAGTTACATTCACAAAAAAGCTTTATTTTTATTGCCTTCTGTAGCGATAACGCATGTGGCCGCAGTATACCCTGCACAAACCACTGAGCTGTTTGTGTCCCTCGTATCACTACTAGGGGTGACTGAATGTCCTAAGCGAAGGCTGCCCAGGTCATCACACCAGCCGCTGGCGAGGTGCGTCAATTCAAAGCAAAGGCAGGATCACAGCACTCAATTCAAGACCTCCATACTTGAGCCCGAACATCGTGGGATCCCAAACAGAAACTGTATTCGTTGATAAAGATAATACAGTTCCACAAACACACTACAAGAAGGTGACGGTTGCTGGCTGTCAAAAGGCAACGGACACCTAATTTCCTTCTGCCAAGTGCCTTGAACTAGTCTGAGCCGAGACAGGGGTCTGTAACGAAGATGCCAACTGTGTCTGGATAGTGGATGACGAAACTCATGCTTGTCGGCGGATCAAACAATCCTCCCTACTGGTGGTCTGTCTGTTCGCCATGTGTACATGCTCTCACATAACCACTGCTCCCAACATCTATGTCAGAATGGCCTAGATATCCATCAATTCCTTGAAATAACCATCCCTATTGTTTTTTAATGGTGTCTATGATAGGTATTCTTTGGGCTCTCGTTAATATGTATAATATTGATGAGGACATTGTAGGTTTTGCATATCTGCCTGAGACACAATTGCATGCAGTTTTGCAGCAATCCGACATTTCTATCATGGTGAGTTACTTTTTGCCAATAAGTATGTGTGTGTGAATAACTAATAGAGGGCGCTCACACGCATTTTCAAAGACCTGAAGGGAGCACAAAGCTGCAGTCTAAAGATGCCAAGGATTAGAAGGATGCTGCTTCTTTTTAAAGAAGCAGGTTTGTGTCCTGATGGTTAAGAGCTGAACAGATTATCATTGCGAGTCACAGGATCTCACTCCTGACCAAGGCAAGTATCAATGAGGCCACGTGGCTCCCTTTAATAAAGCCTATGGCAGGTACAGAAAAAGCTGATCAAGACTTTCAGACCTGAGCAAGCACTCACAACTCCAACACACTTTCCTGGACAGAGAAGTACACCTAAAAGGCTTCCCACAAGATAACCTACCATTTTCACAAATGGAGGGTGTAGACCCCATCCTTCGGCGTAAAGTCCGATGTCTTAATTCTGGTGCTTCTTCTGGTTCAATTTTAACCTTAACACACTAGGGGAGAAGAAAACAGACTTAGTATTTGTGTAGTAATTGTTTAACCCTTAAAATCAAGTGAAGGAAGACCAGCACCTACTTCTGCTCGCATACGTTTAGCCCGTCGGGCACAGTTTTCTGTAGGCTGAACAGACTGCCTCTGGGGGATATCATGAGGTTTGTACTCCTTGTCTTTAACATCAGGAATAAGAGTTGGTTTCTACAAATTAGAATACATTATACAGATTACAATACTAGACCTATTAGATGAACTATATCACTTTTCTTTACGATTCATACAAGGAGCAAAGGGGGATTGCCAGTTAATCCACTTACCTGTTCCATCAATGCTGGGCTACAAAATCTACAAGTCAACATGGGGACACAAACGGTCTGTACCCCATGCTATTAGGCCCCTTTCACACGGGCGAGTATTCCGCGCGGATGCGTGAGGTGAACGCATTGCACCCGCACTGAATACCGACCCATTCATTTCTATGGGCTGTTCACATGAGCGGTGATTTTCACGCATCACTTATGCGTTGCGTGAAAATCGCAGCATGCTCTATATTCTGCGTTTTCCACGCAACGCAGGCCCCATAGAAGTGAATGGGGTTGCGTGAAAATCGCAAGCATCCGCAAGCAAGTGTGGATGTGGTGCGATTTTCACGCACGGTTGCTAGGAGACGATCGGGATGGAGATCCGATCATTATTATTTTCCCTTATAACATGGTTATAAGGGAAAATAGCATTCTGAATACAGAATGCAAAGTAAAATAGGGCTGGAGGGGTTAAAAAAAAAAAAAAATAATAATAATAATAATTTAACTCACCTTAGTCCACTTGATCGTGTAGCCGGCATCTCCTTCTGTCTCTTTTGTTGAACAGGACCTGTGGTGAGCATTAAGTACAGTTACAGGACCTTTGATGACGTCACTCCGGTCATAACATGGTACGTCACATGATCTTTTACTATGGTGATGGATCATGTGATGACCGGAGTGACATCAAAGGTCCTGTAACTTTACTTAATGCTCACCACAGGTCCTGTTCAGCAAAGGAGACAGAAGGAGATGCCGGGCCGCGATCAAGTGGACTAAGGCGAGTTAAATGTTTTTTGTTGTTTTTTTAACCCCTCCAGCGCTGTTTTACTTTGCATTCAGAATGCTATTATTTTCCCTTATAACCATGTTATAAGGGAAAATACAATCTACAGAACACTGATCCCAAGCCCGAACTTCTGTGAAGTTCGGGTTTGGGTACCAAACATGCGCGATTTTTCTCCCGCGCGTGCAAAACGCATTACAATGTTTTGCACTCGCGCAGAAACATCGCGGGTGTTCCCGCAACGCACACGCACATTTTTCCGCAACGCCAGTGTGAAACCAACCTTAGAATGTAAAAAGAACCTGTAGACCAGGCATGCTCAACCTGCGGCCCTACAGCTGTTGCAAAACTACAACTCCCAGCATGCCCGGACAGCCTACAGCAGGGCATTGTGGGAGTTGTAGTTTTACAACAGCTGGAGGGACGCAGGTTGAGCCTACTGTAGACTCTCCTGACATGTTTTAGAGAATACTTGTATTCCTCGTAAAATAATTCTTGAGTACTTTCTTATAACTGTTGTGTCGTTCGATTGTTATTCCACTGAGAAAGATAAGAATAAATTGCGAAGTGGGTGTTACCATTTCCCTAACCAAAGGGTTGTCACTACGCAGACTGATACTGGCAGAGCTTATTGAATAGTGAGTGTGCAATGACACATCCTCACCTTGTAACGAATTCATAAATCCATAGTGGTAATACCACAGTTCTTCGAAAGGATGCTGCAAAATATTTCTTATATTTCTTGGGACACAAGCAAGACAATAGGTACAATCGCTGCGTCTAGAAGTCAGACACTAATTAAAAAGTTTTAGCGCCCCCCCACCAACTATACCTTTCCTACAGGGACTAAGCTAAAACAGTTTTAGCTTACTGTCTGTAGGAGGCAGATACATCTGGTTTGCAGGTCTGCTATCATTTTTCCTGGGTGGCTTCCATTTACAAGTGGCAGCATGCTGAAGTGACTGGGCTGGATGGGGGACACAAGATGTTAGAGGGGTAGATGCCTCCCCCTTCCCCTTTGCCTGTTAGGGAAACTATGGTGGAAGAAGTTGGAGTTAACCTTCCATAGCCCCCCCCCTGCACCATCTCCACACTGCTTTTTACCTGCCTCTAGTCCACCTGGATGCTTCAGCCACATTCCATTCTCTCACTGCTCTCCACCATGCTGGAGCTGGGTATTCAGGGCCCCTGACTATACACCCTGGATTCCTTGCTGGCTAGGCCCAAACTCAGGAGGTGGGGCATAGAGTATCTCTTCTACCTGCTCCGGCCGCCTTGCCACTGCCTGGCTCTTCTCTTGCTCCTGGTGACTCCACATCTGCACTCTCTCTTGGCATCAGCATCTCTCCAACTTATCTTACCTCTCTGCTGCAGACCAGGTATGATCTGCCCTAGTCAGCCTAAGTCTTCTCTGCTTTTCCTGAGTGTGTTAGCTTTTGGGTCACTATTAGGTTAAAGACATGGAAGCCTCTTCCGAAGAAGGGTTATTGTTTCAGTGCTCATCAATATCCGAAATACTTCCCAGATCAAACATTTTGATTTCTACCTTACCAAACAGTGGAATTTTTCTGACAGACATTTCTCCAAGCCTAAGGGTATGGAGCCACTTTATCCACTTCAGGAGGATTTAATCAAAAAGTGATCCTCTTTTCCCATTGCAGATCCTCCAGTATCCCATCTTGCTAAGCATACAACCTACCACACCAGCCTCAATGTCTTTTTCGGATCAGTAATATAGGAAGCTGAACTTGTTAAAGAGTCTTTCTTCTGCCAGAGAAGCAATTGATCCTTCAGTAGAAGATTCACTCCATCCTATGGCCGCTCATGACTCCAATTAGTGCACGAGAGTCCTTTTTCTTAAAGTCTCAGCCATTGAGATGGATGCCTATGCTCAATTTCACACCTGCCATAGCTAATCACCTCCTAAGCATCAACCATATATATAGGGCAGTAGAATACATAGTTCACCTCCTTACAACATTCATATATACATCATTCATGTACAGGGCAGTATATTACATAGCTCATCTCCTTACATACATCCTCCAAGGGAGTATCTCCATAATATGTAGTCCATATCAGGGCTGAGGCCTGCCTATGTCAACTCAGGGGTCCCAAAGTGAATGGGAGTCCATCGTACGCTGAGGCTGCAGGGGGTAGGGGGTAGAGCCAGAAGCGCAGCAGAGTGTCGGCTGAGGCCTGCCTATGTCAACTCAGGGGTCCCAAATCGTATGGGAGTCCATCGTACGCTGAGGCTGCAGGGGGTAGGGGGGAGAGCTAGAAGCGCAGCAGAGTGTCTAATGTGCTGACATGAGCACTCCTTCCTGCACAAGGCAATATTAATGGCCCACACACAGGCATGCCGCGCCACTGTGCCTCACATTTAAAGAGCGGACTGGCCGGCCCCCAGCTTGCCAGTACAGGCCTGCCTATAATCCGGCCTTGCGCATGTGCCCACAGTGAGGGCGCTGCATGCCCCCTCTGGCACGTGTAACATAGGTTCGCCACCACTGCTCTAGGCTTCTCCAACTATCCCCCCTTTGAGCCTTTTCAAGATGCTTGTGTTTGTTTCCTTTCCTACAAGGCAGATATTTTTGCTGGCGGCGCTTTCCTATAAATCCTCCTTCGTCAAGCTTTATGACGATAAAGGCCATCCTTCTCTATTTTTTCCCCACCCTTGGAATTACTTTTGAAAGTCTCTTGGTCTTGTCTGTGTCCTCCAATGACATCTACCTAAATGTTTTGTTTTTACATCTCTGTCTTTCCCAGTTTGGGCTATTCTGTTCAGGTAAGGAAGCGCTCTCACAAGCTCCTTTGATAATACTGGACTGCTGGCACACATGAGCATGGGGTGTAGACACGGGCACATAAAACTCTTCAATCCCAAATACATATCTGATTCTGGCATGAAATGCATTGAATGTTTTATTACATTATAATACACAAAAGCGACTGTAAAATAAATAAGCTGCTAGTTCAAAATGTACATACTTTATAACATGAGAAAACAAACAGGAAACAATTCATATTTTCAATACCTTATCTGAGCAGATATCATCAGTGAACAATTTGGTGCAGGACTCTGGAGCCTAATGTCCAAAGGATAGAAAATTATTTCACCAAAGTGACATATTGAAATGGAAACGACAAAAATAAGACAGTTTGCTGAAGCTAAGCAAGTAACAAATAAACTGAATGCAGTAGGCACCGGAAATCTATTTTACATCATTACGAAGAGGCATTGGGGGAAGAAGCAGGCAAAAAACATTAAAAGGGAATAGCTGCTTTATAGTGACATTTTCTTACAGGTTTATTTGTCCTATTACTTTACCCTTAGCTCTGTGCCACCCATGGTTGGGATATGTAAACACCTGAGAGTGGCAGTCTCCTGGTCCACAGGATGCAAGATGGCAGCAGTCATGTGATTTACACTCATGATCGCATACTTTGCTTTCCCTTGCTGCCTGTATCCGCACATGCACTAGACACATTATGTTACCATTCCACATTTGCACACAAATAGATGCTGCAAAGGAGAGCCAAGGAAGGAGTCCTGTGAGTAAATTATATGACTGCTGCCATCTTACGCCCTATGGATGCGGAGAATGCCGCTCGTCTATAGGGTCTATGTAAAGAAAAAAATGTGATGCTTACCAATAAACTAGATCTAGACTGAAACAAGTTGTAGGGGTACAGGATACGCTCGTAATGGCCCCGAATATGAGACCCAATAGCTTTTCCGGTTGAAAAGCCCATGTTTACAGCAATCTTAGTCCATTTTCTCTCTCTGCAGACCAAATCAAAACCGCCTTCTTCAGCCACCAACTGTAATGAAAAGAAAATACAAGAAGCCTTGAACAAAAAAAAAAGACTGCTGCTCCTCAAATATGTAAACTGCCACCCTCCAGAAGGCAAGTCTTGCTGATCCTAGCCAATTCATGCCATGTATTTTCTCACCTTGTTTAGAAGAAATAAATCCAGTATTTTCCGTTCAACATGAGGTATTTTCAGAGTACATCCCTGCAGTTCCCAAAACTTGGCAATCTGATCCAAGAAATTCAACTTCACCCTGGTTTGTGCCTGAGGGTAACAACACACTAATAAGATCACTATTGTCTTTTGACTTAAAGGAAAGGTGTCATCAGAAAAGGACCTATTGTTAAATTCCTGTTTTTATGTTGAACATATTTTTTAATAATTTTTAATGTTATTTTTAATTTTCCATGTCACTGTCCTGCAGTTTTCGCGCTGGCCCTTCTTGGGTCTGTACTTTTGACCGCAGTTATATATTATTCTAAACCTGCCTGTAGTGATATCACCTGTGTATAGATAAGACAGGATCCAGCAATCCCAATAGGCGATTGGTACAGTTCATCTATTCCTTCCTTGTACAATGACCTCTGCACAGGTCACACACTATGCCCGGAAAACTCTCCCATAAAAGTCTATAGTGGCCCATCTTGAACATTGTGTCTCTGGCCCACTGGGCTGCCGTAAAGCAATTTTTCTTAGGGCTCTTTCACACTTGCGTTGTCCGGATCCGGCGTGCACTCCACTTGCCGGAATTACACTCCGGATCCGGAAAAACGCAAGTGAACTGAAAGCATTTGAAGACGGAACCGTCTTCAAAATGCTTTCAGTGTTACTATGGCAGCCAGGACGCTATTAAAGTCCTGGTTGCCATAGTAGGAGCGGGGGAGCAGTATACTTACAGTTCGTGCGGCTCCCGGGGCGCTCCAGAATGACGTCAGAGCGCCCCATGCGCATGGATGACGTGTCCAATGCGATCACATGATCCATGCGCTTGGGGCGCCCTGACGTCACTCTGGAGCGCCCCGGGAGCCGCACGGACGGTAAGTATGCTGCTCCCCCGCTCCCCACTACACTTTACCATGGCAAACAGGACTTTAGCGTCCCGGCAGCCATGGTAACCATTCAGAAAAAGCTAAATGTCGGCTCCGGCAATGCGCCGAAATGACATTTAGCTTAAGGCCGGATCCGGATCAATGCCTTTCAATGGGCATTAATTCCGGATTCGGCCTTGCAGCAAGTGTTCCGGATTTTTGGCCGGAGCAAAAAGCGCAGCATGCTGCGGTATTTTCTCCGGCCAAAAAAACGTTCCGTTCTGGAACTGAAGACATCCTGATGCATCCTGAACGGATTTCTCTCCATTCAGAATGCATGGGGATAATCCTGATCAGGATTCTTCCGGCATAGAGCCCCGACGACGGAACTCTATGCCGGAAGAAAAGAACGCAGGTGTGAAAGAGCCCTTAATGCTGTTTTAACGCGGTTAAGAACAGCTCAGGCAAGATGGCAACCCCCATAATCACATTCAGGAAATAAATAAATCTGTAATCAGAAAATAAAATCAGATTACCGTAGATAAAAAGGATGTGTGTTGCTATCTGGTTTTAACTGGCAGATAAAAATTTTGGTGACACATTTCCTTCAAAGGGCTTTTTGAGTTCTAGATATGGAAGACTTCGCTTTAGGATAGGTGGGGGTAAGACAGCTTATCCTAGCAATATACCATAACCTGTAATGTGCGGAATAGTCCTTTAAATAGAATGGATAATAATGGAATGGAGTGATTACACCAATGTGAGATTATAATTAAATAGCCAACCACATTACCTCAAGTTCATTAAGTCTTTGGATACGTGGGGTGAAGTGAAGTTTATCAACATCACAAGCAAATGGAGGTTGCCAGTCCTGCAAAAAACACAAGTGATAAAGAACATTAAATCTAGTTCATTCTTTTACTGTATCTTTCCCCAAACAAGAAATTGATTTCCTGCAATCTGTACATAAACCAATCCACCCGCAGTCTCAAACCCAACCCACTGCTGGAACAATGTCACAGTTTTTGAGCTACGAGTAAGGACTACACGTGCGAAACACGTCAGCTGGAGTTTTATTCATTGCAGCGCTGGATTACTCTATTCTTCTGCCCAACCTACGGCCTGCGGGCCACATCCGGCCCCGCGAAGCAGTGTCATGCGGCCCGCGCAATGACCAGAGGCGGAGCTTGCGCACAGTGGAAGAGGAAGGAGAACAAGCCACACACCTGGGCGGCTGCTGTGGCGCAGTGCTGAATCTCCATTCTAAACATCAAGGTAACTCAGGAAACGAATGTAAGTGTAACAAGTTCCCGTTGCCCAGTAGTTGTTTGTAACGGCAACTGCTATGTTTGGATGTGTGCGCTGCTACATGCGGAGGAAGGAAGGGCTGACCACCTTACTGCTTAATGGCGGGCACAGGCGACAGTGGTCTGTGTGTGAGCAATGTGGTTTCAGGAGGGCTGCCCCCTGTGAGTGTTGCTGGTACCTTAGTGAGGAGAGTTGGTTTATATCCTGAAGGGCCAGTGGTGTCCATGTGGCAGCAGGTTCAGCAGTACATGCCTTTGAGGGGTAAGAAGGGAACCCCTCCTTGTTGCTTGGGAAGGCCAGGACTAGGGCTGCACGATATGGGAATTTTGTGCGATTGCGATTAGGGCCCTAAAAATTGCGATAACGATGTGCGATGCAATATTTTAAGGGAATTGTGCTAGAGGTCTATTTGCTTGGATTTTCCCATATGAGCCGCTGACGCGGCTGGGTATGACATAGTTATGGGGGATCTGTGGAGGACGCTGTGTTGTGGGGGATCTATGGAGGACGCTGTGTTGTGGGGGGATCTGTGGAGGACGCTGTGTTTTGTGGGGGATCTGTGGAGGACGCTGTTTTGTGGGGGATCTGTGGAGGACGCTGTTTTGTGGGGGATCTGTGGAGGACGCTGTTATATGGGGGATCTGTGGAGGACGCTGTTATATGGGGGATCTGTGGAGGACGCTGTTATATGGGGGATCTGTGGAGGACGCTGTTATATGGGGGATCTGTGGAGGACGCTGTTATATGGGGGATCTGTGGAGGACGCTGTTATATGGGGGATCTGTGGAGGACGCTGTTATATGGGGGATCTGTGGAGGACGCTGTTATATGGGGGATCTGTGGAGGACGCTGTTATATGGGGGATCTGTGGAGGACGCTGTTATATGGGGGATCTGTGGAGGACGCTGTTATATGGGGGATCTGTGGAGGACGCTGTTATATGGGGGATCTGTGGAGGACGCTGTTATATGGGGGATCTGTGGAGGACGCTGTTATATGGGGGATCTGTGGAGGACGCTGTTATATGGGGGATCTGTGGAGGACGCTGTTATATGGGGGATCTGTGGAGGACGCTGTTATATGGGGGATCTGTGGAGGACGCTGTTATATGGGGGATCTGTGGAGGACGCTGTTATATGGGGGATCTGTGGAGGACGCTGTTATATGGGGGATCTGTGGAGGACGCTGTTATATGGGGGATCTGTGGAGGACGCTGTTATATGGGGGATCTGTGGAGGACAGTGTTATATCGGGTATCTGTGGAGGACGCTGTTATATGGGGGATCTGTGGAGGACAGTGTTATATCGGGTATCTGTGGAGGACGCTGTTATGGGGGATCTGTGGAGGACACTTATGGGGACCTGTGGATGGCACTGTTATGGGGGATGTGTGCTATGACACATAGGGCCATGAGGGGGGGGCAGCATAAGACATAGCATCTTATGCTGGTCCCCCTCATGGCCCTATGTGTCCTAAACTGCACACATAACTGGCTTTGTGTTAAGTATTTTACTAGTGTGTGAAACAATCTCTCTCCTATTGATAACATGGCCGCCTCTGTTACTCACTGTCACTATGAATGCACTGCAGCGAGCGGCAGCTAGCGGGTCACTTAGTAACGCTCCTCCCACTTCAGGAAGCAGGAGCGTTACTAAGTGACGTCAGTCACGCGCCGGCCGGCCCGCTAGCTGCCGTTAGCTGCAGTGCATTGCATTCATCGTGACAGTGAGTACAGAGGCTGGACCTGTTATCAAAAGGAGAGAGAGAGATTGTTTCACACACTAGTAAAATACTTTACACGCAAAGCCAGTTATGTGTGCGGGGCCCCTTCATATATAATCGCGGCATTTTCGGGTCGGCCAAATCGCCATTTCGCATTTGCCGATTATCGCGATTCGATTATTTTTTCGATTTATCGTGCAGCCCTAGCCAGGACATGAGTGGTGTTCCTTGTTCTTGGTTGGAATTGTGACACTGGTAGCGGTGGTCTGCGCTGTGGCTGGCAGTAGAGAGAGTGGCCCCTTTACAGTAATAAAGCCCACATGGGCCCCCTTTGACAGGGGTAATGCCCACATGGGCCCCCTTTGACAGGGGTAATGCCCACATGGGCCCCCTTTGACAGGGGTAATGCCCACATGGGCCCCCTTTGACAGGGGTAATGCCCACAGTGTTTAAAATTCTTTCTGGCAAAGCTACGTGTTTCTAGCCCGCAAAATTTATATCATGTCTAGTGCGGCCCTCAGACGAAAAATGGTTGGGCACCACTGTTCTAGAAGATATTCTATACCTGAGGTCCGGGGAAGGATTTGTGCGGCCATACATTGGCCAAGGACTCTATTCACACCATCTGTCTTCGGGTGAGCTGCGCTTATTTTTCTTTTGCTCACAGCTTTTGTTAGACACGACCACAGCTTATTATTCTAAACTACTAACTTAGAGCTATGTCATATGACCGCGGATGGTCCAGGAAACACAGTCCTTGCGTAAGCCACATCTCCCGGACCGTTCATGGACCCCCTGACCAGAACTGACTGCAGGTCTACTGTACTGACATAGATGATCCACGTACGGTCCTGGAGATGCGGTGGACTGTGTTTCCGGACCATTTGTGGTCATATGAATCAGCCCTATCTGCTGAAAGCAGAATGAAAAAAGGGGTGGTCCATCAGCCTTGTCCTTTCTAACATATGCCAGGGTCCAGAGGTATCATTCACTACAGAACAGAAGAGCTGATGCCTTGCACACTCCCCTGACGATTTACAGTCTGGATTGCGAGCAATAAATGAGTAAACATGACCACAATCACCTGACCAGTCATCACATTTCCTAAGGCCTCTTTCACACAAGAGATACAGAACTTGTTTTTCCCTAGACATTTTTTTCCTTCAATTTGTATCCACGCAAAAAAAAAAAAAATTTACATTTGCAGAAAACACGCAAACCGTTTTTGATGCATTTTTCACGTATGTGAAGAAAAACTGAAGAACACCCAACATCTAGCAAACATCAGTTAAAAAATTGCATCCAAAATGCCTTCAGTTTTCCCTGCAGTGCCATTCATTTCTATGGGCTAGGGCTGCGTGAAAAACGCACGTTACAGAACATGCTGCGATTTCTCCTGAACGAGAAGATATTCCGTGAAAAGCAATGCTCAAGTGCTTCCATCCATTGAAATGAAGCGGTCAGGATTCAGGATGCTGTATGCAGAGTTGGGCGATATAAAAAATATTCAGACGATAACTATATTAGGAAATGTATCGCAATAACGATATATATCGCGATAACGATATGTGTCACGATAAATACCCATTTAAAAGGGAAAAAAACCACAAGGAGACGTTATACTGTGTGTGGGGGGGGGGGGCAGCCACAGGGAGAGGTTATACTGTGGGGGGGGCAGCCACAGGGAGAGGTTATACTGTGTGGGGGGGGGGGCAGCCACAGGGAGAGGTTATACTGTGTGGGGGGGGGGGCAGCCACAGGGAGAGGTTATACTGTGTGGGGGGGGGGGCAGCCACAGGGAGAGGTTATACTGTGTGGGGGGGGGGGCAGCCACAGGGAGAGGTTATACTGTGTGGGGGGGGGGGCAGCCACAGGGAGAGGTTATACTGTGTGGGGGGGGGGGGCAGCCACAGGGAGAGGTTATACTGTGTGGGGGGGGGGGGGGCAGCCACAGGGAGGGGTTATACTGTGTGGGGGGGGGGGGGGCAGCCACAGGGAGAGGTTATACTGTGTGGGGGGGGGGGGGGCAGCCACAGGGAGAGGTTATACTGTGTGGGGGGGGGGGGCAGCCACAGGGAGAGGTTATACTGTGTGGGGGGGGGGGCAGCCACAGGGAGAGGTTATACTGTGTGGGGGGGGGGGGCAGCCACAGGGAGAGGTTATACTGTGTGGGGGGGGGCAGCCACAGGGAGAGGTTATACTGTGTGGGGGGGGGGGGCAGCCACAGGGAGAGGTTATACTGTGTGGGGGGGGGGGGCAGCCACAGGGAGAGGTTATACTGTGTGGGGGGGGGGGGGCAGCCACAGGGAGAGGTTATACTGTGTGGGGGGGGGGGGCAGCCACAGGGAGAGGTTATACTGTGTGGGGGGGGGGCAGCCACAGGGAGAGGTTATACTGTGTGGGGGGGGGGCAGCCACAGGGAGAGGTTATACTGTGTGGGGGGGGGGGCAGCCACAGGGAGAGGTTATACTGTGTGGGGGGGGGGGCAGCCACAGGGAGAGGTTATACTGTGTGGGGGGGGGGGGGCAGCCACAGGGAGAGGTTATACTGTGGGGGGGGGGGGGGCAGCCACAGGGAGAGGTTATACTGTGTGGGGGGGGGGGCAGCCACAGGGAGAGGTTATACTGTGTGGGGGGGGGGGCAGCCACAGGGAGAGGTTATACTGTGTGTGGGGGGGCAGCCACAGGGAGAGGTTATACTGTGGGGGGGGCAGCCACAGGGAGGGGTTATACTGTGTGGGGGGGGGGGGGGCAGCCACAGGAAGAGGTTATACTGTGTGGGGGGGGGCAGCCACAGGGAGAGGTTATACTGTGTGGGGGGGGCAGCCACAGGGAGAGGTTATACTGTGTGGGGGATGCCACAGGGAAAGGTTATACTGTGTTGGGGGGGCAGCCACAGGGAGAGGTTATACTGTGTGGGGGGGCAGCCACAGGGAAAGGTTATACTGTGTTGGGGGGGCAGCCACAGGGAGAGGTTATACTGTGTGGGGGGGCAGCCACAGGGAGAGGTTATACTGTGTGGGGGAAGGCAGCCACAGGGAGAGGTTATACTGTGTGGGGGAAGGCAGCCACAGGGAGAGGTTATACTGTGTGGGGGAAGGCAGCCACAGGGAGAGGTTATACTGTGTGGGGGAAGGCAGCCACAGGGAGAGGTTATACTGTGTGGGGGAAGGCAGCCACAGGGAGAGGTTATACTGTGTGGGGGAAGGCAGCCACAGGGAGAGGTTATACTGTGTGGGGGAAGGCAGCCACAGGGAGAGGTTATACTGTGTGGGGGAAGGCAGCCACAGGGAGAGGTTATACTGTGTGGGGGAAGGCAGCCACAGGGAGAGGTTATACTGTGTGGGGGAAGGCAGCCACAGGGAGAGGTTATACTGTGTGGGGGAAGGCAGCCACAGGGAGACGTTATATTGTGTGGGGGGGCAGCCACAGGGAGACGTTATACTGTATAGGGGGATGCCACAAGGATACGTTATACTGTATAGGGGCAGCCACAAGGAGACGTTATTGGGTGCACAAGGTGACATACTGTATAGGGGTACAAGGAAACATTATACTGAGGGGGGCCAGAACTTGTTCATATAGTAATGTAATGTTGCTCATTTATGGAGGACTCATTATTCCCTAAGGCCTGCTATTATAGATCAGTGTGAAGACTGCAGCTTGCAGGCAGGCAGGAAGGACCAGGCCACAGAAGACAGACAGACATAGCGCCTTTATGTAGGACACCCGGGCTGGTTCTATTCTATGTTCTCTCACTCCTTGCAGGCCAAACTCTGTGTGTGGGAGTTGGAGAGACTTTTCCGCCTGGCTGTTGTGCTTGCCTTGCTGTTATCCGATTCAGACGTTGGTGGGCGGAGACATGAATATGGGGAGCTAGGAGGAGCCGTGGCGGCAGCTGCGGGCAGTAATGTGGTTGGGAGTACTGTTATGCAGGATGCAGGGGCGAACACAGATTTAGAAGCTGTCAGCGCACATGTGACTGCTTCTATGCCATCACAACATACAGCGGTTATTAGGAAACAGCGATATCGCCACCAGGCTACTAATCCACCAGTGAGAAAAAAGAAAAGTTGTTTTTTAAATCAGTACTAAAACAAAAAAACTATACATAAGTGGTATTGCTGTAATCGTCCTGACAAATGAAAACAACAGGTCAGTTTTACAGCATAGTGAATGCTGTAAAAAAAAAAAAAAAACATTTTTTTTTTTTTAACAATTTCAACCCATTTCTACTTTTTTTTTTTCAGCTCCCCACTACACAATATGCAATAAAAGTCCCCATACGGCTACATGAACAGAAAAATGAAAAAAAATAAAAAGCTATGGCTCCAAGAAGGCAGGGAGTAAAAAACAAAACAAAAATTATATTGCTCTGTCAGCAAGGGGTTAAAATCTGCAGCATGTCAATTGTTTCTGCGATTGCACTCCTTATGTAGAGTGGTTTCCCGTATAGACTCCAATGGGGTTGTTAAAGTGAAAATCCGTGCCCAAACTGCCCTAAATAGTGCGGATTTGTTTGCTTTTTTTGGTGCGGTCTTGGTTCAGATTTCTTGTGGATTTTCTGCACACAAATCTGCACCACGTGCAGATAGCAGAAGCATTCCCAATAATTGCCTGATGAGATGAGTATTGTTGGTGCCATCAGAAGGACAGAAGCACCAGATGAACAAACCCATAATCCCTGATAATAAAGTCTGAATATCGGTCCATGAAAAAGGACCTTTACTTACACTCCCTGCAGACTGTGCAGCTGAACAGTGGTCATGCATTAGGCCGAAATGCGGGAAATTTGTGGCATTTTTATGCACTTTAGATGAGGACCTGTAACCTCCCCTGAAATGTCTGTTTTAGGCTTTCACATGAGCGAGTTTTCTGTCTGGATGCAATACGTGTAGCGAACGCAGAGCACCCATTTCAATGGGTCTGTGCACATGGGCGTCGTTCTTCATGCCGCATCCTTGCGCTCAGGGAAAACTGAAGCATGTTTTATATTGTTAATTTTTCATGCAGCCCTAGCTCCATAGAAGTGAATGGGGCTTGTGTGAAAAACAGAAGACATCCTGATGCAATGTATTTTTTACTAATAGATAGATTGGATGGTACCGTATTTTTGGCCCTATAAGACGCACTTTTATCCCCCCCAAAGTGGGGGAAATATGCGTCTTATGGGGTGAATACTAATGAGCGCTTCCATTATAGAAGCGCTCATTAGTACAGGAGGACCGGGAAGCGGTGAAGGCTCTGTACTCACCGCTTCCTGGTCCTCAGCAGTCAGCTGCGTAGTGGCTGCGCACAGCGTGAAGGCGCTCTGTGACCTCACGCTGTGCGTGCCGGTTCACAGCACAACCAACAGCAAGAGGAAGAAGATCGTGGGCGGAGAGGAGCGGCGGCATCCAGGAGCAGGAGAAGTAAGTGGTTTATTTATTTTGTGATCTGAGGCTGGGGGCTGATCACATATGGCTGCGGGCTGATATGAGGCATGGGGGTCTCATCTGAGGTCTGATTGGGGATCCTCTTTATATTGGGCTCGAATCTGAGGTCTGATTGGGGGTGATTCACATTGGGGTCTGAGCTGAGATCTTATTAACATTGGGGATCTGATAGGGGCTGTGAGCTGAGGTCTCATTAATATTGGGGGCCTGATTGTCCTCTAAAACCTAGGTGCGTCTTATGGGCCAGTGTGTCTTATAGGGCGAAAAATATGGTACATTGTTGTTCTTCACGCGCGCGAAAAAAGCCTGCAATCCGGATACAATCCTGATGGAAAAAAACACACTCTGAATTCTCAACTTGTAAGCCATCATTTTTTCCCTGAACAGATCCTGACACAATCCGTTTTGCTAGTGTGAAAGAGGTCTTACCATCTACCTGCAATCCTCATTTAATAATTCTGGAGAACCTATTCTTACGACTATGTTGGGTCATTTCTTTATTATTCCTGCTAGAAGTAACAAATTAATCACTAGCAGTTTGTAGTGAAGGAAGAGATAGGTGTTACAAGTTGGGGGGAGTGTCCTTGAATATTCAGACACCAATTGGATAAAGTGCTGGGAAACATCCTCAAGTGGTAACACCCATCTGGAGCTCTATAGCATACTACTGGTACTTCATTCATTACTTCTAGCAGGAATAATAAAAGGATGGAAATAGATGCTCAAGAATATTTATTACATGGGGGATGCAAGTAGTTGCTAAAACATACATGTCAGGAGCCATGGTAGGTCCTCTAACTAAGGCCCCTTTCACACGGGCGAGATTTCTGCGCGGGAGCAATGCGTGAGGTGAACGCATTGCACCTACACTGAATCCGGACCTATTCACTCCAATGGGGCTGTGCACATGAGCGGTGATTTTCACGCATCACTTCTGCGTTGCGTGAAAAATCGCAGGAAGCTCTATATTGTGCGTTTTTCATTGTGCATAGAAGTGAATGGAGCTGCGTGAAAATCGCAAGCATCCGCAAGTGGTTGCTAAAATGACAGTCTATTCCCTGTATTACTTTCCCTTATAACATGGTTATAAGGGAAAATAATAGCATTCTTTAATACAGAATGCTAAGTAGAAGGTCAATTGAGGGTTAAAAAATTTAACTCGCCTCCTCCTCTTGATCGCGTAGTTGCCGATCTCTTCTTACTTCTTTAATCATGAGCTGCCAGCTAAAGGACCTGTGGTGACGTCACATCACATGGTCTATCACCGTGGTGATGGACCATGTGATTAGCTCAGTGACGTCACCACAGGTCCTTTGACAGGTCCTGAAGAAAGAACAGGAAACCGGCAGCTACGCGATCAATTGGAGGAGGCGAGTTAATTTTATTTATTTATTTAACCCTCAATTGATCTTGTACTAAGCATTCTGTACTAAAGAATGCTATTATTTTCCCTTATAACCATGTTATAAGGGAAAATAATTACATCTACACAACACCGAACCCAAACCTGAACTTCAGTAAAGAAGTTCGGGTCTGGGTACCACATTCAGTTTTTTTATCACGTGCGTGCAAAACGCATTGCGCCCGCACGATAAAAACGGAACGCAATCGCAGTCAAAACTGACTGCAATTGCGTACCTACTCACGCGGGTTTTCCGCAATGCACCCGGGACTCATCCGGAGCCAAAACGTGACGCCCGTGTGAACCTAGCCTTAGCAAGCCAAACAAGAAGTGGCTTCCCCCCCCCCCCGAAGTACTCTGGAATATATTCATCACATATACATGCACTGTTCTAATGATATTTTCTTATGATAAAATAACAAGGTATATGGATAAAAAAAAAAAAAAAACATGCACAAACTATATTAAAGGCACACAAAGGTCACTTATCAGTTATTTATGCAGCTGTTGTGTGACAACGGTCTACAGTGAAATTAGAGGGGCTGACTACTTTCTTGCTCCTGTTGATGGTGTATATAAGAGGACTTTACCGCACTTAGGGCTCATGCACACAACCGTATTTTCTTTCTGTGTTCTGCATTACGGAAAAGGATAGGACTGTTCTATCAGGGTCCAGCAGTACCGTGCCGCAAAATATGGAATGCACACAGTCAGACGTCATGTATATTTTCTGAGGATCCGTGTTTTGCGGACCGCAAAATACATACGGTCGTGTGCATGAACCTTTGCTATTCTGCTTCTTGTTCTATATTTCATAAGGTATACTCCTTGTTGGTAAAGTCTTTTGTGCAGTCTACGCAGAGGTTAGGTCCATAAAATGGCTGCTGACGGAGGGTCACATGACCAGACTCCACTCAAATACAATGTGCCTGTCATCTACACTTGCACTGTTTGGAGGTTACTGCAAGCGCAGAGTGTTCGAATGGACGAGGCTGAGTGATGTGTCTGGCCACATGACCCTCCATCAGTGGCCATCTTATGGACAAGACCTTTATGCGGACAGCAAAGAAGAAACAGACATGGCTTATGACATGTAGCAAACAGCACATAACAAAGACTATAATAGTGACATGTACTTACATACACATTGGTCAAGAGCAACCAAAAAGTGGCCAACCCCATCTGTCATTTGAATGTCACTTTCGTGTTGCAATCCAAGTCTGACAAAAGACCTGTAAACTGCAATACATGTGCACTTTAACACTATGTAAATTAGGGCAGTTTTAGGGCTCTTTTTACACGAGCGGATGCCGTGCGAGTAATCTGCTGCGTGAAATACTGCCAAGCCCAGTTCCGGACAGCAGAGACACGGAGCACTAACATGACTGATAACGCTCTGTGATCTTTTTACTACAAAATCACAGTGAGATAAAGTTGTCACTGTGATTTTGTAGTAAAAAGATCAGAGAGAGGCACGGAGCGTTATCAGTCATGTTACTGCTCCGTGTCTCTGCTGTCCAGAGTGCGGCTTGGCTGTCTTTCACGCAGCAGATTACCCGCACGGCATCCGCTCATGTGAAAGAGCCCTTAGGAAATTGACATATTTAGGGCTCATGCACACAACCGTATGTATTTTACAGTACGCAAAAAACGGATCTGCCAAAAATACATGCGTGTGCATTGCGTATTTTGCAGAACAGAACTGCTGGCCCCCAATAGAACAGTCGTGTCCTTGTCCGTAATGTGGACAATAAGAGGACATGTTCTATTTTTTTTTGCGGAATGGACATCAGGAAACGGAATGCACACGGAGTAACTTTGGTGGTTCCGCATACAGTCTGCAAAAAAACTGAACGGACAAGGAAAGAAAATACGTACGTGTGCATGAGCCCTAACGCCAACTAATGATTAGAAATGTAAGACCACACTGTAACTTCAATGTTGTGTCCCAGTGAAAGTCCCTGGCATCGGCAATGTAAACCGAGGGCTGGCATTCCTCACGTCCATAGGACACAAGTTGACAGCGGTTTGGGGGCTTGTCTTTATGACCACTTCCTTGGGCACAGGTGCTGAACAGTAACTGCAGGATTCCAGTCCATGCGCTAAACCTGTCCAGTTATCAGGACTGTCCAAGGAAGTGGTCAATAGGATAAGTCACATGATCGGAACGGTAAATGCCAGACGGCTGTTTATATGACTGATACATGGGCAGCCGGTGGTCTTCAATTTATAGCTGTACGAGACCAATATTGCTGTTTATAGCCTCTTTTAGAAATGTACGCACTCCTTTAATGGTTTTCCCACTTATTGGTGGGGAATGCAACCACTTGGAACCCCTAAATCCCTAGAACGACTAGAGACTGGTGCGTATGGAAGAATTAACGAGCAAGTGTTTGGCTTCTTCTACATCAGTCTATGGGACATACAGAAATGGGCAAATACAAACAAACCTAGCTATGAAATAAACTAGAGATAAAAGGCTTACAAATTGCTGAACCAACAATTCAGATGTAAGATTATATAGGTAGAAGAAGGCATTATGTGAAGGTTGTCACTTTGTCTGCATCCTTTTACACACTTTACTACAATACCTACTAGTTTTGGTGTAGAATTTCTACACTGCACTAAAATGCTAGGTAAAAGCTAAAGAGGAAAGGGTAGACGGGCTGTGGTGACAAAGTGCACACATGTGAAATGAAGATGGTGGTGGCAGACAATACAGGGAACTTTTCATGCAGCATCTCTGCTGCTTCCAGCTTGTGTGTAAAATGGTGGACGCTGCTGAATGAGAAAGATGGAGGAGAGTCAGTCAGAAAACATGGAGGGCCTAGAACTAGAAGCAAGCCAAGCTCTGAGCCCTCACATTCACTACTAAAAGACTACAATGGCAACATGGAGCTGCAGTAATCCTGTGCTGAGGGTGCACTTCTGTCTGTGCTCACACACAAAGCCCCAAAGTCCAGCATAACCTGCTCTGCAATCCTGCCACAGGCCCATATTATATGCCCTTGATAATGCCCCAAAAATCACAGAGGAAGCCTGCCATGTACACACAAACACAGCAGAGAGGAGAAAAATCCACGTGTCCTCAATTAAAATACTCTACGTGCCATCAACATACACACACTAACATATTATATATATATATATATATATATATATATATATATATATATATTCATAGGGGATTATGAACCCAACTACTGTCACATAATTCATCTTCGCTATCAAACTAGAAAGGCAGGAACAAAATGTGTGTGGAATAAACCCCCACACAAGATGGAGTGCCTTGTAGGACAGGACAAGGTATAAGGTGACATTTCCTTGCCAGGTATTGGTTGAGGTTGTAGAAGTTTTAAAGATGGCCAACCAGCAGGGTGTGATCTTGCTCAATCCTTGTATAATGGGATTAGCAGACAGGAGACAGGGGGAAGAAAACAATGACCAGAGAAGAAGAACCACCACCAGAAACCAGAATAAAGCACAAAAGAGATGGGGGCAAGGTGAAGGCACTGCCCCATGGCCTCATGGTAGGCTATCCAGGCAGAACATGTGCCCATCTAATGTAGTTGACTACAAGGAGGAGGACCTCCATGTCAGTTGTCTTCTTCAGCTCCAGCAACAGGAGAACCTGCCCCAAGATAGCCAGACTCCTTCCATGGCAGCTGGACAATGGCTGCTGGATGAGCACATGAAATGGCCACTGCTGCAGTGTGTCACTGCCATCTCCTGCCTCACTGGGCCACCATTTTGCCCGTTTGGGTCCCACTTGGACAAGGGGTCCGGTTTGGGGGAACTTTCCTCAGGAATCTAGCACATACAGGCAGTGGGCTGCGGTGTCATGTTATCATACGGTACACCCCCTCACAGAACACACAAAGGATTGGGGTCTCGGGCGCCATATTGAATACTTCCTGTAGTGCCCCCCAGCTGGCTCTAACCCCAGAGAAGTAAACGGGTCAGGTAGAAATCCAGTCAGACTTCCGGGAGTTAACACCTCAGCGTGCACTAAGGGGCTGCCGGAGCCCGGCTCCAGGGGCTCGTCACAAGCAGCACCCCAAAATATACACAGCCAAAGTAATCTGGGGGCGTCCATTTCCTCAGCTCTTCAGACCATGACAACATCTTTTCTCCCCCAACGCTCCTTAGGGGGTCTCCAAGCTGCTTGTGTGACCTCTCCGGACCCCCATACTCACCGGCGGCGGCCGGACCTTACAGATGCCCGTGCGCTCCGCGATCGGACGGATCTTGTTGATATAGGCATAGGGGTCAGCAAACTCCTCTCTGGTGGGCTCGAACACCGGGCACTCCGGCGGGGGCACGAACTCCATCTCGCCGGGCAGCAGACCCGGTCAGGGAAGCGGTCGCCGACCACAGTCTGCACACAAGCCCCTGGTAACACCGGGAGTGCAGTCCACGAGGGAGGCGGGGCGACGCGCACCAACCGACAGAACGAGAGGCCGCAGACTGCACAGCCAAGGTAGAGGTGCACGTCCGCGGTGTAGGGGTGGCAGAAGACAAGTAGTTCCAGCGTGTACTCGGATCAATGGGCACTGGTCAGGTACACTGCCACCCGGCCATGCCCGATTGTTTCATTAATAAAAGTGGCACTCGCACACCCCAGTACCAGCTTTATTCTAAATTCAGTAGCTGAATGCCGTCATCTGCGGCGACAAGGGAAGTTAGTCCCTGGTTGGCTGTGTGTAAACATTTCTTTCAGAAGGCGCCTATACACGGCGCACTGAGTAGTCCCCGGGCTCGGCACACGACTGGAATTCTCCGCAGTGTTAGTGAGTAGGGTCAGTAGTCACTAATTCTAATGGGGCCATACCCCTCCTCCACTGGGTCTGCCCAGCACAAGTGACAGATCTGTACCACCGCCACCAACTAGCTTCCAACTGTGGGATCTACTCCTTATGTTTACATGGGCGGATGGATTTGTACACAGCTGACTGCCACACCATCGCCGGGACTTATTTTTTTAAAGAGCCTTATTCTGGCCGTGGATTGGTTGAGGGCGCTGGAGACGTCAGGCTGGGATAGAGGCGTCTCTCACTAGCTGCATCTGGGAGTTCATTGTCTACATTGAGCTTGTCAGCTAGTCACGTGGTATCGGGGAGGCGTGGCGCTCCGGCCTGGACTGGGCGGGTCAGAGTGCCTCCTTCTATTATGTGCAGGAGAGCACTGGAGGCAATGCTGACAGTACTGCTATGGCTTTACGGCCCTATTGCTGTGCTATGGATAAACAGCAACTGGGACTGAAAATGGCTACCAAAATTAGGGGGCAGTCACAATGGTGCCAGGATTGGAAGCACCATGCATTTAGCTATTAGTACATTCACATGTGCAGGTGTTTTTAGGCCGTTTATGAAGCCAAAGCCATAAATAGATCCTAAACTGGGAACATATACACTCACCTAAAGAATTATTAGGAACACCTGTTCTATTTCTCATGAATGCAATTATCTAGTCAACCAATCACATGGCAGTTTCTTCAATGCATTTAGGGGTGTGATCCTGGTCAAGACAATCTCCTGAACTCCAAACTGAATGTCAGAATGGGAAAGAAAGGTGATTTAAGCAATTTTGAGTGTGGCATGGTTGTTGGTGCCAGACGGGCCGGTCTGAGTATTTCACAATCTGCTCAGTTACTGGGATTTTCACGCACAACCATTTCTAGGGTTTACAAAGAATGGTGTGAAAAGGGAAAAACATCCAGTATGCAGCAGTCCTGTGGGCAAAAATGCCTTGTGGATGCTAGAGGTCAGAGGAGAATGGGCCGACTGATTCAAGCTGATAGAAGAGCAACGTTGACTGAAATAGCCACTCGTTACAACCGAGGTATGCAGCAAAGCATTTGTGAAGCCACAACACGCACAACCTTGAGGCGGATGGGCTACAACAGCAGAAGACCCCAGCGGGTACCACTCATCTCCACTACAAATAGGAAAAAGAGGCTGCAATTTGCACGAGCTCACCAAAATTGGACTGTTTAAGACCGGAAAAATGTTGCCTGGTCTGATGAGTCTCGATTTCTGTTGAGACATTCAAATGGTAGAGTCAGATTTTGGCGTAAACAGAATGAGAACATGTATCCATCATGCCTTGTTACCACTGTGCAGGCTGGTGGTGGGGGTGTAATGGTGTGGGGGATGTTTTCTGGGCACACTTTAGGCCCCTTAGTGCCAATTGGGCTTCGTTTAAATGCCACGGGCTACCTGAGCATTGTTTCTGACCATGTCCATCCCTTCATGACCACCATGTACCCATCCTCTGATGGCTACTTCCAGCAGGATAATGCACCATGTCACAAAGCTCGAATCATTTCAAATTGGTTTCTTGAACATGACAATGAGTTCACTGTACTAAAATGGCTCCCACAGTCACCAGATCTCAACCCAATAGAGCATCTTTGGGATGTGGTGGAACGGGAGCTTCGTGCCCTGGATGTGCATCCCTCAAATCTCCATCAACTGCAAGATGCTATCCTATCAATATGAGCCAACATTTCTAAAGAATGCTATCAGCACCTTGTTGAATCAATGCCACGTAGAATTAAGGCAGTTCTGAAGGCAAAAGGGGGTCCAACACCGTATTAGTATGGTGTTCCTAATAATTCTTTAGGTGAGTGTATAAGGCTAGGTCTACACAATGACATCTTGAATGGTTTTTTTGTGACCGTCGTGTCGCAGTCGCAGTGCGACACCATAGACTACCATTATAAAAGCTGTCGTGTAGACCTAGCCTAATAGAAGGACTCAGTAGAGATGATTGAATCAATTCATTCATCAGAGTTGTGGAGCAGCAAGGGGCTGTCCCCACTGCTCAAGAGGTTCCTCCTTCCACTTCACAGTGCCAGGCATTTAGCAGCTCACACCTGCACCTCTGCTCCAAGTTGGGCACAAGTGCGGAGTCTCTGCCCAGCTAACTGTGCATGCCCCGCTACCCATAAGAGTAGTGGAACATACACATTTGTTGCACTAGTAGCAGATACTGTTGAGCGAACTTGTGTTTTAAATTTGGGTTTGGGTTATCGGAGAATCGCGTTATGGATTCTGCTACCACGGACCATAACAGAATTTAGAATCCATAACGCGAACTTTAGACGCCGAACTTAAAACACAAGTTCGCTCAACACTAGTAGCAGAGCCTTTGCGCAGCGGCATGGGAGTGAGATTGTCGGCCCTGTCAGTCAAGTGGCAGGGGAGAGCCTCTTGCTGCTCAGGGACTCTAATGAACGATTCGCTCATCTCTAGGACTTAAGGCTGTTTCACACGAGCGGATGCCGTGCGTGGCATCCGCTCCGTGAAAGAGTGCCAAGACCCGATGCAGACTGCAGAGGCACGGAGCATTAACATGACTGATAATGCTCCGTGTCTCTCTGTGATCTCTTTACTACGAAATCACAGTGACAACTGTGATTTCGTAGTAAAGAGGTCACAGAGAGGCACGGAGCATTATCAGTCATGTTAATGCTCCGTGCCTCTGCAGTCTGCATCGGGTCTTGGCACTCTTTCACGGAGCGGATGCCACGCACGGCATCCGCTCGTGTGAAACAGCCCTTAGACCTCTTTCTCACGAGCCGTCCGGATTGTGTCAGGATCTGTTCAGGGAAAATCTGGTGGTTTTGTATGCAAGTTCAATCAGTTTTTTCAGCAACTGCGTTCAGCGAACTTGTGTTTTAAGTTCGGCGTCTAAAGTTCGGGTTATTGAAGAATCGCGTTATGGATTCTAAATTCCGTTATGGTCCGTGGTAGCGGAATCCATAATGCGATTCTTCGATAACCCGAACTTTAGATGCCGAAGTTCACTCAGCACTATTCAGCGTGTGTGTTTTCCTTCCGGATAGCATGTTTTTTTCAGCACATGAAGAATAACAATCTATATATCCTGGCAAACATCAGTAAAAAACACATTGCATCCAGATGTCTTCCATTTTTCACCCAACCCCCATTCACTTCTATGTAGCCAGGATTGTGTGAAAAACGTACAATATAGAACATGCTGAGATTTTTCCTGAACGCAAAGATAAGGCCTCATGCACACGACCGTTGTTGGGTTCCGTGTCCGTTGTTCCGTTTTACGTGATTTTCTGCGGACCCATTGACTTTCAATGGGTCAGTTGAAAACTCGGATAATGCACCGTTTGTCATCCGCATCCGTGATCCGTGTTTCCAGTCCGTCCAAAAAATAGGACCTGTCCTATTTTTTTCACGGACAACGGTTCGCGGACCCATTCAAGTCAATGGGTCCGTGAAAAAACACGGGGCACACAAGATTGTCATCCGCGTCCCGTGTCCGTTTTTTTCCTATCATTTGCAAGGCAAACTTGACTTAGATTTTTTTTTTCTCTTTTTTATGTCTGGTGATCCTCCAAAAATCAAGGAAGACACACGGAAGCGGATCACGGAACAACGGAACCCCGTTTTGTGGACCGTGAAAAAATACTGTCGTGTGCATGAGGCCTAAGGCTGCTTTCAGATGAGTAAATGTCACTCTCCAGACTCGCAGTGCAGCACCCGTCCTGAACTTCCAGCACTGCCAGGGTCGCATAGCATTATAGTGATTTAAGATGCTGTGTAACTCTTATGGGTCATGTGCACGACCGTAATGAATGGCTCCGCATACAGTCAGCAAAAAAAAACGTTACGGACACAGAAAGAAAGTTAGTTCGTGTTGTGACACAGTGAGAGGTTTGGTTTGGGAAAACAGGTATTTTCCTCCCAGCATGTGCTGCTGGGCTGATTTACAGCCAGGTGAGGTCAAATACCGGACTGGATTTTAAATGCCGGTCTGGGTTTTGGCAGTACCTGGCTGTCCTTAAATAGGCAGCTGGGCTCAGAAACGAGGTCTCTGTGTTGGGATCTGGGAGCCTTGTGTCTGGATGAAGGCTTGCTACCTGTTTGGTGTGAAAACAGGTATGTGCTGCTATCAACAAGGACTCTTCGAGGCAGAATTGCCGCATGGTGTGAATTACTACCAACACCGCAAGGTGACTTTTTGTTTGATTAAAAGAACTTGTTGTTGCCTCAATACTGTGTCCGCTAATCCTGTATACCAGAACATCATTATGTCAGTGTTATCCAATACATTCCAGCACTGCAAGGGTTACATAGCATCATAAATCACTGTAATGCTATATGCAACCCTGGCAGTGCTGGAAGTCCAGAACGTGAGCTGCGCTGCGAGTCCGCAGCGTGACTCTCTCATCTAAAAATCATAATTTTTTTTTTTTGGTACACTCCTGGCTGTGGCTTAAAAAACTGCATAAAAACCTGAACATGGAAACACACCTGTAAGAATTATTATTGTTTTTTTTTTTCCCCCCCTTCAATTAAAGCTTCATTCACAAACCAGTATTCTGGTTGGTACTTTGCATCAGTATTATGCCTTAGGCTAGATTCACACAACCGTATGTGTTTTGCAGTCCGCAAATTGCGGATCCGCAAAAAAAATAGATGACATCCATATGGCACCCCTTCCCCTTTTTTATTTATTTTTTTGCGCATCCATTATAACAATGCCTATCCTTGTCCGCAAAACGAACAAGTATAGGACCTGTTCTACTTTTTTTTTGTAGGGCTACAGAACAGACCTATAGATGCGGATAGCACACAGTGTGCTGTCTGCATTTTTTGCGGACCTGTTGAAATGAATGGGTCCTCATCCAATCTGCAATAAAAAACTGAACGGAAACAAAATACGTTGGTGTGAATGTAGCCTTAGGTCTCTTTCACACGAGTGGATGCTGTGCGGGTAACCCGCTGCATGAAAGAGAGCCCAGCTCCATTTCGGACAGCAGAGACATGGAGCACTAACATGATTGATAATGCTTTGTGCCTCTCTGTGATCTTTTTGCTACAAAATCACGGTGATAACAAGGTGCGTTTCTAAACACAGAACAGGATCAGATCTTTCCCTTATGTCTGTGGAGGCTCCAGTCCTGGTTTTGGCTCAGAATCACAGATCAAAACAATGACGTGTGAATGAGGCATAAGGTTACATTCACACGAACGTATTTTGTTTCCGTGTCCGGTCCGTTTTTATTTTTGCGGATTGGAGGACCCATTGAAATGAAAAAAAATGCGGACAAGAATAGGCATTGTTGCAATGGATCCGCAAAAAAAAAGGATGTCATCCGTATTGTTTGCGGACTGCAAAACACATACGGTCGTGTGAATGTAGCCTTAGGCTCTGTTAACACTTCTATCAAGTTTTTTATTTTCTGTTCCATCATAGGATTGGAAAAACAAAAATGACAGATTGCAGGATCCATTATATAATGGATACCAGCCGCACCCTACAAACTTTATGAACTTCTATTGGTGTGATTGTGCAGCTGATTGAAGACAGGAAGAATACAGCTGCATGTTGTGCTAGTCTTCCTGTTATATGACAAACTGTGAACAGAGCCGTAAATAAGCCCAAACCAGGAGAAGGTCATAAAACCCCAGAGGAGCACATTTTCCCACTATCTTTTTTTTTTTTCTCTGTTTAGGGTCCAGTGCTGGTTTTAAGATTTCAAATATTACTGCAAGATACTGACTAGAAAACTGCCTAAGACCTCTTTCACATGAGCGCATTTGTAGTCCGTATATATGGCGTGTATTTTGTGTACTGGAATCCGCTGCTAATATTAATGAATAGGGCTTTTCATATGGCTGTTTGATTTCCATCAGTATTTGAAATCCGCAGCATAGAGGTCTTCTTCAAACTGCATTATCTAATGGCCATGTCCTCTCTTTTAAACCCACAGGTTTCGCGCCGCAGAAGGCTTCCTCCAATCAGCTGAAGATCATCTTCCCACTGCTGGACAGCTGACCCAAGAGAACTTGTCACCGGGCAGAAACAGAACCTGGACCAGCTGTAACCTGATTTTCACTCCAGGTAAGCCCTGTAGCGAATAACAAGGGAGGGGGTGGAGAACACCACATACCACAGCACAGACCAAAACAATAAAACCACCAAAGTGACCGTGTCACCATGCGTCCCCCCAAGCTAAACTGTGGTTTCTGCCGTGGGTTTCTATTTTGTGTGGTGCGGATCTGCTTTCTGTTTAGCGCTATGCACAGGCTCCTGCTGCAGCTTTGGGAGGTGTTAAAAAAGACTGGGGCTCATTAACTTAGACTAGCTTTTTACGCCAGTCTTAGCCCCTTGTCATAAAGGATAGTCTACGTCAGTCTGTGCATTTAGCGTTAAAAAACGAATCCAGCCCCTGGTTGGAGTAGTTTTTCGTCAACATTTACTCCTGTTTGCAGGCCGACATGGGTCCTGACACGCCCCTGCTCCACCCTGATCCCGCCGAACTGCCAAATACTGTGTAGAATGGCTGCGCAACTAAATATTATTGCATGGCTGGTCAAAAAAATGACGACTAAAATAGTCCCAAGTCCCTAAAAAAATTACCCTTAGGCCTCATGCACACGACCGTTGTGTGCATCCGTGGCCGTTGTGCCGTTTTCCGTTTTTTTTCGCTTACCCATTGACTTTCAATGGGTCCGTGGAAAAAACGGAAAATGCACCGTTTGGCAGCCGCATCCGTGAGCCGTGTTTCCTGGCCGTGAAAAAAATATGACCTGTCCTATTTTTTTCACGGACCCATTCAAGTCAATGGGTCCGTGAAAGAACACGGATGCACACAAGATTGGCATCCGTGTCCGTGATCCGTGGCCGTAGGTTAGTTTTTATACAGACGGATCCGAAGATCCGTCTGCATAAAAGCTTTTTCAAAGCTGAGTTTTCACTTCGTGAAAACTCAGAACCGACAGTATATTCTAACACAGAAGCGTTCCCATGGTGATGGGGACGCTTCTAGTTAGAATACACTACAAACTGTGTACAAGACTGCCCCCTGCTGCCTGGCAGCATCCGATCTCTTACATGGGGCCGTGATCAGCACAATTAACCCCTTCAGGTGCGGCACCTGAAGGGGTTAATTGTGCTGATCACGGCCCCCTGTAAGAGATCAGGGCTGCCAGGCAGCAGGGGGCAGACCCTCCCCCCCTCCCCAGTTTGAATATCATTGGTGGCCAGTGCGGCCCCCCCCCTCCCTCTATTGTAATAATTCGTTGGTGGCACAGTGTGCGCCCCCCCCCCTCCCTCCCTCTATTGTAATAATTAGTTGGTGGCACAGTGTGCGCCCCCCATCGGCCCCCCCTCCCTCTATAGCATTAACAACATTGGTGGCCAGTGTGCGGCCTCCCATCTCCCCCCCCATCATTGGTGGCAGCGGAGTTCCGATCGGAGTCCCAGTTTAATCGCTGGGGCTCCGATCGGTAACCATGGCAACCGGGACGCTACTACAGTCCTGGTTGCCATGGTTACTTAGCAATAGTACAATAGTAGAAGATTCATACTTACCTGCTGCTGGCTGCTGCTGCGATGTTCGTGTCCGGCCGGGAGCTCCACCTACTGGTAAGTGACAGGTCTGTGCGGCGCATTGCTAAATGAACTGTCACTTACTAGTAGGAGGAGCTCCCGCCCGGACACGAACATCGCAGCTCCCAGGTAAGTATGAATCTTTTACTATTGTACTATTGCTAGTAACCCGCTGCCACCAATGATCGGGGGGGGGGGGGAGATGGGAGGCCGCACACTGGCCACCAATGTTGTTAATGCTATAGAGGGAGGGGGGGGCCAATGGGGGGCGCACACTGTGCCACCAACGATTTATTACAATAGAGGGAGGAAGGGGGGGGGGGCGCACACTGTGCCACCAACGAATTATTACAATAGAGGGAGGAAGGGGGGGGCACACTGTGCCACCAACGATTTATTACAATAGAGGGAGGAAGGGGGGGGGGTGCACACTGTGCCACCAACGAATTATTACAATAGAGGGAGGAAGGGGGGGGCACACTGTGCCACCAACGATTTATTACAATAGAGGGAGGAAGGGGGGGGCGCACACTGTGCCACCAACGAATTATTACAATAGAGGGAGGAAGGGGGGGGCGCACACTGTGCCACCAACGAATTATTACAATAGAGGGAGGAAGGGGGGGGCACACTGTGCCACCAACGAATTATTACAATAGAGGGAGGAAGGGGGGGGGGGGGCCGCACTGGCCACCAATGATATTCAAACTGGGGAGGGGGGGGAGGGTCTGCCCCCTGCTGCCTGGCAGCCCTGATCTCTTACAGGGGGATATGATAGTACAATTAACCCCTTCAGGTGCGGCACCTGAGGGGTTAATTGTGCTGATCACGGCCCCCTGTAAGAGATCGGATGCTGCTAGGCAGCAGGGGGCAGTCATGTACACAGTTTGTAGTATATTCTAACTAGAAGCGTCCCCATCACCATGGGAACGCCTCTGTGTTAGAATATACTGTCGGAAATGAGGTTTCACGATCTAACTCATATCCGACAGTATATTCTAACATAGAGGCGTTCCCATGGTGATGGGGACGCTTCAAGTTAAAATATACCATCGGATTGGAGAAAACTCTGATCTGATGGTATAAAAGGGACTCCTGACTTTACATTGAAAGTCAATGGGGACGGATCCGTTTGAAATGGCACCATATTGTGTCAACGTCAAACGGATCCGTCCCCATTGACTTGCATTGTAATTCAGGACGGATCCGTTTGGCTCCGCACGGTCACGGATCACGGTAAAACGGAACCCCGTTTTGCGGACCGCAAAAAAATACGGTCGTGTGCATGAGGCCTTACTATATGGGAAAAAAAATGCTACAATAAATGCCGATCAAGTTAGGTGTTTTTGAGTCCGAACTTTGTGTGAACAAACCCATAACGTGTAACAAGATTTGCACCTGTTCTGTGTATTTCTAACTAATGCAAATTGTTGACCAAATACTGCCATGTGAACGAGGCCTCAAGCTAGTATTACACTGACCAATTCTCAGCCAGATCATTGCTGACATGCATTCATAGTAACGCTCGTTAGTGATGATCTGGCAATGTAATACTGCCGCCGATTACCCGAAGAACAAGGAAACGCTCGTTCGTCGGCTAACTGGAATCTTTAGCGGGTTTAAAAATCCTTGTTTGTCGGCGGCAGATCGTGCTGTCTAATCGCAATCTACTGCTGGCAAACAACTAGTCAGTATGGGGATGAGCAATGGCATTAACGATCGCTCCTCCCCATACTATGGAGGAGATTGCTGCATGTAATAGCAGCGGTCTCCTCCGCTAGTGAGCAGGTGATTGCCGGGAAGGAACGCTTGAACAACAATTATCTGCCTGTTCTTTTACTGTAATACAGTAAATGCAGCATTCCAGATTCGTACCTATGAAACTGACCTGTTATATGTGCGCCTGGCAGCTGAAGGCACCTGTGTAGGGCAGATGTTCATATGTGCCCGCATTGCTGAGAAATAGGTTTTCAATTTCAGCTGCATTCACTGCATCCCAATTTCTGTCACTGCTATAACTCTGGTATTGTCTGAAAGCTTGGGATGTCAGCTTTCAAACAATACAAACCATATCTCTAGCTGGTACCAAACCAGAGATATGAGCAGCTAAAGCAGCCCCCCCTCTACCATCAGTCTGAAGGAGAGAGCAGTTGCAGAGCTGACTGGCTGCAGGAGAAAAGAGAAAATAGTAAAAATATATGGAAATGTTTGTGCACAGTCTCGGGCTTCAGTGCAGATCGGTGGCATGTTACTATGTTGCCACTGGTGCTGAATGCCCTTTGTGAGGGGGCACTCATGGCAGGAGTGCAAGGGTATTTCTTGGCTAGGCTTGCCACCCTGGGAAAATTAGCCTGGTGCAGCCTCCACCACGCCAGTGGGTCAGCTTTTCCTTTTACATCCAGTGCCAGTGTAGTGATCCAGATAATACAATTACCACACAGTGAACGCCGTAAATAAATCCTACAAAATAATGTAAAAATTGCTGTTTTTTATCTTTCCCCCTAAAAATTAAATAAGTTATTAAAAACCTACAACTAACCCTGCAAAATAAAAATAAAATAAAAATCTGAAGGAAAAATTTTAAAAAAATTTTTTTAAGTTATGACTGCTGGAACACAAAGGGGGGAAATATTATTGGTCCTTAAAGCTAAAATGAATGATGTCACTTAAAGGTTAAAAATGCAATAGTGTCCCCTGAGCTGTGTGCCAACAAGATTTACTGCAGACACGCATTAAAAATCTACAATAAAGTGACATTTTTGGGAGGGTTTTTCTAATTTTAACGTAACTGTTAGGAGGTTAATATAACTGCTGCAACCTCTCCACTTTGCTTGACAAGGCCGGGGAGTGCAAACTTCATCACTGCCTAGCCCTGTCAATCAAAGTATAGATGGCGCGGCCTTTGCAGAGAGAGCAGAGCTTCTAGGTGTAATGGCAACTCACCCATTACTCCTGGAGTCTCATTTTCATATATTAAAGCATCATTTAAAACTCTTTTAAAAACTCTTTTACTCACTTTTCTGGAGGATTTTTCTTTCCTTTCTGCTTGCATACAGTAACTCATCAATAACCAGCATCTCACAGGATGTACTGCAATTAGCTCTTAACTCCTTGTGCCCTGCATACAAAATAGTCCCTCACATATGGCCTCAGACACAGATATAGTACGTAATGCCCCCACAATTTCCTTCTCCACTATCTAGAGAGAGAGATATTTCTATGAATTTAGAATTAAGGTCGAATGATCACCTATCCTGTCAGATCATTGGGGGGTCCCAAGAATGGAGTATAGCATAAGTGCACATCAGGCCACCGCTCCATTCACTTCTCAGGAACTAACACAGAGCTGTTTCACATACTTTGCAAAAACGTTGCAGTTTTTGTAACAGTTTTTTAGGAAAAAGCCAAAGGCAGATTCAAAAGTTATCTAATACTAAAAGCTGAGTGAGTGTGTGTATGTATGTCCGATAAAGGAATCCGCACTGTCGCATTTACAATCACAAAATTTTGCACAGCCGCCTCCTGTGACTCGGGGAACATCATAGACTATGTTTTTGGTGGAAATTTCCACCCTGCGATTTCCAATTATTTGCCAAAAAATATGCTTAGTAAGGCTACTTTCACACTTGCGTTCAGAGCGGATCCGTTTGCTGTCTGCACAGACTGATCTGCTCCTATAATGTAGACGTTTGGATCCGTTCAGAACCGATCCGTTTGCATTATAGCTTAGAAAAAATTCTAAGTGTGAAAGTAGTTCAGACGGATCCGTCCAGACTTTACATTGAAAGTCAATGGGGATGGATCCGTTTGAAAATTGAGCCATATTGTGTCATCTTCAAACTGATCCGTCCCCATTGACTTACATTGTAAGTCTGGACGGATCCGTTTGCCTCCGCACGGCGGGTGTCCGCCTGCTCAGCGGAGCGGAGGCTGAACGCTGCCAGACTGATGCATTCTGAGCGGATCCGCATCCACTCAGAATGCATTGGGGCAGTACGGATGCGTTCGGGGCCGCTTGTGAGCCCCTTCAAACGGAGCTCACAAGCGGAGCCCCGAACGCTAGTGTGAAAGTAGCCTAACCGCCAAACTATAGGAGCCATTATCTGTTGGCTGTTGTGGCAGTTAGCCTGGATATTTATCAGGTTGCATATAGCAACCAATCACAGCTCAGCTTCTATTTTGCTACAAGTCATTAATATGAGCTAGGGGTGGGCGATATAAATGATATATGATTATTATCGTCATCAATTCGACTGGCGATATAGATTTTAGTTATATCGCGATAGATGACCACGGAGCGGTAGTGAATTGAAGAAGCTTCTCACTCACCGCTCCATGGCCTCCCGATTCTGCACCGCGCTGCAGGGCCCTGCGTTCACACATTGTCAGCGCCCTGGAAGACTGTGTGTGACATCAGGTCTCTCCCCGTGCATGCTGGGAAAAGACGCGGCCCGTCTCATCTCCTGCGGACTCAATCAGCCAGCCGTGCAGGAAAGGTAAGTTTCAGCAGGGGCCCAAATCTACTGGGGGGGTGGATGGCTATGGCATGGGGCTGATGATGGTGCTGGCTGGGGGACATGATTATGGTGGCAAATGGAATAGGGCTCATGGCGCTGGCTGGGGGACATGATGATGGCAATGGCACATGAGGCTGATGGCGCTGGCTGGGGACATGATGGTGGTGGCAATGGCACATGGGGCTGATGGTGCTGGCTGGGGGACATGATGATGATGGTGGCCAATGGCATGGGGCTGATGGCGCTTGCTGGGGGACATGATGATGATTATGATGGCAATGGCATGGGGCTGGTGGTGCTGCCTGGGGGACATGATGATGATGGCAATGGCATGGGGCTAATGGCGCAGGCTGGGGGACATGATGATGGTGGCAAATGGAAATGGAATAAGGCTGATGGCGCTGGCTGGGGGACATGATGATGGCAATGGCATGGGGCTGATGGCGCTGGCTGGGGGACATCATGATGGTGGCAAATGGCATGGGGCTGATGGTGCTGGCTGGGGGACATGATGGTGGCAATGGCACATGGGGCTGATGGCGCTGGCTGTGGACATGATGATGGTGGCAATGGGGCTGATGGCGCTGGCTGGGGACATGATGGTGGCAATGGCACATGGAAATGATGGCGCCGGCTGGGAGACATGGTGATGGTGGCAATGGCATGGGGCTGATGGCGCTTGCTGGAGGACATGATGATGGTGGCAATGGCATGGGGCTGATGGCGCTTGCTGGAGGACATGATGATGGTGGCAATGGCATGGGGCTGATGGCGCTGGCTGGAGGACATGAGGATAATGGCATGGGGCTGATGGCTCTGGCTGGGGGACATGATGATTGTGGCAAATTAGCAATGGCATCGGGCTGATAGCGCTGGCTCGGGGACATGATGATGGTGGCAATGGCATGGGGCTGATGAATAAAAATATTGTTTTCATAAAGCAATTTTAGCAATATGTTAGTTTAAGGTTTTTCTTATTAGAGTACTTGATTAATACTCAATTGCTAAAATAATAGTTTCCTGCAGCCCTAGATGTCATCAAGCTGTGTGCCTGTTTTGGTCAACTCGCAAGCATGGAGCAGCTTACATGTGTGGAGGTGGTGCTCATAAAGAAGACCGGTGTGACGTCGGTCATATGGATCTGGTTTGGGTTTAAGGAGTCAGATGTTGAGCAGAAAAATATAATCTGCAAACTATGCCGGGCGAGAATAATAGCGAAGATGGGGAATACAACTAATGTGTTTTATCACCTCAAAGCGAAGCACGTTTTGGAATACGAAGATAGCCAAAAACTGCCCCCTCCGCCACAAACGCCCAGTTAGTCAAGTGGAAACCAAAAAAGTGGCCCTGCTTCTGCCCCTACACACCAGATTCATATTTTAAAGGCATTCCATATGACAAAAGAAATTGGTGGTGGATTGATATTACAAATGCCATTACCCTGTACCTGTGTAAGGACATGGTGCTGTTTCTTACAGTGGAGAAAAGCGGCTTTCAGAACACGATTAAGACACTCTATTCAGGTTACGAGGTACCTAGTCGCAAACACTTTACCCAAACTAAAATGCCCAAACTGTATGACAAAGTACGCTAGCAAGTGAAGAAAGAACTCCGGAGCATAAAACACTATGCAACTACCACAGACTTGTGATCCCGTCGCACAATGGAGCCTTACATTAGTCTCACAGTCCACTTTATCAAGGAAGAGTGGAAGTTGTGCAGCAGATGCCTACAGACAGCTTATTTCCCCGAGGATCATATGGGTGAACTTATATCTCAGGGATTAAAGGAAGCACTGGAGTCATGGGGACTTAAAGAAGAGTTACAAGTCTGCATAACCACCGACAATGGCGAAAATATAGTGAAAGCAGTGGAAATGAATGACTGGACAAGACTGCAGTGCTTCGGCCACAGACTCCACCTAGCTGTCTGTAGGTAAACGTTTCTTGTATTCCTAGACTAGTTCAAAATTATGCGGGGGTATTGTGCTAATAATATCTTCTAATTTTGTCCTTAGAGAGAAGTGTGAAAGATGTCCGTGTTGAACATGCAATTGGCAAATGCAAGAAAATAGTGCGTGCCCTTTCTTACACTTGGAAAAGGAAGAGCGAAATGGCTAAGGCCCAGGCTGAGCTAAACTCCTCACTGCTTCATCACTGAAACACCAACAAGATGGGGGTCTCGACAACAGATGATTCAGCGGCTGCTTGAACAAGAGAAGGCCATATCACAGGTCCTGAAAGCAGACAGGAAAACCAGGCAACTGGTACCCACCTGGCAGGACATTGATGTGTTAGAATCTATGAACAAGACCCTCAATCCCCTGTTGGAGTTAACAGATGCTCTGTCTGGAGAAGAGTATGTGAGTGTCATATGTGAAATCTGTGCTCCACCTTCTAAACACCACAGTTCTTCCTCTAGCTGATGATGACATTGACACAGACCTGACGGACAGGAAGAGAGCCATCCTTAAGTATTTAAATGAGAAGTACTCAGACGCTGAAACTGACTACCTCCTGGAAATGGCCTCCTTGGTCGACCCACACTTCAGATCATCATATATAGCAGATGACCGAAGAGAGTTCATCTTCACAAAAGCAGCAGCAGAAATTCAGGCAATGCTAGAGACGCAAGCTGTGTCTGCCACCATCACACACAAGCACAGGAACTGATGGAGAAGCCCAGAGAGAACCCAAGAGGAGTAAATGAAGTCTGGGCAGCTTTTTCAAAAAGGCATCTTCTGAGCCTAGCCCAGCTCCCTTCACTGACAGAGAAGCCATAGAAATTGAGCTTAAGAGTTACCTGCAGACACTGGATGTAGAAGGAGATGCTGACCCACTGGAGTGGTGGAGGCTGCACCAGGCTAATTTTCCCAGGGTGGCAGGCCTAGCCAAAAGATACCTTTGCATTCCTGTCATGAGTGCCCCCTCAAAGGGCATTCAGCACCAGTGGCAACATAGTAACATGCCACCGATCTGCACTGAAGCCCGAGACTGTGAACAAACTTGTGTGCCTGGCGAAAAACCTCGTCTATTGTGCAAGAAAGTTTAATCACGGTATGCAAGGAGCATAAACACTGATGTTCAGTCATGTTTGTATTTGCACTACATATTGCAAGTTTGAAATTTGTTGTATATTTAAAGGGAACCTGTCATCAGCTTTATGCTGACCTCACTGAGGGCAGCATAAAATAGTGACAGAAATGCTGATTTCTGCAGTGTGTCACACATCAGCTAAAAGTAAGTGGCTGCTGAGAACCAGCATCATAATCATTGGAGCCCAGGCCTTGAAGAGTCACATCTACCTGAGAAGAGTCCTGGTTATTCATAATCTCCTGCCCATCTGCTGATGATTGGCAGTTCTCTCCTAGAGAGAAAGGGAGAAAACTAGGTAGAACACTGTCAGTCATCAGCAGGTGGGCAGGGAGAGCAGGAATTTAAGAATAACCAGGACTCTTCTCAGGTGGCCGGGACTCTTTTCCAGGCCCAGTCTGCAATGATTGTGATGTTGGTTTTCAGCAACAACTTACGTTTAACTTATAAATGACAGACCGCTGAATTCAACTCGCCTGTCTCTACTTTATTCTGCTGTTAGTATGGGCAGCATAAAGGTGATGACAAGTTCCCTTTAACGGAAAAGAAACCTGTTGAACTTGAAGGGTTTTTAGTTCAAATATGTGCAGCTTTATTTTTGTGCAATATAAATAAGTAATCAGGACAGCAGGAAGAAATGTAATGTTTATTTTTTTTACATTTTTGCACTTTATTTTAACCCCTTAAGGACTCAGCCCTATTTCACCTTAAGGACCAGGCCATTTTTTGCAAATCTGACAGGTGTCACTAAGTGCTGATAACTTTAAAACGCTTTGACTTATCCAGGCCATTCTGAGATTGTTTTTTCGTCACATATTGTACTTCATGACACTGGTAAAATGAAGTAAAAAAAAAAATTTTTTATTTATAAAAAAAATACCAAATTTACAAAAAATCTGTAAAAAATTGCAAATTTCCACGTTTCAATTTCTCTACTTCTATAATACATAGTAATACCTCCAAAAATAGTTATTACTTTACATTCCCTGTATGTCTACTTCATGTTTGGATCATTTTGGGAATGATATTTTATTTTTTGGGATGTTACAAGGCTTAGAAGTGTAGAAGCAAATCTTGATATTTTTCAGAAATTTTCAAAAAAAAAAAATTTTTAGGGACCAGTTCAGGTCTAAAGTCACTTTGCGAGGCTTACATAATAGAAACCACCCAAAAATGACCCCATTCTATAAACTACACCCCTCAAGGTATTCAAAACTGATTTTACAAACTTCTATAACCCTTTAGGTGTTCCACAAGAGTTATTGGCAAATGGAGATGAAATTTCAGAATTTGGCAAATTTTCCATTTTAATCCATTTTATCCAGTAACAAAGCAAGGGTTAACAGCTAAACAAAACTCAATATTTATGGCCCTGATTCTGTAGTTTACAGAAACACCCCATATGTGGTTGTAAACAGCTATACAGGCACACGGCAGGGCGCAGAAGGAAAGGAATGCCATACGGTTTTTGGAAGGCAGATTTTGCTGGGCTGTTTTTTTTTTGACACCATGTCCCATTTGAAGCCCCCCTGATGCACCCTTAGAGTAGAAACTCCAAAAAAGTGGCCCCATTTTAGAAACTACGGGATAGGGTGGCAGTATTGTTGGTACTAGTTTAGGGTACAATGATTTTTGGTTGCTCTATATTACACTTTTTGTGAGGCAAGATAACAAGAAATAGCTGTTTTGGCACCGTTATTATTTTTTGTTATTTACAACATTCATCTGACAGGTTAGATCATGTGATATTTTTATAGACCAGGTTGTCATGGATGCAGCGATACCTAATATGTATACTTTTTTTATTTTTTATTTATGTAAGTTTTACACAATGATTTCATTTTTGAAGCCAAAAAAATCATGTTTGTGTTTCCAAACATAGAGCCATAATTTTTTCAGTTTTTGGGCGATTACCTTGGGTAGGGTATGATTTTTGCGGGATGAGTTTTATTGGCACTATTTTGGGGTGCGTGTGACTTTTTGATCGCTTGCCATTACACTTTTTGTGATGTATGGTGACAAAAAATGGTTTATTTAGCACAGTTTTTATTTTTTACAGTGTGGGGGTTAGGTCATGTGATATTTTTATAGAGCTGGTCGATACGGACACGGCGATACCTAATATGTATACCTTTTTTTTTATTTATGTAAGTTTTACACTAACAGCTTTTTCAAAAAAAAAATTATGTTTTAGTGTCTCCATATTCTGAGCCATAGTTTTTTTATTTTTTAGGCGATTGTCTCAGGTAGGGGCTCATTTTTTGCGGGATGAGGCGACTGTTTGGTACTATTTTGGTGGGCAAACGCCTTTTTGATCGCTTGCTGTTGTACTTTTTGTGATGTAAGGTGACAAAAAAATGGTTTATTTAGCACCGTTTTTATTTTTTACGGTGTTCATCTGAGGGGTTAGGTCATGTGATATGTTTATAGAGCCGGTCGATACGGACGCGGAGATACCTAATATGTGTACTTTTTTTTTTTTTTAACTTTATTTGGGGAAAATGAAGTTTTTGTTTATTTTTACTTGAAACTTAAAATTTTTTGGGGGGAAAACTTTTTTTTTCACTTTATTTTTTGTCCCACTTTGGGACTTGAACTTTGGGGGGTATATTCCTTTACAATGCATTCCAATACTTCTGTATTGGAATGCATTGGCTGTATGAGTAATACTGTGTGTATTGCTCATACAGCCTCCGGGGCCTGTGAGATCCAGGGGGCTGGATCTCACAGGCTCTTCACCGGAAGGCAGCGCGATGCCTTCCTTAGACATCGCACTGCCTTCCATGCCATCTGGTCCTCCCTACAGCCGCATGGGGATCCGATGGCACAGCCGCCGCAACCGCAGATAAAGCCGCAAACCGCAGGTCTGAATTGACCTGCGGTTTGCGGCGATCGCCGATACGGGGGGTCACATGACCCCCCCCAGCATTGTGACAGGATGCCCGCTGAATGATATCAGCAGGCATCCTGTTCCGATTAACCCCCACCGCGTTTTAAACCCATGACGTACCGGTACGTCATGGGTCCTTAAAGGGCTTCTGTCACCCCACTAAACTCATTATTATTATTTTTTTGTGTACTTATAATCCCTATCCTGCCATATTGCCATACATTATGTTATTAATAATTTTCGTTCAGTAGATTTTGCAAAAAACTTACTTTTATGATATGCTAATTACCTTTCTACCAGCAAGTAGGGCGTCTACTTGCTGGTAGCAGCCACAGAAAACCGCCCCCGTCCTTCTGTTGATTGACAGGGCCAGTCGGGATCTCCTCCTCCGGCCAGCCCTGTCAGCATTTCAAAAATCGCGTGCCTGTGTCGATTTGGCGCAGGCGCTCTGAGATAAGGAGGCTCGTCTCCTCAGCACTCCCTCAGTGCGCCTGCGCCGATGAAGTCTTCTCTTTCGGTGACGTCATCGGCGCAGGAGCACTGAGGGAGTGCTGAGGAGGTGAGCCTCCTTATCTCAGAGCGCCTGCGCCGAATCAACACAGGCGTGCGATTTTTGAAATGCTGACAGGGCCAGTCGGAGGAGGAGATCGCGGCTGGCCCTGTCAATCAACAAAAGGAGGGGGCGGTTTTCTGCGGCTGCTACCAGCAAGTAGACGCCCTACTTGCTGGTAGAAAGGTAATTAGCATATCATAAAAGTAAGTTTTTTGCTAGATCTACTGAACGAAAATTATTAATAACATAATGTATGGCAATATGGCAGGATAGGGATTATAAGTGTTTAACCAACACTTCATCTTTACATTGTTTGGAAAAAGATCTGTTACACAATACACATCTTAAAAATTTCTTGAAAAGTTTTGTAATTTGTATACATACATAAGAAAATAATATATTGTGATATATCGTTATATCGCACATGCTTCAAATTATATTGTGATATAGATTTTAGGCCATATCGCCCAGCCCTATGAGCTCTGATTGGTTGGTATAGGCAACGAAGGACATTCTTAGTATAAGGCAGCTTATGTGTGAGTTAATATGATTTCGATTGTAACACTTAGCCAACGTTGTTGTAGAGGCTGATGTAACTCACATGACCATAAGTGTATACTAATTCTGTCTAAAGACAATAATGCCCCGCTATGGAGGTCTTTGTTAGGGGGGTGGGTGGGGTGTTGTGGAGGTCAAAATTAAGGGGGTAGGCTGCTTTGGAGGTCACATTTTAAGGAGTTGGGGGTTATTGTTGAGGGGTGGGGGGCTGTGGTGGTCACTGTTATGGGGGATACTGTCAATATCTTTTAACAACACACACATTACATGAAATATATATTTCTTCCTGCCCATGTAACAGCGCCCTTAGACTGTCTACTCTAAAGGCCCTATTGAGCCTCATTCTCACGTCAGTGATTTCCATCAGTGATTGTTAGCCAAAGGCCTCATGCACACAACAGGTTTTTTTTGCGGTCCGCAAATTGGGGATCCGTTTCCGTGTGTCTTCCGTTTTTTTGGGCGGACCGCCAGAAAAAAAGTAAGGAAAAAAAAGTGTAATTTTAATATCTCTACCCAGGATACCGGTATATATGCTGGTCATCTGAGTTTAGTTTAGTGGCCATTTTCTGTAGTCTTAACAGGGTACAGAGGTTCGTTTGTCTTGTCTGTGCTGTTTCACCATGGCGGATGACTCTGAGGAAGAGGTCGTACTGCACTGGCTTGTTTTTCGGCGATGGGGACAGCGCTCCCTTTTGTTGGACGAGGAACCGACTAGAAGGCGGCAATTTTGGGTCCATCCGATTGTTTCACAACGCTACCAGAAAGGACACTTTCATACCCTATACCAAGATCTTCGGCAGCATCCAGAGAAGTTTTTTTTTTTTCATTCGGTCGGATGTCAGTGTCTACATTTGATTGTTTGCTGTCGTCTCTACGTACTGTCCTTACCTTCATGGACACCAATATGAGGCGCAGCATTACTCCTGAGGAAGGGATCATCGTCACGTTGAGGTAAGCTATATCTTACTTATAGTTAAAACAGTAATGTGCATGGCTTCTGTCAGGAGGAACATGTTTCTGGAAATGGCTGGTGTTAGACATGTGTTGATGTTTGCTGAAGTAACCTTTCTTTCCCCTCACCCATGACGGCACCCAGTGCGACTCAGGACCTCCCATCAGGACAGGAAACCTGAGAAGATAAAAAGGACACACCTCCACCCAACACCAGTTCAGGTTTCCTGTCCTCCGGATGGGAGTTCCTGAGAAGCAGCAGTAATACTGCACGACATACCTCAGAAGAAGAAGCACCAGCGCTGGGGGGGGTCTGTGGCTATGCCGTGGGAAGACCTATCCCTGGGGAGCGGTAGTTCTGTGGCCGTGCCGGAAGCCGCTCCCCACAAGTCTGCCTGCGCCCGCACTCGCTGCCGGTCCTGCGGGGAGCCGCTGTGGCCGTGTTCAGGCGGCTCCCCATGCCGGTTTGCCCAGTTTGAGAATGGCGCCCGCGCGTCTGAGCGCTTATGCGCATGCGCGGGGCCATCTTTCAGGGCTGGCCGATGACGTCGGGGGGCGGGGCTTCTCCCTGACGCGCAGGACCCGGAAGTGAGGGCCGAGGCGCGTCTTTTAAATCTATAAATGCGGCCGCAGGTGCAGGCAGCCAGCGGAGGCACAGTGTGTTTGTGCTGAAGTAGGATCCAGCTAGCAAGCATGTCGGAGCCTACAGATGGACGCGCTGAACCCCTGGACCCCTTGAGGCCTGCAAGTCCGGTACTGGTCCTAAGGATGGGGAAGGAAAAATTCACATGGTGAGAACGTTCCTTTTTTTTTACTAATAAGGTGTTTCTGTCTTAGATCCCAAAGCCTCCAAAAAAGTCGTCTTCCAAGTCAAAACACAAAGAGTGTGCAGATTGTAAGACGACTCTATCTGCATCCTATCAGAAGCCTCTGTGTACGGCATGTATAGACAAACTGGTAGCGGAGCAGTCCCAGACCCTTACAAGATCTATGAGGTCCTTAATCAAAGCATCCTTCAAGACATTCAGTAAAGGCCGTTCCAGATCCCCGGATAAAGCCACAGAATGTGATAGTATGGAAATGGACTCATCCGATAGTGAGGCCAGAGAATCTGGGCAGCTAGATTCCAGTAATTCAGATTCCTCGGACGAGGAATATTCAGGGAAGTCCTTCTTTTCCCCTGAGGATACGCAGCCATTATTAAAAGCGGTCCGAGCAACTATGCAGCTGGAGGACATTAAGCAGACCAGATCAGTTGCGGATCAGGCCTTCCAGGCATTAGGCCCTAAAAAGCATAGGGTTTTTTCTATGCATGAAAGCATGCAGGCGATTATTAAAAAAGAGTGGAAAAATCCTGACAGAAAGTTCTTCATACCTTCCTCTGTTAAAAGAAAATACCCTTATGAAGAAAAAGTGTCCTCAAGTTGGGATAGGGCCCCTACGGTGGATGCGCCAGTCGCCAAAATTGCAAAAAAGTCTGCCCTCCCATTTGATGATTTAGGTTGTCTTTCTGACCCGTTAGATAAAAAAGCGGACATATATCTTAAACGGGCTTGGGAGACATCGGCCGCCTGTCTCAGACCGGCAGTCGCAGCCACCTGGGTTTCCCGGTCGCTGAGACTATGGATTGACCAGCTAGAGTCACATCTTAAAGAAAAAAGACCTAGAGAAGAGCTCCTAGCTTCTCTCCCCACCTTCTCAAAAGCAGCTGATTTTTTAACGGATGCCTCCACTGATGTGATGCGCTTTTCCGCCAGAGCCTCTGCTATGACAAATGCGGCTAGAAGAGCTATTTGGCTTAGATCCTGGAAGGGTGACCAGGGATCTAAGGCCAGACTCTGTGCCCTTCCGTGTGAAGGCGACAGATTATTTGGGTCATCTTTAGATGACATCCTGGAGAAGGCCTCTGACAAAAAAAGGGGGTTTCCTGTCCCTCAGAAGCCCCCCTTTTTTCGTAGGCCCCAGCAGAGCTTTAGAAGGCAGAGGGGCAAGCCCTACGATAGGAAAGAGAGAGATCGATTTCAAAGGAAATCTAGCGGCTTTCTTTTCAAATCACAGGATAATAAAAAAGATAAGCAGCAATGACGCCGGGCTCCAAGTTGGGGGGAGACTCTCTTCCTTTCTCCCTGCTTGGTCAAAGGTCACCCAAAACAAATGGGTGTTGGGAGGGATAGCAGAGGGAGTCAGATTGGAGTTTCTCTCCTACCCCCCAAATTTCTTCACCCACACTCCAACTCCGAAAGATCCCTTAAAATCCACAGTTTTAGAGGCAGAGGTTCAGTCGCTATTGGACAAAGGAGTCGTTTGTCAAGTTCCCATAAAAGAGGAGGGCAAGGGGTATTACTCCCCACTCTTTCTAGTAAAGAAACCCAATGGGTCCTTTCGAATGATTCTAGATCTAAAACGACTAAACAAATTCCTGAAATACAAAAGATTCCGGATGGAAACGATAAAAACAACTATAGACCTGCTATACAAAGATTGCTGGATGGCAAGTATAGACTTAGAGGATGCTTATTACCACATCCCTATTCATCCCTCCTCCCAAAGGTATTTGAGAACGGCAGTCCAAGTAAAGGGCCAGCTTCTGCACCTGCAATACAGGGCCCTCCCGTTTGGGGTCTCACAAGCCCCGAGAATTTTTACAAAGATTGTGGCGGAGATGGTGGCATTCCTCCGATTGTCCAGGATAGTGTTAGTACCCTATCTGGACGACTTTTTGTTCATAGCCCAGACGAAGGTACAGTTACAGACGGATCTTGTCCTGGTGTGTTCTCTACTGAAAGATCTGGGATGGAAGATCAATCGAGAAAAGTCTTGCCTAACCCCCTCTCAAAATTGTGTATTTTTAGGGATGCAGCTAGATTCCAGGGCTCAGAAAACATTCCTTCCTCAGAAGAAAATAGTTTCAACAAAGAAACATGTTTGGATCCTTTTCCGCTCCTTCCGATGTTCCATCAGGAAGGCGATGGCAGTATTAGGGCACCTGACGGCTACGATTCCCGCAGTGCCGTTTGCTCAGATTCACACAAGATCGTTACAGTGGGATATCTTAAAGAAATGGAATGGTCTTCCACAAACACTAGAGAAAAAATTTCATCTCTCCTCCGGAGCAAGGTATTCCCTCCTATGGTGGACATCCGAGAAGAATCTTTCGGCAGGGATGCCCTGGTCCTTCATAGAACCCATACGGATAACAACAGATGCCAGTCCGTGGGGTTGGGGGGCTCATTCAGATGGGAAATATTGGCAGGGAAGATGGGATCTAAGAACCCGAGCCTGCACATCAAATTACAAGGAACTCAGGGCAGTAGAAAGAGTTCTAAGGGTGGCAGTCCCAGATGTCTTGGACAAAAAACTGGTCTTTTACTCGGACAATTCAACAACAGTGGCCTATATAAATCACCAGGGCGGAACAAAAATACCATCCCTAATCTTCCTCTGCCAGGAAATTTTCAAAATAGCAGAAGACAGGAACCTGCTCCTATCTGCAATACATCTAAAGGGAAAAGAGAACACGGTGGCCGACTTTTTAAGCCGAGTGGAACTCAGCCAGGCAGAGTGGAGTCTGAACGAAGAAGTCTTTTCCCAGATTGTCTTAAGGTTTGGGACTCCAACTATAGACCTCTTCGCTACCCGGAAGAACAGGAAGACAGAGAGGTTCTTCTCTTTAAATCACACAGAGAACCCCACGGCCGTGGACAGTCTGGCCCAGGATTGGAGCCGAGAACGAGGCTATGCCTTCCCACCTATTTCCCTAATTCCTCACGTACTGAAGAAGGTACGGAGGGAGGGAGCCTCTATAATCCTGGTAGCCCCGAAATGGCCCAAAAGAATCTGGTACTCCACCCTGTTAAATCTAGCCAGAAGCCCCCCCTGGATGATCCCTCCAAGGGAGGACCTCCTTCTCCAGGGGCCTGTATGCCACCCCAATCCGGAGATTCTACAATTGGCAGTGTGGAGTTTGACAGGGGCATCTGGTTGAGTAGAGGGCTCTCTAACAAGGTTGTTTCCACCCTTTTAGGCAGTAGGAAAGCTACAACAGCCAGGAAATATAATAGAGTGTGGAATATCTTTACTTCCTTTCTAGGGTCTAGCCCTGATCCATTTAAACCTCCAGAAATACCTAAAGTTTTAGACTTCTTGCAGGCAGGGTTAGACAAGGGACTCAAAGCCTCCACCCTAAAAGTACAGGTATCCGCCTTGAGCTATTTTTTCGACTATCAGTTAGCAATGCATCCTTGGGTCAAGCGTTTTCTTTCTGCCGCAGCCAGAATCCATCCTTCTGTAAGGCCTCTTTCCCCTCCATGGGATTTAAACAGGGTCTTGACAGCCCTAACCGATAAGCCATTTGAGCCCTTGTTAGAGATCCCAATTGACATCCTGTCCATTAAAATGGCTTTTTTACTGGCAATCACCTCTGCTAGGAGGGTCTCGGAGATCCAAGCCTTCTCTGCACATCCACCATATACTGTCATCCAGGACAATCAAGTAGTAATTAGGCCCCTGCCTTCCTTCCTTCCCAAAGTTGTCTCAGATTTTCACAGGAGCCAGGACATTGTGTTGCCTTCCTTTTTTCCTAACCCCTCCAATAGCAGGGAAAAAAGTTTGCATTCCTTGGACGTTAAAAGATGCTTGTTAGTTTACCTGGATGTTACGTCTTCATGGAGGAAAGACGAGAACCTTCTTGTCCAGTTTTTAGGGAAGAATAGGGGTAAAAAAGCATCCTGCGGGGTTATTGCCAGATGGGTAAAGAAGGCCATAACAAGGGCTTACATCTCCTTGGGTCTTTCCCCTCCTTCTGGGTTCGGGGCCCATTCTACTCGGGCAGTGTCTACTTCATGGGCTGAAAGAGCTGATGTGTCCTTAGCTCAGATTTGTAGGGCAGCTACGTGGAGTTCCCCACATACCTTTCTCAGACATTATAGGTTGCAGCTCCATTCTGACGCCTCATTTGGGCAGAAGGTCCTGCAGGCTGTAGCCCCCCCCTAGACTCTACTTATAGTCTATCTCGCACTGGGTGCCGTCATGGGTGAGGGGAAAACAACATTACTTACCGGTAATCGTTTTTCTCGATACCCATGACGGCACCCGATAGTTCCCTCCCCATATATAGATACAGATTCGGATACATTTATAAAAATATATAAAGTATCAGTCAGGTCTATATGAAGTAATATAGATTTAATAAAAAAAAAAAAAAAAAAAAGAAAGAATAAGAGGGTCTTTAATCCCTTATCACTTCTCTCCGGAGAACAATTTATTTCTTCCACTGGTGTTGGGTGGAGGTGTGTCCTTTTTATCTTCTCAGGTTTCCTGTCCTGATGGGAGGTCCTGAGTCGCACTGGGTGCCGTCATGGGTATCGAGAAAAACGATTACCGGTAAGTAATGTTGTTTTGTCCATAATGTGTTTGGACCATTGTAAAGTCTTTTTTTTTTTTTTTTTTTTTTTTGTTAAATCCCTAACACATAACATGGCAAGATTAAAGGTAGTCGTGTATTTTAAACAGGTTTAGGCTCCATTCACACGTCCGCAACGTGTTTTGCGGATCCGCAAAACACGGACAGCGGCAATGTGCGTTTGCAGACCGCACATTGCCGGCACTAATAAAATATGCTTGTTCTTGTCTGCAATTGCAGACAAGAATAGTACATGTTCTATTTTTTTGCGGAACGGAAGTGCTGCCTCATAGAAATGAATGGGTCCGCAATTCCATTCCGCAAAATGCGGAACGAAATTGCGGACGTGTGAATGGAGCCTAACAATTTGTTCAGCTAACGTCATCATCATGCAGAGTGTTCCCATAATCCTTAAGTCGCCCATACATTCTGCATGGAAATGGTATAACTTATAGTTGTGGGAGTACTGCCCACACCCCAATTGCTGCTAGTGTTTTGTTAAGGCCTCATGCACACGGCCGTGTTCCGCGGCCGAGAGCGGTCCGTGGTAACCCGGCCGGGATGCCTTCCGACAGCAGGAGCGCACGGCGTCATTGGTTGCTATGATGCTGTGCGATTCATGCCGCCGCTGCTGTACAGTGATACACTCGTATAGATCATACATCACTGTGCAGCGGCGGCATGAAGCGCACGGCTTCATAGCAACCAATGACGCCGTGCGCTCCTGCTGTCGTAAGGAATCCCGGCCGGGTTACCACGGACCGCTCTGGGCCGCGGAACACGGCCGCGTGCATGAGGCCTAATACACACAAATTCACATTAGAAATGTGTTTTTTTCGTGAATTTGATTGTTTAAACACGTCTCATATCCAACATTAGAGGCGAATCATGTATCGTATGTTCCCTTTTATTAGCTGCTTACTGATATGGTTTTTATTTCTTTTTTCTACAGATTCCTTGCAACTGGGAACTCTTTTTTGCATCCCTGCATTTTGAGCTTCTTTTGGGAACCTCAACAATTGCACAGATTGTACGTCACACTTGCCAGGTCATCTGGTATGAACTCCGAGAGACGGTGATGCCACAGCCCAACATGGACGATTGGGTTCGGATCGCTGAGGGCTTCGGGGCAATGGATGGCAAGCACATCCGTGTGAAGAAGCCTCCTCACTCGGGGTCACGATTCTTCAATTATAAGCAATTTTTTTCGGTAGTGCTGATGGCTGTTGCTGACAGTAACTACCGGTTTATAATGGTTGATATCGGGGCCTATGGAAGCACAGCAGATGCTCACATCTTTAGTGCTTCTAGAATGGGTGAGCAGCTTAGTGCCAATCAGCTTGCCCTGCCCGAGTCCAGAAGACTGCCCGGATCTGCTGGTCCGCCAGCTCCATTTGCCATTGTGGCGGATTAAGGGTTTGCATGGACTCCCCATGTTGTGCAGTCCTTCCCAAAGCGTGGTTTGGATGTAAGGCGTATTTTCAACTACCGGTTGACTCGTGCCCGTCGGTATGTTGAGTGCGCTTTCGGAATACTCTCTAGCAAGTGGAGGGTGTTTTTGTCATCCATACAGATGGATCCGGAGAATGCTACCCTGGTGATTCAAGCTTGTGGTGGTCTACACAACTTCACCAGGATTCATGAGGCTTCCTCTTCTGTTGACATGGAATGTTTTCCTACGTCATCAGTTTGGGTTTGGAAAGGACCCTGCATAGACGACCTGGGACTGCAGGGATTGCAGTTTGGGAACTCTATGCAGACTACTTTTACAGCCCAGAGGGGTCCTTGCCATGGCAGAGGGATGCTATTCGTGGCAGTGTTTGATATCTTCTGGGCTCTTTAGTTTTTTTTTATTTTGCAGATAACGTAAATTTATTGTGGTAGTTGAGTGTAGGGACTCGCAAAAGAATGAGGACCCTTGACGTGGGCTTGCAGGCTGAGGTTTTTTGGCTATCACATAGTTCAAAGTAAATATAAATACTAATGATGTTTTCACCAAAATGTAAAGGTCATTAACATCGTTAGTATTTTGCCTATATGGTCCAAAAAATCTTCTAATACCTCATGTTCACATTACCCAAATACCAATTATGTTCCTCTAAATAAAGTGATATTTTTGGAACTATTGTGTGTGTCTGTTTAGTGGAAATGTGTAGAACTGTAAATGTTTTGTGTATTTTAAAAATTAACACAAGCCAATTGAAAGTTGTGAACCAAACTTTACAGAAAACATGTTGAGCACAAATACAAATCCCAGACAATAACATAGAGGATAATAAAAATAAAAAAATAACACAAAATATAACACTGGACCATATCAAATGAAAGGTCAAACAAGTCTCGCGTAAACGAGCCACCCCATATATTGAGCCTGGCCGTACATGGCCAGGATCTGTGGCCCCAGTTGCCAAACTGGGCTGATAACTTGGCTGCCCAACGGGTGGTATAGGGTCTTGTGACCGGTGGTTGGGGAGGGGGGGAAGATGGCCCTTGAGGTGGGTGTGGAGGCTGGGGGTAGCTGCGTCCATGCTGGGGAGGTGGGATGCTCAATATGTGTCTTCGCAAATCATTAATTTGCGTGTGTATGTCTCCCTGGTAAGGGGAGGCATACATTTTTTATTACAACACACATGATGTTTTTCTGTAGGGACCTGCTTCAATAAAGGCGCAAGGCCCCTCAACATCGACTCTTCAATGCCATCACTCCTCCGGGCAAGGAATTAAGTGACTCGGGCATCTATCACCTCCCGAGTCGGTTGCCCAGAGGTAGAGTGAGGGACATTGCGGCGACGCCTGGGCTGCGGCTGCTGTACTCTTTCAGGGCTCTGCGGTGAAAGGGTGGGCTGGGCCAGTGATGGCTGGTCATCGGTGTTGGGGCAGGACTACTTGCAGGGGAAAATACTGCTGGAGTGTCACTTTCGCCTGTCTCAGATTCCTCTGGGTCATCCAGACTGTCCAGTCTGTATAGAAAAATGACATGAAAACATATATTACGTCATTTGACTACTACATTTCTGAAGTACATAATGTTTTAAAAATAAAAACAGTTGTGTGTGTACTATATACGGTGAGCCTGCATACATCACATATTGTTTAATAATGTTGGATTATCACCTTCAATATGAATTTTCCAAAATAAAAAAACCCATAAACATTACTTTGGTTTATTTTTTGATAAAAACGCTAAATGGGAAACTATTTGTAAAACATTGTTTGTTTGGAGCTGTCCAGCACAAAACTAGGTATACACATTCAAGGACCAAAACCAGTGCTGATATTCTGTCCGTCTCGTGTGTATCTGGCATGCTTCTACCATCCAAACCTCCTTATGTAAGGAAAACCAAAACAATATGGACCAGGCATCACAAGGCCATGGTGGTAGTAGTAGTTAAAAATCAGCTGGAGCATCATTATAATCTATTATAAATAGGAGTATGTTATTGTCATTTTAGAGTTGAACTTTTAGGAATCCATGTTGTGGTTTGTAAGCCAACATTAAAACTATGTAAATGACAATTACAGTACAGAACGGGTACAAAATAAACAAAGTTAGCATGTATGTTCCAAAAAACTAAACATATGCAAATTACTACACTATTCAGGGCCAAAAAAAGGCAAGACGGTTTGTGCAGCCTTTTCATATTTATGACCTATCCACAGGATAGGTACACAAGATCAGATTGGCGGTGGACCAACAGCCGGCGACCACGACGATCCACTGTATGAGGAGACAATGCGTGCAGTACGCACAGGCCATCTCCCTTCTCGATTTCTGCTCTGATTGCAGCCATCTGTTACTTGATCTCGAAAAAAGTGCCACACAGGAAAAAGAGATACGGAAGGCGCCATGTGCGCTCTGCACGTGTTGTCTCATCATACAGCTCATCAGCGGTGGTGCCAGGTGTTAATCCCCCACAAAAATGATATTACCTACACAGAGGATAGGTCATCAATAGTACACCACCACACAACCCCTTAAATTCTTTACGACTATTGCTAACCAAGATTATGAACTATTGATAACCTGCAAATTTTTTTTATTTTTTTTTTTATATCAACAAAAATACTTACGGCCCTAAATCCATCACCGGCCTCAAAAATTGCAACTGGGCCGTGTACAAGTATGGCCTTTTTTTGGAGCTGCCTTCCCCACTCGGGCCTTTGGCAGTTAGATCACGGCGGAATTGATCCCGGCAGCTGTTCCACCTGGTTTTGTCTGTTTCACTGTAAAGAAATCAAAAAGAAAAATTACAAAAAAAAAAATCGAAGAAACAACTATTAAATAATAACAGTACAAATACCAAAGTGAAAATGTTAAGCTAAATCAAGTCGCCAAATCAGAAAAATGTCAGAATTTACAAGATTAAGATGGTACAGTAGTGCAGGTGTGGGGATACTAATGTACAATAAGTTCAGGAAGGAGATATGACTCTATAGATAGACTTTATAATATGGGATGGTGACAACTATAGGATGCTCAATTACAACAGGGACACGTGTCACCAAATAAAAAGTGCACATACAGGTTAGACATGACTACTGTTTGCTGTAGCAAAGGGAGGGACAGCCATTTGAAGTAAAAAATGATGGGGTATGGTATTTAGTGCACGACTCTTCCAAAAACCATGCACAGGCCTATGCAAAATGAAGCTGGCCCACAAAATACAGTTTAATGACCTCATGGAATTTATAGCTACATCATTTAGTGACACACAGGGCAAGGACAGTACAACGGCATTGCTGGCCCTCTGCCATCTGCTTTGGTCCATTCGTCCCGCCTCATGCTACGGGCCACTTGCTCCCAGGCCGCCTCCTTCCTAACTCAGTCCTGGTATGCATTGGTCCGGGTGTCCCAGAGTTAGGGCCTCTCCTGCACCAAAGTTATTAGTTTTTCCACATTCCATTTTGTGGCATATTTGCTGAAATTCACAAGGCACTCACTGCCACACCACACTGCTAGCCACTTGTGGTGAAATTCTGTAATCAGCATAACCTGTGACCTTGAACTTCCTGTATATTATTATTATTTTTTTTTTTTTATTGGCACAAGCTCTGGCAGACAGGTTTGTCATGCAAATGATAGGAAAAAAACGGACGCAGATGACAAGTGCATCCGCATTTTTTAGCGGTCCCATTGACTTGAAGGGGTCCGCAAACCATTTTTTGCGGGCAAAAATAGGACCGTTATGTTTTTCTGACGGACTGGAACCACGGACGCCGATAACAAATGGTGGACTATCCGTATTTTCAACGGCTCCATAGAAAATGAATGGTTCCTAATCTGAACCGCGAAATGTGAGGAACGGACGCGGAAACAAACGGTCGTGTGCATGAGGCCAAAACCAGGATTGGAGCCTCCCCAAACATAAGGTATAAGGAAAAGATCTGCACCTGTTCTGTGTTTAGCGCTGCACCTGGTTTTGGCTCCAAATCACTGATGGAAATTACTGACCGAACACTGACATGTGAATGAGGCCTTACACTGAGAAATTTTCAAATCAATTACGAGGAACAAGCATTTATAGGAACATTGATCCTGATAATTGGCCCATATAATAATTGTGTCTCCGATCAGCCGGAAAAGCTTGTTTGTCTACTGATTTGCATCTTTCATCAGAATGGAAAAAGCACAATTATCTAGAGCACATCACTCTGTGTAATGAGGGATGTGCTATGGATAATCATTAGAACTGCAGCCATAAGAAGAATTGCGGTATTATCGATCGGCTCTCATCCTGACTGAGCATTGGCCAGTCTAATAGGGCCTTAAAGCAGTTGTTCAGGAACAAACTATATATATAACAGGTGCCAGCAGCCTGTCTCCCCTATTGAAAGGATCATACCCGCTCCCCACTGCTCTGGTCCTCAGCGCTGGCTCTGTTTCCAGCTTCCTGTCCGGGGTTTGTTTTCTTCCCCCCTGGCATGGACGTGGTCACCTGATCCTCTTCAGCCAATTGCTGAAGTGTCCATAAAAGACACCGTTACCTAAGAACGCAGGGGTTAACTGGATCAGGTGACCATGCCTATGCCGGATGTTAGAATTATTTATCTTAGCAGTAATGTTTAAAAATTTTAAGAGAATTTGGTAAAATCCATTTTCAATTCTGAAGTGTTTTTGAGAGGCCTATATACTATATAATGCTCCCCCCCCCCAACCCCACCCCCTTTCCTTAACCCCTTCTTGTTTTGCGCTCTCTGCCTTACCAGAGCCATAACTTTTTTTTTATTTTTCCGTTCACATAGCCGTATGAGGGCTTGTTTTTTGCGGGACACCACCATTTAATATTGCATATGATGTAGTGGAAAGCAGGAAAAAAATTCCAATTGGGGTGAAATTGGAAAAAAATAGCAAATCTACCACAGTTTTGCATTTTTTATTTTATTTACAACGTTCGATGTGCGATAAAACTGATCAGTTACTTTCATTCTACAGTACGAATCCTGCGATACCTTTTCATGTATAGTTTCTTGCGTTTTGGAAAAAATCAGTTTTATATTTTCGTTACAATATTTTGACCCCTATAACTTTTTGTAATTATGTGTACAGAGCTGTGTGTGGGCTATTTTTTGCGGGACGATCTGTACCTTTCATTGATACCATTCTGGGGTGTGTTTGATCACTTTTTTAATTAATTTTTTTGTGGGAAATGAAGCGACCAAAAACATTGAATCGTCCATTTTGACGCTCTTTTCCGTTGCGCCGTTTGCCATATGGGGAAGATATTTTTATAGTAAGGGTGTTTACGTGATGTGATTTAATTATTTTTTTTTTTTAGTTCCCATAGGGAAATATAACAAGCAATCATTAGATTGCTATTCTGATAGACTCCAATGCACTAAGGGCTCATGTACAATACAGTATTTTGATTTCAGTATACTGGCCTTTTTTTAGTTCAGTATGCGGTACATATACTGAACCATTCGTTTCAATGGTTCAGCAAAAATAAATGAAGTGTCTCTGTGTGCATTCCGTTTCAGTATTTCCATACGGTGAAAAGATAGAACATGTCGTATTCTTGTCCGCAAATCACGGTGCTTGGCTCCATTCAAGTCAATGGGTCTGCAAAAAAAATGGAACACATACGAAAATGCATTCGTATGTCTTCCGTATCCGTTCCGTTTTTGCTGAACCATCTATTGAAAATGTTATGCCCAACCCAATTTTTTCGATGTAATTACTGTATACTGTATATGGCATACGGAAAAACGGAAACACAACACAAACGGAACAACGGATCTGTAAAAAAACGGACTGAAAAACACTGAAAAAGCCATACTGTAGTGTACATGAGCCCTAACATTGAGGTCTATGAGAAAATTACTAGTTTCCTATGGAGCCCTTGCCTTGTAGCAGCAGCCTCCTGTCATTCACTATGAAAGGAGCTTCTGCACACAAGCTTCAAGTCCTCCAATCTCCGAACACTTCAATTTTATAAAAATGTTCTTTTTCAAACACAGCAAGTGTTATATAAGTGTTTATGTATTCAGAAATATTCCTTATGTGGCCCTACTGTGCAACAGGACCTAAAATATAATAAATTGAAGTGGGGCACACTCTAAAAGCATAAGGATCTTTATTAATACACAATTAGTAACAGTTAATAAGTTGTTCACAATAAAATGTCGGCATGGATAAGATGATAATGGGTAAGAAGTGGCAGATACACTGTTAGTAACAGTAAAATAGATGATACAATTATAGACACAATAAATGAGTGAAAAAATATTAAATCGGATAATATGATAAATATAGATCCCAATAGTATAGATACCATAAGAGGGAAAAATGTTGTATTCGAATGTCCGATGATAATTGTATGGGATAATTCTCTGGTTATGTTAAATTACTCCATGTGTGGTAAGGAGTCCCAATAATACATATGATCCTCTCCTTATAGCCAGTCCTTTATAGCAACTCAGATAGTCAAAGTTCCGAACAAAAGCAGCCTGTAGAATTTTGTTAAATAATGATTAGGCTGTTTGCGTGCACAGCGGCGTCCCGCTGTATTTCATATGGAAAGCGATCGCTAGTGAGAGAACTGCAAGATCTTACCCGAGGGTCTTTGTATGCTGGATGGTGGGCCCTCGGACTCGGAGTGTCTCTCCTAACTCCGGTCTCAAGGGCTGATATCCGGATTCAAATTTGGCGCCAATGAGGTTGGTTTGCTCCACGAGGTTTAGTTGTATACCGTATCGTGGCGTTCCAATCACCTCGGCGGTCCGCTGGTTAAGTAGTTATATCCGGATTCCAAATTTCCTCGGTCTTGCGATGTCTCTCTTCCTGATGGGGGGATTTACACCAGACGCGTTTCGGGGATTTAGAAATGACCCCTTCCTCAGTGGTTAGCATCCCCCTGTTTGCACTCTTCTTTTATAGTGGATGAGAAGTAAATGGATACAGAGTACGGGAAGGGCTGGTCTGGAGTTAAGGTTTCTTTTGAGGATTGGGATCCATAAGTAGTGTTGCTTTCATTAAGCATAAGAGTAATGATCTTTTTGTATTCAAAAGTGTCGGTTATCTCCTCCTAATAGTAGTAAAGCATATTATATGGATGATCGATACATTCAATACATTAAATTATGACAGGATTTTCTCTATATAAATACAATAAATAAAATTATATATCTCAAGAGAAGTCCATAAAAATATATGTTTAAAATGTCAGTATAAAAAACTATAGAAAACTATATATCAATATAAATACATGTCTCAAAGAGAATCTATAAAGACATGTATTTAATATGTCAGTGTAAAAAACCTCAATGGGTGGAAGGTAACGGGTCTTTCATGACAGAGACCTCCTTCTATTTGCGGTTTTTTTCTTTTTTAAAAACACATTTTGTCAAGATATCATGAAGAGCGCACAAGGAAAAACGCATCAAAAAGTACCGATATATCAATGCGGTTTCGGTGTGTGTTCAAGAAGCTTTTCAAAATAGACCTTCAGCATAGTTTCTTCAACATAGATGTTCATTTATGGCCATTGCATTTATCCAATGGTTATTCACAACACAGTGACAGCCGCATCATTGGACAAATGTTAGGGGGTAGTTTTATAGAAATATTCCATAAAGATAGGTCTCTGTAAGTGCATATGTTTGTCCCAATGTCTGATACCCTATGGGGTACCATCCTTTAGAGAGCATGTACGGATTCAAATGCGGTTCTGGTACGTTTTTTCTACCACTTCCATCTTTTAGCTTTTTCATAATAAGGGTAAGCATTCAAACATTAAAGCTGTCATTCGGCTTAGTCATACATTCTTCAAGAGCAAATATAGTGAGGAATTAACCCTTGTGACATATAGTCTGAGTGCATTTCCAGTGTGTTCAAGAAATATCTCCTTTTAGATGCCTAAATAGTTTTTTGTAAAGGCCTTTCTAATATACTATGTGCATGTAGAATTTGTGGATGGGGACCAGGTGTAGAGGAAAAACTGTGCGACTTTGATCATCGACAGATGGCGCCCATCCTATAGAAAGCCAAATAATTCAAAATCGGCATTCAGACCTGACGGTTGTAATGTGTTTAGTTCAAAGATACGTTTCGTTTCTAGGCGTGACATTTTTTCTACATGATTGCCGCCTCTCCAATCCTTTTGTACTCTATCAATTGCTGAAAACTTCAAGCAAGCAGGGTCTTGATTATGTGCTATTTTAAAATGATATGACAGTGAATGATTTTCAAAGCCCTTTTTTATATTGCCAATGTGTTCTGCGATCCGTTTTTTTAAAGTTCTTTTAGTTCGTCCCACATGCTGAAGCTTACAGGGACATTCTATTACGTAAATTACGTCCTCTGTGCTACATGTTAAAAACTCATTAATTTTGTGGCAATGTTTATTTGTTGTGGATCTGATTTCTATTGTTTTTTTAGGGAAGGAAGTTAGTTTGCAGTTCCCGCATCTGCCGCAGCGATAAAAGCCCTGAATATTTGCCCAAGATTGAATGTTTGAAGCATGTTTTTTCTTTTTTTGAACGGTAGGTGCTATTTTGATACTTAAATTTGGGGACTTTGTGAATACAATTTTGGGTTTGACCGGTATTAAAGTGTTAAGTATCTTGTCCTTTTTTAATAAATGCCAGTGTTTACCAATGATGGATTGAATTTTTCTAAAGTCCCCATTAAAGTGCAAAATCATGCGCAAATTAGGGTCCATTAGCTCAACTTTTTTGTCTTGTTTATCTTTTTTGTCAATAAAAAATTCCTCCCTATTCATTTTCCTAACTTTATTAAGGGCCGCATCTAAAATCTCTGTAGGATATTGTTTCTCTAAAAATTGATCTGTCATAATTCTAGCTTCTTTTTCAAAGTCTTCATTCACTGTGCAATTTCGTTTTGCTCTCCGTAATTGTCCCTGCGGGATATTAATCAGCCAATTAGGGAGATGACAGCTATTAAATAAAATGTAACTGTTACAGGCTGTCGGTTTCACGAAGGTTGTACATTGTAATTTACCTCCTTGTTTAAAAATCCGCAAATCTAAAAATTCCAGTGAGGTTTGGCTTGTCTTTCCTGTAAAAGTTAAATTCCACTCGTTTATGTTAATATCAATTAAAAATTGTGTTAGGGAATCCCTGTCTCCCTGCCAGATAAAAAATATGTCATCGATGTATCTTTGCCAGAGCACCAGGTTCGTCCCCAGTTTGGGTTGGATGTTTTCATATTCCCACTGTGCCATGAATAAGTTAGCATAACTGGGGGCGAACCTGGTGCCCATGGCTGTCCCTTGCGTCTGTATATAAAAATCTCCTGAAAAATTAAAATAGTTATGCGTCAAGATAAAATCTATAGCTTCAACTACGTATTCGATTTGCGTTTGACTCAAGGTATTCTCTATTGACAATTGGGACATAACTGAATTTTTGCCTTGCTCGTGTTTAATCACGGTATAGAGTGACTGTACGTCAAGGGTACCCATAATCCAGTTCTCGCTAAAATCCAATGACTCAATGGTCTTTATGATCTGTGTGGTATCCTTGACGTACGAGGGAACTTGTTTTACTCTTGGTTGTAATGTCACATCTATATATTTAGATAAATTTGAGGTCAATGATCCTATCCCTGATATAATCGGGCGACCAGGTGGATTAACGTTATCTTTATGAACCTTGGGTAGGCAATAAAAGACGGGGATACGAGGGGACTTATTGATTAAAAAATTCAGTTCATCTTCGTTTAAAATTCCAGTATCTCTGCCCTTAGTACAAAATGTCTTTAATTCTGCTAAAAATAATTCAGTTGGGTCGCTTGTAAGTTTTCTATATGTACTGCTATCTGAAAGTTGACGCAGACGGGGGCGTGGCCTGAGAGCGCATGGAGTAGGTCGCACCGCACTGAGCTCCTGCAGACATCCTGATTTTAGAGTGGTAGCAACCCCTTATATCGCAGATCCTTGCCTACCTGGTGGTTGAGAGGAGACAGGAGAGTGTGGTGCTGATCTTTTGAGTCCCGACATGCCTAGAAAGTCCGGTAAAGGGCCGCGCTGTGACAGGCCAGAGGAGAGTCGGCATGGCGCCGAGGAAGAAGAGGGGCCGGCCTTACAGCCCAAGACGAGACAGACGGCTGCCGCAAAGCTGAGCAGGTTTGCTCGCACGGAGAGTGCTGGGGGAGACTGGGCTGAGGAGAAGGAGATGGACGCTCAGGTTTCCTCTGGACAAGAGGATGAATCCACCGACGGGGAGACCCTGGACGCGGTAAATTGGCCGCCATTAACCCCTGCACGGCCGGCAAAAGACGCGGTAGGCCCTAAAGTTGTGGATGGAGCAGAGCCTACTCTAAAAGATATTATGGCCGCTGTGGCCAGTTGTAACAGCACACTGAAGGTGCTTACAGTACAGGTTGGCAGTCTGAGGTCAGACGTGTCTTTAATTAGGCATGACTTACATAAAATCACAGAACGCACCTCTGAATTGGAGAAGAGGGTGTCCACTATTGAGGACGTTATCCAGCCTATGCAAATGGCGGCAAAATCATCTGCTAAAGATATAGCGGCGTTATACGCCAAAACAGATGACCTGGAGAACAGGTCCAGAAGGAATAACCTGCGGATTGTGGGTGTGCCAGAGAAGACGGAGGGGGATAATGCCACCGAATTTGTGGAAAAATGGCTGCACCAATTATTTCATGAAAAAGGTCTATCCTCATTATATGCGGTGGAGCGGGCGCACAGAGTCCCCATGCGGCCGCTTCCGCCTGGCAGACCTCCCCGTCCCATACTGGCGAAGATACTCCATTTTAAAGACCGGGACACTATCCTGCGACAATCTAGGGACAATGAGGAGATGGTCCTGAATGGGGTGAAAGTATCCATATTTCCGGATTATTCCAACGAAGTGCAGCGGAGGAGAAGCAGATTTATGGATATAAAGAAAAGGCTGAGAGCTCTACAAGTCCAGTACGCTATGCTGTTTCCTGCTAAACTGCGTGTGGTGGCATTGGGATCCACCAGATTTTTTGAAGATCCGGAGGAGGCGACACAGTGGCTGGACGTCCACGAGCGACAATTGAGAAGTGGGGCCCTGGACACTTGAAGGAGGCAGATATACGTTTCTTATGTTCAAGTTATATATGCATTTACACTCTAGGATTGCTTTAAATGTTGCACCAGTTAGGGAGTGTATTATGTAATGCTACCAAATGGTAGTTCCTGAGGAGGGAGCAGGCGGTAATGATAGTAAAATGTATTTCTCAGTTGTGGGGAGGATTCTCTACCTGAGGAAAAGTGTTATAAATTGTTATGCTTATTGTAGGTTGAAGGGCATGTTGCTCTCGGATTGCCTTGTTTTAATGTGGGAAGTGGATAAGGAAGGGAAAGGTTTCCCCAGCTACAGTAACCTGAGTACGAGAGGGAGGGAGGGGGGTGGGGGGGTAGGGAAAAGGTTGGGGGGGAAGGTTAGGGTCTTGAACTATGAGCGAGTGTTATCTGAATGGGGTGTGAGATTCAAATATGGTTTAAAATTTTACCATGTCACAGGCGATTAGAATCTTAAGCTGGAATGTGAGAGGGATGGCTGAAGCACGGAAAAGACAGTGTATTTTTCAGTATCTGGGGCGGTTTCAGCCGGCTATATGTTGTCTTCAGGAAACGCATTTGACAGGAGAAAATTTACATTGGATGAATAAAAATTGGGTGATCCATGCGTTACATTCAACTCATTCCTCTCATTCTAGAGGTGTAAGTATGATTGTGCATAGGAGTATCAGGTATGAACATATGCAGGAGTGTGTGGACGCTGAGGGCAGGTATGTGTGTGTGGTGTGTAAGGTGGATGAAATACAGCTGGTGCTGGTGTCTGTGTATGTGCCTCCACCGTTTGCTTCCCCATTAATAAGAGAGATCATGGGCTTTGTGGCGGACTTCCCTGGGCTGCCGTGGCTGTTGGTTGGGGACTTTAATTGCACGATGAATAACTCCCTAGATAGATGCCGGGTGGAGGGAGCAGGTGGTTCACCGGGGAGTGCGGCTCTCAGGAATATTTTGGGTGAGGTAGGAGTGCAAGATGTATGGAGACGGCGTAACCCGGATAAGCGTGAATATTCATGTAGATCCGCCACGCACCATTCACTATCGCGTATAGATCTGGCCCTTGTTAACGACATAATGCTACCACTAGTTAGGGATGTTGTTTATCATCCTCGGTCGTTGTCTGACCATTCTCTGGTGCAGATTGACTTGTGCCTGGGGGTGCTCAGACAAGGACCGAGGCTGTGGAAGTGTAATCCTCATTGGTTGAATGTGTTGGGTGACCTATCTGGGATTTCTATGGAAATTAAGGAATTTTTTGATATCAATACAGGGTCGGCTTCGATACCAGGTGTATGGGACGCCATGAAAGCATTTCTGAGGGGAGTTCTGATGAAAGAAATCAACAAACATAAATCCAGGACCAGAGAGGCGGATGTCAAGGCGCATGTACTAGTGTCCGAGGCTGAGAGAGAGTTTAGTAGATCCCCCACCATGGTTAGTAGTGAGGCGCTGGAGGTTGCTCAGGAGCAGCTGAGATGTCATCTGGTACAGGCCGCAGATAGAAAGAGAAGCTTTTACCGTCAGAGATCTTTTGAGGAAGGAGAGAAGGTGGGTCATTTGTTGTCAGTGGTCTCGCAGGCTCAGAGAGGCTCCTCTTGTATTCAGGAGTTGAGAGATGACAGGGGGAACAGTTGTCAGGACACAAAAGGAATATTAGGAATTTTAAAAAGCTTCTATGTATCTCTATATACTTCCACTGGATCTAGTTCTGATGAGGCCCTGAAGGATTTCCTAGAGGAGGCGCAGTTATCGGTGCTGTCAGAAGAAGATAGAGAGAGGCTAGAGGAGCCGATTACACTCGAGGAACTGGAAGCTGCACTTGGGGACATGGCAAGCGGTAAGGCCCCTGGAGCTGATGGTCTCCCAGTAGAGATATACAAAAAACTACAGGGGATATTACTCCCTGAATTACTTAAGGTGTTTGAGCACTCATTGGAGGCAGGTTCGTTACCACATTCGATGCAGGAAGCTATAATTGTGGTTTTGCCTAAGCCTGGGAAGGATCCTAAAATACCGGATTCCTACAGGCCAATTTCACTTCTCACGGCTGATGTTAAGCTACTGGCGAAGGTGTTGGCGAACAGGCTGTCCAAGGTAATTCTGACCATAGTACATCCGGATCAGACGGGATTTATGCCAGGAAAATCAACGGCTATTAACCTTCGTAGGCTGTACACTAGTTTAAATATTCCGGCGGACAATGGTGGTGACAGGGCCTTGCTTGCGCTTGACGCCGCTAAGGCGTTTGATAGTGTGGAATGGAGGTATTTGTGGGGGGTCCTGAGAATTATGGGCTTTGGTGAACGGTTCATTCAGTGGGTACAGGTTCTGTATTCTAGCCCTAAGGCGAGAATTAGAGCTAATGGAGGATTATCAGACTGTTTTCCCCTCGCCAGGGGTTCCAGACAGGGATGCCCACTGTCGCCCTTATTGTTTGCTCTTGCAATAGAGCCGTTGGCGGCGCATATTCGCTTATCTACAAGTATAGAGGGGTTTAGATATGGTGAACTGCATAATAAAGTGGCTATGTACGCTGATGATACCCTACTTTTCTTGGGCGATACTGGTGCGTCCCTGGATGCGGCCATGGCATTGATTGACAGATTTGGTAGCTTTTCCGGACTACGGATAAACTGGCAGAAATCCTCTTTGATGCCAATTGACGGGCAGGCCCTGGTAGGCAGACAAGTAGATAGTTTGGTGCCCTGGGTGGATAAATTTAAATATCTGGGATTACATATAACACCGAGACTAGCGGATTTTGAAGAACTAAATCTATCCCCTTTGCTAGCTACTTTTAGGCTTAAAGTGAGGTCATGGTGTAGGCTCTTTCTTTCGGTGGTAGGTAGAGTTAACCTTTTAAAAATGGTTATGATGCCCCAACTGTTATATATACTGAATAATGCTCCAGTTTGGATCCCTCTGGATAGATTTAAGAAAATTCACTCTATATTTAGAGATCTTACTTGGAAGTATGGACAGGCTAGGATCAAACTGGAGACATTGCAGTATTCTAAGTCAGAAGGGGGCTTAGCTGTCCCTAACGCATGGATTTATTTTTTGGCTTCCCAATGTCAGCATTTTAAGGGATGGATTGATCTACAAGCACCGGATATGACTGGGCAGATATTGCAGCATTGGCTGGGCAGTCGTGACCTCATGGGCATTCTGGAAGGTTTAGGAATGCATGCAGGGAGGGAAAAACTTCCTCTGATTGAACTCATGAAAAAAGTTTGGGCAAAAGTGAAGCTGCTAAGAGGAGTGGGAGGTATTAGTGAACTTTCACCTATTGGAAAGAACCACTTGTTGCCAGAACTATTGGCCATACCAGGACTTAGGAACTGGGAAACTTATGGAGTGACGAGAATTGGACAATTAATTAAGGACAAGACATGTAAGTCATTTCAAAACCTGCAGCAGGAATTTAATATCCCCAAGGAGTGGTTTTATAAATATCTTCAAATAAGACATGCCCTTGGGGTCACGATGCGGAAGGGATGTGTGATAGCTCAAATGGAGGTGGTCCATAAGCTTGTTCTTCCGTCGGGAGGGGGAAAAAGAGGGTTAATATCACAGGTGTACGCTCTTCTAATGGAAAAATTCTTAGAGGGATATCCGCTTTCAAGAATGAAAAAGTGGGAGGCTGACGTGGGGGATATGTCTAAGGATATGTGGGAAGATATTTTAGAAGCAGTCCCCAAGGTGTCTCTAAGTGAACAGGGCAAACTGTCCCAACTATTTATTATACACAGAGTGTACAAAACACCGGTGTTCCTGGAAAAGATAGGAGTAAGAGGTGATGACAAGTGCCCAAAGTGTATGGAAGATGGTGCAGACTTGTTACATATGTTGCGGTCTTGTCCAGTAGTTGCTAATTATTGGGAGGAAGTTGTAGAGATGATTAATAGTAAATTGACATTAAGAATTCAAAAAGATCCTAAGGTGTGTATTCTGGGGTATGTGTCTGAAATTGGAGGAAATGAACCGGTTAGGGTAGCTGCGGGGAGATTGCTATATGTGGCCAGGAAACTGATCGCTATGAGGTGGATCCAGGGGAGTCCGCCCACACTGAGTGAGTTTGAACGGAAGGTGCATGACATGCTGGTACTCGAAAAAGGGGTGTTTGTGAAGAGAGGGTGCCCTCAGAAGTTTGATAAAATGTGGACTGAATGGTTATCTCATACCCTCGTGGTTATATAGTCATGTGATGGTCAAGACCAATGTTAGGGTTGGGGGGTTAGGGTAGGGTAAGGGGGGGAGGGAGTTTGGAAAGGTCAAGTTTCTGGTAATTTTTTTTTGCCCATAATATGTTTTAGCAAAGGTATATGTATTGTATGGATTCATGATAATACTGAGTGGTGATATACTTATGAGTATTGTTGTTCACTGAATCTGCATCGTGGATAATGTAAAGAAAGAAAAAGTCAACATATTGTATTATGTTATAATATGTATTTATTGTTTAATAAAAACGATTTGATTCAAAAAAAGAAAGTTGACGCAGACATTCTAAATTGTATTTCTCTAGGTCCTGTACCACTATGGCTCCTCCTTTGTCCGCAGGGCGGATAACGATATTCTCTTCTTTTTGTAATTCCTTTAAGGCTTTGACTTCAGCATTTGTTAGATTGTTACGTTTGTATCTAATTTTTCCTTTTAGTTTACGAATATCGTGTTCAACACATTCCTTAAAGCTGGCCATTTCTTGACTGATCTAATTTCTGGGATATTTCTTTGAAGTTCTCTTTAAATCAGTGTGGAAATATACATTATTGTTGGTTACTGTTTCTCGATTTGTAGGATTTTTTATAAAATATTTTTTCAAACAAAGACGTCTTATGAATTTTTCGACACCAATGAAAGTATCGAATTTATTTAGTTTGTTGGTGGGGGCAAATTTAAGACCTTTGTTTAATAAAGTGACCTGTGCATTTGTCAAATTTTTTGTGCTCAAGTTTATGATGGAATCATTGGTAATTATGGTGTTTTCTATCTGTGTCTTCTCCCTCTTCTTTCTCCCTCCTCTGCGTATCTTTCTCTTTCTCCATAATTCCTTGTTCTCATCCGGTAGTCCTGAGTGTTGTAGTGTTCCTGTTGTTGTGTTTTCTCTATTCTGAAGTCCCCATCCACTAATTCTACATGCACATAGTATATTAGAAAGGCCTTTACAAAAAACTCTATTTAGGCATCTAAAAGGAGATATTTCTTGAACACACTGAAATGCACTCAGACTATATGTCACAAGGGTTAATTCCTCACTATATTTGCTCTTGAAGAATGTATGACTAAGCCGAATGACAGCTTTAATGTTTGAATGCTTACCCTTATTATGAAAAAGCTAAAAGATGGAAGTGGTAGAAAAAACGTACCAGAACCGCATTTGAATCCGTACATGCTCTCTAAAGGATGGTACCCCATAGGGTATCAGACATTGGGACAAACATATGCACTTACAGAGACCTATCTTTATGGAATATTTCTATAAAACTACCCCCTAACATTTGTCCAATGATGCGGCTGTCACTGTGTTGTGAATAACCATTGGATAAATGCAATGGCCATAAATGAACATCTATGTTGAAGAAACTATGCTGAAGGTCTATTTTGAAAAGCTTCTTGAACACACACCAAAACCGCATTGATATATCGGTACTTTTTGATGCGTTTTTCCTTGTGCGCTCTTCATGATATCTTGACAAAATGTGTTTTTAAAAAAGAAAAAAAACGCAAATAGAAGGAGGTCTCTGTCATGAAAGACCCGTTACCTTCCACCCATTGAGGTTTTTTACACTGACATATTAACCCCTTAAGGACACATGACGTATCGGTACGGCATGTTTCCCGAGTCCTTAAGGACACATGACGTACCGGTACGTCATGTGTTGTTCCGATCACTGCCGCCCGGCCAGCTGTGATCGGAACAAGGTGCCTGCTCAAATCATTGAGCAGGCACCTCAGCTAAATGCGCGGGGGGGTCCCGTGACCCCCCCATGTCCGCGATCGCAACAAACCGCAGGTCAATTCAGACCTGCGGTTTGTTGCGCTTTCTGCAGTTTCTGATCGCTGCGGTCCCTGACCGCGGCGATCAGAAACTTTAGTGTGCCGAAAATATATTTTTATCACCCCCCCTGCACCTCTGAATGATTTTAGCCCGGTGGGAGGTGCAGGGGGGGTGGTGGGGGCGGTGCGGGAGGCGGGCGGTGCGGCAGGCGGGATCGCGATCCCCCGCCCGCCTCCCATTGAATAATCGTTGGTGTAGAGTGGGTATACCAGGGTGCCAGCACATTGCTGGCACCCTGGTATAAACGGCTGACATCGGTGATGCGATGTCAGCCGTTTAACCCTTTCCATACAGCGGTCCGTACGGACCGCTGTATGGAAAAAGTTAACAGAAAGAGGGAGCTCCCTCCCTCTCCGATCGGGGGGCTGCTGTGCCTTTGCAGCCCCCCGATGGAGAGGGAGAGAGCTCCCAGACAGCCCCCCGCCAGATCCCATCCTTACCCTTCCCCGTCTGCGCAGTTCTGAGCAGACGGGGAAGGTTCCCATGGCAACAGGACGCCTCTCAGGCGTCCTGCTGTCCATGGTGCTGAACAGATCTGTGCTGAAAGCATAGATCTGTTCAGTGTAAGTAAAATACAGTACAGAACAATATATATTGTACTATACTGTATTATACAGACATCAGACCCACTGGATCTTCAAGAACCAAGTGGGTCTGGGTAAAAAAAAAAGTGAAAAAAAAGTAAAAATCAAAAAACACATTTATCACTGATTAAAAATTAAAAAAATAACATTCCCTACACATGTTTGGTATCGCCGCGTCCGTAACGACCTGATCTATAAAACGGTCATGTTACTTTACCCGAACGGTGAACGCCATAAAAATAAAAAATAAAAAACTATGATGAAATTGAAATTTTGCTCACCTTACTTCCCAAAAAAGGTAATAAAAGTGATCAAAAAAGTCGCATGTACGCCAAAATTGTAACAATCAAATCGTCATCTCATCCCGCAAAAAATGAGACCCTACTTAAGATAATCACCCAAAAACTGAAAAAACTATGGCTCTTAGACTATGGAGACACTAAAACATAATTTTTTTTGTTTCAAAAATGAAATCATTGTGTAAAACTTACATAAATAAAAAAAAAGTATACATATTAGGTATTGCCGCGTCCGTATCGACCGACTCTATAAAAATATCACATGACCTAACCCCTCAGGTGACCACCGTAAAAAAAAAAAAAAAAAAACTGTGTAAAAAAAGCAATTTTTTGTCATCTTACGTCACAAAAAGTGTAATAGCAAGCGATCAAAAAGTCATATGCACCCCAAAATAGTGCCAATCAAACCGTCATCTCCTCCTGCAAAAAATGAGACCCTACTTAAGATAATCGCCCAAAAACTGAAAAAACTATGACTCTTAGACTATGGAGACACTAAAACTTGTTTTTGTTTTAAAAATGAAATCATTGAGTAAAACTTACATAAATTAAAAAAATGTAATACATATTAGGTATCGCCGCGTCCGTGACAACCTGCTCTATGAAATTACCACATGATCTAACCTGTCAGATGAATGTTGTAAATAACAAAAAAAAAACGGTGCCAAAAAAGCTAATTCTTGTTACCTTGCCGCACAAAAAGTGTAATATAGAGCAACCAAAAATCATATGTACCCTAAACTAGTACCAACAATACTGCCACCCTATCCCGTAGTTTCTAAAATGGGGTCACTTTTCTGGAGTTTCTACTCTAGGGGTGCATTAGGGGGGCTTCAAATGGGACATGGTGTCAAAAAAACAGTCCAGCAAAACCTGCCTTCCAAAAACCGTATGGCATTCCTTTCCTTCTGCGCCCTGCCGTCTGCCCGTACAGCGGTTTACGACCACATATGGGGTGTTTCTGTAAACTACAGAATCAGGGCCATAAATAATGAGTTATGTTTGGCTGTTAACCCTTGCTTTGTAACTGGAAAAAAAATATTAAAATGGAAAATCTGCCAAAAATGTGAAATTTTGAAATTGTGTCTCTATTTTCCATTAAATCTTGTGCAACACCTAAAGGGTTAACAAAGTTTGTAAAATCAGTTTTGAATACCTTGAGGGGTGTAGTTTCTTAGATGGGGTCACTTTTATGGAGTTTCTACTGTAGGGGTGCATCAGGGGGGCTTTAAATGGGACATGGTGTCAAAAAAACAGTCGGCGCACCTTTCACTCTACGCCCCGCTGTGTGGCTGTACAGTAGTTTACAGCCACATATGGGGTGTTTCTGTAAACAGCAGAGTCAGGGCAATAAAGATACAGTTTTGTTTGGCTGTTAACCCTTGCTTTGTTAGTGAAAAAAATGGGTTAAAATTGAAAATTAGGCAAAAAAATGAAATTCTCAAATTTCATCTCCATTTGCCAATAACTCTTGTGCAACACCTAAAGGGTTAACGACGTATGTAAAATCAGTTTTGAATACCTTGAGGGGTGTAGTTTCTTAGATGGGGTCACTTTTAGGGAGTTTCTCCTCTAGGGGTGCATCAGGGGGCTTCAAATGGGACATGGTGTAAATAAACCAGTCCATAAAAATCAGCCTTCCAAAAACCATACGGCGCACCTTTCACTCTACGCCCCGCTGTGAGGCCGTACAGTAGTTTACGGCCACATATTGGGTATTTCTGTAAACAGCAGAGTCAGGGCAATAAAGATACAGTCTTGTTTGGCTGTTAACCCTTGCTTTGTTAGTGGAAAAAATGGGTTAAAATGAAAAATTAGACAAAAAAATCTAATTCTCAAATTTCCTCCCCATTTGCCAATAACTCTTGTGCAACACCTAAAGGGTTAACAATGTATGCAAAATCAGTTTTGAATACCTTGAGGGGTGTAGTTTCTTAGATGGGGTCATTTTTGGGTGGTTTCTATTATGTAAGCCTCGCAAAGTGACTTCAAACCTGAACTGGTCCCTAAAAATTGAGTTTTTGTAAATTTCGGAAAAATTTCAAGATTTGCTTCTAAACTTCTAAGCCTTATAACATCCCCAAAAAATAAAATATCATTCCCAAAACAATTCAAGCATGAAGTAGACATATGGGGAATGTAAAGTCATCACAATTTTTTGGGGTATTACTATGTATTACAGAAGTAGAGAAACTGAAACTTTGAAATTTGCAAATTTTTCCAAATTTTTGGTAAATTAGGTATTTTTTTGTGCAAAAAAAATAATTTTTTTGACTTCATTTTACCAGTGTCATGAAGTACAATATGTGACGAAAAAACTTTGAAATTTGTTAACAGCCAAACAATCTCAGAATGGCCTGGATAAGTCAAAGCGTTTTAAAGTTATTAGCACTTAAAGTGACACTGGTCAGATTTCCAAAAAATGGCCTGGTCCTTAAGGTGAAAATGAGCCCGGTCCTTATGGGGTTAAATACATGTCTTTATAGATTCTCTTTGAGACATGTATTTATATTGATATATAGTTTTCTATAGTTTTTTATACTGACATTTTAAACATATATTTTTATGGACTTCTCTTGAGATATATAATTTTATTTATTGTATTTATATAGAGAAAATCCTGTCATAATTTAATGTATTGAATGTATCGATCATCCATATAATATGCTTTACTACTATTAGGAGGAGATAACCGACACTTTTGAATACAAAAAGATCATTACTCTTATGCTTAATGAAAGCAACACTACTTATGGATCCCAATCCTCAAAAGAAACCTGAACTCCAGACCAGCCCTTCCCGTACTCTGTATCCATTTACTTCTCATCCACTATAAAAGAAGAGTGCAAACAGGGGGATGCTAACCACTGAGGAAGGGGTCATTTCTAAATCCCCGAAACGCGTCTGGTGTAAATCCCCCCATCAGGAAGAGAGACATCGCAAGACCGAGGAAATTTGGAATCCGGATATAACTACTTAACCAGCGGACCGCCGAGGTGATTGGAACGCCACGATACGGTATACAACTAAACCTCGTGGAGCAAACCAACCTCATTGGCGCCAAATTTGAATCCGGATACCAGTCCTTGAGACCGGAGTTAGGAGAGACACTCCGAGTCGAGGGCCCACCATCCAGCATACAAAGACCCTCGGGTAAGATATTGCAGTTCTCTCACTAGCGATCGCTTTCCATATGAAATACAGCGGGACACCGCTGTGCACGCAAACAGCCTAATCATTATTTAACAAAATTCTACAGGCTGCTTTTGTTCGGAACTTTGACTATCTGAGTTGCTATAAAGGACTGGCTATAAGGAGAGGATCATATGTATTATTGGGACTCCTTACCACACATGGAGTAATTTATTAAGCATAACCAGAGAATTATCCCATACAATTATCATCGGACATTCGAATACATTTTTCCCTCTTATGGTATCTATACTATTGGGATCTATATTTATCATATTATCCGATTTAATATTTTTTCACTCATTTATTGTGTCTATAATTGTATCATCTATTTTACTGTTACTAACAGTGTATCTGCCACTTCTTACCCATTATCATCTTATCCATGCCGACATTTTATTGTGAACAACTTATTAACTGTTACTAATTGTGTATTAATAAAGATCCTTATGCTTTTAGAGTGTGCCCCACTTCAATTTATTATATTATTCACTTTTTTCAGACCGGGTGTTGTCTGTTAGTGGGAGCACCTCTGTTTGGATCTCCACCCTATTTTAGTGCGACATTCTTCTCGTTATATATTAGGACCTAAAATAGGTCTCAGAAATTAAAGGGTACCTCGTGGATTTTGGGACCTTCTGTTTTAGGATGTTTTCCATATTCCATATCCCAAAGAAGTGACCCCATTTTAGAAACCACACTCCTCAAGGAATTTATTATGGAGTGCGGTGAGCATTTTGACCCCACAGTTGTTTTGCAGAAATGAATACACAGAGGAGGCAAAGTGAAAATTGCTACAGATATGTCAGAATATTTCCCCAATATGTTGTGCCCAGTTTGTGCCACTGCAAAAAGTAAGGCCTCTTATTACTATTAGAGCATAGAGCTGCATTTTTTGCGGCTGGGTTGTGGACCCATTTACTTCAATGGAGCCGCAAAAGATGCGGACAGCACTCCGTGTGCTGTCTGCATCCGTTGCTCCGTTCCGTATCCCCGAAAAATTATTGATCATGTCCTATTCTTTTTCATTTTCCGTCTTTTTTAAAAACAGGCCACCAGTTCCATTCCACAGACTGTGGAAGGCACACGGGCGGCATCTGCTTTTTGGGAATCCACCATTTGCGGACTGCAAAACATGGCACTTTCGTGTGCATGAGCCCTTACTATGATGTGGTTTTAGAAACACCCTACATGTGGCCCTAATATTTTGCCTGGACATATGCCAATGCTCAGGAATAAAAAAGCACCATGTAGTGATTTACACACCTTTGACCAATAACTGAAGAGGTTCTGACATGAAATAAATGAAACCTCCGAGAATTATTATTATTTTTTTTAAATGAACGCTTAGCAGACGATACACAGTAAACATCACAGATATGGCATTTCCAAGCCCATTGGGGTACAATCGCAAGTCTGCAAGTGTTTTGCGGTCCGCAAATTGCGTATCCGCCGCAAAACGCGGACACCGGCCATGTGCGTTCCGCATTTTGCGGACCGCACATGGCCGGCACTTTAATAGAAATTACTTTTCTTGTCCGTGTCTACGGACAAGAATAGGTAATGTTCTATTTTTTGCGGAACGGAAGTGCAGATGCGGACAGCAGCACACTGTGTGCTGTCCGCATTTTTTCCGGCCCCATTGAAAATTAATGGGTCCGGATCCATTCTACGGACGTGTGAATGGACCCTTATGTTGTGCCCAGCAAGCACCATCACACACAGCCCTTAACTCCCTTCTACCCGAGGCCATTTGCCCCTTTCCTGACCAGGCCATTTTTTGCAAATCTGACGTGTCACTTTATGTGGTGATAACTTTGGAACGCTTTTATTTATCCAAACCATTCTGAGACACATTTTACTTCATGACAGTGGTAAATTTGAGTCGATATATTTTCACTTTTATTTATGAAAAAATCCAAAATGTAACAACAATTTAGAAAAATTAGCAATTTTCAAAATGTCAATTTCTCTGCTTTTTAAAACAGAAGGCTTACAATTTAAGTAGAATTCTAAAAAAAATTTAAGAAAATTTCCAAAACCCACTTTTTAAGGACCAGTTCAGGTCTGAAGTCACTTTTTGGGGCTTACATAATAGAAACCCCCCATAAATGACCCCATTCTAGAAACTACACCCCTCAAGTTACTCAAAACATATTTTACAAACTTTGTTAACCCTTTAGGTGTTCCACAAGAATTAAAGTAAAATGGAAATGAAATTTCTAAATTTCACTTTTTTGGGCAGATTTTTAATTTTAATCATTTTTTTTTCTTTAACACATCGAGGGTTAACAGCCAAACAAAACTCAACATTTATTACTCTGATTCTGAGGTTTACAGAAACACCCCTCATGCGGTCGTAAACTGATGTAAGGGCGCATAAGGAAAGGACTGCTGCATGGTTTTTGGAAGGCAGATTTTTTTATAGAGCCGGTCGTTACAGATGCGGCGATATCTAATGTGTGTGTGCTTTTTTTTCTATTATTTTTTTTTTTTATATATATAAAATCAGAGGAAAGGGATGTTTTTTACTTGAAACGTTTTTTTTTTTTTTATTAAAAACTCTTTTTTTGACTTTTTCTTTTTTAAACTTTATTTCTGTCCCACTCTGGGACTTTACTTTTGGGGGTCTGATCCCCTCTGCAATGCATTACAATACATCTGTATTGTAATGCATTGCCTGTTAGTGTATTACACTGAGTAATACACTAACAGGTTGCCTATGAGACCAGGCCTGAGGCTGGATCTCCTGGGCACCCATAGAAGGCAGGTGCCGATGCCATGCAAGGCATCGGGCTGCCTTGTCACCCATCGGGTCCCCGCCACAGCAGCGCGGGGACCCAATGGGCTCCCTCACCTGCAGCAAATCCTTTCTATGCCGCAGTCAGCGCTGATCGCAGCACAGAAGGGGTTAATCCGCCGGCATCGGCTTGTACAGCGATGCCGGCGAATACAGCAGGGGCCTGGCTATCAGGGACTGCTGGGCCCCTGCAGTGATCGGGCGCGCATCACTCCAGTGCTTGCCCGATCACTATGACGTAATAGTACATCAAAATGCGGGAACGCACCTGCCGTCATAACGTACTATTACGTCATATGTCGGGAAGAGGTTAAACATGCACTCGTTTTGTTTTATTTTACATGTATTGCTAACCCACCACCAGTACTTTAGCAGGGTAATTTGTTATACCCTAAAGGCTTGTTCACACGACCGTGTGAAGCCCGTGCCGTGGACCGCAAATTGCGGTCCGCAATGCACGGGCACCGTCTGTGGGGCAGCCGCATGGGGATCGTAATACCCATTCACTTGAATGGGTACGCGATCCATCCGTTCCGCTAAAAGATAGAGCAAGTTCTATCTTTTTGCGAGGCAGAGGCATGGAACGGAACCCCAGAAAGCACTCCGTAGTTCTCCGGATCCCTTAAAGTGAATGGGTCCGCATCCGTGATGCGGAATGCACACGGAACGGTGCCCGTGTATTGCAGATCCGTAAATGCGGTCTGCAATACGGCAACAGGCAGCACACGTTCGTGTGAATGAGCCCTAACTTGGTTGCATCCATACATTTTCAACTTTTACATTATGGGACTGACCAGCAGCCCAGAGCTTGCTCTAATGTGTGGACAGGAGGTCATTCTCCCAACGGTCTATATGTGAACTACAGGATGACATCACCAACTAATCTCCATCTGCAGTCAGCCCCCCCTCCTCCATGTTTCTCTGTATATCCCTGTATTCTGTAGACAATATAATATACACCCTATCTAAAGGACTAGGAATGCAGATATATAGTAGATGAGTGTATACAGTGATTAGCTGCAGTTATATAAACCTCCTGACACACAATGCCTGTCTGTGCTGAATAGAGATGAGCGAAGCGAGCTTCCGATGTTAAATAACTTTGGTCATTGATTTTTAAAATGAAAAACCACTTTAAAACTTGAAACCGAACTCGACTTTGGTTCCGACTGGTACCTCAAAGCCAAGTTCGGTTTCAAGTTTTAAAGTGGTTTTTCACTTTAAAAATCAATTACCAAAGTTATTCAACGAAGTCACGCGCGACTTTGTGAATAACTAACTACGGCTCATCGGAGCGCATACATGTTCATACTGTACGGAGACGAATGTCTGTACAGTATTAATCTGAAGTTTTTGAACAAAGCAACTTCGGATGTAACATGTGAAGCTAGCGTCGCTTATCACTAGTGCTGACTCTCCAGTGTAACATTTTATATTTTAGACACCGGTCTTAATAAAGCCTCATAGCCGGCGGAGGATCCACCGAAGTTGGGAAGAGGTGCAGGCCTCTCCATAACTTCGGCACATGCAGCGCCAGTTCTAAATGTTAGACAGCTTTTTTCCATTTTCTAAGCTTAAAACAGCCCGTCCCCTTCCCTGCCTGCAATTTGAGACCTGGCGTGAGCAGGGAAAAGTCACAGATAGCGACACAACTAACCAGTGCGCCGCCATCTGGGCCTGAAATACGCCTAATATAGGTGTATTTTAGTATAATAAATGACCCCCATAGTTTGTAATGCTGAAAAAAGACATCTATCCATCCAGTTCAGCCTGTTATCCTGCAAGTTGATCCAGAGAAAGGAAAAAAAAATGTGAGGTAGAAGCCAATTTTCCTCATTTTAGGGGAAAAATATTCCTTCATGAGTCCAGATAACTCCCTGGATCAACAACCCCTCTCTACTAACTATAGCCTGTAATATTATTTAATACTAAAAAGTCGGACATGCAGTACTTTTAGTCCGGCGGCCTTTCGCCATGCACTGCCGTGCTGCGCCGGAGCTCCGCCCCCGTCCCCATTATAGTCAATGGGGACGGAGCGGCAGTCCGTCGAAATAGCGGCAGGACAGATCCGACAGGGTGAACAGCCTGTCGAATCCGTCCTGCCGCTAGTGTGAAAGTACCCTTAGTGAACTCACCATCACCACCTCCTCAGGCAGAGAGTTCCATAGTCTCACTGCTCTTACCGTAAAGAATCCTTTTCTATGTTTGTGTAGAAACTTTCTTTCCTCCAGACGCAGAGGATGTCCCCTCGTCACAGTCCTGGGGATAAATAGATGATGGGAGAGATCTCTGTACTGTCCCCTGATATATTTATACATAGTAATTAGATCTCCCCTCAGTCGTCTTTTTTCTAAAGTGAATATCCCTAATTTTGATAATCTTCCAGGGTACTATAGTCCACCCATTCCAGTTATTACTCTAGTTGCCCTCCTCTGAACCCTCTCCAGCTCTTCTATGTCTGCCTTGTTCACAGGAGCCCAGAACTGTACACAGTACTCAATGTGTGGTCTGACTAGTGATTTGTAAAGTAGTAGGAATATGTTCTCATCACGTGCATATATGCATCTTTTGGATGCAACCCATTATCTTATTGACCTTGGCAGCAACTGCCTGACACTGGTTTCTACAGCTTAGGCTACTTTCACACTAGCGTTTTTACTGGATCTGGCAGGGTTCAGCAAAAACGCTTTAATACAACAATCTGCATCCGTTATGAACAGATCCGGTTGTATTATCTTTAACATTGCCAAGACTGATCCGTCATGAACTCCATTGAAAGTCAGGAACAGATCAGTTTTCTATTGTCAGAGAAAACTGATCCGTCCCTATTGACTTGCATTGGGGGTCATGCCGAATCTGTCTTGCTCCGCATCCCAGGACGGAAAGCAAACCGCAGCATGTTGCGGTTTGCTCTCTGGTCTGGGAACGCAGCTAAACTGTTCAGTTCAGTTTTGTCCCCATTCATTGTCAATGGGGACAAAACATAAGCGTTTTTTTCCTGTATTGAGCCCCTATGATGGAACTCAACACCGGAAAACTTAAACGCTAGTGTGAAAGTAGCCTTTCACACTAGCTAGTTTACTGTCCTTTTCCAGGTCAGTGTTTTACAATTTAGTATGTACGGGTAACTTGCATTTTCTTCCCATGTGCATAAGGCCTCATGCACACGACCGTTGTGTGCATCCGCGTCCAGTCCGTCATTTTTCACAGTTTAGCGGAGGTCCCATTCATTTCTATGGAGCTGTGAAAAAAAACTGATAGTCCTCCGTTTTTTGTCCGTGATTCCAGTCCGTCCAAAATATATAACCTGTCCTATTCTTGTCAGTGGAAAACAGAGGACGGACCCATTCAAGTTAATGGGTCCGTCAAAAAAAAAAAAAAACGGATGCACAATTGGTATGTCATCCGTGTCCGTTTTTTTTCTACAAGACCTTGGTGCAATAAAATTACACTTTTCATTAACCTTCCTTTTTTTCCCCGTCAGGCACAAGGAAACACAACTGAAGCAAAATCGGACACGGACCACTGAAGCCAAGTCACTGACGGTGAAAAAACACTGTCGTGTGCATGAGGCCTAACCTTACATTTGTCAGTGTTAAACCTCATCTGCCACCTCTGGATCCTGCCCCTATGCTTAGAAAAGAGCCTGCAAAGCCCTGGAGGGCACACTGCGCATGTGTGGCTGACCTCCATTCATTCGTATGAGAGCGACAAAAAGCCCCATAGAGGTAAATGGAGCGGTGGTTGTGCTTGCGCAGCGTGCCTCCTTCTCATTTCAATGGGACTTCTGAAAATAGCCGAGCCGAACACGGAGGCCATGCAGTGTGAGGGAACAGCAGCTGTGTCACTGATATGTTGTGGCTGCCCTAACACAGGACTCAGAGCACTGCAATGTGATGAGACTGCCCTCTGTCTCTGAAAAGCTAGGTATGGTGGGAAATTTAGGATTCGTTAGGAAAACCATATCTGAAGGGAAGAATTAGTCAAGATGGTAGACAAATAGTACATCAGATAAAACAGGCATACACAAGTGCCTCTATCATGTTCTTTAATAATGGTCTACCCTGATCTATATAGTAAAAAAAATATATAATCTGGAGTGCTTTAAATCGACTGAGCTGCTCTTAGGCATATGACCAATGAACTGGCCTCGGGTAAGGGTCCATTCACCCGTCCATGTGTTTTGCGGATCCACAAAACACGGACATCGGCAATGTGCGGTCCGCATTTTGCGGACCGCACATAGCCGGCACTTAATAGAAAATGCCTAATCTTGTCCGAAATTGTGGACAAGAATAGGACATGTTCTATTTTTTTCGGGATCGGAATTGCGGACCCAGAAGTGCGGGTCCGCATTTCCGGATCCAGGCAGCACATCGTGCGGCCCCATAGAAATTAATAGGTCTGCAATGCTGTTCTGCAAAATGCGGAACAGAATTGCGGACATGTGAATGGACCCTAAGATGTGAAGAGGCCACAACGCTTATCGGAGTACCGCATCCTTTTCCAGCAGCTGATCGTTAGGAGTACTCTGAGTCAGACCCAGCAGATCAGATACTGATGACCTATCCTGAGTTGTGTGAGGGCTTATTTCTTGCTGGATAAGTTCCCATAATCATGGGTACTATTTTTGGGTACATAAATCTTTTTGATCTCATAGGGTCCCATAACTAAACTTAGTGTGGGCCCCCTGCCCAACTCAGTTTCCGAGTTTGCATGCATCAGTCACTCCCAAGCAATGCAAAGTGCAACACCCCGGAATCCTTCATAATAAAAAATAAATTATGCGGAAGAAATTTTAATTAAAAACTAATTGAAATGAAAAAGTCACCTTTGGCTTCACCCACTTTATTCAAATTGCTTCAAAAATACCATATATTTCAAGCAGCGTTTTGGTGTCCGCCTCCAGAGCGAAATGGAGGCTAAACGGAGGCAAACTGATGCATTCTGAACGGATCCTTATCCATTCAGAATGCATTGGGGGCAAAACTGATCCGTTTTGGGCCGCTTGTGAGAGCCCTGAAACAGATCTCACAGGCAGACCCAGAAACGCCAGTGTGAAAATAGCCTAAGTAATAAATCAATTATTTAAAAAAAAAAAAATCATAAAATAAAAATGTTATAAAACACAAAAGAAAAAAGAAGAAAAGAATGCAAAACAAAAAAGTCAGTGTCCACCAAAGGTCTTTTTTATGACCTCATAAGGGACATTATGCAGCAAAAAATATTACAAAAATAACTTAAAGATTAAAAAAAAAAAAATACATACAACACCTACACCAATCAAAACCTTCGCCATTATCACCCCATTCACATGAAACTATACATATTGTATAACAAAACGACTGACACATAATAGGGAATTATAATAATTTATTTTGATGTCAGTCTGCATATTTAAAGGGGTTGTCTGCATTTTTTTTAAATTGATGACCTATCCTCAGGATAGGTCATTAATATGAGCTGATCAGCTGTTTGAGGAGTCCGCAGCGCTCATATGAACATTCTTACTTTCCTGGTCCACGCCGCCCCCATCTTATGGTCCCTGCTCTGTTTACACCTGACATTGTATGGACATGGTCACATGCACGGCTCCAGCAAATGACTGGCTTCAGCAGTGAAATGCTGCTTGTGGCCACATCACTGCTGAAGCCAAAAATCATCCCATTAAGCCCCTTACACTGCACAACATTCGGGCCAATTACTGGGAATAAGTGTTCATGGGAGCGCTCATTGCTGATGATCCTGTATATAATCGTTCCGCTGATCAGACGATAAACAAGCAATCACTCGTTTGTCGGATGATTTGCATATCTTATCCAGATGAAAGATGTACGATAATCGTCAGCACATATCCCTCTATAATCAGGGATGTGCTACCGATAATCAATCGCCTTTTTTTTTTTGGCGGCCCCTTGGGGGGGGGGGGGGGGGGGGTAGCCAATAGCAGGTCGCGATGGGAGCCTCCCTAGCATTACGGGTGACGCTAGGGAGACTTGTTCCCGTAGTGGCCTGCTATTGGCTGCCCCCCCTGTCGTCGGATGTTTTGATCCTTGCGACGGGGAGATGCAGCAGCAGCCATGCGGACATCAGGTGTGGGTGCCGGAAAAAGTATAACCTGTATGAGGTGCCCGGGCATTTTAAGGGTTGGATAACCCATTTAAGAGTTTATTAAGAGTTGCAGGCCAGGCCTTGTAAAGGGAAATCTTATAGGATGATTTAAAATGGCCACCAGCAACCTGTCCTAGAATGTGAGCTGCCTAGAGGGGATGAGGTAGCGGGGCTTCACTACACACTACATAATGATGTGATCCTGTCTGTGATATGCCATCATAGCTCAGCAGACTCACCAATATGTAGTAGATGCAAGTGCACAGTGTGTAGTGAAGCTATGTACCTTCACCCCCCTAACAGCTCTGCAGGTGGCGGGAACGGACACTCCATGAAAAGAGGGGAATCAAGATCCCCATTCTTGTTATTGGTGAAGGTCTGACTGCTGTGGATAGAAGATAAATCACTGAGGCTAGGTACCTCTGAATCCTGCCTAGCGTCACACCCCATTGGCTGTTAGGGATCAGCGAATCGACTTCGGATGAAACATCCAAAGTAGATTCGCATAAAATTTCGCTCCATACAATATTAGAATGTATTGGCTCCGATGAGCCCAAGTTATTGCTTCGCAGGATTTCGGCTAATAACTTCATAAATTAATTTGTACTGTAAAAAAACATTTCCCGAAGCAATAACTTGGGCTCATCGGAGCCAATACATTCTAATACTGTACGGAGCTTCTGCTCCATACAGTATTAGAACGAAGTTTTATGCGAATCGATTTCAGAGTTTTCATCCGAAGTCGATTCGATCATCCCTACTGGCTATATTGGGATCTAGTCGCTTTACAGCATGACTGCAGTGGTTCTTGTCCAGCTGAAACCCAGATCCCGTTATAGTCAATGGAGCCTGGCCTTTAAAGGGGTATTCTCATCACGCAGTTTTATACTTACCTGCTCCCGGCGCGCTGTACACTTACTGGTTTCGGCAAGGGGCGGGCTCCATCTTGATTGAAGTCTTCTCCCAGCCGGGCCGCGCGCTGGACTGAACACGCACGCCGCCGCGCATGCGCCCTGGTGACTTCTTCCTGGCAAGTATACTATACTGGCCAGGAAGAAATCACCATAGCGCATGTGCGGCCTCGACGTGCGCTTTCGGGACTGCACGCGGATGGCCGGGAGAAGAGAAGTCGCCTGCGCAAGCGCGGCCACCGCGATTCCTGAGAAGAGCGGTGGCCATAACCAGGGGAGACGGAAGACAACAGTCAGATAAGTATATGTTCATTTTCTTCTAAGGGGTGGGAATTAGTTAATGAAATATATTTAGAAAAATGATCACTGTTAAATCATTAACAGATTTAACAGTGATCATTAAGATGGGAATACCCCTTTAACAGCAGTAACCATCTAGGCCGTTTCCAGTGAACTCCAGCAAGCTGTTCTCTGCCGAATCAGTTATCAATTGATGATAATATTGATGGGACAGAGGAAAAGTAACTACATTGATCACCGCTGCGATGTGGACAGCAAGCAGATAAACAGAGAAGAGAAAAGAGCGCTCGTACAACCACTGCATTCTCTTCAAACAGCTGATTGGCCGCCTACCTGATATTGATTACCTATCCTGAGGAAAGCTCATCAATAGTGTTGAGCGAACTTGTGATTTCAAGTTTGGAGTACAAGGTTCGGGTTAAGAATTCCGTTATGGATTCTGCTACCAAGGAGCATAAGTTATGGTCCGTGGTAGCGGAATCCATAACGAAATTCTTACATAACCTTGTACTCCGAACTTGAAACACAAGTATACTCAACATTATTGATGAACCCAAAACCCCGGGGCCGCAAAACATACAGACATCACATTGTGTGCTGTCTGCATCCGTTTGTTCGTTCCATGGCCCAAAAAACAGAACTTCCTATTCTTGTCCGCATTACAGACACGGATAGGACTGTTCTATTAGGCTCCATTCACAAGTCTGCAAATGGGTCCGCATCCGTTCCGCAATTTTGCGGAACGGGTGCGGACCCATTCATTTTCTATAGGGACAAAATGGATGCGGACAGCACACAGTGTGCTGTCAGCATCTGCATTTGCGGAGCGCGGCCCCGATCTTCAGGTCCGCAGCTCCGCAAAAGATAGAACATGTCCTATTCTTGTCCGCAGCTTGCGGACAAGAATAGGCATTTCTATAGGGTGCCGGGCGGGTGTGTTCACCACGGACGTGTGAATGGAGCCTTATGGGCAGGATGTTCCGTTCTGCAAAATGCACACGGCCGATATCCGTGTTTTGCAGATCCACAATTTGCAGACCGCAAAACAGGCAACAGTCATGTGCATGAGCCATTGAATAGAGGCATTTTCTACATAGAATCCCACAACAAAAATCCAATGCCTCCTCTCTGGACTCACACATTGCACTAACCCTGGCTGAGGGAACAGATACTGGAAATCCTCCTCTCACTAACAGAACCGTTGCTAGTGCTACACTATACTCATGCAGGACACAGTGCCGATATACTACAGGTAGCCAGTGCACAGAAAACCTCCCTTTCCCACGACACACTTAACCCTTTATAGACTGCAGCCACCTGCGGCAGCACCGCAATGCTTCCGACGTGACGGAAGCCGCGATAGGGCACAGATCACGTGACCCCCCCGCCTTGCCGGCCTATTGATCGAAGCCACACCCATCTGTCCATGTGGAGCCGCTGGCGAGGCACGTAGCGCACGTGCACACTTCAGCTGCCCTCCAACATGGCGCCTGCTGCTATATCGTTTATGTAGGGCGAACAGAACTCCTGGAATCTTATCTATAGAAGCATTTTATCTGCCCAAAACCATGTATGCCAGTTCCTTAAGAATTAGGTTCTGTAAATTCCTGGGTGAACTAATCATGCAATTTATTTTCTCTTTCTTGCAATAAAAAGAAGTTATGCTAAAAAAAAATACGTGCCGTGATAGCGTTAATGCAGTCTTTGTGGGATTTTTTTATTTGCAGAAACTGCTGATTTCTGTTTCCGACAGCAGACCTTGGGAGGGGGCCCGGCTGTCCCACTGGACAATATTGTATCCGACATGAGCTGCAAGCCAAACTCTTGGGCCCCTTTTACACGGGTGCAATGCGTGAGGCACTGAATCCGGACCCATTCACTTCAATGGGGCTGTTCAGATGAGCAGTGATTTTCACGCATCACTTGGGCGTTGCGTGGAAATCGCAGCATGTTCTATATTCTGCGTTTTTCACGCAAGGCAGGCCCCATCGAAATGAATGGGGATGCGTGAAAATCGCAAGCAAGTGCAGATGCATTGCGATTTTCACACATGGTTGCTAAGGAGATGATAGCAAATTGATAAAAGTCAATTTACTGCATTATTTTCCCTTATAACATGGTTATAAGGGAAAATAATAGCATTCTTAATACAGAATGCTTACTAAAATGTGGCTTTAGGGGTTAAAAAAAAATATAATTAACTCACCTCGTCCACTTGTTCGCGCAGCCGGCATCTTCTTCTTTCTTCATCTCTCAGGACCTGCAAAAGGACATTTGATGATGTAATCGCGCTCACCAGTGACGTCAGTGCAGGTCCTGCTGAATGAAGATAGAAGATCCTTCTATCTTCATTCAGCAGGACCTGCACTGACGTCACTGGTGAGCGCGATTACATCATCAAAGGTCCTTTTGCAGGTCCTGAGAGATGAAGAAAGAAGACGCTGCCGGCTGCGCGAACAAGTGGACGAGGTGAGTTAATTATATTTTTTAACCCCTCAAGCAACATTTCACTTAGCATTCTGTATTAAGAATGATATTTTCCCTTATAACCATGTTATAAGGGAAAATAATAAAATGAATAGAACACCGATCCCAAACCCGAATTTTAGTGAAGAAGTCCGGGTTCGGGTCTGGGTGCCACATTCAGTTTTTTCCTCACGCGTGTGCAAAACGCATCACACTCGAGCGGAAAAAACAACATCGGAACGCAATTGCAGTCAAAACTGTCTGCACTTGCGTACCTATTCGCAATGCACACGCGACGCATCCGGAGCAAATACAGGACGCTAGTGTGAAACACGCCTTAGGCCCCTTTCATACGGGCAAGAATTCCGCACGGGTGCAATACGTGAGGTAAACGCATTGCACCTACACTGAATCCGAAACCCATTCACTTCAATGGGGCTGTGCAGATGAGCGGTGATTTTCACGTATCACTTGTCCGTTGCGTGAAAATCGCAACATGCTCTATGTTGTGCGTTTTTCACACAACGCAGGCCCCATAAAAATGAATGGGGCTGCGTCAAAATCGCATGGCATCCGCAAGCAAGTGTGGATGCCATGCGATTTTCACGCATGGTTGCTAGGAGATGATGTTTACTAACCCCCTGATTAACCCCTTAAGGACCCTGACGTATTTCCATCTTAAGGGACCAGGCCATTTTTTGCAAATCTGACATGTGTCACTTTATGTGGTGATAACTTTAAAATGCTTTTACTTATCCAAGCCATTCTGAGACTGTTTTATCGTCACATATTGTACTTCATGACACTGGTAAAATTTGAGTCAAAATTATATATTTTTTTTAACCCCTTAAGGACTCAGCCCTATTTAACCTTAAGGACTTGGCCATTTTTTGCAAATCTGACAGGTGTCACTTTAAGTGCTGATCACTTTAAAACGCTTTGACTTATCCAGGCCATTCTGAGATTGTTTTTTGTCACATATTGTACTTCATGACACTGGTAAAATGAAGTAAAAAAAAATCATTTTTATTTATAAAAAAAATACCAAATTTACAAAAAATTTATAAAAAATTGCAAATTTCCAAGTTTCAATTTCTCTACTTCTATAATACATAGTAATACCTCCAAAAAATAGTTATTACTTTACATTCCCCATATGTCTACTTCATGTTTTGGATCATTTTGGGAATGATATTTTATTTTTTGGGGATGTTACAAGGCTTAGAAGTTTAGAAGCAAATCTTGAAATTTTTCAGAAATTTTTAGGGACCAGTTCAGGTCTGAAGTCACTTTGCGAGGCTTACATAATAGAAACCACCCAAAAATGACCCCATTCTGGAAACTACACCCCTCAAGGTATTCAAAACTGATTTTACAAACGTCGTTCACCCTTTAGGTGTTCCACAAGAATTAATGGAAAATAGAGATACAATTTCAAAATTTCACTTTTTTGGCAGATTTTCCATTTTAATAATTTTTTTCCAGTTACAAAGCAAGGGTTAACATCCAAACCAAACTCCTAATTAATGGCCCTGATTCTGTTGTTTACAGAAACACCCCATATGTTGTCGTAAACCGCTGTACGGGCACACGACAGGGGCAGAAGGAAAGGAATGCCATACGGTTTTTGGAAGGCAGGTTTTGCTGGACTGGTTTTTTTGACATCATGTCCCATTTGAAGCCCCCCTGATGCACCCCTAGAGTAGAAACTCCATAAAAGTGACCCCATCTAAGAAACTACACCCCTCAAGATATTCAAAACATATTTTACAAACGTCGTTAACCCTTTAGGTGTTCCACAAGAGTTATTGGCAAATGGAGATTAAATTTCAGAATTTCAATTTTTTGGCAAATTTTCCATTTTAATCCATTTTTCCCAGTAACAAAGCAAGGGTTAACAGCCAAACAAAACTCAGTATTTATGGCCCTGATTCTGTAGTTTACAGAAACACCCCATATGTGGTCGTAAACCGCTGTATGGGCACACGGCAGGGCGCAGAAGGAAAGGAATGCCATACAGTTTTTGGAAGGCACATTTTTTTACACCATGTCCCATTTAAAGCCCCCCTGATGCACCCCTAGAGTAGAAACTCCAAAAAAGTGACCCCATTTTAGAAACTACGGGATAGGGTGGCAGTTTTGTTGGTACTAGTTTAGGGTACATATGATTTTTGGTTGCTCTATATTACACTTTTTGTGAGGCAAGGTAACAAGAAATAGCTGTTTTGGAACCGTTTTTATTTTTTGTTATTTACAACATTCATCTGACAGGTTAGATAATGTGATATTTTTATAGACCAGGTTGTCACGGATGCGGCGATACCTAATATGTATACTTTTTTTTTATTTATGTAAGTTTTACACAATGATTTCTTTTTTGAAACAATTAGATTTTTGCTGGATGAGATGACTGTTTTATTGGCACTATTTTGGGGTGCGTGTGACTTTTTGATCGCTTGCTATTACATTGGCTATTACATTGGCTTTTTTTACACCGTTTTTATTTTTATTTTATTACGGTATTCACCAGAGGGGTTAGGTCATGTGATATTTTTATAGAGCAAGTTATTACGGACGCTGCGATACCTAATATGTATACTTTTCTTTTTATTTATGTACGTTTTACACAATGATTTCATTTTTGAAGCAAAAAAAAACATGTTTTAGTGTTTCCATAGTTTGAGAGCCATAATTTTTTTCAGTTTTTGGGCGATTACTTTGGGTAGGGTATGATTTTTGCGGGATGAGATGACGGTTTTATTGGCACTATTTTGGGGTGCATATGACTTTTATGATCGCTTGCTATTACACTTTTTGTGATGTAAGGTGACAAAGAATGGTTTATTTAGCACAGTTTTTATTTTTACGGTGTTCATCTGAGGGGTTAGGTCATGTGATATTTTTATAGAGCCGGTCGATACGGACGCGGCGATACCTAATATGTATACTTTTTTTATTTATTTATGTAAGTTTTACATAATAATATAATTTTTGAAACAAAAAAAATGATGTTATAGTGTCTCCATATTCTGAGAGCAATAGTTTTTTCAGTTTTTGGGCGATTGTCTCAGGTAGGGGCTCATTTTTTTGCGGGATGAGGTGACGGTTAGATTGGTACTATTTTGGTGGGCAAACGCCTTTTTGATCGCTTGCTGTTGTACTTTTTGTGATGTAAGGTGACAAAAAAATGGTTTATTTAGCACAGTTTTTATTTTTTACGGTGTTCATCTGAGGGGTTAGGTCATGTGATATGTTTATAGAGCCAGTCGATACGGACGCAGCGATACCTAATATGTATCCTTTTTTTTCCCACTATTTTTTACCAATTTATTTTTACTTTATTTGGGGAAAATTACGTTTTTGTTTATTTTTACTTGAAACTTTGAATTTTTGGGGGGAAACTTTATTTTTTCAACTTTTTTTTTTACTTTATTTTTTGTCCCACTTTGGGACTTCAACTTTTGGGGGTCTAATCCCTTTTACAATGCATTCCAATACTTCTGTATTGGAATGCATTGGCTGTATGAGTAATACTGTGTGTATTACTCATACAGCTTCCGGCCTGTGAGATCCAGGGGCCTGGATCTCACAGGCTCTTCACCGGAAGGCAGCGCAGATGCCTAAGGAAGGCATCGCGCTGCCTTCCATGCCATCGGGTCCTCCCTACAGCCGCATGGGGACCCGATGGCACCGCCGCCCGCTGGATAAGGTAAAAGCCGCAAATCGCAGGTCTAAATTGACCTGCGGTTTGTGGCGATCGTCGACACGGGGGGGTCACGGGAGCCCCCCCAGCATTGTGACAGGATGCCTGCTGAATGATTTCAGCGGACATCCTTTTGCGATTAACCCCCGCCGTGCCGCAATCGCAATTTAAAGTTAGGACGTACCGGTACACCCTGAGTCCTTAAGGACTCGGGAAACAGGGCGTACCGGTACGTCCTAAGTCCCTAAGGGGTTGAATACCAAATTTACCCAAAATTTAGAAAAATTAGCAAATTTACATTTCTCTACTTTTATAATAGTAATGCCTCCAAAAATAGTTATTATTTTACATTCCCCATATGTCTAATACATGTTTGGATCATTTTGTGAATGCCATTTTATTTTTTGGGGATGTTACAAGGCTTAAAAAGTTTATAAGCAAATCTTGAAATTTTTCAGAAAATTTCCAAAACCCACTTTTTATTTAGCACAGTTTTTATTTTTTACGGTGTTCATCTGAGGGGTTAGGTCATGTGATAGGTTTATAGAGCCGGTCGATACGGACGCGGCGATACTTAATATGTCTACTTTTTGTTTTCCCCCTATTATTTACCTTTTTTTTTATTTATTTGGGGAAAATGACGTTTTTGTTTATTTTTACTTGCTCGTCACCAGCTCGTCACCAGAAGGCAGCGCCATGCCTTCTATGCCATCGGGTCCCCCTCACAGCCCCATGGGGACCCGATGGCACCGCCGACCACCGCCGCCGCACCAGGTAAAAGCCGCAAACCGCAGGTCTGAATTGACCTGCGGTTTGCGGCGATCGCCGACACGGGGGGTCGCGGAACCCCCCCGCGCATTTAGCCAAGGTGCCTGCTCAATGATTTGAGCAGGCACCTTGTTCCGATCACCGCCTGCCGGGCGGCGGTGATCGGAACAACACATGACATACCTTTACGTCATGGGTCCTTAAGGACTCGGGAACCATGCCGTACTGATACGTCATGGGTCCCTAAGGGGTTAAGGACCAGCCTTTGTGAGGCTAACATAATAGAAACCACCCAAAAATGACCCCATTTTAGAAACTACACCCCTCAAGGTATTCAAAACTGATTTTACAAACTTTGTTAACCCTTTAGGTGTTCTGCAAGAATTAATGGAAAATGGAGATAAGATTTCAGAATTTCACTTTTTTGCCAGATTTACCATTTTGATCAATTTTTTTCCACTAACAAAGCAAGGGTTAACAGCCAAACACAACTAAATATTTATTGCCCTGATTCTGTAGTTTACAGAAACACCCTATATGTGGTCGTAAACTGCTGTACGGGCACACGGCATTGCACAGAAGGAAAGGAACGCCATATGGTTTTTGGAAGGCAGATTTTGCTGGACTGGTTTTTTGACATCATGTCCCATTTGAAGCCCCCCTGATGCACCCCTAGAGTAGAAACTCCAAAAAAGTGACCCCATTTTGGAAACTACGGGATAAGGTGGAAGTTTTGTTGGTACTATTTTAGGGTACATATGATTTTTGGTTGCTCTATATTACACTTTTTATGAGGCAAGGTAACAAAAAAATTGCTATTTTGGCATCGTTTTTATTTTTTGTTATTTGCAACATTCATCGTGACAGGTTAGATCATGTGGTATTTTTATAGAGCAGGTTGTTACGGACGTGACAATACCAAATATGGTTGTTTGTCTTTACATAACAGCATTTTTTTAAAAAAAATTTTTTTTAGTGTCTCCACATTCCGAAAGCCGTAGTCTTTTATTATTTTTTGGGTGACTCGTCTTGTGTAGGGGCTAATTTTTTTCAGGATGACGGTTTGATTGGTACTATTATAGGGTGCAAATGACTTTTTGATCGCTTGCTATTACACTTTTTGTGATGTAAGGTGACAAAAAATGATTTTTTGACACCGTTCTTTTTTTTACGGTATTCACCTGAGGGGTTAGGTCATGTAATATTTTTATAGAGCAGGGTATTACAGATGCGGCGATACCTAATATGTCTACTTTTTATTTATTTATGTAAGTTTTACAGAATGATATCACTTTTGAAACAAAAAAAAATCATGTTTTAGTTTCTCTATAGTCTGAGAGCCATAGTTTTTTCAGTTTTTGGGCAATTGTCTTAGGTAGGGTATCATTTTTTGCGAGATGAGATGACAGTTTGATTGGTACTATTTTAGGGTGCATATGACTTTTTGATCGCTTGCTATTACACTTTTTGTGATGTAAGGTGACAAAAAATGACTTTTTTGACACCGTTTTTTATTATTTTTTTTTTATGGTATTCACCTGAGGGGTTAGGTCATGTAATATTTTTATAGAGCAGGGTATTATGGACGCGGCGATACCTAATATGTATACTTTTTTTTATTTACTTAAGTTTTACACTTAAGTATTATAACAGCATTTTTGAAACCCCCAAAAAAATGTTTTAGTGTCTCCATATTCTGAGCCATATTTTTTTTATTTTTTGAGCGATTGTCTTAGGTAGGGGCTCATTTTTTGTGGGATGAGGTGACGGTTAGATTGGTACTATTTTGGGGGGTATATGCCTTTTTGATCGCTTGGTGTTGCACTTTTAGTGATGTAAGGTGACCAAAAAATGGTTTATTTAGGTCATGTGATATTTTTATAGAGCCGATACGGACGCGGCGATACCTAATATGTCTACTTTTCTTTTTTTCCCTATTTTTTACAATTTATTTTTCCCTTTATTTTGGCAAAAGGATTTTTATTTTATTTTTTCACTTGAAACTTTAAATGTTTTTTTTTTTTTTTTGAAAACTTTATTTTTTGTCCCACTCTGGGACTTCAACTTTTGGGGGTCTGATCCCCTTTACAATGCATGACAATACTTCGGTATTGTCATGCATTGTCTGTAAGTGTATTACACACTGTAATACACTTACAGCCTTCCTGCCTGTGAGATCCAGGGGCCTGGATCTCACCGGCTGTCACGGAAGGCAGCCACGATGCCTAAGGAAGTCATCATGCTGCCTTCCATGCCATCGGGTCCCCGTCCCAGCGGTACGGGGACCCGATGGCTGCTTCCTCGCTGCAAGGACATCGCATGTGCCACGGTCAGCGCTGACCGCGGCTGTGCAGGGGTTAATGCGACGGCATCTGTGATTTCACCGATGCCGGCGATTGCAGCAGGGGGCTGGCTATCAGTGACTGCGTGACCCCTGCCGCGGATCGGGCGGGCGCAGCTCCTGCACCCGCCCGATCACCATGACGTTCATGTACTTCTGTGGTCCTTAAAGGGAACCTGTCACCAGGATTTTGTGCATAGAGCTGGGGACATGGGCTGCTAGATGGCCGCTAGCACATCTGCAATACCCAGTCCCCATAGCTCTCTGTGCTTTTATTGTGTTAAAAAAACCGTTTTGATCCATATGCAAATGAACCTGATATGAGTCCTGTGTCCGGAGATGAGTCCAGCGGAAAGGAGCCCAGCACCGCCCCGCGTCCTCTGAATTTCCTCCTTGCTGGCTGACTTCACAGAGCTGGAGCGCCGAAATCTCGCGATGTGCGAGCTAGCGCATGCGCAGTTCGTTCCCTGTGCTGATGCCAGCACAGGGAATGAACATGATGCCGACACTGCGCATGCGCTAGCTCACGCATCGCGAGATTTCGGCGCTCCAGCTCTGTGACATCAGCCAACAAGGAGGAGATTCGGAGGACGCAGGGCGGTGCTGCGCTCAGAAAATTGGACTCATCTCCGGACACAGGACTCATATCAGGTTTATTTGCATATGGATCAAAACGTTTTTTTAACACAATAAAAGCACAGAGAGCTATGGGGACTGGGTATTGCAGATGTGCTAGCGGCCATCTAGCAGCCCATGTCCCCAGCTCTATGCACAAAATCCTGGTGACAGGTTCCCTTTAAGTCACGGCCAGAGATGACGTACATGTATGTCATGGGTCTTAAGGGGTTAAAGTCAATTTACTGTATTATTTTTCCCTTTAACATGGTTATAAAGGAAAATAATAACATTCTTAATACAGAATGCTTAATAAAATGTTGTTTGAGGGGTTAAAAAATAAAAAAAATTAACCTCATCCACTTAATCGCGCAGCCGGCATCATCTTCTTTCTTCCTCTTGAAGGACCTTTGACGTGATCGCGCTCACCACTTGGTGAGCGTGGTGACGTTAAAGCAGGTCCTACTGAATGAAGATAGAAGGTCCTTCTATCTTCATTCAGCAGGACCTGCGCTGACGTCACCGCTCTCACCACATGGTGAGCGCGATGACGTCAGCGAAGGTCCTTTTGCAGGTCCTTCAAGAAGAACAAAGAAGAGGATCCCGGCTGCACGATCAAGTGGATGAGGTGAGTTATGTTTTTGACAAATCATCTGACCCAAAGAGAGAGTCAAAAAGGGCCACCCCATAAATGCACATCCAACCATAAAGGATATAAAAATGTATATAAAGTTTATTGGACACAACAACACACACGCATTAAAAAATTGTATACAACATAGAACAAAGTGCGGTATGAGATAAAATATATGAAACCGACACACACAGGTCCACTGAACTATCGCATATAGATGTATGCGTTATCAACCAGCATATAAAGCAATACAATAAGACACATATAGCAAATGTAAGGTAAGGTAAGACCACTAAAATTGAAGATACAGATAGACCAGCATAAGGTCAAATATCAAGAGCCAAACCTACATATTCAGCTGGTGCAGTGGACCTGGAAACATGACAGGCGCCCAACGCGTGTCGCCGGAGCAATCCGGCTTCCTCAGGGGTAAAGGACTGTGTGTTAGGGCGTCAGTTAATATAGGATATTAGATGAGGTATAATTACGTTCACCTGTGCAGCAGGAACTGTGGCCAGTGTGTGTACATCTCAGGCTCCAGTCAGAGCAGGAAACCGGAAGTGTGGGTCACATGATCGGCTGGTGGAACGCATGGTGGAACGCATATGCGCTCCACCAGCCAAAAAACACAGCCACATAACAGATGGGGACACAGTGGGCACAGACAACTAGACTATAGGACAAAACTAAGTAAAATGAGGCTGTTTATAGCCACAAAGGCAATGCCAGACAAGCTGGTAAGTGGGCAGAGCGATATTACCAAACCGGATGTGAATGGTCACATGACCGGAAGTGAGGTGCCGCTGTGGAACGCATGGTGGAACGCATAGTGCGCTCCACTGTGAATAGTGGAGCGCACGATGTGCCCAGCACACGCACAGAGGCACGGCAGCATACTGAGAGGGACCAGGGAGGATAAGGGTGGTCTGATGGTAATGATGGGCAATAATGGGAGGCAGAACAGAGCATTTTCTGCGTACATCTGGGTCAGGCAGTGTTGTACCAATCAAACAGAGGCATATCCATGATATATCACAGTGGTAAGATAGGTACATATATAACCACTAATGCATGTATAGATGATAATCATGATGGATCCACTATAATGATATAATAATAAATACATGGCAATGAACACACTGATGGGAAATAGAGCATATACATTGTATACACAATTCATGCATACAATATATAGAGAGGACATGGACATAAATTATATGCAACACAATAAATGCACATGGAGGCATATGTATACATATGTATCAGGAATATCTGACCAAACACCTCAATTCATGGTGCTGTCAATACAATACACATCCCTTAATGAGCATGATCATTAATCAAAGTGAACAGTAATATGCCTTTGTGGCTATAAACAGCCTCATTTTACTTAGTTTTGTCCTATAGTCTAGTTGTCTGTGCCCACTGTGTCCCCATCTGTTATGTGGCTGTGTTTTTTGGCTGGTGGAGCGCATATGCGTTCCACCATGCGTTCCACCAGCCGATCATGTGACCCACACTTCCGGTTTCCTGCTCTGACTGGAGCCTGAGATGTACACACACTGGCCACAGTTCCTGCTGCACAGGTGAACGTAATTATACCTCATCTAATATCCTATATTAACTGACGCCCTAACACACAGTCCTTTACCCCTGAGGAAGCCGGATTGCTCCGGCGACACGCGTTGGGCGCCTGTCATGTTTCCAGGTCCACTGCACCAGCTGGATATGTAGGTTTGGCTCTTGATATTTGACCTTATGCTGGTCTATCTGTATCTTCAATTTTAGTGGTATTACCTTACCTTACATTTGCTATATGTGTCTTATTGTATTGCTTTATATGCTGGTTGATAACGCATACATCTATATGCGATAGTTCAGTGGACCTGTGTGTGTCGGTTTCATATATTTTATCTCATACCGCACTTTGTTCTATGTTGTATACAATTTTTTAATGCGTGTGTGTTGTTGTGTCCAATAAACTTTATATACATTTTTATATCCTTTATGGTTGGATGTGCACTTATGGGGTGGCCCTTTTTGACTCTCTCTTTGGGTCAGATGATTTGTCATATGTAGTTTTTCCACCCTTTGCACTCCTTTTAGTATTTGGTGTGCCCCCTGTCTCTTTAAATTCGTGAGTTATGTTTTTATTATTTTTTTACCGTCAATTGACATTTCACTTTGCATTCTGTATTAAAGAATGCTATTATTTTCCATTATAACCATGTTATAATGGAAAATAATAAAGTAAATGGGGTCCCTGGTTGCTCATCCCTCGTCTCCTTAGCAACCATCCGTGAAAATCGCATTAAATCGCATCCACATCTGTTTGCGGATGCTATGCGATTTTCACACTGCCCCATTTATTTCTATGGGGCCTGAGTTGCATGAATAACGCAGAATATGGAACATGCTGCGATTTTTCACGCAACGCACAAGTGATGCGTGAAAAACATCACTCATGTGCACATACCCATTGAAATTAATGGGTCAGGATTCAGTGAGGGTGCAATGCGTTCACCTCACGCATTGCACCCGCGCGGAACACTTGCCCATGTGAAAGGCCTTAGGCCCCTTTCACACGACCAGGTTTTCTGCGCGGTTGCAATGCGTGACATGAACGCATAGCACCCACACTGAATCCTGACCCATTCATTTCAATGTGTCTGTGTAAATCTTTTTCATGCATCAGTTCTGCGTTGTGTGAAAAACGCAGCATGTTCTATATTCTGCGTTTTTTCACGTAGCCCTGGCCCCATAGAAGTGAATGGGGCTTCAGTGAAAAACGCATTACATCCGCAAGCAAGTGCGCATGCAATGCGTTTTTCACTGATGGTTGCTAGGAGATGTTGTTTGTAAATCTTTAGTTTTTTATCACGCGCTTGAAAAATGCATCAAAGCGCATTGCACCCGCGCAGAAAAAACTGAACGCAAAACTGACAACTTGCTTGCAAAATGGTGCGACTTTCACCAAACGCACCCTGAACGCATCCGGACCTAATCCGTCACGCTCGTGTGAAAGAAGCCGTAGAGCTGAATTGATGCACACTGCTATTGCATGCATTGCCCCAATGCATGGGCAACATCTGTGCGGCTGCCACAGACGGATCCAGACCCAATTAACTTGAATGGGTCCTTGATCCGACCGCACCGAAAAAAATTGAACATGTTCAATTTTTTTTGCGGTGCGGAGGCACGGACAGAAACCGTCAAAAGTCATGAGGGAACTCAGTAAGCTACTACAGACTCAGTAAGCTACTACAGATCAAACAGTTGTGGACATCCGTCTATCACCCGCAAACGGACAGCCTGGTAGAAAGGTTTAATCAAACCTTGAAAAACATGTTAAAGCGGGTAGTGTCTAAATCTGGAAGGGATTGGGATCTGCTACTGCCCTATCACATGTTCGCAGTGCAAGAGGTGCCCCAGGCCTCTACGGGGCTCTCGCCCTTCGAACTGCTGTATGGCCAACATCCGTGTAGGTTGTTGGACATAGCCAAAGAAGCGTGGGAACAACCCACACCGTATAAAAGTGTGATTGAGTATGTCACTCAAATGCAAGAGCGGATGGAGACAGTGTTGCCACTGGTTTTGGAACATATGGAGGCAACTCAGCGAGCCCAGAGTAGGGTGGACAGTAAGTTCCTGGCTAGGTGGCAGGGTCCCTACGAAGTGCTCGAAAAAGTTAGGGAGGTAACCTACAAGGTACTCCAGCCCGGGCGGAGTAAGCTGGAGAAGGTGTACCATGTAAACTTATTGAAACCGTGGAAAGATAGGGAGACCAGTGCGGACAACAGCCCCGGGCCGGGTTTTCTGGGGGTAGTTTCCAGTCCCGCAGTCTGATACGATGGAAGCAGTTGCCACAGTAAAGATTCAGCAGAAACACTGATGTGTTTTCGGACCTCCCTGGACGCACTTCTATCATCCGACATGACATTGTCACTGAGCCTCAGGCCAGAATCCGGTTGAAACCATACCGGGTACCTGGGTTGCGGCGACAAGCCGTCTCGGAAGTGCAGCTGATGTTACAGCTAGGTGTCATCGAGGAGTCAAAAAGTGAATAGGCCAGTCCGATAGTCTTAATACGCAAGCCGGACGGGACATTACGATTCAGTAACGACTTCCGCAAACTTAATGAGGTTTCATAGTTTAACGCATATCCCATGATCCAAGTGATGAGCTTATTGAGAAGATAGGCCAAGCCCGGTATTTTTCTGTGTTGGACCTCACCAAAGGGTACTGGCAGGTACCTATGACGGAGGCTGCCAAGGAAAAAATAGCTTTCATCACACCAGAGGGGCTGTATCAGTACAAGGCATTATCCTTTGGTCTACATGGCGCTCCCGCCACGTTGCAAAGGCTAATGGACATTGTACTCCATCCAAATCGTCAGTACGCTTCGGTGTACCTGGACGATATTGTTATCCACAGCACCGACTGGGAAAGTCACCTACCTAAAGTACAGGACGTAGTTGTCATGCCCCGCCCTGACTATGTGCGGAGGTCGGCCAGAATAGCAGCACGAGTTTAGTGTTTTGTTTTGGAGCCGTGCTGGATCCGCCTCCCATCAGGTGCACTGGGTGGGGTCATTAGTTTAAATAGCACTCCAGCCCAGTGCTCTGAGCGGATTATAGGAATCACTTTGGTCTTGGAAGCTAGGAAGGAAGGTTGGCTGTTCCAGCTCAGAAAGATAAGTGTGGTTTCTAGTTTGATTGTTTTGTGTCATCTCTCCCATCCAGGTTCTGTGCGAGCAGGCTGCTCCTATTTCCCCTCTTCACCATCTCAGGGAATTTAGGGTGTTTCAGCCCAGGCACGGGGACACATTATATCTACCACTAAGGTCTGCATGTGGGCTGAGCAGTGCAGGGAGAGAGGTCAGGGATTAGCTAGGAGGTGACCCTTCCCCTGCCTCTCGCCTAGAGACTGGTTGGTGGTTCATCTGTTAGTCTGAGTGCACGTCCGCCGTGACATTATAATCCGCCCAAAACTTTGACTGTCATTACTCAGTGGTTTTGTGATGACGGCAATTGAAGCATTAGTTGACCGCATGCAGGAGCTATCCCTAGAGGTTGCGGAGCTGCGTGGTTCGGTCGCACGGTGTCAGAGTGCTCTGGCATCAGGAGGAGGTCAAGTTTGTGTGGAGCCTAAAGTGGCTCTTCCTGATCGATTTTCAGGGGGTACGGATGACTTTGTCCGTTTTAGAGAGTCCTGCAAATTGTACTTTCGGCTGCGTCCATCGTCGTCAGGTGATGAGAGTCTGAGGATATGTATAATTATTTCTCTGCTTAAAGGGGACGCGCAATCCTGGGGACGCGCAATCCTGGGCCTTTTCTCTGCCACCTGGTTCTCGGGCGCTCCGGTCGGTGGAGGAATTTTTTAAGGCTCTGGGATTAATCTACGATGACCCAGATCGGGTCTCGATGGCAGAGTCGCGATTACGTAATTTGTTTCAGAGGGAACATACTGCAGAGGCTTACTGTGTGGAATTTAGGAGATGGGCTACTGAATCAGAGTGGAAGGATCCCGCGTTACGTAGCCAGTTTTGTCAGGGGTTATCTGAAAGATTGAAGGATGCCCTTGCTTTTCATGAATACCCAGACTCTTTGGAGAACTCCATGTCTTTAGCAGTACGGCTAGACAGACGTATCAGAGAGAGGTATAGGGCTCCCCATGTGCAAGGTATCCCTTTTGTGAGTGGTTTCATCTCTACTGCCTCCCCGGGTGATGTTACAGGTAACGCGGGGGTAGCGGAGGAACCCATGCAATTGGGTCAAATTTCTTGCCATTCTGATAGTAGAGACTTTAGGACATTGCACAAACTATGTTACTATTGTGGAAAGAGTGGTCATTTTGTTTTTGCTTGTCCTTATGTTAAACCGCAGGTGGTAGAGAAAAAGAAAAAGAAAACTTCCCTGACAGTTGGTGGCATGAATGGTGTGGTAGAGCAGGCAGGTATGCAAGCTCCCTGCAGTTCCCGTTTTCTCCTTCCAGCTATGGTGGCGCTGGAGTCAAGAAATGTTTTTGTTGAGGTGTTCCTTGATTGTGGTGCTGGGGTAAACCTAATTGACTTTCTTTTCCTTCAAAATCTAGGACTAAGTACTTGCACTTTAGAGAACGAGATTCGTGTTTTTGCAATTGATTCTTCCCCTCTTTCTCAAAGGAGCCTTACTCACATTGTTCATTGTATTCACTTAAGGGTGGGTGATTCACATGTTGAAATTATTTCTTGTTTTGTCTTGAAGGATTTGCCAGCTCCTATAGTTTTAGGGTTACCATGGTTGACTAAACATAACCCAATTATAGACTGGCAAGCGAGACAAATCATCGGTTGGAGTGAGTTTTGTTCGGATAATTGTTTTGGCACATCTATCTCTGGTGTGTCCATTACGGCTTACCTCAATATCTCTCAGATTTTGCGGATGTCTTTTCAGAGGGTGGGGCTCAGGAATTGCCCCCTCATCGTGACTATGATTGTCCAGTTAATCTCATCCCAGGGGCTAAGTTGCCAAAGTCTCGGCTTTACAACCTTTCTCAACCCGAAAGAGAGGTCATGCGAAAGTATATCGCCGAGAGTTTGGCAAAAGGTCATATTAGACCATCTAAGTCTCCAGTGGCAGTGGGTTTGTTCTTTGTGAAGAAAAAGGATGGATCACTGAGACCATGTTTGGATTTCCGGGAATTGAACCGTATTACAGTCCGGGATCCATATCCCCTGCCCTTGATCTCTGATCTTTTTGATCAGATTGTGGGAGCCAAGTTGGATTTGAGAGGGGCCTACAATCTGATCAGAATCAAGGAGGGGGATGAGTGGAAAACGGCCTTCAATACGCATGAGGGTCATTTTGAGAACCTGGTTATGCCTTTTGGGTTGACGAACGCGCCAGCAGTGTTCCAGCGATTCGTCAATGACATTTTTCATCATTTGGTGGGGAGGTTCGTAGTAGTTTACCTGGATGATATTTTTATTTATTCTCCTGATCTGAAGACCCATCAGGATCATGTGAGACAGGTTTTGACGATCCTTCGGGAGAATAAATTTATATGCTAAATTGGAGAAATGTTTGTTTGCGGTGCAAGAGCTTCCGTTCTTGGGATACTTGCTTTCGGATTCTGGTTTTCGTATGGACCCCGAGAAGGTCCGGGCGGTTCTGGAATGGGACCGACCAGAGAATCAGAAAGCCTTGATGCGGTTCTTGGGGTTTACGAATTATTATAGACATTTTTTTTCTAACTACTCTACCATAGTAAAACCTCTCAGTGATATGACCAAGAAGGGCGCCGACGTCTCTGTCTGGTCGGATGGGCATTGCAGGCCTTTTCGGCTATTAAGGAGCGTTTTGCGTCTGCTCCCATTCTGGTGCAGCCGGATGTGTGTCAGCCATTTGTAGTGGAGGTTGATGCATCAGAGGTGGGGGTTGGTGCGGTGTTGTCTCAGGGTTTATCCCCTGGCAAGTGGGTCCTGTGTGCCTTTTTCTCCAAGAAGCTCTCGTCGCCAAGAGGAATTATGATGTTGGAGATAGAGAGTTGTTGGCTATCAAGTTGGCCTTTGAGGAATGGCGTCACTGGTTGGAGGGGGCGTCTGACCCCGTTACGGTATATACAGACCATAAGAATTTGGCTTACCTGGAATCTGCCAAGCGTCTGAACCCTAGGCAGGCCAGATGGTTACAGTTTTTTACCAGGTTCAATTTTGTGGTTATCTTTCGCCCAGGGGTCAAGGCAGATGCCTTGTCTCGCAGCTTTCCTGGGGGAGGTGATTCAGAGGATCCTGCGCCGATTTTAGCGGATGGGGTGGTAGTCTCCGCTCTATACCCTGAATTGGAGATGGAGGTGTTGGGAGCCCAGGAGGGGGCTCCTGGTTCTTGTCCCCCAGGGAGGTTGTTTGTTCCTGAGGGCCTGCGATACAAGGTCTTCAAGGAACATCACGATACTGTCCTTGCTGCAAATCCTGGTGGTAAGTCCACCTGTGATCTGGTGTCCCGGAGGTTCTGGTGGCCAGGGTTACGTAAGAGCATTGAGAATTACGTGACAGCCTGTGAAACTTGCGCTCGGTCAAAGGTTGCTCATACTCGACCGGCTGGTTCACTTCTTCCGTTGTCTATTCCGTCTCGTCCTTGGACGCATTTGTCTATGGACTTTATTACGGATCTGCCGAGTTCCTCCGGGAGAACAGTGATTTTGGTGGTAGTTGACCGTTTCAGTAAAATGGCTCACTTTATATCGCTAACTAGTCTGCCTAACGCTAAGACTCTTGCACAGATTTTTGTGGATAATATTGTGAAATTGCATGGTATTCCTTCGGATGTGGTCTCTGATAGGGGCACGCAGTTTGTCTCCAGGTTTTGGAGGGCGTTCTGCTCTCGGCTTGGCATTCAACTTTCATTCTCTTCGGCTTTTCATCCGCAGTCGAATGGTCAGACGGAGCGTACTAATCAAAACCTGGAGACCTACTTGAGGTGCTTTGTGGCTGAGAATCAGGAGGACTGGTCCTCATTCTTGTCCTTAGCAGAATTTACGTTGAATAACCGTAGGCAGGAGTCCACGGGTAAGTCGCCATTTTTTGGCGCATACGGTTTCCATCCTCAGTTTGGTACCTTTTCTGAGACTGGTTCCTCTGGGATGCCTGAGGAGGAGAGATTCTCTTCTGCCTTATCCTCCATCTGGCGGAGGATTCAAGGGAATTTGGAGAGGATGGGTGAGAGGTATAAACGAATGGCTGACAGGAGACGTGTGACTGGTCCGGACCTGTGTGTGGGTGATCTGGTGTGGTTGTCCACTAAAAATATCAAATTAAGAGTGCCATCTTGGAAACTGGGTCCAAGATTTATTGGTCCGTATAAAATTTCTTCGGTGATCAATCCTGTAGCGTTTTGGCTGGATCTTCCGCAGACTTGGAGGATCCATGATGTGTTCCACAGGTCATTATTAAAAAAATACGTGAAACCGGTGGAACCATCGCCATTGCCTCCTCCTCCTGTTCTAGTCGAGGGAAACTTGGAGTTCGAGATCTCCAGGATTCTCGACTCTAGAATTCTTCGGGGTTCCCTTCAGTACCTGGTGCACTGGAGGGGATACGGCCCTGAGGAGAGGACGTGGGTTCCGGCTCTAGATGTCAACGCCAGCCGACTGGTGAGGGCTTATCATAGGTCCCATCCGGATAAGGTTGGTCCGGAGGTCACCCGTAGAAGGGGGGGGGTACTGTCATGCCCCGCCCTGACTATGTGCGGAGGTTGGCCAGAATAGCAGCACGAGTTTAGTGTTTTGGAGCCATGCTGGATCTGCCTCCCATCAGGTGCGCTGGGTGGGGTCATTAGTTTAAATAGCACTTCAGCCCAGTGCTCTGAGCGGATTCTAGGAATCACTTTGGTCTTGGAAGCTAGGAAGGAAGGTTGGCTGTTCCAGCTCAGAAAGATAAGTGTGGTTTCTAGTTTGATTGTTTTGTGTCATCTCTCCCATCCAGGTTCTGTGCGAGCAGGCTGCTCCTATTTCCCCTCTTCACCATCTCAGGGAATTTAGGGTGTTTCAGCCCAGGCATGGGGACACATCATACCTACCACTAAGGTCTGCATGTGGGCTGAGCAGTGCAGGGAGAGAGGTCAGGGATTAGCTAGGTGACCCTTCCCCTGCCTCTCGCCTGGTTCATCTGTTAGTCTGAGTGCACGTCCGCCGTGACAGTAGTGGACTCCCTTAGGAAGGCTAGCTTAACCGCTAACCCAAAAAAGTGCACGCTAGGGTTAGAAGAAACCAAGTACCTGGGGTATGTAATTGGGCACGGAATTATTAAACCTCAGGTGAACAAAATTGAGGCAATTTGGAATTGGCCCCAACCTGTCACTACTCAGCAAGTAAAGTAATTCCTGGGAATGGTGGGGTACTATCTGAGGTTTGTCGCAGACTTTGCTAGTCGCCTCACCATTGACAGGCCTTTTGAAGGGATGCAAGTCATTGACGGTCCACTGGAATGAGTAGGCGGAAAAGGCTTTCTCCGCTTTGAAGTCGGCCCTGTGTGGGTCACCGGTTTTGGTGACACCAGACTTCAAAAGGGAGTTTATAGTGCAGACTGATGTCTCCAAGGTAGGTCTCGGTGCTGTACTGTCTCAGAAAGTCAACAGGGAGGAGCATACCGTTGTCTTCCTCAGCCGGAAGCTTACCCCAGCCGAGACCAGGTATAGTATAGTGGATAGAGTGCCTGGCTATCAAGTCACCACACCACAGTCATTTATCATTGGTGCCTATCTGGTTAGTATGGCTATAAAGTTGATCCGGGGCAGCTCTTACGAGCAGTGTATAATGTGATGGAAAAATGGATCCAGCCAGCAAAGGAGGCAAGATAATAACAGTATATTAGTAAATGGCTAGCATTAACTTTCTCTACATGATAAAAGCAACTTACTGAAATGGGGGGGGGGGCAGCTTTTTTTAAATGTTCGCCCTGTTGATAAAATTCCCTAGAAACGGCCCCATGTGTGGGCAAGCATTATCTTGCTGAAAAATGCCAGTTGGATCAGTTTGCCTGCCATGTCATATTTCATTCTACTTGTTCAAACCTGGGTTAATGTAGTCGTCTCTCTGCATGGTTGTAGGGAAATTTACATGATATGGTTTATGTAATTTGCTACTTCTGTGGATATCGCTGTAAAAATTATTCTAAAATGGTGCAATAGCTGTATATGAAAAACTTTATTTTAATAAATATATTTGATTTAAAAAAAAAAAAAAAATGGCAGTTGAAAATCCTGCCATGAGGAAACAAATGTGGCCACAGAATGTCCTGCTCATTTCTCTGAGCTGTTGGTGACCGTCTGTTATATGCAATGGCTCCCCAGATCATAACACCAGCTGTTAGTACAGTGTTACTCCACGACAAAGGAAGTATTGAAGCGCTCACCACTAGACCTCCATACTTGAACTTGATTGTCATTGGATCCCAAATAGGACCTGGATTCGTCAATAAATAAAATACAGTTCAAGTCTGAAGCAAGCCAGTATATTACTGTACTGCAGTGGCAGCAGGAAGCGCGCAGCATCATAGCAACCAATAACACTGTGCACTCCTGCACTGAGAAGACATCCAGGCCGGTATCACACTGTCCGTGTTTCACGGACGTGTGCATGAGGCTTTATGGTAATTTCCTGATGGCACTTTACCTTTAATGATTTCTAAATGCTGTTAAGAACAGTGCCCCCCCCCCCCCCCCCCCCATGTTCAGAAAAGAATTTAAAAAAAAAATAAAAAAATCTGTAATCAGAAAATAAAAACAACATTTTTGGCATGTGTACATTTTGAAATTCAATTGTTGAAGCGCAACTTCCATTTCATATCTTTATTATTTTTTTTTGCTGTGTAGGGACAGTGATGGGGGAACATTTTTGTAATTCACTTTATTTAGGGAAATTGTTTATGTATAGTAGAAAACTTGGGCTGAAATGTGCCTCTCCAATGAGCGTTGCTAAGGGTCATCCATCATGTCTGCTCCCTCAGAGCCTGGTGGGCACAGGATCCTTGTGTTAAAGTATACATTCCCCCTTTTTATTAAATATAATGCACTAGTGGTGAGATTCTCTTTAATACAACTCAGGAACTTTGTAAAATATACTAGTGTTAATTGCTGTTCAAGGGTGAATGTACAACTTGTTCAGCAAGAGTAAAACCTTTATTTCAAGTAGCCGTAACAGGTATTAAAACTCATTTTAAAAGGGCACTTGCCACTGACACTAGTACTCTTCTCCTTCATCTTCTCCTTCTACAGAGTCTGTGCCAACTTCTTCATAATCCTTCTCCAAAGCAGCCAAATCCTCACGTGCTTCAGAGAACTCTCCCTCTTCCATGCCTTCACCCACATACCAATGCACAAAAGCACGCTTTGCATACATAAGGTCAAACTTGTGATCCAGACGCGCCCATGCCTCTGCTATGGCTGTGGTATTACTGAGCATACAAACAGCCCTCTGCACCTTTGCCAAGTCACCACCAGGGACAACAGTAGGAGGTTGATAATTTATGCCAACCTGAAAAGACAAAGCATATGCTTCATATATTAATACATATATACACTACCACCAATGCACATCTACAGAACTTGTGGTCATACTACTAAACTAGAATGACCGCTGCCAATGATCACTATAGTGGATATTGTTACCGTTAATCAGGAAGCCTGATACGTAAAACTCATTTACCCATAACAGTAACTTGCTATGTAAAACATTGTTTGATAATGTATGTAATAGAAGTGAGCAGATCAATTTTATCATCAAAACTAATCTGAAAGTGTAGCAGCATGCACAGTTAGCATCTGCACTTGGAGCAATGAATGGCCCAAGTAGCAGCAAGATTCATCAGGCCAGATGTTCAGCACTGTCAATCAATGAGGAGCCTCTTGAGCAGCAGGGCAAGCCCCTGGCTGGTCGTCTGTCTTTATGAAGGAATCAATTCACTCATCTCTAATATATAAGCTTTCAAAGGCACATTATTAAAGCCTAACAGTAACATAGTATATAAGGCCGAAAAAAATACATTTGTCCATCCAGTTCGGCCTGTTATCCTGCAAGTTGATCCAGAGGAAGGCAAAAAAAAAAGCCCTGTGAGGCACAAGCCAATTTTCCTCACTTAACTCCCTGGAGGGGTCCCCTCTTGTAGCTATAGCCTGTAATATTATTACACTCCAGAAATACATCCAGGCCCCTTTTGAATTCTTTTATTGTACTCACCATCACCACCTCCTCAGGCAGAGTTCCATAGTCTCACTGCTCTTACTATAAAGAATCCTTTTCTATGTTTGTGTACAAACCTTCTTTTCTCCAGACACAGCGGATATCCCCTCAGTCCTGGGGATAAATAGATGATGGGAGAGATCTCTGTACTGACCCCTCATATATCTATACATAGGAATTAGATCTCCCCTCAGTCTTCTTCTAAAGTGAATTAACCCTAATGTTGATAATCTTTCAGGGTATTGTAGTTGCCCTCCTCTGAACCCTCTCCAGCCTTACTATGTCTGCCTTGTTCACAGGAGCCCAGAACTGTACACAGTACTCCATGTGTTGTCTGACTAGTGATTTGTAAAGTGGTAGGACTATGTTCTCATCACAGGCATCTATGCCCCTTTTAATGCAACCCATTAGCTTATTGGCCTTGGCAGCAGCTGCCTGACACTGGTTTTTACTGCTTCGTTTACTGTTCATTAAAATTCCTAGATCCTTTTCCATGTCAGTGTTGCCGAGTCTTATACCATTTAGTATGTACGGGTACGTGACTTGCATTATTCCTTCCCATGTGCATAACCCTACATTTGTCAGTGTTCAACCTCATCTGCCACTTCTCTGCCCAAGCCTCCAATCTATCCAGATCCATCTGTATAGTGTCCTCTTCAGTGTCAATTATTTTACATAGTTTAGTATCATCTGCAAAAATTGCAAGCCTTCTACAAGATCATTAATAAATATATTGAAGAGAATAGGGCCCAATACTGACCCCTGAGGTACCCCACTAGTGACAGTGACCTAATCTGAGTATGTACCGTTAATAACCACCCTCTGTTTTCTATCATTGAGCCAGTTACTTGCCCACTTACAGACGTTTTCTCCCAGTCCGAGCATTCTCATTTTATATACTAACCTTTTATGTGGTACAGTGTCAAATGCTTTGGAGAAGTCCAGATACACGACATCCATTGATTCGTCGCTGTCAAGTCTAGAACTTACCTCCTCATAGAAACTGATTAAATTAGTTTGACATGACCGATCCCTCGTGAAACCATGCTGATATAGTGTTATTTGCTTATTTTCATTGAGGTGCTCCAAGATAGCATCTCTTAGAAAACCTTCAGTTTACCCACAACAGATGTTAAACTTACCGGCCAATAGTTTCCAGGGTCTGTTTTTGCACCCTTTTTGAATATTGGCACCACATTTGCTATGTGCCAATCCTGTGGAACACTCCCTGTCAGTATAGAGTCTGTAAATATCAGAAATAAGGGTCTGGCTAGGACATTACTTAATTCCCTTAGGCTACGGGGGTGTACGCCATCTGGTCCTGGCGATTTGGCTATTTTAATCTTTTTAAGTCGCTGTTGTACTTCTTCCTGGGTCAGACAGGGCACTTTTAATGGGGAATTTTGCATTGAAGACCTCTACCCTGTGGGTAACAAATGTTTGTTTTTGCCCCACTATAATCAGCAATATTGCGGTGTAGGAACATATCAGAACTGAAGCCAGTCATTGGCTTCTGTAGCACATATGACCATGTGCATACTCAGCTGGAAGTAAACAAGCCAGGGGAATGGGAGCTGGCAAAAAGAAGACCCAGGGCCCAGGACTGGCATAGCAGGAAGCAGATAAGTATGAATCTTACATTAAGTGATCCATAACAGGGGCCACAAGTACATAGGAAAACCTGTTTAGTAACTCTTGGATACTGGGATTAAGTGTATTAGATATTAAACTAAGGTCCATATACATGGGTGACAAGGCAGTCAGCGAACATTTAGCTTGTTCCTGATCATTGCTACTTGTTAAGGGGTTCTCTAGGATTAAGAAAATAAAAATACTTTATTATAAATAAAATTCCCAAATACCTTTAAAGAGTTATAATCGCTCGTTTTGTCTCGGGAGCAATCATTAGGAAAAATAAAATGGCCGCGTACCCATAAATCCTGTCCTCATCACACAGGAGGACAAGTTACTTCACAACACTAAGCTAAAGAGCTGCCTCAATACTCTGCTCTGCTTGTCAGGGATTATGATCCTGAATACAGGCGAATCTCTGTGGGAACGGAGACCCGAGAGGATTGTGGGGTGTAGTAAAGAGCAGCAGCACTTTTATGCAGTCTCCATTACCACAGCCAGTCTTCCCTGTCCATCCTTTCTGTACTAAATTCCCCAGAGATTTGGCTAAAGTTCTTATCTGCTGTATTCAGGATCATAATCCCTGACCAGTAGGGCAGAAAGGAGGATGAGGCTGCTCTTTACGTCAGTGTTGTGAAGCAACTTGTCCTGCTGTGTGATTAGGACAGGTTTTGTGTGTACTAATAGGATGGCAGCCATTTTGTTTCCCCTGATTGCTCCCCATACAAAATGAGCAGTTATAAATAATGAAAGGTATTTGGAAATAGATTATACAGTAATTTAAGTATTTTCATTTTCTTAATTCCCGGAGAACCCCTTTAAGATGCAGAAACCATCACTTCAGATTGATGAACCATCATTTCTCACCATATAGTTTCATTGTGGGCAGTCAATCCCTTTTCAAGCAGGACCACATGCATTTTATCTGCTACAAAAACTGATCACTCCGCTCATTTGACATGTGAAAAGGCAACACACTTCAGCAGGCCAGTTAGTGGGAACAAACATTTATACAAATTTTCGTTCACAATAATTGGCCTGATAACCCACCTTGTAAATAGACAAAGTGTGAGCATGTTAAATAAGGATGACAATGACTTACACAGTTCTACTAGTAAAAAAAAAAAAAGTTACTAGAACTTGGCCTCACCTTAAACCCTGTTGGGCACCAATCCACAAACTGTATAGTGCGCTTCGTCTTAATAGCGGCAATAGCAGCATTCACATCTTTGGGTACCACATCACCCCGGTACAGCATGCAACATGCCATGTATTTACCATGTCTTGGATCACACTTCACCATTTGATTTGATGGCTCAAAGCAGGCGTTTGTTATTTCTGAAACAGAAAGCTGCTCATGGTAAGCCTTCTCAGCAGAAATAATCGGAGAGTAAGTGACCAGTGGGAAGTGGATGCGGGGATATGGCACCAGGTTAGTTTGGAATTCGGTCAAATCAACATTAAGTGCTCCATCAAAACGCAGGGAGGCTGTTATAGAAGATACGATCTGGCCTATCAAACGATTCAGGTTGGTGTATGTTGGACGCTCAATGTCTAGATTACGTCTGCATATATCATAAATTGCTTCATTATCAACCATAAAGGCACAGTCTGAATGCTCCAGTGTTGTATGTGTTGTTAAAATGGAGTTGTATGGCTCCACTACAGCAGTTGACACTTGTGGGGCTGGGTAGATGGCAAACTCCAATTTGGACTTTTTCCCGTAATCCACAGAGAGTCTCTCCATAAGTAATGAAGTGAAACCTGAGCCTGTGCCACCACCAAAGCTGTGAAAGATCAAGAAGCCCTGAAGACCTGTACACTGATCAGCCTGGAAAACAAAAAGGGACAAGTGAACAACTGAAGTACTTGCATATAGCAAGAACAGCATTAACCAGAAAAATCGGTGGTATCAATACTTGTGTTCAAGGGGTTGTCTTATCTGAGATAATGGGGGGTATATAGCTAGTATAGGTGTGGGTCCCAAACAGAGCCCCAAAAGTGGTGGAGGGCATACTGTGCATGCTCAGCCGCCCTCCATTTATTTTCTATGGGGCCGCCAAAAACGGCAGAGTGCTGGCTTGGCCATTTCCGTCGGGCCCATAGAAGTGATTGGGAGCGGTGGCCGGTCATGTGCAGTGCGCTCCCAATCACTTCTATGGGGAGAACACTTGGTGGTGGCCAGACCACAGTCCTCCAGCCACAACTTTAGCCCGCTCCATTCTTAATATAGGTGCAGGTCCCAGGGGTGAGACCCGAATCTATCAGACAATTGGGGCATATCCAAGCAATATGCCCACATTGTCTCAAATAAGACAACCCTTAAGGACAAAAGTCTTATAGCAGTAACATTTTATGTTAATGATGGCAGCAGTGCTATTTTTTTCCATACATTTTAATGAAGTCTGTCTTCAGGAAATTACACCAGACAGTGCCTTGCAGAGCTAGCTCAGCTGAACATAATGATACCTTTTACTAATCCATTGCTTTACTGCAGAAAAAACACTTAATCCATATGCAAATAAGTGCACCAGGGGCAGGCCTAAGACACTGTGCACCCTTGCTCCTCCTTCCCTTTCCCTGACTAAGCCACGTGAGATGATTATGCAGGAACCAGGCCCCATCAATCAAGGATAGGTAGGCAGAGGAGGCAGGAGGAGCAAGGGTGTAAAAAGTGGCTTTGGCCTGCCCTCCTGCACTTGACTGCTAATTTGCACATGGATTAAAAGTATTTTCAAATCACTACTTTTTTTTTTTTTTAAACTAGTGCAAGGACAACTGCAGGCTTTTTGGCATTGTGTTTATGTGCAGTCCTTTCTGATCATTGTGTGTCGAACACTCCACACAGATCAGCAGTTGTGGGAAAAGGGAACAAAGATATGTAGATCCACAGCAGGAGCTCCATGGATGAAGTATGAATGGTCTACCCCCTTTATCAAGAATTGATGGGATACAATCAGATGCAGAATTTCAGAACAGTTTATGGACTAGTCAGAACAGAGTTCAGAGTCATGTGGTAGTCTCTGGTAGATTGACAGGTCTCTCCCTCTAGGCAAGCAGGGAGGGAGACCCATCAGTCAGTGTGAAGTCATTGGGCCTCTCAGTGTTAATCAACTCTGATCCAAAAGGCTGCTTTAGAAGTGTTTACATTCATAAATGTGCCCATATTAATAGCCAGACAGCAGGGCGATTCCTACCAGCTTTCTCACTCTTTCCAACACTAAGTCAATGATTTCCTTTCCCACAGTGTAGTGCCCACGAGCATAGTTGTTTGCGGCATCTTCCTTGCCAGTAATAAGTTGCTCAGGGTGGAAAAGCTGACGATAAATTCCATTTCGAACCTCATCTATAAAAATAAAAAAATTAAAAAATTAAACTTCATTAACACCATGACAAATAACTAACCTTGCTCAAATGTGTTCTCGGCCTCTGTTCTCCAGATAAACACACATCAACAACACACACCACATATCAAGACTGGCGCTTTCTGCACTGGTCTTGATTTGCCCTGCGCTGCTGCTGGATGCACCAGGCCTAGTCAAATTATTCACATCCTCTGACAGTCTGTTCACCTAAACAAATCTACTGCAGTTGAGCTTCATGTGCCAGAAAACTGGTGTAAATGAAGATTAATGTGTTGGCCATGCCCCTGCTCTACCCTTTTGGTAAAGTAGCAAGGATTCTGTGAAAAGACACTGACTTTTGTTAAAGTCACAGATTGCAACTTTTTAAAGCCACTTTTCTGGCACAAAGATGTTAAAGGCTATGCACACCTTTTGGGGCAATTTTTTTGTTATTACTGCATTGTGCTCATTTTGAGCCAAATATTTTTCAATTGGTCTAAGTTAAAAATATGGAGTCTTTTTTCTGTAAAGAGCAGAGATTCTTTGTAGCAGCCTCTGGGTTTTCTTTTCAGTTGGGGAGCTGACAGGCTCCTTATCTCTGCTCTCTCACATTATCAACACTCATAGCTCAGTTTTTATCTTACTGATTAAGAATGTGGCTGAAATGTTTATGACCACTTAGTAGTTAAGGGTTATTAGAGTATGCGGGGAACTCTGTTCTATAGAAGCGGAAGCCCTCTCTTCCCAAGTAGTAGAGACTGATCTAGTAGAGAGTGAGCCCCGAACCCCAATGGTGGAACAGCTTCCTTGGAAGAGTATGCTAAGTAAATAGCCTGCCTGATCCATCTAGCCATATAGTCTGGGAAGATGCAGCGGAGCCCTTCTTACTACCCTGAAAGCAAAGCAACAGACGGGAGGAAGACCTCCATGGCTGTGTGACCTGCAGATATTGAATTAAACATCTCACATTTAAACAATGAAACTCAGATTCCTTCTCATTTTTGAAGGATCGGGAGATATAACCATCCGATCCTCCAAGATCCTTAAAGGGAACCTGTCACCGAGATTTTGTGTATAGAGCCGAGGACATGGGTTGCTAGTTCGCCGCTAGCACATTCGCAATACCCAGTCCCCAAAGCTCTGCATGCTTTTATTGTGTAATTTTTTTTTGATACATATGAAAATTAACCTGAGATGAATCCTGAAAATCTGGTGGCTTAGGGTCAGACTGAGCTCTGGTACCACCCTGCTTGTTGATATGGGCAACTGCTGTCATATTGTCAGAGTAGATCCTGACATTTCTGCCCCTGATTAATGGAAGACTGAGTCAATGCTAATCTGATAGCATTCAGTTCTCTGAAATTCTGAGACTGGGTACGGGAACCAAAGTCCCAGGTTCCCAGCAGTAGCAGAGACTCTACATGGGCTCCCCAACCAAAGGGGCTGGCGTCAGTGGTCAGAGAGAACTGCATCTCTGTGCCAGGGAACACCCTTTCGTAGATTTTGAAGATTCATCCACCACTCCAGAGAAAGCAACATCTGGGATGATCGCTGAAACTCCCGATCCACAAAAAGAGTACACCTGTCCCAAAACCTCCAGAATCTGAAGGGGCCTTGAGTGGTACTGGGCTCATTCCACTCCCGGAATCGCGGCAGTCAGCCCTAGCACAGACATGGCTTCTCTTAAGGAAACTACCTGCCGAGAAGCAAGGTTCTGAATCCCTAATAAGATCAGCACAGCTTTGTGCAAGGGCAAAAGATACCTCTGGGACTTTGAATCTAAAATCATCCCCAAAAAACTGCTGATTCGGTTGGAAACTGGACTTTAAGTTCATCTCCCATCCTAGTTTGTCCAGAACCTCCTTTGGCCATCATCTCTGCAAAAACCCTTGGGGCCTGAGAGTCCAAAGGGAAGGGCCTAAAATTGGGCATGCATAATTCCGCTCTAAGAGAACTGCTACTCTCAAAAACTTTTGGTGGTGGGGATGGATAGGAACATGATAATAAGCATCCGAAAGCCACTGTGGCCATGGATTCCACCCGAAATTTTTCGTACACCAAAAAACAGATTAGACATTTTAAGTTTATTATGATACGAAAAGAACCATTCGGTTTTTTTTTTTGTTTCTTTTTTTACAAGAAAGAGTTGAGTAAAATCCTCTTGCCTCTTCTTGCTTTGGAACCTCCACCAATACTTTTTTTGCTAATAGGGAATAAAACTTTAAAATAATGGCTACCTGCCTTGCACGATAGTATGTCAACACAAATATTTCTTCCAGAAGCCTCAAAATTTTTTATTTTAAGCCCTCTTTTATAATAGCATTTATCCATGGGCTGTTTTTTTTTTGCAACTGACTTGAAAAGAGAGACAGACGCACTGGAGGCCTGGCGTAATTGGGGCTGCTTTTTGAGGCCTCTGCCCTGGAAAAGAAACCCCTTCGACTTTTTTTTGCTGCTCCTGTATATTGTCTAGATCTCTCTTCCCCTGAAAACTTCCCTGTTAAACTTGGGGCGGAAAGATTTTTTAGGTGGCTGACTGATGGAAGGAAAGTGTTATCTACTCTTACCAGTAATTGGATTTTCCAATAGCCTCCCTAATGGCACTGACAGGAGGGTGTCCCCACCCCCTGGACAGGAAACACAGAAGCTGAAGTTTAAAAAGGACTCCTCTCCTTACCTAAATCCGTAAACAGTACACGGTGGAGAGGTCAAAAAAATTACATACTAATTCAAACTGAAAATTGAACATAAATAGACAACCTCAGAAACAAAATAAGGGTGGGAAATACCCCAGTGCTGTTGGGGAGGCTATTGGAAAAAAAAATTACCGGTAAGGGTAATTAACCCTTTTCCCGGTGCCTCCCCAACAGCAATGACAGGAGGATTAACAGAAATAAACTAGGGAGGGACTACTGCAGAAAGGACTCTGCGTCCAAAGGAGAGGTCCTGGTTAAGGACCACATCCAATCTATAATGCTTAAAGAAAGTCATTGGACTCGCCCAAGCCGCCGCTCTGCAGAATTGTTTAATAGAGAGGCAGATTCAGCCCAGGAAGCTGACAGCTCTTGTCGAGTGGGCTTTGAGACCACTTGGAGGATCCTGAATCTTCTGGACATAGCATAAGGTAATAGTGTCTCTAATCCATCTGGTGATCATAGCTCTACTGGTTGCCCGACCTCTATTAGGTCCCTGGTATTGGAGAAGATGATCTGAATTCCTGAACTCCTCACAAATCCAGGTAGGCCAGCACACACCGCCTTGTGTGTTATGGAATTTTCTCTCCTGATCAGAGAAAGGAGAGGGGCAAAAGGATGGTAAGGCGATGTCAATGGAATCTCGATACCACCTTCGGGAGAAAAGACTGGCAATGCTTCAGTACAATGCGGTCATCCAAAATTTGAAGATAAGAAGGACGGCAGGAGAAAGTTCACCCACCCTTCTGGCCGTAGTAATGGTAATGCCAACAAACAGGAGAAAAGACTAAGTTCTAAGGTAGATTTTTGAGGTTAGTCTTTCTACTCTTCAATAAGGTGGAGATCACAGCATCTGAGAGGCCCCTCCCCTTAAGACTTAGCCGCTCAATTTCCAGGCCGTCAACCTTAGATGAGGGACCAGACCTTGTTGCAGGAGACTTGGAAACACAGGAAGAGTCCAAGATATTCCAGACAAGAGGCTGAGAATTAGAGGAAAACAGGCCCTTCTGGGCCAGTAAGGAGCCATCATAATTACTTGTGCTTTCTCCTCTGCCACCTTCATCAGGGTCATCGGAATGAGGCTGAATGGGGAAAACGCATATAGGAGTCCCTCTGGCCAAGGGCAGGACAGAGCATCCAAGTGATCTTGGAGATAGGGAGCAAAATCTCACCTTCCTGTTGGTTCGATTTGCGAACAAATCCATGACTGGAATGCCCCATTTTACAGTATTTTGTTAACAGATGTTGGTCTACTACCCACTCACCCTCTTCCAGGGTTTGCCTGCTGAGGTAATCTGCTACTAGATTGTTGCCCCCCTTCAGGTGAACCGCTGTTAGAGAGATACGCATTTTTCTGCCCAAATAAATATCTCTTGCTATTGCTGCAGGTACCTCCTTGTCTGTTCAAATAGGCCACGGTGGTAGTATTGTCCAAAAACTTTTACGTGACCGAGAGGACAGTTTGCATGAAGCACCAGAAGGACTTCCCTCTTGAATGGCGGCAAAAATCCAAGGAGAGGTTCCCATCCTTTCCCAGCTTGGAGAAAAATATTTTAATCTTGCTCCTACCTGACCTCTACCTGACCTCTGGTGTCATTGGGAGGACTTAGATGCTTTACCTGGATTGAAGAGGAATCTTTTACCCCTTCCTTTTGAAGGCTGCCATCTTTCTGAGAACTCCCTTTTTTTATGGTCCATTCTAGGTTTATTTTGGGAGCGAAAGGAACGTCTGGTGGAAAAATCTTAGGAAGTCCTTTTTTCCTGTCTGACACCTTTTCTAATAGGTTGTCCAGGACTGACCCAAAAAGTCTATCGCCTTCGCAAGGAATTGAACAAAGACTGTTTTTGGATCCTGTATCACCCGACCAGGACCTTAGCCATATGGCCCTGTGGGTGGCGTTGGATATGGCAGCTGATCTTGCAGAAAGTTTCACCAAGTCTGCTTAGGTGTCAGCTAAGAAGTTGGATGCTTGTTTGAGCATTGGCAGAGATGTTAAAGGGGTTATGCACTTTGTTTTAACTGATGATCTATCCTCTGGATAGATCAGCTTCTGATCGGCAGGGGTCAGACACCCAGGACCCCCGCCGATCAGCTGTTTGAGAAGGCAGCGCCACTCCAGTAGCACCGTGGCCTTCTCAAACAGCTGATCGGCGGGGGTCCCGGGTGTTGGACCCCCGCCGATCAGAAGATGATGATCTATCCAAAGGATAAATCAGTTAAAACAAAGTGCAGAACCCCTTTAAGATCTCTTCTCTGGGAGTACCTGCTGCCATATGATCCTCCAGCTGGGACAGCCATACGGACAATGATATGACCGCACAGGTAGCAGAAATACTAGGCCTAAACATGGCCGCATTCATCTCTCAAGCCCTTCTGAGCAGGCTCATTTTTTTGGTCCATCGGGTCACGTAGTAACCCATGTCCTCAAACAGGAGTGATGACTTCTTTGAAATCCGAGCCACCGGTGCATCAACTTTCTGAGATTTATCCCAGAGGCTAGTATCAGCATCTGAAAATGGATACTTCCTTTTAAAAGGAATTTGAAATAGGAGAACGCTTTTCAGGGTCTTTCCATTCTTTTGCTATAAGTGATTTTAAATTGTGAATCGGGAAGACACTTTCTCTCTCCCAGACCTTGGAACATCTGGTCCTGAATAGATACACTCTTTTGTATCTTCCATGTTCATGGTGGTTCTTATAGCCTTTAAGAGACCCTGGGTGTCTTCTGGAAGAAATAAGGGTTCTTCTGAGGAGTCCAAGTCGTCACTAAAGGTAACCTGCCCCTCATCTAAATCCAGCTCGTATAACAGAGCTATGGGATGTAGAGGCCTGCAGGGATGAAAGCGGTAGCCTGGACAACACTGCTGCATTCACTTCTCCCTAATAATGCTCCGCATGGAGTCCAAAAGAGAGGGAGACTCTTCTGATACAATATTTTCAGTACATTTAGGGCATTCTTAGCCTTTGAGCAAAAAGATTCTCTGCAAATTGCGCATTTCCTGCGACCCAAATCAGCCCCAGGTGTCTTAGCGGTGGAGGTTCAACTCTCCTAAAAGTAATCAAATTTGCAAATTTAGTAGGATCCAAGACCATATAAAAATTCCACCAGCACCCAGGGTGAAAGAAAGGAACTACAACCCCCCCCCCCCCCCCCCTCCAACATAATCCACCGACAATTTTGAAAGGAGGCTTACCGGGTTGAGGGCGACTGAGACAGGATCCTTGGGCTTGTGGGCGGCTTCCAAATCCATAGGAGCCGACATCATGAAGAGCAGACGAGACACCGCAGAAAACAGGCTTTCCCGGCATGACGCTGACGTCATGATGCATGTGCAGACACGCGATGACGAACATCATGAGGTCATTGAGTCTGCGCCACCTGCAGCCAATAACGAGACTCCCCCAATCCTGACCTGGGAGTCTCTGCCCACAGAACGCTCCAATACAGATAGATCTTCCTTGCTTGAAGACCAGGAGCAAGCTACTAGAGCCCTGGGTTGCCTTCCGGCAAAGGACTTATGCCAAAGAGGCCCCCTATCCTCTGCACGGCCCTCCCAGAGACTAGGGAAGAGGCCAGGCCAAGCATATAAAATCCTGAAGCACACAGGAGGAGCTTCCATGCGGACAGGAAACACTGATTTAGGCAAGAAGGCCTTTAAACTCTACCCTCCTGTCAGTGCCGTTGGGGAGGCTCTGGGAAAAACCCCTCTTTTTATCAGAGGCCTTCTCATGAAAATAGTCAAGGACAGGGCCAAATAAGAATTACCCTCGACACGGAATGCCACAAAGCTTAACCTCCACCCGGATTATCTGCTTGATGCTGCCCATCAGAGACAGAGCTTCCTCCTCCATTAACTTGCTCACACAAGCCTGGCAAAGGTGGTTTCTTTTTACATATAGCACACCCCTTGTCGTTAGATCTGGAGACCTTCCTAAACTTCTTAGACACAGAAGATGACCCCCATGAGTAAACCACATGCACATAGGTGGATCACCCCTCTTACCCCACCACAGTACCGGCGTATCATTGGTGGTTTCTAATGCTTCTGCGCGCTTAGACTGCTCCATGTTCTGGATGACACTGGATCTTCCAAGTGGAGGAACTGTCCGCTTCTTCAGCCAGCAGGGCAGTGAGCTGGCTGGGCTTTTCTCACCCGGGTGCGCACATCGGCTCCCCCCCACTTCCGGCTTACAGGGATAGCTTCCCTCCACGGCGTTTGTGTGCACGCCACTTGCGGTGCTGACAGCCGGACATGCGACATGGCCGCAGAGGTCCGCAGCGTCAGGAAGGTGAAAAAAAACCCCTGGGCCGAGGAGCGGGGAGAAAGAGGCCCAGACTTAGCAGCAGCTCCTAAAGGAGACTTACGCTGCATGGGTAAGCCCTCCAAGACACTTTCAAACAGTCGGGGCGCCTGCAGCTCCATCTATCAACGGTTTCCGACTCCCTCCTGTCCCCTTAGGACAGGAAACAGAACTGGAGGTGGAGAGGGTGGTCCCCCTTTTAAAGCTGTTTCTGGTTCCCGCTTCAAGTCCTGAGGAGTAGGAGGCAGTCTTTCCATGGGTGCTGTCATAGGCGAGGGGGGGGGGGGGGGAACTGTTAACCCTTTGTGACAGAATTGTGCAATATTTTTTAATAAAGACCAATTGAAAATATGATTCTTAAACAATGAGTAAAATGCTAACAAAAATTGCCTCTAAAAGGTGTACAAAGCCTTTAAGTCTCTCCATAGTGCTTTCCTACCCTTGATTTACATCCTGGAGTATCGGCATGTGATTACCAACCTCAGTGCTGATAGGCAAACAGACCAGCAGGGGACTACTAAAGCACTTTATCTGAACTGCCAAGTATTACTAACTTGTGGTGTATCCAAGGTTTTGCTTATGTCAGACCTGTCAGCACATTTATGCTTTTTATAGAACATTAGACCCACTAAACTCATGTCCATTAGCTGTAGTGGACATATAGTTAATCTAGTCCAGGGGTCTCCAACCATTAAAAAACAACTCCCAGCATTACTGTTAGGGCATGCAGGAAGTTGTAGTTTTATTAAAGCTGGAGAAATGCTTGAGACCACTGGACTGGCCATTCAGTTCATAGGGGGGACAAACACTAGCAAGGTCATATTTTATATAAAATTATGTAAGTTTCAAAATTATAATTAAAGTACCTATCACTGCAGATTCAAGGTCTACAAAGACCGCTCTTGGGACATGTTTTCCAGCTCCTGTCTCACTAAAGAAGGTGTTAAAAGAGTCATCTCCTCCTCCAATTGTTTTGTCACTTGGCATCTGTCCATCAGGTTGGATACCATGCTCCAGGCAGTACAGCTCCCAGCAGGCATTACCAATCTGAACTCCAGCCTGTCCCACATGGATAGAAATGCATTCACGCTGTGGGAAAATAAAATGAAGTGTTTTCTAATCAATATAAGCAGTTACACAAAAAAGTTGTACTATGTTCAGTGCTGCAAGGTGTTTTTTTTATGCTCATTTATTAATATAACTTAAGAAGGGGGGACTTTGGAGTCCAAGTCCTGTTCGAACTTCAACAGCAGCTGCCATAATACAGGTTCTGGTGTGGCCGATTTTGCTCCATACCCTGGTTCTCTCTATATTTACAATCACGCCCCCTAAACAGTGGACGGCTGAATAGCATAGTTGCATATATGGAACTGAAGAGGGTGAACAGGGGTCCAGGAAAAACACACAAGTGCCAGACTCTTTGGAGTGGTTACTAGTCAGGTAATGGTGACCATCACTGGAGGGCACAACTGGTCCTTGGGAGTCTGTCCAGGCCCATTTAGCTGTGGCCACTCTACTGCTTCTGAAAGTCTAGCCATGGTGATGCATAGTATCACACCACCAGTTCTTTCTACCCTTGCAGATTATTAAAGGGGGTTGTCCCATCTTAGACATGGGGGGCATATATCGCTAGGATATACCTCCAATGTCTGATAGGTGTGGATTCCATCTCTGGGACCTGCACCCATATTTAGAACGGAGCCGGCAAAGTTCTGGAAAGCGCATGCCAGCCGCCCTACATTCATTCTTATGGGGGCGCCAAAAATAGCCGAGTGGCACACTCTGCTATTTTCCGAAGTCACATTGAAATAGGCGCACTGCGCAAGCACGGCCACCGCTCCATTCACTTTTATGGGGCTAACAGAAATAGCTGAGACAGTGCTCGGCTATTTTCGGCGCTCCCATAGGAATGAAAGGAGGGTGGCTGCGCATGCAGAGTGTGCCCTCTGGGACTTTGCGAGCTTCATTCAAGGTATAGGTGATAGTGGTCATTTGTCACTAACTGGCTGCAGCTTGAAATGTCCTCCATGTTGTCAGTGACTAGCAGCCCCTGTAGCTGTGCTAAAAACAAGTGGTGATACTCATTTTCTCCTCTGAAGCCTCCAGCCACACGCTCGGATCCTCCCACCCACATTGTCTTGGGTGTAGCAGCGATGTTTCATGCATATAGGTCACCACTTCTGCCAATCCGAGGCCTTGGCAACAATTAGCTGCACAGTCACCTGCGTGCATGGAACGTCACAGCTGCATCCAGGAAGATGGCATCAGGGACAGGGAGGAATGGAGTGTAGCACTGGACGAGACAAAGGAGAAGGGGCAAGTAATGTTTTTCGTTGTTATTTTAGCACATTTAAAGGGCCTGCCCGAGTTTTTAGCAAGCTGACAACCCCTGTAATTAAAGGCCACTTACTGCTGATGAACTGACAGGTCTGGTCTAACAATGCCTATGTTTGCTGCTTCTGCTAGCAGTTGGTTTTGCTATTTGAAGGTCATAATATTCCAAGTTAGTGCAACACATCGTTCACCTGAAGACTACAACTGCCACTCAATGGTTAAGTAGAAAATCACAGCACACTGCCACACCCTAAACTGGTCAGAAGCTGCACAAGCCAGATCTGAAGTCACATCCTGGAAGGTGTATGACAGGTGACGGCAAGCTAAAGCTCATGCGCAGGCTGCAAGCTAGAAACTTACATGGTTCTCAACTCTTCCACGTCATGTGACGTCAGGAGGTCCTTACGGGGCATGGCGTTTAGCAGCTACTGTGGGCGGGAGCTACGAGCTGGGCGAAGCCGGAAGCCTACAGCTCATTGGTCATTTACATACACGTCAGAAGGAGAAAGAACCGACACACTTCTCGACTCTCAACGGCCGCCATGTTCCACAGAAGATGCGAGTGAACGAGTACTAGAACAGCAACTCATGCCGCATTTGCCACACACAGACGCACACACCAGCTAAAACCTGATCTACTGGTCTCAGGACGGGACACTTGTAGTAGAAGTCAACTCGCCCATCACCCGAGAAGTAACATGTAGGGCGCCCGTCTCCACACCACAGTGTCACACTGACCGGAGACCGAGCTAGAACTCACTTGTCCCGTACCGGCCATTATACAGCTGACGTAAGACCAGAGAGCACATACATGGAAGCGCCCCGAAGAATAAATAAAGATACCGAACTTTTGGCACCAATTCCCTCTGCCCGGGCACACTTATTAACCCCATACTTCTACTACAGTCTTACCATGATTGTGATTTGTGAAGGTCCACACAACAACAAAGAAAGTTACAAATAAAAGGAAAGTAGAGACGTGGACAACCGGTCCGGCTCCGTTGACTGTAGACGCGCTACGGGTCTCCGCCAACACAGCAACTGGTAATTCCCGGCCAACAAGTTGCCTTTATAGCCGCTGTAAGGGCGTACGCAGCGCCTATTGGTCACCCGCGAAGAGCGCCCTAACGTGATTGGATAGAGAACGTTTGAATACGTTTCCCTGAGGAGCGATTGGTGGATTTGTACTGAGAGCAGGGAGTGACCGCTGTGCGGGTGACATTCCTGACAGCAGAGGGCTGCGGTGATAGACCTTCTCCTCACGGAGTGAACACTGTACAATCACGTGAAGAACGATTGTTGTCCTGTCACCAACTTAGAAAAAAACGGCAAGGAGGTCTTCTCAGCGTAGAAGAGACAAGTGCATCCATTCAGCTTCACCTAGGACTGTGACAGAATGTTCTAGAGCACATGCATAAAGCAGGTTACGTCCCAGTGGCCCCTGCCCGTTTTATAGGTGGTTGTATGAGGTAGCAAGCTGAAAAACATATTCTAAAAAGGTTTGGGCGACATTCACAACACAGTGAAAAATAATGGTCCTTACAAACGCTGTCAGTTTTTCATGTCCATTTTGCATCAGAGTGCGCATCCATTTTCTGGCTGTTTTGTATCAGTTTTTTAATAGCCGTTAAAAGCAGATTAATTTCATAGGTTCTCGTAGTGCCCCATGGACGGATAACGACGATCTGTTTTCTCTGACGCAATAGAAAACGGATCAGTCTCCATTGACTTTCAATGTAGTTCATGACGGACCCATCTTGGCAATGTTACAGATAATACAACCGGATCCGTTCATAACTGATGCAGACGTTGTATTATCAGTAACGGAAGCGTTTTTTGCTGAACCCTGCTGGATCCAATAAAAACGCTAGTGTGAAAGTAGCCTAAGCTAAGAGCTGACATGCAGTACATTACACAAAGTATTATTAGGGACATTTTACCAAAAAGGTAATTACTCCTTAACAATAGTACTTTATGTACCCAGCCAGATACTACAGGTATACAAAATAAAAACAGGCACTTACCATCTGGTATGAATGTTAAAATGACTAGTTTAATCAATAAAATAGAATTAGAAATGACAATAAAATAAAAATCGATAGTATGAACCCCTGACTTCTTATTTCCTGGATTGCTGCAATGTTGAGTTCGAAAATATATTATAGAAATATTTAAATAAATGTGCTTTGGTCATAGAACAAATAGTCGCTATGTGCTCCTTATAAAAATTGTATATAATATACAACTGTGAAAAACAACCATATGGTAAATGCATATTGGTGCTCCAAAGGTGTAGTCCCACACTTTGTGAATAAATAACAGAGTAATATCCAAAAAAAAGTAACATAAAAAATAAAAATTATGAAAAGATGTGCAAAAAAGTATCCAGGTAGTGATCAGTACCAATTGAATATTCGCAGTCAATTAAATGGCTTGTCAAATTTGTAATATACCTGGAGTTTCCCTGAGGGCTAGGTATTAGCTGTTGGGCTGGCGTCTGGGGCGTCCCCCTGATGCACAGCCTCTTACCTTACCCTTCCTACGATAGTCTTCAGATTGGATTCTTCTGTTTAGGCAGGCTAGGTTCTTCTGTCTTTACACTTATAGTAGCAGATAAAACGTGTGGTGTTCTCCAAGATCGCTGGTAAGTTGCAGTCTCTCTGGACTGTGTTGTGCGTGAGTCTCGGTGGTGAGTCAGGTGATGACGTTTTCGCTCTGCTGGATCTTTCAAGGGCTCAGTCTTTATAGTAAAAGATAATAAAAGATGATGATGTTGGATAGTTTGTATATAGTTTTAGGTGGGTAGTTTTCAATTACTGAAACAGCCAGACGCGTTTCGAGGTATCAGTTGGAAACCACTGAGGAAGAGGTTGATACCTCGAAACGCGTCTGGCTGTTTCAGTAATTGAAAACTACCCACCTAAAACTATACAAACTATCCAACATCATCATATTTTATTATCTTTTACTATAAAGACTGAGCCCTTGAAAGATCCAGTAGAGCGAAAACGTCATCACCTGACTTTCTCTACATCATGTGGAACATCACATGACAACGCTAATTTGCTGGGACACGTGAGACGCTGAGGCTCATGTACTGCAAGGTCCGGAGATCTTAGGGCAGGATCACGTGGGACGCCGGGACTCACGCACAACACAGTCCGGAGAAACTGCAACTTACCAGCGATCTTGGAGAACACCACACGTTTTATCTGCTACTATAAGTGTAAAGACAGAAGAACCTAGCCTGCCTAAACAGAAGAATCCAATCTGAAGACTATCGTAGGAAGGGTAAGGTAAGAGGCTGTGCATCAGGGGGACGCCCCAGACGCCAGCCCTACAGCTAATACCTAGCCCTCAGGGAAACTCCAGGTATATTACAAATTTGACAAGCCATTTAATTGACTGCGAATATTCAATTGGTACTGATCACTACCTGGATACTTTTTTCACTTTTTTTCTCATCTTTTCATCTTTTTTATATATATATTTTTTTATATTACTTTTTTGGGATATTACTCTGTTATTTATTCACAAAGTGTGGGACTACACCTTTGGAGCACCAATATGCATTTACCATATGGTTGTTTTTCACAGTTGTATATTATATACAATTTTTATAAGGAGCACATAGCGACTATTTGTTCTATGACCAAAGCACATTTATTTAACTATTTCTATAATATATTTTCGAACTCAACATTGCAGCAATCCAGGAAATAAGAAGTCAGGGGTTCATACTATCGATTTTTATTTTATTGTCATTTCTAATTCTATTTTATTGATTAAACTACGGTAGTCATTTTAACATTCATACCAGATGGTGAGTGCCTGTTTTTATTTTGTATACTTGTAACGAATTTGTGGATGATAGGGTGAATCATCTAAAAACAGAGCACCTTAACCACACCACCTTTAGCAAATGCTGACCGAGTGAAGGCGTATGCTCCACAGACAGGATCTGTTTTTTCTGGGTAATTGTTCTGATGGATCAGAGAATGGGGGAAATTAATCAGTGACGTCAACACAAACTTACTGCTGACACCCTCTTCACTCTGTTGGGGGGGGCTCTACTTGTATAAGCGTTTAGAACAGGTTCTGTAGACATCTATGTGGAATCAGCTGACGACGGTGTAAAAGGAGTGCACTTCTTCTTGACGCTAACATCGATCTGTAAGGCTGAGTTGATACTTGAGTTATTTGGTCAGTTTTGAAGTCAAAAGTGTGCAGTGATTCTAAGAGCGACACCTGTCATGTGCTTGTCATACGAACTCATAGTATTGTTTCACTACCAAAGCACACTCCCTATGCGTGTTATGCAAGGCACAGTGTTCTACACCACTATAAAGGCTCCCTGCAGCCCGGAAATAGTCTATTTTTTTACGTGATTCGCTGCAAATAAATTCGGATCGAATCAAATTTTTCCCAAAAATTCGGCGAACCAGCGGAATCGAATTTTTTAAAAATTCTCTAATCTCTATTAATTATGTATTTAATTTTTTTTCTTTCATTTTTTTTAATGAAAAAATGTGAATTAACACCTTCCTGATAAAGTCACACTGTTACACTGCAATGGATCGTTGTAGTAGGGTGCTACAACGATACCATGCACTGAGACCACTTTAGCTGGTCTCAGGCAGAGTTACTGTGACCAGGGCCGTCTTTGCCGCAGGGCAAAAGGGGCAGCTGCCCTGGGCCCAGTTGCTCCTGGGGGCCCCAGGGAGCTCCGTTTCCCGAGTCCTGACTCGCGACTCCCATTCACTATGCATCAGCAGTCTTCAGAACAACTTACAAGCGCTGCTTAGCAAGCACGTCGGCGCCCCGCTGTCACGTGGTAAAAGGGGGTGGGACTCACCGCAGCCTGGTGAGTGGTGCCACGGCGGAGCAGCCAGCAGCAGGGACTAAGTCTCCGGTCCGGAGCTAAAGGGATTGGGTGGTGAGTCACGGCCTCATGTGACCAGACCACCAGTGACTCACTCACCTTAGTACCTTACACAGCCAGACCTGCCACTGCCGCGCCAGGAGGGGAGGAGGTAGGTAAAGCAAAAAGCATGCATATTAACTTTATTTTATATTAGAAATTTAGACCGGTCAGGTCACCGAATTAATAATTAACCCCAGATCCATTCATAAATTAGTGGGGGATTATTATAGAGACAGACGGCCCCGGGAGACATAAGAGGTTGGGTTGGGTTCTCTCTGTCTGCTGCTGAACTGTGGCCTGGGGCCACCACCGGCCACATTTACTAATCTTTGCTCAGGGGGGCCCTCATGGTGTGGACTGGACTGGTCATTTTCACTAAAGAATATAGTTTAACCATTTATGTGCAAAAGAGAAAATAAGAAGTCAGCTCCAATCAGATATCTGCACATAGACCAAGAGTCTTGGTCTATGTGCAGATATCTGATTGGAGCTGACTTAGTGACTTATTTTTTTCTCTTTTGCACATAAACGGCTAAACTATATTCCTTAGTAAAAATAACCACTCCACACCACACCATGAGGGCCCCCCTGAGCAAAGGGTGACACCAGCCATAGCAACGCCACTGCCTCTATCTGTAAGTCGCTGGAGTGCACGGCAGGCTCGCTTTTCTGAAGGAAGTGGAACTGTGAACTGTCTGAACTCTGAATGGCTGTACAGTCAGTAGTGGCATGTGACACATGCGGCAATAATAATGTGTCTGCTGGCCTGCAGCCTGGTAAAGACCTGTGTCATGTCATGTGTGATGTGCATCCCAATTATGCCATACATACGTGTACAGATACTGGTCCTGTACTCCTGTGAGGCTGCAAGGCAGGGGTGTGGTGTGGACCACTCCTGAGACTGCGTGTGCTTAGGCCTCATGCACACGGCTGTTGTTTGGGTCCGCATCCGAGCCACCGTTTTGGCGGCTCGGATGCGGACCCATTCGCTGTGTGTTGTGGTGGAGGGCGTGATTGCATGCTAGGGTGTGTGAAGGTGGGATCCAGGGTGCCCAAGTAAATTCTTGCCCAGGGTCCAATCAATATTAAAGACGGCCCTGACTGTGACCACAGCTGTAGTGGGAAGTGGGAAAAAAATTCCAAAGGCGGTGGAATTAGAAAAAAAAAACGTAATTTAGCCACAGTTTTACAGGGTTTTTTTTTTATGGCGTTCATTATACGGTAAAACTGACTTGTGATCTTCATTCTCCAGTTTACGTTTTATAAAAAAAAATTGGTGGGAAGAAAAGCGACCAAAAATGGCAAATCAGCAATTTTCATTTTTTTTTTTTTTTGTTTCGCCTTTTTCCATATTGGATTAATATTTTCATATTTTGATAGTACCAGTGTTTAAAAAAAAAATTTTTTTTACATTTATTTATTTCTAAAAGCTTTATTTATTTATTTTCACACTTTTTTATAGTTCCCATAGGGAACTATAACAAGCAATCATTAGATTGCTATTCTCATAGACCCCAATGCATGATTTTACTGGTTTTCTATAGAGCCCTGTTACAGTCACTACAGGGGCTGCCGCACACAAGCTACGGGTCCTCCCCAGAGGCTTTCGGTAATTAGCGCGCTCAGATGCCGTGGTCAGGTTTGCCGTGGGTGCCTGCTGTATGAAACAGCAATCACCTGGTTTCTATGGCGCCCGCACTGCACTATCTTTTAAGACCTGACAAGTTACGTAATAGTACGGCACATGTCGGGAAAGGGTTAAGTTTCCAGTCCTCCCTTGGTGACCCTGTATATACACTGCTCAAAAAAATAAAGGGAACACAAAAATAACACATCCTAGTAGGGCTGCACAATATAGGAATTTTGTGCGATTGCGATTAGGGCCCTAAAAATTCCGATAACGATATGCGATATTTTAAGGGAATTGTGCTAGAGGTCTATTTGCTTGGATTTTCAAGGCAAAAGCACACAGAAATTACTGATAATGCTGAAATGTACACTGCTCAAAAAAATAAAGGGAACACAAAAATAACACATCCTAGATCTGAATTAATTAAATATTCTTCTGAAATACTTTGTTCTTTACATGGTTGAATGTGCTGACAAGAAAATCAAACAAAAATAAAAAAATGGAAATCAAATTTTTCAACCCATGGAGGTCTGGATTTGGAGTCACACTCAAAATTATAGTGGAAAAACACACTACAGGCTGATCCAACTTTGATGTAATGTCCTTAAAACAAGTCAAAATGAGGCTCAGTAGTGTGTGTGGCCTCCACGTGCCTGTATGACCTCCTTACAACGCCTGTGCATGCTCCTGATGAGGTGACGGACGGTCTCCTGAGGGATCTCCTCCCAGACCTGGACTAAAGCATCTGCCAACTCCTGGACAGTCTGTGGTGCAACGTGACGTTGGTGGATAGAGCGAGACATGATGTCCCAGATATGCTCAATTGGATTCAGGTCTGGGGAACGGGCGGGCCAGTCCATAGCATCAATGCCTTCGTCTTGCACGAACTGCTGACACACTCCAGCCACATGAGGTCTAGCATTGTCTTGCATTAGGAGGAACCCAGGGCCAACCGCACCAGCATATGGTCTCACAAGGGGTCTGAGGATCTCATCTCGGTACCTAATGGCAGTCAGGCTACCTCTGGTGAGCACATGGAGGGCTGTGCGGCCCTCCAAAGAAATGCCACCCCACACCATTAATGACCCAATGCCAAACGGTCATGCTGGAGGATGTTGCAGGCAGCAGAACGTTCTCCACGGCATCTCCAGACTCTGTCACGTCTGTCACATGTGCTCAGTGTGAACCTGCTTTCATCTGTGAAGAGCACAGGGCGCCAGTGGCGATTTTGCCAATCTTGGTGTTCTCTGGCAAATGCCAAACGTCCTGCACGGTGTTGGGCTGTAAGCACAACCCCCACCTGTGGACGTCCGGCCCTCATGGAGTCTGTTTCTGACCGTTTGAGCAGACACATGCACATTTGTGGCCTGCTGGAGGTCATTTTGCAGGGCTCTGGCAGTGCTCCTCCTGTTCCTCCTTGCACAAAGACGGAGGTAGCGGTCCTGCTGCTGGGTTGTTGCCCTCCTACGGCCTCCTCCACGTCTCCTGATGTATTGGCCTGTCTCCTGGTAGCGCCTCCATGCACTGGACACTACGCTGACAGACACAGCAAACCTTCTTGCCACAGCTCGCATTGATGTGCCATCCTGGATAAGCTGCACTACCTGAGCCACTTGTGTGGGTTGTAGACTCCGTCTCATGCTACCACTAGAGTGAAAGCACCGCCAGCATTCAAAGGTGACCAAAACATCAGCCAGGAAGCATAGGAACTGAGAAGTGGTCTGTGATCACCACCTGCAGAACCACTCCTTTATTGGGGGTGTCTTGCTAATTGCCTATAATTTCCACCTGTTGTCTATCCCATTTGCACAACAGCATGTGAAATTGATTGTCACTTGATTGTTGCTTCCTAAGTGGACAGTTTGATTTCACAGAAGTGTGATTGACTTGGAGTTACATTGTGTTGTTTAAGTGTTCCCTTTATTTTTTTGAGCAGTGTACTATTTTTCACTGTTGTGTGAATGAAGCCAACCTACATATTTATTTTTCAATGGACGCCTTGCCTTTGTGCCATTAGATGACGGATAAAATATTTAGAAATATATATTCTAGGAAAAACTGTGAAAATGACGATTTTTTTTTTATATTTTTCCTTTCTTATCAATGTTTTTTCTGTTACATAAGTTTTAAGACAAAACATTTCTAAAACCATAAAAATGGATGCTATTTGAGCAATTATCTACTGGCTGGGCTCACTGCATACCTTCAAAAGAATAGAGCACATTTTGGATTTTGGCAGCCTGTTTTTCTATTGCTGCTTCTACGGTACTGAACCCTCTTCATAATGACTTTTATATGTTGACCCCCTATGGTGTTTATCTTGGAGAAATTTGGACATTTTAAGTTTTTTTATTTTTTTCTAAATGAAAAAAATATGTGTGTATATTTTATGCTAAATATAACTAAAATAAATACCTAGATTTTGACATAAAAAAAAAAAAGGAAAAAATTTTATTAATGGAAAATGGGTAAAATTGTGCATGTGCGTGTACACAGTCTGCTATATTATTGCTAATACTAGTAACTATAGTGTAGCTATAACTTTTGTTTACTTTATTTCAATTTGACATTTTTTATTATTAAAATTCTAATATTTAGAGAGGGCTCACCTGCTACTCAAGAATGGTATGGGTGCACCTGCAAGGAGGATTCACCCAATCCTCTAAAATAATTAAGGAAAAAATTCAAAATAGTAGGGCACACCACCACTTGATGCCACACGGAGAGTTGATATAAAGATATTTATTTATTAAATCGTAACATATAGTGTTTAATCATTGTGACATATAATGTTAAAATTTACTAAAACACATAAATTAAAATTATTACTATAAAATTCCTAAAACACAGTCATCAATAGTGTAATCTGCTGGGTTATAAACGAAATCTTATATGCAACAGTCTCTCCTAAGGGTTAATTGACCCAAATGGTATCCCAGGAGGGGATAATGTACATGGAAGACTCGATCCGATAATCGGATATAGTATTTAAAGATAGTCACTTGTATTTATTGTGGTTTAGTTGCCACTTCTCCTAATCGCAGTAATACCGCACATAAGTCGTTGCCTAGTTGCAGAAATAGACCGGAATAGTTTTTACTCACTGTTTTTGGGTAATGCCGGTTTTGTTATATCACTCGTGGCGTCCCATGTGTAGTGAAGATCTTTTGTAGGTTGCGGTATGATGCGGTTTTAACTTGCTGCAGAAATGGTGAAAAAACTTTCGGGATCCTCGGTGATTATATGTAGCTGTGCTGTCTTGGAGACCACCTGCAAACAAATACCTTCTGCGCTGTTTGTTCGTAGTACGCAGGGTTGGTTTTCACCAGGAACATAGATCTCAGCGAGGAATGACAGGTATCCAGCTTTTCTTTATAACGAAACACAGATTCACCGATCCCTTTCTTGAAGCGCTTATTCTCCTCCGGTTCTGTACTTTTATATCATGGGATTAATTACCATACGCGTTTCGGAGTGGGCTACGACTCCTTCAGTGGCTGAATTTCCCATGGGAATGGTCTGTCTTTATATACCTATACAGGTGTGGTTTTAATTAATTGGCTTATGCTGTGTATAGGAAGTGACGTGGATTTCCTTTTAAAGTTCATGATGACAGGCTGTATATTTTCGGTCATTTAAAAAACGTTTATTTCTTATATTAAAAAAAGTATATTAAATCACTAAAGATAAAGTAATAGGTCACTTAATTCCCCAATTTCCTCAGATCACTTTCACTAAAGCACCTAATTTAGCACTTATGGTAGCACCTACAATCCCAAAAAGAAATAAAAATAAAGTAGGTTTGTCCATACAAGAATGGACAAATACCACAGGTTTTTTTCGGTGCGGTAAATGTATGGGGTGTAAGAATACGACATTCCCCAAAAAAACATCTATAGTAAAATCCATGACAAACTCTTATGAACACACGATCAAAGACTTTCTTACGTGTAATTCTAACAGTGTTATTTACATTATACAATGCCCCTGCAAAAGACAATATGTGGGGAGAACTAAAAGACAACTTAAAGTCCATATAGCCGAACATATTTCGAACATAAAGAAGGGGTATGATAAACATACCTTGTCAAACCACTTCAAAACTACACACAACCAAAATCCAAAGGGACTTATCTTTTCAGCTCTTGAAAAGGTAGAAACAGATTGGAGAGGCGGAGATCATATTAAAAGAATGTCGAGAATTGAATCAAGACATATCTTTGATTTCAATACCCTGCTACAGGATTAAATGCAGAAATAGAAATATATGGGTTCCTGTGATTCATTCGGGTGGGGGGGCTCCGCACCAGGGAGAGACCCGTGAGTTATTAAATTCCTCCAGGTCCTCCCCTGGTGAGTAGCCTTCCCACTACGTACTTCACTCCGTACCTCATTCCGAGATTTTTGCTTTTATTTGGAAGAAATTATGTACAAAATTATATACAAATATATCATTTTAATATCTTTCTCCAAATTTGGAAAACCCAATTCGTAATTAATATAATAAATATAGGTGTTTTTGACATAATTACAATTTTTTTTTTATATATTTTATATTTTTATATATTTTATATATTTATTGTATATAATTACTGTAAATCTGTGGGATTTAATAAATGCCCAGCAGTATTAATATGGATAGAGAATTGAAATATAGTGAAAACGCAATATGAACATTTACCGCATCAAAAACCGCAGATTTAACGCATAGCGGGCGACATATGTATTTCTACCCTCTATCCACGGCTCTGCATTATTAATACTATAAAATATGGAATTTATATGGTATAAACACTATAAAATATGTATATGGTACAGACTCTGAGTTAGTCTATATTAAAGCAACCGTATATAAATGTGATTTTTTGATTGATATACTCTTGATATTCGTCTTCAGATCTAATCTAAATATTTTATAATATATTTGAAATATAAGGTGATATATAGACATATATATATTCATAGTGATTTAATATACTTTTTTTAATATAAGAAATAAACGTTTTTTAAATGAGCGAAAATATACAGCCTGTCATCATGAACTTTAAAAGGAAATCCACTTCACTTCCTATACACAGCATAAGCCAATTAATTAAAACCACACCTGTATAGGTATATAAAGACAGACCATTCCCATGGGAAATTCAGCCACTGAAGGAGTCGTAGCCCACTCCGAAACGCGTATGGTAATTAATCCCATGAGATAAAAGTAAAGAACCGGAGGAGAATAAGCGCTTCAAGAAAGGGATCAGTGAATCTGTGTTTCGTTGTAAAGAAAAGTTGGATACCTGTCATTCCTCGCTGAGATCTATGTTCCTGGTGAAAACCAACCCTGCGTACTACGAACAAACAGCGCAGAAGGTATTTGTTTCCAGGTGATCTCCAAGACAGCACAGCTACATATAATCACCGAGGATCCCGAAAGTTTTTTCACCATTTCTGCAGCAAGTTAAAACCGCATCATACCGCAACCTACAAAAGATCTTTCTGCAGCAAGTTAAAACCGCATCATACCGCAACCTACAAAAGATCTTCACTACACGTGGGACGCCACGAGTGATATAACAAAACCGGCATTACCCAAAAACAGTGAGTAAAAACTATTCCGGTCTATTTCTGCAACTAGGCAACGACTTATGTGCGGTATTACTGCGATTAGGAGAAGTGGCAACTAAACCACAATAAATACAAGTGACTATCTTTAAATACTATATCCGATTATCGGATCGAGTCTTCCATGTACATTATCCCCTCCTGCGATACCATTTGGGTCAATTAACCCTTAGGAGAGACTGTTGCATATAAGATTTTGTTTATAACCCAGCAGATTACACTATTGATGACTGTGTTTTAGGAATTTTATAGTAATAATTTTAATTTATGTGTTTTAGTAAATTTTAACATTATAAGTCACAATGATTAAACACTATATGTTACAACGATTTAATAAATAAATATCTTTATATCAACTCTCCGTGTGGCATCAAGTGTTGGTGTGCCCTACTATTTTGAATTTTTTATTATTACTTTTTTTTTTATTATGTATTGAATTTTTTAGTTTTTATTTTATTTTTTTAATGAAAAAATGTTTATTAACACCTTCCCGATAAAGTCACACTGTTACACTGCAATGGATCATTGTAGTAGGGTGCTACAACGATACCATGCACTGAGACCGCTTTAGGCTACTTTCACACTCTACTTTCACACTACTTTAACATAGCCAAGACGGATCCGTCTTGAACACCATTGAAAGTCAATTGAGGATGGATCTGTTTTCTATTGTGCCAGATTGTGTCTGTTTGGCTCAGTTTCATCAGACGGACACCAAAACGCTGAAAGCAGCATTTTGGTGTCCGCCTCCAAAGCGGAATGGAGTCGGAATGGAGCCAAACTGATGCATTCTGAGTGGATCCTTTTCCATTCAGAATGCATTAGGGCAAAAAGAATCCATTTTGGACCGCTTGTGAGAGCCCTGAACGGATCTCACAAACGGTAAGCCGAAACGCCAGTGTGAAAGTAGCCTTAGCTGGTCCCAGGCAGACTTACTGTGACCACAGCTGTCTATTGACAGCGCAGTCTCAGTGATTTGCAGCACCACGGGGCGCTGGCATTTCTCAATGTAATCCAACACTTTTATATCTCAGATTGTGGTTAAGAGCTTACTGACACAACATATAAAGTCATGAAGCGGTAAACAAGTGGTAAAAATGTACACAGCGAAACTCAGGCACATTAACCCCTTCAGGACAAAGCCAGTTTTCACCGTAAGGACCAGGTCGATTTTTGCAAAGCTGAGATATATCAGTTTATGTGGTAATAACTTTTGAATGCATTTACTTATCCAAGCTATTAACACAGTAACATAGTTTATAAGGCCGAAAAAGGACATTTGCCCATCCAGTTCGGCCTGTTATCCTGCAAGTTCATCCAGAGGAAGGCAAAAAAAAAAAACTGTGAGGTAGAAGCCAATTTTTCCTATCGCCCATGACAGCACCACCGGAGAGAGGAGGATCCGCCCCACAGAGACAGGAAACCTGCAGAATAAAATGGGCGGACACTCTCCTCCCCTTCAGTGTGGTTTCCTGTCTCTGATGGGAAGCCTGCAGCGTACGGTGTACATGGATCCTTCCCTCTGGTGGCTCTCCCCTACTAACCTGCGAGTCCCTGGTAAGTTTGGCGGCATCCGGTGGTGCGCTAAGGGCAGGCAGAGGCACAGCTGAGCTCCGGAGGGGGCGGTCAGTGTGCGGGAGCTCTGGAGACGCGGGCAGCATCATTGTATGTGAACAGGCCGTGGAGCGCTCCTGAAGTCACTGACCAGCTTCAGTGCACCAGCGGTGACGTCATCTTCAAGCGCCCTATGAGTAGAGCGCGAGTTTCATCGGCCGGCGTCTCCTTTCTGACCTGGGCTGAACTTCTACCCTGCAGGTATGGAAGATGACAAGCTTTCTGAGGAGCCTACTGTCCCTCCTGCTCCAGTTAGGCACAAAAAAGTAGTTTCTAAAAAGAAGAATAAGGAGTGCGCCTTATGCAGAGTGGGGTTATCTTCTGACTGGGATAAGGAAACGTGCCAGCCCTGTATAGATAAGACGGTGGCTGAGGAATCCCCCTCTTTTTACAAGTGCCTGCAAGCATTAGTCCGCTCAGAAGTTAACGCATCCCAGGCTGCCAAAAAACAGCAAAGACCTAAGCGTAGAGAGTGCTCTAGGGCACCCCCTTCGTCAGAAGAGGGGGAGGCCCCTTCTTTGGTATTTGGGCCCTCTGATGTTTCATCTCAGACCTCTTCTGGGGAGGAAGAAATGGGGGGAGACCCTGCTTCCCTGTAGACCATGGGCATAGAGGAAACTTGGGAACCCCGCTCATTTCAAAATATTATGTTTGGGGGGTTGGAATACAGACAACATGGTACCTTCCCAGTACATAAAAATGTGTCTGCTTTAATAAAAGGAGAGTGGAAAAAACCCAATAAGAGGGTATTTATATAAAAAAATCTTAAACGTAAATATCCTTTTAAAGATGAAGATTCTGCCTCTTGGGATAAGGCGCCTAGAATTGATGTGGCTATATCCAAGGTCTCCAGGAAGACGGCCCTACCATTTGAGGACACAGGAATATTAAAGGACCCTCTGGATAAAAAGGCAGATGCCTTTCTTAAAGGGGCTTGGGAGGCATCGACCTCCTCCTTTAGGCCCAGCATAGCCTCCACTTGCATGGCCTGGTCTCTTATTGTCTGGTTAGCCGAGCTAGAGTCTCAGTTAAAAAATAGGTGCCCCCAGGAACAGTGGCGTTGCCAGGGCTGGTGTCACCCGGTGCGGTAGAAAATGGTGTCAGCCCCCCATTTTTTAGCCATATATGGGGGCTATGGTGTGCTACTGCCATAGGGGGCATCCGTTAGCTCAGCAGACCCCCCTAGCAGTCAGAGCCTGGTCTCGGGAGGGGCACTTCCAGATTATTTTCTGTCCGCTGCCACAAAACAATGGTGCTTATAGAACAGACTACACAGTGTAGCGGTATACTGTATATTGTGGGGCTCAGTGTAGCGGTATACTGTATATTGTGTGGCACAGTGTATGCTATATGTGTATAACAAACATATTCCACATGAAAACTTACAATTACTTGACTTGGCCCTTGGGGATCTCGGACGCCACTTCAACACTTGGCCGGGGGGCTCGGTGGAGCTGATGTGTTTTTTCCTAATGAGAAAGATTTCATAATAAGGATTTGGAGAAGGGGCAGAGGGATAGCAGAGCAGGGAGAGGCTGGTGCTGCTACTAGGGGGTCATACCATGGGGGAGTAATAAAGCCCACCATAATGCCCCCCCCAGTAGAAATAATTCTCCTTATAATGTGACAGTGCAAAAATACCCCCTTGTAATTCCCCCAGTTGAGCTAATGTCCCCATAGTGCCCCCATAATGTGTCAGTATAAAATACCCCTATATAGTGCCCCCAGTAAATTCCCCCATAGTGCTCCTCTCCCCCCTTCCTGCTAGTGCCCCCCATAATGTACCAGTATAAAATGCCCCATATATAGTGCCCCAGTAGATGCCCTCAGTGTCCGGCCTCTGATAGGCTGCCGGCCTAGTGTCCCCCATAATGCCCCCCAATAATGTGCCAGTAAGTGTCCCCATAGATGCCCCCCCCATCATGTGCCAGTATCAAGTTCCTCTCTCCTCCCCCCCCCCACATGTCCCAGTATCATAGTGCCATCTACCCCCCCAATGTGCCAGTATCAAGTGCCTCTCTCCTTCCCACCCCCCATGTGCCAGTATCATAGTGCCAACCCCCCCCATGTGCCAGTATCAAGTGCCTCTTTCTTCCCCCCATGTCCCAGTATCATAGTGCCATCTCCCGCCCCCCCCCCATGTGCCAGTATCAGGTGCCCACCCCCCATGTGCCAGTATCATAGTGCCAAACCCCCCCATGTGCCAGTATCAAGTGCCTCTCTCTTCCCCCCATGTCCCAGTATCATAGTGCCATCTACCACCCCCCAAAAAAAGGGCCAGTATCAAGTGCCAACCCCCTCCCCACGTGCCAGTATCAAGTGCCTCTCTCCTCCACCCCCATGTCCCAGTATCATAGTGCCATCTCCCCCCAAAAGTGCCAGTATCAAGTGCCTCTCTCCTCCCCCCCCCCCCCCAAAAGTGCCAGTATCAAGTGCCTCTCTCCTCCCCCCCATGTGCCGGTATCATAGTGCCATGCCATCTCCCCCCCCCAAAAAAGTGCCAGTATCAAGTGCCTCTCTCCTCCCCCCAAAAAGTGCCAGTATCAAGTGCCTCTCTCCCCCCATGTGCCAGTATCATAGTGCCATGCCATCTCCCCTCCAAAAGTGCCAGTATCAAGTGCCTCTCTCCTCCCCCCCAAAAAGTGCCAGTATCAAGTGCCTCTCTCCTTCCCCCACATGTGCCAGTATCATAGTGCCATGCCATCTCCCCCGCAAAAGTGCCAGTATTAAGTGCCTCTCTCCTCCCCCCCATGTGCCAGTATCAAGTGCCTCTCTCCTTCCCATCCCCCATGTGCCAGTATCATAGTGCCAAACCCCCCATGTGCCAGTATCAAGTGCCTCTCTCTTCCCCCCCATGTCCCAGTATCATAGTGCCATCTCCCGCCCCCCCATGTGCCAGTATCAGGTGCCAACCCCCCTCCCCCTGTCACGGAACCATGAACCAGACGTACAACAAGAGATAAGTGAAAATAAGAAGGCTTTATTGAAAATAAAGCTGTAAAGCAAAAGTCCAAACGAATGGTGAAACCGAAGCAGAGTCTTTGAGAGGCCAGAGATCAGGAACCAGAAGGGTAGTCAGACGAAGCCAGGATCAGGAACCAGCAGGGTAGTCAGACGAAGCCAGGATCAGGAACCAGCAGGGTAGTCAGACGAAGCCAGGATCAGGAACCAGAAGCAGCAGCAGTCTTAGAAGCATGTGAACACAGGAGGACCAAGCAAGGAACTGAAGCCACAGACCTCCTATATATATGAGCTAGGCATCCAGCTCCTCCCAGTGGGAAGGAGGAGCCGCAGGGTGGAAGGCTACAAGAAACCCAGAAACCAAGATGGCCGCCAGCACATGTCAAACGAAGGAGAACAGCAAGAAGGTAAGACCATGACAGTACCTCCCCCTCAAGGGCCCCTCCTCCGCGGAGCAAAAAACGGTTTCTGAGGGAAGCGTGCGTGGAAGGCTCGGAGCAAGGCAGGAGCATGGACATCTGCGGAGGGAACCCAGGAACGCTCCTCTGGACCATAACCACGCCAATGGACCAAAAACTGCACCCGACCGCGGACCAGGCGTGAGTCCAGGATATTGCTCACCTCATACTCCTCATGATTGCCCACTCGGACCGGACGAGGCCGAGGAACCGAGGAAGTGAAACGATTACACACCAGTGGCTTCAACAGGGAGACATGAAACACGTTACAGATCCGCATGCCAGGAGGAAGCGCAAGGGCATAGGCTACCGGGTTTACCCTGCGAAGCACTCGGAAGGGACCAACAAAGCGAGGCGCCAGCTTGGGAGTGGGCACTCGAAGGTTGAGGTTGCGTGTGGACAACCATACACGGTCTCCGACCTGGTAGGAAGGAGCAGGCGCTCGTCTGCGATCAGCCTGGAGACTCTGGCGCTGCGCAGAGGCCTCAAGGGACTTCTGGATCTGTACCCAAGAAGCACGTAGGACGGAAAGGTGATCCTCCACAGCCGGAATATCCTGGGGAGAGAATACCTCCGGTAACACGGCAGGTTGGAACCCATAATTGGCCATGAAGGGAGACGTCCCAGAGGAAGAGTTCACCGCCGTGTTCCTGGCAAACTCAGCCCAAGGCAGGAGGTCAACCCAATTGTCTTGGTGATCGGAGACATAGCAACGAAGGAATTGCTCCAAGGCCTGATTGGATCGTTCTGCGGCCCCATTGGACTGAGGGTGGTAGGCCGAGGAGAAGGAGAGATGAATCCCCAACTGGGAGCAAAAGGCGCGCCAGAACCTGGACACAAACTGACTCCCCCGATCCGACACAATCTCCTTGGGCAAACCGTGCAACCGGAAGACCTCCCTGGCAAAAATCGTGGCCAACTCTTGTGCAGAGGGTAACTTCTTGAGAGGAACACAGTGGCACATTTTGGAAAACCGATCCACAATCATGAGAATGACCGTATGGCCTCGGGATGCAGGGAGGTCCACAATGAAATCCATCCCCAGGTGTGACCATGGGCGCTCCCCGGTGGCTATGGGTTGCAGAAGGCCCAACGGAAGGTGCCGAGGGGACTTACTCTGGGCACAAACGGAGCATGCCGCTACATATGCGGCGATGTCGGAACGTAGGGAAGGCCACCAGAACAGACGTGAAACAGCCCAGGACAGCTGATTCTTTCCAGGATGCCCCGCGGTCTTGGAGTTATGGTAGGTTCGCAACAACCGAGTGCGCAACTCCTCAGGCACAAAACATCTGCCGTTGGGTCTCCCAGAGGGAGCACCAGATTGAGCCGCCAAAATCTGCTCACCCAGGGGAGAGGTCAGGCTGGTGCGAATGGCGGCCAGGATCTGATTCGGAGGTATGACCGAAGTCGGAATCGACTCCTCCCTGGACAGCTCGGAGTACTGCCGTGATAGGGCATCCGCCCTGATGTTCTTGGAACCGGGTAGGTAGGAGACCACGTAATTAAAACGTGACAAGAACAGAGCCCATCTGGCCTGACGTGGTGTCAATCTCTTGGCCTCAGAAAGGTAGGTCAGATTCTTATGGTCCGTCAGGATGAGAACCGGAACCACCGAACCCTCGAGCAAGTGCCTCCATTCTTTAAGGGCCTGCACGATGGCCAATAACTCCCTGTCACCAATCTGATAGTTGCACTCCGCGGAAGACAGTTTCCGGGAGTAAAACCCACAAGGAAGCAGAGGACCCTCTGGTGTTCTACGCTGAGACAGAAGGGCGCCTACTCCCGTCTCAGACGCGTCCACCTCGAGGACAAAGGGCAACCCAGGGTTGGGATGCGACAGAATCGGAGCCGACACAAAAGCGGACTTTAGGGCCTCAAAAGCTCGGATGGCCTCGAGCGGCCAGACCTGGGAATTACTGCCCTTCCTGGTCAGATCCGTGAGAGGCTTGGCCAGCATGGAAAAGTCCCTGATGAACTTCCGATAATAATTGGCGAAGCCCAAAAAGCGCTGCAGGGAACGAAGACCACTGGGCTGGGGCCACTGTAAGACAGCCGAAACCTTCTCAGGATCCATGGAGAACCCCTCAGCGGAAATGATGTAACCTAAGAAGGTTACCTGGGATCGGTGAAATTCGCATTTCTCAAGCTTACCGAACAGCTTGTTCTCTCGTAACCGTTGCAACACTCGTCTGACATCCAGAATGTGGGCCTCCATGGATTCAGAAAATACCAAGATGTCATCCAAATAGACCACCACACACTGCTGCAACAGGTCACGGAAAACATCGTTGATGAATTCCTGAAAGACTGCGGGCGCATTGCACAACCCAAAGGGCATAACCAAGGATTCATAATGACCGGTCCTGGTGTTAAACGCGGTCTTCCACTCATCGCCCGCCTTGATCCTTACCAGGTTATATGCTGCCCTCAGGTCGAGTTTGGTAAAGACCGTGGCCCCTTTAAGGCGATCGAACAGCTCGGAAATCAAGGGTATCGGGTAAGCGTTCTTGATCGTGATGCGATTGAGACCCCTGTAATCGATGCAAGGCCTCAACTCACCGCCCTTCTTTTTCACAAAGAAAAATCCAGCCCCTGCCGGGGACGAGGATTTGCGAATGTGTCCGCGTGAAAGCGCCTCCCTCACGTACTCCTCCATGGCCTCATTCTCCGCTACCGACAGTGGATAGACTTTGCCACGAGGAGGAACGGCACCAGGTTGTAACTCTATGGCACAATCGTATGGGCGGTGCGGAGGTAGGGCAACCGCGCGCACCTTATCGAATACATCCCGGTACTCCTCGTATTCAGGAGGCAACAGGGAGTCCGAGGAAGTACACAGCAACTTGACAGACCCATGGATGCAACTAGCCCCACACTGCGGTGACCACGAGAGGATCTCGGCCGATCTCCAATCGAAAGTCGGATTATGCTTCTGGAGCCAGGGGTACCCCAAGACCACCGAGTAGTGTGGAGACGAAATAACCTGGAGGCAGACCGACTCTCTGTGAACGGCACCAATGGCTATCCCCACTGGAAGGGTCTCATGAGTCACGTGTGACGACAGAAGGGGTCTGCCGTCTATCGCCTCAAGAGCCAGTGGGGAACCTCGAGCCTGCAGAGGAATGGAATTGGCGGCAGCGAACACACTATCAATGAACAAACCACCAGCACCAGAGTCCACCAACGCCTGGGTCGTCACCGAGCCCCCGACCCAGGAGAGGACAACAGTGATCAGTGGTTTGTCAACACGGGAAACCGGGGACGAGGAGACTCCACCCAAGATCTGCCCCCGACAGGATCTCAGGTACGAGCGTTTCCCGGACGGTTCGGACATGCCAACTGAAAATGCCCACCGAGACCACAGTACATGCATCGGCCCTCGCGTCTCCGGAGTACCCTCTCCCCCTCGGACAGGCGAGCAAACCCCAGCTGCATAGGTTCACCCCCAGACAAGTCATCCCCAGGAGGCGTGGGAGGAGAGGGAGGCACGGGTGGGACAGCAAACGTAGGCGCCAATCTGTTAGAAGACCTCCGCAGGCTCTCCTTAAAGGAAGGTCTCTCCCTGAGTCTGGTGTCAATCAAAATCAGGAAAGAAATAAGAGACTCGAGCTCCACTGGTAGGTCCTTAGCTGCAACCTCATCCTTCAAGGCATCCGAGAGACCATGAGAGAAAGCAGCGACCAGAGCCTCATTATTCCAGCCCACCTCTGCTGCCAGGGTACGAAACTCAATGGCGTATTCAGCTACGGATCGTGAACCCTGTCTGATGGACATAAGGAGCTTCGCAGCAGAGGCAGCACGAGCCGGCACATCGAATACCTTCCGAAGAGAAGCAACAAAACCGGAAAACTCGGCAAGCACCGGATTGTTGTTCTCCCATAAAGGGCTGGCCCAGGCCAAGGCCTTGTCCGAGAGCAGCGAGATCAAGAAGCCCACCTTTGATCTCTCAGTAGGAAAGGCATGTGGCAGCAACTCGAAATAAATGCCCACCTGGTTAAGGAAACCTCGGCTCTGAGTTGGCTCTCCCCCAAAGCGCTGTGGAAGAGGGGCAGAACCGGTCATACCCCGAAACACCGCAGGCGCAACAACAGGTGTCGGGGTAGACTCTGGCGCAACAACCGGAGTGGCAGTAGGAGCGACAACCGACCCATCGGCAACGGGAGCGAAATGAGCCGTGCGTTCAAGCAGGGTTTGCAACGCCACAGCGAACCGACCCAACAGGTGATCCTGCTGATCAAGTCTGGCAACCAGCATGGGTAGCGAGGATGGCCCTGTACCGTCAGAACTCATGGCTTGGTCCTAATGTCACGGAACCATGAACCAGACGTACAACAAGAGATAAGTGAAAATAAGAAGGCTTTATTGAAAATAAAGCTGTAAAGCAAAAGTCCAAACGAATGGTGAAACCGAAGCAGAGTCTTTGAGAGGCCAGAGATCAGGAACCAGAAGGGTAGTCAGACGAAGCCAGGATCAGGAACCAGCAGGGTAGTCAGACGAAGCCAGGATCAGGAACCAGCAGGGTAGTCAGACGAAGCCAGGATCAGGAACCAGAAGCAGCAGCAGTCTTAGAAGCATGTGAACACAGGAGGACCAAGCAAGGAACTGAAGCCACAGACCTCCTATATATATGAGCTAGGCATCCAGCTCCTCCCAGTGGGAAGGAGGAGCCGCAGGGTGGAAGGCTACAAGAAACCCAGAAACCAAGATGGCCGCCAGCACATGTCAAACGAAGGAGAACAGCAAGAAGGTAAGACCATGACACCCCCCCAAGTGCCAGTATCAGGTGCCAACCCCCCTCCCCCCATGTGCCAGTATCAAGTGCCTCCCGCTCCCCCCATGGCAGTAACAGTCGGGTATTAAAAAAAAAAAAAAAACACTTCTACTTACCTCCATGTCAGCCTCTTCCTGTGTCCTGCCCAGTATGTCCATATATGGAGTCAGTGCTTGTGTATTCTAATTTAGCCTGTATTTCAGAAAAGTTTCTGCTGGGATTCGAACCCATGACCTTCTGTATCAGAGGCAAAGCACTTAACCACACAGCCATAAGATCTGCCTTGCTACTGACTGAAAAAATATGAGACTTCTACTGTTATAGCTGGCTAAGTGTACATCTATACACATGACAGCTGCCCTAACACACCCAGCTCTGCTATATCTCTATATATGATAGCTGCCCCAGCACACCCAGCTCTGCTACATCTAATACACATGACAGCTGCACCAGCACACTCAGCTCTAATATATCTCTATATATGACAGCTGCCCCAGCACACCCAGCTTTGCTACATCTATATATCTAAGTATTGCTATACCAGTGTGCTGGTGCAGCTGTCATGTGTATTAGATGTAGCAGAGCTGGGTGTGCTGGGGCAGCTATCATATATATAGAGATATAGCAGAGCTAGGTGTGCTGGGACAGCTGTCATAGTGCCACCCCCCCCCCCCTTCCAAAAAAAAGTGCCAGTATCAAGTGGCTCTCTCCCCCCCAAAAAAAACACACCCAGCGCTGCTATATCTCTACATCTAATACACATGACAGCTGCCCAAACACACCCATCTCTGCTACATCTATACACGACAGCTGCCCCAGCACACCCAGCCCTGCTATGTCTATATATCTCTAAGTATTGCTATACAGTAGATAGATATATAGAGATATAGCAGGGCTGAGTGTGCTGGGGCAGCTGTCATGTGTATAGATGTAGCAGAGCTGGGTGTGTTTGGGCAGCTGTCATGTGCATAGATGTAGCAGAGCTGGGTTTGCTGGGGCAGCTGTCATATATAGAGATATAGTAGAGCTGAGTGTGCTGGTGCAGCTTTCATGTGTATTAGATGTAGCAGAGCTGAGTGTGCTGGGACAGCTGTCATATAGAGATATAGCAGTGCTGGGTGTGTTGGGGCAGCTGTCATGTGTATAGAGGTACACTTAGCCAGCTATAACAGTAGAAGTCTCATATTTTTTCAGTCAGAAGCAAGGCAGATCTTATGGCTGTGTGGGTAAGTGCTTTGCCTCTGATACAGAAGGTCGTGGGTTTGAATCCCAGCAGAAACTTTTCTGAAATACAGGCTAAATTAGAATACACAAGCACATATATGGACATATAGGGCGGGACACAGGAAGAGGCTGCATCGCATCGCTGACAGAAGGTCGTGGGTTCGAATCCCAGACACATCCTTCCCTCTCCTGAGGACGGCAATACAAATGACTCGTAAATGCCGGCCCTGCTGGTGTCACTCCATCAATGGTGTCACCCGGTGCGGTCCGCACCCCCCGTACCCCCCTTACAACGCCACTGCCCGGGAAGATATCTTGACCTCCCTCCTTACGATTAGGAAGTCAGCCGACTTTCTGGCGGATGCCTCTGCTGACTCAGTTAGATTGGCAGCCAGATCGGCAGCTTTATCTAACTCAGCGCGCAGAACGCTATGGCTAAAAAATATTGCTTCCAAATCAAAACTCTGTGGAGCCCCATGTGAGGGGGAATACCGTTTTGATCCAAGCTTAGACGATCTTCTGGACAAGGCGGCTGACAAAAAGAAGAAGTTTCCTGGTTTCCAGGGATCTTTTTCTTATAAAAATAGATTCAGTCGGCCCTTTCGTCCCTTTAGGGGTAACCAGGAACAGGATAGGAAGGCCAGGGATGACCGTTTCAGAAGTCAGAGAAAAAACAGGAACTTTTTCTTTAACCAGTCCTCGGATAAGAGAAAGCCAGACCAGCAATGACGCCAGAACTCCGGTAGGGGGCAGACTGAAGGACTTTTTAGTAGAATGGAGAAAAATTTCCCTAAGCCCTTGGATTCTGGATACCATCGGCGAGGGCTTAAAATTAGAATTCCTTCAATCTCCTCCTGCCAGATTCTTACCAATCGTCGACCCATCTTCAGCTCTAGGAAAATCAGTCATAGAGGTGGAGGAGTTAAAATTAATAGGAAAATCGGTTTTAACCCCGGTAACAAAAGAAGAAGAGGGCAAGGGGTTCTACTCACCGCTTTTTCTGGTCAGAAAACTGGACGGTTCTTTCACAACCATTATAAATCAAAAAAAGTTAAACCTCTTTCTTCAACCCAAAAGATTCAAGATGGAGACTATACGATCAGCGATCAACCTCCTATATCCTCAGTGCTTCATGGCCGTTCTCGACCTAAAAGACGCGTACTACCACGTCCCCATTGCGATAGAACATCAGAGGTTCCTAAGGGTGGCAATCTATCTGAAGGGTCAACTGGAACATTTTCAATTTCAGGCTCTCCCTTTTGGCCTTTCCATGGCCCCGAGGGTTTTCACAAAGCTGGTGGCGGAAATGGCAGCCCACATAAGGGAAAAGGATATTCTCTTTATCCCTTACCTAGACGACTTCTTAGTTGTGGGTCAGACAGAAGAAGCCTGCAATTCAGCAGTATCAGAAGTCCGGTCCATTTTAAACAGATTGGGTTGGATAGTAAACGAAAAGAAGTCAAGACCCCATCCAGCAAAAAGGCAGACCTTCCTGGGCTTAATTCTCTCCAAAAAAGTTTTTTACCTACAGAAAAGGTGGATATCGTTCAAAACAAAATCAGAAACCTGACCAGAAGACCAGTTACCTCAATAAGAGCAGCAATGTCAGTCCTCGGCTCCCTCACATCTTGCATCCCGGCAGTAAGGTGGGCACAGCTACACTCCAGAGCCTTACATTGGGAAATCCTGTCCAGTTAGAAGAGAAGCAGGTCCTTAGACTCAAAGCTGAACATCTAAGTCCAGAGTCTCCAAAAGCTATCCTGGTGGCTAGATACGGAGAATCTTATCCGGGGTGCCCCGTGGAAGACAGACAGGTTAGTTTGCATGACGCAAGTCCTTGGGGGTGGGGTGCCCACATTCAGGGAACTTCCTTCCAGGGTCGTTGGGACCCCTTACAGAGAGTAAAGTCCTCCAATCTAAAAGAGTTGATGGCGGTCGGCCTTGCAATGAGGGCCTCCCTCCCAGAGATAAAAGGAAGTGACCTAAGGATTCTTTCGGACAACAGAACTGTAGTCTCCTATTTGAACAGACAGCAATTATGGCAAAAGAGAAAAGGGAGAGGCGCTCATAGGGTAGTAAGCGATGATACGCAGATAAACGTGATAGATAGAATGTGCTCACCTTTGGGTGTTGTGCAGGTGTAAGCGCACAACAGGTTTAGACACACAATAGGTTGGGAGGGTGAGGGAGGTCCGTGCTGCCGGTACTCGTTCAGTCCCTTTGGATGGAGTTGCCAAAAACTCCTAGGGATTGTTAGGGGCGAGAAGAGTGATTTGTGTCCGAAAACACACGATAGGGTACCTCTGTGGCGCACAGGGACGACCACAGTTTTTAGGGTTTTAGGTATAAATACTATTTATTGTTCAGTTGACAACGCGTTTCGGAGTTTATAACTCCTTTTTCAAGTCTAAAGTGAAACAACAAAGAAAAAGAGGGGAAGAATTGCCGAAGCTAAAAGAAATAACAAAAAATCCACAGAAAGGGCCCCCACACGGTTGGGGGGAGGATATATATATATATATAGAAAAAATACATATATATATGCGCATAAAATTCAGTTATAGTAAATAAATCAATTGATTAAAATTACAGCATATAAAAATATAAAAAAAATATATATGTATAAAAAGTATATTACATGTTGAATTTTATACATTTAATTTTATACATTCTGGATGGTTGGTGGATCTAGTGCTAACCCAAACACACGATAGGGTACCTCTTTGGCGCACAGGGACGACCACAGTTTCAGGTTTTTAGGTATAAATACTATTTATTGTTCAGTTGACAACGCGTTTCGGAGTTTATAACTCCTTTTTCAAGTCTAAAGTGAAACAACAAAGAAAAAGAGGGGAAGAATTGCCGAAGCTAAAAGAAATAACAAAAAATCCACAGAAAGGGCCCCCACATGGTTGGGGGGAGGATATATATATATATATATATAAAAAATACATATATATATGCGCATAAAATTCAGTTATAGTAAATAAATCAATTGATTAAAATTACAGCATATAAAAATATAAAAAATATATATGTATAAAAAGTATATTACATGTTGAATTTTATACATTCAATTTTATACATTCTGGATGGTTGGTGGATCTAGTGCTAACCCAAACATGAACGCAAAAAAAGTTTCTAACCACTTCTATTGGCAGGGGCTTGATGTACTCCAATCTGTCCAATTTGGACAGATTGGAGTACATCAAGCCCCTGTCAATAGAAGTGGTTAGAAACTTTTGAGCTCATCAAGAGAATGCCAAGAGTGTGCAAAGCAGTAATCAAAGCAAAAGGTGGCTACTTTGAAGAACCTAGAATATGACATATTTTCAGTTGTTTCACACATGTTTGTTATATATATCATTCCACATGTGTTAATTCATAGTTTTGACGCCTTCATAGTCATATAAATAAAGAAAACTCTTTGAATGAGAAGGTGTGTCCAAACTTTTGGTCTGTACTGTATATATATATAAAAGTTTAAATTACATGTCTAACATATGTTGGCGGCCTTCCTCCGATACTTGGAAAACTCACTGAAGGGGAGGAGAGTGTCCACCCATTTTATTCTGCAGGTTTCCTCTCTCTGTGGGGCGGATCCTCCTCTCTCCGGTGGTGCTGTCATGGGCTCTGTAAAATCAAATTACCGGTAAGTAATACCATTTTTCCCGGCTCCAATCAGGTAATCAAAATAACTCCCTGGATCAACGACCCCTCTCTACCAGCTATACCCTGTAATATTATTACACTCCAGAAATACATTCAGGACCCTCTTGAACTCTTTTAGTGAACTCACCATAACCACCTCTTCAGGCAGAGTTCCATAGTCTCACTGCTCTTACAGTAAAGAATCCTTTTCTATGTTTGAGTACAAACCTTCTTTCCTCCATACGCAGAGGATGTCCCCTCGTAACAGTCACAGTCCTGGGGATAAATAGATGATGGGAGAGATCTCTGTACTGTCGCCTGATATATTTATACATAGTTATTAGATCTCCCCTCAGTCGTCTTTTTTTCTAAAGTGAATAACCCTAATTTTGATAATCTTTCAGGGTACTGTAGTTGCCCCATTCCAGTTATTACTTTAGTTGTCCTTTTCTGAACCTTCTCCAGCCCTGCTATGTCTGCCTTGTTCACAGGAGCCCAGAACTGTGAATATTACTCCATGTGTAGTCTGACTAGTGATCTTTAAAGTAGTAGGACTATGTTATCATCATGGGCATCTATGCCCCTTTTGATGCAACCCATTATCTTATTGGCCTTGGCAGCAGCTGCCTGACACTGGTTTCTACAGCTTTGTTTGCTGTTCACTAAAATTCCTAGGTACTTTCCATGTGCATAACCTTACATTTGTCAGTGTTAAACCTCATCTGCCACTTCTCTGCCCAAGCCTCCAGTCTATCCAGATCCATCTGTAGCAGTAGACTGTCCTCTTCCGTGTTAATTACTTTACAAAGTTTAGTGTCATCTGCAAAAATTTATATTTTACTGTGCAAGCCTTCTACAAAATCATTAATAAATATATTGAAGAGAATAGGGCCCAATACTGAGCCCTGAGGTACCCCACTAGTGACAGTGACCCAATCTGAGTGTGTACCGTTAATAACCAACCTCTGTTTTCTATCACTGAGCCAGTTACTTACCCACATACAGATGTTTTCTCCCAGTCCAAGCATTCTCATTTTATATACTAACCTTTTATGCGGTACAGTGTCAAATGCTTTGGAGAAGTCCAGATATACGACATCCATTGATTCGCCGCTGTCAAGTCTAGAACTTACCTCCTCATAGAAACTGATTAAATTAGTTTGACATGACCGATCCCTCCTGAAGCCATGCTGATATGGCGTTATTTGGTTATTTTCATTGAGGTACACCAAGATAGCATCTCTTAGAAAACCTTCAAAGAGTTTACCCACGACAGATGTTAAACTTACCCGCCTATAGCTTCTGGGCTCTGTTTTTGGACCCTTTTTGAATATTGGCACCACATTTGCTATGCGCCAATCCTGTGGAACACTTCCTGTCAGTATAGAGTCCTTAAATATCAGAAATAAGGGTCTGGCTATGACATTACTTAATTCTCTTAGGATACGGGGGTGTATGCCATCTGATTTTGGTGATTTGTCTATTTTAAACTTTTGAAGACGCCGCTGTACTTCTTCCTGGGTCAGACAGGGCACTTTTAATGGGGAATTTACTTTTACATTCTACATTTCATCTGACAGTTTATTTTCCTCAGTGAATACAGTGGAGGAAAAAATATTTAATAGCTTTTCTTTCTCCTCATTCTGGGACTGTTTTCTCGTGACACATTATACTTCATGTAAGGCTAGTTTCACACTATCGGCAGCCTTCTCCGGCAGGCTGTTCCGGCAGGTGAGCAGCCTGCCAGATCCGTGTTGTAGTTTTATTCTGGCCGCCTCTTGGCATGTTTGCCGTGCTGCTGCCGGAACTCTGGCCCGCCCCCATCATAGACAATGGGACTGGAGCGGACCTCCGGCGGCACACATTCACTAGCGGCAGCATGGATCCGGCAGGCTGTTCACCCACCGGAACAGCCTGCCAGAGAAGGCTGCCACTAGTGTGAAACTAGCCTTAGTGGTAAATTTGAATCGATATCCAAAATTTAGGGAGAATTTGGAAAAATTAGCAATTTTAGATATTTGAATTACTCTGCTTTTAAGGAGAATAGTTATACCTCATAAAATATTTATTACTTAACATTTACCATATTTAGGTCTAATTTAGGTTGCCATCATTTAGTAAATGTAATTTCATATTTTTTAGGACATTGGAAGGCTTAAAGGGCTTCTGTCAGCCCACTAAACCGTTTGTTTTTTTTTGTTTATTAATAATCCCCACACTGCGAGCTCTGCATACATAAGTTAAATAATCATTTTTGTTCAGTAGAATTTGATAAAAAGCGATTTTTAAAATATGCAAATTACCTTGCTACCAGCAAGCAGCCGCATCCTCCGACCCTAATGACGCCCCCTCCGCATTGTGATTGACAGGGCCAGGGAACGGAATCGTTCTCTGCTGGCCCTGCCTGTTAGCATTCAAAATCTGGCGCCTGCGCTGCGGCCGTACGTATCTTCAATCTGCGCAGGCACACTGAGAGGCGGCCGCTCTCTCCTCAATGCGCCTGCGCCGGGTGTAGATGTGACGTCATCGGCGCAGGCGCATTGAGGATGGAGCGGCCGAGCGAGTGGCCGTCTCTCAGTGCGCCTGCGCAGATTGAAGATAGGTACGGCCGCGGCGCAGGCGCCAGATTTTGAATGCTAACAGGCAGGGCCAGCAGAGAACGATTCCGTTCCCTGGCCCTGTCAATCACAATGCAGAGGGGGCGTCATTAGGGTCGGAGGATGCGGTTTAGTGGGCTGACAGAAGCCCTTTAAAATTTTAGAAGCAATTTTGTTAATTTCCAAAACCATTTTTTAAAGGATCAATTCAATTGTGAAATAACTTTGCTTACATAATAGAAACCACTCATACAGTTAGGTCCATATATATTTGGACAGATACAACATTTTTCAAATTTTTGTTCTGTACATTACCACAATGGATTTCGAACAAAACAATTCCGATGCAGTTGAAGTTCAGACTTTCAGCTTTAATTCAGTGGGTTGAACACAATGATTGCATAAAAATGTGAGGAACTAAAGCATTTTTTAAACTCAATCCCTTTATTTCAGGGGCTCAAAAGTAATTGGACAAATTAAATAATTGTAAATAAAATGTTAATGTTGGCAATGACTGCCTGAAGTCTTGAACTCATGGACATCACCAGACGCTCTGTTTCCTCCTTTTTTAATGCTCTGCCAGGCCTTTACTGCAGTGGTTTTCAGTTGCTATTTGTTTGTGGGTAGAGTTGAGCGAACACCTGGATGTTCGGGTTCGAGAAGTGCGGCCGAAATGTTCAGGTTCGGGATCCGAACCCGAACCCCATTGAAGTCAATGGGGACCCGAACTTTTCGGCACTAAAAAGGCTGTAAAACAGCCCAGGAAAGAGCTAGAGGGCTGCAAAAGGCAGCAACATGTAGGTAAATCCCCTCCAAACAAATGTGGATAGGGAAATGAATTAAAATAAAAAAAATAAAAATTAACCAATATCAATTGGACAGAGGTCCCATAGCAGAGAATCTGGCTTCACGTCAGCAGAGAATCAGTCTTCATGTCATAGCAGAGAATCAGGCTTCACGTCACCCACCACTGGAAGAGGCCACTGTCACACATTTAGGCCCTGGCACCCAGGCAGAGGAGAGAGGTCCCGTAACAGAGAATCTGGCTTCATGTCAGCACAGAATCAGTCTTCATGTCATAGCAGAGAATCAGGCTTCACGTCACCCACCACTGGAAGAGGCCACTGTCACACATTTAGGCCCTGGCACCCAGACAGAGGAGAGAGGTCCCGTAACAGAGAATCTGGCTTCATGTCAGCACAGAATCAGTCTTCATGTCATAGCAGAGAATCAGGCTTTACGTCACCCACCACTGGAAGAGGCCACTGTCACACATTTAGGCCCTGGCACCCAGACAGAGGAGAGAGGTCCCGTAACAGAGAATCTGGCTTCATGTCAGCACAGAATCAGTCTTCATGTCATAGCAGAGAATCAGGCTTCACGTCACCCACCACTGGAAGAGGCCACTGTCACACATTTAGGCCCTGGCACCCAGACAGAGGAGAGAGGTCCCGTAACAGAGAATCTGGCTTCATGTCAGCACAGAATCAGTCTTCATGTCATAGCAGGGAATCAGGCTTCACGTCACCCACCACTGGAAGAGGCCACTGTCACACATTTAGGCCCTGGCACCCAGACAGAGGAGAGAGGTCCCGTAACAAAGAATCTGGCTTCATGCCAGCACAGAATCAGTCTTCATGTCATAGCAGAGAATCAGGCTTCACGTCACCCACCACTGGAACAGGCCACTGTCACATATTTAGGCCCTGGAACCCAGACAGAGGAGAGAGGTCCTGTAACAGAGAATCTGGCTTCATGTCAGCACAGAATCAGTCTTCATGTCATAGCAGAGAATCAGGCTTCACGTCACCCACCACTGGAACAGGCCACTGTCACACATTTAGGCCCTGGCACCCAGACAGAGGAGAGAGGTCCCGTAACAGAGAATCTGGCTTCATGTCAGCACAGAATCAGTCTTCATGTCATAGCAGAGAATCAGGCTTCACGTCACCCACCACTGGAACAGGCCACTGTCACACATTTAGGCCCTGGCACCAAGACAGAGGAGAGAGGTCCCGTAACAGAGAATCTGGCTTCATGTCAGCACAGAATCAGTCTTCATGTCATAGCAGAGAATCAGGCTTCACGTCACCCACCACTGGAATAGGCCACTGTCACACATTTAGGCCCCGGCACCCAGACAGAGGAGAGAGGTCCCGTAACAGAGAATCTGGCTTCATGTCAGCACAGAATCAGTCTTCATGTCATAGCAGAGAATCAGGCTTCACGTCACCCACCACTGGAAGAGGCCACTGTCACACATTTAGGCCCTGGCACCCAGACAGAGGAGAGAGGTCCCGTAACAGAGAATCTGGCTTCATGTCAGCACAGAGTCAGTCTTCATGTCATAGCAGAGAATCAGGCTTCACGTCACCCACCACTGGAACAGGCCACTGTCACATATTTAGGCCCTGGCACCCAGACAGAGGAGAGAGGTCCTGTAACAGAGAATCTGGCTTAATGTCAGCACAGAATCAGTCTTTATGTCATAGCAGAGAATCAGTCTTCACGTCACCCACCACTGGAACAGGCCACTGTCACACATTTAGGCCCTGGCACCCAGACAGAGGAGAGAGGTCCCGTAACAGAGAATCTGGCTTCATGTCAGCACAGAATCAGTCTTCATGTCATAGCAGAGAATCAGGCTTCACGTCACCCACCACTGGAACAGGCCACTGTCACACATTTAGGCCCTGGCACCCAGACAGAGGAGAGAGGTCCCGTAACAGGGAATCTGGCTTCATGTCAGCACAGAATCAGTCTTCATGTCATAGCAGAGAATCAGGCTTCACGTCACCCACCACTGGAACAAGCCACTGTCACATATTTAGGCCCAGGCAGCCAGGCAGAGGAGAGAGGTCCCGTAACAGAGAATCTGGCTTCATGTCAGCACAGAATCATTCTTCATGTTATAGCAGAGAATCAGGCTTCACGTCACCCACCACTGGAACAGGCCACGGTCACATATTTAGGCCCCGGCACCCAGACAGAGGAGAGGTTCATTCAACTTTGGGTTGCCCCGCAATATAATGGTAAAATGAAAATAAAAATAGGATTGAATGAGGAAGTGCCCTGGAGTACAATAATATATGGTTAAGGGGAGGTAGTTAATGTCTAATCTGCACAAGGGATGGACAGGTCCTGTGGGATCCATGCCTGGTTCATTTTTATGAACGTCAGCTTGTCCACATTGGCTGTAGACAGGCGGCTGCGTTTGTCTGTAATGACGCCCCCTGCCGTGCTGAATACACGTTCAGACAAAACGCTGGCCGCCGGGCAGGCCAGCACCTCCAAGGCATAAAAGGCTAGCTCTGGCCACGTGGACAATTTGGAGACCCAGAAGTTGAATGGGGTCGAACCATCAGTCAGTACGTGGAGGGGTGTGCACAGGTACTGTTCCACCATGTTAGTGAAATGTTGCCTCCTGCTAACACGTTCCGTATCAGGTGGTGGTGCAGTTAGCTGTGGCGTGGTGACAAAACTTTTCCACATCTCTGCCATGCTAACCCTGCCCTCAGAGGAGCTGGCCGTGACACAGCTGCGTTGGCGACCTCTTGCTCCTCCTCTGCCTTCGCCTTGGGCTTCCACTGGTTCCCCTGTGACATTTGGGAATGCTCTCAGTAGCGCGTCTACCAACGTGCGCTTGTACTCGCGCATCTTCCTATCACGCTCCAGTGTAGGAAGTAAGGTGGGCACATTGTCTTTGTACCGGGGATCCAGCAGGGTGGCAACCCAGTAGTCCGCACACGTTAAAATGTGGGCAACTCTGCTGTCGTTGCGCAGGCACTGCAGCATGTAGTCGCTCATGTGTGCCAGGCTGCCCAGAGGTAAGGACAAGCTGTCCTCTGTGGGAGGCGTATCGTCATCGTCCTGTGTTTCCCCCCAGCCACGCACCAGTGATGGGCCCGAGCTGCTTTGGGTGCCACCCCGCTGTGAACATGCTTCATCCTCATCCTCATCCTCCTCCACCATCTCCTCCTCGTCCTCCTCGTCCTCCTCGTCCTCCAGTAGTGGGCCCTGTCTCGCCACATTTGTACCTGGCCTCTGCTGTTGCAAAAAACCTCCCTCTGAGTCACTTCGAAGAGACTGGCCTGAAAGTGCTAAAAATGACCCCTCTTCCTCCTGGGCCACCTCCTCTTCCATCATCGCCCTAAGTGTTTTCTCAAGGAGACATAGAAGTGGTATTGTAACGCTGATAACGGCGTCATCGCCACTGGCCTTGTTGGTGGAGTACTCGAAACAGCGCAACAGGGCACACAGGTCTCGCATGGAGGCCCAGTCATTGGGGGTGATGTGGTGCTGTTCCGCAGTGCGACTGACCTGTGTGTGCAGCAGCTGAAACTCCACTATGGCCTGCTGCTGCTCGCACAGTCTGTCCAGCATGTGCAAGGTGGAGTTCCACCTGGTGGGCACGTCGCATATGAGGCGGTGACCGGGAAGGCCGAAGTTACGCTGTAGCGCAGACAGGCGAGCCGCGGCAGGGTGTGAACGCCGGAAGCGCGAACAGACGGCCCGCACTTTATGCAGCAGCTCTGACATGTCGGGGTAGTTGCGAATGAACTTCTGCACCACCAAATTCAGCACATGCGCCAGGCAAGGGATGTGCGTCAAACCGGCTAGTCCCAGAGCTGCAACGAGATTTCGCCCATTATCGCACACCACCAGGCCGGGCTTGAGGCTCACCGGCAGCAACCACTCGTCGGTCTGTTGTTCTATACCCCGCCACAACTCCTGTGCGGTGTGGGGCCTGTCCCCCAAACATATGAGTTTCAGAACGGCCTGCTGACGTTTACCCCGGGCTGTGCTGAAGTTGGTGGTGAAGGTGTGTGGCTGACTGGATGAGCAGGTGGAAGAAGAGGAGGAGGAAGCTGAGTAGGAGGAGGAGACAGGAGGCAAAGAATGTTGCCCTGCGATCCTTGGCGGCGGAAGGACGTGCGCCAAACAGCTCTCCGCCTGGGGCCCAGCCGCCACTACATTTACCCAGTGTGCAGTTAGGGAGATATAGCGTCCCTGGCCGTGCTTACTGGTCCACGTATCTGTGGTTAGGTGGACCTTGCCACAGATGGCGTTGCGCAGTGCACACTTGATTTTATCGGACACTTGGTTGTGCAGGGAAGGCACGGCTCTCTTGGAGAAGTTGTGGCGGCTGGGAACAACATACTGTGGGACAGCAAGCGACATGAGCTGTTTGAAGCTGTCTGTGTCCACCAGCCTAAATGACAGCATTTCATAGGCCAGTAGTTTAGAAATGCTGGCATTCAGGGCCAGGGATCGAGGGTGGCTAGGTGGGAATTTACGCTTTCTCTCAATTGTTTGTGAGATGGAGAGCTGAACGCTGCCGTGTGACATGGTTGAGATGCTTGGTGACGCAGGTGGTGGTGTTGGTGGTACATCCCATGTTTGCTGGGCGGCAGGTGCCAACGTTCCTCCAGAGGCGGAGGAAGAGGCCGAGGCGGCAGCAGCAGAAGAGGTAGCAGGGGGAGCCTGAGTGACTTCCTTGTTTTTAACGTGTTTACTCCACTGCAGTTCATGCTTTGCATGCAGGTGCCTGGTCATGCAGGTTGTGCTAAGGTTCAGAACGTTAATGCCTCGCTTCAGGCTCTGATGGCACAGCGTGCAAACCACTCGGGTCTTGTCGTCAGCACATTGTTTGAAGAAGTGCCATGCCAGGGAACTCCTTGAAGCTGCCTTTTGGGTGCTCGGTCCCAGATGGCGGCGGTCAGTAGCAGGCGGAGTCTCTTGGCGGCGGGTGTTCTGATTTTGCCCACTGCTCCCTCTTTTGCTACGCTGTTGGCTCGGTCTCACTACTGCCTCTTCCTCCGAACTGTGAAAGTCAGTGGCACGACCTTCATTCCATGTGGGGTCTAGGACCTCATCGTCCCCTGCATCATCTTCTACCCAGTCTTGATCCCTGACCTCCTGTTCAGTCTGCACACTGCAGAAAGACGCAGCAGTTGGCACCTGTGTTTCGTCATCATCAGAGACGTGCTGAGGTGGTATTCCCATGTCCTCATCATCAGGAAACATAAGTGGTTGTGCGTTAGTGCATTCTATCTCTTCCACCCCTGGGGAAGGGCTAGGTGGATGCCCTTGGGAAACCCTGGCAGCAGAGTCTTCAAACAGCATAAGAGACTGCTGCATAACTTGAGGCTCAGACAGTTTCCCTGATATGCATGGGGGTGATGTGACAGACTGATGGGCTTCGTTTTCATGCGCCATCTGTGCGCTTTCTGCAGAAGACTGGGTGCGAGATAATGTGAACGTGCTGGATGCACTGTCGGCCACCCAATTGACTAATGCCTGTACCTGCTCAGGCCTTACCATCCTTAGAACGGCATTGGGCCCCACCAAATATCCCTGTAAATTCTGGCGGCTACTGGGACCTGAGGTAGTTGGTACACTAGGACATGTGGTGTTCGTCTGAGGGAGGGGTGCGGAAGCAGTCTGGGACGTCCTCAAGGGCATGAAAGTAAGAACCCCATATGTTTTTTAAAGTCTTGATGTACTGTGTTGTGCCTATAAGTTGTGAAGACCCTGTTGACAAGTATCACTGACTGAGACACAGAGTTCTCCTGTGTGCCTGTATCGGAGTTCAGCCCGGTGTCTGACTCGAATCTTCATAAAGGGGACGATCACAGATGGGTGGAGAGCGGTTCGCGGTAGCCCAGAGTGTGCTGACCGGGACTGAAAGGTCTTCACGTCCAGTGATTACTCTATACAGAGGTCTTTAGGCGGCTTCAGTAGGTACGAGAGATAATGGGAAATGAGGAAAGTGTCCCGAAGGGCTACTGTTTACCTGAACAGTACGTGTTGCTGACAGGAGAGGCAAACGTTTCATAAAAGGATTAACTAAGTTGGAGAAGAGTTATAGTGTCTGTAAAGGAGGCATCCTTTGTAGTGCCACCTGGCAAGTGTTGTTAAACGAGAAGAGGGGGAAGTTAGAAGATGATAAATTGACAGACATGGTCCGTGTGTGGTTGGACTGTAGTAAAGAATTTGAACAGACCGGGGGGGAACTAAATTTTGATGAGAAAAGACAGAGATATTTCTGTAAGCCTGGTGTTGCATTGATACATGACTTGCCACCACCCTATAATGGCGCCGGGAAGAAAGCAGGTGGGTGGACCTGCAAAACATGTGGTCAACAGAATCCCTCCTCCCGTGATACGTGCCTTCCCTGTGGGGTTCCCCACCCACAAAACCACACCTTGGTAACTACTCCCCAGCACGTCCCATCACTTCCCGTGTTAGCTACAGCGCCATCTTGTCCCCAGGCAACGCCCATGAACGGACCTTTAATATCATTCGGTCCGGACCCCCCCGTCACTCCTATGTCACCCTTGCCCCTTCCTACTACCTTGTACCCCATGGTTAACCCGGACGGTACATTCATGCTACCACACTCACATGCCACCCTTACTCCTATAATGGTAGGAGGGCAACCTGATGAAGCAGAACAGGGGGATGCAGACGGTGCTGCAGAATCCACAATGGGCATACAAAATGCACCGGGTAATATGCAGACTCCTTCGTGGGGTACCCCGACAGACTACGGTGATCCGCCAACTTTATCCCTGGCACCACAGTGGACTGTGCCCATGGTCGTGCGCCCATCACGACGTTCACAAGATCAAATACTGCAGGGTCAGATTACAGAGTTACAAAAGAACTTACAGAAAAT